>NC_080180.1:29040780-30478280 GCF_950295315.1 Erinaceus europaeus | reverse complement strand
GCATTAAGATATAAAGCAGAACAAATTGTTTAATAATCAGAAATCTAAAGGTAAGAGTATAGCAGATGAGACTTGAGGTCTCCATTTTGGAAAAAGCTAGGAATTCATTATAGGTATATTCCAAGGGCCCATGACTTTACTAATTTTTGCCTGAGCCTGACAGATAACATGCAGATTTGCTGAAGGTATTGTCTGGGGAGATGGTGTCATAGTTGGAAATAAGACTAGAAAGCTGGATCAGGACAGAGAACAGCTCCAAAATATGGGAAAAGTATATAGATAATGTCAAGTGTAAACCTCACCAGTTTATTCTTGAGCCCATATTCAGCAAAAGAGCCTGTGTAACCTGTGGATCCTTGTCAGTCTGAGCTTGCACCCCATGGTCATAGCTAGGAACATTCTAGGCTGCACTAATTTCAGGAACAGTTTTCCTCAAGTGGTAGAGTATGTTGACCCAGCGTCCCTTCAGAGAGTGGGGTAGTCCCTACCATTGTTGTTACATATTGAGGGCAAGGTAGAAGCCCACAAGAGGGTCCACGATTCTGTTCTTGAAGGAGATGACCAGTGATGGTGGAAAGAGGGATCTGTTAGAGGTCGAGGCCTATCATATTTATGTGGAAATCCCAGGAATCCCTTACTAGGGCCCCGGAATATGGGGTGACCATAAGACTTTTTTCTTTGGGGACACACCCTCTCCAGTATGACCCCATATTATTAATGAATTAATTTATTTAAATTGCCACCATAATGATCTCTGTGGCTTGATGCCTGCATGATGAATCCACTGCTCCTGTTGGCCATTTATTTGTCCCCTTTATCTGATAAGACAGAGAGAAATTGAGAGGGGAGGGAGAGATCGAGAGAGACACCTGCAGTACTGATTCACTGCTCATGAAGCTTCTCCTTTGCAGGTGGAGGATGGGGGAGGGGGGATCGAAGCTGATCCTTGAGCATGGTAATAATGTGTGTGCTTTATCTGGTGTGCCATTGTCTACCCCCTGGTATGATCCCATCTTTTTATTTTTTTAATTAGTGATTTAATATTGATTTACAATATTACAATAGGGTTATAATTCCACACCTGAACTCTGTATATTTTGGTTTGTAGTCTCTTGTCTGATGTATGGCATGTGAAGATCTTCTCCAATTCTGTGAGGGGTCTCCTTGTTTGTGTGACAGTTTCTTTGGCTGTGCAGAGCTTTTCAATTTGATGTAGTCCCATTCATTTGTTTCTATTTAAGTCTTCCTTGCAATTGGGTTTGTATCATCAAAGATATCCTTGAGGTTTAGGTGGGAAAGTGTTCTACCAATGTTTTCCTCTATGTATTTGATAGTTTTTGGTATAACATCCAGGTCTTTGGTCCATTTGGAGTTGATTTTTGTTTCTGGTGAGATAAGGTGGTTCAGTTTCATTCTTCTGCATATTTCAACCCAGTTTTCCCAGCACCATTTATTGAAGAGAGCTTCCTTTCTCCATTTAATACTTTGGGCCTCCTTATCAAAGATTAGATGTCCGTAGGTATGGGGGTTTAGTTCTGGGTTTTCAATTCTGTTCCACTGATCTGTGTGCCTATTTTTGTTCCAGTACCAGGCTGTTTTGATGATGATGGCCTTAAAATGTAATTTGAGATCTGGGAGTGTGATGCCTCCATTTCTGTTTCTTTTCCTCAAGATGGTTTTTGGCAATTCTGGGTGTTTTCTGGTTCCAGATAAATGATTGTAGTTTTTGTTCTATTCTCTTAAAGAAGCTTGGAATAACTTTGAGGGGTATCGTGTTAATTTGTATATGGCTCTGGGGACAATATTCATTTTGATGATATTTATTCTTCCAATCTATGAGCATGGGGTGTCTTTCCATTTCTTGGTATCATTTTCTATTTCATTGAATAGTGACTCATAGTTTCCAGTATATAAGTCTTTCACTTCTTTAGTCAGCTGTATTCCTAGATATTTTATTGATTTTGCTGCAACAGTGAATGGGAGTGATTTCTGGATGTTTTCTTCTTCGGATTTAATGTTTGCATAAAGAAATGCCACTGATTTTCCTACATTGATTTTGTAGCCTGACATCTTGCTATATTGCCTAATAACTTCCAGTAGTTTTCTGCTGGATTCTTTAGGTTTTTCTATGTATACTATCATATCATCTGCAAATAATGAGAGCTTGACTTCTTCCCTTCCAATCTGTATTCCTTTGATTTCTTTCTCTTGCCTGATTGCTATGGCAAGAACTTCCAATACTATGTTGAAGAGTAATGGTGATAATGGACAGCCCTGCCTAATCCCCGATCTGAGGGGGAATGCTTTCAGCTTCTGTCTATTGAGTATGATGTTGGATGTAGGTTTCCTATATATGGACTCCACTATCTTGAGGAATTTCACATCTATTCCCATTTTTTGTAGTGTTTTGAGCAAGAATGGGTGTTGGATTTTGTCAAAGGTATTTTCTGCATCTACTGAGATAATGATGTGGTTTTGGTTTTGCTTATATTTATGTGGTGAATGACACTGTTTGACTTAAGTATGTTGAACCAGCTTTGCATTCCTGGAATAAATATCACTTGGTCGTGATGATTTTTGATATACTGCTATATCCGGTTAGCCAGGATCTTGTTTAATATTTTGGTATCTATGTTCATCAGAGATATTGGTCTGTAGTTTTCCTTTTTTGTTGTGTCTGTATCTGCTTTTGGTGATGTTGGCTTCATAGAAGGTGGAAGGGAGTGTTCCTGTTTCTTCAATTTTGTGGAAGAGCTTTAGAAGTATAGGTATAAACTGTTTCTTGAAGGTTTTGTAGAATTCGTTTGTGAAACCATCTGGTCCAGGACTTTTGTTGTTGGGGAGAGTCTTAATAACTTTTTCAATTTCTTTGTCTGTGATTGGTGCATTTAGGTTTTGTAGTTCTTCTTGGTTCAGTTTTGAAAGGCATATATTTCTAGGAATTCTTCCGTTTCTTCCAGATTCTCTAGCTTGGTGGTGTATAGTTCTTTGTAGAAGTCTCACATGATTTTCTGGATTTCTGTAGTGTCAAGTGTGATATCTCCTCTATCGTTTACAATTCTATTTATTTGAGTCATCTCCCTTTTTTGTTCTTAGTGAATCTGGCTAGGGGTTTGTCAATCTTGTTTAATTTTTCAAAGAACCAACATTTGGCTTCACTGATCTTTTGTATGGTTCTCTTATTTTTGATGTTGTTTATTTCTGCTCTAATTTTAGTGATTTCCATCTTTCTGGTTGATTTATTCCTCTTCCTCTCAGTCCTTAAGGTGTGCAGTAAGGTAGTTTATTGGAGCTTTTCTTATTCTATAATATGTGATTGTATGGCTATGAATTTCCCTCTCAATACTGCTTTAGCTGTGTCCCAAATATTTTGATAGCTTGTGTCTTCATTTTCATTAGTTTCCAGGAACATTTGAATTTCTTGCTTGAGTGCCTCTCTGACCCTGTGATTCTTAAGCAGCATGTTGTTGATTTTCCAAATTTTGTGACTTTTAGTAATTTTCTGCTTGTTGTTGAATGTTAACTTTACTCCACTGTGGTCTGAGAAGATACTTGGGATGATTTCAATGCTCTTGAATTTGTTGGTACTGTCTTTGTGGACTAACATGTGGTCTATCCTTGAGGATGTGCTGTGTGGATTTGAAAAGAATGTGTATTCGTTTTTTGGGTGAAAGACTCTGAAAATATCCAGGATGTCTAGTCTGTCCATCTCTTCATTTAATTCTCTTGTTTCTTTGTTGATTCTCTGCTTATTTGACCTGTCTAAGTATAAGAGTGGGATGTTGAACTTTTCCACTCTTATTGTATTACTATTGATGTGTTTTTGTAGTTATTTCAGTAGGTGTTTGATGTATTTAGATGGTCCCTCATTGGGTGCATAGATATTAATAATTGTTAAATCTTCTTGGTTGATTGATCCTCTAATCATTATGTAATGGACTCATTTATTTTATTCTCTCTCCCCTCTACTGTTTTCTGTAGTTCATCTATTTTGTTACCCTGTTCTGATACTGTTTTAGCTTGTTAAGCTAGTTGTATTCTTAGCTCAGCTATTTAAGCTTTCAACTCTCTAATGACCTTGAGATAATTAGTGTTTTCTTCCAGAGTCTCATTTGTTGCTTCTGCATTTCTGATGACAATTCTTTCAAACTCTTTACTCACTCCTGTGACTATTTCCTTAAGTAGTGTTTGGATGTTGACCTCATTTTTCTGTGCTTCAAACTTTGGGGGTTTTTAGGTAGACTTTTATTGGTTCATTTCTCTAATATTTCTTCTTGTTGGTTTAACCATTCTAAATTGTATGTTATGAAGTCCCTCTCTCAATACTTTTCAAATTACTGATAACTCTTGCCTGGATTGACTTCTGTCTAAGTAAGGTACTTAAAGAGTTGACAGTTGTGGAAATTAACAGTTGTTCAATATTATTTCAGTCCCTAAGTTGGAGCACAGTGGCTGTTAAAGCCTCTTGTTCTTTTTCTTCCCTGTAGGCTATCGGAGTCTTTGAGCTTATAAACTATAAGTAGGTAGGTTTCTTAGATTAATCACTGACTCCTGACCAAGAGATAAAGCAGGATGGGGGAGAAATAATACAGTGGTTATGTAAAGAGACCTTCAGACCCCAAACATCCAAAGCTCCAGGCTCAATTCAGCTTCTCTGCCAAGCCGGGCAGCACTGCTGGGGCCTGTGAATTTCTAAACAAGTCCCATTTATAGTCTGTAGGTTCTAAGGCAATTATTCACCATGTTCTCATCAGGAGAACAATGTGGAAAGGCTCCCACCACACAGCCCTACCACTAAGCACTGAGGTGTAGATCTTCTCCTGAGTTTCCTGGTTAGTTCTCTGTCCCAGATTATCAGCACAGGGCCTACCCCCTGCTGCTCCAACCTCTGAGGGCAGTAGCAATAGAGACTCACAGCTGCATTTGATGAGTCTTAGAGGAGTCCTCTTCTCTCGTCAGCAGTCTTTTTGTTGGTAAAACAGAGTGGAAGTGGTGCCTCAACTGGTAAATGGCCAGACTGTTACCAGCTACTCAATCTCTCCTTAGGCTCCTCTCTGTCCATGAGCCACACGTATTTGCACTTACTGGTGATTTCGTGGGTTCCTGCAGTCATTCTAGTCCTGTCTTGTTGCAGTCCCCGGTGCTCTCCTCTGTTTCATTTCTGTATGGCTGATACAGCATAGTTGGCTATTTAGTTCTGTTTCTCTGCTTGAGCATTTTTTTATGCTGGTTGTTGATGTCCAGCAGGTGGTACTATTGTGATCTTTAGGTTTCTCTTGTTTGTATGATCTGGGCAGGTGGGATGGGGTGGGTGGTAGTTAGTTGTTTTGGGCTGTCTTGTGGTCACAAATGTCCTGTTTTATGTTGTGTCCTTGCCTTAAATTCAGAAGGCTAAAGACCCCCTGAGTCGAAGACTGAGAGGTTTTAAGCCATTGTCTCTTTTCTTCTGGCACTAGGAACAATGTTACTTGCTTGCTGTGCTTAGAGTGAAATCACCAAAATGGTGCAGCTCAGCACCTGTGCCACCCAGAGCTCTGATTTGACTTTGCCGTTCTTCAACCTGCACCCGTGCCCCTTTTCGCTCTAACCTCATGCGAGCACTCACCTGAGGCTGCAGAACTTTCAGCTGTTGATTATGACTTCAGTTGGGTCTCTTGTATTTATTTGTTATCTTGGGAAGAGAGTCTCTTTGTTTCTAAGTCATACCTACTACTTCTGAGTGTCCTACCTTTTTTTTTTTTTTTCCTCTTCTCTCTCTGGGTTCTGATGGAATATGAGTTCAGAGCCCTCTGGTCATCATCTCCTAACACCTTGGATCAAATTTCTTTATGGGGCACAGAAGACAGAAAATTTGGCTTCTGTAATTGATTCTCCACTGGACATGGGTGTTGGCAGGTATCTTAACTAATCACAACCTTATTTCCCAGGAAGGTCACATTTGGAGGTCCAAAAAGTTAAGACTAGCAGATCATTTGGGGCAGGGTGGGAGGATGATTAACTGTTTGAATCATAACAAGATCTTTAAAGAAAACTTGAGAGGGGGCTGGGCGGTGGTGCGCTGTGTTACGTAGTATGAAGCACAAGGACCTAAGCAAGGATCCTGGTTCGAGCCCTTGGTTCCCCACCTGTAGGGTGGTCGCCTCACAAGTGGTGAAGCAGGTCTGTATCTCTTTCCCACTCTATCTTCTCCTCCCCTCTCAGCTTCTCTCTTTCCTATGGAAAAATCCCTTCAGAAGCAGTTGATTTGTAGTGCCAGCAATGAACCCCAGCAATAAATTAGGAGGCAAAAATAAAAAAGGAGAATTGAGAAAGGAGAACTTTTTAATCTGTGGTCATGACGAGGGGTGGATGGTGGACCTGACCCTTTTGTAAGGGAGATACTGCATGGGGGGGCTGGAGGATTGTAAGCACCCCCTCCTTCCAGGCTTAGTAGGGTGGAGATCCCCTTAGCTGTGTTGTTCTAGATGCCTGAGTGGCCTAGGGAGGCTATCTTTAGGTATCTTGGCCAGAGGAAATTCAACCCCATCCTCCCCCTCATAAAAACTCAAACAATAACAACAAAATACTGTTTGACAAGTCAATACCACCACTGAGCTCCTCAGTGCAGTGAGTGGTGGTTGTAAAGGTTGTGCCAGAGATTCTGGTCCCCAGGCAGCACCAGGAAGAAGGGCAAGTGGCAAGGTGTGTGTGTGTGTGTGTGTGTGTGTGTGTGTGTGTGTGTGTTAGCAGCCACTATCTTTTAGGATGGAGAGGCATCTGTTAAAGGGCTGGATAGGAGGACTGAGAACAAAACTGCATGCTGGGGGTTGGGCAGTAGTGCAGTGGGTTAAGCGCACGTGGCACAAAGCACAAAGACCAGGCGTAAGGATCCCAGTTGGAGCCCCTCCTCATCTGCAGGGGAGTTGCTTCACAGGCAGTGAAGCAGGTCTACAGTTGTCAGTATTTCTCCCCCTTTATGTCTTCCCCTCCTCTCTTGATTTCTCTCTGTCCTATACAACAATGAACATCATCATCAACAACAATAATAATATCCACAACAAGGGCAACAAAATAGGGAAAAATGGCCTCCAGGAGCAGTGGATTCATGGTGCAGGCACTGAGCCCCAGCAATAACCCTGGAGGCAAAAAAAAAAATAAACAAATAACTGCATCCTACTAAATTCCTGCTCCACAAAAGCCCCACCAAGGTGGGGAGAGGATAGCCAACCATTGATATGATAGTTTGATATGCCAATATTTTTTGTCATCATTGGGGCTTTATCATTTCTGACTGACATTTTCAAATAGCAAGAGATAGAGACAGAGACAGAGAAGAAAAGCAAAGAGGGAGGCCAGGTGGTGGCTCATCGGATTAAGTGCACATAGTACAAAGTGCAAGAACCCACCCAAGGATACTGGGTTGAGTCTCCAACTCCCCACCTGCAGGGGTGTTGCTTCACAAGCAGTGAAGCAGGTCTTCAGGTGTCTGTCTTTCTCTCCCCCTATCTATATTACCCTCCCATTTCAATTTCTCTTTGTCCTATCCAAAAAATAATACAAATAAAGATAAATGGCTATAGGGGCAGTGGATTTGTAGTGCAGGCATTGAGTCCCAGTTATAACCCTGGAGGCAAAACAAACAAACAAACAAACAAATAAACAAATAAATAAGAAGAGAAGAGGGGCACTGGCAGGTGGGTTACTCTGCAGAGTGCATGCATGTTGTGATGAATAAGGACCCAGGTTCAAGCCCTGGAAAACCACATAGGAGCACCTGCAAGGGGGTAGCTTCACAAGTGGTGAAGTGGTGATGCAGTGCCTTTCTTCATCTCTGCCTCTCCCTCTTCAGCTCTGTCTCTCACCCTCTATCTATATGAAAGAAGAGAAGTGGCTGTCAGGAGCTGTGGAGACATATAGGTAGTGACTACCAAGGATAACCCTGGTATTGGTGACAAAAGAAGGAGGAGAAGGAGAAAGAAGAGAAGGAGGAAAAGGAGGAGAGAAGGAGGTGAACGAGGAGGAGGACACAGCTTATGAGGGCAGGGATGAAGGCTTCTGGTAGAAGGAACAGGGAGTCCAGAGGTGGTTGTGCCCTGGCTGGGCATGCCCTTGGACCAGCAGGGGCCAGTGGACTGGAGCAAGAGGAGAGTGGTGGGATTGCCAGGTTGGTGTGAACCTATTGAACCTATGTAGGTAAGAACACTGTTTTTTTCCTTTTTTTTTTTTTTTTTTTTCCATTACTGCCCGGGCTTCACCAGTCCAGGCTGACATTTTCACATAGAAAGAGCCAAAAGTATTGTCTGGGAAGATGGTGTCAGAGTTGGGAATAGGACTCGAAAGCTGAATCAGGGCAGACAGTAGCTTCAGCCACCAAGTTGCAGAGGCTACCATGATGCCAACCAGACTTCCCTGGACAGATGACCTCACCAATGTGTCTTGGAACCTCACCTACCCAGAACCATACTCCACTAAGGAAAGATAGATACAGGCTGGGAGTATGGAATGACCTGTCAATGTCCACATCCAGTGGAGAAGCAATTACAGACGCTAGACCTCCGACTTTCTGTGTCCCATAGAGATCTTTGGTCTATAATCCCAGAGGGATAAAGAACAGGGAACCTTCCAATGGAGGGAATGGGATATGGAACTCTGGTGGTTGGAATTATATGGAATTGTACCCCTCTTATCCCATAATCTTGTCAATCATTATTAAATCACTATTAAAAAAGTACAAAGAAAGAGAAAGAACCAGAGACAGAGAGGAAGATACCATAGCACCGATGCTTTCTCCAGTGTTGGGGCTAGGCTTGAACCTGGCTCACACATGGCAGACTATCCAGATAAACTATTCTGCTGGCCCTGGATGTTGTCTTTGATTCAAGTGCCAGTGCAGAATTCAGAGTAGAGGAGCTTTAGACCAGCCACCCTCCTATGCTGAGTGTGGGCTGGGAAAGGCATGTAGAAATCCAGACCAGGACACTGTAGTGCAGACATAGCAAAGCCAAGAAGGTGATGAGTGGGAGACATGACCAGTGCTGAATGTTCTTGGAAACCAGATGTAGTGAGACTCATAGGCTAAGAGAGCTGTGAGAGAGGAGCCCAGGCTGAACAGCAGGGAGAATGGAGCTTATGTGTGTTGTTATAGGAGGTCTCCAGGATGAGTAGCCAGGGAGGTCAAGGTCAGATTGAATTCACAAGAAAAGATGGTGGGTGGAAATGTATCCTGGACCCTCACATCTCCAGAGCTCTACCTGACTAGGGAAAGATGAAGCAGGCTGGGGAGCCCTCACCCCACTAGGGAAAGGTAGAGACAGGCTGGGGAATATGGATTGACCTATCAATGCCCATGTCCAGTGGGGAAGCAACTGTAAGAAGTCAGACCTCCTGCCTTTTGCACTCCATAGAGATCTTTGGTCCATATCCCAGAGAGATAAAGAATGGGGAAACTTCCCATGGAGGGGATGGGATATGGTACTCTGGTGGCGGGAATTGTATGGAACTGTACTCCTCCCTTTTATCCCACAATCTTGTTGATCATTATTAAATCACTAATAATAATAATAATAATAGAAGTTGAAAAATAAAGCACAAAGCAGAACTTGGACTGGGTTTGGTATATCGCACCAAAGTAAAAGACTCTGGGGAGAGGGTGTAGGTCCTGGAACATGATGGCAGAGGACTAGAGGGGGTTGAATTGTTATGTGGAAAACTGAGAAATGTTACACATGTACAAACTACTGTATTTTCCTGTTGGCTGTAAACCATTAACTTCCCCCCAGTAAAGAAAAAAAAAGTGGAGAAACAAAACAAAACAAAACGAAACAAAAGAATTGGGTAAATGATAGAAGTAAACCATAGAACTCTGTACCCCCATCTCATCAAAATAGAAGCATTTGTCACCAGGAATATTGTTTTTATGCCATTGTTGCAAGTTTGAAAATCAGAGCCAAGCAATGGAGTCAATAAGGAGAAACTTTATTAATGTTAACGGGTGAGCCACAGAAAGTGCTCATGCTCTTAAAGAATTCTGCACCTTGAACAAAGGGATGGTACAAGCTTATATAGGGGGTGCAGGGTGAGAGCAGAAAGCATCGCTATAGAAACAGAGACTGCAAGGTTAAGGGGGTGGGACTTGTACCCATTGCTCAAGATCTGGTTGCCTTAGTTACTGTTATGGTTACTTTTATCTTTTTTGCATAGCTATGTCTGGGAAAGTTTAGCCTCAGCACAAAATACACCACTGAAGGAAGTGGGTACCTTTCTCAAGGTCTCCTGTTATCTGGGGCTTCTCTCCTTTTCACAGTTTGGTTAGTTAACTCTTTCTTTGCCTTGACATTCTCTTTTCCACCTTACCATAACTGAAAGAGAAGTGAATCTGGAAAACACCAGAGGAAGCCAGGCACTGTTTCTCTTATCTGAGAGAGAAGAGGAATAAAGGAAAGACACTTGGAAGTAGGAATAGGTAATGGGTGACTTAAGAAGGAAGTAATGGCAGGACCATTAAAAAATAGGAAAAAAATGTATACATAAATATAGATAGGTAGTTATAGTCTCAGTCCATATTAGTGACCTTGGGAGAATTACTGCAGTTTCCAATGGAGGGGATGGGGACACAGAACTCTGGTAGTGGGAAAGGTGTGGAATTATACCACTATTATCTTATAATTTTATAAAGCAATATTAAATCACTAGTACAAATAAATTAAAAAAAATGGTGGATGGATAGCTGCATATGTGAATCTCAAGCTAAAGGGCAATCAATTATGGAATGAATTAGCTTTTCCTTCCTTGTTTCCTTGGGCCCTCCTCTAAGTGTGATTATTCCTTATTCCTCCTTCTCCTTCTTGCTGAGCTCACTCAGTCTGGTTCCTTAGACAAAGGAAATGCTTTCATCATTTTTTATAGTTGTTTAGTATTCCACCGTGTCATTACCATCTTGTAAATCATTATTTTTCCTACTAGAATAATGTGTGAGTTAATTATTAGGGTTTTGATGGCATTTTTTTTAAAAAAGGCTTTATTCACTTATTAATGAGAAGGATAAGAGGAGAGAGAGAAAGAACCAGATATCACTTTAGTATATGTGCTGCTGGGGATTGAACTCAGGCCCTCATGCTTGAGAGTCTAGTGCTTTAGCCACTGCACCACCTCCTGGACCACTCTTTTTTTTTTTTTTTTTTTTTTTTACCTGAGCACTGCTCAGCTCTGGCTTATGGTGGGGTGAGGGATTGAATGTGGGACTTTGGAGCCTAAGGTAGGAGAGTCTCTTTTGCAAAATCATTATGCTAGTTATCCCCACCCTACACAACCCACTCTTACAAAGCCAGAGACCTGACGTTCAAATCCTAGCACTACATGGGAACACTATGGTATCCAGGGAAGTTCCATGGATGGTAAGGCAATCTTTTTTTTTTTTTTTTTTTCAAATAAGATATTTATTATAAGAAAAATAGCAGGGCCAGGTGGTGGCGCACCTGATTTGAGCACTCATGTTACAATGCTCAAGGACTTAGGTTTGAGTCCCTAGTCCCTACCTGCAGGGGGAAAGCTTTGCAAGTGGAGAAGCAGGGCTGCAGATCTCTCTCTTTCTCTCTCTCTTTTTTAATTTTTACTTATAAAAAGGAAACATTGACTAAACGATAGGATAAGAGGGGTACAACTTCACACAATTCTCACCACAAGCACTCTGTATCCCATTCCCTCTCCTGATAGCTTTCCTATTCTTTAACCCTCTGGGAGTATGGACCCAAGGTCCTTGTGGGATGTGGAAGGTTAGTTTTTTGTTGTTTTTTTTTGCCTGAGCCTGAAATCTGATACACAGGTGGATCCTAATTATTGTCTGGGGAGATGGTTCATGGCTGGCAAAAGGACCAGAAAGCTGGATCTGGGAAGAGAGTAGCTACCAAATATGGGAAAATATTAAAATTTTAAAATATTAAATATTGTTGATTGTAAACCCCATTTAAAATATTAAATATTGTTGATTGTAAACCCCATTGATTTGATGTGATCTGGGGCCCATATTCAGCTTAGGAGCCTATGTGACCTATGCATCCCTGTAGATCCGAGCTCACATTCTGTGGTCATAAGTAGGAACATTCCAAGCTGCCCCAATATCAGGACTCATCTTCCTCAGATGTAACATAGAGTATATTGTCCAGCCTCCCTTCAGAGGATAGAACATTCTCTACCATTGTTGATCCAAGTTGAGGGCAAGGTCCTATAGGGGCCCACAAAGGGATCTATTGTTTTGTTCCTGATAGAGATGACCAGTAACAATGGAGAGAGGGATTTATTTGAGGTCTAGGCCCATCATGTCTGTTTGGGAATCTCAGGACTCCCTGAATAGGGCCCCAGCTGATGGGGTGGCCTGATAGTGACTAAAGAGTCATTGTTAAAGTATGCCAGTCTCTTGCCCTTATTCAGCTTTTGCAGTCTTTTCTCTGATGAGGTCAGCTTTGGAGTGAGTGAGAGAACCGTAATAGGAAATAGATGAGGAGGATATCTAAGTCTAAGTAGACACTATTTCATTATGAACTTGATACTGACTCATTGCAGACTATTGTGTATTTTTGCTTTCAGGTATATATTTTGCCCTAATTTATGGATACATATCAACATATGCTCTATCTTACGGGACCTGGTCTATATCTAGGTTTTGGGACTTTGTTAGGAAGTGAACCTCCTGGAATGGAATTAGAGAATACTATGAAAGGAAAGATCTCACACGAGTAATGAGGGTGAAGGGTTGACATTCCTTGCCTGACATCTCTGGACAGAGTCTGAAGTGAAGGATGCTGAGGTGGTACTCGTTGCGTTGATTAGGTTGGGATTAGTGAATGCAATATCATTTGGTATGAATTGAGAGAAGCATGCAGGAAAGTGAGCCCCACCCTAGAGGTTCCAGGACTGGGGAAAATATAGGCTCTATAGAGGAAGTGGGAGGTTCCTGCTGTCTTAGGATTTAAGAAGACAATAGATAGTTATTGCTATAATCACATTATTGGGCAATTGGGTTAACTTTGAAAAATACCTTTGTTAGGATTTTCTGTATCATACACAACATCACCATAATTTATGTCCTTTGACATTATTTGTATATAGCTATGCCACCAGTTGCTTCTGTTCTCCTTGGTCTAAGCTTTTAAGAGAGTCAACATATCAAAGACTCGGCCTATGTATTAAAAAGACTCAGTCTGTGATTTAAAATGTTTGAGACATTAAATTAATTTTCCCCTCTAATATTAATTAAAAAGTGGTTTATCTGACTAAAAATTGATAGGAGTGTACATAAACACCATTCCCTATTCTCACCACCAAAAGACTATGTTCCACCCCCTGTGAAGCTGAACATCCACTCTCACCCTCAACCCAGGGTTTTTACTTTGGTGCCCTACTCCAAATTCAGTCAAATCCTGCTTTGAGTTTCCCTTTCTGTTATTCTTTCTCTACTTCTGTTTATGAGTGTGATCATCCCATACTTATCTTTATCTTTCTAACTTAGTTCACTTAACATAATTCCTTCTAGCTCCATCCAAGATGGGTCAGAGAAGGTGGGTTCATTAATAGCTGCATAGTATTCCATTGTGAATATATACCACAAGTTTCTCAGCCACTCATCTGTTGTTGTGCACCTGGGTTGCTTCCAGGTTTTAGCTATTAAGAGTTGTGCTGCTATGAACATAGGTATACACATTTCTTTTTGGTAGGGTGTTATGGAGTCCTTAGGGTATATCCCCAGGAGAGGGATTACTGGGTCATATGAAAGGTCCATGTCTAGCATTGTGAGAGTTCTCCAGATTGCTCTCCACAGAAGCTGGCCCAGTTTATATTCCTACCAGCAGTGCAGAAGGGTTCCTTTGTCCCCATAGCCTCTCCAGCATTTGTTGCTGCTGTCCTTTTTGATGTTTGCCATTCTCATTGGTGTGAGGTGGTATCTCAATATTGTCTTTATTTGCATTTCTCTGACAGTCAGTGACCTGGAGCAATTTTTCATATGTTTGTTAGCCTTTGGATCTCTTCTGTAGTGAATGTTCTGTTCATATCCTCTGCTCATTTTTGGTTGGTGTCATTTGCCTTTTTGTTGCTAAGTTTGCTGAGCTCTTTGTATATTTTGGTTATTAGTCTCTTGTCTGATGTTTGGCATGTGAAGATCTTCTCCCATTCTGTGAGGGGTCTCTTTGTTTGTGATAGTTTCTTCGGCTGTGCAGAAGCTTTTCAATTTGATGTAGTCCCATTGGTTTGTTTCTGCTTTAGTCTTCCTTGCAACTGGTTTTGTTTCATCAGAGATATCCTTGAGGTTTAGGTGGGAAAGTGTTCCACCTATGCTTTCCTTTACGTATTTGATAGTTTTTGGTATAACATCCAGGTCCTTGGAGTTGATTTTTGTTTCTGGTGAGATAAAGTTCATTCTTCTGCATGTTTCAACCCAGTTTTCCCAGCACCACTTATTGAAGAGAGCTTCCTTCCTCCATTTAATACTTTGGGCCTCCTAAAGATTAGATGTCCATAGGTGTGGGGGTTGATGGCATTTTTAAAGCCACAAGATGGTGCTTGTAGAAAAGCTCATAAGCAGGGTCTGGGTGGTGGTGCAACTGACTGAGCTCACGTGTTACTGTACCCAAGGACCCTGGCTCAAGGCCCCACTCCCCAACTGCAGAAGGGAAGCTTCATGAATGGTAAAGCAGTGTGCAGATGTCTCACTTGCTCTTTTTAAAAATTGTGACAGGGTAGAGAGAACCTGAGAGGGAAGGGGTGATGGAGAGGGAAAGTGACAGAGAAGTACCTGTGGCACTGCTTCACCACTCCTGAAACTTCCCTCCTGCAAGTGGGGACAGGGGGCTCAAACCTAGGTCCTTGCACATGATAATGTGTGCACTCTATTGGATGTGCCACTGCCCTGCCCTTCTCTATCTCCCTTTTATCTCTCATTTTCTACCAAACAAATAAATAAATATTAAAAATATCAAAGTTCAGAAGCCCCAGGATTGATCTAACTAGTTAGGCCAGGAGGGAAGATTTGCAAAGACATCAGAGGGGGTGTCTGTGGCACTAGGGGCCTGGGAAGAGTAGCTCTCCTGGTAACCAAGTAAGTAGACCTGGTAACCAAGTAAGTAGAAAGTGTTTGGGGGCAGAGCCAGCCTGTTAGCTATGTGTAGCTGATATTTCCCTGTCACAGGAGTGAGGTGGCTGGATAGTTCAGTGGTGGGAGCCCAAGATGTGTTCTCCTGGTTGTTTTCTCAGTGAAACATGATTAGTCAACAATTTGTTCTGCTTTATATCTTAACTCTTTTTCAGCCATTATCTTCCAGATGCTACCATGATGCCAACCTGACTTCCCTGGGCAGACTACCCCACCATGTGTCCTGGAGCTCTGCCTCCCCAGGCCCCTGCCCCACAAGGGAAAGAGAAAGACAGGCTGGGAGTATGGATCGATCTGCCAATGCCCATCTTTAGTGGGGAAGCAATTAAAGATGCCAGACCTTCCACCATCTGCACCCCATAATGACCCTGGGTCCATACTCCTAGAGGGATAAAGAATAGGGAAGCTATCAAGGGAGGGGATGGGATACAGACTTCTTGTGGTGGGAATTGTGTGGAACTGTACTTCTTATCCTATTGTCTTGCCAATATTTCCATTTTATAAATTAAAAGAAAAAAGAATCACAACCTGTGCAGTAGGGCAGGGAGGGGGAATTGGAAGTTTAAAGTGTGTGTGTTGGGGGAACACTGGAGAGATAGCATAATGGTTATGGAAAAAGACTTTCTTGCCTGAGGCACCAAAGTCCCAGGTCCAATCCCCAGCACCACCAAAAGCCAGAGCTGAGCAGTGCTCTGGAAGAGACAGGGAGAGGGAAAGGCAGAGAGGTAAAGAGGGAGAGGGAGAGGGAGGGGGAGGGGGAGGGGAAGGGGGAGGGGGAGGGGGAAGGAGAGAGGGAGGGAGAGAGGGAGAGGGAGAGAGGGAGAGAGGGAGAGAGGGAGAGGGAGAAAGAGAGAAGAAAGCAAGCTCAGGAAATGTGGCAGTGGATGAGCAGCACTCCTCTTGACCACCAGACCCAGAGCAACTTCAGTTTTCATTTTTCGGTGCAGGTGTGGTGGTAGCTTCTCCAGCCAGTCACCCCCTGAAATTTTCTCCAGAAATACAGTCAGTGGAGTGAGAAGAGGACACCAGGTGACAAGGTGGCCATGCCCCACCCCACTCAACTATTTGGAAAAGTGACTCCTGTGACTCTGTCCTGCTCTTTTCAAAGGACCAGGCCAGGCATGCAGGCAACTCTTGGGGAACAGCCTGTGTCTCTAAAGAGTCCAGCCAGATCTTTCTCTTTTACACACACACACACACACACACACACACACACACACACACACACACACACACCCAAAACAGTTCTCTTAGGCCGTGCTATTACTGCAATGATGTTGCCATGACACAGAATGTTCCTGGAACTCCATTTTGGGAAATCCAACTGAGAGTGTGACACACTCTTGACTGTGCTCCGCGGGGGTCACTCTCTGAATTTCAAGTGTAGATTTGATTTCTGGAAACAGCTTAAAGTCATTTAAAGCCAAGAACGATGACTCAAATTGGGGATTAGAGTTCTTTGGGCCATCAGTAAGGTCTTACCAGGAAAGAACAAAGCTAGCTTTGTCTTGCTAAAAAAAAAAAAAAAAATGGCAAGGCTGCTTTCACAGGATTCAACATGGTATATAGGGTGTAAGGTGCCTGGTGTGGTTTTTGATCCATAAATAGCTTTTCATAATTGGTAGCTATTAATATTCCTAAAAGAGAGATTCTGAAATGAATGGAAAACATCACTGACATAAGTGATTCTTCCCTCAAGGTGATGGCTTTGAAGGGACAGACTTCATTGAGAGTGATGAATTTTGCTACATCTGTTAAAAAAAGATGCAGGTTCATAACTTTCTAATCTTGTCTGTTCATCTCTTTCTTAACCTTGCCAGTGGAAGGGTGGAAGGACACTCATCACAGACCAGAACAAACTGAAGGAGAATAATGTCACTCCTTGGTCACTTCTCAGAGCCATATCTCCAGCCTCAGATCTAGGGGGTTACCTGGAATCAGAAACCACACTCATGTGCACTCCTCTCCTCCCGCTGCCACCTGCAGTGGTAGGTTGGTGCCAGGGAAAGATGCTATGATGAGAAATTCTTGTCTTGGGCTCAAACTCTCAATCCTTTAAGACAAGAGCAAACAATCAGGAAGAAGATAGCCCAGGAGTGACTTAGGGCTGTCTGAAGAAGGTTTTGCTCTTCCTCTTCCAGGGTCTGTCTAGAAAGGGGAGGAGCAAAAGTGGCAGCAGCTGTGGGCGCTTCTATGAAAGGGGGTGAGGATGAAGAAGGCATCACCGGGGACTTGTGACAAGGCTGGGCAAAACCATCCAACATGCCACTTTGTGCAGAGTCACACCTGCCCTGTGTTTCTGGCCTGGGACACCCAGTGCTGCCTGTGCCTCTTCTAGACTCTGCTCCAACCAGAAGAACAGCTTCACCTGTGCCCTCTTTGTGCCTCAGTTTCCCACGAAAGAGAATGAAGACTTGGGCAATGTGAGTGTTTCCTAGACTTAATTTTTTATTTTATTTTAATGAGAGATAGAGAGATACAGATAGACCAGAGCTCTGGTTTATAGTAGTGCTAGAGACTGAACCTGGGACCTTGGAGCCTTGGCTGGATTGTGGAAGGTGCAGATCCCCCAACCTGGGTAGAGGCCTATCACTTCTACATTGAGTGTTAAGGAGGTAGACCCCAAGACCTACCCGGCCTAAAGGCGTGTTCCTCCTCGACTCTGTAGGCTGATATGGCACCGAGCTGAGAGGCAAGGGAGCTGCCTCCTTACACAACATACCCTTCTTCTTCTAGCGTTTGCCACACAACATACCCTAAAGGTTCCCATTTCTCTTGCGTGACCGATACGTGACCTCCCTTTATAAGGCCATAACTTGGGTTCTCATAGGCTGATAACTTGCCTTTGAGCCCGAGCTGAATGTGAGAAGCAGGTGTAACCTAAGAGCATGAATAAGGACAGCCTGGGGATAATTAACATGACATGAGTGTCACACGCTTTCCTCATTGGGTCCTACATACTTTCCCTATGTTCCTATTGGATAGTGAGCAGTTTATTTAACCCTGTGTATGACCAATGAACGAGCTGTCTCTCTGAAGCCCTTCTGGAGGTTGGTCTAATTCCTCTGCGCCTCACGGTCACCTTCAGTTCCTGGTTCCCTGTGTTGCTGCCTTTTCTCCGCTGGCCGGAGGACACCCAGCAACACAGGATAAAGTAGTTATGGGATATATATTCAATAAAGCACTACTCTGCAATCAAAAAAGATGAGATTGTTACATTTGGATAAAATGGGAAGTGATCATGCTAAGTGAAAATTAGAGGAGATGGACAACTAATGGAAACTTTGATTCATATGTGGAATAAAGATGGCTAAAACAAATGACCTTGCCAAAAAAACCCCCAAATTGTCGGGAGTCGGGTGGTAGCGCACCGGGTTAAGCGCACATGGCGCGAAGCGTAAGGACCAGAGTAAGTATTCTGGTTCGAGCCCCTGGCTCCCCACCTGCAGGGGAGTCGCTTCACAGGCGGTGAAGCAGGTCTGCAGGTGTCTCTCTTTCTCTCCCCCTCTCTGTCTTCCCCTCCTCTCTCCATTTCTCTCTGTCCTATCTAACAATGATGACATCACTAACAATAATAACTACAACAACAATGAAAAACAAGGGCAACAAAAGGGAAAATAAATAGAAAAATAAAAAAAAACCCAAATTGTCTCTTGACCTTTGTGAGAACTGTGGTGATTTGGAGGTGTGGGTGTGGGTGCACAAATTTGGTGAAAAGTGTGGTCACTTGCATTGTGTATGTATGTGTGAAAATATACCCTTAGAACCTTGTAAAACACTTAAATCACTAATAAAAAGACAAAATTAATTCATAAAGCCCCCTGAAAGAAATAAATGAGAAAGAAAAGTGAAACAAGTTAGCAGGTGGTTAAAAATGACTGACTATGCATTTAAAGGTTACAGGGTATTTGCATGTCAAACCCATAGCACCGGCAGAGTCTAAGCCCCCTTTACTTCTTTTTGCATTTTTGTCTACAGGCACTTACCATTGCAGATTGATGTGTTCTATTGTTTTGAACATGAGATCATTAAACTTTCACTACAAATTATTAAGACATAATTTACAAATAAAATTGCAATGTATTTGAAGTGTACAATGTGATGACTTGATATATGCACACATTGTGAAAGAAATCCCACAATCAAAATGATTAACACATCTGTCACCTCACAGAGCTTCCTTTGTGTGTGTGTGAGAATACTTAATATTTGTCCTCTTAGCAAATTTAAAGTGTACAATGCGATGCTATTAACTATGGTCACCAAGCTCTATATTAAATTTTCCAACCTCATGTATCTTATAGTTGAAAGCCTAGAGCTTCTTTTTCTTTTTTAAATTTTTTTAATAATTTAATATTGTTTTCCAAAATTATAAGATAATAGGAACATTATTCCATATGGTTTTTACCACCAGAGTTCTGTGTCACCATCTTCTCTATTGGAAACTGAAGTATTTCTCCCAAAATCACAGATATGGGTTGATTCTATAACTTTCCTTTTTTTTTTTTTAAATTTTTTATTTAAGAAAGGATTAATGAACAAAAACATAAGGTAGGAGGGGTACAACTCCACACAATTCCCACCACCCAATCTCCATAACCCACCCTCTCCCATGATAGCTTTCCCATTCTCTAGCCCTCTGGGAGCATGGACCCAGGGTCGTTGAGGGTTGCAAAAGGTAGAAGGTCTGGCTTCTGTAATTGCTTCCCCGCTGAACATGGGCGTTGACTGGTCGGTCCATACTCCCAGTCTGCCTCTATCTTTCCCTAGTAAGGTGTGTCTCTGGGGAAGCTGAGCTCCAGGACACATTGGTGGGGTCTTCAATCCAGGGAAGCCTGGCCAGCATCCTGGTGGCATCTGGAACCTGGTGATTGAAAAGAGAGTTAACATAGGAAGCCAAACAATTTGTTGAGCAATCATGGATCCCAAGCTTGGAATAGTGGAGAGGAAGTGTTAGGGAGGTACTCACTGCAAACTCTAGTGTACTTCTGCTTTCAGGTATATATTTTGCAGTAGTTTATGGGTACGTGTGAATGTAAGCTCTCTCTCACAGAAACTGGTGTATATCTAGGTTTTGGGACTTTGTTAGAAAGTGAACTACCTGAGATGAAATTAGAGTGTACTATAAAAGGAAAGGTCTCACCCGAGTAATGAAGCTGAAGGGTTGTCATTCCACACGTGAAGTCTCTGGACACAGTCTGAGGTGAAGCATATTGAGGTGGCAATCGTTGCATTGGTTAGGTTGTGATCGGCGGATGCAATATTATTTGGTTTGGATTGGGAGATGCATACGGGAAAGTGGGCCCTATCCAAGGGTTCCAGGACTGGGGGAAGTAGGGGCTCTATAGTGGAGATGTGAGGTTCCTGCTGTCTTAGGGTTCAAAAAGACAATCGATAGTTAATGTTATCATCACATTATTTGTTAATTGGGTTAACTTTGAAAAGTCCTTTTGTTATGGTTTGCTGTACAGTATCCAGTATCTTGTATATAGCTGTGCTATTGGATGCTTCTAGATTCTATAACTTTCTATCTATATCTATGTCTATATGTATTTTTTTTCTTTTGCCTCCAGGGTTATCACTTGGACTTGGTGCCTGCACTATGAATCCACTGCACCTGGAGGCCACTTTTTCCTATTTTTGTTGCCCTTGTTGTTGTTATTGTTATTGATATTGCTGATGTTGGATAGGACAGAGAGAAATTGAGAGAGAAGGGGAAGACAGAGAAAGAGAGAGAAAGATAGACACCTGAAGACCGGCTTCACTGCTTGTGAAGTGATCCCCCCTTGCAGGTGGGGAGCCGGGGGCTCAAACTGGGATCTTTTTCTCCATTTTATACAGAAGGATGGAAGTCTGCTGCCTCTTATCAACTTCTTTCCATTTCCTTACTCCCCAGTCTCATCTAGCTGCCATTATACTCTGGTTCTATGGGTTTGACTTAAAAAAATTCACATCTTGGTGATATAATGAAACACTGTCTTTTTCTCTGTGACCTACGTCACTGGGCACAATGCCCTCAAGTTCACCTGGGTTGTTCCAAATGGCACAATTGCCTTATTTTATAAAGTCTCGATAAAATTCCATTACATATAATTCATCATCCATTCATCTGTTCATGGGCACTAGCTATTTCATATCTGGGCTATTGGCTGGCAAGCGTGGGGGTGCCCATATTTGAGATCATGTTTGTAGCCCTTTATCTATGGGAACTCTTGAATTCCAAATGAAAATTATTTTTCTCTGGAGAGAGTCTCTGTGTTTGCTCAATTTAAGCAAGTCACTTTATAATAATTTTTTGTTGTGTTACTTCATGGCTGGTACAAGTTTCATCCCAAATCCACATGAAGGTCTTTGTGACTCAGTGTATGTATTTATAATTGTATGTGTATATGTATTTGTGTTTTGGTTAGGAATTATTGGGGGAGATCCTTTCCCCAACACATGCATGTAGGTAAACTTATCATTTCCAGGTCGGTTGGGTTTATTTGGGGATGTACAGGGATGCTGCTTAGTTAGGGATCTCTCACTTGCTTTCTACTCTTCCTGACCTCAGTTTTTTTTTTCTCTTGATCTCCTTTTGTATTGATCCATTAAATCCAAAGCTCCAGGGGCTAGGTGGTGGTGCACCTGATTGAATACATACATTATAATGCATAAGGACCTGGGTTCAAGCCCCTGGTCTCCAACAGGGGGAAACCTTTATGAGTGATGAAACAGTGCTAAAGGTCCCTAAATAGAGAAATTCTTCATCACAAAGACCTCTTCCTTGGCAACAAAGAAGGAAGGGGGGGCAGACCTGGGATTTTTGGGGTACCACTGTCAGGTAGCACCACTATCATCTCTTCCTGGGGGGGGGTGCTGTGGGGCAGGGGAGCAAAGTGGGTGACTTAACTACAATCTTGGCTTCCTGAATTCCATGGCACTTAATTAACTTGGAAAGTTACCTTAGACACTTATCACCAGGTGATTTTGTGCTGAAGCCAAGTCTGCTCAATGGCTAATATTTGCGCCACCCAAGAGGGCTCCTGGATGATGAAAAGTGCTTAAGTGGGTCCCTGGCACCCATCTACTAAATATCAAACACACTGGCAGCTTGCTTTCACTTTTCTCCCTAGATGGCCTTGTGGTTGTGGCACTTTCTGCCATATGAAAAGGCCACTGGTGTCTCTGCACGGGTCCTTGGGGACCAGGTTGTTAACTGTCTGTGCCTATCAGTTCATCTCACTATTTTTCCATATGTAAGCATTTTCCTCACCTGTGAAATGAAGGTGTGGATTCAGTGGGGCCTTCTTACCCTTCTGGCATGAGATTTTCTAGTAAGAGTGGTGTGACAAGCCAAACAGACCCTTCACAGCAGCCTCCCACCTGGGAACCCTCAGTGTGTTAACAGACCATGCTCCTCACAGCTGGTCTGTACAAGTTGGGTCTTGGGAATTTGGCACAGATGTTCCCACAGGAGCCATTTTTCAGTGTTGGTTAGCTTTTCATAGTTCATTCATAAACCCTGGCTTAATTCAAAGTAAAGCAGAAACACTGCATTTGCATGGGAAATGATAGAAAACAATACTGCCACAATACTAGTAATTAAACAAAACAGAGAAACAATTCCATTGAAGAAGAGCTCATGTTTTATTTATCTAAAATTCTGGGGCTGGAGGGAAGCAGGTTAATTTAGAAGAGGAGGAGATCTATGGAAATATGAGAGCCTGAGATGGGAGGGATTTGGACAGAGGCTGGTGGTACAGATTCAAAATGTTTATGATTTTTATTAGAAATTTAAAACATCCTTCTGTATTATTTTGTGTTTTTCCTGATATAACATTGACCCAAACCTTTCTCTCATGTCAGATAGTCACTACAGGTAGGCCTTTGCCATGCTATTACTATTAAATATGTTTTTTCGTTTTATTTTGTCATATTGTTTGACATATACGTGACAGGTCCATAATCTAATTGCCATGAACTGATTAATAGATCACCTTGCATAGGTGTGCGTGTGCGTGTAGAATCACATTGCAGTGAATAAAGTACTGGACTCTATAGAGAATAGTCCGAAGTTCAATCCCCAGCGTCACATATGTTGGAGTGATGCTCTGATTCTCTTTACCTCTTTTCTTTCTCTCATAAATGAATCTTACGCTTCTAGTAAATTTCAGGTACATCAGTATCCACGAAACATTTTTTATCTGTTTAAAAAGTGTATCTACTGGGGATCAGGTGGTAGCACAGTGGGTTAAACACACATGGCAGGAAGCACAAGAACCAGCATAAGGCCTGGGTATGAGCCCCCAGCTCCCCAGCTCCTCACCTGCAGGGTGGTCACTTCACAAGCAGTGAAGCAGGTTTGCAGGTGTCTTTCTCTCCCCCTTTCTGTCTTCCCCTCCTCTCCATTTTTCTCTGTCCTATCCAACAACAATGACATCATTAACAATAATAATAGTAACCACAACACAATGATAAAAACAATAAGGGCAACAAAAAAGGGAAAAAAAAATCTACCAGGGGGGCTGGTCAATGTAGAGCACACTTCTTACCATGCGCAAGGACACTGGTTCAAGCCCCTGGTCCCCACCTGCAGGAGAGGAGTGGTGTTGCAGGTGTCTCCCTCTCTATTCCCCTCTTTCCTCTCAATTTTTTTTCTCTCTAAAAAATAGACAAGTAAATATAAAATACTTTTTAAAGTGTATCTACCAGGCTATTGAAAGTTCATTAGAAAACTCAGGTTTCTGGTTAGGGCAGCCTAGCAGCAAGGGTTGACAGCATGAGAGCACTGGGGTGACAGTCAGCTGGTGCTCACCAGACCAGCTTATTTCATTTCGTGGAACTATTTTTTGGCTGCCCCTCTAGGCATCTGAATTTGAAAAATCCTAGTGATATAATTTAATAAGAAGAAGGTGGTTAAAAAGAATGTGAATATGATTACATGGTAGAAATGACTAGGAGAAAGACAACTGAAAGAAGTAATAAAAGATGTGGAAATGGAAGTGAGTCTTAGGCCATCACTGTTAGTTAGGCCACCACTGGGGGGTGGGGGGAGGGTCAGGTCAGAAAGTTCCTCCTATAGCCACCAGGTGGCCTCACAGTTTCAACATAACTTGGCTGCTGTTTGAGAGACTGTCTAGGATGGCTAGGCTATGCTAATTTTTAGTATCCCATCCCCTGCTTTTTTTTTTTTTTTGGTTTGCAGCACCAAGGCCTTACACATGTGTAGTTTCACTACTTCAGACCAAGATTTTCAGATAGGTAGATAAATAGATACCATAACACTGAAGCTTCATGACAAGGTGACTGTCCAACCAGATGGACTGTTTCACTGGTTTTCTATTTAGTATACTTTACTTTCCCCGCCTCCTCCTCTTCTTCCTCTTTCTCATTCTGCTTTTTTAAAGCTAGAGACAGAGAAGGCAGAGAGAAAGTGAAAGGGACCACAGCACCAAAGCACCCTTCAATGCAGCGGAAGCAAGGCTCAAACTTGGGTCACACACCTACTAGCAAAGCAGCCCACTATCCAAGTGAGCTATTTCACTGGCCCTATTCTTATTTAGAATACTTTTAAGTCCACACATTTTCTAAGTTAAGGTTTGAAATTTCCATGGTTGGCTTGTTATTTGTATTCTCAGAACCAAATACTGGTTCCCAAATGAAAAGGGTGTGCTTGTGTGTTTGCTACAAGGGCAATATGGCTAGACTTCCGGAGGCGGAGCTACGAGCAGCAGATCGCTTTCTCTCCTCTCCTCTCCTCTCCCGGATCAACTAGGAATACCAAAGGAGACCACCCGGACCGAAACAAGACAGGACTAGAATGACCACAGAAACCCAGTAAATCACCCGTGAGTACAAACACGCGTGGCTGGTGACAGAGAGGAGAGAGGGGCCTAAGGAGAGATTAAGTGACTGCTAACAGTTCCACAGTTTGTCAGTGGAGACACCACCTCCAGTCTGCTCCACCAACAAGGGGACAGCTGAAGGGAGGAAAGGACTCCCCAGAGACTCACCAAGTGCAACTCTGAGTCTCCATTGCTACTACCCTCAGAATCTGGAGCAGCAACAGGGAGGGACACCAGGGTACAGAGATCTAACCGGGAAACTCAGGAGAAGACCTATACCTCGGTGGCATAGCTGAGGGGCTGTGAAAGTCTCTTTGCATAACCACTGGATTATCTCTGCCACACCCTGCTTTATCTCTTGGTCAGGAGTCAGTGATTAAGCTAAGAAGCCTATTGATAGTTTAAAAGCCCTCAGGCTCCCATAGCCTACAGGGGAAAAAAAAAAGGCTTTTACACCACTGAACTCCAACTCAGGGATTGAAAAAACTGTTAACTTATATAAAATGGTTAAAACAACAAGAAAAATTATTGGAGACTCGAACCAGGACAAGAGTCCAGCTAAAAGTCCTCCAGAGGGTGAAGCACAAAACAACGAGTTCAACATCCAAACATTAGCCAAGGAAATAATAACAGGAGTGAGTAAAGAATTTGAAAAAATTGTAATCAGAAATGCAGGAACAACAAATGAGAATATGGAAGAAAATTCTAATAATCTCATGGTTATTAGAGAGCTGAAAGCTGAAATCGCTGAGCTAAGAAGGCAACTAGCTGAACAAACTAAAACAGTATCAGAGCAGGGCAACAAAATAGATGAACTCCAGAAAGCAGTAGAGGGCAGAGAGAATAGAATCAATGAGGCTGAAGACAGAATTAGCAAGATTGAGGATGAATTAGAGACAACTCAAAAAGAAGTAAGAGATCTCAAAAAGAGATTAAGAGATGCTGAAAACAACAACAGAGTCCTATGGGATGACTTCAAAAGAAACAATTCTTCAAAAGAATACGCATTATTGGCTTACCAGAGGAAGAAAGAGAAGGGGAGGAAGAAAGCATTCTCCAGGCCATAATAGCTGAAAATTTCTCTAGTCTAGACAACACCAAAGACATAAAGATTCAAGAAGCCCAGAGGGTCCCAAACAGAATTAACCCAGACCTAAAGACACCAAGACATGTCATACTTAGATTGGAAAGGAATAAGGATAAAGAAAGGATGCTGAAGGCTGCAAGAGAAAAACAAAGAGTCACCTACAAAGGAAAACCCATAAGATTAGCAGCAGACTTCTCCATACAAACACTACAGGCCAGAAGAGAATGGCAAGATATCTATCGAGTGCTCAATGAGAAAGGCTTTCAGCCAAGAATACTATATCCTGCTAGATTGTCATTCAGACTAGATGGAAACATCAAAACCTTCTCAGACAAGCAACAGTTGAAGGAAGCAACCATCAGCAAGCCTTCCCTGAAAGAAGTTCTGAAAGGTCTTCTATAAATAGTCAGACCACCACAAATAGGACATATATCAATACACTCTAAAACTCTACAAGAATGGCATTAAAATATCTTCAATCTTTGATATCAATAAATGTCAATGGCCTGAATTCACCTATTAAAAGACACAGAGTAGGAAGATGGATCAGAAAGGGCAATATGGCTGTGATATTGGTACTTTCTTGACTACAGGGTGAACTAAGCTGACTGTGAATGGTCTCCCCTGACTGTCACTGTTCCGGAGGAGACTGTTTACAAGCTCTGTGCTAATCACAGGCAGGGGACTATGTCCCCCAACTATATTACCATTCAGTAGGCCCTCTGGGTTTTCTACTATAGGTCACCTAGAAGTTTCCAAATTGCTATCACAGACCAGGCCCCTCCAGAGTTTTGAAGTGAACTTGTTTCTACTGGGGAACTTATTCAGTAACATGATGGGGTGCACTTTATCTGTGAAAACAACTTTCAGGAGTGGGCTGGAGGGGCCATATTTTGAACAGGTAGTGGGTGGGTGCTTCTCCTGTGGAGCTGCACTTCACTCAACACCTCTACTAAAGAGACAGGTTACAAATGTTTGGGCTGTGGGTTTGTGAAAGTCAGCACCACATAGATGGGGTGAGCCTGGACAAACAAACTCTTTTCTCAGTTTTTTTTTTCTCCAGATGCTTTTCTAAATGATGCCCAGCTTTTCTGTCCCTGCAGGCTGACTTCCCAGAAGGTTGTGGGGCTGCATTTGGTCACTTAAGGGCTCAGGGAGACTCCCTCCAGCTGAGTTTGGACCATGTATTTCCCTAACTCTGTCTATAGTTTCTGGGGAAAACTTAAAAAAAAAATTTTTTTTAATATTTATTTTATTTATTTATTCCCTTTTGTTGCCCTTGTTGTTTTATTGTTGTAGTTATTATTGTTGTTGTTGTTGGATAGGACAGAGAGAAATGGAGAGAGGGAGGGGAAGACAGAGAGGAGGAGAGAAAGATAGACACCTGCAGACCTGCTTCACCGCCTGTGAAGCGACTCCCCTGCAGGTGGGGAGCCGGGGTTCGAACCGGGATCCTTATGCCGGTCCTGTGCTTTGCGCCACCTGCGCTTAGCCCGCTGCACTACAGCCCGACTCCCAAAACTTTTTTTTTTTTTTATGATAGAAGAGAAAGAAGCATTAATTTGGCACATGTGATGCCTGGGATTGAACATGGGACCTCATGCCTTTAAGTCCAGTGCTCTAGGCACTGCATGACTACCGTGGCTACAGGGTACCAGGAAGAGCCTGTACTCTTACAATCTTTCTCCTCCAGGAGCACCTGCGATGAGACCTGGTGTGGACGAAACTGTGCCCTAGATGTGCAGTCTCCAAGAGACTGTTCCTGGGGGATGGGAGGGTTGAGACTGTGACATATGTTCATATGTGTTTCTTTGCTCACAGTATAGACTTCTGTGTCTCTGCCAAATTTATATTGACGTTTAAACCCTTTATGTGAGTGTAGTTGGGAGGAAGTCTTTAGGGAAGTACTTAAGATTAAATGAGGTGGGGCCAGGTGGTGGTGCACCTGGGCAAGTGCATACATTATAGTGTGCAAAGACCTGGGTTGCAGTGCCTGGTCCCCACTTGCAGGGGGAAAGCTTCACAAGTAATGAATCAGGTCTTCAGTTCTCTCTCTTACCCCCATCTCTCTCTTCCTCTAAAATTCTCTGTTCTATCAATAAAATAAAGTTAAAGAAATAAAATAAGATTAAATGAGGTCATAAAGGTGGGTCCTAATCTGATAGATACTCTTAAGAGAAGAGGGAGAGACATGAGATCTCTTTCTGCCTGAGCTCAGAGGAGAGGCCATCGAAGATATAAAGAGAAGGGAGAAAAACAGATGACTGGAAAATGGTCACTGACTATAATTTCTGTTTATTGAACAGCTACTTTATGACAGACACCAACAGGGGCACGGGGATGAACATTACCCCCCCCCCTTATGACCACTAATCATCTCATAAGAGACTGCCATCTCTTTTAATCTTCAGAACATACATGTGCAAAGATCCAGTGACACAGCACAGGAGAGGACCTCATGAGGTGCAGGGTGCTATAGAATGTCAGCCATCGCTATGAGTAGGACAGGCTTTCCTCCCCAGCTCTGCTGTTGGTCTGGAAGCTTCCTGGTGCTTGGTGGCCCCTGCTTTGCCTGCCTCCTTCCCTGCTAATTGGAGAGACTCTCCGGTCTTGATTTATGCAGACACTCACATGTTCTCCCACTGAACATTATTCTAATCAGACACCTCATTATTGGATGCCTGTTTCCTTGGGCAGCCCGGGCAGGGTTATTACAGGATATTATACAGACCATTTGCATGGCCACCTCTAGGTCATTTCCATCACTTTAAACTACTTACAGGTCCATTTTTCCCCCATAATATTTGCCTAATTCGATTACTCCCACGGCCTCAACTGGCTCAAAATGGAATCAGAAGTTATACCTGGGAGCAAAGTCAACTGGGCCCTGCCTGACACACCCTCTGTTCTGGGGGGCCTACCTGGTCCCAGATAACTGTTGTTACCTGGTGTTAACAGGCCTCCAGACCCTGTGGTGGACTCCAGAGCCTGCCAAGTAAGGGGGAGGGAGGACTGGGCAAAGGACTATGTGATCTGATTTTCAGTACTTAAAAGCTGGAGGAGATGCAAAGGATTTTTCTTTCTTATTTTCAATTGTATAATTATTTTTTATCATTTTTTTGGTGGGGAAGAGTTAATAGTTCACAGTGTTGTTGTTGACTTGTGGGTGCAATCTCTCATCTCCCCATGAAACACTCTCACTCACAACTTAGCCAAGGAGCCTTTTTTGATCCCCTAAATTCACCGTTATGAGTTATTATTCTTTGCCACTAGGATTATTGCTAGGGCTCAATGAGTCCATAGCTCCTGGGGGGGGGTGTCACTTTTTTCATTTTTTTATTATGATAGAGACAGAAATAAACAGGGCAAGAAAGAGGGAGAAAGAGTGAGAAAGAAAGAAACACCTGAAGCCTACTCCACTGCTTGTGAAGCTTCCTCCATTCAGGTGGGGACCAGAGGTTAAAACCTGAGTCCTCATGCTTGGGTGCTTGGTAAGTGTGCATTTTACTAGTTGTGCCACTGTCTGGCTGCTGTGAACTGTTTTAAGCCCCTGCACTTTTTTTTTTTTTTTTTTTTGCCTCCAGGGTTATTGCTGGGTCTCGGTGCCTGCACTACAAATCCACTGCTCCTGGAGGCTTTCCCCCCACTTTTGTTGCTCTTATTGTTTATAATTGTTGTTGTTATTGTTGTCATTGGATAGGACAGAGAGAAATTGAGAGAGGACAGGAAGACAGAGAGGGAGAGAGTAAGACAGACATCTGCAGACCTGCTTCACTGCTTGTGAAGCGACCCCCCTGCAGGTGGGGAGCCGGGGGCTGGAACCGGGATCCTTACACCAGTCCTTGCGCTTTACACTATGTGCACTTAACCCACTGTGCTACTGCCCGGCCCCCAGTCCCTGTACTTTTTTAGTGTGACTCCAACAACTCCATTTTAAAAAACAAGATATTGGGAAGAAATATTTATTTACCTATTATTATTTATTTATTGGATATCAAGAGGGGAGGGGAAGATAGGGAGAGAGAGAGAGAGAGAGAGAGAGGGAGGGAGAGAGAATGAGGCCAAGACCTGCAGCACTGCTTTACTACTTATGAAGAATTCCTCCTGTAGGTGTGGACTGGGAGCTTGAATCTGGGTCCTTGTACATAGTACCATGTGTGCTCAACCAGATGTGCCACCACCCAAACCCAGGAAAATATTTATTTATTAACATTATTAACTATTTGTTAACATGAAAAAAGAGTGGGGTGGAGTGAGGAGAGCATTAGAGAAGCAGAATGTCACTCTGGCACATGTGACCGTGAGGATAGAACTCAGGACCTCATGATTTGTAGTCCATCACTCTAGTCAGTGCACCACCTCTGGGGTAATGTTAAGTCACTTTTTCATGAAACATTTTTTTCTGGAGGGTATATACAACATGAGGCAAGGACTCTGTCTATCTTTAGATGCTTTGTGCCCCAAGCATCTAGTTTGGCCCCAAGGGCTTAATAATAGATCAATAAACAGATACATACATATCTGTTGACTGATTGAGTGAATGGCTCATTTTCATTGTCTCTGCCAGGAAAAGACAATGTATATCTGTTGACTGCTCAGTAATCATTCTTGACTGAAGTCAAAGCACCCTTGCCTGGGGGCTCGTAAGTATATCCCATGCTTGACAATGGTTTGGTGGTCATGAAACTCCAGAGCAGTGGTTCCCACCCATGAGGACTTCAGCCACACTTGGAATTGGTTGTTACCAAAACAGAAGACCCAACAAAGCATGACTGAGTTGTTCCTGCTCTCTGATCTGAGTGGGGCCTGTGGTCTTGCTCTGAGATTGTAGAGTCAGAGGGGTGTGGTCTCTGGTAGCTTCTGCCCTGAGCTTCTGAGTTTCTCAGTTTTTGAGCTTTACCTTTCTAATTTACAAAATTAGGAAGATAAGAGATCCTTGTGCCTTTGAAAGAGCCATGGTGAGGGTGGGTGGGTATATACCCAGTTCTGTAAAAAAAAAAAACAAAAACAAAGAATCAGGTACTGGGTGGTGTTGCATTTGGTTGAGTGTACACATTAGTATGCACAAGGACCGTAGTTCACGTCCCTGGTCCTCACTTCCAGGGGGACATCTCATGAGCAGTGGAGAAGTGTTGCAGGTGTTTCTCTTTTTCTCTCTCTATCTCCCCCTTCTCTATTTCTCTCTGTCCTGCACTGAGCCCCAGCAATTACCCTGGTGGCAATTTAATAAGAACAACAAATCATGATTGTATACAGAACCTTAATGAAGCTGGTCACAGGAAGGTGTGTGGCCAGTGGATTCAGCAAGCACAGTCCAGCTGGAGGAGGTATGTGGGAGACCCAGCTGCCTCAAGTTCCAGAGAAGAAGACTCCAGGGTCATTCAGCTGTTGGGGAGCAGCACGTGGGAAAACTAGCTTTGGATTTAGGCCCAGAAGAATGGTAGCAATGTAAAAAGCTAATAATTACTCTTTCTATTATGGTAAGAGCAATAAGTGTTCATTTTAGGAAATTGAGAAAATACAAATAAGTCAGAGAAGAAAGCTTTTATATTTTCATTGCTAAGAAATAATCTTTGGTATACTTAACAGCCTGGGTAAAACTGTGGTTACCTCAACCTTCTTCCTTTTAGTCAGCCTGACCTTTCCACTTCCAGCTTCTATTCTCCATCTTAGGGGTTTACTAAGCTCTAAGGGTCAAACCCATCTAGAAGCCAAGCAGAACAGAGATGGAAAGTCGTGCCTGGCTGCAGGGATGTCCCATGTCTAGATTCCAGAGGCTGCTGTTCTTAGTTCACATACCATGCCACACAAACATCATACATACACACTGAACACACATACCACACAAATCACACAACACATACTATATACATATCATATACATTTCACACACACTACACACAACACTCATGCACCACATATCATACCACACAACACACCGAAGACATATACCATGTACACTGCACATACACACAACACACACATACCAAACACACAGAACACACATACATACATGCCACACCCACACCACCCATATACCATACACGCATCACAGTACACTCTCCATATGCATATTTAGCTGTTGTGCATCTTCTAGAACTGCCACAACAAAGTACTAGACAGGTAGTTTAAACAAAAGAAATTAGTTTTTCTTTTTTAAAAAATTTTTTATATTTATTTTCCCTTTTTCCCCTTGTTTTTTACTGTTGTTGTAGTTGTTGTTATCGATGTCGTCATTGTTAGATAGGACAGAGAGAAATGAAGAGAGGAGGGGAAGACAGAGAGGGGGAGAGAAAAAGAGACACCTGCAGACCTGCTTCACTGCTTATGAAGCGACTTCCCTGCAGGTGGGGGGCTGGGGGCTTCAAAAGGAATCCGAACACCGGTCCTTGCTCTTCGCGCCATGTGTGCTTAACTTGCTGCACTACCGCCCGACTCCCTGAAATTAGTTTTTCACACTTCTGGTGGCTGGACACTCCAAATCCAGGTGGTGTCTGGGCTGATTTCTCCCAAGGCCTCCTCATCAGCTCAGCTGTCACCTCTTCACTGTTGTATGCTTTACATTGGGTTCTAGTTCTCCCCCACCAAGAGAATTAGATCAGTCCAGTTAAATTTCGCGGGCCCGCTTGGCCCCGCCCCGGAGGAACCCCGCCAGAGTTCCTGAGTTCCTGAGTTCGAGAGGAAGAGAGAGAGGGCCAGAGGGTTCCCCAGTACGAGAGTTCCAGAGTGTCAGAGTTGGAGGGTTCCTGAGTTCGAGAGTAAGGGAGAGTGTTTGTGCCGCCGCAAAGAGACAGCAGAGTTCTGTTTGGTGATTAATTTGTCTTAGTTTATGAATCGTTGTTCCTGAATAAAGAAATACAGCTTCCCTGCCCAGCCGTTGTCTCCGTGTCTCTGTTACCTGCCCGTGAAGCTAGCCGGCCGGCAAGAGCCTCCAAATTTTAACAACACTTCACTATGTCCTCTCATGGCCTTTGTCTGAGCACAGGCATCTCTGGTATCTCTTCTTCATCAAGAGTGGAACCTAAGTCCTACTGGAGTAGAGTTACACCACATGATCCCATTCACCTTTATGATCTCTGTCTCCAAACATAATTCCACTGAGGGATTAGAGCTTCAACATATAAGCATTCTGAGAAGACCCAGTTCAGTCCATAGCACTTTTTTTTTTTTTTCCAAAGCTCAGTGATACATCAGGATTAGTGGAGATATACAGAGTATATTCATCAGTACAAGACATCCAAATGGTACCCACAGTCTCACAATATTTTGGAATCTGTCAGGGCAGTTTGTGGAGGTGGCTGTCTATAGTGGGGCTGAGGTCCCAGGGTTCTGTCCAGGACCCACACAGTGTCTATAAAGGTAAATAATATTCCTTAGAGTGCACTCTAGATCCCAGGAGACAGGGCTAAATTAAGTATGTGGTCTGGGGAACCCTTTCTAAGTCTGGAATGGAGGGCATGGTACCCATGCCTTTGAAAGGATCATGATGGGGCTGATGGTACACCCAGCAGAGTGCCAAGGACTTAGGTTCAAGGCCCTGGTCTCCACCAGAAGGGGGAATATTCATGAGATGTCAAGCAGTGCTGTAGATGTCTTTTTCTCTGCTCCTTTCTCTATTTCAAAAATAATATATATATATATATATATATATATATATATATACATATACATATAGTCATTGGTAGAAGTAGGGACGTTATTGTAGGCACCAAGCCCCAGCAATAATCCTGGTGGCAAAAGAGAGTAGGGAGAGGGAGAGAGGAAGAAAGGGAGGTAGGGAGGGAGACAGAGATAGAGATAGAGAGGAAGAAAGGGAGGTAGGGGGAGAGAGAGAGAGAGAGAGAGAGGAGAGAGGAGAGAGAATGAGAGAATGAATCATGGTGGTGGGAATTTAGGTACCTCAGGGGTGTCCAGAACAAGTTGAAATTCATATAATGTCTCCTTTTTGGGAATATATAATGTCTCAGAGAGGGAGAGGAACTCTTCAAAGTGTGACAAATATTAATTTTCTTTTGCCAATCCTTGACTAGTAGTCAAGTTTAGTTGGATTTAGACAAATGTGACATTTCTTGCCCCAGAGTGTTGTGGAACAAATCCATATCTTTTCTACTGGGTTGTGTCAAACATTTTAATCTTCCTCAATCTGGTAGTGGAAATGGCTCTAAGACAGCTAATGGGAGAGAGAGGAAAGTTGTCCAAGTACATAGTGTAAGGTGATGCAGACTCACAGGGAAAAGGGACAACAGGGGCAGTCAGGAATGGAGTTCCAGGAGGGCTGAGGGGAGCCAGATCCCCGTCTACCAATGGCTTGAGGCTTGAGGGTCATCCTGACCGTACCTCAGACCCTGCCTACTTGCAAAGCTGACGCTGTTGAGAGACCCAGGGATTCACATTGGAGCTTGTCCCCAACCTGCCACCTTAGCTTAGGATGTCAGTGCAAGCAGCCTCAGGAACTAAGCCTGGGATTTGCAGTTATAATGAAATTTTTCAAGAATGCAAACAGTGGAGAGGCAAATAACATTTACCCATTTACCTACTGCTGAGTTCTACCAGCTCTGAACACTTGCTTCATACTTTTGTGAGATTAATTCATTAGTTTTTATAAGAGAGAGGGAGAGATAAAGTGAGGGAGAAAGAGAGGAGAACACCACTTAGCTTTTGGTTCAGGGTTGAACTTGGAACTTCATTCAAACAGTCCTATGCTCTACTACTGAGGATCTATCTACCTTTTTCTTGTGTGTGTAATTACAACACCCTGGGTCACTTTTTCTCATTCAGATAAAGACAGAGACACCAATGGAGAGGCACCCCAGCGCTGAAGCTTCCTTCAGTGTGATGGGATCTTCCATGTTGTGCTGGAGCTTGGACTTGGGGCATACACAGCCATGCAGGCACACTGCCCACAGAACTATCTTTCTCACCTTGAGCTGTACATCTTTGAGAAAAAAAATATAATATTGGGCTGTAAGTCTGTCTCAGTTGCAGAACACAAAACTTGCATACATGGGGTTCCATATATGGTCCCTGGCACCACTTATACCAGGGCTGGGCAGTGCTCAGGTCTCTTTCTCATAAAAATAAAAATAAGGGCCAGAAGATAGCTCACTTGGTAGAGTACACACTTAACTATGCATGAGGACCTGGGTTCAAGCCACCAATACCACATGGGAGCATCATAAAAAGGGGAAGCTTCATAAGCACTAGAGTGGTGTTGTGATGTCTCTCTCCTCTTTTCTGACCTCTACCTGAAAAAAAAGTGTGGTGGAATCCTGCAGGGGCAAAGACTCAGTTGAGCCTCAGAGATAAAAGCCATTTTATTTGTTGTTACTGTTTTTTTCTCCCCCACCTTTATTGGGGGATTAATGTTTTATATCTGACAGTAAATACAATAGTTCGTACATGCATAACATTTCTCAGTTTTCCACATAACAATACAACTCCCACTAGGTCCTCTGATATCCTTTTCCAGGACCTGTTCTCTCTCCCACACCCACCCCAGAGTCTTTTTCTTTGGTGTAATACATCAGCTCCAGTCCAGGTTCTGCTTAGCGTTTTCTCTTCTGATCTTGTTTTTCAACTTCTGCCTGAGAGTGAGATCATCCCATATTCATTCTTCTGTTTCTGACTTATTTCACTTAACATGATTTTTTCAAGCTTTATCCAAGATGGGCTGAAAATGGTGAAATCACCATTTTTTAAAAATTTTTTTAAGGAAAGGATTAATTAACAAAACCATAGGGTAGGAGGGGTACAACTCCACACAATTCCCACCACTCAATCTCCATATCCCACCCCCTCCCCCGATAGCTTTCCCATTCTCTATCCCTCTGGGAGCATGGACCCAGGGTCGTTGAGGGTTGCAGAAGGTAGAAGGTCTGGCGTCTGTAATTGCTTCCCTGCTGAACATGGGCATTGACTGGTCGGTCCATGCTCCCAGTCTGCCTCTCTTTCCCTAGTAGGGTGTGTCTCTGGGGAAGCTGAGCTCCAGGACACATTGGTGGAGTCTTCAATCCAGGGAAGCCTGGCCAGCATCCTGGTGGCATCTGGAACCTGGTGATCGAAAAGAGAGTTAACATACAAAGCCAAACAAATTGTTGAGCAATCATGGACCCAAAGCTTGGAATAGTGGATAGGAAGTGTTAGGGAGGTACTCACTGCAAACACTAGTGTACTTCTGCTTTCAGGTATATATTTTGCAGTAGTTTATGGATACGTGTGAACATAAGCTCTCTCTCACAGAAACTGGTGTATATCTAGGTTTTGGGACTTTGTTAGAAAGTGAACTACCTGAGATGAAACTAGAGTGTACTACAAAAGGAAAGGTCTCACCCGAGTAATGAAGCTGAAGGGTTGTCATTCCACACGTGAAGTCTCTGGACACAGTCTGAGGTGAAGCATATTGAGGTGGCAATCGTTGCCTTGGTTAGGTTGTGGTTGGCGGATGCAATATTATTTGATATGGATTGGGAGAGGCATACGGGAAAGTGGGCCCTATCCAAGGGTTCCAGGGCTGGGGGAAGTAGGGGCTCTATAGTGGAGATGTGAGGTTCCTGCTGTCTTAGGGTTCAAAAAGACAATCGATAGTTAATGTTATCATCACATTATTTGTTAATTGGGTTAACTTTGAAAAATCCTTTTGTTATGGTTTGCTGTACAGTACCCAGTATCTTGTATATAGCTGTGCTATTGGATGCTTCTAATCTACTTGGTCTAGGCTTTTGAGAGAGTTCGCATATCAAATACACAGCCTATATATTAAAAAGATTCAGTTTGTGTTTTGAAAAACTTTGAGACATACAATTGATTTTCCCCCTTTCATATTAATTAACTAGTCCTGTAAGAATGGCATACATCAAAAAGGATAGCAGCAACAAATGCTGGAGAGGATGTGGGGACAGAGGAACATTGCTGGTGGGAATGTAAATTGGTACAGCCTCTGTGGAGAGCAGTCTGGAAAACTCTCAGAAGGCTAGACATGGACCTTCCATATGATCCAGTAATTCCTCTCCTGGGGTTATACCCCAAGGACTCCATAACACCCAACCAAAAAGAGTTGTGTACTCCTATGTTCATAGCAGCACAATTCATAATAGCTAAAACCTGGAAGCAACCCAGGTGCCCAACAACAGATGAGTGGCTGAGAAAGCTGTGGTATATATACACAATGGAATACTATGCAGCTATCAAGAACAATGAACCCACCTTCTCTGACCCATCTTGGACAGAGCTAGAAGGAATTACGTTAAGTGAGCTAAGTCAGAAAGATAAAGAAGAGTATGGGATGATCCCACTCATCAACAGAAGTTGACTAAGAAGATCTGAAAGGGAAACTAAAAGCAGGACCTGACCAAATTGTAAGTAGGGCACCAAAGTAAAAGCCCTGTGGTGAGGGGTGTGCAGCTTCCTGGGCCAATGGAGGGTGGGGGTGATGGGCCACAGTCTTTTGGTGGTGGGAATGGTGTTTATGTACACTCCTAGCAAAATGTAGACATAGAAATCACCATTTTTATTAGCTGAGTAGTATTCCATTGTGTATATAGACCACAACTTGCTCAGCCACTCATCTGTTGTTGGACACCTGGGTTGCTTACCAGTTTTGGCTATAACAAATTGTGCTGCTATGAACATAGGTATACACAAATCTTTTTGGGTGGGTATGTTTGGTTCCTTAGGATATATCCCCAGGAGAGGAATTGCAGGATCAAAGGGTAGCCTTCTGAGAGTTCTACAGACTGCTCTCCATAGGGTTGGACCAATTGACATTCCCACCAGCAGTGCAGGAGGGTTCCTTTGTCCCCACAACCTCTCCAGCATTTGTTGCTGCTACTTTTTCTGATGTATGACATTCTCACAGGAGTGAAGTGGTATCTCATTGTTGTTTGTTATTGTTACAATTTACCAAACCACTTCTGGCTTATGGGTGGTGCTGAGAATTGGACCTGGGAACTCAGAGTTTCAGGCATGAATGTCTGTTTACATAACCATTATGCTGTCTCCCCAATTCCCCAGTACACTGAATAGCCCTCCCCAGTGTCATTGTCTCACCAACTTCTCTAGAGGTGACCACTCTTCTGAAGTTGGAGCTTATCATTCTTCTTAAAATTTTTGCTACAGGGGGTTGGGTGGTAGTGTAGCAGGTTAAGCGCACATGGTGCGAAGTGCAAAGACTGGCGTAAAGATCCCAGTTCAAGCCCCCAGCTTCTCACCTGCAGGGGGTTGGCTTCACAGGTGGTGAAGCAGGTCTGCAGGTATCTATCTTTCTCTCTCCCTCTCTGTCTTCCCCTCGTCTCTCCATTTCTTTCTGTCCTATCCAACAACAATGACATCAACAACAATAATAATAACCACAACAACGATAAAATAAGGGCAAAAAAAAAGGGGAAAAATAGCCTCCAGGAACAGTGGATTTGTGATTTAGGCACCAAACCCCATCAATAACCCTGGAGGCAAAATAAAAGAAAAAAATGTTTGCTACATATGAATGTTTCCCTAAACTACAGGCATATACAGTTGATAGGTGTGCATATACATGTACATGTAAAGTTTTACCTATTTTAATTGGTGTCCAGACAGAATTATACTATTGATATATAAACCTGCAGCCAGTTTCTCCTCCTGCGACATTACTGAGATTTATCCATGTGATTCTTCTAACTCTGGTCCATTTGTTTTAACTGCTCTATAATATTCATAGTATTTCTATGCCAAAAAATTATTTGTCCGTTCTATTGTTCAAGGACATTCAAACATTTCCCCATTTTTTTTATTGTGATTCTTGTGCACCTGCATTTTCATTTAGATGAAGAGAAATGGGTCTTCTTACATCATGGGTAAGTGGAATTTTCTAGCACAAGACCGAGCGGCTGAGTGGCTGGGTGGTGGAGCAAGTACCCCTTCTACTTCTGCACAGAGCTAAGCTGTTCTCTCAGTGCTCATCCATCATATGCAGGGAGCAGTGGTGAGTGCACTATCACTTGACATTGTCAGACTTTTTTTTTTTTTTGGTAGTTATGAAATAGTGTCTCCACTTTTTTTTTTTTTGCCTCCAGTGTTATTGGTGGGGCTCAGTGTAGGCATTATGAATTCATTGCTTCTGGCAGCCATTTTCCATTTTTATTGGGTAAGACAGAGAGAAATTGAGAAGGGAGGGGAGATAGAGAGGGAGAGAGACAGAGAGATACCTGTAGACCTGCTTCACTGCTTGTAAAGTGACCCCCCCCCCCAGGTGGGGACAAAGGGGCTCAAATTGGGATCTTTTTGCAGTCCTTGCGTTTTATACTATGTGTGCTTAAGCCACTGCATCACTACCCTGTTCCCTCTCCACATTTTAATTATGGCCCAACAGTCATTAGTGAGATTAATATCTCTTCATGTTTATTGACAATTGAGATCTTTTAAAAATTGCCCAGACATCCTCCTTACCCACTGTTCCAGTAGGTTGCTTTTCTTTTCTTTTCTTTTCTTTTCTTTTCTTTTCTTTTCTGTTTTTTTCGTTTTTGAAAAAATTGATAATGGATTCTTTTTTTAATTTTTTAAAATATTTATTTATTTTCCCTTTTGTGCCTTTGTTGTTTAACATTGTTATGGTTATTGATGTCCTTGTTGTTGGATAAAAGAGAGAGAAATGGAGAGAGGAGGGGAAGACAGAGGAAGAGAGAAAGATAGATACCTGCAGACCTGCTTCACTGCTTGTGAAGCGACACCCCTACAGGTGGGGAGCTGGGGGCTTGAACCGGGATCCTTCTGCTGGTCCTTGTGCTTTGCGCCACGTGCGCTTAACCCACTGTGCTACCGCCCGACTCCCTTTCTGTTTTTTCTTTTTTTAAAAATTTATTTCTTTATTGAGGAATTAATGTTTTACATTCAACAGTAAATACAATAGTTTGTACATGCATAACATTACCCAGTTTCCCATTTAACAATACAACCCCCACTATGTCATCTATCATCCTACATGAACCTGTATTCTCCCCACCCACCCATCCCAGTCTTTTACTTTGGTGTGATATGCCAATTACATTTCTGGTTCTACTGGTGTTTTCGTTTCTGATCTTGTTTTTCAACCTCTGCCTGAGAGTGAGATCATCCCATATTCAACCTTGTGTTTCTGACTTATTTCACTTAACATAATTTTTCAAGGTCCATCCAAGATCAGCTGAAAATGGTGAAGTCACCATTTTAATAGCTGAGTAGTATTCCATTGTGTATATAGACCACAACTTGCTTAGCCACTCATCTGTTGTTGGACACCTGGGTTGCTTCCAGGTTTTGGCTATTACAAATTGTGCTGCCAAAAACATATGGGTACACAGATCTTTTTTTTTAAGATTTTTTTATATTTATATTTTTAATTTATTTATTCCCTTTTGTTGCCCTTGTTGTTTTATTTTTATAGTTCTTGATGTCATTGTGGTTGAATAGGACAGAGAAATGGAGAGAGGAGGGGAAGACAGAGAGGGGGACAGAAAGATAGACACCTGCAGACCAGCTTCACCGCTTGTGAAGTGACTCCCCTGCAGGTGGGGAGCCTGGGGCTCAAACCTGGATCCTTATGCCGGCCCTTGCGCTTTGTGCCACGTGTGTTTAACCCATTGTGCTACCGCCCGACTCCCTAAACAGATCTTTTTGGATGGATATGTTGGGTTCCTTAGGATATATCCCCAGGAGAGGAATTGCAGGATCATAGGGTAGGTCCATTGCTAGCCTTCTGAGAGTTCTCCAGACTGTTCTCCACAGAGGTTGGACCAATTGACATTCCCACCAGCAGTGTAGGAGGGTTCCTTTGACCCCACACCCTCTCCAGCATTTGCTGCTGTTACCTTTTCTGATGTATGGCATTCTCACAGGAGTGAAGTGGTATCTCATTGTTGTCTTGATTTGCATTTCTCTGACAATCAGAGACTTGGAGCATTTTTTCATGTGTTTCTCGGCCTTTTGGATCTCTTCTGTGGTGAATATTCTGTCCATGTCCCCCCCCATTTTTGGATGGGTTATTTGTTGTCTTGTTGTTGAGTTTGGCAAGCTCTTTATATATGTTGGTTATTAAACTCTTGTCTGATGTATGGCATATAAAGATCTTCTCCCATTCTGTGAGGGGTCTCTTGGTTTGGGTAGTGGTTTCTTTTGCTGTGAAGAAGCTTTTTAATTTGATGTAGTCCCATAGGTTTATACTTGCCTTAGTCTTCTTTGTAATTGGATTCGTTTCATTGAAGATGTCTTTAAAATGTATGCGGTAAAGAGTTCTGCCAATATTTTCTTCTAAGTATCTGATAATTAGTGGTCTAACATCCAAGTCCTTGATCCACTTGGAATTTACTTTTGTATTTGGTGAAATACAGTGGTTCAGTTTCATTCTTCTGCATGTTTCAACCCATTGTTTCCATCACCATTTGCTGAAGAGACTCTGATTTTCCCATTTAATAGTCTGGGCCCCTTTGTCAAAGATTAGATGTCCATAGGTGTGCGGGCTCACTTGTGGGCTCTCAATTCTATTCCACTGGTCAGTGTGTCTATTCATGTTCCAGTACCAAGCAGTTTTGATGACAATGGTCCTATAATACAGTTTGAAATGTGGGAGTGTGATGCCTCCAGTTCTGTTCTTTTTTCTCAAGATTGTTTTGACAATTCTAGGTCTTTTCTGGTTCCAGATAAATATTTGTAGCATTTGTTCTATTTTCCTAAAAAATGTGCTTGGGATCTTGATGGGGATAGCATTAAATTTGTAGATGGCTCTGGGTAGTATATTCATTTTGATGATGTTAATTCTACCAACCCATGAACATGGAATATCTTTCCACTTCTTTGTGTCTTTTTCAATTTCCTTGAGTAGTGACTCATAATTTTCAGTATACAAATCTTTCACTTCTTTGGTTAGGTTTACTCCTAGATATTTTATTGTTTTTGTTGCTATAGTGAAAGGAATTGGTTTCTGGATTTCAATTTCTTCTAACTTAGTGTTTGTATAGAGGAATGCCACTGACTTTTGAATGTTAATTTTGTAGCCTGACACCTTACTGTATTTCCTGATGATTTCCAAAAGCTTCTTGCTGGATTCCTTAGGTTTTTCTGTGTATACTATCATGTCTTCTGCAAATAGGGAGAGTTTGACTTCTTCTCTTCCAATCTGTATCCCTTTAATTCCTTGCTCCTGCCTCATTGCTATGGCAAGAACTTCCACCACTATGTTGAATAGTAATGGTGATGGGGCAGCCCTGTTTAGTACCTGATCTGAGTGGAAATGCTTCTAGTTTTTCACCATTGCGTATGATGTTGGCTATAGGTTTGCTATATATATACTCCACTATCTTCAGGAGTTTTCCATCTATTCCCATTTTTTGTAGTGTTTTGATCATAAAGGGATGTTGTATTTTGTCAAAGGCTTTCTCTGCATCTATTGATATGACCATGTGGTTTTTGGTCTTGCTTTTGTTGATGTGGTGGATCACATTGATTGATTTACATATGTTAAACCAATCTTGCATGCCTGGGATAAACCCCACTTGGTCACGATGAACAATGTTTTTAGTATACTGCTATATCCGGTTGGCTAGAATTTTGTTCAATATTTTCACATCTATGTTCATCAGAGATATTGGTCTGTAGTTTTCTTTTTTGGTTGTGTCCCTGTCTGCTTTTGGTATCAGAGTGATGTTAGCTTCATAGAAGCTGGCAGGGAGTATTCCAGTGTCTTCAATCTTCTGTAAGACTTTTAAAAGTAGAGGTATTAGTTCTTCTTTGAAGGTTTTGTAGAATTCATTTGTGAAACCATCTGGTCCAGGACTTTTATTTTTGGGGAGATTTTTGATAACTATTTCAATTTCATTAGCTGTGAATGTGTGGGCCTGTTCATGTTATCCACTTCCTCTTTATTTAGTTTTGGAAGTTGGTAGGTATCTAGGAAATCATCCATTTCTTCCAGGTTCACTACCTTGGTGGCATATAGTTCTTCATAGATGCCTCACATCATATGTTGAATTTCTGCGGTGTCTGTTGTGATATCTCCTCTTTCATTTAGTATCCAATTTATTTGGGTCTTCTCCCTTTTTTGTTTTGTGAGTCTGGCTAAAGGTTTGTCAATTTTATTCACTCTTTCGAAGAACCAACATTTACTTTCGTTGATCTTTTGTACGGTTTTCTTTTTTTTTTTTTTTTTTTTTTTTTTTTTGCCAGGAAAATCTGACTTTTATTTCTTAAATACTGTGAAGGAAGAGGGGAGGTGAGGAATGGTCCCCTGGCACTTTTTCAATGTTATTTATTTCTGCCGTAGCTTTGGTTATTTCTGTTCTTCTGGTTGCTTTAGGGTACCTTTGTTCTTCTTCTTCTAGGTCTTTAAGATGTGCAATCAGGCTATTTATTTGTGCTTTTTCTTGTTTCCTAATGTGTGCTTGTATAGCTATGAACTTCCCTCTCAGTACTGCCTTAGCTGTGTCCCAAATATTTTGATAGCTTGTGTCTTTATTTTCATTGAAGTCTTGAAACATTTTGATTTCTTCTTTGATTTCCTCTTTGACCCAGAAGTTGTTAAGAAGTGTACTGTTGAGCTTCCATATTTTGGGACTGTTACTAATCTTTTGTTGATTGTTAAGTGTTAGTTTCATTCCACTGTGGTCTGAGAAGATGCTTGGGATGATTTCAGTGCTCTTGAATTTGCTGATTCTGTCTTTGTGGCCTAATATATGGTCTATCCTTGAGAATGACCCATGTGGATTTGAGTAAAATGTGTATTCCAGTTTCTTGGGATGAATAACTCCGAAAATGTCCAATAGTTCTAGTTTATCTCTCTCTTCATTTAGCTCCCTTATGTCTTTATTGATTTCCTGCCTGGATGATCTGTCAAGTTGAGAGAGGGGGGTGTTGAAGTCCCCTACTATGACTGTGTTGCTATTAATATATTGCTGTATCTCTTTCAGTAGACATTTGATGTATTTACATGGCTTCTCATTGGGTTCATAGATGTTGATAATTGTTAAGTCCTCTTGATTGACTGATCCTCTGATCATTAAGTAGTGTCCATTCCTATCTTTTTAAATCATATCTATTTTAAAGTCTATTGTGTCAGATATGAAAATAGCTGTTCCTGCCCTTTTTTTGTATGCCATTGGCTTGTATGATACTTTTCCATCTTTTCACTTTAAGTCTGTGTTTGTCTTGTTGAGTTAGGTGGGTTTCCTGTAGACATCATATTGTTGGGTTGTATTTACTGATCCATCTTCCTACTCTGTGTCTTTTAATAGGTGAATTCAGGCCGTTGACATTTATTGATAGCAAAGACTGAAGATATTTTAAAGCCATTCTTGTAGAGTTTTAGAGTGTTTTGATATATGTCCTATTTATGGTAGTCTGATTGTTTATAGGAGACCTTTCAGAACTTCTTTCAGGGCAGGCTTGGTGATAGTTGATTCCTTCAACTGTTGCTTGTCTGAGAAGGTTTTGATGCCTCCATCTAGTCTGAATGACAGTCTAGCAGGATATAGTATTCTTGGTTGAAAGCCTTTCTCATTGAGCACTTGATAGATATTTTGCCATTCTCTCTGGCCTATAGTGTTTGTATTTTGAAGTCTGCTAATGTTATGGGTTTTCCTTTGTAGGTGACTCTTTGTTTTTCTCTTGCAGCCTTCAGCATCCTTTCTTTATTCTTATTCCTTTCCATTATATGTCTTGGTGTCTTTAGGTCTGGGTTAATTCTGTTTGGGACCCTCTGGGCTTCTTGAATTTTTATGTCTTTGATGTTGTGTAGAGTAGAGAAGTTTTCAGCTATTATGGCCTGGAGAATGATTTCTTCCTCTCCTTCTCTTTCTTCCTCTGGTATGCCAATAATGCATATATTGTTTCTTTTGAAGTAATCCCATAGGACTTTGTTGTTGTTTTCAGCATCTCTTAATTTCTTTTTGAGTTCTCTTACTTCTTTTTTAGTTTTCTCTAATTTGTCCTCGATCTTGCTAATTCCGTCTTCAGCCTTATTGATTCTCTTCTCTCTTCCCTCTACTGTTTTCTGGAGTTCATCTATTTTGTTACCCTGTTCTGATACTGTTTTATCTTTTTCAGTTAGTTGTGTTCTTAGCTCAGCGATTTCAGCTTTCAGCTCTCTAATAACCATGAGATAATTAGTATTTTCTTCCATATTCTCATTTGTTGTTCCTGTATTTCTGATTAAAATTTTTTCAAACTCTTATCCTCACTCCTGTGATTATTTCCTTAGCTAATGTTTGGATGTTGAACTCATTATTTTGTGCTTCACCCTCTGGGGGACTTTTAGCTGGGCTCTTGTCCTGGTTCGATTCTCCAATATCTCTTCTTGTTGTTTTAACCATTTTATATATTATGTTATGAGTTCCCTTTCTCAGTACTTTTCAAATTACTGATCACTATTTCCTGGATTGACTTGTGTCTAAGTAAGGTAATTAAAGGGTTCACAGTGGTGGAAGTTAAAATTGTTTCAATAGTATTTTAATCCCTGAGTTGGAGCTCAGTGGTTTAAAAGCCTCTTTTTTTTTTCTTCCCTGTAGGATATGGGAGCCTGAGGGCTTTTAAAATATCAATAGGCTTCTTAGCCAAGAGATAAAGCAGGGTGTGGCAGAGATAATCCAGTGGTTATGCAAAGAGACTTTCACAGCCCCTCAGCTATGCCACCACGGTATAGGTCTTCTCCTGAGTTTCCAGGTTAGATCTCTGTCCCCTGGTGTCCCTCCCTGTCATTGCTCCATATTCTGAGGGCAGTAGCAATGGAGACTCAGAGTTGCAGTTGGTGAGTCTCTCGGAGTCCTCTCCTCCCTTCATCTGTCCCCTTGTTGGTGGGGCAGACTGGAGGTGGTGTCTCAACTGATAAACTGCTGGACTGTTAGCAGTAACTTAATCTCTCCTTACACTCTTCTCTCCTCTCTGTCACCAGCCACATGTGTTTGTACTCACCGGTGATTTACTGGGTTCCTGTGGTCTTTCTAGTCCCGGGTGGTCTCTTTTGGTATTCCTAGTTGATCCGGGAGAGGAGAGGAGAGGAGAGAAAGTGATCTGCTGCTGCTCATAGCTCCGCCTCTGGAAGTCTCCTGTTTTTTCTTAATTGCCACCAGCATTATAACTGGAGCTTGATACCTGTGTGAGGAATCTACCACTCCCAGTAGTCGTGTTTTCCTTCCCCTCCCCCTTTTCGTTTGACAGGACAGAGAAATCGAGAAGGTTAGGGGTGATAAATAGAAGGAGAAATACCTGCAGCACTGCTTCACAGCTCTGGAAGCTTCCCCCCTGCAGGTGGGACTGGGGCTTGAACCCAGGTCCTTGTACATTGTAACATGTGCTCAACAGAGTGTGTCACTACCTAGTCCCCTGCTTGTGTTTTCTCATTGGTGAGTAGCACATTCTGACTACCAAATATACTCAGTCACATTTATGCAGGTTTCTACTCTTTGTCCATGACTTGTCTTTTCATTTGTTCATGGATTAATCTCTCTCACTACATAGGTCTTTCAATTTCTTCCGAACTCTCCTTCCTTCCTTTCTTTCTCTGTTATTGCTACTAGGGTTATTTCTGGGGCTTGGTGCTGACACTACGAATCCACTGTTCACAGTGGCTATCTTTTCCTTTTTTGATAGGACAAAGAGAAATTAAGGGGAAGGCAGAGAGAAAGAGAGAGAGAGAGAGACCTGCAGACCTGCTTCACTGCTCATGAAGCATCCCCCTGCAGATGAGGAGTGGGAGCTTGACCTAGGTCACATTCAATGGCAAAGCAATGCACTATCCAAGTGAGCTATCTCACTAGCCCTGGGGGAGAAACTCTGGTTTCCCAAGGGGTTGTGATGGCAGAGAGAGAAAGGTTCTGGAGCTTGGGGTAAGGGAGGCTCTTGTGGGAATTAATATGCATAGGTATGGGCTAGGGAGACTCCTTCAGGACAGAGTGGCAACTGCAGGGTCTCAGGCCCTTTGGTGTGATGGAGCCCTGTGGGTGGCTATGGTGCCCAGGTAAGTTTTCACTGAAACTAGGCCACATCTAAGAGTGTAGGGGGAAACTCTTAATAGTTTCTCTGTGCCTCTCCTTACCCCACTGCATTGGAGGCTGTGGACCCTTCTCCCAGCCTCACCATGACCCTGAGATTGTTCACTGGAGTAGTGCAGTTAGAGAATTCAGCCCTATCCTGTACAAATAGCACTCTACTGAAGTTCCCTCTTGTTCCCCAAAGATTTTAGTCACCCCTCTCTCAGTACTACTTTTTTTGTTCTACACTGCTTATTTGGAAATTTAACTTGCAAGCTTGGTGTGCATTGTATCTTTCCATTATCTTGGAGGTACCTTAAAAACAGGAACAACTTGTGGTTGGGGTGGGGGGGTAGTTGAGCATTCTGTGCAGGGCTGGCTGGCGTGGGGCACAGAGTCTGATCCCCAGCACTGTTGAAGTGATTCTCTGTCTATCACTCACTCTCATTAGATAAATAAATAAGTCTTTTAAAACAGGCACCTGAACTACATCCCCTTGTGGCTACCCTTCATACTTACTTGTCCTTGAACTTGAACTTCCTGGGACTGTTCTGCTGCTTGTAGGAGGGATTTTCTCTCCTTTAGGGGAGAAGATGAACTTATTAATTTATGAGAGAGAGGAGTGCAGAACACTATATCCTACCACTCATTTTAGCTTTTTGTTATCAGGTAGTGCTGAGGATCAAACTGAGGATCCCATATACAATGTACACTCTGACAACCCCAGGGAACAGACTTGTTATCACCATTTCTTCTTTTATTAAAATTATTGCATGTTATTGGTGGAACTCGGTGCCTGCATAACACATCCACCTTCCCCAGTGCATCTCTCTCTTTTTCTCTTTCTTGGTTTCTTTCTCTCTCTCTTTATTGGTTTCTTCCTTTCTTCCTCCCTCCCTCCCTCCCTTCCTCCCTTCCTTCCTTCCTTTCTTTCCATCCATCCATCCTTCCTTCCTTCCTTCCTTCCTTCCTTCCTTCCTTCCTTTCTTCCTTCCTTCTTTCATTTCTCCTCTTTGATAGAGTCAGAGAGAACTTGAGAGGGAAGAGGAGATAAAGAGGGAGAGACAAAGAGAGACAAAGGGTACTGCTTCCCTGATTGTGGAGCTTACCCCTGCAGGCGGGGCCTGAAGACTTGAACCTGGGCCCTTGCACATGGTAATGTGTATGTGTTGTACCTAGTGTGCCACTGCCTGGCTCCTCTTTCTCATTGTTTTTTTTTTTTGCAGTGAACAATGTGTTTCCTTCTTACCAGGCCTCATGGACACCTCTGTTTTCTCATTGATCCCTCTTAATCAAGCCACTTTGGGGGGCAGTTTCCCGGAATCTGGACCATCAGTGTGTGGAAGCACATTTTGAGTCTACAAGATAAGCAGAGCCACGGGGCTGAGTAGAGTCTCTCATTTCAGGGGTGCATATGTTGTGGCATAATTAAGAGGGAAGTCTTGTCCTTAGGAAAGATTTGCAAAAAGAACTTATAATTGCAAGGACAGAGAATACATTTGAAGACTTCTTGACTTTTGTGATTATCTCGAGGGCTTCTTTATCAATCTGTGCCCAGATGAAGTTGTTCTCCTGTCAAAAACAGGCTTATCACTGTTCTCTGGAACATTGTAGCAGAGCACAGTCCTGGTGAGGCCTTGGTGAGGCAGAGAGGGAGAAGAGACTCCTTTGAAGTGACCGCCTGTGAAGTGACTCCCCTGAAGGTGGGGAGCCGGGGGGCTGGAACCGGGATCCTTATGCCAGTCCTTGCATTTTGCACCACATGCATTTAACCCATTGCGCTACCGCCCGACCCCCAGGAGTTCAATAGTTTTTATTTATTGTTTTGTTCCCATTTTCTTTCTATTTTATTTGATAGGACAGAGAGAAACTGAGAGGAGAAGGAGAGCTAGAGTGGGAGACAGAGATACCTGCAGTACTTATCTCACTGTTTGTGAAGCTTCTCCCCTGTAGGTGAGGAACAGGGGCTTGAACCTAGGTCCTTGAGCATGGAAACATGTGATTAGCCAGGTGACCTACCTCCTGGTCCCCTATAGGTTATTTTAAAGATTATTTATTTTGTATAAAGACAGAAATTGAGAGGGAAGTCAGAGATAGAGTGTGAGAGAGAGAGAGACCCAAAACTTTTTCACCACTCATGATGCTTCCCTTTGGGGCTTAAACCCAGGTCCTTGTGCACTGTAATATGTATATTCTACTAGTTGCACCACCTTCATTGGTATTGTAATCATTTACTTTTAAGGAAGAAGAAAAAAAAACTTTTAGAGATGGAGTTACCTCAGAAAATCTAGTCTATTGTTGGATCTGAGAACAAAGATAACACTCAACCTAAATATTTATTTATTTAGTTGATAGAACAGAGAGGGGAAGGAAGGATAGAGAGGGAGAAAGAGGAACAACTGCATCACTGCTTCACTGCCTTTAAAGCTTCCCTCCTGTGGGTGGGGACTGGAAACTTGAACCCAGTTCTTTACACAAGGCAACATGTGTATTCATACAGGTGTACCACTGCCCTACTCTTCAAACACAATACATCACAGATTGTATATCCCTTGATTTGTGGGAAATAAAGGGGAGGCTACTTAGAGCAGCAGTGATGTGGCAATGAGTCCGATTTCACAGTTCCCTTCTTTTTATTTTGCGTTGATTTCAAGATTAGGGCAGTATCAAAATCTACTTCTCTGCCTCGAACATTTGAGGCAGCATAGGAGCATAGGAGCAGCACTTGTATGACCTTTTAAGGTGTTCACTGGGTGTTGAGTGATGACTGTTTGGGGACCACTAGAACATTTCTATGGAGCCCATCTCAGTGGGTTTGAGCAAGGCCCAGCCAGAGGGAGACATTGCCTCTCTGCTGGATTAGTATGTGCACGTCTTAACTTTGTCAAATTCCTTGATCATAGACCATTGTGGTCTCCACAATCTTATCAAACTATTAGGTATTAGCAAATACAGTACTCATTTGAGCTAATAAAATCTTTCCAGATCAGCTGTTTTAATGGCACCCCATGCTATGTCTTAAAACTTTTATCTCTTTGACTATTTTATTCATTCATTGACTATGGGGCTAGGTGCTGGGGATACAGCAGGCCTCTGCTCTCATGGAGCTTGCAGCTGAGTAATGGAGACATATTTCATAATAGAGTGAGACAAGGGCCATTGAGAAGAAAGGGAAGCTGAACAGTGGGCACCCTTGCAAAATGGCCTTTCCATAACAAGTTCTCCTCTCTGAGGTAAATTGAAGAGATCTCCCCAAGCCTCTGGTTTTGGCTCTTATACTAACCTTTGCCTTGATTACCTTCACAAAAGGCTCTGGCCCTGCCTATGATTTCTCCCAGGGAGGGCCTTTGGGAGTCATACCACTGATAAACACAGTTGGAAATGCTGTACCAGCAGGGACCAAGGAGACAGCATAGTGGTTATGCAAAAGACTTTCATTCCTGAGGTTCTGAGTTCCTAGGTTCATTCCCTCTGCACTGACCATAAAGCAGAATTGAGTAACTCTGGTATCTCTCTCTCTTGGAGGCCTTTTTTTTTTTTTTTTTTGCTCTTGTTGTTATTGGATAGAACAGAAAGAAATTGAGAGAAGTGAGGGAGATAGAGAAGGGAAGTGAAAGATAGACACCTGCAGAACTGCTTCACCACTTGTGAAGCTTCTCCCCTACAAATGAGCACCAGAAGCTTTAACCTGAGTCTATGTGCATGGTAATACATGCACTTAACCGGTTTGCCACCACCCGGCCTCCCCTCTGTCTCTAGCTGTATCTCTATCTCTATCTCCATCTCTCATTAAAATAAAACAATAAAATATAAAAGAAGTGTTGCATAAATTTACCACATGTATTCTCAGCTCTATGACCAGTGAGGATGGAACCCCAGGCTGTGGGATGGTGCCTGATGGTGGAGGCTTTCAGCCCTGACCTCCCAGGGAGGGCTATAACCACTGAGCCTCTGTAGCTACATGGAGTCCCTGGAGTTGGGGTCTTTGGGATGTATGCACAAATGTAGCCCCCCCCCCAAGTCTGGATGTCTCTGCAGGCTCTCTGCACTGTACTGTCTGGGGTGGCCATTCCTGGGATACTTTTTTTTTTTTACCTCCAGGGTTACTCTTGGGGCTCAGTGCTTGCACTACGAATCTGCTGCTCCTGGCAGCCATTCCTCCCCATTCCCCATTTTATTGGATAGGACAGAGAGAAATTGAGAGGATGAAGATAGAGAGGGAGAGAAAGACACCTGCAGACCTGTTTTACTACTTATGAAGCAACCCCCGTACCATACAGGTGGAGAGCCGGGGGCTAGAGCCAGGATCCTTGCTTGCTCTTGGTACTGTGTGCACTTAATCAGGTACATTGCCATCTGACCCCCTCTACGTGGCACATCTTCAAGGTGGGGTGTCAATAGAATGAAACACCACTGTGGAGGGCTTCTTGTATGCTGGGCCCTGTGCCAATGCTTTATGCCTGTCATCACATGTTGTCCAAAGGTCCTCTGATGTGAGTGCCTCCTATGACTTTTACTTTATGGGTTGAGCCCTGGAGCTCAGACAGGACAAGTCACTCACCACAGTCAGTGTAGCCTGGCTTAACATAGCTAGGACTGGCTTCTCTGAGCCATCACCCACTCTTTCTGTTGCCCCTGTCAGGAGGCCTTTTGCCATCTCCCAGACCAGAGGCTTTCCTTGAGACCTACAAATGTTCCATATTCAGCGAGTGGGAGGGGAAAAGGTAATTAGTCAACCATTAAATCACACAGATGGCAGCGAGGAGACAGATGGCAGAGCCCTGAGCAACTGGCTGCTGCCCTGAGCCAGGTCCCAGTGAACTCCCTCTGACTCAGTCACCAGTGGCATTAGGAACATTATTGTCATTCCTCCATCAGCATGTGTGTCCTTGATGAGTCTCTGGGGTTCCCAGGTGCTTGTGAGCTCTGACCTACCCCCAGGCCTCGCTGGACACAAGTGTTCTAGCGACTGAACAGTGAGTTCAATTGTAATCCCAGTATTTTCCTATGATTTTATTTTTAAGTGTTATTAATTAAATAATTTTGGATAGATACAAAGAGAAATTGAGAGGGAAGGGGGCGATATAGAGGGAAAGACAGAGGGGACCGGACAGTGGTAAATTTGATTAAGTGCACATGTTAACCATGTGCAAGGACCCAGGTTCAAGCCCTAGGTCCCCACCTGCAGGGGGGAAATTTCACAAGCAGTGAATAGTACTGCAGATGTCTCTCTGACTCTTCTTTTCTATCCCCCTCTCTCAATTCTTCTGTCAAATTAAATTAAATGAAGTTAAAAATTTACAAAGAAAAAAAAAAAGGAGAGAGCCCCATACCTATGGACATAGGTGCCCAGACTATTAAATGGGGGAGAGTCTCTTCAACAAATGGTGTTGAAAAAATTGGGTTGAAACATGCAGAAGAATGAAACTGAACCACTATATTTCACCACACACAAAATAAACTTTAAATGGATCAAGGACTTGTATGTTAGACCAGAAACTATCAAATACTTAGAGGAAAATATTGGCAAAACTCTTTCCATATAAATTTTAAAGGCATCTTCAATGATACAAATCCAATTACAAAGAAGACTAAGGCAAGTATAAACCTATGGGACTACATCAAGTTAAAAAGCTTTTGCACAGCAAAAGAAACCAATACCCAAACAAAGAGACCATTCATAGAGTGGGAGAAGATCTTTACATGCCATACATAAGACAAGAGTTTAAAAACCAAAATATATAAATAGCTCACCAAAATCAGAAACAAGAAAACAAATGACCCAGAGTAGGGCACCAAAGTAAAAACCCTGTGGTGAGGGGGAGGGTGGACATTCAGCTTCCCGGGGCAGTGCGGGTATGGTGGGTGAGTGGGAGGGGACACATTCTTTTGGTGGTGGGAATGGTGTTTATGTACACTCCTATTAAATTGTAGTCATATAAATAACTATTTAATTAATATGAGAGAGGAAAAATGATTGTATGTCTCAAATTTTTTAAGTCACAGACTGAGTCTTTTCAATATATAGGCTGAGTCTTTGATATGTTGACTCTCTCAAAAGTCTAGACCAGGAAGAACAGAAGCAACCAGTGGCACAGCTATATACAAGATGTTGGGTATTGTACAGCAAATCCTAACAAAGGGACTTTTTAAAGTTAATCCAATTACCAAATAATATGATGATAAAAATAACTATCTATTGTCTTCTTGAACCCTAAGACAGCAGGAACCTCACATTTCCACTATAGAGCCTATATTTCCCCCAGTCTTGGAACCTTAGGGTGGGGCACACTTGTTGGATAGTATGCCAGCTCCCCCTGGCTTCTGCTTAACCATATGCCTATATAGGGATAGATTTAATCCCATTCAAAGCTTTGGTCTATTTACATAAATCACTTTTACATTTACATAAAGCACTCCAGGGCATTGGTGGTTCAGTGATAGGATTCTCGCCTGCTCTGCCCCCTCCTTGTCACACTCTGATTTTCACCAGTCACTTTTCTCTCCACCCTCTCTATGTCACATCCTGTTTCCACCCTATTTGGCAATTATATATAAAGACAGCATTGTGAGTTTTAGGGTACTTGAGTTTAGCTTAGCTCGTCTTAGATTGTGCTGCGTCCTGCATGAATAAAGAGATACTGCCTACAGCTCAACCATGAGTCCCTGGTCGTCTGTTACCCGCCCGTGAAGCCAGCCCAGCGAAAACAACCTAGCCTGGTGAAAACAATACACACTTTCCTGCATGCTTCTCTCAATTCATATCAAATAATTTTGCATCCGCCGATCACAACCTAATAAGTGCAATGAGTGCCACCTCAGCATGCTTCACTTCAGAATGTGTCCAGAGACTTCAGGTGTGGAAATGACAACCCTTCAGCTTCATTACTCAGGTGAGACCGTTCCTTTCATAGTATTCTCTAATTCCATTCCAGGTGACTCACTTTCTAACAAAGTCCCAAAACCTACATATAGACCAGGTCCCCTGAAATAGAGCATATGTTCACACCTATCCATAAACTAGGGCAAAATATATACCTGAAAGCCAAAGTACGCAAGAGTCTGCAGTGAGTAGCCCCCAACACTTTATCTGCACTATTCCAGCTTTTAGGTCCATAATTGTTCCAACAATTTGTTTGGCTTTGTATGTTAACTCTCTTTTCAGCCACTGGGTTCCAGATGCCAGCAGGATGATGACCAGACTTCCAGGGACAGATGACCCCACCAGTGTGTCTTGGAGCTCCACTTCCCCAGAGCCCTACCCTACTAGGGAAAGAGAGAGGCAGGCTGGGAGTATGGATCAACCAGTTAATGCCCATGTTCAGCGGGGAAGCAATTACAGAAGCCAGACCTTCCACCTTCTGCAACCCACAATGACCCTGGGTCCATACTCCCAGAGGGATAAAGAATAGGAAAGATATCAGGGGTGGGGATGGGATATAGAGATCTGGTGGTGGGAATTGTGTGGATTTGTACCCCTCCTATCATACGGTTTTGTTAATGTCTCCTTTTTAAAATAAATAAAAAAGAAAACAAATGACCCAATTCAAAAATGGGAACACGATATGAACAGAATATTCTCCATAGAAGAGGTCCCAAAGGCCAAGAAACATGAAAAAATGCTCCAAGTCATTGGTAGTCAGAGAAATGGAAATAGAGACAACAATGGCAAAAGCTAGAAGAAGAAGATGAGATACCTCTTCTCTACATCAGAAAAGGTAGCAGCAACAAATGTTGGCGAGGTTGTGGGGACAAAGGAACCTTCCTGCACTGCTGGTGAGAATGTAAATTAGTCCACCCTCTGTGGAGAGCAGTCTGGAGAACTCTCAGAGGGCTAGAAATGGATTTTCCCTATGATCTTGCAATTCTTCATCTGGGGATATAGCCTAAGGAACCCAACACACCCATCCAAAAAGATCTATGTACACATATGTTCTTAGCAGCACAATTTGTAGTAGCCAAAACCTGGAAACAACCCAGGTGTCCAACATCAGCTGAGTGACTAGGTAAGTTGTGGTATATATACACAATGGAATACTACTTAACTATTAAAAATGGTGATTTCACTTTCTTCATCTCAACTTGGATGGAGCTTGAATGGATCATATTAAGTGAGATATGTCAGGAAAAAAAAAAGAATGAATGTGGGATAATCTCACTTATGGACAGAGTTGAACAATACTACCATGACACCAACCTGCCTTGCCTGGCGGATGACCTCATAAATATGTCCTCAAATTCTACCTCTCTGGAGCCCTACCTCACAAGGGTAAGATAAAGACAGACTGGAGGTATGGATTGACCTGTCAATGCCCATGTCCAGCTGTTGGGAAATTGTGCAGATGTGGTTGAGTTAGGCAGGGCCCACAAACCACCCTATGTATGACCCATCCCTTTATCTACATACCAATCTTCTGCTTTGTCTTATAAATTACTGAAGGTCTCCCCACCATGTTATCCCCTCAGGGTATTGCTAATTCCCACCAGCTAAAACCATAGCAACGGTAGCTAAGGATGTTCCCAGTGTGCCTTTTTCTTTTCCCCATCCTCTTTCCTAGCCATCTCCGTTCAGACTTGCCACTTCTGGTTTAATCCCATAAAACCGACTTCTGTTCCTGGTTTTGCTCACTTCTTTTTCTCTCCTGCATCCGACCTGGAGAAGGGCTGGTGTGCAGAGCGGGAGGCGGCCATTGTGGTTTGGTGCCACATGGCTTAATCCGCTGTGCTCACATCTGACTCTGGGGTGTTCCTGTGTGAATAAAGAATTGTATTACCATGCTGCCACGAGTTCCTGGATCCTCTCTCCTGCCCACAACGCTAGCCTGGCACAGTGGAGAAGCAATTACAGAAGCCAGATCTCTGACCTTCTGTACCCCATAAAGACCTTTGTCTATACTCCCAGAGGGATAAAGAATGGGGTGACTTCCAATGGAGGGGATGGGATATGGCAGTCTGGTAGAGGGAATTGTATAGATTGTAGCCTTCTTATCTGACAATCTTGTCACTCATTATTAAATCACTAATAATAATAAAAAAGTTGAAAAATAAGAAAACACAAAGCAGAACTTAGACTAGGTTTGGTCTATGACACCAAAGTAAAAGTCTCTGGGGTGAGGGGGGCGGGTTCAGGTCCTGGAACATGATGGCAGAGGAGTACCAATAGGGGGTTGAGTTGTTATGTGGAAAATTGAGGAATGTTACACATGTACAAACTACTGTATATTACTGCTGACTATAAACCATTATTTCCCCCCAATAAAGAAAAAAGTACAGGGGCCAGGTGGTGGTGCATGTGGTTAAGTGCACAGATTACAGTACGCTAGTGCATGGGGAAAGTTTCACAGGTGGTGAAACAGGGTTGAATTTGTCTCTCTTTCTCCCTCTCTGTCCCCATTCCCTCACTATTTCTGGCTGTCTCTGTCCAGTAAATAAAGATAATAAAAATGTAGTATGAGAGAGAGAAAGAGAGAGACAGAGAGAGGGAGGGAGAGAGAGAGGTCTGCAGCTCTGCTTTAGCACTCATGAAGCTTCCTCTGTGCAGATGGGATGGGGGTTTGAATCCTTATCCCTGTGCACTGTAACATGTATGCTCTACTGGGGGCACCACTGACTGGCTTCCTTAGATTTTACTTATTTCATGATAGAGGGATAGAGAGATATCAGAGTATTGCTGCATCTCATATAATTCCAAGAATCAAACTTCAGGAGTGCAAGGAACATATTGTAGTGCTGAGCCACCCCAAGCTGTGGCATGCCAGGGTTGAGCTCTGTCTCTGACTCACTCATCTAGCTTCCACAGGAGCCAGGGCTGTTGGGAGCATCTCCAAGCACAGGTTAGGGTGCTGTGCTCTGTCTGCACTTGGAGATCAGAAGAGGGTGTGGCTAGCACGACCTCTGTGTCTCTTCCCTGGGGCTTAACACCCCCCAACTCTGCCCCTCTTGACTGCCTAATGTGATTCCACCCTGGCTTGCACTTGAGGCCCCTAAATTCTACCAGTTCATTCCAAAAGGAGTGAACCTCTGCAGTGAACCATGCATCCAACATGAACACTCTCTTAGATACTGAGATACAATTGACATATAACATTGGGTACCAGTAAGACAAACAATATGCTGATTTATTACATTTGGATATTATGAAAGAATTGCACCTGCTTGAGCACACACATTGCCATGCACAAGGACCCGGATTTAAGTCCCCAGTCCCCACCATGAGTGGTGAAACAATGCTGCTATTGTCTCTAAAAAGAGACAATATATCTCTCTCCCTCTTGAATTAAAAAAATTTAATATTTATTTATTTTCCTTGTTGTTGCCCTTGCTGTTTTTTTTTTGTTATTGTTGTTGTTATTGATGTCGTTGTTGGATACGACAGAGAGAAATGGAGAGAGGAGGGGAAGATAGAGAGGGGGAGAGAAAGATAGATACCTGCAGACCTGCTTCACCACCTGTGAAGCGACTCCCCTGCAGGTAGGAAGCTGGGGGCTTGAACTGGGATCCTTACTCTGGGCCTTGTGCTTTGCACCACATGCGATTAACTCACTGTCTTACCACCTGATTACCCTCTTTAATTTTTAAAAATTATTTATTTATTGGATAGAGACAGAAATCAAGAGAGAAGGGAGAGGCAGGGAGGGAGAGAGAGATAGAGAGATACCTGCAACACTGCTTCAATACTCGTGAAGCTTCCTCCCTGCAGGTGGGGGCTGGGGACTTGAATCCAGACCCTTGTGCGTGGTAATGTGTGTGCTTAACCAGGTGAGCCACTAACTATTCCCTCTTTCTCCCTCTTTTTATATCTTTCTCCTCTTGATTTATCTGTCTCTATCTGATAAATAAATAAAATGCTGTAAAAAGAAGTATAATCATAAGGGTGAGTTAACACTTACATCAGGCCATATAACTACATTTTGTGTGTGTGGTAAGAATATATAAGATTGACTTTCTCAGCAACTTTCAAATACATAACATGATATTAGGAGTTATAATGACCATACTACACATTTGATCCCCAGAACTTACTCATCTTACAGTTGTTAAGTGTAAGTGTCTTTTGTACTTTCTCAATTTCCCTCATCCCTTGGTTCCTGTTAACTACCATTCTAATCTGTTTCATGAGTGGGACTTTTTAGATTACACATAAATGATATTGCACAGTATTTGTTTGCCTTATTTCTCTTTGAAATTGTTGCACACAGCAGGTTTTCCTTCTCTCTACTGAAGAATTTCTTTTCTTATTCGTGAATGAATAATATTCCATGGTGTGTGTATATATGTGCATCATATCCAAACATATGACACATTCTCTCCATCCACCTGCCCACAGGCATATAGGTGGATTCTCTGTCTAGGCTTCTGCAGGGAATAATGCTGCAGTGAACACAGGAGTCAGACATCTCTCTGAGAGCCTGCTTTTATTCCATTTGGATAATTATTCAGAAGTGGGATTGTTGGATCAGGTGGCAGTTCTATTTTTACCTTTTCTGAGGCTCTCCATTCTGTTTTCATACTTGCGGCACCATTTTATGTCCCTGGCAACAATTCTCTAAGGCAGGAATTCCTTTCTTCAAATTGAAGGCCTGGTTTTCAGGAGGTCATTAGTAATGCTCTCATTATGCCTTAAATCAAGAGGGTGAGAAAGTTTCGACTTCTCCCCTTGACTGGACCCTAAAATCAGCATTATCTCGATCATACCTCAAAAAATCTAGCCCATGTCCAACTATGAGATTATGTGGGACTAAGAGGGTCTTGGCACATTATCAGCCTGTTTCTTTCCTTGATCCTGGAACCTTAAGTCTTTAAGGGAATGTCTCTTCCTGGAGGGATTTTGCTCTTCTGGAGGCATTTAGCACTGTCTGGAGATATTTTTGGTGTTCCAGGTGTTGGTGTCTAGTGGGCAGAGGCCAAGAGTGCTGCCAAACACCCTACAATGCATGGAACAGTGCCCCCAGCAGAGTTATCTGATATAAAAGATTGATGGAAATGCTGCAGGTCAGCTTTCTTGGCCATGAATTCACTTTCCCAGGCCCTTTAAAGTATTTATTTACCTGTTATGGCAGATAGATATTGAGAGAGAAGGGGGATAGATAGATAGATAGATAGATAGAGACTTGTAGCACTGTTTCACCATTTATAAAGCTCTTCCTCTGCAGGTAGGGACCAGAGTCCTGAACTAGTAATGTATGCATTCAACTGTGTGCCACTGCCCAACCCCCTCCCCAGTCCTTTTACAGGCCATCTCAGTGAGATGGCACACCTGCCCATCTGCACAGGCTTGTGCTCCAGCCTCTGTCTGTAGGAGCTGTGTCTCATTCACCTTTGTGTCTCAGCTGAGAATGAATATCCCCATGGGACAGTCCACCAGCACTTAGCAGAGCGTTAACCTTTGGGAGGGACACATTGTGTTTCCTTTACATAAAGATCAAATGAAAGCTGACTATAATGGGTTGAACTGTGAATACCTCCCCCCCCCCCCCCAACAAAACACACATCTATTTAGAACTTGTAATCATTTCTTTTTGGTCTTAATTGTTACCAGTGTTATCACTGAGGCTCAGTGCCTGTCTGCATAATGAATCCATCACTACAGGTGGCCATCTTCTTCTTCTTTTTAAAAATCCTCTTTTCTTTTTCTTTGATAGGGCAGAGAGAAATTAAGAGAGAAGAGGGGGAGACCTGCAGCATTGCTCCACTGCTCATGAAGCTTCCTTCCAACAGATGGGGAGAAGGGACTTGAACCTGGGTTCCTGAACATGGTAATATGTATGCTACTGTTTAGCCTCAGAACCTGACTTTGACCTTAGTTATATCCTGCTGTTAGGAACTCTGCAGCTGTAATCAAGTTCAGATGAGGTCATACAGGGTTAGTGTAGGTCCTAACCCAATGACCAGTGTGTCCTTGTGGGGAGTTTGGACACAGATACATGTGCTAAGGAAGATGCTCACATGAGGAGGAATGAAAGGATTGGTGTGATGATTTAGTCAGCCAGGATTGGTGGAATCTACTAGAAGCTGGCAAGAGACAAGGCAGGATTCTTCCCTAGAGCACTGGAGAAGCAGGACCTAGCTGATACCTTGATTCCAGACTTGTAGCCTCCAGGATGAATTTCTGTTCTTCTAAGCCATCCAATTTGTGATAATTTGTTACGGCAGCTCTGGGAAATGACTATGCTGATTTACAAATCCCAGGGAGTTGGCAGACTGACATAAACCTTCCATCATACCTCTACGTAGTCCCTTAGGCAGAGGAGAGGGACTTTTGGAGTACCCAAGTGAAAGTCACTGGGGCCAGAGTGGACTTCCGGTCCTGCTGTCACCTGGTTTCATCTTAGATAACTGCCCATATTTGTGCCTGGATAATGTTGAATCTGAACTGTGGTCAGCAGGCTAAGTCCATCTGGCACTTTCCTTGGATGAAGTACAGGGGTACAAATGAGTGTGGACAGTGTGAGGGGAGGGGTCTACCCCTTCCCATTTCCAGTTTACAGAACACAAAAGACCTGCATATAACTATATATATCACACACTTATAGAGATAGAGTAGATAGATAGATAGATAGATAGATAGATAGATACCACAAGAATTTCCTGCAATTATGGTGGGGACCAAACTTGAAGCAGGGTCACACTATCCAAGTGAGCTATTTTGCCAGCCAAATATTTATCCATTTATTAATACTTATCTCCCTTTCAGGAGAAACAAAAATGTTGTTCCCTCCTCTGCATGATTACAGAAGAAGTAAAATACAAAACTAATCACAAACTGAGTCATCATGGTACCTTCTCCCCATCCCCCAGTCCAGGAGCCAGCAGTGCTCTCTGCTTTTTGTGGAAGCTGGATTCTGGTGCACTTGGTTAAGCACACATGTTGACATGCAGGAGGACCAGCATTCAAGCCCCTGGACTCCACTTGTGGGGGTGGGGGGGGAGGAGTTTCTTGAGTGGTAAAGCAGTACTGCAAGTATCTCTCTTTCCCTCTTTCCCCCCTACCCACCCAATTTTTCTATTTCTCTCTATCAAATAAAAAAAGAAAAGAAAAAACATAGAAGAGGGGAGGCTGCCAGGAGTGGTGGATTTATTGTGCAGATGCTGAGTCCTAGTGATAACCCTGGTGGCAAAGAAAAAAAAAAAAAAAGGAAAGGAAGGAAAGAAATGCTGACTCATTTGGCTGAGAATGAAGTTCAGTGCTTACACTCATGCTTTCATGTGTATGAGGCCCTGGGTTCAACCCCCCAGCACCACAACAAAACGAACAAAACTGTCTCTGAGAGTATCAGTTTTGAAATCCTAATTTTGTACCTAGGGTGCTACAACCCTGGGAAATACAGTGACTTGCTCAAGGCCATAGGGCAGCCAGCACCCAGTACCAACACTCAGACTGGAAGCCAAGTCTCTGGACTCCAGGCTGTTTGGATTGGACTCCATCCCCTTACCCCCCACCCCCAGTCATGAGCTATGTGGGGAGCTCAAGATACAGGAAGCATTAGGGCCGAGTCTAATGTGTCTAATCGCTCTCAGTGGCCAGAAAGACACTTACCCCCCTCACTCCAGCTCCCCAGCTGATGCCCTGGGTTAGAAGACCCAAGAGAAAGCTGATAGTTCCCATATGCTGAGCACTTTACATTCATTAACTCAGCTGGTCCTCGGTTACTCTGTGGAGACATCAGGGCTGGAAGGGCTGCTTTGCACTTTAGAGATGATAAAACTGAGCTCTGGAGGCTAAGTGACTTGTTTAAGGCCACACAACCACTGCAGAAGGGGGACTAGAACCCAGATCTGACCATTCACACTTCCTGGAGACCAGCCTTCACCCATCAATCCAGTGGTTGACAACCGCCCCTCTCTCCTCTTCTGCCCTGTTGCCCTCAGGGATGCTGACAGTTCTGACTGCCCCATGTCTCGTCCACATCTAAATTGCTTTCCCCTCCATTACTTCTTTTTTTAAATTTTATTTATAAAAAGGAAACATTGACAAAACCATAGTATAAGAGTGATACAACTATACACAATTCCTATCACCAGAACTCTATAACACATCCCCTCCCTTGATAGCTTTCCTATTCTTTATCTTTCTGGGAGTATAGATTCAAGGACATTGTGGGATGCAGAAGGTGGAAGGTCTGGTTTCTGTAACTGCTTCCCTGCTGAACATGGGCATTGACAGGTCAATCCATACTCCCAGCCTGCCTCTCTCTTTCCCTAGTGGGGCGGGGCTCTGGGAAAGTGGAGCTCCAGGACCCATTGGCAGGGTTGTCTATCCAGGAAAGTCTGGTTGGCATCATACTGGTTTCTGGAACTCATGATCACAGAGTGTGAGCTCAGATCTACAGGGATGCAGAGGTCAGATAGGCTCCTAAGCTGAATATGGGCCCCAGATCACATCAAATCGATGGGGTTTTATAGTCAACAATATCTATACACGTTCCCATATTTGGGAACTACTCTCTTCCCTCATCCAGCTTTCTGGTCTTTTATGCAACCATGATGTCATCTCCCCTCCTTTACTTCTTCCTGACTCCCCCTCTCAGTCCTTTTATCCCTCAAGCCCACACTTCTACTGCCTGGTGAGCCTGGCCCATTGACTGCTGCAGGCACATTTGCATACATGCACCTGTCCTCGGGGCTTGGTTGCAGCAATTCCTGGCAGGGGTGGGCAGGGCACTCTGCCAGGCTGGGTCCCTGGATTCCCCCTGTGCTCCAGCATCCAGCTGTTCCTTTGCTGCCTTGGAGGACATGGAAGCATGGCTGCACCCCTACTTTCCCCTCTGCACGGTGAACAGGGAGGTTCCCTGTGCCCTCAGGCTAGTGATGAATCCTTCCCCAATCTGTATCTCATTATCCTGGTGCATCCTTGATGATTTTCCCCTAGACCAGTCCTGGTCCTGGTCCTGCAGGTTCCTCTCCAGCTCCTCTCTGGCCCATAGAGCTTTGCTCTGCCCTCCTGCCTCTAGTGGCAGCAATCTGGATATGGGCACTTTCTTAGGTGCTCAGCTTTCCTTTCTGCTGAGGATTCTCCAGTGCTCATGGGGCTATGGAGTCTGAAGCACTTTGGGGTATGTGCACTTAGTGGAGAGGGTTGGGCTAGGACCCCATTGGCAAGAGGAACATAAAAGTCCCTAGATGGGGGCTCACCCAGTAGAGCATATATGTTGCCATGTCCAAGAACCTAGGTTCAAGTCCCCCACTTTCCACCTGAAGGGTGGAGGGGAATGCTTCATGAGCAGTGGAGCAGTGCTACAGGTATCTCTCCTCTTTGTTTCTCTCCCTCTGTTTTTAAAAAATATTTTTATTATCTTTATTTATTTATTGGATAGAGAAAGGCATAAATTGAAAGAAAGGGGGAGATTGAGAGGGGGGAGAGAGACAGAGAAATACCTGTAGCATGGCTTCAACATTTGTGAAGCCATCCTCCTGCAGGTGAGGACCAGGGGCTTGAACCCAGATCCTTGTGCACAGCAACATATATGCTCAACCAGCTGCACTACCACCCAGATCCCTCCCTCTTTCTCTCCAGCTCTCTCTCAGTCTAGCACCTTCTACCAAAGGAAAATAAAAAAGACCCCAGGTGTATGCTGTGTATACACATGCACATAGGCCCAGAAGTACACACATGTACACACGCAGGCAGGCACAAGGCATATGTTTATGCACATCAGCCCTGATTCCTTTGAGCCTTGTCCTATACCTGTGCAAATTCTCTTTGACATTAACGCCAAGCTTAGGGCATGATGTTTCTGCAAAAAGATTTTCATGACTGAGTCTCTGAGATCTCAAGTTCAGTCCCTACACCACCATAAGACAGAGCTGAGCAGTGCTCTGGCCTTTCTTTGTATCTCTCTCATTAACATAAATAAATTTTATTGTTATTAATTTATTTATAAAATTAAGGACAAAACCATAGGATAAGAGGGATACAATTTCACATTATTTCCACCATCAGAATTTCATATCCCATCCCCTCCCTTGAAAGCTTTCCTACTTGTCTCTCTGGAAGTGTGGAAGGGGTGCAGAAGATGGGAGGTCTGGCTTCTGTAATTGCTTCTTCGCTGGATATGGGCATTGGAAAGTTGATCCATACTCTCAGCCTGTCTCTCTCTTTCCCTAGTGTGGCAGGGATCTGGAGAGGTGGGGGTCCAGGATACATTGGTGAGGTCCTCTCTCTGGGGAAGTCAGGTTGGCGTCATGGTAGCATCTGGACCTTGGTGGCTCACTTAAGATGGTTTTCATGCCTGAGGTGCTCTCAGGTTCAGCCCCCACACCACCATAAGACTCAGCTGCATAGGGAGTCAGGCAGTAGCTCAGCAGGTTAAGTGTACGTGGCACAAGGCGCAGGGACTGGCATAAGGATTCCAGTTCAAGCCCCTGGCTCCCCACCTGCAGAGGAGTTGCTTCACAGGTGGTGAAGCAGGTCTGCAGGTGCCTATCTTTCTCTCCCCCTCTCAGTCTTCCCCTCTTCTCTCCATTTCTCTCTGTCCTATCCAACAACGACAAATCAACAACAATAAAACAATAAGGGCAACAAAAGAGAATAAATAATAAAAAATAACACAGCTGAGCAGTGTTCTGGCCTCTGTATCTCTCTCATTAAAATAAATAAATAGGGAGTCGGGCGGTAGCACAGCAGGTTAAGCGCATGTCGTGCAAAGCGCAAAGACTGGTGTAAGGATCCCGGTTCGAGCCCCTGGATCCCCACCTGCAGAGGAGTCGCTTCACAGGCGGTGAAGCAGGTCTGCAGGTGTCTATCTGTCTCTCCCCCTCTCTGTCTTCCCCTCCTCTCTCCATTTCTCGCTGTCCTATCCAACAACAATGACATCAATAACAACAATAAAAAACAACAAGGGCAACAAATAAATAAATAAATAAAAGAAATAAATGAATAAATAAATACTTTTATTTTTTATTTATAAAAAGGAAACACTGACAAAACCATAGGATAAGATGGGTACAACTCCACTGAATTCCCACCACCAGAACTCCGTATCCCATCCCCTCCCTTGATAGCTTTCCTATTCTTTAACCCTCTGGGCGTATGGATTCAAGGTCATTGTGGAATGCAGAAGGTGGAAGGTCTGGCTTCTGTAATTGCTTACCTGCTGAACATGGATGTTCACAGGATGCATACTCTCAGCCTGCCTCTCTCTTTCCTTAGTGGGGCAGGGTTCTGGGGAATCAGAGCTCCAGGACACATTGGTGGGGCTGTCTGTCCAGGGAAGTCTGGTTGGCATCATCTTAGCACCTGGAACCTGGTGGCTGAAAAGAGAGTTAACATATAAAGCCAAGCAAATTGTTGACTAATCATGAACCTAAAGGCTGGAGTAGCAAAGATGAAGAGTTAGGGGGTCTACGTTCTGTAGATAGCTAGTAGACATATTTTAGTTATATTCCAAAGGGCCTGTGGCTATACTAGTTTTTTTTCTCCCCTGAGCCTGACATCTGATATGCAGGTGGATCCAAGTTATTTTCTGGGGAGATGATGTCATGGCTTGAAAAAGGACCAGAAAGCTGAATCAGGGAAGAGAGTATGGGAAAAGTGTATAAATATTGTTGACTGTAAACCCTATCTATTGGATGTGATCTGGGGCCCATATTCAGCTTAGGAGCCTATGTGACTTCTGCATCCCTCTAGATCTGAGCTCACATTCTGTGGTCATGAGTAGGAACATTCCAAGCTGCCCCAATATCAAGACCCATCTTCTTTAGGTGTAGCATAGAGTATATTGTTCAGCCTCCCTTTGGAGGATGGAACATTCTCTATCGTTGTTGATCCAAGTTGAGGGCAAGATCTATGGGGGCCCACAAAGGGGTCTGTTTTGTTGTTCTTGATAGAGACTGGTAACAATGGAGAGAGGGATTTATTTGAGGTCTAGGTCCATCATTTCTGTTTGGGAATCTCAGGACTCCCAGAATAGGCCCCAGCTCATGGGGTGGCCTGATAGTGACTAAAGAGTCACTGTTAAAGTATGCCAGTAGCTTTTGCAGTCCTTGCTTTGATAAGGATAACTTGGTAGTGAGGGAAGTATAATAGGAAATAGGTGAGGAGGGTATCTAAGTCTAAGTAGACACTATTTCATTATGAACTTCATACTGACTCACTGCAGACTATTGTGTACTTGACTGAATCTCTCAAACTTTTTAATGCACAGACCATAGGCTGAGTCTTGGATATGTTGACTCTCTTAAAAGCTTAGACCAGTAGTTTATGGATATGTGTGCACATAAGCTCTCTCTCACAGAAACTGGTGTATATCTAGGTTATGGGACTTTGTTAGAAAGTGAAATACCTGAGATGAAATTAGAGTGTACTATAAAAGGAAAGGTCTCACCCGAGTAATGAAGCTGAAGGGTTGTCATTCCACACGTGAAGTCTCTGGACACAGTCTGAAGTGAAGCATGTTGAGGTGGCAATTGTTGCATTGGTTAGGTTGTGATCGGCGGATGCAATATTATTTGGTTTGGATTGGGAGATGCATATGGGAAAGTGGGCCCTATCCAAGGGTTCCAGGACTGGGGAAAGTAGGGGCTCTATAGTGGAGATGTGAGGTTCCTGCTGTCTTAGGGTTCAAAAAGACAATCGATAGTTAATGTTATCATCACATTATTTGTTAATTGGGTTAACTTTGAAAAGTCCTTTTGTCATGGTTTGCTGTACTGTATCCAGTATGTTGTATATAGCTGTGCTATTGGATGCTTCTAATCTACTTGGTCTAGGCTTTGAAAGCAGAAGTACACTAGAGTTTGCAGTGAGTACCTCCCTAACACTTCCTCTCCACTATTCCAAGCCTGGGATCCGTGATTGCTCAACAAATTGTTTGGCTTTGTATGTTAACTCTCTTTTCAATCACCAGGTTCCAGATGCCACCAGGATGCTGGCCAGGCTTCCCTGGATTGAAGACCCCACCAATGTGTCCTGGAGCTCAGCTTCCCCAGAGACACACCTTACTAGGGAAAGATAGAGGCAGACTGGGAGTATGGACCGACCAGTCAACGCCCATGTTCAGCGGGGAAGCAATTACAGAAGCCAGACCTTCTCCCTTCTGCAACCCACAACGACCCTGGGTCCATGCTCCCAGAGGGCTAGAGAATGGGAAAGCTATCATGGGAGGGGGTGGGTTATGGAGATTGGGTGGTGGGAATTGTGTGGAGTTGTACCCCTCCTACCTTATGCTTTTTGTTCATTAATCCTTTCTTAAATAAAAAATTAAAAAAGAAAAAGCTTAGACCAGGGAGAACAGAAGCAACTGGTGGCACAGCTATATACAAATAATGTCAAAGGACATAAATTATGGTGATGTTGGGTATTATACAGCAAATCCTAACAAAGGGATTTTTCAAAGTTAACCCAATTGCCAGATAATTTGGCTATAGCAATAACTATCTATTGCTGTCTTAAATCCTAAGATAGCAGGAACTCCCGCTTCCTCTATAAAGCCTATATTTCCCTAGTCCTGGAACCTCTAGAGTAGGGCTCACTTTCCTGCATGCTTCTCTCAATTCATACCAAGTGATATTGCAACTGCTAATCCCAACCTAATCAACACAATGAGTACCACCTGGGTATGCTTCACTTTAGACCGTGTCCAGAGACATCAGGCATGGAATGTCATTACGCGGGTAAGACCTTTCCTTTCATAGGATTCTCTAATTCCATTTCAGGTGGTTCACTTCCTAACAAAGTCCCCAAACCTAGATATAGACCAGGTCCCACGATAGGGCATATGTTCACATGTATCTATGAATTAGGACAAAATATATACCTGACAGCAAAAGTACACAATAAATAAGTATTTTTAAAAAACACAGAGCCAAATTAGTGTGTGATTTCATGGGCAAGAATGCAGAGGTAGACCCTGGGCCCTGGGTTTTTTTCAGAGCAGCCCTACTCTTCCCAGCATCTGTATCTCCCTGGGGAAGCCAGCTTCCCCACCCCCATCCCACCTGTTCTCATGTCTGTCCCTGCAGGCATCAGCAATGTTCAGAGGCAGCCACTCTAGGGGGAAGAATGAGCAGTGTTCCTGGGAGTCAGTGATGGGCTGGCTGGAGAGTACCACACACCCAGCCACCCACCCACCCAAGCATGCAGGTTCTGCCTGGAGCTGACTTCCTGCTGATTAGCAAAGAAAGGTGGAGACTTAAGCCAGGAGCCCAGGAGAAGGCCTGCTAGACAGACAGTAGGGGCAATTATGCACACCAATTAGTACATGGCCTCTCTGTGCTGGGGCAGCAGCATTGGTAGTGGCAGGGCTGACATCTAATTCCAGGCACTGAGTTGACTGCCTGTGAGTACAGCTGCAAATGAGCTGGATTTAGGAACCCCCAAGGGAGTGCATGGTCAGATGAGTAACCACAATGGGATCTGACCCAGGAAGAGGGAAGAGACTTGAGACCCAAGGTAGGGAAGTCTGTGTCAAGCTGATGAGACTACGGCACCCAGATTGGTCAAACACCAGCCTGGATTTCAGTGAGAAGGTAGTTCTGAGATTTGCATTTAAATCAGGGTACCTAGAGTAAAGCATTGCACAGGCCCTTCTGTGGTGGGCCTTATCCAGTCAGCTGAAGGCCTTAAGAGAAACAGAGACTGAGGGAGAGGAAATTCAATGAGTAGATAGAATTTAGACCCAGCTACAACTTCAGCTATTCTCTGTGTCTTCTGCTTGCAGAGTTAGGATCTACCAGTCCCTAGCAGTGTGAATCAATCCCTTATTTAATCCTCTCTGTGTAGCTGTGTGTGCATGTGTGTGTCTGTGACACACAAATATAAACATCCTCTTGGTCCTGGTTGTCTGGGGAACTCAGATCCAGTGTATAATACAGGTCCTGTGGGAGTGCATGGGAAGGAATGGAGGCATGGAAGGTTTCCTGGGGGACACAGACTGGGTTATGGCCTGTTTACAGTGAAGATAGAGGAGGGAAGGCTGCCTGAGGCAAGTGGCCTGGAAGGAAGGGGTTTTACACAGTTGCAGCAGACCACCTGGCTGAGTCCACAGCATGTGCAGTCTGAGGTTGTGAGTAGGTCCTGGCCTATTTCAATTGCAAAGTTCTCCATCATGAATGGGAGCCACAGCAGCACCAACCTCCTTCAAGGAACCTCTAGGGAGGATGCAGATGAGCTGCTGGAGGTGACCAGTCAGCAGATGGAGAGAAGCTGAGGAACAATTTGGCAGGTCATTCTTGACAAGATGGCATTGGCAGGGTGGTTATGCAGGGGAGGGCCCAGTAGCACCACCACCAGCCCATAAAAAACCCTGTGGTGAGGGGTAGACATGCAGCTTCCTGGGCCAGTGGGGGGTGGGAGTGGGTGGGAGGGATGGGTCACAGTCTTTTGGTGGTGGGAATGGTGTTTATGTACACTCCTAGTAAAATGTAGTCATATAAATCACTAGTTAATTAATATGAGAGGGGGAAAATTAATTGTATATCTTGAAGTTTTTCAAAACACAAACTGAATCTTTTTAATATATAGGCTGTGTAAGTGATATGCAGACTTCTTGGACCTGTATTCTCCCCACCCACCCACCCACCCCAGTCTTTTACTTTGGTGCAATATGCCAATTCATTTCAGGTTCTACTTGTGTTTTCTTTTCTGATCTTGTTTTTCAACCTCTGCCTGAGAGTGAGATCATCCCATATTCAACCTTGTGTTTCTGACTTATTTCACTTAAGATGAATTTTTCAAGGTCCATCCAAGATTGGCTGAAAACGGTGAAGTCACCATTTTTTACAGCTGAGTAGTATTCCATTGTGTATATAGACCACAACTTGCTTAGCCACTCATCTGTTGTTGGACACCTGGGTTGCTTCCAGGTTTTGGCTATTACAAATTGTGCTGCCAAAAACATATGGGTACACAGATCTTTTTTTTTTAAGATTTTTTTATATTTATATTTTTAATTTATTTATTCCCTTTTGTTGCCCTTGTTGTTTTATTTTTATAGTTCTTGATGTCATTGTGGTTGAATAGGACAGAGAAATGGAGAGAGGAGGGGAAGACAGAGAGGGGGACAGAAAGATAGACACCTGCAGACCAGCTTCACCGCTTGTGAAGTGACTCCCCTGCAGGTGGGGAGCCTGGGGCTCAAACCTGGATCCTTATGCCGGCCCTTGTGCTTTGTGCCACGTGCGTTTAACCCGTTGTGCTACCGCCCGACTCCCTAAACAGATCTTTTTGGATGGATATGTTGGGTTCCTTAGGATATATCCCCAGGAGAGGAATTGCAGGATCATAGGGTAGGTCCATTTCTAGCCTTCTGAGAGTTCTCCAGACTGTTCTCCATAGAGGTTGGACCAATTGACATTCCCACCAGCAGTGTAGGAGGGTTCCTTTGACCCCACACCCTCTCCAGCATTTGCTGCTGTTACCTTTTCTGATGTATGGCATTCTCACAGGAGTGAAGTGGTATCTCATTGTTGTCTTGATTTGCATTTCTCTGACAATCAGAGACTTGGAGCATTTTTTCATGTGTTTCTCGGCCTTTTGGATCTCTTCTGTGGTGAATATTCTATTCTGTCCATGTCCTCCCCCATTTTTGGATGGGGTTATTTGTTGTCTTGTTGTTGAGTTTGGCAAGCTCTTTATATATGTTGGTTATTAAACTCTTGTCTGATGTATGGCATATAAAGATCTTCTCCCATTCTGTGAGGGGTCTCTTGGTTTGGGTAGTGGTTTCTTTTGCTGTGAAGAAGCTTTTTAATTTGATGTAGTCCCATAGGTTTATACTTGCCTTAGTCTTCTTTGTAATTGGATTCGTTTCATTGAAGATGTCTTTAAAATGTATGCGGTAAAGAGTTTTGCCAATATTTTCTTCTAAGTGTCTGATAGTTAGTGGTCTAACATCCAAGTCCTTGATCCACTTGGAATTTACTTTTGTATTTGGTGAAATACAGTGGTTCAGTTTCATTCTTCTGCATGTTTCAACCCATTGTTTCCATCACCATTTGCTGAAGAGACTCTGATTTTCCCATTTAATAGTCTGGGCCCCTTTGTCAAAGATTAGATGTCCATAGGTGTGCGGGCTCACTTGTGGGCTCTCAATTCTATTCCACTGGTCAGTGTGTCTATTCATGTTCCAGTACCAAGCAGTTTTGATGACAATGGTCCTATAATACAGTTTGAAATGTGGGAGTGTGATGCCTCCAGTTCTGTTCTTTTTTCTCAAGATTGTTTTGACAATTCTAGGTCTTTTCTGGTTCCAGATAAATATTTGTAGCATTTGTTCTATTTTCCTAAAAAATGTGCTTGGGATCTTGATGGGGATAGCATTAAATTTGTAGATGGCTCTGGGTAGTATATTCATTTTGATGATGTTAATTCTACCAACCCATGAACATGGAATATCTTTCCACTTCTTTGTGTCTTTTTCAATTTCCTTGAGTAGTGACTCATAATTTTCAGTATACAAATCTTTCACTTCTTTGGTTAGGTTTACTCCTAGATATTTTATTGTTTTTGTTGCTATAGTGAAAGGAATTGGTTTCTGGATTTCAATTTCTTCTAACTTAGTGTTTGCATAGAGGAATGCCACTGACTTTTGAATGTTAATTTTGTAGCCTGACACCTTACTGTATTTCCTGATGATTTCCAAAAGCTTCTTGCTGGATTCCTTAGGTTTTTCTGTGTATACTATCATGTCTTCTGCAAATAGGGAGAGTTTGACTTCTTCTCTTCCAATCTGTATCCCTTTAATTCCTTGCTCCTGCCTCATTGCTATGGCAAGAACTTCTACCACTATGTTGAATAGTAATGGTGATAGTGGGCAACCCTGTTTAGTACCTGATCTGAGTGGAAATGCTTCTAGTTTTTCACCATTGTGTATGATGTTGGCTATAGGTTTGCTATATATATACTCCACTATCTTCAGGAATTTTCCATCTATTCCCATTTTTTGTAGTGTTTTGATCATAAAGGGATGTTGCATTTTGTCAAAGGCTTTCTCTGCATCTATTGATATGACCATGTGGTTTTTGGTCTTGCTTTTGTTGATGTGGTGGATCACATTGATTGATTTACATATATTAAATAAACCTTGCATGCCTGGGATAAATCCCACTTGGTCATGATGAACAATCTTTTTAATATATTGCTGTATCTGGTTGGCTAGAATCTTGTTCAGTATTTTAGCACCTATGTTCATCAGAGATATTGGACTGTAGTTTTCTTTTTTGGTTGTGTCCCTGTCTGCTTTTGGTATCAGAGTGATGTTAGCTTCATAGAAGCTGGCAGGGAGTATTCCAGTGTCTTCAATCTTCTGGAAGACTGTTAAAAGTAGAGGTATTAGTTCTTCTTTGAAGGTTTTGTAGAATTCATTTGTAAAACCATCTGGTCCAGGACTTTTATTTTTGGGGAGATTTTTGATAACTGTTTCAATTTCATTAGCTGTGAATGTGTGGGCCTGTTCATGTTATCCACTTCCTCTTTACTTAGTTTTGGAAGTTGGTAGGTATCTAGGAAATCGTCCATTTCTTCCAGGTTCTCTACCTTGGTGGCATATAGTTGTTCATAGAAGCCTCGCATGATATGTTGAATTTCTGTGGTGTCTGTCGTGATATCTCCTCTTTTATTTACTATCCGATTTATTTGAGTCTTCTCCCTTTTTTGTTTTTGAGTCTGGCTACAGGTTTGTTGATTTTGTTCACTCTTTCGAGGAACCAACATTTACTTTCGTTGATCTTTTGTATGGTTTTCTTATTTTCAATGTTATTTATTTCTGCCCTAACTTTAGTGATTTCTGTCCTTCTGGTTGCTTTAGGGTACCTTTGTTCTTCTTCTTTTAGGTCTTTAAGATGTGCAATCAGGCTATTTATTTGTGCTTTTTCTTGTTTCCTAATGTGTGCTTGTATAGCTCTGAACTTCCCTCTCAGTACTGCCTTAGCTGTGTCCCAAAATTTTGATAGCTTGTGTCTTCATATTCACTGAAGTCTCGAAACATTTTGATTTCTTCCTTTATTTCCTCTTTGACCCAGAGGTTATTAGGAAGTGTACTGTTGAGCTTCCACATTTTGGGACTATTACTAATCTTTTGTTGATTGTTAAGTGTTAGTTTAGTTCCACTGTGGTCTGAGAAGATGCTTGGGATAATTTCAATGCTCTTGAATTGGCTGATGCTGTCTTTGTGGCCTAACATATGGTCTATCCTTGAGAATGACCTATGTGGATTTGAGTAAAATGTGTATTCCAGTTTCTTGGGATGAATGACTCTGAAAATGTCCAATAGTTCTAGTTTATCTATCTCTTCATTTAGCTCCCTTATGTCTTTATTGATTTTCTGCCTGGATGGTCTGTCAAGTTGAGAGAGTGGGTTGTTGAAGACCCCTTCTATGAATGTGTTGCTGTTAATATAATGCTGTAGCTCTTTCAGTAGACGTTTGATGTATTTAGATGGCTTCTCATTGGGTGCATAGATGTTGATAATTGTTAATTCCTCTTGATTGACTGATCCTCTGAGTATTAAGTAGTGTCCAAGCCAATAATGCATATATTGTTTCTTTTGAAGGTATCCCATAGGTCTCTGTTGTTGCTTTCAGCATCTCTTAATCTCTTTTTGAGATCTCTTACTTCTTTTTTAGTTGTCTCTATTTCATCCTCGATCTTGCTGATTCTGTTCAGCCTCATTGATTCTATTCTCTCTGCCCTCTGCTGTTTTCTGGAGTTCATCTATTTTGTTACCTTGTTCTGATACTGTTTTAGCTTGTTCAGCTAGTTGTGTTCTCAGCTCAGCTATTTCAGCTTTCAGCTCTCTAATAACCTTGAGATAATTAGTGTTTTCTTCCAGAGTCTCATTTGTTGTTCCTGTATTTCTGATTACAATTCTTTCAAACTCTTTATTCACTCCTGTGATTATTTCCTTAGCTAATGTTTGGATGTTGATTTCATTATTTTGTGCTTCAGCCTTTGGGGGGCTTTTAGCTGGACTGTTGTCCTGGTTCGTTTCTACAATATTTCTTCTTGTTAGTTTACCCATTTTATATATTATGTTATGAGTTCCCTCTCTAAGTACTTTTCAAATTACTGATCACTATTTCCTGGATTGACTTGTGTCTAAGTAAGGTAATTAAAGGGTTCACAGTGGTGGAAGTTAACATTTACTATTGTTGGTGGAAGTTAACATTACTATTGTTTCAATAGTATTTTAATCCCTGAGTTGGGGCTCAGTGATTTAAAAACCTCTTTTTTTTTTTCTTCTCTGTAGGCTATGGGAGCCTAAGGGCTTCTAAACTATAAGTAGGCTTCTTAGCTTAATCACTGACTCCTGACCTAGAGTTAAGGCAGGGTGTGGCAGAGATAGTCCAGTGGTTATGCAAAGAGACTTTCACAGCCCCATAGCTATGCCACTGATGTATAGGTCTTCTCCTGTGTTTCCTGGTTAGATCTCTGTCCCCCGGTGTCCCTTTCTGCCACTGCTCCAGATTCTGAGGACAGTAGCAATGGAGACTCAGAGTTGCACTTGGTGAGTCTCCGGGGAGTCCTCTCTTCCCTTCAGCTGTCCCCTTGTTGGTGGAACAGACTGGAGGTGGTGTCTCAACTGATAAACCACCGGACTCTTACCACCACTTAGTCTCTCCCTAGGCTCCTCTCTGTCACCAGCCACACGTGTTTGCACTCACCAGTGATTTGGTGGGTTCCTATAGTTGTTCTAGTTCTGTCTTGTTACGGTCCCAGGTGGTCTCCTTTGGTATTCCTAGTTGATCCGGGAGAGGAGAGAAGAGGAGAGGAGAGAAACAGATCTGCTCTAGAAGCCTATTTTAATACTACGTACTACTTAAAAATACTAAACGGGATGGTGCAGATGGTGGCATTCTCAGTAGAGTAGACACATTACCATGGGTGAGTCCCTGGGTTCAAGCCTCTGATCTCTACTAGCAGGGGAAAGCTTCATAAGTGGTGGAGCAATGTTGCAAGTGTCTCTACTTCCAGAAATAAATAAAAAGCTTAAAAAATATTATTTCAGATGTCAAATATTATGCATCAGAAAGGTGAACAAGGGGGTTGGTTGGTCGCACACTAGCTTAACCACACATGTTACCATGTGCAAGGACCTAGGTATGAGCCCCATTTCTCACCTGCAGGGGGGCAATTCTCTCTGTTCTATCCAATAAAGAAAGAAAGAAAGAAAGAAAGAAAGAGAGAGAGAGAAAGGAAGGAAGAAAGAAAGAAAGAAAGAAAGAAAGGTCCGCTCGGAGTGGTGTATTCATAGTGCTAGCACTGAGTTCCAGCAATAACCCTGGTGACAGGAAAAAGAAAAGAATGGTAGATAAAACAAAAACTGTGAGGAGTGTGAAGATGTGACCACTGCTGGGTCACAAGTAGGAGCACAAACTTGTATGCTTATTTTGGAAAACAGCTGTTTTTATTAAACACGACATACATAGTTGTTGCTGTGTTCTTGACACTTTTCTGGACAATTTGCAAAAATTGACTCAAATAATCATGAGGTTATTAAATTGTATATGAGCCTAGCTTATGATACATGGTGCTACTCTTGGAAAATAGTAGTCCTGTGGAAGGCCTCCTACAGCTGGCAGAGACATGGAAAGACATTGGCTGTGGTTGAGGGACACTATGTCCAGTATGGGATGTGAGAAGCTAGCTTGGGACAAGCATGCTCTGCTAGACTCGTCTCACCAGACAACCACAGTGACAAATGGTGACTGAAAAAGGAAAAATGCATAATAGTGCTCACAACACAACCACACTCTTTTTTGAACATTCAGGAAACACATTGAGAACAACATTCAGTAATTTCTGAGGCTCTGCTCATGTTTAAGGGCTCACGGCAATGCACTGGAGCAGGTGCCTGAGCATAGAGTGGGCGCTGGTACAGAGAAGGTAAGGTAAGGTAAGGTAAAGTATGGTATGGAACCAAGCCTCCCACCTTCTGCTAAGGGATGCCATGGACCCAGCTGCCTGCACCTCTGTTCACAATGGAAGTTGTAAAGCTGGTTCTTTGCTGTCTATGACTTAAAAAAAAAAAGAGATTTGTTTATTTTATGTGAAGGGGGGGGGAGAAAGGCCAAAGCAACATGTCAGTACACGTAGAGCCAGGGATTGAAATGAGGACCTCTCGTGTGAAAGTCCTGTACTCTACTGCTGGGCTATCTCTTTGAAGCTGTTGGTGGTTTAAAGCTGAAACAAAGGAGGCCTCAGGGAGGTGGGCTGGACCTGTAGGCAGGATGTGGGCAGCATTTGACTTGAAAACTAGTCACTGGGGGCCAGGCACCTGGTCATATACATAAGGTCTGTGTGGTCCAGGGACCCTGACAAAGACCTGATAGGTCTACAGCAGCCCCTCTATGTGGCAGCAGGGTGCCCACAGTGAAGGTGGGCACAGATGGAAGACACAGGGCTGCAAACATGGGCGCACTTTGGCTTGTCTGGGTGGAGGAGAGGGTGGTTTTGGATAAACCAGTTGAGCCCAGAGGTGGAAGCTGGTGGAGGCAGCCCTGGGGTGGCCTCAGTAAAACCATCAGGCAAGCTGCCATTCTCCCTTTCCCAGGCTTCCTGGCATCTGCTATCTGTCCTTTCTCCTCAAATGGGAGTGTCCACTGGTCTTCCAAGGGTCTGAAGACTCAGTGAAATGGGTGTCTAGCTCCTCAGGAAGGGGCCCAGATCACCAGGAGTACTGTACTAAGAGTGCTTCTTCTTGGGGGTGCCTGCCCTGCTCACCCACTTGATGCCTTTGCACTTCTCAGCTTATTGTCCCTAGGAGCAAGGGCTGAGATCTCTGAGCTCTTCCCTGCCCTGAACACATGGAGATACAGCCCTGGGGATGATGAACCCGAATAGTGGTTGAGATCTTCCCTTGGGGTCAGGGACTATAAGGGATTTGACCTCTGTCTCCCCAGTGTCCTGCATCTGCTTCACAGGAGAGTGAGTGAATGAAGTGGTAAGTGCTCTGACTCCTGTCTCCCCAATGTCCAGTGCCTGCTTCACAGGAGAGTGAATGAATGAAGTGTGTAAGTGCTCTATGTGAGGAAGCATTTGCAGTGGTTAGCTAAGAGGCTTCTCCTGAGCGTGAGCTGTGAGCAAACACAAGATATATCAGAGTCCAGTTTTAAGGCCAAGGCCAGACTGGGGGGAGGTTTGGAACAGGGAGTTGGGGGTGTGTGGGTGGAGGGAGGCACATGCAGGGACAACTTCTCCTAGCAGCTCCACTACCCCTGGAAGCTCTCTCTCCCTGTTGCCTTTGTTACAGACTCTCTTTCCATGAGGAATCTCTGCTTACTCCTTCCTGAGTGATTCCCCCCCTGCAATTATAAAACCAATCACTGTGAAACACTTAGATTTCAAACAGTAGGAACATATTTAACACACTTAAAAATTATTTAACACACTTAACAAGAAAAGTCGACATCCCTTCTCATCTGTCCCTGGGCCCTGTGAGATGGTGAGGGTAGTTCTTACATATATGTTTTTTCCCCCTACTTTGTTTGCTAGCTTGTTCTTGATTATTAATTTAAGTCCAATGGGAAGAGCCTGCCAAGCTAAGTGCTGCCACTTCCTAGGAGTGTATTGTGGACACTGGCCTTCTGGTTTTGTTTGTGCTCGAATGTAGGCTTTTTAATGGCCATATAATATTCTCAATATACAGGAGACCTCACCTATTTACTCAGTCCTTAGCTGATGGACTTTGGGATTGTCCTAATGGAAATTATACTTTGTGGGAGGCAAGAGTGGGGAGGCAAAGGCTGTTTGATGAGGGCAGATGCTTTCAGTGGGTGGCAGCGGACCTTCTTCTCTTTACCAGCCTTTCTCTTGGAGCCCTCCTGGTGAAGTGCAGAAACCACTAGCTCTGTCCACTCCCTTCATCCATGCTCTTCTCCCTGAGGTGACCCAGGGATGCTAGAGGAGCTCCGTGTGTGCCCCTAACTCCTCCTGTTTCAAAGGTTTACTGACCCAACTCCTTGCCTGGTTGGGTCTGGGCCTCTGCCTGCCTCAGACCTCCTCGCTGGCACACATGCTCAGTATAAGCTTCTCTTGGGGCCTGTGCTGGTCTAATCCAGGCCCAAGATGCTTGCCCCTGTGTATTCTTGCCCACCGTGACCCAGTGCTACCTCAGGGCTCTACACACACACTCTGCTCTGAGCACATACTTCCTGTAGTTGGCTACTCACCTTTCTAGGGTGGTTCTGAATCTTTTCAGGGTGGGGCTCACTTTCTATATGCCAGTCAGAGATGGGGGACCTGCTTTCTGAACTAGTCAGGATGAAGTGATCATCTGGTATGGCCCAAGGGTAGAGAGAATATGACAGATCAGGGCAGTCCAGGTCAGGACAAGACTGGGCAGGAGAGGGGAGGCACAGAGGGTATCTGTGTATCTGTGCTTTTATTTTATTTTATTTATTTAATTTTATTTATAGGATAAAGACAGAGAAATCAAGAATGGAAATAGAGAGGGAGAGAGACCTGCAGCACTGCTTAACTGGACTCTGAGTTTCTTTTCTTTCTTTTTTATTTATAAAAAGGAAACACTGACAAAACCATAGGATAAGAGGGGTACATCTCCATACAATTCCCACCACCATAACTCCGTATCCCATCCCCTCCTTTGATAGCTTTCCTATTCTTTAACCCTCTGGGAGTATGGACCCAAGGTCATTGTGGGATGCAGAAGGTTGAAGGTCTGGCTTCTGTAATTGCTTCCACGCTGAACATGAACGTTGACAGATTGATGCATACTCCCAGCCTGTCTCTCTCCCCACCTAGTGGGAGTGGGGGGTTCTGGGGAATCAGAGCTCCAGAACACATTTGTGGGGTTGCCTGTCCAGAGAAGTCTGGTTGGCATCATGCAAGCATCTGGAACCTGGTGGCTGAAAAGAGAGTTAACATTGGACTCTGAGTTTTTGAGGTGCCCTGGGAGGAAAGCTGGTTCCCTCCTGGCAGCTGGCTTCTTATGCCCCTCCACCTTCCCTTGAGAGCCAGGGCCTCTGGAACACAAGCTGCAACTTTTGTATCTGTTATCAATTTTCAGAGTGAGATGGAGGAAGGGTGGACTCTGAGGGTGGTGTGCAGACAGAGGGGAATTGAGAAAGTGAGGGAATGGTTCCAAGTGGAATTTGATCTGGGCAGCAGTGCAGGCCTCTGGATCTTATTTGGTTCAGGATGTGTGTGTGTGTGGGGGGGGCTTTAAGAGGGGGGCAGAGCTGCTGTCTCACTCAGGGAGGAAATGGAACCAGAACTTTATTGCAGCTGAAAACCCAGCCCTGCATGACCAGTGGCTGCTGGCAGCCAGGCTGGCCTGGATGTGGCCCCTCTGTTGGGCTCCCACAGGCTCCTGGGGAAAACTCACAGCCCTACTTTCATACGAGCCCTGCTGTCTGCACAGTGTAACCTTCTCTGGGGGCCTCTGATTGCTTTTCCCTCTTTGGGGGTCATTCTCAACTGTCGTTCTCATGCTCAGTGACTCAGTTTTTCCACCTGGAGTAAGGGTTGCACCCCTTCCTTCCTTCCTTCCTTCCTTCCTTCCTTCCTTCTCTCTCTCTCTCTCTCAGCCCTCCTTTCTTCTCCCTCTGTTTTTTTTTTCTTTCCTCCCTTTCTGCCATTTAGAGCTGATAAAGTGATACAGTGTTTGTAATGGAATCATGGGAGCCCAAACAAAGCCAAACTTATGGCAGCTGGTTGGTTGGTGGCACTCCCAGTTAAGCACACATATTACAATGCATTAGGCCTCAGGTTCAAGCTCTTGGTTCCCACCTGCAGGGTGGAAGCTTCATAAGTGGTGGAGCAGTGTTGCAGTTGTCTCTATTTCCCCTTCCCCTTTCAGTTTATCTCTGCCTTATAAAATAAAAGTAAGCAAATACTTAAAAAAAAAAAGTCTTGTGGCCGAGTGGTGGTGCACCTGGTTGAGCGCACATGTTGCAATGTGCAAAGACCCAGGTTCGAGCCCCCAGTCCCCACATGCAGTGTTGAAGCTTCACAAGTAGTGAAGCAGCGCTGCAGGTGTCTCTCTGTCTCTCACCCTCTATATCTCCCCCTTCCCTCTCAATTTCTGACTGCCTCTATCCAATCAATAAATAAAGTAATGAAAAAATTAAAAAACAACATGTCTGGACATGCAGCCTGCACCCTTGCAGCAGAGGGCAGGGGATAACTGCTTCTGAGAGAGGGGCTTTCTGTCTTCCAGGTGAATTGCCGAAACTGGATGGAGGTAGCCTGGAGGAGTGGTGGGCCTGAGAGTGCTAGGACTCTGGACATGGAGGCAGGTGGAATAGGGTCCTTTCCAAACAGGCCCAGATGGTCAGTTAAGTGGTTGTGCTGCCAAGAGCCCTCAGGCTGGGCAAGGGTCCCTGCAGGAGGGGATGCAGCCCCTTTCTGTGCCCTGCAATATGATGGCACAGAGACTTACCCTGCCATGTCTTCCTGCAGTCACCTCTCAAAGGGTCCCCACACAGAGGCTCCTGCACAGCAGGACAGAGCATGAAGTATCAGTTCATGTTTCAGCCACCTGCACCCCCACATAAAGTTCTTTCTAAAGAAGCAACAATTCTGGAATCATCTAGCTATGAGACATTGCGTGTCATTTACTCTTCTTGAGCCTCAATTTATTCATCTTCAAAATTGGGGGTGGGGAACATAGAGACGAGAGGTGGGGCCTTAGTATCTCCAAAGTTATTCTCTGTAATAGGGATCTCAGGATCCCTATTACTTGTGAAGTGAGCTTCTCTGCTGGTAATGCAGCCCACTGTTAGCTTTTTTCTGAGATGTTGGTGGTGGTGGCCGACCATGTTTCTTGGAGTGATGGCCAAACCTTACTCTACAGATCTGCATGGCCTTTCCAAGCCACTTTCACCTTCTCAGCTGGAGATGTCATGCTCTTCTGTTGTTCACTTCTCCATCCAGCCATCCACCCATGCATCCAGCCATCCACCCATCCGCACATCTATCCATCCATTTATTCATTCACCCATCTACTGACTGATATATCGCTTGCCTTTCCATCTATCCATCCACTCATGCACTCCTCCATTCATATATTTATATATCTGTCTATCCATTCATCCACCCATGTACTGATCCATCTTCCACCCACCCATCCATGTACTCTAATGTTTATTTGAAGTTCCCATTATGACCCAAGCACTCTTGTAGATGCTAGACATACAGACATGACTGCTGTACATCAAGGAACTTAGTTAGAAGCAAGTTCAGGAGGTCACAGATGGGTAATATGCAGCCACTGTAATACAAGAGCACAACAGAGTTTTGGATTAAGTCTTAGATTTGATTTCTGTCTTTGTCATTCCCTTAACACTGAGCTTGGGTAAGTTACTTAATCTCTCTGAATATGTTTCTTCATTTGCCCTTCTTTGCAAAATATCTAGCATATGAAAGTAGAAAGTGATCTCCACAGTTGCTTCTTTCTTCTCTCTGCAAGAGAGGTACAAAAATTTGGCATGGCAGTATAGAACACTCAAGGCCTGAGATCTCCAGGGAAGACACCTCAGAAAACCTACTATCCAAGAGAAGCAGTGAAGCAAAGGGGGAGCTAGTGTAAGCCAGGCTGGGGGAACACAGGGGGAAGTAGGCTCAGGCTGGGGTGTGAGGTGAGCACTGGTAGGAAGCAAAAGGAGCACAAGCTGGGGCTAGGAGGGGAGGGCACAGACCACAGGCTCAGGAGGCCTTCAAGTGTTCTAAGCAGGAGAGAGAAACTTGGGCCCTGGATACTACAAGAGCTGGACCCTCAACACTTCAGTGGTTAATTTGTGAGCTTCTCCATGAAGTCAGAAGTCTTTTTTTCTATCAGCGGAGTCAACGAGTTAACTTGCTTTCCCACCTGCTGCTACATAGCTGGAAGGTCTGGGGTGAGCATCTCCTTCCTGAGCACTGAACACCCCAGTTTTGATGTTTGGATCTACTGTCTGTGAAGGTGAGCAGTTCCCCATATCCCTTCAGGTATTCTCCTTCTTCAGGACTACCTGTGAGCTGAAATGGGCACTGTCTTTTCTCTGTAGGGACTGGGGGAGGTCAGGAGACCCCTCAGCCCTCTGGCTGGGCCATTGACTTGCCAGCAATCAGGCAGGTGAGGCTCGTCTTGGCCTGAAGTCCCTCAAACCCTTAAAGAGGTTAGCTGAGGGGAAAAGGTCTCCTTCAAGGATCAGCTGTCATGCCCACCGGTAGCAAGGCCCTGGCCCCCCATGAAGAGACTATCCAGACAGGCAGAGCATTCTGAGTGGTGCCAAGGGCTGGGGCTCTTCATGGGGTGTTGGTATGCTTCTAGTTTTGCTTCTGGGATCCCTTCTGTTACATTGCTTGATGTTGTGGTCTATTTTCATGGTCATTTTGTTACATTGTTTTGGTCTTACTACCCCTGCCTCCGGGAGATTGTGGTTTAGTCTTTGCCTTTTAGCGCTTCTTGCTTCTCCCCGCCCCCTATCCTACATACTTCCTGGATTCCTGACGCTGCCGCCAGAGGAGAAAGCTGCAAGACAGATTTGGGTTGCGATTAGATTAGATTAGTTTTTTGAACCGTTCCTTCGTGAATAAAGAAATACTGCTTCTCCGCTCAGCCTTGTGTCCCTGGTTGTCTGTCTACCGCTGCGAAGCTAGCCTGGCATACTGGCGCCCTGAACTTTGACGACAATGGGGTAGGTCACAGAGGTGACAGGAAACAGGTGTACCCAGATCTCCTCTCCCCCTAAATCTAGACAGAGCCTGTGACATCACACAAGCAGCCTGGTGAGGAGGCAGAGGAGGAATCTGCACACACATATGCTGCATTTCTAAAGGCTGTTGGGAAGACTTTGCCTGCAGGTGTCTCGTACTCCCTGCACCCCAATTAAAATTGGCTCCTGGGAGTAGGGCAGTAGTGCAGCGGGTTAAGCACAGGTGGTGCAAAGCACAAGGACCAGCGTAAGGATCCCGATCAAGCCCTTGGCTCTCCACCTGGTGGGGAGTTGCTTCATAGGTGGTGAAGCAGGTCTGCAGGTGTCTGTCTTTCTCTCTCCCTCTCTGCCTTCCCCTCCTCTCTCCATTTCTCTCTGTCCTAACAACAACAACATCAATAACTACAACAACTACACAATAAAACAAGGCAACAAAAGAGAATACATAAATAAATACATATTAAAAAATAAAACTGTCTCCTCCTGGCAGTGGCCACCTACTAAGTGACACCAGTGGGAGATTTGCTGATGACCAGCTGAGGGCTGAAGCAGCCCCTGCAGAGAGTGGAGGGGATAGAGACCAGGAAAGGTACAGAAGACAGTGTCCTGGGTGCAAGCCACCAGGAAGTCCTCTGTGTCTGACCAGCTGGAAAACTGTGGGCCTGGAACAGATTCACCTGGGGCTGAAATAGGGTGAGGCTCCCCTAGTGTGGCAGCAAGGGGCCATGAGCTTGGGATCCTTTGTCTGTGTCTGCTCCCCCTGGAGTGTGTAGCCCATTCTCCTCCACGCTCAGCATCACATGCAAGCCAGCATGCCCTGAGGCTAAGTGAGGTACTGTGCCCATCACTGTCAAGGTGCTCAGGGCTGAGGCATCTTTCTATTTATTACTATTATTACTATTATTTACTATTTAAAGCAAAAGATGATTTATTATTATTACTTTTATTAGTGATTTAATATTTATTTACAAAATTATAAGATAACAGGGGTATCCACACCATTCCTACCACCAGAGTTCTGTGTCTCCATTCCCTCCATTAGAAACAGAAGTAGTAAAAAAAAAAAAAAAAAGAAAAAGAAACTACAGTAGATTCTCCCAAGGCCTGACTATCATTTCTGTAACTAGCTATATATATATTTTCCCATTTTTTCTATGGCACAGCTTTCTCTTCCTTTCTTTTTAAAATTTTTAAAACATTTTTTATATTTATTTATTTAGTTAGTTAGTTTACCTTTTGTTGCCCTTGTTGTTTAACATTGTTGTGGTTATTGATATTGTTGTTGTTGGATAGGACAGAGAGAAATGGAGAGAGGAGGAGAAGACAGAGAGGGGTAGAGAAAGACAGACACATGCAGACTTGCACTCCCCTGCAGGTGGGGAGCCAGGGGCTCGAACTATTTCTCTTCCTTTCTAAGTCAGACCTATACCTACTACTACTTCTGAATGTCCTTCCTTTTTTCCTCTTCTTTCTCTTGGTTCTGATGAAACTGGAGTTCAGAGTCCTCTGGTCATCTTCCTCTCCTCTGGGAGTACGGGTCAAAATTCTTTTTTGGGTTCAGAAAATAGGAGTTTGGGCTTCTGTAACTGCTTCTCCACTGGATATGGATGTTCGCAGATTGATTCACACCCCCAGCCTATTTCTATTTTTCCCTAGTGGGGTAGGGCTCTGGAGAGGTGAGGTTCAGGGGGAACATTGCTTATTGCTGCCCAAGGAGCCCAGCCCCATCCTCCCACAGCACCTCTCCACCTGCCCCTTGTCTTCTGGCTGTCCATCAGCTTTTCTTTCCCACTAAGCTTCTTCTTTTTAAAAAATGTTTATTTATAAACAGGAAACACTGACAAAACCATAGGATAAGAGGGGTACAACTCCACACAATTCCCACCACCGAACTCCATAGCCCATCCCTTCCCCTGATAGCTTTCCTATTCTTTATCCCTCTGGGAGTATGGACCCAGGGTCATTATGGGGTGCAGAAGGTGGAAGGTCTGGTTTCTGTAATTGCTTCCTCGCTGAACATGGGCATTGGCAGGTCTATCCATACTCCCAGCCTGTCTCTCTCTTTCCCTAATGGGGTGGGGTTCTGGGGAATCAGGGCTCCAGGACACATTGGTGGGATCATCTCACTAAGCTTCTTTTTATCTTCCCCGTCTTCTCTCAATCTGTTCATCTCTATCTCTGGGGCAGTCATGCTGTCTCCCTCTCTACTCTCATGGTCCACTCTCTTGCCGTCTCCATCCCTCCATCCCTCTGTCTCCATCCTCTCTTCTCAGTCTGGCCAGCTCCTTGCCATCTTCATAGCAAACACTCACTGACTGCCTTCCCTGCTGCATACTGTTACCCCTCCCCTGAGCTCCCCTCTTCTGGGACTTTCCTGTCTGGGTCTTTCTGCTCCCCCTTCCTTCCCACCTGGTCAGAGCCTTTTCTGGGAACCCCCAGCTCCTGCCCCAGCCTCAGGCTTGGAGTGGAGCAATGCAGGCAGTGCTGGGTGGAGCGTGGTCTCTCAAGGCGAGGCCAAGCCTGCTAATTCCCCCACTCAGGGTGGAGGGTGCAGAGGCCTCATTCAATTATGTCACATCCACTCAGCTGCTCCACCCGACTGATGCAGAGCAGCTGCTCATCCGTTCACTCTGTCAGGATTTAATGGGCAGAGCTCTTGGGTCCTGGCTGACCACAGGGATCTTTCTGGACTGGGATGGGCCTGCATGGCCTCAGGCTGCTCAGCCTGCTTCTCTTCGTTGTTCACCCTAATTACACCTAACAGTTGGCTTCTGGACTCAGTCCCTTTCACCTTAATTGTCATGGAATTGGAGCTTGGTGCATCTCATTCCATTACTTCTTTCCCCACTGCCCACCACCCACATCCTGCAGAGCCTTGCCATCCCTGTGACTTCTGTGGGGTGAAAGGCTAGTGGGTAAGTAGCCCAGGGTGGGGTGACAGGAGGGGAGGTGACACAGGGGCTAGGACCCCAGCCAAGGCTGCCTCTCTAGCCCAAATATGAACACACACACTGGTGTTTATTTCAGGCACCAAGTCTTTATGATTAAAGCCTATGCCCGGTGTTGGGAGAGAGCCCAGAGAAACCTCAGTCCTGTCCCTTTCCATGAGAAGTTGAACCCAGGAGACAAGGCCAAGAGAATTAAACACTTAAGGGTTGTGCCAACCATAAACAGACTTAAGGGTTGTCTTAATTTTAAGTGGAGTAACTGAGATCTAGAGACACTGAAAGATTTGTGTGAGCTCAGACAGTTGGCAAGGATCAAAGCCTTGAAGACTCAGGACCAGAGTAAAGGCCTTTAGGGACTGGGATGGCCAGGGAAGTTTCTGGGGCAGGACCCAGTGGGAAGAGGGAAGGAGAGACAACACCTAGGTAGAGTTGAGTAACATGAGGGAAGATGCTGAGAAGGACAAAGAAAGGACTGCTGTGGGATCTTGCTGTATGGAACAATAGGAGAGCAGCTCCTCTGAGTCATATACAGGAGCCTGTGGCATCAGTGTTTGTTGCTGGGATAACTTTCAAGAGAATGGCCAGGAGATTGGTATAGTGGGCTAAGTTCTGTTCCTCTATGTTCTAATACCAGTATTTAAGAATATGATAGTGGATCCTGTTTAGAAATAAGATTTTTGTAGATGCAGTTAGGAACCTTGAGATAAGATTTGAGTTTAGGATGGGCCCTAAATCTAGAAGAGGAAAAACAGAAAGATTTGAGACAGAAATTCAGGAAAGGTCATATGAAGATAGGCAGCAATTTGAGGGATGTTGTCACAAGCCAAGGAATGTGAGGGAGCTGCCAGAAACTGACTAGACAAAAGAAAGATTATAGGGACTTCTAGTCCTCATAACTGAGAAAATGGATTTCTTTTGTTTCCCCAATATCTAGTTTGAGGCAATTTATTACAGCAGCCATAGAAAGTCATAAGGCCAGAACTACAATTGTTAGCATGTGTGAGTGACCAGCAATTAAGATTTTGTGGGGGTTACTTTCCCAGGGGCAGTTCAGGCCTCCATGCCTCCACCAGGGAACCCTTAGGCTTGACAGGAACCTCCCTTCATGATTCATTTTCCAGGACTGGCCAGAGTTGCCCTTTGCAAGGCTGTGCATATGTGATGAGCTACAGAAGAAAGGAGCCTATAGAGCACAGTTTTAGGCCAAACAGAAAGCAAGCTCTACTCAGTCTGTGGGTTGTGAGTACATGAAGCTTGCTCAGCAGGAGACCCTACTGAAAAGATACATACGTTCATGTATGATGACTCTGTGACATGACATTAAAAAAAAATCAGGTATGTGTCAGGATCTTATGTCAGAGTGTGGGGAGACCAAGGCCTCTGGAATCCTCTCCAGGCCATTCATCTATTCCTTGAATACAGAATTCTCAGAGGGACATTTCACCCTGATAGTAATCATCCTGGCCACTCTAGAAGAGTTGGTTTCACTACAAAAAAATAGGAATAGATGGGTGTCAGACCTCCCACATTTTGCACCCCATAATGATACTGGGTCCCTACTCCCAGAGGGATAAAGAATAGGAAAGCTTGTCCCTGGCAATACCACCCTGAACATACCTGATCTTATCTAATCTTGGAAGAATAGGAAAGCTATCAAAGGAGGGGATGGGATATGGAGTTCTGGTGGTGGGAATTTTATGGAATTATACGCTTCTTATTCTGTAATTTTGTCAATCATTATTAAATAGATAATTAAAAAAAAGAGTTGGCTTCTTGGGCTCCCACCCAACTTCCTCCCAAAGGGTCCTAATTGACCAGTAGGATTGAAGTCTACATGCTCTAAGACTGGTCTCCCCAGGGGTCCCAGATATCATTCCACAACGTTTGAAGGGCAGAATTCAATGATGTGGTGTCTGTGATGGATCAAGAAGTCTCTGGGGAGGTTGACAGTAGAGAATAAGGTTTTAAGTATAGCTGGGAGTTTATAACAGAAGTTGGGCTGGGCAGTGGTGAAACAGGTAGGACATAGTACCATGCTCAAGGACCCAAGTTCAAGCTCCAGGTCTTTACCTGCAGTGGAGAAGATCCATGAGTGGTGAAACAGTGCCGCAGGTATCTCTACCTCTACCCCTATCCCTACCCCTACCCCTACCCCTACCCCTACCCCTACCCCTACCCCTACCTCTACCTCTACCTCTATCTCTATCATTTCCCTCTTCCCTCAAAAATTCTCTTCCTTTGTAAAATTCAGGTCCCTGGGATTAGTGGATTGATTTATCATGCAAGCACTAAGCTTTAGCAACAAACCTGGTGAATAACAACAGAATTTTACAAGGGACAGAATCTAGAGACCTAGGACTTGTATGGTTCTGGAAGGACACTTACAGAGGCAGGGAAGGTGGAAATGTACACCAAGGACAGTGAGGAGGTGAGACTATTCCTGTGGCCACAGGCCTAAGTGTCCGGGATGCTGTCTCTCCCCACTGCTGATGCAGCTGCCCTGGGCTGTGGCTTTTCTTTTGTGGAGAGCAAGGTACCTGGCAGCATGGTCTCCTCTTGGGCCATCTTCACTTATCACCCCCCCCCACCCCAGCCTCGAGTTTGTTCTAAAAAGGAGTACTCTTCCTGAGGGCTGCCTCAGCTCTGTAAAACAGGTGACTTTGCATAGCCAAGGGCAACCCTGGGAAAAATGGGGCCCTCCTCTTCCTCTGTCACCACCATTCTGTGCCCCCCACTCCTAGGGAGGCACATTCAAGGCAGGTGTGCCCAGAATGTCAGGAGCACCATCTGTGAGCCACAGACCCCCCTTTACAAAGTCACTGCCTTTCCCCTTTGCAACTCAGATGAATGGAACATCCAGGGCAAACAGACCTGGGGAGGATTCTGGACTTCATCCAACCAGCAAGCTCTTCCTCATCCCCCTGGCCCTCCTCTACATCTGCCAGATTCCTCTGGTCTCCTGAGTGCCCAACCTCTTAGAGGCCCCTTCCAGAGTATTACTGAGGACAGCTGGAAGGGTCTGGCCCAGGTCCTGTGTTTGTGAGAATGCTGAGCCTGTCATCTAAGGTCCCCACTAACTCTGGACAGAATGGGAGCTAGGCCCAGTCCAGTTGTGAACATTATATATGGCTTCCTTTAGACAAGTGCTATTTATTTATTTATTTATTTATTTATTTATTTATTTGTCATCAAGTTTATCTCTGGAGCTGAGTGGTAGTACCATGAATCCACCACTCCCAGCAGCCATTTTCCTTTCTTTTCCCCCCTTTATTACTATATTATTTGATGGGACAGAGAAAGATTAAGGGGAGAGGGAGAGAGTGAGGGAGAAAGAGAGAGACATACAGATCTGCTTCATTGCTTGTGAAGTGCTCCTTTCTCCTTTGCAGGTGGGGAGCAAGGACTTGAACATGTGTCCTCAACTGGGTGCACCACCACTTGGTCCCCCTTTCAGACAGTTTATTTTATTTTATTGTATGTATGTATGTATGTATGTATGTATGTATGTATGTATTTATAAATGGAAATATTGGCAAGACCATAGGATAAGAGGGGTACAATTCCACACAGTTCCCATCACCAGAATTCTATATACCATCCTCTCCCTTGGTAGCTTTCTTATTCTTTATCCCTCTGGGAGTATGGACCCAAGATCATTGTGGGATGCAGAAGGTGGAAGGTCTGGCTTCTGGAAGTGCTTCCCCGCTGAACATGGGCATTGGCAGGTCTTTCCATACTCCCAGCCTGCCTCTCTCTTTCCCTAGTGGGGCAGGTCTCTGGGGAGGAGAGGCTCCAGGACACATGGGTGGGCTCGTCTGCCCAGGGAAGTCAGATTGGCATCATGGTAGCATCAGGAACCTAGTGGCTGAAAGAGTTAAGGTATAAAGCAGAACAAATGGTTGACTAATCATGAACCTAAAGGCAAGATTATTGCAGATGAAGATTTGGAGTCTTCATTTTGGAAAAAGCTGGTAGGTCTATTTTAGCTGTATTCCGAGGGGCCCATGATTTTACTAGTTTTTGCCTGAGCCTGACATCTTATATGCAGGTGGGCCCAGGTTATTGTCTGGGGAAATGGTATCATAGTTGGACAAAGGACTAGAAAGCTGGCTCAGGGAAGAGAGTAGCTCCCAAATATTGGAAAAGTATACGAATATTGTTATCTGTATACCCTATCAATTTGATCTGGGGCCCATATTCAGCAAAGGAGCCTATATAACCTCTGCAACCCTGTAGATCTGATCTAGCATTCTGTGGTCATGGCTAGGAACATTCCAGGATGCACTAATTTCAGGACCCATCTTCCTTGGGCGATAGGTAGAATATGTTATCCAACCTCCCTTTGGAGAATGGAACATTCTTTATGTGTTGATCCACATAGAGGGCAAGGTCCTATAGGGGCCCACAGAGGGGTCCATTATGTTGTTCCTGATGGAGATGACCAGTGACATTGGCGAGAGGGATCTTTTAGAAATCTCGGCCCATCATTTCCGTGTGGGAATACCAGGACTCCCTGACTAAGGTCCCAGGTGATGGGATGGCTTGGTAGTGACTAAAGAGTCATCATTAAAGTGTGCCAGTCTCTTGCTATTATTCAGCTTTTATAGTCTTTACTTAAATTTTTTTTTATTATTTATTGGATATAAACAGTCATAAATCAAGAGGGAAGTGCGGGTAGAGAGAAAGAGGGACAGAGAGACACCTCATGCCCTGCTTTACCACTCATGAAGCTTTCCCCCTGCAGGTGGGGACCAGGGACTTGAACCTGGGTCCTTGTGCACTATAACATGTGAGCTCAACCAGGTGCACCACCACCTGGCCCCCCCTTACTTTTAAAAAAATATTTATTTATTTATTTCCTTTTGTTGCCCTTGTTGTTTTATTGTAGTTATTATTGTAGTTGTTATTGATGTCGTCGTCATTGTTGGATAGGACAGAGAGAAATGGAGAGAGGAGGGTAAGATAGAAGGGGGAGAGAAAGATAGACACTTGCAGATCTGCTTCACTGCCTGTGAAGCAACTCCCCTATAGGTGAGGAGCTGGGGGATTGAACTGGTGCTGGGAAATTGTGCCGATGCAGTCACATCTGCCATGTTGTCCCCTCAGGCTACTGCTAGTTCCCTCGAGAGTTGGGACATTCTCAGAGTGCCTGTTCAGCCATGTTGTGCCCTCAGGGCATTGTCTATATCCCCGCGATATTTGGAGTGCTTTGGTTACTCCTCCCCCCTCCCATTCTCACGAGAGTTATTATCCTATCCTGGAGTGCTATGGTTACTCCTCCCCCTTCCCATTCTCGCGAAAGCTGCTCCTATGAAAGCCTTTCTTCTTCTGCACCTCACTCTCTTGCCAGCGCTTCACTCCGGTGTTCAGACGCAGGAAAGGTTACTGCGTGAGGCGGCCATTTTCGCTACCTCCACGTGGCCCAACCTGCTTCTCTAGCACCCAACTCTGAGGTGCCAGCACAAATAAAGATTTGTGTTTCCTCTTCGCTCCGGACCCCTCCTCTCTCTCTTCTCTGTGGCCCGTGCTCAACAACAAACTGGGACTCTTACGCTGGTCCTTGTGCTTCACGCCACCTGCACTTAATCCACTACGCTACCGCATGACTCCCAGTCCTTACTTTTATGAATTATCTGTCCCATGCTTTTTAAAATTATATTTTCTTTACTATCACTATTATTGAGATATTTATAGTTTTCTTTTGTGGAGCTTGACCTCAGGCATGCACTGTTTTTCACCACTCCAGGCTGCTCTTTTCATTAAGATAGAGAGAGAGACAGAGAGTGGGGGAGACACTAGAGTACCAGAGCATCTCCCCCCCATGCTATAGTGTTTCCACTGTGGTGCTGGGACTTGAAAATGGTCTGTGTGCATGAAAAGGCAATAGTTTAATTAATGAGCTATCTCTCCTGTTGTTACACACACACACACACACACACACACACACACACACTTTATTGCCTCTAGAGTTATCACTGGGGCACAGTGGTGCTATGAATCCACTGTGCCTGGTAGCCATTTTTCTCTTTTTCCTTTTTAAATTTTTAAAAAATATTTATTTATTATTTATTCCCTTTTGTTGCCCTTGTTGTTTTATTGTTGTACTTATGATTGATGTCATTGTTGTTGGATAGGACAGAGTGAAATTGAGAGAGGAGGGGAATACAGAAAGGGGGGAGAAAGATAAACACCTGCAGACCTGCTTCACCGATTGTGAAGAGACTCCCCTGCAGGTGGGGAGCCGGGATCCTTATACCGGTCCTTGCACTTTGTGCCACCTGTGCTTAACCCACTGTGCTACCACCTGACTCCCCCCTTTTAAATTTTATTTATTGTTTATTATATCAGACAGAGAGAAATTAAGAGAGGAGAGAGAGAGAGATAACCTTACAGACCTGCTTCATAACTCATGAAGCTTTTCCCCTCCTTGTGATTCTAACCTGGGCCCTTTGACCATGGTAGTATGTGCAATTAACCTGTGTTCCCCACCCCATATTTTTAATGGGGTTGGAGTTGATGCCCAAGAGAAGAACTGGGGGCGCCTCCCTGTGCTCTGTCAATTTTGGGGGAAACTGGAGAGACCGTAGTTACTGGGCACCACGCTGCTTCTTTATCCCACTGGTGTTTGTAGGTCTTCAGAGATGAATGCTCAGGTCAGCTGCCCCTTGGTGAAACCTGGTGGCATAAGGACCCAGCTCTCTAAATGCCAACATCTCAGAGGCCTTGACAGAGGCCACAGAGGCACTCTGTCAAGGCCATGTGTCTCCAGGAGATGTGACAGGGGCTGAAGACCTCCTAAGGTCTTCAGCCCCTGTCACATGGCTGTGCTCCTCACACACTACAGGGAATTGTTCTGGATCAGAATGTTCTATCTTTTTTTCTCTCTTTCTTTCTTTCTTTCTTTCTTTCTCCCGTTCTTTCTTTCTCCTTTCTCTCTCTCTCTCTCTCCTTTTCCAAGTTTTTTTCACAATTTATTTTTTATGAGTTATTTACAAAATTATAAGACAATAGGAGTATAACCCCACACCATTCCCATCACCAGAGTTTGTGCCTCCATCCCCTTCCAGTGGAAACTGCTATAGTTCTTCTAAGGTTATAGATATGAGTCTCTCTCTCTTTCTCTCTCTATCTGTCTCTCTCTTTCTCTATCCATATATATGGCATTTTTATTCCTTTCTATGGTCCTGTCTTCACTTCTTTTCTAAGTCACATCTATATCTATTACTATTTCTGAGTGCCCTTGGACTTTCCTCTTTCCTCTCAGATAAGCAAAACAGTGCCTGACTTCCTCTGGTGTTTTCCAGTTTCTTTTTCTTTTCAGTAATGATATGAAAACAAAGATTCCTGCTGACAAATATTCCAGTTCCCTTCCACCTCTTTTTCTCCCACTTGTGCATCCAACCTTGTTCGTTAGACCAACCCATTCCAGGGGTTCAGATCCAGCACTTTCACATGAAAGTCCTGGCTGTCTTTCCTGTCCCCTCTTGCGGTCACCTGCAGCCCCCACCACCACCCCAAGTGGAATGTTAGGAGTCCAAGACTTTTTGTTATACCTGAGGATTTCTTGTGTGAGAAACATTTCTTTGACTTAAATGTAAATGCCTCTGGGCAGAGGCCACACAAGGAGTCATAGCCAGCACTGTGATCTTTGTACTGGAGTTCACCATGGAGGGTGCCTGCTTTATCATTAGCAAGACCCTGGTACTCAGATAAGATCCTGGGCCCATCACACTGGAGAAAGCTTTGGTGCTGTGCTGTCTTTGCCTCTCTCCCTCCATCTCTCTTTCTATTAAAAAAAAAATTGACCTGGAGTCTTGAAGCCCAGGTGATGACAAAACTATTTAAAAAAGACGGATTTATTTTGAGAAAGAGAAAGGAAGTAGGTAGGGAGGGAGGGAGGAAGGGGAGAGAGAGAGAGACCTATTAGATCAATATACTGCACATACTAAGGATCAAACTTAGGGTCTCACACATGCAAATCCTGAGTTCTACCTAGTCAGCCAACTCCTTAACTATCGCTATTGTTGTCTTGAAGAACAGGAAGGGCTATTATCAGTGAAAATGAGAGTACAGGAGCTTAGATTTGGCTATAGCAAGGCAGGACTTGGAGTCTGGAGACTGCACCAAGTGCAGGCTGTCTGGGGTGAGGCTCAGCAAACGTTCCTGTAAAGGATCAGACAGCACTGGCCTACCTACAACAGCCTTTGTGGACCATGTAGTCTCTGTGGCTATGACTCATTTCTGCTGTAATGGCACAGAAGCAGCTGCAGGCAGTCTTGTGGGCTGAGTTACATCCTCCCCAAATCCATATGTTGAAGTTCTAATCCCTGACATCTCAGAGTGTGACTATTTAGAGACAAGGCTTTTTTTTTTTTTTTTTTTTTTTTTTGCCTCCAGGGTTATTGCTGGGGCTTGGTGCCTGCATTACAAATCCACTGCTCCTGGAGGCCATTTTTGTCCTTGTTGTTGCCCCTGTTGTTGTTATTGTTATTGTTGCCATTACTGTTATTGTTGTTGGATAGGACAGAGAGAAATGGAGAGAGGAGGGGGAGATAGAGAGGGGGAGAGAAAGATAGACATCTGAAGACCTGTTTCACCACTTGTGAAGCAACGCCCCTGTAGGTGGGGAGCTGAGGCCTCAAATTGGGATCCTTGCACTGGTCCTTGCACTTCATGCCATGTACACTTAACCTGCTGTGCCACTGCCTGGCCCCCAAGGGACAAGGTCCTTATGGAAGTGACTGATTTAAAACGAGATTACTGGGTGGATTCTGATTACTATGACTGGTGTCCTTATAAGAAGATGAGATTGGGGCCACAACATAGTTTACCTGGTAGAGTGGGCTTTAGAAGCTTTGAGTTTGAGCCCTAGCACCGTATGGAGAGCTTTCACAAACCACTGGGAGATGTTCTCTGTGTGGTGGAGTGGTGCTGTGGTGCTTCTCTCCTCTTTATCAATCTAAAATAAAAGCAATTAAGAAGCTGATGACTGGGAATGGTGCTACATTAAAAGAAGGAGAAGGAGAAAGATGAGGAGGAAGAGAGAGAGGAGGAAGAGGAAGAAAAAGAGGAGGAGGAAGAAGAATAAGAAGAGTAGGAAGAGGAAAAAAAAAGAGGAGGAAAATAAGAAGAGGAGTAGGAAAAGGAAGCAGCAGCAGTAGAGTATGTGAAAATCCAGGGAGAAGGTGGCTGACCTGGTTCAAGACACCATTCAGCACTGGTCTGGCCCTGGTCTGGTAGGTTGTGGGGCACAAGGAAGAGAGTGACCCCACTTCATGGGCAGTGTTGGGACATGAATGCAGACTCTGAGCATCTTTGTCCATGTTTATACTAGAAGTGGGGAATTGTTGGGACATAAATGTAATTAGCATGTGACTGACGTCAGGCTGACAGATTTACGTAAACCTACAAGGAATTGTGGGTGTGTCAGAAGTTATTTTAAATGTGTGTATTCCAGAAATGCCCATTCTGTTCCTGCAAACTCAGCTCCAGCTCTCTTTTTCTGTACACTCTCAGTGCTTACTTGCCTCCCCAAGAACCGCCATGCTGCATCTTCCTGTCTCTCTGTTTCCTGGTACCTTGACATGTGTAGCCAATCTATCTAACTAACTTAAGGACTTATGGTCCCGGCTATAATGATATTTCTGCCCCATTGCCTATTCTGCTGTTCCAAAATAACTACAATGTAATAAATGTACCATTTGTTTAAACCCTGACCCACACCAAAGTTTTTATTTTTTAATTACTATAGGCAAGAGCACCTGGTTCAGAGAGGGCAGCAACCTGCCTACCACCCCACAGTCAGGCCAAGCAACCTCATGAAGCAGTGCAAACATAGTCTTATCCTGTGTCATGTGTCATGACAGTGGCCCTGGACTTCCAATAGGGCCAACGGGGCCAGGGAAGTCCAGACTCCACAGCCCCACTCCCCCTCTGACAGCCCCCCCATCCCCACTCTGGGACAAAAGCCATTCATGAGCTCCTGTGCTCATCCTGCTTCTGTACCTGCCAGAGACTGTTCTCAGTACTCAGAAGGCCTCTCTTCTCGCTCTATCTTTCTACACTGGGTCAGTATTTGAGTTCCTGTACAAATCTTCCTCCTCCAGGAAGCCCTCTGGTCTACCTGACTCTCCCCTTCTTCTGTCTTGATTTTAAAGCTCCTTTTGCTGGCAGTGCCCCCACTACAGTCTCATTACATCTAGTGCAGACATTTAGCATGCCAGGAGTTCCCCATTTGCAGCAAGAGATTGCAATGGTAGGAGTGGAGCCTTCTGGTTCTTCATGTTCTCATCACATTGAACACAACCACAGAAAGCAGAGACTGCAAGGTGGGGTCTGCAGCAGCTAGGAAAAAAGGAAGGACAAAGGAGAGGAAAGAAAGAGAAAGAGAAGAGGAGGGAAGAAGAGACAAGTGGGGAGAAGGAGGGAAAGAGAGACAGAGGGAAGAAAGAGAGCAAAAGGGAGGAAAGAGGAGGGAAGAGAGCAGGAGAGAAGGAAAATACACACATACGTGCACATGCATGCATGCACACACACACAGACACAATCTCATGAATTTTAACGTCTCTTTTTGAGAGAAGGAGACGTGTGCGGATTTGGGGGGGTGTGCACAAGCACACACACACACACACACACACACACACACACACACACAATCTTATGAAGTTTCATGTCTCTTTTTGAGAGAAGGAGATGTGAGCAGATTTGGGTGGGTGGACCTCCACTCCATTATGTCAGAGGCAGTTTCTGAGTAAATGATAAGGTGAGGTGAGGACAGGGCGGGTGCCAGGCCTCCCTCCACTGTCTGCCACACTGTTCTTAGTGGGGAGTGGAGCAGAGGTGCAGTGGGGGTGGGGTGAATGTTGATACCCTGGGTGACAGGAAATAAATGGATCCATCCCAAAGAGCTGTTCCTTTTCTAGAAACTGAGCAGTTCAGCTCTTTATTTCACTGCCTTGGGGTTTTAATTAAATGTCAAATATAATTTAGGACTGGACCACTGAGGGGTGTATGAACACCAAGCCCAGAGCCTCATCTTATGTGGGTCTCCCTGTACTTGCCCAACTTGGAGGGTTAACACATCACTCTTTATATGTATACCACACGAAAGAGACATTTGAGTCGTCTTCTCCCTTCATCTTTGCTTTTGAAATAATAGTTGGAAAAGGGAAGGAAAAAAAAAAAACTTGCGATGTGTTATATAGAGAAAGAGAAAAATATAGAGAAAGAACCAGATTGGAACCTGGGTAATTTGGGACCTGCGGAAATATGTGTATCAGATCTGAAGTTTTTCTTTCCCAAATCAGGCTTAGGTGGCACAGATACTGGGCCATTTTCTGTGCTTCAGGCTTGGTGACCCACCAACTTCTTGCCTATTTCGTAGGAGGAGCAGGGAGGGAATCAGGACCCCACTTCTGGTTGCTGGGTAGACCCAAGATTATAGCAGAAGTTGAGGTTAAGTTTTCCATTTTCTTTGTTCACTTGAGGGAAGGAATTCAGTCAGGGAGCTGATGGGGTCATGGACCAACATAGTGGCAGAGCCAGAAATATACCTGCTGCCCTTCAGGTTGGCTCTAACAGTTGGCTGAAACACTAGCTGTCACCTAGAAATTATTAGGATAACTTCAGTTCAATTCAGCAAGTACCAAATAGTGACTGCCTTGGAAGCTATAGACAATTTAAAACCATGCTGAACAGAAGATGGGGAGATGGAGAGGGAAAGAGAAAGAGAGACACCTGCATACCTGCTTCACTGCTTCTGAAATGTCCTCCCTGCAGATGAGGATCAGGGGCTCAAACCCAAGTCCTTGTGCATGGTAACATGTGCACTTAATTGAGTTGACACTGTCTGGCCTCTGGGTCTCCTGTTAATTACATAGCAAGGAGACTGGCAGGTCCCAGACTCTGCCTGTCCAGCATCACTGTTGGAGTTCATGTCTTTCCTCCCTTTCTGCACGGCGCCCTGAACTGGTCTGTGTATTGTCCTCTTGCTCTGCACCTGATGGTTACAAGATGGCTCTGGTGGCTTCTGGCAGCACATTTGCATTCAGGACAAGAGGAAAGGGAGGAACATCAGCAGAACCACCTGTTCTTTTGCTCAGGAAAGCAAATGCCTCCTGGAACCCTCCTGCAGATCTTGTGCTATGCTCACTGGCCAATTAGGGTACATGCTCAGTACATGGCATTGGTGAACAGAGACCCAGGGTCCCAAGAGGGAAGAGGTGTTTCTGAAAAGTTTCTGTGGGTGAGATGACTAGCACCCAGCTCCTTCATCTCTTGATCAGGGTAGTGCTGGGGTTTGCGCCACACTGCTTCCCAAGGCTTGTCTGGAGGACTGAGTGTGTGCACCTCAAACACCCCTGTAAGTGGGTTTACTAAGATGCCTCCTGGAGCTCTTCACCATGCACTGCTGCTGGTCTCTGCTCCTTCCATGCAGTCTACATGCACCCTGGACCCAAATCAACACACTGGTTTAGTCACTCCCATTCTATAGGTCAGCATGAGGTTAACTATAGCCAGGTCCCCAGGACCTGGTTGGAGTGAGTGTCTGGGTCCCTGGGAGGAAGATGTGCAGAGTTCTGAGCATAGTCAGGGAAGGAGATGTCAAGCACCTGCAAAGTTAGAAACACTCTCCTTCAGTGGAAGAGATATTCCCTGCTCACCAGATACCCACATGCTCCTTAATATTTCCCATCCATCTTACTGTTAGGTGGAGCCATGTGACAAGACCTAACAGGAGAGAGGATGTGACATGTGTCACTATGTGTGATCCTCTGCTTCTCTCTTTCCTGTCAGGACTCCCTAGCCCCCTGGATTCATACAACAGGCTGTGATGTCAGGAGAGATCAGCCGTCTAGATTCCCGAGTTTTGCTTGTGGCCTGCTAAGCCTGAGTGGTGCTGACATGAGTGGGAAACAAGACACATTAAGTATTGAACCCATGCCATCTATTCTCAGCACTGGCTTCTGAACACCTGATATTAAGTTCTAGGTGCTGGGGGGAAGCTGAACTTCAATTCCAGATGCTTGGGGCTCAGCTCTGCCTCTCTTCTCCACCTGTTCACTGCTGGCACCTTGGGTGGAAAGATTGGGCAGGTTTGGGGCCCACGGTTTGATTATCAATAGATTCCCTTCTATAGATGATTATGGAATCTAGATGAACTGAAGATTGATAGTTCATGGGGAGAGTATAAGTTGGTTTACTGTGGAGCATGGAAGGTACTGATATCTGAAATGTTTCAAAGCTTCAACTACAACCTGTTAAGAAATATAGCTTGAATTACAATAGTATGCTCTGCATACAGATGTGTATGTGTGAGGGTATGCTGGAATCAGTAAGTATCATTGGAAATATATTCTGATATTTTGAATTTTACCTAAATTGGTAGAAGAACACTCACTGGGACCAAGTGAATTCACTTGGAAATCAATTGATTTCCACAACCCTCTAATGATATACAGTCTGCTATGTGGGAAAAAAACAGCCTACACAACAGAGACTTCAGGGAGGTAGGTGATAGTGGAAACTGGGGTAGGCAGAGAGCTTGCTGTAGGAAGAGGCCACTGGCCTGGGTCTGGGTGGAGGGATATTGACAATAATTGGGTCAATAAGGAAAGGCTTTATAGGTGGGAAGGCTGTGAACGAGGCCATGAGAATAAGCCCACAGGTGGCTGGCTTGCCTGGAGGAAAGTGGGCATAAGTAGGGTAACGAGAGACATGAAAACTGTCAGGATGACCTTAAATCTAGCTCACTCAGCATAACTCTAACTTCTGGGAGACCATGGGTTCAACACCAGGCTACTCCCTATCCTCACCAGCACAACCAGTGGAGCCTGTGGTCTTTCTGGAAGCTGGGGAGGCAAGGGAAGAGATGGGTTATAAACAAGGGAGGAGAGAGGGAGTTGAGAATGTCAGAGCTGGGGAAGTCCTGGGGGGTGGGAAAACATCTCTGCATGATGCTCCTTTGAAGACAGTCTTAGCAGCCTCCTCGAAGCTCTGCATACCTGTCTCTGCTGACTCTCTTGCTCCTGTCCTCTTGATGCCTGGGAGACACACACACACACACACACACACACACACACACACACACACACACACACACACACACACACACACAAGACAGAGGGGAGGCAGGGAAGGGTGGTGGCCAGGCTTTTGTGTGTGTGGGCCAGCCCTCACTGCAGCCCCAGCCTCATTGGGGCCTGGCTTTAGGTCCAGCCAATAAACTTCCTTCCCCATGAGCTTCAGAAGCTAAAAAAGGACACATAACCATGTATGCCCCTTCAACCTTGGAATTATACCAGGAGGATGTGATGAGGAGTAGTTTGAAATCACTTGGAAATGAAAAAGTGTTTTACGAGCATAAGCACTGCCTTGGTGTGGTGGAGGGAGCGCTTTCCTCCCAAGCTTCCCAAACGGGGAGATTTTTGTTTAAATAACACGAATACAACAGAACAGTCCAGAGCACATGGTTCCCACCATAGAGTTCACAGGACCTAACTCATGGCTCTCTTAGTTTTACAACAGTATAAAAGCAATGCATTTTTTCCCCCTTTGAGGTTGAAATAAAAACAATAATAAAGATCTCACATTTATTGTGTGCTGATTGTGTGTCAGCGACTCTACCAGGCACTTTGAATCTCATTGACTTCTCACAGCCAATCTGTGTGGTGCACACTATCACCACACTCATTTTGCAAAGACATATGAGAAGGAAGGTGATAGAAAGCAAGAGATGGTGACACCTGGCAGTGATTCTGCCTCATGGGAAGAACTCAGCATTCTTCTCTACTTATAGACATGCCCTTTGTGCTGTGCCTAAGTTCCATAAATCCCAGGTGCTATGAGGTCCAGCAACCTCTCAGCCTCAAGCTCAGACTGTGCTGGTCTGTGTCTGCCCCCCAAAGCAGCCACTTCCTGACCCTGCTCCATGCACCCAGATTTAGTGCAGGGAAAAAGGTCTTCAGGATAAAGCAATCTTGTCACTTTCTCTAGGGTCTGAGAAATATTTTATTATTATTTGTTAAAGAAAACAATTAAAATAATTTATTAGATAGAGTCAGAATTTGAGAGAGGAAGGGAGGAGGTAGAAAGAGAGAGAGAGAGAGAGATGCGAGCACTATTTCACAGCTTATGAAATGTCTTCCCTGCAGACAGGAAACCCAGGGCTTGAACCTAGATCCTAGTGCACTGTAACATGCTCACTTTCAGAAGGTAGGGAATTCAAACATCTGGGAAGAGCATCATTGGGAGTCTGAGCTCCTTTTCTCTGTCAATATACTTAGCTACCTGCCAGTAAAATGGGTAAACCAGCAGATAGGACATGAAAGGGGGAAGGGAGACTGACAGAGTTTGTAGTGGGCCTCCACTCCTGAATTCCTATAGGCTGAGAGGGAATCAGCCCTGTTTGTGGTGGCTTCCACTTCCACATTTCCATGCCCTTGACTGTTCTTTTTTTTTTTTTTTTTTAATTTTTTATTTATAAAAAGAAAACATTGACAAAACCATAGGATAAAAGGGGGTACAACTTCACACAATTCCTACCACCAGAACTCTGTATTCCCTCCCCTCCCCTGATAGCTTTCCTATTCTTTAACCCTCTGGAGTATGGACCCAAGGTCATTGTGAGATGCAGAAGGTGGAAGGTCTGGCTTCTGTAATTGCTTCCCTGCTGAACATGGGTGTTGACGAGTTGATCCATACTCCCAGCCTGGCCCTTGACAGTTCTCACCTGTGCCCTAGTTTAAAGTTATTGCTGCCTTCATTTCTGTCCAGTCCACTTGCACTATGAATCCTTAACACCAAATCCCCTTTGCAAAGCCAATAAGTGGCCTGTGCAATAGAGGAGTGTAGGAGTAGTTGGCTAATAAAATGTACTCCTTGTCCTCCATGTGGCTCTCAGTCTTGTTTTTGGCCCAATTGGAATTGTAATACCGTTATCTGTTGGTATTCTTCATGTTGGTTTGGCCCCCTTCCCCCTACCTCTGAGAGAAATGGTTTGGCCCTTGCTAGTTTCGCGCCCCTCTTTCTCCCTGCCCCGTATGCTAAGGATGTGCAGAGTCCCAGCAGCAGCGGCAGAGGGAGAATGATGGAGAATAACATGGTGTGGTGATTTGCCCGTTCGTGAATAAAGATTAAACTGCAGCTTCTCAGCCCAGCTGTGTGTCCTTGAGTCTCTCTCTACTGCCGCGACACTAGCCCGGCCTGCTGGCGCCCCCAAATTTAACGACAATTATCCCCAGGGAGGCTATGAATCCTCCAAAGAACCCACCCATTCCAAGGTCCTCTCTGCCTTCCTAGCTCCTGCCTTTTCAAAGTCAACTTCTGGGTACACATTCTTCTTGACCCCTTTTGTGGTCTCTTATGCTCAGGCATATCATCTTTTCCTCCTGGCGCTAGGCTCACTGCCATCTAGCTACATGTGGTCATTCCTGTGGGTGCTGAGGAGGGTATGTTGGATGTCACAGTTGGAGTCCTATAGATGGGCTGTCTCAGCAGGTGGTTCTCAGGACTGCTAGTACTGAGTCATTCTCCTGTGTTCCCCAACCTGTACAGACTTGCTGGTGTCATGAGCTTGAAGCCCCACTGCCTGTCTAATTGTGTGACCTAGGAGTTCACTCCAAATTCTCATTCCTAAAGGGAGGATAATGAGACCTTGAAGAGTTGCTGTGAAAATTGGAAATAGGGTACCAAGTAGTGCATCCCATTAAGTGTATACATTACCATGAACAAAGATCTGGGTTTGAGCTCCTACTCCCCACTTGTGGGAGGGAAGCTCCACAAATGGTGAAGCAGATCTGCTGGTATCTATCTTTCTCTCTCCTTCCCTATCTCTCAGTCCTCTCTCAATTTCTCTCTGTTCTATCAAATAATAAGATCAAAAGAAAAAATAAAAAGGGAAGATGGCTTGCAGAACAATAACTCTGGTGACAAATAAATGTGTTTATTTTTCCTGCTTTTTTTAAGTTCATAGAACAAAGAAAAATTGAGAGAGGAGGGGGAGATAGAGAGGGAGAAGAAAGAGACACCTATAGCACTGCTTCACTGCTCATGAAGCCTTCCTGTAGGTAGGGACTGGGACTTGAACTCCTTGTGCATGGTAACCTGTGCACTTAATGGAATACTACCTGGTCCTAGAAATAAAATTGCAAAGCATCTAGCACATGGCTCCAGGGTAGAGGAATAAACCTGGATTTAGGAAAGTCAGGTCCTCATCCTAGACTTGTGAGTCACTGGTGGAACTTGGGAAAATTGCCAGGGATCCTGGCTTCCTTTGTGATATTAGCAGATCTGGACAGTAACTGAGATCTGAACCCGTCTCTGAGACATTCTCAGTCCAGCCTTCAACTTGGACTGGATGAGACAGCCCAATGGGACTCTGTGGACTTGGTCCCAAGAGTAACATTTCCAAGGTTCCTGTCACCAGCAGATTTGATGTCTCTAGGGGAACTGGTCAGCCTCTCCGCTGTGACAGGAGGTTGGACCCATGTTTGTCTGAGACCTGGTATGGAGAGGAAGGAAGGGGCAGGGAGGAAAGAGAGGACAGCCTAGAGGAGGACAGGGCAGCCTTGACGTTGAACCCCGTTGTCAGCCCAGAAATGACAGGTGTAGAAGGGGCTCATGTGTGCTGTCCTTCTCCACTTTAATTACTGTGACTCTGAGAAGACTCAAGCCAAAGCCGTTGCATTCCTCCGTGGAAAACCATGTCTTTGCAGCATCTGCAGACAAGGATGTCTGAAGGCTGGCAGTCAATGCTCTATCAGTTCCTGTGTGGGAGGGGAGGGTGAGGCTAACAGATGGAGGTGCACCTGTGGGATGGGCCAGAGCTTGCCTGAGCACCTTTCCCTGCCACTCAACCACACTCACAAGTACAGACATATGAAGCTGTCCACTACCTCCAGCAGAGGGGGTGGAGGAGAGAACAGGACAATCCTGACATGACAAAAAGAAAAGATGGGAAACCAGAGACTTAGATTTCAAGTGTCTTTCTGCATGATGGCATGACCATGTAAGAGGGGCCTTGGGGTTCCTCTGGGTGTAGACTCTTGTGTGCATGTGCAAACATGCGTATGGTTGTGGCTGTCAGTGAGAAAGAAGGAGCAGCTGGCAGGCCTTGGAGTAGCCTGGCTTTCACAGAAAGATCTTACCCATTCATCAGGACCAGATAGCCTGGAACCTTTCCTCACTCTGGAAATGATTATTCAGTCATTTATGTGTTGATTCTTGGCAAAATAACCTCACAGATGACTGAAATTGATAATTTGTGACTTCTTGGAAAAGCAAGGTGATTGCTAGAAGCCAGTATAAGTTGACTTAGGACAGAAAAGATCAACCACCTCCCTTTCCTCTTTATGACAGTTGTTAAAGTGAGCACTAACAGAACTGGGTGCTTCTGTTCAGCGAGGGCATAGTAGATTAGGAGTTCTTCCCCTGATATTATCTGTGTGTGCTCAGGACTGGGATATTGAGGGGCAGTCTGTGGGCTAGTCCTCTCCTAAGTCTATTTTTTACCCTGAACACATTCAAGAGGAGTGCACCCAGAGATGGGGGCTGGGGAATGGTTAATTAAGTGTGCAAGGTTTCAAAGCCAGTGTAACTTGGGTGTATAAGAAAATGCAACTTTGGGCTTGGGTGGTAGCACACCTAGTTGAGTGCACATTGTACAATGTGCAAAGACCTGGGTTCAAGTTCCTGATCCCTGCCTGCAAGGGGAAAGCTTCAGAAGTGGTGAAACATTAGTGCTGGTGTCTTTCTGTCTCTATCCCTCTCTATAATCCCCCTTCCCTCTCAATTTCAAGCTGTCTCTATCCAATAAAGATAATAAAAGAAAAATTTAAAAACGAAAATTAATCCTCACCCTACACCTAAAGGTTGATGAAGAGTAGTTATTTAGGTTGGTCAGTTTGAGCAGTCAGTGTAAAAGCACTCAGGCTAGACCTATAGATTTAGAACTACTGGACAATGTTCCCTTCAGATTTCTTAGACCTCAGATCTCAGCCTAGAAGTGGGATTTTCATACTGTTCTATGGAACTTCTCCTAGCACTGTTCAGCTCAGTGATTTCTTCTATGACGTGGGCGAAGACACAGAGAACAGGATTATTAAATCTTTAGATGACAGTTAGAAGGGATAATTGAGGTCCAGAGAGATAGCCGCGGGTTTGAAAACATCCTGATAAGTCGAAGTGATGCCTGAAACAAACAAGATGAAATTTAGCAGGGACAAATATGAAGTCCTATATTTAGGTAATAAAAATGAATTATGTGGGTACAGTACTGAGAAGTATGCCTTGGGCAAACATCTAAATCTTGAGGCAGGCAGAGGCGCCTTGAGTGCAGACTGCCTAATGGGGGCAGCAGAGAGCAGCTCAGTAGGGCATTCATATGGACCATATGGGGTGCGAGCTGCTGTCCAGGGCAGCAAGTGACAGGGAGGGAGATAGGCCCAGAGTGATGAGGCAGGTCAGACATGGACATGGGAGTCCAGGTTTGTGAGACTGGACTCTGCCTAAGGCCACTTCTGTCCCTGACCTGCCTTTCTGGTGGATCCTCTTCTTAGCTGAGGTCTGCCTAGTCTCTTGAGGTGGTTTCAGTAGCCAGAATGGGGCCACAAACAGGAAATAACAGAGATGGAAATTGGATCAGTGTTAGTTTGAGGTTGTGGGTAGGGGTGAGAAGTGAGGTGATGGTGTTTGACAGGAGAAGGAGGAAGAGACCTTTCTTGATGGAGATGGAACAGTTCTGCATTTTTATTGCAATTGGTTAATTGACTATACACTGGCCTGAAAATGGTTAATTGACTCTACGCCTGCCTGAAAATGGTCTAGACCCTGACACACAATGCTCCCTGTTAGTTTTGCTTTGCTATAGTAGCTGTTATTCACATTGTAACCATTCAGAGAAACTGAGTGAAATTGTGTGATACTGGGTGTACTGTTGTGTATAACTTCCTGTGAAACTCCATCCCCTTTTTTTAAATGAAAGGAAACAAAAGACAAAAGCTAGACCAGACTCTGACTGGAGTGCTTCTGATGTGGAGGGGCATTCTTCATTCACTTCTGGGGAGAGCCTGATGTTTGGACTGTTTGTGGGGAGGCAGGGAGCTGTGAATAGAGGAGGATCCCCATGGCCCCTAGCATTTGAAGTGTTTGTTGCAAGAGTCCTAGGATTTGGAAATACAGATCTTCAGTCATTTATGATGGATTTCTACCAAGTCCTTACTGCTTTTGCACCATTGTGAAGTTGAAAATGTATAAGTCAGGGCCCTCTGTACAAAGTATAAGCAGGAGGGAGGCAGGGGATGCTCCCCCTGCCCATGTATGCCCCAGCTGAATGGGGGGATTTGGTGCCCTCCACATTTCTGAGGGCCTGCCAAAGGGCTTGGCTAGTTCTTTCCAGGGAGTGATGCTTAGGGATTTAATTCTGGGTGGGTGACCCAACTGTCTGTCTGTCTTACCCATCCCCAAGATCTCAAAGAACAGAACAGTAAGGCTTCCCAACAGGTGAGTTTAGAAGTCCCAGTGGATGCCCTACCCAGCCTGTCTTTACCTGCAGCACTGTTCTCAGACCACTGGGGAGGTTATAACTGCCCATGATTGTTCCTGCTCTGGGGTGAGCATCTGGTGGCTCTCCAGGGAGTGAGGCAAGGGGTACTCTGAGGGAAAAGTAGTCCAGCTTCTGCCCTGGTGCCAGCGAGGACTGAAAGACATGCTCAGAAGCAAGCAACCTCAGGGAGGAGAGGCCCTGGAATGCCTTCTAACCCCCCCCCCCCACCTTCTACAGCAGGAAAGTCTTTGACTGTCCTGAGCTCTGCATGATTTTTTTTTCCCACCAAGTTTATTACTGGGGCTTGGTGCTAGCACTATGAGTCCATCATTCCTGGCTGCCATTTTTTCTATTTTTTTATTTGATAGGACAAAGAGAAATTAAGAGAGAAAAAGGAGATAGAGAAGGAGAGAGAAAAAGAGACATGTGTAGACCTGTTTCACTGCTTATAAAGCTTCCTCCTTGCAGGTGGGTAGTAGGGGCCTGATCCTGGATTCTTGCACATAGTAACATGCACACTCAGCTGACTGTCCAGTCACATCTGCTTGTTACTCCACTCTCCCCTCAACTCCAGGACGAGGTCCCACAACATGTCTCCTCTCCACTACAGGCTTCCTGAGAAGCCTTCCTCTGCAGCTCGCCACCACCATCAATGGCCCCCTTAGTGCCCACAGTCCAATTCCAAGATGATGTTCTCTTGGACTCTCACTATTGTCTAAGTCTTGCTGAGAAAGGGTCTTTGAGCCCCAGCTGTTGTGACTCCTCCATGTTTCCCAGTCCTGCTGGGATCAGCTGGGCTTCTGCTGTCTGAGGCTCCCTTCTGCTGTGCCCTCAGAGTGCCAAGAAGTGGACACCAAGTGGCTGTAGCATTTCTTTTATTTAAATATCTTCATTTTTGTCTGTTTTGGATAGAGACAGAGGGAAATTGGAAGAGACAAGGGAGATAGAGAGGGAGAGAGAGAAAGAGAGACTCCTGTAGACCTGCTCTACTGCTCACAAAGCTTCCTTCCTGCAGGTGGGGGCCAGGTTCTTGTATACTGTTACACGTGAGCTTTACTGGATATGCCACCACCTGTCCCCCAGGTTCATAGCTTTTCATCTATGTAGTCACCAGGTTCCTAGACCCTGTCCTGGGGAGGGGAGGACTTGAAGAAACTGGGCACATCATATGGGACAGAGAGGCAATGTAAGTCTCCAGACCAAGTAGGGCTGCAAGGGAGAAGGGGAAACCCAATATCCAAGCTGGAGATAGACTCCCCAGCTAGCTTGGAGAGGTCATTCTCATTCCCAGAGTCCCGTAATAATGGCACCCAGGGGCAGGGCTGGGCAGAGGAGAACACTGAAGTGAGCTGGCAGTGGCCTTTGTGGGAGAGCAGTTGCACACCAGCTATGTGCCTCTTGTACTGGACGTTGTTCTGAAACCAGGATTATTGTGGGGGCTCAGTGTCTGCAATAACTCCCAGCAGTTTTTTTAAAGTAAAGGTTACGGGATGAAAGGAATAGAGAGCGAGAGAGAAGAAAAGATGCTGCAGCACAGCCCCACTGCTTGTGAAGTTCTCCCCTGCAGGTGCTCCCATGGGACAGTGGTGGGGCTCGAATCCCAGTCCTCATGCATGGTAATGTGTGCACTTTACTGGGTGGGCCACTTGCTGGTGAGCCCCCCCAGACACACACTTGATTGTTTATGCAGCTTGTGGGGATCTATGTTATCCTGTTGAGTTGAGCTGACTTCTTCTGCAGCTTATTTGATACCATTACTGGAAGGGTATCAGGAAGGGTGGGAAACAGGGTCTAGTCATGTTGTTTTCGCCGGGCTAGCTTCACGGGCGGGTAACAGACGACCAGGGACTCATGGTTGAGCTGTAGGTAGTATCTCTTTATTCATGCAGGACGCAGCACAATCTAAGACGAGCTAAGCTAAACTCAAGGTTAAGTACTCTAAAACTCACAATGCTGTCTTTATATATACTTCCCAAGTAGGGTGGAAACAGGATGTGACATAGAGAGGGTGGAGAGAAAAGTGACTGGTGAAAATCAGGGTGTGACAAAGGAGGGATCAGGGTGTGACAAGGAGGGGGGGTGGAGCAAAAACATATCAAAAACAGTGGGGATTGAACCAATGCCCTGGAGGGAGGTGCTTGTTAACAGCGGTTATGTAAATAGAATGAAGTGGTTATGTAAATAGAATAGTGTTAAGCAGGGGGGATTTAAACCAAATGAAACAGAAGGGGTCTCATGCATACCAACACAGTCATGCTTAGGACAGACAAAACAGTGTGGAGAAGCTTAAGGTGCCAGCTCCCAACATGAGGGTAGGGTCTGTCTGGTCCTGGCAGAATTATGTTGCATGGTCAGAGGGTGTGCAGTGTGTGCTGCTGCTCCTCACCCTGTTCCCTTCCAGGGTTCAATAGGGCCAGCCCACCTCAAGAACCCCCACACCCAGGGAAGCTACTCATAAAGACTAGAGCTTCAGTTTAACACCATTAGAATCCAATAGACAACATGAGTGAGGACAGGGGAGACTGAGGCTCTGGGGCAGAGTAGGCCTATAGGGGAGCTGGAAAGTCTGCATTTCAGGGATAAGTTGTTTAAAAGCCTTGTTTCTTGGAGCCTGACAGTGGCATACCTTGTTACACAAGAACCTGGGTTCAAGTATCCAGTCCCCACCTGCAGGGAGAAAGTGGTGAAGTAGAGCTGCAGGTGTTTCTCTATCTCCCTCTTTGCCTATGATTGCTCTGTCTTCACCCAATAAAATAAAAATATTTATTTATTTATTTATTTATTCCCTTTTTGTTTTTTATTGTTGTAGTTACTGATGTTGTCGTTGTTGGATAGGACAGAGAGAAATGGAGAGAGGAGGGGAAGACAGAGGGGGGAGAGAAATATAGACACCAGCAGACCTGCTTCACAACCTGTGAAGCGACTCCCCTGCAGGTGGGGAACCGGGGGCTTGAACTGGGATCCTTTGCCAGTCCTTGCGCTTCACGCCACGTGTGCTTGACCTGCTGCACTACCGTCCAACTTCCAATAAAAATATTTTTTAAAAGTTGTGTCTGCCAAAGGAGAGGTCTGTATGGAACATCTGGGGGCAGCTGGCACACCCCTTTTGCTCTGTCTCCTAACCTCAGAAAGAGCTTCTCCTGGCCCAGCACCAACCAGGATATGAGGAAAGGATATTAAGCAAAACCCTTCATTATCCTGTTCCCTGGACAACTTTGGGCAAATACTTAAACTCTCTCACCCTCATTGAACTCATAGGCAAAATGGGTATGATATCCTTTATTTCCCCTTTGAAGCATTACTCCAAGGATAATATGATAGTAGATTTAAAAAAAATTCATAGCTGGTGGGGCCAGACAGTGGTACACATTACCATGCCCCCACTCCACACCTGCAGAGGGCATGCTTCATGTGCAGTGAAAGGGGTCTGTAGGTGTCTTTCTCTTCCTCTATCACCCTGTCCTCTCTTAATTTCTCTCTGTCCTATCTAAAAAAAAACTAGAAAGAAAAACAAAAAAGGAAAAGTGGCTGCCAGGAGCCATGGATTTGTAGTGCCAGCACTGAGCCCCAGTGATAACCCTGGTGGCAATAAAAAAAATTCATAACTGGCTTCATTATACAACATGTTTTCAGGAGCTTCTAAAAATACCTGATATACAAAAGGATAAAAATAAATAACATGTGAAATCATTCTGCCAGTGTATACTTTTGCTGAGCATCACTGGTAGCAGTGTAAAAAAATGGTAATAGTGGTATTATTTCCTAGACTCATTTCCAATTGAACCTTGGCCTTCAGGCCCTAGCTAAAAAGGCAGTTCAGTGTGGGAACCAGACACTGAAGCCACCCATTCGCTGGCCCCTCAGACTGGTTTAGTCTGCAGATGCTTGGGATCCAGTGGTTGGTCTCAAATCTGAGCTTCAGATCTGAACCTCTTACAATTCCACCGTCACTGATATGCCAAATCTGCCTAGGCACCCCTGCATGCCTGGCCTGAGGCTGTGTACTCAAACCCAGAACAGAGAATGGCAGGTCAGTCCTACCATCTCACAGAGGGCTGGCATAGAGGCCTGGGGGAGAAAGTCACATCTTGGGCTTAGGAACATTGATTCATTTTTCTTCTTAAAAAAAGAATGTTCCTAGCTGTGAATACAGAGTGTGAGCTCAGACCTACAGGGATGCAGAGGTTACATAGGCTCCTGTGCTGAATATGGGCCCCACATCAAACCAGTGGGGTTTACAGTTAACAATACTGATACACTTTCCCCATATTTGGGAGCTACTCTCTTCCCTGATCCAGCTTTCTAGTCCTTTTTCCAACTATGACACCATCTCCCCAGACAATAACCTGGGTCCACCAGCACAATAGCTGTCAGGTGAAGGCAAAAACTAGTAAAGTCATGGGCCCCTCGGAACATACCTAAGACAGATCTACTAGCATTTTCCAAAACAGAGACCCCAAATCTTCATCTGCATTATTCTTGCCTTTAGGTTCATAATTAGTCAGCCATTTGTTCTGCTTTATATCTTAAATCTTTTTCAGCTACCAGGTTCAAGATGATACCATGATGCCAACCCGACTTCCTTGGGAAGAGGACCCTACCATGTGTCTTGGAGCCTCCCCAGATCCCTGCCCCAGAGAAAGAGAGAGACAGGCTGGGAGTATGGATTGACCTGTTGATGCCCAGGTTCAGTGTAGAAGCAGTTACAGAAGCCAGACCTCCCACCTTCTGTATCCCACAATGATCCTGGGATCACAGAGGGATAAAGAATAGGGAAGCTATCAAGGGAGGGGACTGGATATGGAGCTCTGGGAGTGGGCAGTGTGTGGAAATTTACCCCTTTTTAACCTATTGTCTTATCAACATTGCCATTTTATAAGTAAAAAAAGAAAAAAATTACTTTTGCATTTTATTTATTTTTATTTTTTCTTATATTTGCCTGGACAAAGAGAAATTGAGAGGGGAGGGGGGAAGACAGAGAAGGGGAAAGAGATATACCTGCAGTACTTCTTCACTTCTCATGAAGTTTCTCCCTGTGGGTAGAGGCTGGGGGCTTGAACCCGGGCCCTTACATGGTAATGTGTGTTCTCTACCAGGTACAATATGACCTGGCCCCTGATTCATTTCTCCCTATCTTAATTCTTTGTCCATAAGATGGACATGATAGCCTTCCTCTGCCTCCCTTCCAGCCAAGCTGGAGGATGAAAGGAGAACGTGCTCTGATAAGAAAAATTGGTATGCAAATGTGAAAAATCATCATCTCTATTCAGTGCAGCTCCAAAGTGATTTTGAAAATAACAGAGCTATTAGAATTGGGGAGCTGACATGACCGAGAGGGTTTGCCTGAAAGACTCCACTGTTGAATTTTTCAGGGATCTGAAAAAGAAGCCAGAATGCTGATCCACTTTGGAGCCCGTGTTGAATATTTAATCTGTGCCCCTTTGTGGGGTGAGAAGTTGTTGTTGACTGAAATGTGTTCTCCCACAATCCCTAAATTGATGTCCTAACCCCCCAGTGCTTTAGAATGTGACTATTTTGGGAGGTCTTTAGAGGTGGGTTAAGTTAAACAGAGACTATTTGGGGCCTGGATGTGTTGTACCCAGAAGGGCACACATGTTATCATGCACACAGACCCAGGTTCAGGCCCCTGAATTCAACCTGTAAGGGAGAATCTTTCTGTCTCTCTGTCTACCTCCCCTTTCCCTCTCAGTTCTCTCTGTTTTATCAAAAAAAAAAAAAAAAGAGAAGAAAAATTAAAAGAAAAAGGGAAAAATATGGCCTCCGGGAGTAGTAGATTTGTTGTGTAGGCTTCAAGCCCCAGTGATAACCCTTGTGGCAAAAATAAATAAATATATTTATGTATGAAAATTTAAAAAAGGCTTTTCAGGTGACCTGTATCAAGTCTGTGAAGGGTGTCCTTACAGGAAGAGGAGTGGAATTGGATGGTGACACACCTGGTTGAGTGTATGTGTTACTGTGCTCAAGGATGAAGGTTCAAGCTTCTCATCCTTACCTGCAGGGTAGAAGTTTCATGAGTGGTGAAGCAGTGTTTCTCTTTCTTGTCAGTGTTTCTCTACCTCTCTCTCCTCTCTCAATTTCTATCTGCCTTATCAAATGAATTAGAGAGAGAAAAATGACAAATTTAAAAAAATAAGAAAAGGAAGCTTGGACATAGGGAGACACAAGAGATGTCACACAGAGAAAATACCGTGCAAAGATCCAGAAGGCAGGAGGTGGCAGTCTGAAGGCTCCAGAGAGAATCCCTGGGAGAAGGTAAAGGCACCCATACCTCACTCGTCAGCCCTAGCAAACCAGCACAGACTTATATCAGATACTATGGATGAGCTGCTGCTCTGATTTGTCCTGAGTTGTATGAACAAGCAAGGTGGGCTTCTGCTCTTGGGAACCTTGGAGTCCAGTAATGAAGCTGCAATTGCCTTTTTATTTTAATGACCGAACGTTATTTATTTGTTGGATAGAGACAGATTAATTAAGAGGGAAGTACGAGATAGGGAGAGAGAAAGAAAAAAACCTGCATGCAGCACTGCTTCACCACTCTTGAAGCTTTCCTCAAGAAGGTGGGGACTGGGAATTTGAACCCAGGTCTTTATATAATATCTGAATATGAGATGATCCCATTCATAAACAGAAGTTGAAAAATAAGAACCAAAGTGAAAATACAGAGCAGAACATGAACTGGATTTGGTGTATTGCACCAAAGTAAAGGACTTTGGGGTGGGGGTTGGGGGGGAGTGTTCAGGTCCTGGAACATGATGGTGGAGGAGGACCTAGGTGGGGGGGTGTTAGTATTATGCAGAAAACTGAGAGATGTTACACATGTACCAACTACTGTAGTTTACTGTTGACTGTAAACCATTAATACTCCCAATAAACAAAAAACATATATGTGCTCTACTGGGTGCACCACTGCCCAGCCCCTGAAACTGCCTTTAAGATGGGGAGATGAGACCTGCACTCAGAAAATATGGCATGAAATTAAATCAAGCAGTGCTGGCTTCAAGTACTGGCAGCTCAGAGAAAAAGCACAATAAAAGAATGTCATTATGAGAGGTCTGGTGGAAGTTGGGGGGGGGGTTGAAAGATGGGGCCAGATGAAGCCTTGGGCGGCACTGGACACTCAATCTAGGGAATTAATATATTCAACCAGAGGAGCTTGCCAGTGCTGGCTTGCCTGGAAGGCATCACTCCCCAGGATTCCAGGCTCCCTGGATGACTGGCCAACACAACCTTGCCCCTTGGGAGCTACAGCTCCCCACCTCAGGCTCAAAGCTCAGCTCTCCAGTGGCTGGGGCTTGGCTGGCCTTTCTGTAGTTATTTGCTGCCATTTCTCCAGGCAGATGGGGGGACTGCTGGCTGTTCATCAAGTTAGCAATTAACAAGTAATTCATTAGGCACCTAATGAACAAATTATTAACCTGGCAAGCCATGTCCAGGCGCTGACTGGGGGGAGGGGGAAGTGGCTATTAATAAGGTCTTGGAGTGGCAGCTGTGTGGTTTAGTGGTTAAGGTGCTGGGCTGGGTGGCGGAAGATGTAGATTCTGAACTCTTGGGCCAGGTCCTTTATCTCTTTAGCCTTTGCTATGGCTGCATCTGTGATGGGTGTAATAAAAAAACCTGATTGGTAGTCAAATTAGATGTTGGAAATGGTCTGTACACATGCAGGTTGTGAAAACTCCAATACCTCTTCTTTTCTTTCTTCTTTTCTTTTTTTTTTTAAATATTTATTTATTTATTTCCTTTTGTTGTCCTTGTTGTTTTATTGTTATAGTTATTATTGTTGTAGTTATTGTTGTTGCTATTGATGCTGTCATTGTTGGATAGGACAGAGAGAAATGGAGAGAGAAGGGGAAGACAGAGAGGGAGAGAGAAAGATAGACACCTGCAAACATGCTTCACCGTCTGTGAAGTGACTCCCTTGCAGGTGGGGAGCTGGGGGCTCGAACCAGGATCCTTATGCCAGTCCTTGCACTTTGCGCCACCTGTGCTTAACCTGCAGTGCTAGAGCCAGACTCCCACCTCTTCTTTTCTTTTCTCTTATTTTCCCTTCTTTTCTTTTCCTTTCTTTTATTTTCTTTTCTTTTTTCTTCTTCTTTTTCCTCTTCTCTTCTCTTTTCTTTCTTTTTAAAAATAATTTCTTTATTCGGGCATTAATGGTTTAAAGTCGACAGTAAAATACAATATTTTGTACATGCATAATGTTTCCAAGTTTTCCACATAACAATACAACCACCACTAGTTCCTCCTCCCTTTCTTTTTTATTTCTTTTCTTTTTTCTTTCTTTCTTTCTTTTTTTTTTTACTTTTCTCATTCTTTGTCCAGGAACTTAGTGCCCTTCATAACAAATCCACCGCTCCTAGAAAAATTTTCCCTTTTTTTCTTTTCTTTATTTGATAAACAGAAATTGAGAAGGAAAGGGGAGATAGATAGATAGATATAGATATACAGACAGAGAGGTATCGGCAACACTGCTTCACTTCAGCTTCTTCCCTACAGAGAGGACTCAAGGCTTGAACCAGGGTCCCTATACATGGAAATGTATTTTCTCAACTGGGTGTACCCAGCCCCAGGCATCTTATTCTAACTCTCTGGGATCCATGTCCTCAAGCCAGATCCTGGAGCACTAACATCGGGAAACAGTTTGATGGAGGAGGCAGAGGGTTGGACTGAAGGCCTGTTCTCAAGGTGCCTACAATAGGGCTGTAGTTATCAGACTTTCACACACAGCAGATAGACTCCAAAGTAATCTGTGATGGGGTTGAAAGTTATAGCATGGCAGAGGAGAAAGATAACTAAGCTGGGGCAAGGGGACCCTTGCAGGAGGGCAGAGACTTGGAGCATGATTTCATTGTGTTTTTGTGATTACAAAAATAACATGTGCTCATTCTCCCAAATCTCCAAATAGAGGAAATGGGAAAGCAGGAGATAAAGATAATCTGTAATCTCATCACCCTCGAGATAACTGCTGTTGACATTTCTTTTGTGTCTGGGGAAGGGTCTTGACAGGCAGAGATGGTGGAATGATATTCAAGTGAAAGGCATGACTTGAGTGAAGGTTCTGGGTTAGGGAAGGCCAGACCTGCTGGGGATCTAGGGAGTGTGCTTGGGGGCTGGGCAGGTTGGAGCAGAAGTCCTGGAGCAGAATGGAACTGGAGGCAGGAGGAGGGGAAAGGGCTGGGAGGGCAGGGGGTACAGATTCATGATGTGTGAGATAGCACCTGTGCATCAGACTGGAATCCTCACCAGCAAGTCAGATGCTCTGCTCTGCAGTCACACCGGTGATGTAATGGAAATTATCGATGTAGCTGTCCCACTTAGAAGAAATACTGCAAAAACCTCTGTAGGAAAAATAAACAGAGATGAAGTGGTGGTACATGTGCCAAAGGGAGTATGGGAACATGGAAGCAGTAGAGGATTCCAGGAGGACTTGTCTCACTGTGGCTGGGGCTGTTTCAGGTGTGTCAGCAATATTCTGAGGGAGCAAGAACCTGTTCTGGCTTTTACCTCTCCAGAAGCTGTAACATGTCTTCAGACCCTGGCCTTAAGTCGACAGCTGCTTTTTTGAGAATCATATAATAATGGTGTTTAAAATGGACATAGTCTATTTTTTTCTGTAGGAATTGAAAGGGATAATTTTTGATTCAATAATTATCTCAGATAGGTATTTCTTTTTTTAAAAAATGTATTTATGAAAAGGAAAAACTGACAAAAAAACCATAGGATAAGAGGAGTACAACTCCACACAATTCCCACCACCAGAACTTTGTATCCCATCCCCTCCCCTGATAGCTTTCCTATTCTCTAACCCTCTAGGAGTATGGACCCAGGATCATTGTGAGAAGCAGAAGGTGGAAGGTCTGGCTTCTGTAATTGCATGCCTGCACTGACAGGTCAATCCATACTCCCCGCCTGCCTCTCTCTTTCCTTAGTGGGACAGGGCTCTGGGGAAGCGGGGCTCCAGGACACATTGGTGGGATTATCTGCCCAGGGAAGTCTGGTTGGCATCATCTTAGCACCTGGAACCTGGTGGCTGAAAAAAAGAGTCAACATATAAATCCAAATAAATTGTTGACTAATCATGAACCTAAAGGCTGGAATAGTGCGCATGAAGATTTGGGGGTCTCCATTTTGTAGATAGCTAGTAGGTATATTTTAGTTGTATTCCAAAGGACCCATGACTATACTAGTTTTTTTTTTTTTTTTCTGAGCCTGATATCTGATATGCAGGTGGATCCAAGTTATTGTCTGGGGAGATGATGTCATGGCTAGAAATGGACCAGAAAGCTGGATCAGGGAAGAGAGTAACTCCCAAATATGGAAAAGGTGTATAAATATTGTTGACTGTAAACCCTATCGATTTGATGTGATCTGGGGCCCATATTCAGCTTAGGAGCCTATGTGACCTTTGCATCCCTGTAGATCTGACCTTACATTCTGTGGTCATGAGTAGGAACATTCCAAGCTACCCCAATTTCAATACCCATCTTCCTCAGGTGGAGCACAGAATATGTTGTTCAGCCTCCCTTTGGAGGATGGAACATTCTCTGCTGTTGTTGATCCACGTTGAAGGCAAAGTCCTAAGAAAGGCATTTCTTTTTTTTTTTTTTTAATTTTTTATTTAAGAAAGGATTAATGAACAAAAACATAAGGTAGGAGGGGTACAACTCCACACAATTCCCACCACCCAATCTCCATAACCCACCCCCTCCCATGATAGCTTTCCCATTCTCTAGCCCTCTGGGAGCATGGACCCAGGGGTCATGTGGGTTGCAGAAGGGAGAAGGTCTGGCTTCTGTAATTGCTTCCCCGCTGAACATGGGCGTTGACTGGTCGGTCCATACTCCCAGTCTGCCTCTATCTTTCCCTAGTAAGGTGTGTCTCTGGGGAAGCTGAGCTCCAGGACACATTGGTGGGGTCTTCAATCCAGGGAAGCCTGGCCAGCATCCTGGTGGCATCTGGAACCTGGTGATTGAAAAGAGAGTTAACATACGAAGCCAAACAATTTGTTGAGCAATCACGGATCCCAGGCTTGGAATAGTGGAGAGGAAGTGTTAGGGAGGTACTCACTGCAAACTCTAGTGTACTTCTGCTTTCAGGTATATATTTTGCAGTAGTTTATGGGTACATGTGAACGTAAGCTCTCTCTCACAGAAACTGGTGTATATCTAGGTTATGGGACTTTGTTAGAAAGTGAACTACCTGAGATGAAATTAGAGTGTACTATAAAAGGAAAGGTCTCACCCGAGTAATGAAGCTGAAGGGTTGTCATTCCACACGTGAAGTCTCTGGACACAGTCTGAGGTGAAGCATGTTGAGGTGGCAATCATTGCGTTGGTTAGGTTGTGATCGGCGGATGCAATATTATTTGGTTTGGATTGGGAGAGGCATACGGGAAAGTGGGCCCTATCCAAGGGTTCCAGGACTGGGGGAAGTAGGGGCTCTATAGTGGAGATGTGAGGTTCCTGCTGTCTTAGGGTTCAAAAAGACAATCGATAGTTAATGTTATCATCACATTATTTGTTAATTGGGTTAACTTTGAAAAGTCCTTTTGTTATGGTTTGCTGTACAGTATCCAGTATGTTGTATATAGCTGTGCTATTGGATGCTTCTAATCTGCTTGGTCTAGGCTTTTGAGAGAGTCCGCATATCAAATACACAGCCTATATATTAAAAAGATTCAGTTTGTGTTTTGAGAAACTTTGAGACATACAATTGATTTTCCCCCTCTCATATTAATTAACTACTGATTTATATGTCTACATTTTGCTAGGAGTGTACATAAACACCATTCCCACCACCAAAGGACAGTGACCCATCCCTACCGCCCACTCCCACCCCCCACTGGCCTAGGAAGCTGCATGTATACCCCTCACCACTGGGTTTTTACTTTGGTGCCCTACTTACAATTTGATCCGGTCCTGCTTTTAGTTTCCCTTTCAGATCTTCTTAGTCAACAGAAGTTGATTAAGAAAGGCATTTCTATGAGTTCCAATTTTCAGATGAGTAAACTGAGTTTGAGGGAGAACAAGTGACTTATCTACCCAAGGCCAGTGATAGAATGAGAATGGGAATCTAGACTTTGGGACTGCAAATTGTGTGTGTGTGTGTGTGTTCATTTCTACTTCAGGAAACAGTATAGCTTGATGGTAAAGTGAACTGGTTTTGGATATAAGCTAGTAATTTTTAAAAATTAATTAATTTGATAGGACAGAGAGAAATTGATAGGGGAAGGGATATAGAGGGAAAGAGAGACACCTACCTACAGTGCTGCTTCACCACTTTTAAGTTGTTCCCCCCTTCATGTGGGGACTGAACCTGGGTCCTTGAACATTGCAATAGGTGTGCTCAATCAGGTATGCCACTCCCTGGCACCCTCCAGAGTAGTTCTATGTTCGGTTTCCTTCTCTGTTTCCTTACTGAAGAGAATGAAGAAACTTAGACTTCTATATTCCACTCATCTTATCATTGTTAGAGGGGAAGGGCTCCCAGTACCATTCATCTCCCTGGGATACTGAACAACTTAGATGAAACAATATATATGATGTGGACATAGCACATTGTAAATGTTCAATAAACACTAGCCACAATTGTGGTTGTTATAACTCTGGACTCCTGTATCATTGAGTTACCTTAGTCTTGTAGATGTCTCTTGGTTCACTGCCACTGTCTGTCACTTTAGAGTTAAGGAAAATGGCAGGCTGAGTTCCCTGCTTTGAGCAACTTCGTCCCAAGGGGGACCAGGTGCAGAGATCCCCAAAGGTCCATGTAATCAGGCCCTAGCAGGATGGGGAAAGTTTTTTTTTTTTTTTTTTTTTTTCACCCTTTGACAAAGACACCAATGCCTATTAGGCAGTCAGTTGCTTTCCTTTGCCTGTCAGTACCTGTGCTAGAAGGGACCGGGCAATGGGCTATGGTGACATGTGTCACTCTGGCCAGCTCTCTATGCTCTGGCCTCCTCTCCCTGTGCCCTGGTGCTCAAGAGACGCCTTGTGAAGCAGTGGAAGATGACATATCAGCAAGCCTGGACTCTGAGTGATTGTGAGCAGCGGAGCCCCCACTCTGAGTATAATGCAGGGGGAGAAAAAGAACCTTTGTGGATTAACAGGAAATAATGCTTCCCAGCTGTCTTCTGCAGTAGCACAGCTAGCTTAACTAATCCAACCAATTGAGGTTGGCCGAGGGCTGACTCCTTCTATTAATCATAAAAACTAATACTGCATACTGTACAACACTCCACAGTTTATCAAGGAGCAGGCTCACACTGATCCCCTCTTTTTGATGTGCAGAACAATTATATATAAGAAAAGACCTCCTATAAGAGCTCAATGCTATTTCTTTTTTTTTTTTTTCTTTCAATTGCCACCAGGGTTGTTGCTGGGACTCTGTGCCTGTAGGATAAGTCCACCACTCCTGGTGGCTATATTCCCCTTTACTATTTTCTTTTTGAAAGAGACAGAGAGAAATTGAAAGGGAAGAGGGAGGTGGAAAGGGAGAGGAAAGGAGAGTACTTGTTATTCTTCCCTTTTGTAGGTGGAGACTAGGGGCTTGAATCCAGGCCCTTAAACTTGGTAATGTATGTACTTTATTATGTGTATCACCCCCAACTCTCAGTGTTATTTCTTTATGTAGTGAATTGTTCATCTAAAATTCAAATTCATATATGCATACAGTTTTTAAAAATATATTTCTCGGGAGTTGGGCGGTAGCACAGCAGGTTAAGCGCAGGTGGCGCAAAGCACAAGAACTGGTGTAAGGATCCCGATTCAAGCCCCTGGCTCCCCACCTGCAGGGTTGTCGCTTTACAAGCGGTGAAGCAGGTCTGCAGGTGTCAATCTTTCTCTCCCCCTCTCTGTCTATCTTTCTCTTCCCCTCCTCTCTTCATTTCTCTCTGTCCTATCCAACAATAACATCAATAACAACAACAATAACTACAACAATAAAAAACAAGGGCAACAAAAAGGGAAAATGAATAAGTAAATATTTAAAAAATATATTTCTCTATTATTATTTTATATTTTTATTTATTTTAATAAGAGAGATACACAGAGAAAGATACAGGAGGGTGGGGGGTATATAAAGGCACAAGGGCACACTGCACATTTCGGGTTATGATGGTGCTGGGGACTGAACCAGGAACCTTAGAGCCTCGGGCATAAAAGGGTTTTGCATAACTTTTATGCTGTCTTCCCAGCCCTTCTTCCCACTCTGTCCTAATTCCATTGGTTTGCCTCTCCTCACTGGATGGTGTCCTGTCAGCTATGAGAATCAGTCTCTTTTGTAGCAGGAGTTTTAGTGATGGACTTAAGGAGTCTTCACTTGTGTGAGGAGGTCAGCCTATGTCCTTGTTGCAAGGGGGGGGGGGTGGGGGGAGAAGTAAAGAACTTTCCCAAAGCCACCTGGCTATAGTGGAAGACCAGGAAGGAGTCCCATCCTCCTGACTTGTAGCTGCAGGCTGCTAAGACAGAGAAGTTTTGGGAAGCAAGAAAGAGCTATTGGCCAGGTACTCTGTGAGGCCTGTATCCTATTCCCAAGGATACCAGTCAACTGTGCCCTTGGTGTGTGAGAATGTGGTGTAGGAGCTGACGTGGCATGTTGAGGGACCCACAGGACAGATGTTCCCTGGGGAAGAGGTCCAGCAGCTGAGACCTCAGCAGTAGGGCAACAGTGGATGTGGGCTGTGCTCACAGGAAGTGAGGCGGGAATGGAAGCTTGCACTTGAATTCTGAAGACATTAGGCTGTGACCAGGCACATGTATGTGTGGGGTAAGGACAGGCTCCTCCTGCCCTGCCTCAGCTCTGGGCCCACATGGACGTATGGTATGGCAGGGACAGCGGTATGGTTGGGAAGTAAGTGACCCTGTGTGACTGGCTCACTATTACTGTTGCTGCTCTGCAGCCTGCTAAGTGAATGCTCCCAGATGCCTACCAGCAGACACAGCAGCCTGACTTTGCCCTCCTGCTGCCCTGAAGCTATGCTCCACCCCTCAGCCTGAATGGAGGCTCTTTCTCATCCTCTTGTGGTGTGGTTCACAGCTGAGGTGTGAGGAGTGGGATGGACAGAATGCCCAGGTTTAGTGTCCCATAGAAGCTGTAGGCCACCCCAGGGGAAGATATCTTCAGTCAAAAAGGATGGTATTATTTCATTTGGAAAAAGATGAGTAGAATCAGAGGTGATTGTTTATTGAAATAAACAGAGTTGGAAGATAATACTGGGTTGTTCTGCTCCTATGTAGAATAAAGATGATTAAAGCAAACAAATTTGTAGAAGGAGAGGGAGAAGGAGGAAGAGGAGGAGGAAGAAGAGAATAATAAAACTAGATCATCTCTTATAATGTGTGAGAACTAAGAGAGTCACAGGGGAGAAGGAGCGGGCTAGTGGGGCACAGAATTTGTGTGGGGGTGTGGTGACCAAGTTGGACACAGAAATACTCTTGAAGTCTGATACTTTTTAAAAACAATCTTGAAGGGAGTCAGGTAGTAGTGCAGCGGGTTAAGCACATGTAGCATGAAGCACAGGGACCAGCGTAGGGATCCCGGTTTGAGCCCCTGGCTCCCCACCTGCAGGGGAGTCGCTTCACAGGCAGAGAAGCAGGTCTTCAGATGTCTATCTTTTTCTCCCCCTCTATCTCTCCCCTCCTCTCTCGATTTCTCTCTGTCTTATCCAATGACAGAAACAACAACAATAATAATAACCACAACAATGATAAAACAACAAGGGCAACAAGAGGGGGAAAAAATGGTCTCCAGGAGCAGTGGATTCATGGTGCAGGCACCGAGCCCTGGCAATAACCCTGGAGGCAAAAACAAAAAATCTTGAATTATTAATAAAAAAGAAAGAAAAGAAAAAATAAAAGAGGCATCTTTTTTTCTCTCCTCTCCTCTCCTCTCCCGGATCAACTAGGAATACCAAAGGAGACCACCCGGACTGAAACAAGACAGGACTAGAATGACCACAGAAACCCAGTAAATCACCCGTGAGTACAAACACGCGTGGCTGGTGACAGAGAGGAGAGAGGGGCCTAAGGAGAGATTAAGTGACTGCTAACAGTTCAACAGTTTGTCAGTGGAGACACCACCTCCAGTCCGCTCCACCAACAAGGGGACAGCTGAAGGGAGGAAAGGACTCCCCAGAGACTCACCAAGTACAACTCTGAGTCTCCATTGCTACTACCCTCAGAATCTGGAGCAGCAACAGGGAGGGACACCAGGGCACAGAGATCTAACCGGGAAACTCAGGAGAAGACCTATACCTCGGTGGCATAGCTGAAGGGCTGTGAAAGTCTCTTTGCATAACCACTGGATTATCTCTGCCACACCCTGCTTTATCTCTTGGTCAGGAGTCATTGATTAAGCCAAGAAGCCTATTGATAGTTTAAAAGCCCTCAGGCTACCATAGCCTACAGGGGAAAAAAAAAAGGCTTTTACACCACTGAACTCCAACTCAGGGAGTGAAAAACCTCTTAACTTATATAAAATGGTTAAAACAACAAGAAAAAATAATGGAGACTCGAACCAGGACAAGAGTCCAGCTAAAAGTCCTCCAGAGGGCAAAGCACAAAACAACGAGTTCAACATCCAAACATTAGCTAAGGAAATAATAACAGGAGTGAGTAAAGAATTTGAAAAAATTGTAATCAGAACTGCAGGAACAACAAATGAGAATATGGAAGAAAATTCTAATTATCTCATGGTTATTAGAGAGCTGAAAGCTGAAATTGCTGAGCTAAGAAGGCAACTAGCTGAACAAGCTAAAACAGTATCAGAGCAGGGCAACAAAATAGATGAACTCCAGAAAGCAGTAGAGGGCAGAGAGAATAGAATCAATGAGGCTGAAGACAGAATTAGCAAGATTGAGGATGAATTAGAGACAACTAAAGAAGAAGTAAGAGATCTCAAAAAGAGATTAAGAGATGCTGAAAACAACAACAGAGTCCTATGGGATGACTTCAAAAGAAACAATATACGCATTATTGGCTTACCAGAGGAAGAAAGAGAAGGGGAGGAAGAAAGCGTTCTCCAGGCCATAATAGCTGAAAATTTCTCTAGTCTAGACAACACCAAAGACATAAAGATTCAAGAAGCCCAGAGGGTCCCAAACAGAAATAACCCAGACCTAAAGACACCAAGACATATCATACTTAGATTGGAAAGGAATAAGGATAAAGAAAGGATGCTGAAGGCTGCAAGAGAAAAACAAAGAGTCACCTACAAAGGAAAACCCATAAGATTAGCAGCAGACTTCTCCATACAAACACTACAGGCCAGAAGAGAATGGCAAGATATCTATCGAGTGCTCAATGAGAAAGGCTTTCAGCCAAGAATACTATATCCTGCTAGACTGTCATTCAGACTAGATGGAAGCATCAAAACCTTCTCAGACAAGCAACAGTTGAAGGAAGCAACCATCACCAAGCCTGCCTTGAAAGAAGTTCTGAAAGGTTTCCTATAAACAACCAGACCACCACAAATAGAACATATATCAAAACACTCTAAAACTCTACAAGAATGGCGTTAAAATATCTTCAATCTTTGATATCAATAAATGTGAATGGCCTGAATTCACCTATTAAAAGACACAGAGTAGGAAGATGGATCAGAAAACACAACCCAACAATATGTTGTCTACAGGAAACTCACCTAACGCAACAAGACAAACACAGACTTAAAGTGAAAGGATGGAAAACTATCATTCAAGCCAATGGCCCACAAAAAAGGGCAGGAACAGCTATTCTCATATCTGACATGATAGACTTTAAAATACATAAGATTAAAAAAGATAGGAATGGACACTACTTAATGCTCAGAGGATCAGTCAATCAAGAGGACTTAACAATTATTAATATCTATGCACCCAATGAGAAGCCATCTAAATACATCAAACTTCTACTGAAAGAGCTACAGCAATATGTTAACAGTAACACAATCATAGTAGGGGACTTCAACACCCCACTATCTCAACTTGACAGATCATCCAGGAAGAAAATCAGTAAAGACATAAGGGAGCTAAATGAAGAGATAGATAACCTAGAACTATTGGGCATTTTCAGAGTCATTCAGAGCAAGTTGTGGTATATATACACAATGGAATACTACTCAGCTGTAAAAAATGGTGACTTCACCGTTTTCAGCCGATCTTGGATGGACCTTGAAAAAATCATGTTGAGTGAAATAAGTCAGAAACAGAAGGATGAATATGGGATGATCTCACTCTCAGGCCGAAGTTGAAAAACAAGATTAGAAAAGAAAACACAAGTCGAACCTGAAATGGAATTGGAGTATTACACCAAAGTAAAAGACTCTGGGGTAGGTGGGTGGGTGGGGAGAATACAGGTCCATGAAAAATGATGAATGAAATAGTGGGGGTTTTATTGCTAAATGGGAATCTGGGGAATGTTATGCATGTAAAAAAAAAAAAAGAAGTAGAAACGCAAAGCAGAAATTGACTGAGTTTGGAGTATGGCACCAAAGTAAGAAAGCAGAAGTATACTAGAGTTTGCAGTGAGTACCTCCCTAATAATTCCTCTCCACTTTTCCAAGCTTTGGGTCCATGATTGCTCAACAATTTGTTTGGCTTTGTATGTTAACTCTCTTTTCAGTCACCAGGTTCCAGGTATCATCAGGATGCCAGCCAGACTTCCTGGATTGAAGACACCACCAATGTGTCCTGGAGCTCAGCTTCCCCAGAGACCCATCCTACTAGGGAAAGAGAGAGGCAGACTGGGAGTATGGACCGACCAGTCAACGCCCATGTTCAGCGAGGAAGCAATTACAGAAGCCAGACCTTCTACCTTCTGCAACCCTCAATGACCCTGGGTCCATGCTCCCAGAGGGATAGAGAATGGGAAAGCTATTGGGGGAGGGGGTGGGATATGGAGATTGGGCGGTGGGAATTGTGTGGAGTTGTACCCCTCCTACCCTATGGTTTTGTTAATTAATCCTTTCTTAAATAAAAAAAAATAAAAAAATAAAAAAATTAAAAAAAAAAACTGAGACAAAAAAAAAAAGAGGCATCTTTTAGAATTCATTTATTTTTTCATTATGCAAATACTTGCTGAGCAGGGCACTCATTACATGGCCTCTGAGGATTTGGGGACCAAGTTGTAAGTAGGCCTGGTGTGTAGAAATCTTTGAGTAGAGCAGACCAGAGCTGAGAAAATAGGCAATGTGCTAAGTGTGAGTGTAGGAGACTTCCCTTCTTGTCTGTCAGAAGGGGCTGTCCCTCCTCCTCTGGGTTTTTGGGCTGCTGCCAGTCTCAGGACCAGCCTGGACACTTACTCTTCCTGTGGGACTGAGTCCAAGTTCAAGAACGGCCCTGGAACTCAGCATAGGGTGCGGATCACCCCAAGCACAGTGACATCTGTTGAGTGTTCCCTACATTTCACAGTGCTGTTGTTTCAGTGTCTCATTTGCTCTGCTTTTCGAAGCTGGCAGGGTGGTCCTTGTACCTGAGCCACTAAGGGCACATATGTTGCTGGGCCAAGGCTGGGGGTCTGGACCTAAGAGTTCCTTGCTGATGGATTCCATGTGGTGGATGAGGAATTGTGGACTTAGGATGGAGACATAGAGATTTTATTTTGTTTTTTAAATTTATATATTGGGAGATTAATGTTTTACAGTTGACAGTAAATACAAGCTTGTACATGCATAACATTTCCCAGTTTTCGACATAACAATACAACCCCCACTAGTTCCTCTGCCATCATGTTTCAGGACCTGAACCCTCCCCTGCCACCTATCCCAGAGTCTTTACTTTAATGAAATACAGCAACTCCACGCCAAGTTCTACTTAGTGTTTTCTTTTCTGATCTTGTTTGTCAAATTCTGCCTATGAATGAGATAATCCCATATTCATCCTTATGCTTCAAACTTATTTCACTTAACATGGTTTCTTCAAACTCCATCCAAGATGGTTTGAAAACGGTGAAATTGGCATTGCTGACAGCTGAGTAGTATTCCATCATGTATAAATATCACAACTTACTCATCTCTTTTTGGACACCTGGGTTTCGGTTATTACAAATTGTGCTACTATGAACATAGGTATATACAAGTATTTTTGGATGGGTGTGTTGAGTTCCTAAAGAGAGGAATTGCAGGGTCATAGGGTATGTTCACTTCTTTTAAAAAATTTTTTTTATTTATAAAAGGGAAGCATTGACAAAACCATAGGATAAGAAGGGTACAAATCCACACAATTTTCACCACCAGATCTCCGTATCCCACCCCCTTCCCTGATAACTTTCCTATTCTTTATCCCTCTGGGAGTATGGACCCAAGGTCATTGTGGGATGCAGAAAGTGGAAGTCTGGCTTCTATAATTGCTTCCCGGCTGAACATGGGCGTTAACAGGTCGATCCATACTCCTAGCATGCCTCTCTCTTTCCCTAGTAGGGTGGGGCTCTGGGGAGACAGAGCTCCAGAACACATTGGTGGATTTGTCTGTCCAGGGAAGTCTGGTCAGCATCATGCTAGCATCTGGAACCTGGTGGCTGAAATGAGAGTTAACATACAAAGCCAAACAAATTGTTGACCAATCATGAACCTAAAGGCTGAAACAGTGCAGATAAATAGTTGAGGGGTCCTCCATTTTGTAAATAGCTAGTAGACATATTTTAGTTATATTCCAAAGGGCCTGTGGCTATGCTAGGTTTTGTTTTTTTTTTCAGTCTTTGATATGTGGACTCTCTCAAAAGCTTAGACCAGGGAGAACAGAAGCAACCGGTGGCACAGATATATACAAATAATGTCAAAAGACATAAATTATGGTGATGCTGTGTATGATATAACAAATCCTAACAAAAGATTTTTCAAAGTTAATCCAATTGCCAAATAATGTGATTATAGCAATAACTATCTATTGTCTTTTTAACCCTAAGACAGCAGGAACCTCCCACTTCCTCTATAGAACTTATATTTCCCCAGTCCTGGAATCTCTAGGGTGGGGCTCACTTTCCTGCATGCTTCTCTCAATTCATAGCAAATGATATTGCATTTGCTGATCCTAACCTAATCAATGCAAAGAGTACCACCTCAGCATGCTTCACTTCAGACTCTGTCCAGAGACGTCAGGCATGGAAGGTCAACCCTTCACCCTCATTACTTGGGTGAGACCATTCCTTTCATAGTATTCTCTAATTCCATTCCAGGCAGTTCACTTCCTAACAAACTCCCAAAACTTATATATAGACCAGGTCCCGTGAGATAGAGCATATATTCACATGTATCCATAAATTAGGGTATGTCCACTTCTAGCCTTCTGAGAGTTCTCCAGACTGCTCTTCACAGGGGTTGGACTAATTTATATTCCCACCAGTAGTTCAGGAGAGTTTCTTTGTCCCCACAACATCTCCAGAATTTGTTGCTGCTACTTTTTCTGATGTATGACATTCTCACAGGAATGAAGTGGTATCTCATTGTTCTCTTTATTTGCATTTCTCTGACAATCAAAGACTTGGAACATTTTTTCATATGTTTCTCAGCCTTTTGGATCTCTTCTGTGGTGAATATTCTGTCCATGTCTTCTCCCCATTTTTGGATGGGGTCATTTGTTTTCTTGTTGTTGAGTTTGGTAAGCTCTTTATATATTTTGGTTATAAGCCTCTTGTCTGATGTATGGCATGTAAAGATCTTCTCCCATTCAGACAGAGATTTTAATAGCTACCCTTTTTCTTCTCTTCTTGCCTTTGTTCACTCCTTCAGTTAAGAAATCCTTAACAGGGACTGAGTGGTGGCACACCCAGTAGAGCACACTTATCACTATGCATAAAGATCCAGGTTCAAGCCCCCAGTCTCACCTGTGAGGGAAGCATCACAGGTGGTGAAACAGTACTATAGGTGTTTCTCTTTCTCTCTCCTCCCCTCAGTGTCTGTCTGTATACGAAAAAAAAAACAGACTTTTTTTTTTTGCTTCCAGGGTTATCACTGGGGTTTGGTGCCTATACTATGAATTCATTGTTCCTGGTGGCTATTTTTTTCCATTTTTGTTGTTGTTGCTGTTGTTGTTGTTGGATAGGACAGACAAAACTTGAGAGAGGAGGGGAAGATAGGGGTAGAGAAAGGTAGACACCTGCAGATTTACTCCACCACTTATGAAGTGACTCCCCTTTGCAGGTGGGGAGCCAGGAGCTTGAACTGGAATAATTGCGCTGATTCCTGTGCTTCATACTATGTGCACTTAACCAGGAGCACCAGCATCCAGCCCCCAAGAAATAAATTATTTTTTTAAATATTTTTTCAGATTATTTATTTATTTACTTATTAGATAGAGACAGAGAGAAATTGAGAAGGGGGGAGATACAGAGGAAGAGAGACTGAGAGACACCTGTTGCCCTACTTCACCACTTGTGCAGCTTTTCCTCCTGCAGGTGGGGACCAGGGGCTTGAACCTGGGTTCAACTGCAGTGTGTGCACTTAACTGGGTAAGCTACTACCTGCACCCCCCGAAAAAAATTCTTAATGAGGAGTGTAATGTTTCTGCATGCCAAAGTCCCAGGTTCAATCCCCAGAACCACCATAAACTAGAGTTGAGCAGTGCTTTGGTTAATAACCAAAATATAAACAGCTCACTAACCCCAGCAACAAAAAAATAAACCCATCAAAAAGTGAGGAAAGCATATGGACAGAATGTATGACAAAATGCTCAAAGTCACTGGTTATTGGAGAAGTACAGATAAAGAAAACGAAATACCACTTTATTCCTGTGACAATGTCATACACAAGAAAGGACAGGAACAAAAAATGTTGGAAAGGTAATGGGGGTAAAGGAATCCTTACGCACTGCTTGGGGGGATGTACATTGGCCCAACCCCTGTGGAGAACAGTCTGGAGAACCCTCAGAATGCTAGAAATGGACCTACCCTATGGCCCAGCAATTTTTCTCCTGTGGATTTATCCAAAGGAAACAAAACACCTATCCAAAGAGATTTATGTACACCTATGTTCATGACAGTACAGTTTGTTAAAGCCTAAACTTGGAAGCAATCCAGGTGTCCAACAACATATGAGTGGTTGAGAAAGTTGTGAAATGTAATATATATATAGTGGAGTACTACCCAGCTATTACAAATGATGAACTCACTTTCTTTCTTATCTTGAATGAAGCTTGAAGGAATCACATTAAGTGAGATAAGCCAGAAAGAATGAATATGCAATGATCTCATTCATAGGCTGAATTTAAGAAACATGAACAGAAAGGGGAAACACCCAGTGAAACTTGGACAGGGTTTGATAAGGATGAGGGAAGAGGGGGATTAGGGGCCCTGGTGCATGATCATAGAAAAAACCTAAATTGGGGATGAGAGTGTTTTGCAGACCCCTATCATGGTGAGATGAGAACTGTTACCCATGTATCAACAACTGTACAGTAAACCATTCATCCCCAAGCAAATTATATATATAAAAAAAGAATCCTCACTGAAAGCCACAAACAACACTATGCTCCCATGAATAGTACTGAGCTTCTTCCTAGGCTGCTAGCAAATCTGGTCAAAGCTGAGATTCAGCCACACTTCCCCATCTCTGTCTCCACTTGCCAGCTGCAGTGCTGCCTCAAGAACCAGGTAGCAACTGTTATGAGGTGATGGGACTGTGAAGGACTAGGGAGATGACAGGCCCCTGTTGCAGTGCAGACCGCCACACATCCAGCCTGCCCTCAGTCCCAGGGAGCGGGGCCTCAACTGAATGGGAGTCAGGAAGCAGCATAAGCCTGGTCCCTTGGGCCTGGCCCATGGTAGAGCCTGCTTCTCCAGTGTGAGGGCTACTTCCTGCTGTCATAGGCTGGGAAGTAGGAGGCAGGAAGCCTGTGTAACAGTGTCCAGGGAAGTAGCTCTGCCTACTTAGCTGAAGGTTAACATTGTCTTGACAAGCCTGTCTCAGGGAGGGTTGTGGTCAGCAGGTGGTCCATGGAGCTTGCAAAGTCTGTAGTACAGAGTGTGTGTGTGTTGGGGGGGGGTTGTCCTCGCACCCAACACCATCCTCACAATATGGGAGGAGCACGGAGGTAAGTTCCATCTTCATATGATGAAAAACCTCCATATTTTCTAAGCTGTCTGAGACCTGGGGACTTGGGGCTCCCTGGGAAGTTAACATCCTGCCACTAGAAGGATTTCTGTAAAGTATCTTAGTTTTTACAACTAAATCTTTTTTTTTCTCCCTGTTAGGGCTTCACTGGGGTTTCCTGCCTATGCAAGTCCACTGCTCTTGGTGGATTCTTCTCTTCCTCCACCTCCTTCTTCTATAAGGGATGACAAAATGGAAGACAGGAGAGACACCACAACCCCACTCCATAGCTTGTAAGGTTCCCCCTTTCCTGGTGCTCCCAGTAGCAGCCAGGGACTTGAGCCTGGGTCCTTGCACATAGTAAAGTATATGCTCTGGGAATAGCTTGATGTTCATTGCACTCAGTGTACATCCCTGAGACCCTGGCTTTGACCCTCAGCACTGCATGTACGAGAGTGGTGCTCTGGTTTATTTCTGTCTCATGTGACGCTGTTTCTCATATGTAGTAAATAGAAAAATGTTAAAAAAAAGTGCACTCTACTGCACGAGTTATCTCCCAGTTGCAAATCATAGTTTATTATATATTTCATATTCTTCTACTGAAGTGTTTAAGCGACTCATTACATACTCACGGCTTGATCACAGTGAAATCAATGGCGCTGTGACTTGAGGTTTTCTCATCTCAAGAAGCAGGCAAGCTCCCAGGCTGTTTATTTGGGAAGCTTAAGGGAGACTTACAGAAAGAAAGACTTACAGAAGGGGGACTTACAGAAAGAAAAAAAATGCTTTGTAAGCTGTTGAGTGATGTGTACTTGTTGGCTGTTTATTATTTTTGTCTTAGAAGGCTCCTTTCAGCCTTAAGAGCCTAAGGACTGATGATGATGAAATTCCTCCATTAGCAATTTATTTTTTGGGTTAAATGCTATCCCTCCTCTGGGAGCATGATCCTTTCTTCTTTGACAAGGGAGAGAGGAAAGCAGGCCAGTAGGGGGTTGGGGGCTCTGGGAATGTTCTCTCCTTAAGAGAACATTCTGGATGGTGGGAAGAGCAGTTCTCAGGAGGAGAGGTGGTGAGGGCTGCAGGAGGCAGGTAATGGGTCTCACCTGGCTGAGCCCTAGAAAACTATGTCCACTCACAAAGGGTCATTCTGCACTCCATTGTGCTCTGAGGTTTTGTAGCCTCTGGAGATGCAGCTGGGCCCTTGGAGAGACAGTCCATGCCAGACTCAGCTCTGCTGCTCCACCCACCTTGCCAGGCTTGTCTAAATAAAGACCTGGTCCCTGTGGGGAGCTGCTGGGGCTGAAAGCTCTCCTGGGGGGCTCCAGGCAGCAGGAGCTGGATCCCCACAGCTCACCAGAAGCAGCAGCCACCCTCTCCCAGAGTTCTGCCTCTGACCTTGAGTGACCTGTTGGATGGCCAGTGCTCAAGAGCTGGTGGATGCCTAAGCTCCAGAGAGAGGCTGTAGGGCTCTTCCAGTCAGCTGGGGTCTGCCAAACACAGGGCTGGCACTTGGACCACACTAGGCAACAGAGGCAGGAGTGCAGCTTGGTGGCTAGTGGGGAGGAGGCAGCACAGGGAGCTGAGGTGTTTTAAGCAGACAAGAGCTCACCAGAAGGACCCCTGCTGCTAGGGGAATCTGTAATAGGGCCAGAGACCAGAGGAACATTACAGTTTTCTCAGGACTTTTGTGACTCATGGGAAAGAACCATTGAGTAAAGTTGTCCTGGATGAAGCAAAGACCCAGTCATTGTTTGGGGTGCCCTTTTCCTCTCCTCCATGGGGGCATGGAGTGGTGAGGCTGCTTCTGTGAGAAGGGCAAATTTGCTAAACCAGAGTGGGGCACTTGTGCTGTAAGTGGCTGGGCCACTCTTTGACCGTGTTGCCACCTGGCTGTCTCCCAGCCTGAGAGTTTTCTGAGATTGATTTTGTTTGTTTCATATGAGATAGAGAGAGACAGAGAATCCAGGCACCTCATAAGTTCAGATGGCATACAGGGGGTAGGAATGGTGTTGAACCACTAAACACAGGCATGCAAATTTTGTGCTCTGTCAGCTGAGCTATTTTTGGGCCACTATGTATATCTATCTATCTATCTATCTATCTATCTATCTATCTATCTATCATCTATCTACACCACCAGTGTTATTGCTAGGGTTTGGTGCTTGTACAACTCCTCTGTTCCTAGAGGCCATTTTCCCCACCCCACCCCCTTTTCTTTTTGATAGAGGATGAGAGAGATAGAGGGGTCGAGGAGTAGTATAATAGTTATACAAGAAGACTTATATTCCTGAGGCTCCAAGGTCTCCAGTTAAGTCCCCATCACCACCATTAGCCAGAGATAAGAAGTGCTCTGGTCTCTCTATCTTTATCTCTCTCATTAAAGTAAATAAATAAGTAAATAAAAATAAATAAAATATTTAAAAAAGGGAAGGGAGACACAGAGAGAGACGGAAGACCCTGTAGCATAGCTGCATACTCTTGCAGATTCCCAGGGGCTTGAACCCAGGTTCTTTAGTTTAGTACAGTGTACTTTACCAGCTGAGCCACCACCTAGACCTGCTGGACTAGCATGGGGGGGTGGCTCTTCCTGGGTGCATACTTTCTGGGTTGGAGAGAACTTGACTGGAATCAGCCTGAGCTGCTACTCACTCAGTGACATGAGGGAGATGACTCAGGAACCAAACACATGGTGATGAGGCAATGCAAATCTTTATTGATCAGAGAGCCAAGGTTTTTAAAGGGCAGACCCGGAAGTGGCAAGTCGGAAATGGAAATGGCTAGGAAAGGGGTGGAGAAAGGCAAAAGGGGGCTGGGAAGGTAGAAACTTCCTTAGCAACTGTTGTGAGGGTTTTAACTGGTAGGATTAATACTACTCTGCAGGAAGGGAGTGTTTTGAGGGTAGAAAGAAGATAGATCAAAGGAATGGAATGGGTGGGGATCTTTCAGGCAAAACTATGATTATGTAGATAGGACATAATATCAGGAATGCAGGGTGCTTTGTGAGCCCTGCAGAGCTCAACCACATCCTCACAATTTCCCGACATAGACCCTCAGTTTTTTATTGATTTAATAATGATTGACAAGAATGTAAGATAGGAGGGATACTATTCCATACTATTCTCACCACCAGTTATGTCTCCCACCCCCTCCATTGGAAGTTTTCCTATTCTTTATACCTCTGAGGGTATGGATCCAGGATCACTGTAGGGTGCAAAAGGTGGGAGGTCTGGCTTCTGTAATTGCTTCTCCACTGGATATGGGTGTTGGCAGATTGATCCATATTCCCAGCCTGTCTCTCTCTTTCCTTTGTGGGGCAGGGCTCTGGAGAGGCGGGGTTCTAGGTGACATCTGGGTGACAAGTCTAGCAGATGGAGACTTGTCTCAAGTGGCCTCCCCCAGGGCTCTGTTCTGGCTCCTACGCTATTTAATATTTACATCAATGACCTCCCAGAAACTTCTTCAAGGAAGTTCATCTACGCCGATGACATCTGCTGTGCAACTCAGGCATCCAAGTTCCACATCCTCGAGGAAACACTCACGAAAGACATGTCTCTGATATCTGGTTACTGTAAAAAATGGCGACTAATTCCTAGCACTGCTAAAACGGTATCATCTGTTTTCCATCTACACCATGCCTCGGCCTCACGTGAGCTTAATGTGCAGCTTGGCGATACGAGAATCCGGCATGAAGCCCAGCCAGTCTATCTTGGTGTTACTCTCGATCGCACTCTGTCATTTCACAAACATCTCATAAAAACTACAGCAAAGGTGGGCGCGAGGAATAACATCATTGCAAGACTGGCCAGCTCCTCATGGGGCGCGAGTGCTTCCACACTACGATCATCCTCTCTGGCATTATGCTATTCCACTGCAGAATACTGTGCCCCAGTATGGTTCCGTAGCCCCCATGTCCATTTGGTCGATTATATTCCTCCATGAGGATAATTTCTGGAACCGTCCGTTCCACCCCAGTTCCATGGCTGCCAGTTCTTAGCAACATCCAGCCAGATATTCGTCGGGATGCGGCATCATCTAAGTTCATTTCCCACGTCTACGCTCGACAGGACCTGCCAATTTACGCGGATATCTTCGCCTACCCTGTTCAACGCTTGACGTCTCGTCACCCAATCTGGTCCCCTACGCCTACACTGAACTTCTCTGTTCCAGTCTCTTGGAAACAGAGTTGGCAGTCAGCTGAGGTAAAGAACAAACACCTCATCACAGACCCCTGCAAGCGTCAACCCGGCTTTGACCTAGCACGTTATGATTGGGCCCTCCTCAATCGCTATCGAACAGGCCATGGCTGGTGCGCCGCTATGTTCCATCGCTGGGGAGCCAGAGACGACCCGAACTGCCCCTGCGGCTACAGACAGACTATGACCCACATAGTCAACGACTGCCACCTCTCCAGATTCAAAGGAGGTCTCGAGGCTTTGCATCAGGCTCAACCTGATGCTGTTGACTGGCTATGGAAGAAGGGCAAACGCTAGAAGAAGAAGAATCATCCTTGCAAGCCAGAGTATTGTTACTTGGGAGTGAGGTGATTGGACCTGCTGTCCTCCCAGGGATGCTGCCAGGTCTCTGAGATCATGGAGGAAGAAGTTGTGAAGTTGTGCTGTCACAGCCACAGAAGGTGGTACCTGCAGCTTCTTGCCAGAGTGACTTTTCATCCCTATTCTGAATACAGGTAGCAGCTCCTCCCCTGGCTGGGGGCTTGAGATTCCCCACTCAAGATTCCCTAGCCATAGGTGGGGCTCCAGAAGGGTCTTGCCAAGTCTGCTTATCATCTCCTGTGATAACCACTTGTAAAGAGAAGGCTGCAGCCTGGAGAACACTGCCAGAAAACAGAGCCATCAATCCCCGGGAATGCAGCCTGCCTGTACTTCTCCCCTCCCAGATGCTCCTACCACCTGGCTCAGAGCTCACTTCACTCTTTGGGATCTGATGGCTTAGTTAAATCCCCTGTGGCCATTCCCAGGCAAATGTGCTCTCCAGATTGGGCCCCAGATCTGCAGTGTATCCCTGGGGTAGGGTAGGACCTGTGCCAGGCAGGTAGGACCCTCTCCAGGTGCTTCAGCTCAGCTCCTGGAATATGGGCGGAGGGGTCAAGGTTGTTGTTTCTTGCCACCAAGGTTTATTGCTGGGACTTGGTACACATACAAACTCTCTACTGTTCCTGATGGTTATTTTTTTCCCTATCAAGATATACATATGAAAGAAAGAGAGAAAGTAAGACACACAGAGATAAGAGAGCAGAAGAGAGAGACAGAGAAAGTAAGAGACACCTGCAGCACTGCTCCATTGCTCCTGAAGCTTTCCCCTTGCAGGTAGAATCTAGAGGTTTAGACAGTGGGTCTTTGTGCATGGTAATGTGTGTACAATGCTGGATGAGTACACCATCATTTGGTCCCAACATTTCAACTCTTATAATTTCTTCACACTATTGTGGGGCAGGATAGAGGGAAGGGCATGTTTAGTCTTCTGAATTGGGAGATTCTGAATTGGCAGATCTGCCACTTCTCTTACTTATTCATGGCATAGAGGCAACCAGAGTGGGACCCTGGATTCCCACCTTAGGCAAGTTAAGTCACTTATATCTGGCCTCAATTTTCTCTTTTGCAAATAGCTCATTTGTAGTGCCTGCCCTCCAGAGCTAGCCTAAGAATTAATGGAATGCCGAAATGGATTTTGCCATGAGGCCATCTACTTCATATATTATTTTTCCTGTGGCAAAGCCAGAGAGGGAAGTGTTGCTCACTTTATGGCCACTGTCTCCATGGAGGGCAGCATCCCTGGGTTAGACCTATCATAACACTGATTCCATTTTTCCATTGTGTTTGACACCCAGCCTACTCATGCTCCTCCTGTTTGGGGCTCTCATTACCTTAGGCTGAGGTGGTTACTGTCATCTCCTAACTAGTCTCCTGTTTCCATCTTTCACAGAATTGTCAGTCTTCTTAAAACACCATTCTTGTCATGTCACTCTTCTGCTCAAAAACTTGCAGTGACTCCTAGGGAAAGCAGGAATGGATTCCTCAATGTTTAGCCCTCCACCACATGTGATAATTGACTCTTCCAGATCTTCTCCCCCCAAGCCCCTTCCCACCTGTACTCTTGGCTGCTCCCTACTTTGGACTGGAGAGATGAGGGAAGGGAAGATACGAAAGGTTAAGGGCTCTGTTTCCTCCCCTCTGCACATTAAGGCTCCCTGAACTGTGCTGGTTAAGGATGGGTTTGGGTGTGTCTAGATGCTGACAGGCTCATATGGGAAGGAGGGGACATGATGACTGTGAACTTATAGCAAAAATCTTCAGGGCAGTGTCAGTACCTGCAGAAGTGTCTCCCTTCTCCTGACTCCTGCTTATAAGATCTAAGGTCTTCTATTAATCATCTTCTATGAAGGGTCATCTTTTCCCTTACATCCTTGCTGCCTCTAATCTGTGCTTTTCATTTGCTATTTCCATTTTGTACCTCATCATAACCTCCTAATTCTTTGTTTGGATTCCAGTGAAAAACTGATGACAGTTTGTGAACAACTTTTATGAGCTGTGTACAAAACCTCAGCTAATACCTGGACTATTTTTTAACGCCTACATTTTTGTAGATAAGAGGTTGTGCTTCCTCTGTGGATCCTGGCACTATGTGGCCTGAAGAGGTTGCTTGCACATATCAGAAAACTGTGGAATAATGGTGATTCTTGGACTGTGCCATATTTAAGGGCAGCTCAGGCTGTGGGCTGAGGTTGGCACAGGGAGAGATGCTTGTGTAGAGGAGGGGAAAGAGGGCACAACTTCAGAATGAATGTGCTCTGGGCAGGTATTGTCCCCTGTTTGTGACAGCCTGGATCTTTTCTTGCCACTGCTACTCCCATGTTTCTCTCTCAACACAGGAAATCCCAGGTGCCAGAAGCGGTTCCCTTTTCACAGGAAAGAGGCCACAGTTCATGTTTCAGAGAGCTTCCTTCTTTTACCATAGCAGAACTAAAAGAAATTTCACTGGGGAGGGGGCAGCAGAAGAGGGTGCCAGGCTTCTGTCCTAAGCAGTGCTTGTAGAATCTGCAGTGAGGTTTTTGGCAGAAGACCACCTGCTGCGGATCCCCGAAATGATTGGTGGGTGGGATTTGATGGATGCAGGGGAGGAGAGGGAGTGAGAATGGTTGTTGACTATGCCAGGTGCCTCACTTCAAATCTCCGGGCCTGAATACAGGGCAGTATCCAGCCTACACCTTCCAGAGCCTGTCCCTTAGCCTTACTGTTTGGGAAGCTGGTGGGAGACCCTGTGAGAGAAGGCGTCATTACTCACCCCTGGAGCGGTCCTTGGGGGATGACAGGGAGGGCCACTAAAGGGGCTCTTTCAGCTGCACCTCTATAGCCACGGGGCCAGGTCCTCCACTAGCCAGCGCAGGTCAGGCTTCCTGTGGCACCTGACGGTTGGGGGAGGAGTGCACCCCTGGGTGGGCTAAGAAACAGGCTTTGGAAATGGCCAGTGAGTGCTATGCGCATCAGAGAGGCCGCGTTCCCGCCCATACCCGCAAGATGGAAGGCAGCTGCTCCCTCTAGCTTCCCCACTGCAAGGCAAGGCAAGGCAAGGCAAGGCAAGGTTGTTGAGATTGGTGAGGGGCCCCTCCCTTCCCGTCCAAGTCGATTCCTAACATTTACTCAAAGTCCTGCTCTTTGAAAACATCTTATCTTTAAAGGCACTACTGGCTGTATCTTAGCTCCAGCCCCGGGCGCCTTCGGGGAGCGCGGGAAGTTTCGAGGCACACCACGCGGCAGAGGTGTGAGCGCAGAGCCGCTCGCAGATGCGGGAGCCTAAGTTCGGGGCGCAGATGGCTACTGCACAGCTGGTGATGCGCCTCGAGGGCGCGCGGAACTGGGGGCCAGGGTGCTCAGGGGGTGTGCCCCGAGTGTCCGCAGCCCTATAGGAGCAGGCAAGCCCTTCACCTCCGCTCCCGCTCCCGCCCCAGCCCGGCTTGGCGTCCCCCTTGCAATATTTCTGGGCGTTTCATGTAAATTGCGTGACCATAGCCCCGCCAGTCGACAGATGGATGCATCCCCAATTCCCGGCTAAGCCTCTGTTGTGGGGCTTGGGGACTACATCCTGCCTCCCAGCTTGGTTTTGGGGCCCTCCTCCCTCTCCTGGGGGTGGGCGGCCAGGCTGGCGGCACTAGTAAAATTCTAGAGCGCAGGATGGGGAGAACACCTGTGCACATCTCTTGACCCCGGCAGGCGCGCGCGCGGGAGGGGGGGCGGGGGGGCGCTTCTTTCCCCAGGCGCTTTCTGGTAGACGCGGTGCTGGGAAGGACACCCTCCCCAGATCTCTACAGCCCGGCCTGAGCCACGCCTACATCCTTCCCTGCCACCCCCTAGGGTGGCCAGGGCGCACGGGACTCCAGGCCCACCGGGTTCGGGCAGAGGGGGGCGGGGGTCGGGCTGTGGGATTGGGGGGAGGCTGCTCCGTTTCCGGCCGAGGCGGCAGGTCAGCCCGGGGAAGGCAGGCGCGGAAGCCGGGGTGGGGAGGCGACCGGGTTCCCCTCTCCCGCCGCTGCAGTGTCGCCGCCGCCCGCCGCCTGGGAGCCCGAGCGGAGCCCCAGGCTGAGGAGCCGGGCGCGGGCGGGAAGCGGCGGGCTGGGAGGGGCGGGCGCGGGGAGGAGCGGGGCGCGGGCGAGGGGGCGGTGCGGCGGGCGCGGGGGCGCTGGGGAGCTAGCGCTGGGCCAGCGCCGGGAGGGCGGGCAGACAGACACGCACGCAGCCGCGGCGCGGACTCCAGCGGGAAAGTCGGGCTGCGGGTGCGCGGAGCTGGAGTCCTCCCTTGCTAGGGTGCGAGAGGCGTGGCGGTGCTCCCGGGCCTCCAGGTTCCCGCTGGGTCGCTCCTGGGCGCGGACGCCCGTCGGCGGAGTAGTCCTATCTCGCCTGACCGCGACCCCCGCGGGCCGCCGCCCTGTGCCCCACCTCCCCAGCCTCCGGGGAGCCGGGACTGGACCGGGAACTCGTGCCGCCCTCACTGGCGGAGGGCAGGGCAGCCCGGCCCCGGCGCCGGTGTCCGGAGCCCCGACACGCACCTCTGCGTTGTTTGGTCGCGCTGGGCAGGGGGCGTCTCCAGGCAGCCCCCCGCCTGCGCCCCTACCTCCTACCTCCCCTGCCCGGGATCGCAAGACGCGGGATCTCCACCGGGGCCCTCGCTGGGATCTCCGCATTGGATTTGGGGCCGATCATCACTGCCTGGCCGTTATTATTTATTTTCATTTTTCTTAACCCAAGGGAGGAAGACAAAAAGCAAAACAAAACTGTGGATTTATTTAACATGATCTTGGCAAACGCCTTCTGCCTCTTCTTCTTTTTAGGTGAGTACCTGCGGGCGGCCGCGGGAGTGGCTGGTCGGCTGGAAACTGGGGATGGGGGCTGCGGGCGAGATGCAGAGGCAGCTGGGGGGTGATCAGGGCCCGGGGCCTGGACCCGGCGGGGGGGGCGGGCCACTGATGCCGGTGACGCGGGGACTCGAGAAGGGGACGCAGACACCGACACACACACACACACACACACACACACACACACACACACACACACACACACACACTGCTAGCACTAATATATCTCAGAATAGTGGGTTCAGATTACGACAACTTAGGGGCTAAAAAACAACCCCAACTCTTGATCTGAAAGAGAGTAGGTGGGGGGTGAGGCTCAGTGTCTGGGGGGATCCTGCAAGTCCCCTCTTTCCCTGCCAGCTCCCGGGCAGATCTTGCTAGGGTACCAGGGACTCGGGCTTCTCCAGCAGCCCCAGGTTGGACATCAGTGGCATGAGCACCTGCTGCCACCCCCACCTGCCAATCACCCACTGAAAATGCCCCCACTTCACTCCCTTCCCGTAGGGCTCTGCTCCCTGGAACAGTTTTCAAGTTTTCCCCCAGCTTTTGCCTTTTCCTCCCCACCTAGACCAGCCTGATGGGTGGGCGGGGGCATGGAGGGTGGTGCAGCAACACTCTTATCTTGCCTTCTCCACCTGGGAGGGGCCAGAGGACTCCACAGCGGACCCACACAGCAGGGTGGGAGGGAGGAAGGAGGCTAAAGTTTGCTTCTTAGGGCTAAAAAGGGAGCCTAAGGAGAAAACCAGCATCTGAACAAAGACATGATGCTTTTGACAAAGCCCCTTTTCCCCATTGGAGGGAGGCCTGATGTCCTAAGCCTTCTTTCCACTAGAAGCCCCAGTCCTTGCTGGATCCTGTGCTGTGAAAACCTTAGTGGTTTGGGAAACCAGCAAAGAGAACGTTTGGAGGTGTGCAGGATAGAGTATTGCCAGGTTGCTCAGTGACCAAGGGCAGGCAAGGCTGCAGCCTGGGAGTATAGATGTTCTCTGAGGCAGCTGGACTTCAGGGTGCTGTGTGCAGTGTGGGTGCTGCTCCAATCACCCGGTTTACTGTCTGGGGAGTGCTGTGGAAGGTGGGTGCTGAGTACAGAGAGATGTGGGTGGTCTGGCAAGTGCCTCCCCCAGGAAAGGAATTTGCATTTACCTTGGTCAGACCAGCCTTTTTTCCAGTGCTTCCTCTCCCACACACACCCCACCCCTCCCCACCCCACTTCCTCAAGTGCTCCAGGGGTGCATGGCCCTCCTCCAGGGTGTGGCTTTTAAGCCTCTGTCCAGGGTGGGAGGGGCTGAGGGGGAGCTGGGAAGGTGCTCCAGAGGCACTTCCTGCAGTCCTCCACCATTTCCTCATTCTGAAGGGGCTGTTAGCCACCTGACCTTTTCTCCCACTGCTTGTTTGAAAACCCAGCTTTCTGGGGCCAAGAGTGAGGTGGGATAAGGAGAGAAGAAATTGAGCAGGACAGGGCCCCTAGGTGTGGCTCTGGGTTCTGGTGTGGCCAGCAGGTAGGACCTAGCCCAGGGAAGCTGAGTTCCCAGTTCAGGGCTGAGGACCTAGTCTGTTCTCCTGGGAGGTGTACCTTTGTGTGCAGAGATGCCACCTTGGTGAGGTGAGCATAGCACAGGTGCTGCCAGGTAGGCCCTCTGGCCACAGACCCCCAGTCTCCTTCTTTTGAGAAGCTCTACTCTGACTGGGCTGAGATTTTAGTGAAGTGACTCAGGCTCTGGGTTTGACCAGCCAAGGCAGGAGGAATAGGTTGGTGTTAGGGAAACTTTAGCCTCAGGGCTCCTCTCTTGGGAGTTGGTGTTTGAAATTCTGCTCCCCAAAGTAGGCAGTTTCTACTGGGGGGGGGGGCACAGGGAAGTGTGCTCCTAGGAGGAAGGCCCTGCAGTACCCCACCCTAGCTCTGAGCTGGGTCTGGGGGTGAAGATCTGGTTTCAGTGTAGACATGTTCAAGAAGAGAACCAGATGAGAACAGTGATGGGTGGGTGGGGGGCAGAAAGGGACTGGGCAGAAGGAAACATGGATACCAGGTCATGTGAATCATTTTCCAGCCCTTGGGTATCTAGAAGCTTCTCCACATGCCTTTTCTTGGTGTATCTGAATCTTATCCATATCTGGAACTTGAAAACATCACAGAGGAATGATACGGTTTTCCCTCTGCCTTTCCTAACATTCTTGACCCCAGGCTCGCTCCTTTCTTTCTTTCTTTCTTTCTTTCTGACTGGACTGAATGGTTCCAGGGGTCACAGCATCCACTCGAAGAGTCAGAAAAGGTAGCAATCAGTGAGTTTAGTGAATGTATGTAACAGTTCTCTACAGAGTGTCTGTCTGCCCGGGCCAAGTGCTTGTGGGCAGGTTAGGTTGCCTTTGGCACAGGGTTCCAGAGTCTGTAAAAACCATCCCTTAGGGTGGTGGATACCCTTTTCTAGATCTGTCTCCTACTATTGTGCAGTTAAAGTGGCCTGCTGGGGCCCAGTCAGCGGGAGGCCAGGCCCGGGTTGTCTTTGAGGGCCAGGCATGGACAGGTAGGCCTGGGCAGCAGGTGCTGTGAGGCCAGTCTGCCTAACTGTTCCTGGGTTACCAGATGCAGCCAAACTCTTCTCAGGAGTCTCAGGAAATTGCTGAATCCGGGAAACAAAGCTGCTGCCTGGAATGGGGAGAAGGGCTTCTCTCTAGCCTGTGCCCAGGCAGATGCCCACTGTGTGTGCCCACAACCCATGCTGTTTTCTCCTTTGTTCTTGTCTCAGACACAGCTTTCAGCTCTTCCTGTCTTGAGGCAGAGGCGTGGTCATTGGGATAGAAACCTGTCTTTCAGTCTGGCCTCTGGGGTCTTGTCCACTCCAAGGCTGTTCCCTGCCCCCCCCAAGGAGCGGATTCCTTGCTTTCACGGAGAGCAATACAGGCATGCAGTGCAGGGCTCCGCCCCTAGGTGGCGTTGCCTCCCTGTGGTAGGTCTCCCCTGAGCAGGCCTCTTGGGGGAAGCAGTGAGCTGGGTAGACAAGGGGGTGGAAATTCTGCAGGATCCTTAGATCTGCACTTTGGCCTGGGGTCTTCTTATATTGGGGGCCAAGGTAGAGTGGAGGAAGCCTCCCTAACTGCTCCTTGGTGCTTTGATAATGTCATCTTGTATGTGGACCATGACTTTGCCGGCGGGGGGGTGTGTGTGTGTGTGCAAGATCAGGAGAGAGGGGGTACTGGGACTATATTTCTGGCTAGAGGAAACCATTTTGGGAGCTTGATTTTCAAAGAGCTGAGCATGCCTGTTCTCTCTCCCTGGATGTTCTTTCCAGACCTTGCCCTGCCAGGACTGTGTCTGCAGGTCTGGGGGTGATGGATGAGTGGTGGTGGGGGATTGATTCCTGCTCACAGACCTGGAGAGAGAGGCGAGGCTCCAGGAGGAGAGCATATCCCCCCCCCCCCCCCCCCCCGTGCACACCTGGACTTTGAGAAAGGCAAAAATGAGAGACGGAGAGGAGAGGGTTTCAGGGGAAGGTTGGAAGGAGACGAAAGGAAAGGAAGTGAAAAAGGAACAGAAGAAGGAAGGATGGGGGAGGGAGGGAGGGAGAGAGAGAGAGAGAGAGAGAGAGAGAGGAAAACGAAGGCCACTGAGAGGGAAAGGTGCTGGAGAGGCAGGCCTCTTAGGAGGAGTGTAGGCTAGGGTAACAGGAGAGTACATGCTGAGGGAAAGCAGGGCTGGAGGGAGGAACCTGGCTGCACACCAGGCTTGCCTCCTGTGCTTTCTCTGGACCTGGGCTGGGCTGGGGAGAGCTTGCCCACTACAGTCCCGCTTTCAGCTTCCAGAAGCTGGACTGAAAGGTGGCAGAGAGCTCACCCCTGCTATCTGGTACACCCCAGACTGCAATTAAAGTCTCACAGCTCAGAATGAATGAACAGACGTGGGGCTAGAGGGTTCTTTCCAGCTTGTGTATCATCTCCAGTTGTCACTTTCTTTCTTTGGGTTTCCTTTTTCCCACTGTAAAATATGGAGGGGGGAAGGGACTGTGGACTTCATCCCCTAAGGGGCTAGGAAAGTTCTGTCCCTTTCTGCTTCCCACTAGGCTTGACACAGACCTTTGTGTGGACCTCTGGCCTGGCCTGGGGAGTGTGAGGGCATAATTTGCTGTGCCCACTCTCTGCCAAAGCTGAGTTCTCTGGGCGTCTTGTGCTGTCCCAGGACCTTGATGGTTTGTGCACTGTGCTGCTAAGCGCAGGGCCCAAGCGAGTAGAGTCAGAAAAGAACTGTAGAGCCAGGGCAGAGCACAGGTTGAGTCCTCCTTGGGGACTGAGGCGGCTTGGGGCTCGTGATAGTGTCCTCCCTTCCTGCTCTGATTGGTGAGGGACATCAAGTCAGCCCTTGACATGCCCTGGAAGTGAAAGGTTGTGATGTCCTAGGAGGGCCCAGGCCTGCACCTGGGTAGGGTCAGTGGCTGCCCTCATTCACACTTGTCTTCCCTCCCCACCACCCAGACGAGACCCTCCGCTCTTTGGCCAGCCCTTCCTCCCCGCAGGGCCCCGAGCTCCAAGGCTGGCGCCCTCCAGTGGACTGTGTCCGGGCCAATGAGCTGTGTGCGGCCGAGTCCAACTGCAGCTCGCGCTACCGCACTCTGCGGCAGTGTCTGGCGGGCCGAGACCGTAACACCATGCTGGCCAACAAGGAGTGCCAGGCAGCCCTGGAGGTGCTGCAGGAGAGTCCTCTCTACGACTGCCGCTGCAAGCGGGCTATGAAGAAGGAGCTTCAGTGCCTGCAGATCTACTGGAGCATCCACCTGGGGCTGACAGAGGGTAAGCCTGGCGGGTGACCTGAGGGCAGGGGCCTAGGCACAGTGTGTGCCAGGCCTGGTGTCCTCAATGTAGGCAGGGCCATCTAGGACCAGAGGAAGTGACCACCAGACCCAGGAAGGCTGCAGTTGCTGGAGGAGGCCGGGGTGGTTGTCTCCCTGGAGGTGGCAGCAAGGGCTCCCTCCTATTCCTGGTCAGTGCTTACTGACCTGCCTGGGCTAAGACTGGGCTGGGGTGAGGTGTAGCAAGGTAGATGTAGCCAGGTGGCAGTGGGAACAAGAGGAAAGAAGTCAGGGCATGATGGAATAGTGACAATAGAGGTGACAGAAGATGGGGGGCAGAGATGTGTTGGGGGAAGGAGCCCTTGCTTCTAGGAAGCCTGTCCTGGTGTCTTTCTGCCTGAGCACTTTCCAGGGCTTGAAGCAGTGTCTGGGCAGCAACCCTGCACCCCAAGTCCCAAGTAGGACTTGCAAACTAAACCTCCCCCCAGCCCTGAGCCCCTAGCAAACAACTTCCCACTTCCTTCCTTCTGGGCTGGAGTGTGGAGGACTGACAGGTGCTGTGGGCAGGTTGATCGCCTGGCTCAGTTACTCACTGTTCAGTCAGGCTGTTTGCTGAGAGTCTTATCTCTGCTAGGGACTGCGGGGAGTTGAGGACAAGCTGTTGCCTTCATGGAGGTCATTCTGAGAGTTGAAGGAGTGCAGATGAGTTAGGAGGGTCATTTGACCCTTTGTGACAGAAGCTAGGGAGTGTTTCCTGGAAGAAACATCTCCAAATTGAGACCCAGAGTGAGCTGCTTGACCTTGAGTAGGGGTTTGGGAAGAGTGCAGAGGTGGAAGGGAAAGCTGGGCAGAGGACTGAGTGAGAAAGCTGAAGTTCTTATTGCATGGTGTGTGTGTGTGTGTATGCTGGAGGTTGGGGTTGGGTGAGAGAGGAAGGGACAGCCCTGAGAAGTGGGGCATCTCAGCTCTGCTGCAGGAAGGATATCTGAGATTTCACAGAAGGAAGGAGTCTTCTGTGACTGGGAGGCCATCCTCAGAGGTACCAGCTTTCTATCTGGAATGGAAGCTCTTTGCAGGGGTGTTGGGCTCTGGGGGTTGCAGGGGTGGTGTTCAGGGAGGAGGTGGGCTGGGCATAGAGCTTTGGGAGTCACCCCAGCTGGAGCAGGAGGGCTGCCTTTTAACAGGGACAGGCAGGGACAGAGTCCCTGGGGCCACCAGCTGTTCACATTGGTCAGGGGAGGGAGGGGGCTGTGGAAGCCAAAGGGGAGGTGAGGTCACTCTCCAAAGGGGACCTGTCAACAGCCTTCCAATATGTCAGGTTAGGCAGGACTGGGGGCAGGAAAGTCTTATTGAGATCCCTGGGGCAAGTGACCTAAGTGGCTGGGGACAGGGACCTGGGTAGGGAGCCATGGGAGCTCAGAGCTGGGGACAATGGCAGCCCCTGACTTCTAGAATCTGGGTGTGGGGTCGAGAGAAGAAAAAATGGGGGTTTAAGGTTTTAGGTGTGAGAGGACTCAATAGGACGGTGGCAGTGGAGTTGCTGAGGTGAAGCAGGAGAGGAGTGCTCTGTCCTTGGGGTACACCCAGGGCAAAGTGGAGATCTATCCTGGGACCCCAGAGGAGCATCACATGGAGCTGGAGTGCCAGGATTCTTGAGCAGTGGCTCAGGCAGTCAAAACATGCCCTAAGCATGGGCACATAAGGGGGCATTACCACCATAATGGCAAGGCAGTTGCTTCAGATTCAGAGTCCTGGAGCAGGAAGTGAACATAGGGAGACAAAGCCACTCACACCCCAGTTGGACCTGGAGCTGTCCTGTCTCCTGGTAGATGGCAACCTTCAGCTTTGCCCCAGGGAGACTGGGAAGTAGATGGGGCAGGCTACTGGTGGACAGGAAGGGACAGGAAGGGACAGAAAAACTGCCACAGGTTCCACCTACAGGCTTCTTGGCCCCTTCTGCCAGGGAGGCTGTTAGCTCTTTCCCTAAGAGACGGTGGAGAACTTCTTTCGCTCTGCAAACCTCTCAGGAGCCACCTGTCACCTCCAAGGTGTCAATGCAGAGGAAGCTATGTCCCTGGGGTGGTTGGCAACATCATGATGGGGAGATCCTCTGGGTCCATTCTGGAATGGCCTTTCTCTTCCTCAGAATCCTGTATAACCTCCCCCCAAAGTTGGGTGGACAATAAGGTCTTTTGCCCAGGGCTGATCAGGAGAAGCCAGAAGCCCTCTGAGATCAGGGAATTCTCCTGTGTGTGACAGCTTGACCTGCTAGCCAATTCTTCATGGCCTGCTGTGGGTGGTCTCTCTATAGGAGGCGGCAAGGGCTTCCTCCGATATCTGGTTAATACTTACTGACCAGTCTGGGTTGGGAATGGGCTGTGAGGTTTGGAATTATATTTCTGATATTTCCTTGGCCCCCACTGGTGGGTGCCTGTCTCCTGAAAACTGGGCCTCCCCTCACCTCCCCACTTAAACCTGAGCTCCCCACTGTGCCTGCACCTAGTCTGAAGCTCCAGCAGGTGGAAAGAGCTGGTGGTGGCAGGAATGTGGCCTCAGACTGTCCCAACAGCAGATGACCCAGACATCGTGCCATCTCACCCCATTTTGGCAGGAAAGTTGAGGTGCAGGGAGCAGTGTCATCCCAGGGCACACAGCAAACCAGTCATAGGACAAGAGCCTCCAGTTCTATGTAGACCCCTTTCCTGCATTGCCTCCAAGGGAGACCTCCAATCTTGGCCCACCTGCCCCCTGCTCTTCCCATAACAGGGCTGTCATTGCAGGCCTCTTGGGGGCTGGAGACCAGGCTGCCTTCCTTCTCCAGAGCTGACACAAGTTTAGGGCCACCCTGGTCTTCAAGGATCTCCCCCAAGTCTTGGCCCAGGAACTGACATGGCTTTACTCTGGCTTCAGCTGTCAGGGTACAAAACCTTGCTCTGCCACTTACAGCTTTGTCGCTTAGGGCAAGTTAATGAGCGTCTCTGTGTTCTGGTTCCTTATCAGTAAAATAGGAAGGATGAGGGTGCCTGTGAGGATAGAGGACTCAAGAGGAGTAAGTAAGGCCTTTCTGACAGTGCCATGGAGAGCACAGTATTATTTATTATTATTTATTATGAAGTTTTCTTAAGCTCCTATGGCATCTGCCCCAGTAAGCAGGGTGGAGTGGTAATTGCCATAAGAAGTTACCCAATGCTCAGAGTGTATGTATGTGAGGGGCTGCACATACACCCCCCAGTGGAAGGTTGGGGCTGAGGAACAACTGGATTAGGTTTCTGGGCAAACACAGCTGAGCCTTCTCCATGCCCAGGGTACCCACACCCAGAATGGCAGGGTGTGAAGATCATAGAAGGCCCCCAGACCCAGTAATCTGGGGATGGGGGTGGAGGCACCCTTTCTCTGATCCTTCTGGGATTGGGGCTCTGTTCTGGGGCATCTGGGGGGTACAGCAGGTAGACAGTCTGTTCCTGAAACCAACACAGTGTGGCTGAACCTTGTATCTGGCCTCTGTGTGACACCATAGGGCTGACCCCTTATAGGAGCATTCAGGGCGCCTCTTCTGGTGGGAGGCACCTTCCTGCGGGTAACTGCTCCATGTGTTCCCCCCCCCCCCCAGCAGGTGGGGGTACTTGGTTACAGCTCTGGGCTTGGGCAGATGGGAAATCAATGTGTGAGGCAGTGGGTCAGTGCCTGACTCTGCCCCAGCCCCCTCCAGACACACAGTCGGAGTGATCCTCATTGATTTCTCCTCACCCTCAGTTCTCAAGAGGATACTTTCTCTCCTTTGGAGGCACTGGCAGGGGTGGAGGTGGGGAGGGGGCTCCAGGGCAACCCTGTGCTATATATCTCCTGTCGCTTTTCCCTTCCTGAAGCCCCCCCCATCCCCACTTCTTGAGGTCTAGAGGAGAGTTCTAGGAAGCCAGCAGGTGTGGAGAGAAAGGTAGAGAAGGCATGGGGGGGCGCTCAGAACTCCTGACCCCAGCCAGATTCTGTTTGAGCAAAGAGGAAATCCTGTCTTCCTGAGCAGCCTGGGCAGAGCATTCTGGGCTCATGGATGGGAATGGCTCTTGCTCCTGGAAGTTGCCAGGACTGGTTGTTTCTCCTCTCTGGGCTGTCTCTAAGCTCACCTTTGTGAAATGTGGCCACTGCACTGGGTGACCAGACTGCCTGACCCCACTCTCACTGTGCCTTCTTTCTAGAAGCAGAGGAGTCTTTAGAAGAGGGTGGTCTGAGAGAGCAGGTTTCTGGGGGGTTGCCACTCTAATTGGGGGGCTGTAACCAGCCTGGGGGTGGTGCTCAGTTCCTCCTCAGAGTGTGGCCTGTGCCTGGTGCCATGAGAGGAGGAGCCATACCTGACATGCTTCTCTCCTGCAGGTGAGGAGTTTTACGAAGCCTCACCCTATGAGCCTGTGACCTCTCGGCTCTCAGACATCTTCAGGCTCGCTTCAATCTTCTCAGGTAAGCAGGCTAGTGTGGGCCCCGCAGTGGGGTGCCAGGAGTTCTAGCCTCCAGCTGGCTCTGCACATGCCCATAGGCACCTGGAAGTTTCTGGAGTTGAGCCTTTGCAGCTGTTGTCTGGAAGGAACCTGTTTTGTGGCAGTCTTGAATCTGAAGCCTGATGTCATTGCCCCTGCTTTGTCACCTGTCTTGCCCTGCTGGGTGCTTCATTCCAGTTGCTTAGCCTTACTGTGCCTCTGTGTCCCCAGTGCACAGTGGGGAGAGGACTAGCACCTCATGGGGTTTGACTGAGGCAGAGACTGCTATGGGCTCAGTGTGCTACTGGCCTGTGGTGCAGTTAGAACCTTTGCAGTGCTGGCTGCCTTTTAGTCTTTCTGCTCTGGGGTCCCCAGTGCTTGAGACCTGCTGAGGGGGGCTCTGAGGAAAAGTTGTGGGTCCCGGGCCACTCTCAATCTTGTCTGACCCTGAGGCAGAGGAGGCCAATCCAATGTCCTGGCGTATTTTGTTCACTTAGTGTGTAGAAGCCTGGTGGGATTTGGTTTTCTTTTTTAAAAATATTTATTTTTCCTTTTGTTGCCCTTGTTTTTCATTATTGCTATCGTTATTATTTTTGTTATTATTGATGTCGTTGTTGTTAGATAGGACAGAGAGAAATGGAGAGAGGGGGGGAAGATAGAGGGGGGAGAGAAAGGTAGACACCTGCAGACCTGCTTTACCACCTGTGAAGTGACTCCCTTGCAGGTGGGGAGCCGGGGCTCAAACCAGGATCCTTATGCCAGTCCTTGGGTTTTGCGCCATGTGCACATAACCTACTGCGCTACTGCCCGACTCCCTTTTATTATTACCTTCTTAAGGGGAAAATTAATTTGAACAAGGAAAATATTATCCTACTCTGCTTGAACTGCCATAATGAAATGCCATAGACTGGGAATAGGGGACTCAGCAACAGAAATTTATTTTCTCACAGTTCTGGAGGCTGAGGTCCAAGATCCAGGCACAAGTTTTTTTTTTTAAAAATATTTATTTACATTTATTTTTCCATTTTTGTTGCCCTTGTTGTTTTCTCTTGTTGTAGTTATTGTTGTTGATGTCATCGCTGTTAGATACAACAGAGAGAAATGGAGAAAGGAGGGGAAGACAGAGGGGGAAAGAAAGAGAGATACCTACAAACCTGCTTCACCGCCTGTGAAGGGACTCCCCTGCAGGTGGGGAGACGGGGGCTTGAACCGGGATCCTTATGCCGGTCCTTGAGCTTTGCACCACATGTGCTTAACCTGCTGCACTACTGCCGACTCCCCACAAGTTTTTTTTGTGAGAGCTCTCTTCCTGGCTCAAAAATGGCCTCCTTAATGTGTCCCTCATAATGGAGGGACAGGGGGCTGGGGAAGGCCACTGGATCCCAACCTCCCTGTGAGGCCACATTCCTGACAGCTCAGTGCCCACACTTACTCTCACTTTCCTCCGAAAAGCCATAGCTACATTAATGGCTTGGGCTTCAACAAGTGAATCTGGGTGGGGGGAGGTTTGATGGACACAGTTCAGTTCATTGTAAGTGCCAAGGAATAAGGAATAAGATTTTGTCAAGTGGGGCTGTGTTTGGTAGTGCCACACACCACTGTAACAACTACTGTTTGTTTGCTTGCTTGCTATCCAAGAACTGATTTTTCTCTCTTGGGGGTGACACCCTCTTCTTCCATTAAGAATACATTCTGGAGACAGACAGTGGTACACCTGGTTGAGCGCATGCAAGTAAGCAGTTTCAAGTCCCAGGTTCCCACCTACAGAGGGAAAGTTTCTTGAGCTATGAAGCATTGCTGCAAGTCTCTCTCTCACTCTCTCTCTCCATCGCTCTCTTTATATATCTCCCTCTCTATCTCTTCCTTCCCTCTCAATTTCTTTCTTTCTATATTCAACTAAATAAAATATTAAAAAGTACATGTTTTTAGAGTGTTAATGAGATGATATTCACGTCTTTGGTGGGAGAAATCCTGAACCCCCACAAGAAGGGCCAAAGTGTGGTTGTCTGGATAAGCCTTTGGACCAGGTGGTGGTTGGTGAATGGAAAGGAGGCTTCAGAGATGGTCTGTGTGTTAGTACTGGGTTCTGGTCCTGGCTTTCACTGTTAGAATCCCACAATGGGTGAAAGTAGAGTGTTTGCACAGAGCAGGCTCCCTCTTGACTGTGCCTGTGGATGCTGTGACAGCACAGACAGGCTGAGTCTCTCATTGGCTGCTGGGCTGCCCCCTGGAACAACTCACTGTACAGAGAAATGGGGCATCACTGGTGGGTGTCACCTTGGAGGGGATGAGCTGGGGGCCACAGGGTTCTGAGTTCCTGCCTGCCAGTGGGTCAGGAGTGGCAGAAGGTGGTAAGTTCTGAGTCATGGGGTTATATTCAGTGAAGGAGGGGCTCTAGCTGCTCGCTCAAGGCTGAGGGTCTGAGGTTCTCACCTTTGCCCAGGCTCCTGCTGCCTCCTGACCCAGCGCTAAGTATCTTCCTAGCAGAAAATCTTTACCTAATGAGCTTGACACTCTTTGGGACAAGGGTGTTGACAAGACAAATGAAGAAATTACTGGACCTGCAGTTCACTGAATCAGCTTCCTTTACCTGCTGCTGAGACACAACCAAGCACCCTGAGACTCTGTGTGGCATGGGACTCCTCATCACAGAGAGGGCCAGGCAGGGTAGGGAAGGGGCTTCTGCTCTGGGGACCTAATTCTACAGAAAGGACAAGAAAGGGTACTCTGGGACCTTTCCTCATGAAGAGAGCGATAAAGAGATGTACTTGGGACCACTCTCCACAGTGAGCAAGGAATAAGGAATATCTGGGGATCACACCTCACAGAGAGGGCAAACTACAAGGGATCCTTGACTGTTTCCTTCTGTCTTAGTTGACTCCACTCTACCTAGAGCCACCTAGAGTTGTTGTATGGGTGACTGACTGAAGAGATGCAGGTGTGTAGCTGGGTGGGGAGGCCATCGAGAGCCTGCAACAGGGAGGGGGCTGCATGGTTTCCAGGAGACCAGGGTTCCAGAGCACAGGGCCTAGGGTAGCTCACTCCCTGCTCCACAACTTCCTTTCTTGTCCTGAAGAGTGACTATAGGAGCTTAGAACTGTGAAGAGCAACTTGGAGCTTAGACCTGGGACACCTGACTGCTGTTCATACCTGGTCACACCTGGGGCTCAGCACCTGGGCATCTACCCTGAACACCTGGGGTTTAGCACCTGCCTGGATGCTGTTCACACTTGGAGCTCAGCACCTGGGTGCCTACCCTACACACCTGGGGCTGTAAGGCTGCCGTTGTGTGTGTGTGTGTGTGTGTGTGTGTGTGTGTGTGCGCACGCGCACGCATGCGTGTGTATGCGCTCATGGAGATGGAGAGCAGACAGCTCTCTCCCATTCTTTCCTGTTTGTCCTTGACACCCCTCCATGCTTGTGAACATGTGAAGTCATGGTGGCCTCCTCTAGGCTTGCCACCCTCAATTTTGGAGTCCTTCAGGGATTTTGAAAAGGTGTGTTGTTTTGGGGACTCAGTTGCTCTTTTCCTTGTTTCCTTTCCCTGCCTCTCCTCTACTTTTATTCTCTCTTCCTCTTCCTTTTCTCTCTTTCTGTCTTTCTTCCATAGAGAAAGAGAGTGAGGCCACAGCACCAAAGCTTTCTTCAATGTGGTGGGTTCAGTCTTATTCCATTCACCCCAGTTACTATCACTTCTTTGCCATCTAATGCCTGAGATTTCAGAGTTCTGTGGCAGGATGTGTTGGAATATCTGTCCTTTATCTTTCCTTTTGTCCTGCTGGGATTCTGTGGGCAGAGAAAGCTGCTAGGAATCCTTTGACTCAGGACCCCTGGAAGGTGAGATCTCTGTTCCTCTCTGCCTGGGTCAATGGTGCTCTGGCCCTGAACTGGGTCTGGGAGTTCTGGTGTCGGGTTAGTAGGTTAGCCTGTAGTCTGAGGTTGGGAGAAGAGAGTGCTCTGACTGCCTCAAGTAATGGCTTAGGGTTTTGGGGTGGTGTTGGGGGGACCAGACGCCTTACCCCTGCCTGGTAAAAGGGGGTATTTCACAGAAGAGCATTGAGATCTGCTCCTTTGCCAGTATTTCCAGCTGCCCTTGAGATTGAGGGTGGGGTGGAGGGGGACAGTGGGTGTTATGGAAGAGCATGGGCCTTGCATCTGGGTTCTCATCCTGGTTTGGTTACTTTGGCTGTGTGATCTGGGGCTTCTCTGTGGCTTTTTTTCTGTGGGTGTGTCTATTTGCTGTGTGGGTCTGTGATACCAGCTATGAGGGTTTTGTGGAGAAGGTTCTGTGAGAAGGGTGTCCTCTCTGCTGAGCTTTCTGGAGGTGGTGGGACTTTTAACTGGCAGTCCTTTATCCTCAGTCCAGGGGTTTGTCTCCATGGTCCTAGGACAGAAGGAGAAGACATGTCTTAGAGATGGTAGTGGTGGTGTAGGGCGTGAGGCAAGTGGAAATGCCCCATCTTTAGGGTGGAAGGGAACTATCAGAGTGAGGGTGGGGGATAGGGTGGGGGCCAGCCACAGCCACACCTGAGGAACAAGGAGAGTGGGCTGCAGATGGCCCGACTGTCAGCGCTGCTTCCCTGGCTTCTTTGATTGGGGTGGGGCCCCATGTAAGCACTGCCAGATGCTTGGGCACAGGGCCCACTCATGGAAACAGCTTATTTCTTTCCTGTAGCTGAAAGAGAACTTAGAGCTTGCCATGACTGCCCCTTCATCTGGCAGAGAAGAAGACTGGGGCCTCAAGAGTACCCCACTAGACAGGAGATTGGATGTTTGACTGGCAGGCAGGAGTTTCCTCTTCACAGTGTGGGGCTGAGAGAATCTACTGCCTTCTGTCCATTTTCCCAGGACTAAATGAGACACTCCAGGTTAAGTGCTTGGCACATGCTTGCACAGTGCACTGAAGTAGGGAGTTGTGTGAGGCTCATGAGGTGGTACTTCCCTGTGGCCTGAAGGCTGCAGGACAGAGCTGGAGTCTGGCTGGGGAAATAGCTGTAGGATTCTGGGTGACTGAAGTCTGCCTCCCACCTGCATATTAGTAATAATAATTACTATCAGTTCTATCAGTAATAATAGTAGTGGCTACGAGAGGTGCAGGTAGGGGGTGATTTCTAGGAAATTGAGGACCTTGGGTCCCTGCCAAACTGCTGTGGCTTTGTGTGCCACACACACTTGAGGGCTGAAGAGAGGCCTTAGCTTGGCCATCTGCTGGGTGGAAGGAGATAGTAGAGCCCCCTCAGCTGGCCTGAAGGTCTGGGTTGGTGGTGGGGGGAGGGACTGTCTTGTTTGGGTGGAGCCAGCAGTGGCCCAAGAACATTCATTTTGAAAAGGATGACAGAGGACCTAGTGGAGGTTGTATTATTATGTGGAAAACGGAGAAATCTTATGCATATACAAACTATTGTATTTACTGTTGACTATAAAACATTAATCCCCCAATAAAGAAATTAAAAAAAGAAAGTTCCATTGGGCTCATTTCTGGGGACTCTGGGAAGGGGGAAACCCTGCCCTAGCCTGGATCTGTGCAGAAGGCCCTGAGGGAGAGAGACTTCCCTTGGTGCCACATTGTTTTTCCCTACTGTGGTCACTGGGACTCTGTCTCTCTCATATGATTACAGGTGTTGGCCTCTGTGTTAGGCATCTGTCCCTCCTGCTTTGCTTGGGGCTGGGTGGCCACAGGTTATGCCAGTTGAGCCCTCTGGCCCCATCTGTGGAATGAGCTGGTCAGCTGGGGCACCCTGGCCAGAGGTGGGCAGCCCTTCTGGGGCCTGGGAAGCCCTGGCCAGTGTGTCAGCAGAAGAGTCAGGCCAAGGCTGGGCTGAAGGGGGCAGCTATGCCTGTCCTCAGTGTGCTTCTAGAGGAGCATGCTTTGACCAGAACCCAAGAGTGAGTGCTTGTTGTCTCCAGAGAGAAGGGGCTGCCTCTCATGAGTCAGGCTCAAGTCTTCCCAGGCATACACTCACCAAGTGGTTTAGTGGTGGTGGTGGTGGCAGGCAGAGTAGAGTAGAGTGAGTGCTGTCCCTGGGGTCATACGCTGCTGTGATTGGCTGGGTCTGGGGGAGTCATGGAGTCTTGCCGAAGGAAAGAAAGGCTCCAGGGATGGCTTGGAGGCTTGCCCATGCTGGGTGGATGAAGGAGGCCCCTGAAGTTTCCAAGCCTGCTGGACTGGGAACAAAGAAGAGTCCCTTGCAATCTATAGAACTTAAGCCACTCTGGACCTCCTTCTTGAGGTTCCTGGCAGAGCTTCTCTGTAACAAAATTGCCACAGGGCCTAAGGAGGGGCTGGGGCATCCTTCCATGGGGTGGAAGGCTTGGTGGCTTAGTTCTGGGCTCAGTCTTGTGACCCCAGGGGAACCCCTTCCCTGCCCACCCCTTCCACACCCCTGCTTTCACTCAGGGAACCTTAACCATATTCTTAAACCTACCTCCTTCCACTGGGCTGGAGAGCTTGGCCTGCTCACTGGGTGGGCTAGTGCCTCAGGGAGACCTCTGCCAAGAACTCCCTGAGCAGGTGGGGAGTTCTGAGTATGTGGGGCAAGGGGGAGCTGAAGGGGCAGCCTGCCTCTTTCCCTGCCTCTGCCCAGGAGCTAGGGTGGTAACCTGCTTATGCTCAGGTTGTCTCCCTGAGCTGAATGTAGAAGCGTAGTATTTAAATTTTAAAATCACATTCTTCTCCTAATGGCTGTCAGAGACTCTGCATGTGAAACAGGAATTGGGCTTTGGTGGCAGCTCTGTCACCTCTCAGACCTCCCTTTTTAGGGAGACTCAGGCTGCAGGCAGGAGAGGTTGTGGGTGATGACAGTGGAGATAGTAGGCTGGGGTCAGGTGACCTCACTGTGCTGGTGATTGTTGGGGCCATCTGGGAGAGGTCAGTATATTGGGAATCAAGGAAAGCCTGCACCCCCTCCTACAGGTCATTCTCTCCTTTCTCCCAGCAGTGCCAGGGACCACAGGCTTCTGCCATGGTGCAAAGATCTGTCTGTGGTGTCAGCTGGGTACCGGTGGCTTCATGCTTAGTTGTCTTTATGTCCAAGGAAGAAATCACTATTGAAAAGGAAAATGGGGAGAACAAAATTTAACCTCAGAGAAATGCTTTTAATGATGTAATTTCAGTGGCTGTGGTTGGGGGATGGGGCTCAGGGTATTTCCTGGCACCCTGGAGGAACTCATCCAGACGAGATCGGGTGTGTTCAGGGTGGTATGGCCGCAGACAAGAACTCACCCTTATGTCTGGATACAAGCAGGATTTGAGGAACTAGATGGGGCTTTTCCCAGCCTGGTCTGTCAACACAATCCCAGTGTGGTATGAGGATCAATACTCAGTTGTGGTGTGTGGATGGGAAGCTTATGTGTGAGTATGACAGGGTGGGGTGTGTGATACGTGTGGTGTAGTGTGTGTGAGGTGTGATGTATGTATTTTCTGTGGTTGTGGTGTGTACTGTTTTGTGTGAGATGATAATTGTGGTATATGTAAGGTGTGGCACATGTGTGTATATAGTGTGTGAGGTAATTATGTGTGAGGTGGGTATATGTACTGTTGTGTGTGAGATGATGAGTGTGGTATGTATGTGTATGAGATAGTGTGTGTCTAGTGTGGTATTTGTGTGTTATGAATGAATGAGTGTGATGTGTATGTATGCTTGAGGTGTGTGGTGATGGTGGATGTGTGTGCTGAGATTTTTTGTGGTCAGTGACTCTTGTTTGTTGGTTGGCAGGGGAGGAAGGGAGGCAGGGATAGAAAAGGCCTTTGTGGAAAGTAGAAAGGGGACATGTGGACATGTGACCCTTCGCTCCAGGAATAACCATTGGCCTCAGCCCCATTCTTCTCTTAGGGAGTCTGGGGAAACATGTTCAGGTGTGAATCGGGGCTGGTAGATGATGGCAAGGTCACGCGCGCCTCTTGGAGGAATGTGTATGACTCCCGTACTTGCTGGGCCTTGCTTGCAGTGCGGGGAAAAGGGGTACTGGATTTGACACCATGAGGAGGTCACTCATGATGCTGAATATCTTTTAGGGGGTTGGACACTTGCTTTTGGTTGGGGGGGGGGTTATGGAGGAGAGAATGCAAAGTGAGGGGAAAAATACAACCACAGGTGGCTCATTCTAATGTCTCTGTGAATAAGAATGGTGACCCAGGAGGGTGTGAGTTCAAGTTAAGGTTTTGCAATAATGGCAGCCTGGGGTGCAGTTGAGACTGACCCACTGGAGGAGAAATGGAAGGGCAAGGAAGGAGGGATATTTTCAGGAGTGATGTCCTGAACAGGAGGAGGGATGGATGGGGCACATGTGGCAGGGCCATCCCTCCCCTGGGAATGATGGGGCAGAACTGAAGGCACAGAACAGATCACACAGTCTGGCCTCATCATTATGTGATCAGAGGACATAATTTGTTTGTAAATTCTGAGGCAAGAAAGGGACAGTGGCATGTTTCTTCCATAGGGAAGAAGCAGAATGTGTGCAATGACCATATACTAATGACTTATGAGGCTTGAGGTCAGAGCATCAAGGGGAAGCTTTGGGTGAAACCAGTTATCTGATTTGTGTGTGTCCCCTAGTGACATGCTTAGAGACAGGCATGGGGCAGGAGGCAGGTGGGTGTAGCCAGGCTGTGGATACTGAGTGTGTCTGAGGAAGTGGAGGTGGTGAGGTATTTGCTGGGGAAGGAGGAGAACAAGGGCAGAGTAGGAGGTTGTAGGGGAAAGCTTGCAGAGTTTGGAGTCGGGGGAGGCTGAGGGAGTGGGTACCCAGTATGTGTGTGTTTCTCTGTGTGTGCAGTCTCAAAAGAAAAGAAAAAAAAGGCTTGGGAAGGGGAGGGGAGGAGGCCAGAGAGCTTGAGGTGGAGTTGTTCTTGACAGAAGGCACTGAGCCATGGGCTTTGCCTTGAGAGGAGTGTGTATATGTATGTGTGTGGGTCTGGTAGTAAAAGCCTCCTCATAGTAGGAGAAACAACTGGACCCCTGTCACTGGTGGGTCTCATGAATTGCCCAGAGGTCACTTCTTTTAAAACTGGCATGTCAGATAACCCAACCACCCATCCCACAGAATTTACCAATATTCCAAAACATACTAATGCCTTATTCAGAAGATCATTTTTTAAAAAAGATTTAGTTAATAGAGAAAGAGAGGAGTGTGAACCATTACTCTGGCATATGCAATTCCAGGAATCCAACTCAGGACCTCTTGATTGCCAGGCCATTATTCTGCTCATTCTACTCACTGCACAGTCTCCCAGGCCACAAGAGGATCTATTTTTAAAGCTTTCAGAAAATCCCATGGAATGATTTTTATGACTTCTAAAGATTTTTACAAATTGTTTGCCTAGGTGTATTTTAACATACATTCACTTTACTTATTGGATGGGGAGATGGGAGGGAGGGAGGGAAGGAGGGAGAGAGAGAGAAGAGAGAGAGAGAGAGAGAGAGAGAGAGAGGTTGAAAGAGAGATACCTGTAGGACTCCTTCACCACTGGAGAAGTTTCCTTCCTACAGTTGGGGACCAGAGGCTTGAACCTGGGTTTTTGTACACTGTAACTTGTATGTTCAATTGGTACACCACCTTCTGGACCCTCATATATTCTTTTTAAATTTGGAATCTAAGGGTCATGGGCTGCCAAAGACTTTGTTTTAATGAGAGAAATATATTTCAGAATCAAGAAACAAAGTATTGGTTTAAAATTAGTGCCTCTAGTTTTAAGTTCATTCAACACAAACAGAAAATATTGATGGAGTTAAAGGAATTACTTAATTTGCAATGTGAAATATGGGAATATATAGTAATGATACATGCTGTCATGTAATATATACTATATTTAATTATGTGTATGAATATATATAATTAATGCTACTCTTCTGATTTTTAATATTTTAAATATATATGTTTTTAATAGGAAAAGAGATACACACAAAAAGTTATTAGAGGACTGCTCAGCTCTAGCTTATGCTAGGGATTGAACCTGGGACCTTAGAACCTCAGGCAAGGGAGCTAGGTGGTGGTTCACCTGGTTAAGCACTCACATTACAGTGTGCAAGGACCCAGGTTCAAGCCCCCTGGTCCCCATCTGCTGAGGGAAAGCTTCACAAGTGGTGAAGCATAGTTGTCTCTTTCCCTCTATCTCTCTCCCCCCTCTCAATTTCTCTCTGCCTGTATCCAATAATAATAATAATAAAAAAAGAACCTCAGGCAAAAAGTTTTTTTGCAAAACCATTATACTGTCTCCCTAGTCTGATTTTTAGTTTGTTGTCTGTAAAACTGAAACCGTGTGATGTCTCAAGAATCACATTTCAGTTCCAATGTTACAGTAATATTTGTTTGGGGCTTCAGAACTATAGTCCAGAAGACACAGATCCAAAAAGCTCTTGAGCTTCATGTTCCTATTCTTATGTAGGAGCCTGCTTGTATATACAGAAAGGCAGAGCTAGTCCCCACCCAGGGCTGTTTGATGTAATGAGATTTTCAGGTAGTGCAGTTCCATCTGGAGGTTAGTTGAGCAGTGGTTTGTTGAACTATAGTCTTGAGCAGTCTTTGACTATTCAGTGTGGTTTTGTGCCCTTCTCTGCCAATGGACATACCTGACCATTCTGTTTCATGCTGATATGCTCTCAGTGCCCTTCCCACTCTTTCATTTCTTACCCAGATTTGCAATTGGTCCATTTTATGGTTTTCCTTTAAAAAAAAAAGTCTGACATGCCTTTGTGGGAACTGGTATGTGAATGGCAAAAAATCCTAACTGTACATGACTCCCCCCAAAAAAAATTTAAAAAGGACATAGAAGTCCAGCAAAATAGCTCACTTGCGTAGTGTTTGATGCCATGCCTGTGACCCAGGGTTGAGCCTGGATCCCACTTCATTGCATTAGAGGAAGCTTGGTGTTACATGTATTGTTCCTCCACCCCTTTTCTTGTCCTGAGAAAGCTGACCTGGAGTGAAGTCCTGGCAATGATTGATAAATAAATAAATAAGATCTAGAACCTTCAAAACTGAAAAATATGTTCAAAGGTTCTGGTGGTGGTGCACCCAGTAGAGTACACATGTGATGGTGTACAAGGACCCGGGCTCAAGTCCCTTGTCATTACCAGCAGGAGGGAAGCTTCACAAGTGGTGAAGCAGTGCTGCAGGCATCTCACTGTCTACCTTCCTCTGTATCAGTCCTATCCCTCTCGATTTCAGTCTCTACCTAATAAATAAATACATCATTTCAAATGTGAAATAATGAAATTTTAATTTTTAATGACTAGAACCACAAGATTAAGGTCTTTTGAAGAGATGAAGAAAGAATTCTGGCAGTGGTCAAAATATGACAAAGTATAAATAATATTCAGAAGCCATTGATTTTTTAAAATTGACTTTCTGTGAATTTGTCATTTGTCAGAGTGACTTGGTAGATTGGCCTGCTTCCAGAAACACCACTGCCTCTGGAGAGTTGTGCTAGGGGGTGGGTGGAGCGATGTGGTGGCAGGTGGCCTGCTGTCCTTGAGGAAAGTACCATCTCTCTCTCTCTCTCTCTCTCTCTCTCTCTCTCTGCCCCCTCGGGGTTGTCACTGGGGCTCGTGCCTGCACTACGAATCCACTGCTTCTGGAGGCAATTTGTTCTCATTTTTGTTTCTCTCGTTGTATTTATTGCTGTCATTGCTGCTGTTGTTGTTGTTGAATAGAACAGAGAAAAATCGAGGAAGGAGGGGAAGACGGAGAGGGGGAGAGAAAGATAGACACCTGCAGACCTGCTTTGCCGCTTGTGAAGTGACCCCCCCCTGCAGGTGGGGAGCTGGGGTCTTGAATTGGGATCCTTATGCCAGTCCTTGCACTTTGCACAATGTGCACTAACCCCCCTGAGCTTCCGCCTGTCCCCTTGTCTTTTTAAACATCTTTTTATTTATTTATTATTGGATAGAAACAGAGGAGTTGAGAGGGGAGGGGAGATAGAGTTAGGGAAAGAGACAGAGAGATACCTTCAGCACTGCTTCACAACTCAACAAAGCTTTCCTCCTATAGGTGGTAACCAGGGGCTTGAACCTTGGTCCTTGCATCTGTAATGTGTGCACTTAACCAGGTGTCTACCACCTGCCCCCCTTTTTTATTTATTGGTATCAGGGTTATCTCTGGTGTCTCATTTCCCCTCAGCTCATGTTCTTGCCCTTTCCACCAAAATGATGGAAGCTCATATTCTCCTTTGCTTTTATTTCCATCTTCAATCCAGGCAGCCTCAGTGAAATGGCTTTAAAGAGCTACTAGTATTGCTTTTGTCTCTGGAAGTCCAATGCACTACTCATTGTGCAAAAGAACCACCTGAGCCACTAGTATTGCTTATACACACTTTAAAGTCTCTTTGTAAACCCTTCTTTGGAATCCTAGAATCTTTTATCCTTCTGCTTTGCAATATCTCCTCTTGGACACCTATTAGGCATCTCAAATGAGAGCAAAGAATGAAATTATCTATTTAGTTCTTCCGTTTCTTTTTTCCTCAGAGTCTTTCTTGCTCCACAGGATACTTTTACCATTCACTCAGTGCTCAGCCCAAAGACTTAAGGGGTTCCCATGGTTTTATTTCTCTTCTTTTTAGCATCTAGCATATCCCAATGACTTTATCTTAAAGTGGTATGTAGGATGGGTTCAAAAAATTTTGTGTGTGTGTGCCATCTTTGTAGTGACTACCCTACTCACTCTGCCATCATCTTCTACCTACTACTGTAGCAGCCCAAGCCTGAGCTGCTTAGGCCTCACCCCTTATATACTCTCTGTCTTCCATCTGTTGGTATAGTGGTTAAAGTCAGGCAACTTCCTCATAATCCTCCAAGAGGCTGGGGAGATAACATAATGGCTATGCAAAAAGACTTTCATGCCTGTGATGCTAACATCCTAGGTTCAATCTCTCTTTTTAATTTTATTTTATTAGTGATTTAATATTGATTTACAAAATTACATGTCATCAGAGGTATAATTCCACACTATTCCTACCACCAGAGTTCTGAATCTCAATCCCTCCATTGCAAGACACTGCAGTTCTCCTAAGGTTGCAGACATGGGTTAACTATCATTTCTAAAACTATCTGCCTACATTTTACATAGTCATCCCCTTTTTATTCCAGGTCCAGTCCTCTCCCCCACACCAAGCCACTCATAACCCTATTACTACATTCATTCAGATGTTCTTTCTTTTTCCTCCTCTCTCTCTGGTTCCTGATGGAGCTGGAGTTCAGAGCTCTCTTATCCTCTTTCTCCTATCCCTTCTTTCCCACTGGGAGTATGGATCAAAATTATTTTTGGGGAGCAGAAGGTAGGATTTCTGGCATCTGTAATTGTTTCTCCACTGGATATGAGTTTGTCAGATCGATCCATACCCCCAGCCTGTTTCTTTATCTAGTGGGGTTGAGCTCTGGAGAGGAGAGGTTCCAGGACACATTGGTGAGGTAGTCTGCCCAGAGAAGTTAGGACAGAGTCATGGTAGCATCTGCAATTTGGTGTCTGGAAGGTGGCAGGGCACAAAGTGAGAAAATGGTTAATGAACAGGAACCAAAAAGTAGAAACAGAGCAGATGAGATTAGGGATCTTGGGGTGGAAGGAAGCTAGGAAGTCCATTTCAGACATGTTTCTAGGGGCCCACAGCTATGGTAGTTTTTACTTGAGTTTGATAGCATGAAGTTGGATAAAAGTATTGTCTGAGAAAAATGGTGTCAGAGTAGAGAAGTGGGCTAGAAAGTTGGATTAAGGCAGAGAGTATCTCCCATTCTTGAAAAAATTGTATGAATGAAATTAACTATTTGCCTTCATCCATCCGACCCAGGGCCCATATATATATATGCATATGCACCGGAACCTATATAACCTCTGAGTCCCTACTGGTTTGAGCTCACAGATAATGATCACATCTAAGAACATTGCAGGCTGCACTCATTTCAGGACTGATCTTCCTTGAGTGGTAGGGCAGGATTCCCCAGCCTCCCTTCTGAGACTGGGGCAGTCCCTACCATTGCTACTTATGGTGACAGCAAGGTCCTGGGAAGGCCTGAAGTAGGTTGATGATGACATTCCTGATGGAAATGACCAATGCTGGTGGACAGAGGGAGCCATTAGAGGTCTAGGTCCATCATATTTGTGTGGGAATCCAAGGGCTCCAGATGATGAGATGGTGTGGTATTAACCAAAAGAGCCATTATTAAGTGAGCCAGTCTCTTATCCTTATCCAACTTTTGTCCTCTCTTTATCTGATGACCTTAGACTTTCTCCCAGTTGTTTAAGCACTGAGTGTCATTTGTTGAACCCAACCAGAATTAGTTTTTTAGGATCTGTATTCTTTGGGCCTATCTGCTAGGTTGCCAAAGTAATTTGGTCTAAGTCTCAATTAGAGAATTTATGATGCCTTCTTTAGGCTCTTCAACCTAGGTTCAGTCTCTAGCACCGCCGTAAGCCAGAGGTGAGCAGTGAGTTGGTGAAAAACAAGATAAAACAAAACAAAATAGAAATGAAACCCCATATGCTTTACATGCTAGAATAAAACTTTAAGTCTTTAGCTTGCCTCTTACCTTTGGTTTTCTTCTTAAAACTTAAGCCACTCAGCCACTTTATTCTGGCCTGTGAATGTGTCAAGCTCATGCTACCTTAGGACCTTTGCAGCTGTTCTTCTGCTTGGAATTTTACCTCATTATTATTATTATTTCACAATTTACTTCTGATACCACACCTCTTAGTGACAGATCCCCAGTTTCTCCCTTCTGTGTCTTCTTTATTTATTTTCTTCATAGCACTTCTCAGCACTGTAAATGACATCACTTATTTGCCTGTGTGTTTATCACCAACCTTGCTCTGTCTTTCCAGTTCACAGCTTGAGTTCTTGAACCCGCTGTGGGTGAGGAAGCAGGCGTGGTTGTGAGTCCTTGATAAACGTGAATTTCGCTGTGTGCATACCTGCTGTGTCTGTCCAAGGCCAGCTTGTGTGCAGAAACAGGGTGATATCAGGAGCTTTCTCATCCTTCCAGCCACCAGGGTCTTATGGTGTGTGTGTGTGTGTACGTGCTTGTGTGTGTGTGTGTGTGTATGTAGTGGTGGTGATAGGGTTGGGGTGGGAGGGTGAGAGGTAGGAGAGGCATAAAATGTAGGTGCCCACATGGTTCCAGACTTCTCCTTTTTCAGGTATGGAAATGAGGCTGAGAAAGGGTCAGCATCTTTCTGGGGTGTCACATGGCTTGGGAGAGGCAGAGAGAGATTTGGCCAGGCTTTCTGATTCCCATCCTAGTGTCAAAGCTGTAGAACATAACTCCAGGGCCCCAGGTGGGCCTGGGTGGGTACTGCACCTGACACAGACTAGAGGTAACCCCTTTGTTCCTACTTCCTGGAGTGCTGAGGGGAGTGGAAACTCTGGGGTCCCACTGGCATGAAGCAGTACAACACAGTGAGCATCTTCTGTTTGCCTCTCCTGGAAGAGTCCTGCTTGTGGCTGAAAGTCTGCCTTGATGCTCCTCTTGGGTGAGAGGGCATGGGACTCCCCAAGGAACATATTCTGGTGACATAGGAGGGTCACCTTCTAGGGAGGGTGAACCAGGTGATACATGTGCTGGAGGGGGTGTGCGCATGTCTGGGATGCAGGCCACAGGGGGCTCAGCCTTCTCTATGCCACTGGCCCTCAAACTTTCTCTTTCTTACTAGGTGCTTGTGGAATGTGATTCTTAGGTACCAGCCCCAGAGCCCTTTATTCAGTGGGTCTTTGAGGGGCCTGTGTACCCATGTTTACCAGGCAGCTTGAGCACAACAAAGTCTAGGAACCACATTGTGTCAGTTGTTCATCTGAGAACAGGTGAACTGCACTTGAGCAGGTAGAGTCAGCACACACACACTTCAGCTTCACTAGCATTTTCTTATGTGTGAGGAACACTTGGATCATATATGCTTTCTTTTAGGATATACCCAGGTAGTTATTGAAAAACTTACTTTCAAGTATGGGGAGAGGGGGAGATGGCAGATGGCTGATAGTGTGCCTGGTTGAGTGCACATTACATTGTGTAAGGACTGAGGTTCAAGCCCCTGACCCCCACCTGCAGGAGGGAAGCTTCACAAGTGGTGAAGTAGTGCTACAGGTATCTCTCTGTCTCTCTCTCTTTCGCTGTTTTCCCTCTCTCACATTTTCCTCTCTATTTCTCTTTCTATACAATAAGTATTGAATAAATAAAATATTAAGGGGGCCGGGCAGTAGCTCAGCAGGTTAAGTGCACATGGTGCAAAGCTCAAGGACTGGTATAAGGATCCTGGTTCGAGTCCCCGGCTCACCACCTACAGGGGGGTTGCTTCTCAAGCGGTGAAGCAGGTCTGCAGGTGTGTATCTTTCCTCCTCTCTGTCCTCCCTTCCTCTCTACATTTCTCTCTGTCCTATCTAACAAGGACATCAATAACAACAACAATAATAACAACAACAGTGATAAACAACAATCGAAACAAAAGGGAAAAAACAGCCTCTAGGAGCAGTGGACTTATGATGCAGGCACTGAGCCTCAGCAATAACCCTGGAGACAGAAAAAATAAAATATTAAAAAATAGAAAAAGAAAAACTTACAAGGCCAGGTAAAGCACATGCATTACTTTGAGTGAGGGTAACCACTTATGGGGGAGGTTTGAAAACTGTACAACAGTACTATAGATGTTTCTCCTCTCTGTCTCTCACTGTCTATTAAAAGGAAAAGAAAAAAAAAAAAAGGAAAGAAAAAAATAGCCACAAGGAATGGTGAAGTCATGTAGGCACTGAGCCCCAGTGATGTCTGGTAGCAGTAAATAAATAAATAACTTTATAAGTGATCCAGCTAAGGCACCTTACCATACATGAGGCTCTGGGTTTCAGCCCCAGCACCACATGGGAGCATCACAAATAAAAACCAAGGGAGCACCAGGGATGGTGGAGCGAAGCTGTGGTGTCATTTGTGTCTCTTTTTCCTTCACCCCCTCCAATCAAACCCAGTTGAAGAGGGGCTGGGTGGTGGCACAACTGTTTTAGCACATACATTACAATACGCAAGGACCTGGGTTCAAGCCCTCAGTTGCTCCATGTAGGAGATAAGCTTCACAAGCAGTGAAGCAATGCTGCAGGTATCTCTCTGTCTCGTTCCTTCTCTCAGTTTCTGCCTGTCTTATCAAATAAATAAATAGTTAAACAAAAACAGCTGAAGAAAAAAATTACTTTGATATAAAATTAAGAAAATTAAAGAAAAAGTTAATGAGATATGAGTGGGAGTATGGCCAACATGCTGTAAGTGGCACCTGGATGACTATAGTTGGGGACACTAATTCCTCATAAGTGTCAGACAATCGTTTGCTTGGACATCTGCTTGAAGATCTCAGGGAAGACTGGTCATTATCCCCAGGCAAGAAGAGGGGAAGACTTGGCTGGGGTGAAAGGCCCTGGTTTTGGATTTAGCTGACCCCGCTTTTCCTAACCTCAGTGAGCAGGAGAGCTAGAAGCCAGGGTGCACCCCCAGGAACTGGAGCTGGAGCTGGAGCTGGAGCTGGAGCTGGAGCTGGAGCTGGAGCTGGAGATGGAGCTGGGAGGGTGGACTCACTGAGGTTGTAGAAAGTGCTGGGCTTGACTGAGTCCACTGTCTGGCCCTGGAGAAGCTGTTGTCATTTACTTCCCTGTGTATAGGAACAGGAAGGAATCTGGAGAGTGGGCTGACTGGTTCTGGGATGAATTTCCAGCCCCAAGTCCCTCACAAGGCCTCTGTAGTTTTAGTTCTCTGGGCAAGAAGAAAACAAGGGTGGGTGGGTGGCAGCAGTACCTCAGTCCCTGTCTTTTTGCCATCGTGGTCCTGCTGTTGCAGCCCACTCTGGGGAGGCTGGTGTGGGGAACCCACAGCTACTTTCTCTCAGTGGGGACTTGGGAAGGTGGGTGAGCTTTTGGCATGTGGGAGACAGAGAGTGCGATGGGCTCCTTCAGACATGGACAGGGACCCAATAGCTAGGATGCCTTCCTTCTTGATTATTCAGGAAAGCTAGAGGTGGCTTTGGGAAGGGCCTGGGCCAAGAACCGAGCCCAGGCAGCTCCAGGGGCCTTTTCCACAGTGCAAGGGGTGGAGCCTCAGTATCTGCTTGGGGTGACCAGAGGGGCATCTTGCCAGCAATACAGCAACTGCTGTTACTGTCACTACATTCTTTGTGTGTGTGTATTTCTAGGAAATTTACCAAGTTTTGGCCCAGGGGTTTATATTTCTCGCCCCCCTAGCAAAAGCTTTCACCATTTAAGCTCCAAATGGAAGGCACAGAGGCTATAATTACACCGGCATTAACTCAGGAACCTGCTGAGAGGAGCGGGAACCGGGCACTGAGGGAACAAGATGAAGCCTCGGGCCTAAATTAGCTGCTGTTCTGTTTGTGGCTGTCGCCCAGCTCTTCTCTGGGGTGCCTCTCTGTCCCATTTGTCCTTGCTCCTTTCCACCTGCCTGTGCCTCCCTCTGCTGGTGTCCTGACAGGAGCACTGAACCAGAAAGGACAGCTGGACTGGTGGGAGCTCCCACCACAGAGCAGCATCTATGTGGGCAGCAGCTGTGGTCCTTGTTTGGGTGCAGGGTCTGGCAGCAATTCAGGGAGCCTAGGGAGGGGTTCTCCACTGGGGTGCTCTCAACCCCTGAATCCCTCTCTCAGGCTCCATCTCCAGGCATGCTCAAGTCTTGTCCTTCTGCCCAGCCTTTGCCCCCACTATTCCCTCTGCCTGGGACCCCTTTTCTGAGCTATCTGCTTCTCTGGCTCAAGCTCAGATCTGAGCGGAGATGTCACTGCTTCTGTGTCCCCTCCCCTCCAGTCTCCTGCACACTGACTTCCCAGACACACAATGTTGTTAGCCCTGCACTGCACCTGCTTCTTTGTCCCCAGCTGTGTCCCTGGGGAGGGCATAGAGCAGTCCTTTGACATCTGGCTTACAAGCTTCACAGGTGCCAGAGTGGTACTTTGGTTCTCTCTCATTAATACATACATTAATTAATTGAAATTATTTGTTAATCAAATGATTGGAAAACAAACCTTGATTCGCTTTCCTGCCTTAATTCCCCCTTCACAGCAAGAAGAGAGGAAACTTCTGTGTCTTTCTGCTTTTTTCTGTAGAGCAGTTGCTGGGTTGGCAGGGGTGTTTGCTCAGCCTTGGCTTATTCTAGTTTAACATTTTATTTTGACATGATTTAAAGCTAATAAACAAGTTGAAGAAATGAGAGAAGTAGATCTTGGATGCCCTTTAGCTTCTCCAATTATTGACAACTTATATTTTTCTTTAAAGAAAGCTTCAGTAATTTGAATTCCAATATTTTTCAGTAGTCCATGTGTTTACTTATTTTACCAGTGCACTGCTGAGCTCTGACTTATGGTGGTGTAGGGATTGAACCTGTGACTTTGGAACCTCAGGCGGGGAAGTCTTTTTGTATCACCATTGTGCTGACTATTGATGCCAGTGCTGTCAGATTTTGGGATTGCATTTCCATGGCATCTGCACCTTACTGCACCCTCCACCAGAATGCAGTGCAATGGCTCCATCCTCATCCATCACTCCTGCCTTTCACTTTACAGCCACTTCTGGATTGGGCTCCACACTGATGCCTGGTTGGATATAGACCTGTACTGGCCATTTTTGACAGCTTGGCATCACTTTCTTGAGAGCTTGTTTGGAGGTTCTAGCAGGGCAGCACAGCTATGCTTATGCTCTCAAGTGAAAACTGATCCTTTTTTTTTAATTTTAAAATTATTTTATTTTATTTTTTTATATTTCAATTTTAAAAAATTTTTTATTTAAGAAAGGATTAATGAACAAAAAATAAGGTAGGAGGGGTACAACTCCACACAATTCCCACCACCCAATCTCCATAACCCACCCCCTCCCATGATAGCTTTCCCATTCTCTAGCCCTCTGGGAACATGGACCCAGGGTCATTGAGGGTTGCAGAAGGTAGAAGGTCTGGCTTCTGTAATTGCTTCCCCACTGAACATGGGCGTTGACAGGTTGGTCCATACTCCCAGTCTGCCTCTCTCTTTCCCTAGTAAGGTGTGTCTCTGGGGAAGCAGAGCTCCAGGACACATTGGTGGGGTCTTCACTCCAGGGAAGCCCGGCCAGCATCCTGGTGGCATCTGGAACCTGGTGATTGAAAAGAGAGTTAACATACGAAGCCAAACAATTTGTTGAGCAATCATGGATCCCAAGCTTGGAATAGTGGAGAGGAAGTGTTAGGGAGGTACTCACTGCAAACTCTAATGTACTTCTGCTTTCCGGTATATATTTTGCAGTAGTTTATGGATACGTGTGAACATAAGCTCTCTCTCACAGAAACTGGTGTATATCTAGGTTATGGGACTTTGTTAGAAAGTGAACTACCTGAGATGAAATTAGAGTGTAGTATAAAAGGAAAGGTCTCACCCGAGTAATGAAGCCGAAGGGTTGTCATTCTACATGTGAAGTCTCTGGAAGCAGTCTGAGGTGAAGCATGTTGAGGTGGCAATCGTTGTGTTGGTTAGGTTGTGATCGGCGGATGCAATATTATTTGGTTTGGATTGGGAGACGCATACGGGAAAGTGGGCCCTGTCCAAGGGTTCCAGGACTGGGGGAAGTAGGGGCTCTATAGTGGAGATGTGAGGTTCCTGCTGTCTTAGGGTTCAAAAAGACAATCGATAGTTAATGTTATCATCACATTGTTTGGTAATTGGGTTAACTTTGAAAAGTCCTTTTGTTATGGTTTGCTGTACAGTATCCAGTATCTTGTATATAGCTGTGCTATTGGATGCTTCTAATCTACTTGGTCTAGGCTTTTGAGAGACTCCGCATATCAAATACACAGCCTATATATTAAAAAGATTCAGTTTGTGTTTTGAGAAACTTTGAGACATACAACTGATTTTCCCCCTCTAATATTAATTAACTACTGATTTATATGTCTACATTTTGCTAGGAGTGTACATAAACACCATTCCCACCACCAAAGGACTGTGACCCATCCCTCCCACCCACTCCCACCCCCCACTGGCCCAGGAAGATGCAGGTCTACCCCTCACCACAGGGTTTTTACTTTGGTGCCCTACTTACAATTTGATCAGGTCCTGCTTTTAGTTTCTCTTTCAGATCTTCTTCCTCAACTTCTGTTGATGAGTGGGATCATCCCATACTCATCTTTATCTTTCTGACTTAGTTCACTTAACATAATTCCTTCTAGCTCTGTCCAAGATGGGTCAGAGAAGGTGGGTTCATTGTTCTTGATAGCTGCATAGTATTCCTTTGTGTATATATACCACAGCTTTCTCAGCCACTCATCTGTTGTTGGGCACCTGGGTTGCTTCCAGGTTTTAGCTATTATGAATTGTGCTGCTATGAACATAGGAGTATACACCTCTTTTTGGTTGGGTGTTATGGAGTCCTTGGGGTATAACCCCAGGAGAGGAATTACTGGATCATATGGAAGGTCCATGTCTTGCCTTCTGAGAGTTTTCCAGACTGCTCTCCACAGAGGCTGTAGCAATTTACCTTCCCACCAGCAATGTAAAAGGGTTCCTCTGTCCCCATATCCTCTCCAGCATTTGTTGCTGCTGTCCTTTTTGATGTATGCCATTCTTACAGGAGTGAGGTGGTATCTTAGTGTTGTCTTAATTTGCATTTCTCTGACAATCAGTGACCTAGAGCAGTTTTTCATATGTTTGTTAGCCTTTTGGATCTCCTCTGAGGTGAATGTTTTGTTCATATCCTCTGCCCATTTTTGGATGGGGTCATTTGCTTTTTTGGTGCTAAGTTTGCTGAGCTCTTTATATATTTTGGTGATTAGTTTCTTGTCTGATGTCTGGCATGTGAAGATCTTCTCCCATTCTGTGAGGGGTCTCTCTGTTTGTTTAATAGTTTCTTTGGCTCTGCAGAAGCTTTTCAATTTGATGTAGTCCCATTGGTTTGTTTCTGCTTTAGTCTTCCTTGCAATTGGGTTTGATTCATCAAAGATGTACTTGAGGTGTAGGTGGGAAAGTGTTTTACCAATGTTTTCCTCTAAGTATTTGATTGTTTCTGGTCTGACATCTAGGTCTTTGATCCATTTGGAGTTGATTTTTGTTTCTGGTGAGATAAAGTGGTTCAATTTCATTCTTCTCCATGTTTCAACCCAGTTTTCCCAGCACCATTTATTGAAGAGAGCCTCCTTTTTCCATTTAATCCTTTGGGCCCCCTTATCAAAGATTAGATGCCCATAGGTGTTGGGATTTACTTCTGGGCTTTCAATTCTGTTCCACTGGTCTGTGTGCCTATTTTTGTTCCAGTACCATGCTGTTTTGATGATGATGGCTTTATAATATAGTTTAAGGTCTGGGAGTGTGATGCCTCCATTTCTGTTTCTTTTCCTCAAGATGGTTTTGGCAATTCTAGGTGTTTTCAGGTTTCAGATAAATGATTGTATTGTTTGTTCTATTCTCTTAAAGAATCTTGGTGGAATTTTGATGGGTATTGCATTAAAGTTGTATATGGCTCTGTGGAGAATATTCATTTTGATGATGTTTATTCTTCCAATCCATGAGCATGGGATATCTTTCCATTTCTTGGTATCAGTTTCTATTTCCTTGAGTAGCGACTCATAGTTTTCAGCATACAAGTCTTTCACTTCTTTGGTCAACTTTATTCCTAGGTATTTGATTGATTTTGCTGAAACAGTAAATGGGAGTGATTTCTGGATGTCTTCTTCTTCAGATTTAGTGTTTGCATAAATAAATGCGACTGATTTTTGTACATTGATTTTGTAGCCTGATACCTTGCTATATTGCCTAATAACTTCCAGTAATTTTCTGCTGGATTCTTTGGGTCTTTCTATGTATACTATCATATCATCTGCAAATAGTGAGAGCTTGACTTCTTCCCTTCCAATCTGTATTCCTTTGATTTCTTTCTCTTGCCTGGTTGCTATGGCAAGAACTTCCAATACTATGTTGAAGAGTAACGGTGACAGTGGACATCCCTGTCTAGTCCCCGATCTGAGGGGGAATGCTTTCAGCTTCTGTCCATTGAGTATGATGTTGGCTGTTGGCTTGCTATATATAGACTCCACTATCTTGAGGAATTTACCATCTATTCCCATTTTTTTGTAGAGTTTTGATCATGAATGGGTGCTGGATTTTGTCAAAGGCTTTCTCTGCATCTACTGAAATAATCATGTGGTTTTTGGCTTTGCTTTTATTGATGTCGTGAATGACATTGATTGACTTTCGGATGTTGAACCAGCCTTGCATTTCTGGGATGAATCCCACTTGGTCATGATGAACAATCTTTTTGATGTGTTGCTGTATCCGGTTGGCCAAGATCTTGTTTAATATTTTGGCATCTATGTTCATCAGAGATATTGGTCTGTAGTTTTCCTTTTTTGTTCTGTCTCTATCAGCTTTTGGTATCAGGGTGATGTTGGCTTCATAAAAGGTGGAAGGGAGTATTCCTGTTTCTTCAATCTTATGGAATAGCTTAAGAAGTATGGGTATTAACTGTTTCCTGCAAGTTTTGTAGAATTCGTTTGTGAAGCCATCTGGTCCAGGACTTTTGTTGTTGGAGAGATTCTTAATAACGGTTTCAATTTCTTTGTCTGTGATTGGTGCATTTAGATTTTGTAGTTCTTCTTGGTTCAGTTTTGGAAGTGCATAGGTTTCTAGGAATTGTTCCATTTCTTCCAGATTCTCTAGCTTGGTGGCATATAGTTCTTTATAGAAGTTTCGCAGGATTCTCTGGATTTCTGTGGTGTCAGTTGTGATATCTCCTCCATCGTTTACAATTCTATTAATTTGAGTCTTCTCTCTTTTTTGTTTGGTGAGTCTGGCTAGGGGTTTGTCAATTTTATTTAATCTTTCAAAGAACCAACATTTGGCTTCATTGATCTTTTGTATGGTTCTCTTATTTTCGATGTTGTTTATTTCTGCTCTAACTTTAGTGATTTCTGTCCTTCTGGTTGCTTTAGGGTTCCTTTGTTCCTCTTCCTCTAAGTCCTTGAGGTGTGCATTAAGGTCGTTCATTTGAGCTTCTTCTTGGTGTTTAATATGTGATTGTATGGCTATAAGTTTCCCTCAGACTGATCCTTTTCTACTGGTGCAGGCCATCTTCTCTTAGTGTTAGCTTGGGAAAGGGGCACAAATTGAGGATGGAAAGAGGAAGGGGACTCCTGCCTATCCAACAAGATCAGCCTAATCAGTCCTGGTGATCAGTGGGGTGACAGATGTTGCAGCTAGAAAACCCTCACATATTTTCAGTCAATTTCTTCTTTTTTATATCGTTTACTTACTGTATAGAGACAGAGCAATATTGAGAGGGTTAGGGGAGATATAGATGAAAAGAGAAAGAAAGATACCTGCAACAGTTTCACACCTCACCATTCATGAAGCTTCCCTCTAGGTGGGGACCAGGGCCTTGAACCTATGTCCTTGTGTATTGTAACATCTGGGTTCTACTAAGTGTGCCACCACCTGTCCCACTTTGTAATGTGTGTACTTAACCAGATGCGCCACCGCCTGGCTCATACCTGTCTCACTTTGTGTCAATTTCTTAATTATGTTACACACCAACACTTTTTTTTTTTTATTGCAACCAGGGTTATTGAAATTATGGCTTGGTGTTGGCACTACTAGTCCACTGCTCTCAGCAGCCATTTGTTTCTTTCTTTTTTTTTCTATTTTTTTAATTAGATAGGACAGAGAGAAATTGAGAGAGGATAGGCATATAGAGGAGAGAAAGACACCTACAGACTTGTGTCACTGCTTGTGAAGCGAATCCCCCTGCAGGTAGGGAACAGGAGCTTGAACCCAGGTCCTTGTTCATGGTAATATGTGCACTTAATGAAGTGTACCACTGCCTGGCCTCCCAAATCAATGCTTTTTGAGCACTGTAAACTAGACAGTGTTAATCAAAAGCATATTCACCAGACACTGAGAGCTATATCCAACAAAGCCCCTACCTTCTTGGAACTTGCCTTGGAAATAAACAGATGAATCAGCAGGTGTGCATTATGGTAGCTGGTGCTGAGAACTATGGGGAAAAGAGTTTTGAGCACGGGGTGAGGAGTGTGACTTGTTACTGAGTGTGACTTGTTACTGTGATCAACAAGGTCCCTAAAATAAATGGTAGCACTTGAGCAGAGACCTAAAAGAAGTAAGGAAAAGAGCCCTGTGGCCATGGAGGTTTGAGAAGATCCTGCCAGACTGAGGAGGCAGCAGGTGCAAAGGCCCTTAGGTCAGGATTTGTTCCAGGAAGAGCACGGAGGGGTAGGATGAGCAGGGGAGCTGGTGGGAAGTAAGGTCACAAAGAGCAGCACTGGCTAACAGAAATACAACACAAATGTAATTCTACTTTTTCTAATAGCTACATTAAAGAAGTACACTGAAGCAAATGAAGTCAACTTTAACAGTATGTTTGCTTAACTCAATACATTCCAAATGTTACTCATTCAGCGAGTAATCAAAGTAAGGCTTATTTTGAAAGACTTTATATTTTTTCCCCCTCTACTTAGTTGACGAAATCTGGTGTGTATTTTCAAAATCTGTGCACACATCTCATTTTGGGCAAGCCACTTGAGTGGCTTTGCAACTTGATTGACCAGGTTTGACTAGTTACATCCATTCTGGAGAGCACAGACCACACCCAGGCATCTGAATGGAGTGGGGGAGTCTTGGAAAGCGCTGGTGCCCCAGTGTGCTGTCCCTCAGCTTTGGTTTCTAGAAGTTCATCCCTGCTGCAATGAGAGGGAGGTGGCTATAGGGCTGGCGATGGTGGGAGCAGGGACCAGCCAGGGAGACTGGGCAGGGCCTCTTAGCAGCACCCACTATGGGAGCTTCTGGCTGTGCATTGAAGGTAGGATAGCCAGACTTTTCTGTGGTGGTGTTTGAATGGGAGAAGCCCAGGAAGAACCAGGGTTTTCAGGCTGAGCTACCAGACAGGAAGTCTGTGATGTGATGGGGGAAGGCTAGAGTTCAAGCATCTTGGGAGAGCATGGGGTTTTCTGTACATGAGCTGAGTTTGCCTTGTGCTGTTAATCTTCCCAGTAGAGTTAGTGAGCAGGCCTTTGGACATGTGATTCTTGGGTCCAGAGCAGAGGTCTGGCTGAGGATAGAATCTGAAGTCATGAGGCAACTGAGGACCCCAGGAATGGGTGCATGGAGAGAAGAGGGGCAAGTGACAGGAAGCCCACAAGGAAAGGGGATCAAAGGGTATGAACAACTGTGGTACTGCTGCTGGATGGGGGCAGGGGAGGCCCAGGGGCCCCTGGTCACTGATAGGAAAGTCCAAGGAAGACCAGTAACTTATTTGAAAGTGCTCACTTTGCTTATTTGTTTTATGAAAGGGAGAATGTGTGAGAGATATCGAGAGAGTACATGCAAGAGAGGAGAGAGAAAGACTAAGAGAGACTGAGAGAGGTCGAGAGATTTAGCATATACTGTGCTGGGATTGGGGGGGTCAAACATGAGCCCTTAGACTATGCTGTATTGCTGAGCTATCTCCCTGGCTTGAACATTTTGCTTTCAGGGTGAGCAGACTAGGGTAGCCACTTAGCATGGGGTATATAGTCATGAGGACCTCTTTTTTACTTTAACATTAAGCAACATGGCAGCTGGTGGAGCTGCACCCATGAGGTGGCAAAGAGAGGAAGCATGAAATCTCATTTATGCTCCCAGTGGAGTGAGAACTGTTTGCAGAGAAGGAAACTGAGGCAAAGAAAGGTCTAGTCATTTGTCCAGGGCCATGTAACTGGTAAGAGGAGGCAGCAGCTGGGTCCCAGTGCAGACGGCATCTTAACTACATGCCACTCTTCTCACTGGTGAAATCTCTTTCCCTCTTTTGTCCAGTCTAGTCACAGCAGGCAGGGATACACAGAGATAGGACTCGGTGAGTCTTTAGTGACCAAGTGTGTAGACATGAGGTTCTGTTCTGGGAAGGCTTGGGCACCAGAGCTCTAGCTCAGTCCATTCATCAGCTCTTCTTAAAAAAATTTTATTTATATATATATATATATTTTGCCTCCATGGTTATTGCTGGGGCTTGGTGCTTGCAGTATGAATCCACTACTCCTGGTGGCCATTTCCCCCATTTTTTTTAACTGGATAGGACAGAGAGAAATTGAGAGAGGAGGGGGAGATAGAGAGGGAGAGAGATAGACACCTGCAGACCTGCTTTATAGCTTGCAAAGCAACCCCCCTGCAGGTGGGGAGCTGGAGGCTCAAACCAGGATCTTTGTACTGGTCCTTGCACTTTGTACTATGTGCACTTAACCCAGTGCTCCACCATGCACCCCCCCCCCCCCCGCTCTCTCTCTTCTCATTGCACCACCTCGTGCTGCCACAAACTGAGTCTTTACTTCTGCCAGTATACTGGATGACCTTGAGACCCTTTCTTCCTTGGGCTTCCTTCTTTATACAATAGGTTTGAAAGTAGTTAGAGGGTCTCTTATTAGACTCCCACTGGAGCAGGTCAGGGTGTGCAGGCTTAACTCCACCTCCCATCTGTCATCAGGAGGGACAGATGCTCTATTTGTAAGGTGATGATAGTCCCTAAACAGCTCAGATCATGGAGGAGGTTAGCCCCTAAGGGGAACACACCCATTCCTGAGAGTCCTGCTCTCAGCACATGGTGGCTTAGGAGCTCTGCCCAGTTAGAGCCTGAGGCTTCCACCAGTCCCACCCCTTCAGTGGGGGGTTTTCAGCAATACCCCCTGCAACATTTTGAAATGTGTAGGGACAGTTTTATAGATGCAGTGGTGGGTGTGAGGAGGCCTCCAATGCTCAGCTCTGTGCTGGATGACCAGGGCCCTGGCCCCTCTTGGCTCAGCTGCCACTTGGTGGTACGTTTCTGTGCTGGTCACTCTATGTCCCCATATTCTACATTAGTGAACAGGCTCATGACTAGGTTGAAATTGACAGCTGCCACTGTGATAGCTCACTATCTGCATGGCTCACTGAATGTTGGACATGTCCTGAGCATTTTGGGGACCTGGGGACATTGGATCACAGGGCCTTCACCACAGCCTTAGCAGGTGGGGGCTTCAGAGTGAGCCCTGTTCACAGGAGGAGAAACTGAGGCACTGGAGAGCACACAACAAGCTTGAGTTTCTGCCCTGTGCCCATTGCAGGCATCTAATCTGTTATCTCTGCTCCTCAGGGACAGGGGCAGACCCGGTGGTCAGTGTCAAGAGCAACCATTGCCTGGATGCTGCCAAGGCCTGCAACCTGAACGAAAACTGCAAGAAGCTCCGCTCCTCTTACATCTCCATCTGCAACCGCGAAATCTCGCCCACAGAGCGCTGCAACCGCCGCAAGTGCCACAAGGCCCTGCGCCAGTTCTTTGACCGTGTGCCCAGCGAGTATACCTACCGCATGCTCTTCTGCTCCTGCCAGGACCAGGCATGTGCCGAGCGCCGCCGCCAGACCATCTTGCCCAGCTGTTCCTATGAGGACAAGGAGAAACCCAACTGCCTGGACCTCCGCAGCGTGTGCCGGACTGACCACCTGTGCCGGTGAGAGTGCCTTGGGGATCCTGGGGGGTTCTGGGGTGTCATGGGGTGCTCGATCTTCACAGCTTCTTCAGTGCTTACTGGGCTATCAATCTGAGCTCAGTGAGGAGGGCAGTGGGATTTGCACACAGTGATTGTCATTGCCATGCACTTACCTAAACACTCCACCCTCTACCATCTATCTGTTCATCTTCTGTATGCCATATACTCATTCACCCATTCATGCACTATGGTTTACAGTCTGCCCACTCTATGCCCAACCTTGTATAGTGTGTGTGAGTCTGAGTATGTGTGTTTGGAAATGGAGGCAAGGAACCCCAGAGTTTACCACTTGGCATCACAGACTCCTGAGCCTGGATTGAGAAGGCCCCTTCATTGAATCTGATCTCTCCTATGTGTTAGCGAGCATAAATCAAACCACCATCCACTGCAAGGAAGCAAAGATGTTTATTGACGAATTGCAATCCGGGCCGAGATGGTGACTGGTGTTAGTCTACCAAGCTCGACCCCGAACAGGGCTCAAGCCACACAATTTATAGGAATTCAGAATACACTCAGAGAGGGGGAGCACATCACCTTATCAACCTACATCCAATAACAGGCTATAGCAAACACAAAATCCAATCATTTCAAACTTAGCAAAAAGCGGGGTCCATACAAAGCAAAGCGCGGGCTAATTTCAAACCTTGCAAAACCAGACAACCAATAAGACTTGACCAGGTATTAGGTCCTCACATCCCCCTACCGTCATACCAGGCCATACCAGGCCATCTGGTGACCAGTTTACTGCTGGGGCTGTGCAGAGGTCCTGATAAGGCTAGCCCTCACACAGAACTTCTGCAAAACACCTGATGACCTTCACTGATTAGTCCCGTTCTTCAAAGGGAAAAGGGCAAGGAATTTTCCACCTCATACTACAAGCAACTCATACTAAAAGCACTTAACAAACAACTGCATAAAAAGGGAATTTCAAGGCTACTGCCTTTTACACTATGCAGGAAGTCCTACCAGCTTGATACCCTGGCAGATATCACGGCCAGGGGCTCAGTAAATTGTGGAGGTGCTCACCCCACACTGAGCTGAGCCATTGTGATGTTGGGGTGGTGCATGGGTCTGTGCTCTGACAGCCCTTGAATTTGAACTTTCCTGCTTCTTAGCTTTGTAGCTTGAGAAACTCTTGAGTCCTCATTTGTCTACTGATGAGACGGGATTAGAAGTGTCTCTCCTCTGAGTTATTGTGAGGACCAGAGGGTGCCGTGTGTCTCCAAAGCTTCACACAAAGCTTGGCATGCTGTTAGTTCTAATGAGTGCAGCCTAGCTGGAAGGGTGTTTGTTGTTGCAGTGAGTTGAAATCTGCCTCTTTACAACTCTCCTCCTTTGCTGTTTGTTGTTAAGCTTTTGTGCCCAGTGCTTGGTTCTGAGGCCTATGTGTGAGGAGTGCTGAGGCCCAGAGGGTAGAGAAACCAGGAGACTGTCCATCCCAGTGCAGCGGGATAGTGGACAGGGACTGTGGACTCCAGGGGAGGGTCCACTGAGGGTGGGGTGGGGTTATGGGTGTCCTCTCATTCAGTATGTACATGGAGGTCACTGCTGTCATCCTGTTAATCTGCCAGGTGGGGAGGGAGAAAAATAACAGGCCTAAGGTCACAGGGTGCAGACATCTCAGTGCTGAGACCTGGTTACACGACCTCCTTTTTAGATTAGAGTGCTGTTCTGGCCTGGGATAAGACAACAGCTGTGGGGTTGGAGAGATGGTATGGTTTTTAAGTGGACACGGCAGGGCTGGGTGAGCAATTGAGTGTTCCTGGAGGTGGAAACAGCTGTTTTGTTGACTCCATAACCCACCTCGGCAGTATGCACTCCAGGAGTATGGCTGAGTGGATATGTGAATGGTCACTGCTATGTTTCCTGGCCAGATGCCTGTGGGGCAGTGGGGCCAGTGTGTGGAGTTGCTGGACATGTAGAGTTGGAGGTTTCCAGGGACCCATTGTCATCTTCATGACAATGTCTGGTGGGTGTCTGGACTTGTGGGCATAGAGCTCCGTGAAGAGCTGGAGTGGAGAAGAAGGTTTGAGGCTTGATGGGTGTCCTATTGGTAACTGAAACCACAGCGGCACATGAAGCGGTCAGGGAGTCAGGGCCTTTGCTGGAGAGGCCTTCAGAGGATGCTCTCCAGCAGCCTAGGAGACAAGTGAAGCCACTGGTGTGGATAGAAAGGGGGGAGGGGCAAAGGCAGTGGGACCTGTGACAGGAGAGGGAAGAGGGCAGATGAGAGTAGTCAGAATCCAGATGAGAAAGGGAGGGTGGCATGGGGCCTCAGTTTCTTGCTTTATGTGTATGACAATATGTGTAAGTGTATGAAAGTGTTGTATTAACAGTCAACCATGAATCCTAATAAAAATATTTAAAAAGTGTGAACATGTGAGAGTGCATGTATGTGTGAAAGTGTCTGGTGGTATGAGTGTATCATATGTATTATATGGTGTATCAGAATGTATGTGTGAGAGTCTAAGGTGTTTGCATGTGCATGTGTCTGATACTATGTGTGTGTATGGAATATATTCAGGAGTCTTAGTGTGTGATGGGGTGGGTGTGTCTGAGAGTGTGTTTGGTGTGCCAGGATATATGTGTATAAGAATCTATGTACTTGGGCTTATGTGTGTGGCACATGAGGGTGTATGAGTTCCTGAGACAGAGAAAGTGGCAGGTGGAAGCAGGGTGCAGTGGTTGCAGGCCTGTCCGGAGCAGGCATGGAGGCAGTGGAGCAGATGATCTTTGGGACCAGACTGGTACTGGATATGTGTGTTCCACACTGTGGGAGCATGATGACATGTGAACTGAAGAGAAGGCTGGTGCAGTTGTGAGGGGGAGCCAAACCCCAGAGCTGGTGGCTGGGCTTTGGAGATCTTGAGGGAGGCAAACAGACTCTTCTCCTTTCTGACTAAAAATACAGCTGATGTATTAGTTACAGCAATGGGCAGAGGCTGTTTAAGATGAATATGTGCATATCACATATTAGCTTTAGAAATAGAAACTGAGATCCCTAAGCAGGTGTGTGGTCTGGTAAAGCCGCCGAGCTCCCTGGGAACTGAGTAGAGTGAGGACGTGGTAGGCCACACCATTCCCATGTGAGCAGAAGCTACTCCAGCACAGATGGGTCAGGTACATGCAAGATATGGGGGGCAGATCTCCCTCAGATGACTCAGCAAAGAGTCTTGGGCAGAGATACCCTTTGTGAGTAGTGTGGGCATTATTATTATTATTTTCTTCTAACTGCTGGGGCCTTGCATCTGTAAGATTCCATTACTATTTATTTATTTAAAAAAGGAGACATTAACAAAACTGTAGGATAGGAGGGGTACAACTCCACACAATTCCCACCAACAGATCTCTATATCCCATCCCCACCCCTGATAGCTTTCCCACTCTTTATCCCTCTGGGAGTATGGACCCAAGGTCATTGTGGGTTGCAGAAGGTGGAAGGTATGGCTTCTGTAATTGCTTCCCCGCTGAACATGGGCATTGGCTGGTCGGTCCATACTCCCAGTCTGCCTCTCTCTTTCTATAGTAGGGTGGGTTTCTAGGGAAGCGGAGCTCCAGGACACATTGGTGGGGTCGTCTGTCCAAGGAAGTCAGGTGGGCATCATGCTGGCATCTGGAACTTGGTGGCTGAAAAGAGAGTTAACATACAAAGCCAAACAAATTGTTGCACAATTAGGACCTAAAGGCTGGAATAGTGTAGATAAAGTGTTGGGGGCTACTCACTGCATACTCTTGTGTACTTTTGCTTTCAGGTATATATTTTGCCCTAGTTTATGGATAGGTATGAACATATGCTCTATCTCAGGGGACCTGGTCTATATCTAGGTTTTGGGACTTTGTTAGGAAGTGAGTCACCTGGAATGGAATTAGAAAATACTATGAAAGGAAAAGTCTCACCCAAGTAATGAAGCTGAAGGGTTGTTATTCCACACCTGAAGTCTCTGGACACAGTTTGAAGTGAAGCATGCTGAGGTGGCACTCGTTGCGTTGATTAGGTTGTGATTGGTGGATGCAATATTATTTGATATGAATTGAGAGAAGCATGAAAGAAAGTGGGCCCCACCCTAAGGTTCCAGGACTGGGGGAAATATAGGCTCTATAGTGGAAATGTGAGGTTTCTGCTGTCTTAGGGTTATGGATAGTTATTTTTATCATCACATTATTTGGTAATTGGATTAACTTTGAAAAGTCCCTTTGTTCGGATTTGCTGTACAATACCCAACATCTTGTATATAGCTGCCACTGGTTGTTTCTGTTCTACTTGGTCTAGGCTTTTGAGAGAATCCACATATCAAAGACTCAGCCTATGTATTAAAAAGAGTCAGTCTGTGTTTTAAAAAGTTCGAGACATACAGTCAATGTTTCCCCTCTCATATTAATTAATAGTGATTTATATGACTACAATTTAACAGTAGTGTACATAAACACCATTCTCACCACCAAAAGACTGTGACCCGTCCAACCCCTTCCCCCACACCCCCGCTGGCCCGGAAGCCACATGTCCACCCTCCCCCTCACCACAGGTTTTTTACTTTGGTGCCCTACTTTCAATTTAGTCAGATCCTGCTTTTAGTTTCCCTTTCTGTTCTTCTTTCTCAACTTCTGTTGATGAGTGGGATCATCCCATACTCATCTTTGTCTTTCTGACTTAGCTCACTTAACATAATTCCTTCTAGCTCCATCCAAGATGGGTCAGAGAAGGTGGGTTAATTGTTCTTAATAGCTATGTAGTATTTCATTGTGGATATATACCACAGCTTTCTCAGCCACTCATCTATTGTTGGGCACCTGGGTTGTGTCCAGGTTTTAGCTATTAGGAGTTGTGCTGCTATGAACATAGGTGTATACATATATTTTTGGTTGGGCATTATGGAATCCTTGGGGTGTATCCCTAGGAGAGGAATTACTGGGTCATATGGAAGGTCCATGTCTAGCCTTGTGAGAATTCTCCAGACCACTCTCCAGAGAGGCTGGACCAATTTACATTCCCACCAGCAGTGCAGAAGGGTTCCTCTGTCCCCATAGCCTCTCCAGCATTTGTTGCTGCTGTCCTTTTTGATGTATGTCATTCTCACAGGAGTGAGGTGGCATCTCAATGTTGTCTTTATTTGCATTTCTCTGATAATCAGAGACCTGGGGCAATTATTCATATGTTTGTTAGCCTTTTGGGTCTCCTCTAAAGTGAATGCTCTGTTCATATCCTCTGCCCATTTTTGGATGGGGTCATTTGCTTTTTTGTTGCTAAGTTTGCTGAGCTCTTTGTGTATTTTGGTGATTAATCTCTTGTCTGATGTATGGCATGTGAAGATCTTCTCCGATTCTGTGAGGGGTCTCTTTGTTTGTGTGGTAGTTTCTTTGGCTGTGCAGAAGCTTTTCAATTTGATGTAGTCCCATTGGTTTGCTTCTGCTTTAGTCTTCCTTGCAATTGGGTTTGTATCATCAAAGATATCCTTGAGGTTTAGGTGGGAAAGTGTTCCACCAATGTATTCCTCTATGTATTTGATAGTTTCTGGTCCAACATTCAGGCCTTTGATCCATTTGGAGTTGATTTTTGTTTCTGGTGAGATAAGATGGTTCAGGCTCATTCTTCTGCATGTTTCAACCCAGTTTTCCCAGCACCATTTATTGAAGAGAGCCTCCTTCCTCCATTTAATACTTTGGGCCTCCTTATCAAAGATTAGATGTCTATATGTGTGGGGGTTTAGTTCTTGGCTTTCAGTTCTGTTCCACTGGTCTGTGTGCCTATTTTTGTTCCAGTACCAGGCTGTTTTGATGATGATGGCCTTATAATATAGTTTGAGATCTGGGAGTGTGATGCCTCCATTTCTGTTTCTTTTCTTCAAGATGGTTTTGGCAATTCTGGGTGTTTTCTGGTTCCAGATAAATGATTGCAGTTTATGTTCTATTCTCTTAAAGAAGCTTGGTGGAACTTTCAGGGGTATCGCATTAACTTTGTATATGGCTCTGGGGAGAATATTCATTTTGATGATATTTATTCTTCTAATCCATGAGCATGGGATGTCTTTCTATTTCTTGGTATCAGTTTCTATTTCCTTGAATAGTTACTCGTAGTTTTCAGTATACAGGTCTTTTACTTCTTTGGTCAGGTTTATTCCTAGATATTTTATTGATTTTGCTGCAACAGTGAATGGGAGTGATTTCTGGATGTCTTCTTCTTCTTCAGATTTAGTGTTTGCATAAAGAAATGCCACTGATTTTTGTACATTGATTTTGTAGCCTGACATCTTGGTATATTGCCTAATAACTTGCAGTAGTTTTCTGCTGGATTCTTTAGGTTTTCCTATGCATACTATCATATCATCTGCAAATAGTGAGAGCTTGACTTCTTCCCTTCCAATCTGTATTCCTTTGATTTCTTTCTCTTGCCTGATTGCTATGGCAAGAACTTCCAATACTATGTTGAAGAGTAATGGTGGTAGTTGAGAGCCCTGTCTAGTCCCTGATCTGAGGGGAATGCTTTCAGCTTCCGTCCATTGAGTATGGTGTTGGCTGTAGGTTTGCTATATATGGATTCCACTATCTTGAGGAATTTCACATCTATTTCCATTTTTGTAGTGTTTTGAGCATGAATGGGTGTTGGATTTTGTCAAAGGCTTTCTCTGCATCTATTGAGATAATCATTTTGGCTTTGCTTTTATTGATGTGGTGAATGCCATTGATTGAGTTACGTATGTTAAACCAGCCTTGCATTTCTGGGATAAATCGCACTTGGTTGTGATGAACAATCTTTTTGATGTGTTGCTGTATCCGGTTGGCCAAGATCTTGTTTAATATTTTGGCATCTATGTTCATCAGAGATATTGGTCTGTAGTTTTCCTTTTTTGCTGTGTCCCTATCTGCTTTTGGTATCAGGGTGATGTTGGCTTCATAGAAGGTGGAAGGGAGTGTTCCTGTTTCTTTGATATTGTGGAAAAGCTTTAGAAGTATGGGTATTAACTGTTTCCTGAAGGTTTTTGTAGAATTTGTTTGTGAAAGAATCTGGTCCAGGAGTTTTGTTGTTGTGAAAATTCTTAATAACTTTTTTGATTTCTCTGTGATTGTTGCATTAATATTTTGTACTTCTTCTTGGTTCAGTTTTGAAGGTCGTATGATTCCAGGAATTCTTCCATTTCTTTCAGATTCTCTAGCTTGGTGGCGTATAGTTCTTTGTAGAAGACTCACATGATTTTCTGCTTTCTGTGGTGTCAGTTTTGATATCTCCTCCTTCATTTACGATTCTATTAATTTGAGTGTTCTCCCTTTTTTTAAAGTGAGTCTGGCTAGGCATTTGTCAATCTTGTTTGATTTTTCAAAGAACCAACATTTGGCTTTAATTTTTCAAAGAACCAACATCTGGCTTCATTGATCTTTTGTATGGTTCTTTTATTTTCGATGTTGTTTATTTCTGCTCTAATTTTAGTGATTTCCAACCTTCTGGTTCATTGAGGGTCCCTTTGTTATTCTTCCTCTCAGTACTTGAGGTGTGCAGTAAAGTATTTTATTTGAGCTTTTTGTTTTTCTTTCTCTAATATGTGATTGTATGGCATGTGTTTCCCTCTCTATACTGCTTTAGCTGTGTCCCAAATATTTTGATAGCTTGTGTCTTCATTTTCATTTGTTTCCAGGAGCGTTTGAATTTCTTGCTTGAGTGTCTCTCCGACCCAGTAATTCTTAAGCAGTATGTTGTTTAGTTTCCAAATTCTGTGTCTTTTAATAATTTTCTGTTTGTAGTTAGATTCCATTACTCTTGACAGGTTCCTTCGTCCTTTAATTTCAGAGAGAGACAGAGAGACATAAAGACACACACACAGAGAAAGATGGATGCAGAGAGAGGGGAAAAGACACCACAACACTACTACACCATTCATGGAGCTTCTTTTGGTGCTGTGGTGCCAGGGGCACAGGCTGAGCCCTGGAGCATGGCAAAGTGTGTTATTAGTAGGTATCCTATCTCTGCCCTGTGAGTAGCATTTTAAGGAAGGACATTGTGGGCCTGGGGACCCTGAGTAAGATATGAGGAGGTCTAAACAGGGTGACTTCGGTGACTCACATAATGTCCTTCCTTCTCTGTTTAAAGTGCCAGGGTCGGGGCGGTCACTTATTTTTCAGGATGTAGAGGAAAGCAGACACAGGAGATTTGCTGGAAGGGTGAGAACATACATTGTAGAACCTAAAGGTATGTTCATAGGAGACGAGGTAACAAGAAGGTGAAGCTGGAAGTGGCTCTAGATTTCAGGATCGCTGTATGGGGTGAGATTCCAGCCACAGCAGCCTGGAGTTGGGTCCTAAGCAAGAAATCCCAGGCAAGCTGCTGAAGTTCTGTAGCCATGGTGTCCCTCAACTCATCTCCCCTGGTCTATCCTCATGAAAATTTCAAGTCTTGCTGGGGGTGCGGGCAGAGCCTGTGCAGTGGACCAGCTTGTTTGGGCCCAGGGATTAGATATGCGACCATATCAGGAGCTTTGACCCTGACTCAGCTGGGCTGGGGAGGTACACTGCAGAGACAGATGTGGGTAATGGTAGAGGTGGGTGCTGGCTCACTGTGGAACCAGGAGGCCCACCTTCTGTCCTTGCTTGGCCCATGGTCTCCCAAGGGCTTTTGGATGCATCATCTCATTCCTCATGGCCTGGTCCCATCACTGATCCTGGTGATCATGTATGGATGCTTCTCCTGTCTCCAAGGACCTTCCATTTTATAGGTCTAAGTCATAGAGTCAACTCCCCATCTTCCCCTCACCTCATGGGACATGAGGGAATGAATAAGGACAGTTCCTCAAGGTTGCCTGTGTGGGAGGCTGGGTTTGAGATCCCTCCACACTGTGACCCATGGACACTGTTCCTAGAGCTCATGGAAGATCCTGGGAAGTGACAGATTGGATGACTGGAGACCAGGCAGCTTGTGTTGGACTCTGCACTAGAAAGGACTTCTCCCATGCCCTCCTGCTCTTAACTTCCTCTACCTTGAGGGACTCCATGATGTACCCTTGAAGTAGAAATGTTTTTCCTATAAAAACTGGAGTCAACTAGCACTGTGGTGTTTGGGACAGAAACTGGGGCGGGGGAGAGGCAGTCTACTTTTCTTTCATGGTTTTTCATGGAGCAAAACTGTCTCGATGGGTGCCTGGGATAGCCCTTCTGGGGATGACTCCTTGGAAACAAGGTCCTTATCTTTGGTTACTGCCAGAATATTCCTTAGAGCTATAATGCACCATCCTCCCCCCCCACCAAACCTCACATTCTGGGTTGGGTTGAGCTTTGTCCTTCTGCTTGGGGAGCTGACCCAGCTATGTCCATGCTGCTCCTTGAGTGGATCTTGGCCCAGATTCTTTGAGGGGTGGGGGTGGCAGTGCTGCCAGGGGATGGTGATGCCAGGCTTCTTGCACCTCCCCTGTGATATTTAACGTAGCTATGCTGTAGTCGGAAATGTCACTGATGACAAAGTACTGGGGTTTGAGGAAGCCTTTGGCTAAATAGGGCTGTCAGCTTGTGGGACCTGGCATGACTGGCGCTCCTCCGGTTTCTGGGCCAGTGCCAGTGTGAGGTGAGGGTGGAAGCTTCCTGCTAAGTGGCTCTCTGGGGCCCTCACTCTGCCTCATCCTGGTTCATGCCTTCCTTTATCTGGACTTGGCTTCACAGAAACTCCAGAGAAGACTAAGAGTCTCTTCCAGGGAAAGGCTTTTGATATGGAATCTCTGAAGCTCAGAGAATCTATTGGAATGAATCCATGGAATTTGAATTCTCTCACTCAGTCCCCAGAGGGCCACGGTCTACTTAAAAAACTTATTATTATTATTTTTTTAGGTTTTCTTCCTTCCATCTAATTAGGAAAGATAAAAATTGAGAGGGAAAGGAGAGGGATAGAAAGGAAGAGAGAGAGAGAGACTTGAAAATCTGCTTCACTGCTTATGAAGCACTCCTGCTTACAGATGGGGAGTGGTGGCTTGGACCCTGGTCCTTGTGCATGGTGATGTTTGCACTTAACTAGGTATGTAACTGCCCACCCCCACCACCCATCCACCCTGATTTTATTTTTTTTAAATAATCTTTTGGCTTCTCCCTCTGAGTTTATTTTCACTTCATGGCCAGTCAGATTGTGTGTGTATGTGTGTGTGTGTGTGTGTATGTGTACACCTGTGTGCATGGCTTCTGCTGCCCAGTCCATATATGGAAGGGGCTCTGCTCCTCTGGATCTGTTGAGAAGATATAAATAACTCCGCACTGGCTTTGTGCCACATCCTGGACTGTCACTTAACCTCTGGGAGCTGCGGGTATGTATAAATAACTTGGGGCTGCCCTGGCTTGGGGCCTTTGAAGCAGTTGACATTGTCCTTGTCCAAAGGGAATTCTGGGAAGGCAGACGTGGGCCCTCCCTCCAGCCTTTTTGCCAGCCCCAGGGAGGACTCTTCTTAGGAAGCTCCCCTCTTCCTTACCTGGCTGGGGGTGTGTGCAGAACCTGCGGATCAGCAAGTCTGACTTTGAGTCTTGACTTCTTGAGCCTCGCCTCATTTCTTTTATGTTTAACACTGGGTTTCATGTCTGCATGATTTCACTGCTCCTGGTGGACTCTCTTCCTTTTTAAAAACTTCAGATATTGACAGAGAAAGAAAGATGGAAAAAGAAGGAGACACTACAGTGCCAATCCACCATTTACGGGGATTGTCCTGGTGCCATTAATAGTGCTCTTGTGTGGTGTTGGGGGTTTGAACTCAGATCCTTGTGCATGGCAAAGCATGCATAGTACCAGGCAGGCTATCTCCTGACCCCCCTCAACTTCTTTTGATGTTTCATAAAATCTCTAAGTCATTCTTTTGGTGGTATTGCTAGAACTTCATTTTTCCTGACTGGATTTTTTTTTAGGTAGAAGCTGAGAGAGAAAGACAGAGACAGAGAATGAAAGACACCATAGCACCAGTTCTTCCTCCAGTGTAGTGAGACCAGGCTTGAACCTGGAGACCATGTGGAAAAGCCAGCACACTGTCCAAGTGAGCTACTCTGGTAACCCTCTGGGTGATGGATTTAGGGCCATATCTCTAAATGGCAGCAAATGATTATTTGCATGAGGGTAAGAATAAGTAAGAGTTTCAAGCCTTCACTTCTTTTAAAAGAGACATTCCTGTATACCACAAAATCATAATTGAGGCCTTGTGTATATACTCTTTCAAGAAGCACACTGCTTTCACTGCCATCTCAGTTTCTTGACTTCACAAAACAGACACCCCACCCCCCACCATCACTAGTCTGTCAGTTTGGACAGACTGCCTGGGAGATTGTGCAGTGCCTCCTGGCTCTGTGCCAAAGAGGACTGTGATTGATGGGTGGTGCCTACCCCGGCAGGGTAGGGCGGAATGGATGACTGCCAGAATCCAGATGGTCATTCCTGAGGGCAGGGGGCCACTTGCAGAAGAGGGAATGGGGGTGTGGGGACCCTTTTTGGATTCATTTAACAGCTTTTGATTTGTCACCCACTCTGGAGCAGGCAGTGTTTTGGGGACTAGAGAGGTGATGGAGTAGACAGAGGTCTGTGCCCTCAAGGTGCTCACAATCTAGTGACAAGATGCTGTTTGTCACCTCTGCAGAGGGAGGAGACCAGGCAATCTCTGGATGGCTGCATGTTTGTTCAGAATCCCCAGTTCTGGTCTCCCGCCTCCCTGGGCTGCTCTGGGAGCACTGGAGAGTAGTCCCTTTCTGGGGGAGGTGAGCTGCCATTGGATGAACCACCCAGGAGCCTAGCTTGATCTGAGTTCAGAGCTGAGCAGCCCCACCCTCCTCAGAGTATAACCCATTGTGGGAATGGGGGGGGTAGAAAGACCACTTTTCTGAAGTACCCCACCAGGAGGGCTGATCGTGGAGGGAGGTGACATGGAAAGAGGCCATGGTTCCTCACCCTTGCCAGGCCCCCAGGCCTATCCCACCCTAAGGAACCCATGCTGCCTCCTGCTGTTGGTAGTTGGGGTTCTGCTCAGCCTTGAACTCTGGGTCCTGGGTTCCCGAACGACTTCTCCTGGAGTTTTCTATGGCACACTGAGACAGGACTAGAACATTTACCACAGGCTTTGGGGAAATAAACATAGAGAAGCTTCAGCCTAGAGGTCTGGTTTGTGAAATATGGTTCAGGTAGCTTCCTGTTCTAGCTGCTGGGGGGAGAGCAGCCTGGGCAGGACCCTCTCCATCTCTGTGTACAGTTGGAAGGTGGCTTCTGAAGCCAGCAGTAGTGACATTCTTGAGGCTGTGACATGAAGAGCAGGACCTGGCTACTGTGTGGAGATGGAGGGGAGGAGGCATGAGTGACTTCAGAGAGGCCAGAGGTTATTTTTGCATCACTAGATTAGGGATGATGGCGGCTCTGGCTGGGGGCTGACTGTGTTCAGGAAGATAAGTGGGTACATTTGCAATATTTGGGGGATGAAATTGGGATTAAGGGAGACAGGAATTCAGGAATAACTTCTGGGTTTTTGTCTTGAGCAAATTGGGTGATGGTATCATTTTCTGAGATGATGAGAGCTTGGTGGGGGGTTCCATCAGGTTTTCCATTTCAGGCATGGGGTATCTTTAAGACACTCTTCCTTGAAACTTGATGGGAGCTATGAATTCTGGCATCATTAGCCTATCTGTGATGTCTAAGGCAAGGGGGATGGGTGGGGTTGGCACTCCTAGGTAGGGCTTGTGCTTCGAGGGGCAGTGGGAATGTTCTAGACCCCTGCAAGTGCCTTGGGTCATTATGGCACTCCAGGAGTCAAAAGGAGATTTCTGAAAAAAAAATTAAATGAAAAAAAGAGGAGGGCATAGCTCTGATAGAAGCTGCCTGAGAGGCCCAGAGAGGCAAAGATATGTGGATAACAAGAAGCGGTGAGTGCTGGTGACCTCACCCAGCCTTGCACTGCTCTTCCATCTCACAACTAGTACTTAGCTTGGACTGTTCAGGGCAGCCTGTGGTTTACCTCAGCAGTCTGGGAGTGAACCCTGGATGTGGGGCTCAGGAAAGTCCTGTTGCCTGCCAGGATGGAGCATGCTGGAGCAGGTCCTCCTGGCAGGGGAACATGCCAGCGTGGGACGTTGCTCACCTGTCCCTTCAGTGGACAAAGTGACTGAGGAGAACCCAGTGTGGTCTTGGCATTGGGATGTGCAGTCTGGGGGTGACTGGAGGTAAGCACTCCATGGCTTTTCCATGATCCTCTATAGGTCCTGCAGTTGCACCCTTGGCGAAGGTTAGTCTGTGGGGACAGCTGTATGTGGTGTGGGCCTCATGTGCCTGGTGGTATAGGGTGCTGACCCATACAGATGTGGTCAAGACCCTAAATGTCCCTGCACTCCACTGTTCCTGGGCTTCCAGGGGCCATGAGATAGCAGCCAGCTTTTTTGACTTTGACCTAAGGAGTCTATGATGTGAGGGTGGGGAGAAGGGTTTTCCTAAGCTCCCTATTCTTCTTTTAGTCTGGACACCCACAAGAGCCTTCTTCATGAAGAAGTGGGGGCTTTCAGAGCATCCCAAGGGGTGGTGCCTCTCCTGGAGTTTTCAGGCTGGGGTATGACTGTCTCCTGCCCACTGAGCTGTGTTCCTTATCCTCCTGGTGAGGGAGTGAGGCAGGCCTGATCAGGGAGCTCTAGTCGGGTGCCCCACAGCCAGCAGTTGGCCTCAGGGCCCTTTAGGGGGGCTCTCTTGGAAGTCTTGAGACCTTTGTTAGCAGCCTTGTTCCTGTGATGCCTGAGCTGGCTCAGTCTGTCAGGCACTCCCCCCCGCCCCCACCCCAGCTTCCCTTCTGCCCACAGCAGAACCAGGACACTGAGTGATACACACAGCAGCAGTTTATATTTGTACTGCATACAGCGGGAGGGAAGTGTGTGACCAGCAGCCTCACCTAGCCTGACCCTTGACAGGAGCTTTGGGAACATGGGGTCTCTCCATCCCTTAGATTGTGAGATGTGCTCTGGGACCCTGTGGTATTGATCCCAGGAGGGGGCAGTGGGAGGCCTCTGTAAACTCCTTGTGCCATTATGGTATTACACTTGAAAGGAGATTTTTCTTTGGGGGGGTGGTGGTGGTGGTGAGGCTCTGACAGAAGACCTAGACCTAGAGAGGTGTTAAGAGACCTAGAGAGGTGAAGACTGAAATAGGTAAGCACTGAGTTGGGGAAAGTGTGTGTGGGGGGTGTTGGGGGTGTTGGTGACCTAGCTTTACCTTCCAAGGTACTGTAGTCAGCAGGACTTCACGCACATGGCTGGAAGGGGTGGACTGAGCCGAGGGTGAAGGAGGAGCAGGCCTGTACTGGAAGTGGCCCTTCTGCTTTGTATGTGGATAGTGTGTGCATTAAAATATGGATGATATCACTCATAGGCAGAAATTGAGTAATTAATTCTCCCAATAAAAAAATTACAGTCTATGTTAAAAACAAACAAACAAAAGGCCTGAGGGAAGCAAGAGGCAACCAACTCCTAAAACCTTTAAACATTTTACCTAGGGCTATGATTTTCCCTGGAAGACAAAATTTTATTTTATTTTATTTTTATTTATTTATTTATTTATTAATTTATTATTATTATTATTATTATTTTTACCAGAGTACTACTCAGCTCTGGCTTATGGTGGTGTGGAGAATTGAACATGGGACCTTGGAGCCTCAAGCATGAGAGTCTTTTTGTATAGCCACTATGCTATCTCCCCTGCCTACCATAGGATCTCTTTAAGTGAGAGTGACACCATTCAGTTGGTGTTTTAGAAAGATGTTTTTGAGAGATGGTCAGTGACACACATGTTACCATGTTCAAGGATCCAAGTTCAAGCCCCTAGATCTCTCAGCAGGTGGTAAGCTTCATGAGTGGTGAAGCAGGGTTGCAAGTGTCTCTTTTCTCTTTCCTTCTCTGTTGTCCCCTCCTCTCTTAATTTCTCTCTGCTCTATCAAATAAAAGGAAGAAAAAAAAAAGGCACCAGGAGTGGTGGACTTGTTGTGTAGGCACCAAGCCCCAGAGATAATTCTGATGTCAAAAAAAAAAAAATCCCTTTGGCCACTGTGTGATACAGGGGAGAGTGAGACTGGAGACACAGGGAGTTCATTAGGGACCTGCTGGGATGGGCCCTCTGGGACTTACCAGGTGTGGTTATTAGGAGTAGGGGTGGGTGGGGGCAGGTGGAGGAGTCTAGGATGTCACCAAGATGTATTGTCTGGTGGTACAATGCCTAGCAAAGCTTTGGAGAAGCAGGAAGGAGCAGGTGTGGGCATAGAGAGGAGATGTTTGGGTGTGGAATTTGTCTGAAAGCCTTTGGAATATGTGAATGGAAATGTCAGCAAAGTGTTTATCTTTGTGGGCATTCAGGAGGGAGACTGGGGCTTGAAATGGAGATTATGGGATTAAGTGGAATAGTCAGGAAGAGCAGTGAGCAATCGGGCCTGGCACACAGTAAAACATTCATTCCTTCAAAGAACTCATAAGCTCATTTGGGGAGATAGGGCTCATATGTGCGTGGAAACTAGCTACAGAGAGGAAGTCCTGCTTAATTATGTATTGTAAAGATTAAACTCTTTGCAGTAGGTATTGGGAGAGAGGGGATACCTGTGGCTAGAAGGGTCATGGAAGGTGGCAGGAGGCTGGGTCCTGAATTGGGGTGGGAAGGAGGCCAGGACTCTTAGGGCCTAGGCTTCTAGAAGTGGACAGAAGGGGAAGCAGGGCCGGTCTCTGACAGAACTGGATGTTCCTGTTCAGAACATCAGCTGTCAGTGGAGGGAGGGATGTATATGTGTGTGTGCTCATGTGCTTGTGTGTGTGTAAGAGTAGAGCTCTGAGACAGCTTGGGGAGAGAGCTAACAGCTCCTTCTAGCCCTTCTTAGATTTTCACCCACTGGTCTCAGCACCTCAGAGTGCTCCAAACTTGATGCACAATAACAGGAATGAATAGAACCAGGACAAATGGTGTTGTGTTAGGAGTCATATGAAAATCCCAATACTTGAATGAATGGATAAAGGGAATGAGGTACAAGTATACAATGGAATATTATTCAGGCATAGAAAAGAAGGAAAGTTTTCTATTTGTGACAGCATGGATGAACCTTGAGGCCACTGTGCTCAATAAAATAAATCAGAAGAAGCCAGATTTTCTGTGATCTCACGTATATGCAAATCTAAAACACAAAACAAAGAAAAGTCCCAGATGTACAGAGAGCAGATCTGTGATTGCCGAGGGGCAGGGATGGGGTGGGAGTACAGGCAGAGGTGAAATGCACAAACCTCTGGCTATTTTAAATAGGACCTGGGGCTATAATGCTCACTATAGTATAGATATGAAAGTCGCCGAGGGACAAGATCTTGAATGCTCTCAGGAAAAAGGTATGCAGTTATGGATGCAAGGTCATGGATGTTAGTTAGACTTACTGTGATGATCATTTTGCAGTGTATCTAAATATCCTTGGACACCTGAAACTAAAACCATGCTGTACATGCCACTTACTTTGTAATTAAAAACAAATCCCTAATATTACTACACACCTAATACTACTTCTGTTAATCACCCTGTTATCTTTGAAATGGAGATGAGTGTGAGGTGTTGGTGGGTTCCCCATCCTCAGAGGTACAGATCAGAGCTTCAGGTGCCCTGTCATGCTTCATATTCATGTCCAGGAAAAGAGCTCTTTGTAGACCTTCTGATCAGGTGTAATGCAGGTTTCCTGCCCCTTAGGGTAGAATAGAAGGGAAGGGATTATATAATACAGGAAACTCTCTCCTTCTCTCTCCCCCCTATTTATTTATTTATTTACTTATTTTTTTATTGATTTAATAATGATTGATAAGACCATAGGATAGGAGGGATACAACTTTACATAATTCCCACCACTAGAGTTACGGAGCCCATCCCCTCCAGTGGAAGCTTTCCTGTTCTTTATGCCTCTGAGAGCATGGACCCAGAATCATTATGGGGTGCAGAAGGTGGAAGATCTGATTTCAGTAATTGCTTCCCCACTGAACATGGGTGTGACCCCAATTTTTTTTTAATTTTTTAAATTATTTATTTATTTTTGAAAAAATTATTTATAAAATTAAAAATATTGACAAGATCATAGAAAAAGAGGGGTACAATTCCACACAACCCCAACACTAGAGTTCTGTATCCCATCCCCTTCCTTGAAAGCTTTTTTTTAAAATTTATTTTTTATTTAAGAAAGGATAAATTAACAAAACCATATGGTAGAAGGGGTATAACTCCACACAATTCCCACCACCCAATCTCCATATCCCATCCCCTCCCCTGATAGCTTTCCCATTCTCTATCCCTCTGGGAGCATGGACCTTATTCTTTGTTTCTGTGGGAGCATGAACCCAAGATCATTATGGGGTGCAGAAAGTGGAAGGTCTGGCTTCTATAATTGCTTCTCCACTGAACATGGGCATTGGTAGGTCTATCCATACTTCTTGTTTCTATCTTTCCCTAGTGGGGCAGGGCTCTGGAGAGGTGGGGCTCTAGAGTATGTTGGTGAAGTCATCTGCTTGGGGAAGTCAGGTTGGCATTGTGGTAGCATCTGCAACATGGTGTCTGTAAAAGCATTTACATATAAAGAATAAAAAATTATTTAATACTCAAGAACCCAAAGGTAAGAATAAAACAGATGAGATTTGGGGTCTCTATTTTGGAAAAAGCTAGTAGGTTTATTTTAGGTATATTACAATATTTTCCTTTATTTTAATCTGAACTTTGAAAGTGAAATTAATTTTACCATTTTGGATCATTGTGAGAATGATACTCACTATAAGACAGTTCAAGCCAAACAGGTAGGTCTGCTAGAGAAAGCAGAACACATCCTCAGGCATAATGTTGCTGGGCGCTGTGATGGTCATCCTTTGTCTTCTTGAAGGGAGGAATTCAGTCCACAGACTTGAAAGCAAAGGGAGTACAGAGTGGAATTTCACACAGAAGGCATGGATGGTACACAGAGGTGCCCAGTCCACAATGGGCATCGTGAAGAGGTTGAATTCCCCAGAATCACACACACACACACACACACACACACACACACACACACACACACACACACACACACACGTTTCCCTTTTTAATTCTGGGAACATTCTGGTTGCATGTCCTCTTTGTGGATATTGATTAACTCTGGGACATTCTGGGACCACATCCTCTTCAGAGAAATTGGGGAGTTAGCACTTGTTCTTTCCTGTTTTGGGCAGGCATTTTGTCTGTCCAGTGTCCCTTCATCTTTCCTGACACTAAGATAAGCAATCTACCTCCCTAACACTGACACCTTTAAATAAGCCACAGTAAGATTTTGAAGACTGGGATGTCCAGATTTTAAAAATATGCATACACATACATTTTTGCAAAAAAGGTGTCCTGTACCACATGCTACTTTGTAAGCTGTTTTTCTCCTTTAAATTTATGAGCACTGGGGGCTGTCAGGAGTGTTCCTTTGTCTTGTGGGTCTATGTGTGAATGGTGTGTATAAGCTGGCCCTCAAGTCCCTTCATTCCTTCTGTCTGAGGTGTGAAGAGTGAATTGTTTAAAGCTGACTGGGGCAGCACATTCTCGGAGAGAAGGGATACTTGAGCAGCAGGACCCCAGAGAATTGGCTTGTGACTCCTGACCCCCCCTCCTGGAACAGAGGAGCTTCACATGTCTGGGTTGTAGTTGTTCCTTACTGGGGTAGGTCACACACAGGAGTGTATGTTCTGACAGTGCACTGGGGGTGGAGGAGTGATTTTATAATGGAATTTTCAGAGAGAGAGAGATGCAGCCCAGAGAGTAGTTTGAGGAACTGGCTCAAATTCCCTGCTGCCCAAATGCAGAGGATTCCTATTTGGTAGGTTCTTTTCTGGGTCTGGGAAGACTCCTGCCATTAATTTATGTGCGAAACATTTTGGTGTTTCCCAGGACCAAAAATACCCAAGTAATACTAGGAAGGAATGCTCTACTTTAGTGTTGGCATCTCTAAAAGTCAAGTTGGCTGGGGTGTAGTGAGAGGGGCTGGGGTAACTGGGGAGTGTTGGGTCTGAGTCTTAGAATTCAGGGCTGGATGGCACCTTACTTTTTCATTTGTTCTTCCTGAGTGTTTTGCTTCTCTGGGGATGTTTTAAGCAAGGATCACTGCCTGCTACTTGCTAATCCTCTTCTAGTTCCAGTAAAGGCTGACTGGAATCTCTCAGAAACCAACAAGTTGAAGCTACTCAGTGGTAACCAGTGAGCTCTGCAGACTCCTTGTGAGTGCAGAGCTGTGAGGGCTGGGTCCTGCCTCCCAGAGCTGGCCTGGGGTTGGGCCAGAGCTAGGCTGTGAACCTGTCCCCCTGCCTTCTTCTCCATGTGCTGGGTAACCTTGCTAAGCCCAGGAAGTTGGAGGCATCTCTGGCTAACTTGTCTTCTAGTCTCTCTGCTATTTTATTTCCTTTAATTTGTATGATTTGGCTAGTAGAGGGTTTCTCACAGAATGGACCCACAAAGCACCTGCATAGGGCTTCAGGACAAGGCAGGGAGTCTCCTGGGACTCCTCACCTGCCGACTGGCTTGTGCACCCACCCCACTGTACTGAAGAGCTGCTGTGTGATGGCATGTAACTCAGCTGCGGTCTCTCCTGACTCCTTGTGATGCGCAAAAGGTGCTCTCATTGGGAAGGTAGCAGCTGGGTGCAGATACATCAGGGTGCCTGAAAATAGGTTTGGGTGAAGCCCTACAGATCTGCACTTGGACCCAGAAGAAACAACTTGAAGCACACCTCAAAGTTTCATTTTCTGGGTGAAGAGGATGTGGCCCCAAGAGATGGCATCACCCACCTCTAGTCACACAGCCAGGGAGTGTTGGACTGTTGCCTCCCTGGGCTGTGCTCTGTTCTCCCAGGCAGCTGAGCTATGGGAGCAGGCAAATCATACAGGGACTCAAAAACTGGGGTCCCAGAGTCAGGATGTGGAACATCTCTCAGCCTGTTTCCTTTTTAAGAAAAGGAACAGAAGTCACATCTCTCCTGACCTTGACACGAAGTGTGAATATATTTGAAGGTCCTTGGGCTGCTGGAAAAGTGTGCTTCCCTCCTGCTGGTGGGGGAGAAGGCCACCAGGGAAAGGTTGGGTTGCCATGGGCCTGCTGGCCTGATCCCCCTACAAGGGTGGCAGAATGTCAGGGGAGGCTTGGCACACAGGTTGGGGTCATGTTTGGCTTCTGGCCATGGACAAAAGGGCTAAGACCATCCTCCTTCTGGGCTGGGCAATCTTCAGGCTTTGGGGAGCCTGGCCAATGGTCCCGAGCTTCCTGTTCCTTTGCCTGCAACCCAGCCAGTTTCATAGCTGGGTAGGAAGGGATGCAAGGCTTAGGAGTGCCCATCACTGGGGTCCCCCATTCTGAATCCCCTCCCTTCCCTTCCTCTCTCTCAGGGGGCTCATGCCTTCTCTTACCCTCTTTTTGCACCTCCACCCCCAGTCCATGTGTATCAACCTCCTAGAGGTCAGTGGCAGAAAGGGCGGGGATGGAGGGGAGAGCAGAAATGATGATGACTTTGATTTTTTTCCTTCTCTTGGAGCCTGGGGAGGGTGGTTGTTTTGCTTCCTGGACCTCAGCGGAGAATTTTCTGCCAGACAATCATCTCGGCGCTTTCATTGCTTTCTGATGCTCCTCTAACTGTGCAGGGTCGGCTATTAAATGGTCATCAAACCTCAGCCTCTATCCCATCAATAGTCATAAAGCTGGGGAGATAAAAGCTATCAGTTTTCCATTATAACTGAAAGCAGTACTGTAGATAGCTATTTTCTCAATGCTGCAGATAGATGTATTTTAACTAGAGCAGGGTTTCCAGTTGGACTCCAGCTCAGCTGTGGGTCCTGCTGGGTCCAGGGGGCACCCACCAGGTAGAAAATAGTTGAGGGGTCATGCTTCTCTCTTTATGAGGAACACTGAAAGGCTATGTCCCTAAGTGGGGTGTGGGGTGGAGGTGGTGGGATTTGGACTCTTGACTCCTCGTACTAACCAGTCCCAAGCCCGAGTTCCAGAACTTTGATCTGTTATAGTAAGAAATGGTCCTCCTTTGCCTGGCTACAGGCTGAGATGGCTCAGGTTCTGGGCCCGGGCTCGGTGCCTAGAGGTTCCTAGGACATTTGGAGAAGGGAAAGGTTGCACCTGCAGGCTGAGTCTGTGTGACTCAGGAGCTGCTGAAGCCTGAGGAAGCAGAGAGATAGATGCAGAAAGTGGGGAGGGTGGGCACTGCTGACATATGGTCCCAGATGCTCACAGCTGAGCACACCGTTAGGAAATGGATTTTGCAATCAAACAGTCTCGAAGTGAGCAGCCATCAGATAAGTCCTGCGAATGAATTTTCCAAAGTGCTCCAACCCCAAAACTGCTGTCTCTGCTATGGTTCTAGAAACATTTGGGGCCTGAGCCCATCTCTTTATTCCTCTCCACGACTCCTTTCCTGGCACCACTTCTTGGGTGACAATACTCCAGCCTTCCTACACTTTATCTTAGCCAAAAGGCCGAGAAGCAATCACTCCAGCCTTCCTGCACCTGTGCTTGCTGCTGCTTTCCATGAGCCTGGGATCCTATAATTATTATTATTTTATTTTTTTTAAAATTTATTTAAAAAAGGAGACATTAACAAAATGATAGGATAAGAGGGGTACAGCTCCACACAATTCCCACCACCAGATCTCTGTATCCCCTCCCCTGATAGATTTGCTATTCTTTATCCCTCTGGGAGTATGACCTATAACATTCTCTACTGTTGTTGATCCAAGCAAGTTGAGGGCAGGGTCCTATGTGGGGCCCACAAATGGGTCTATTTTGTTGTTCCTCATAGAGATGACCTGTAACAATTTATTTGAGGTCTAGGCCCATCATATCTGTTTGGGAATCTCAGGACTCCCCAAATAGGGCCCCAGCAGACAGGGTGGCCTGATAGTGACTACAGAGTCATCATCATTAAAGTATGCAAATCTCTTGCCCTTATTCAACTTTTGCATTCCTTTCTTTGCTAAGGTTAGCTTTGGAGTGAGTGAGAGAACTGTAATAGGAAGTAGGTGAGGAAGGTATCTAAGTCTAATTAGATACTATTTCATTAGGAACTGTATACTGATTCACTGCAGACTACTGTGTACTTTTGCTTTCAGGTATATATTTAGCCCTAGTTTATGGATACGTGTGAACATATGCACATCTAGGTTTTGGAACTTTGTTAGGAAGTGAACCGCCTGGAATGGAATTAGAGAATACTATGAAAGGTAAGGTCTCACCCAAGTAATGAAGCTGAAGGGTTGTCATTCCATACCTGAAGTCTCTGGACACAGTCTGAAATAAAGCATTCTGAGGTGGTACCCATTGTGTTGATTAGGTTGGGATCAGTGGATGCAATATTATTTGGTATGAATTGAGACAAGCATGCAGGAAAGTACACCCCACCCTAAGGTTCCAGGACTGGGGGAAATATAGGCTGTATAGTGGAAATGTGAGGTTCCTGCTGTCTTAGGGTTCAAGAAGGCAATAGATATCCTTATAATCACATTATTTGGTAAATGGGTTAACTTTGAAAATATCCCTGTGTTAGAATTTGCTGTATAATACCAAAAATCATCATAATTTATGTCCTTTGACATTATTATATACCTCTGACACCGTTGTTTCTGTTCTCCCTGGTCTAGGCTTTTGAGAGAGTCAGCATATCAAAGACTCAGCCTATGTATTAAAAAGACTCAGTCTGAATGGGAAAGCTATTGGGGAGGGGATGGGATATGGAGACTGGATGGTGGGAATTGTCTGGAGTTGTACCCCTCCTATCCTATGGTTTTGTTAATGTCTCCTTTCTTAAATAAAAAATTTAAAAAAAAGACTCAGTCTGTGCTTTAAAAAGTTTGAGACATACAATCAATGTTTCCCCGCTCATATTAATTAAATAGTGATTTAAATGACTACAATTTAACATAGTGTACATAAACACCATTCCCACCACCAAAAGACTGTGTCACATTTCACACACACCCCCGCAACCCCCCCACACCCCTGGAAGACCAATATCCACCCTCATCCTCTCCCCAAGTTTTTTACTTGGTGCCCTACTCTAGATTTAGTAAGATCCTGCTTTTAGTTTCCCTTTCTGTTCTTCTTTCTCAACTTCTGTTGATGAGTGGGATCATCCCATACTCATCTTTGTCTTTCTGACTTAGCTCACTTAACATAATTCCTTCTAGCTCCATCCAAGATGGGTCAGAGAAGGTGGGTTAATTGTTCTTAATAGCTATGTAGTATTTCATTGTGGATATATACCACAGCTTTCTCAGCCACTCATCTGTTGTTGGGCACCTGGGTTGTGTCCAGGTTTTAGCTATTATGAGTTGTGCTGCTATGAACATAGGTGTACACATATATTTTTGGTTGGGCATTATGGAATCCTTGGGGTATATCCCTAGGAGAGGAATTACTGGGTCATATGGAAGGTCCATGTCTAGCCTTGTGAGAGTTCTCCAGACCACTCTCCAGAGAGGCTGGACCAATTTACATTCCCACCAGCAGTGCAGAAGGGTTCATCTGTCCCCATAGCCTCTCCAGCATTTGTTGCTGCTGTCCTTTTTGATGTATGCCATTCTCACAGGAGTGAGGTGGCATCTCAATGTTGTCTTTATTTGCATTTCTCTGACAATCAGAGACCTGGGGCAATTATTCATATGTTTGTTAGCCTTTTGGGTCTCCTCTAAAGTGAATGCTCTGTTCATATCCTCTGCCCATTTTTGGATGGGGTCATTTGCTTTTTTGTTGCTAAGTTTGCTGAGCTCTTTGTGTATTTTGGTGATTAATCTCTTGTCTGATGTATGGCATGTGAAGATCTTCTCCGATTCTGTGAGGGGTCTCTTTGTTTGTGTGGTAGTTTCTTTGGCTGTGCAGAAGCTTTTCAATTTGATGTAGTCCCATTGGTTTGCTTCTGCTTTAGTCTTCCTTGCAATTGGGTTTGTATCATCAAAGATATCCTTGAGGTTTAGGTGGGAAAGTGTTCCACCAATGTATTCCTCTATGTATTTGATAGTTTCTGGTCCAACATTCAGGCCTTTGATCCATTTGGAGTTGATTTTTGTTTCTGGTGAGATAAGATGGTTCAGGCTCATTCTTCTGCATGTTTCAACCCAGTTTTCCCAGCACCATTTATTGAAGAGAGCCTCCTTCCTCCATTTAATACTTTGGGCCTCCTTATCAAAGATTAGATGTCTATATGTGTGGGGGTTTAGTTCTTGGCTTTCAGTTCTGTTCCACTGGTCTGTGTGCCTATTTTTGTTCCAGTACCAGGCTGTTTTGATGATGATGGCCTTATAATATAGTTTGAGATCTGGGAGTGTGATGCCTCCATTTCTGTTTCTTTTCTTCAAGATGGTTTTGGCAATTCTGGGTGTTTTCTGGTTCCAGATAAATGATTGCAGTTTATGTTCTATTCTCTTAAAGAAGCTTGGTGGAACTTTCAGGGGTATCGCATTAACTTTGTATATGGCTCTGGGGAGAATATTCATTTTGATGATATTTATTCTTCCAATCCATGAGCATGGGATGTCTTTCTATTTCTTGGTATCAGTTTCTATTTCCTTGAATAGTTACTCGTAGTTTTCAGTATACAGGTCTTTTACTTCTTTGGTCAGGTTTATTCCTAGATATTTTATTGATTTTGCTGCAACAGTGAATGGGAGTGATTTCTGGATGTCTTCTTCTTCTTCAGATTTAGTGTTTGCATAAAGAAATGCCACTGATTTTTGTACATTGATTTTGTAGCCTGACATCTTGCTATATTGCCTAATAACTTGCAGTAGTTTTCTGCTGGATTCTTTAGGTTTTCCTATGCATACTATCATATCATCTGCAAATAGTGAGAGCTTGACTTCTTCCCTTCCAATCTGTATTCCTTTGATTTCTTTCTCTTGCCTGATTGCTATGGCAAGAACTTCCAATACTATGTTGAAGAGTAATGGTGGTAGTTGAGAGCCCTGTCTAGTCCCTGATCTGAGGGGAATGCTTTCAGCTTCCGTCCATTGAGTATGGTGTTGGCTGTAGGTTTGCTATATATGGATTCCACTATCTTGAGGAATTTCACATCTATTTCCATTTTTGTAGTGTTTTGAGCATGAATGGGTGTTGGATTTTGTCAAAGGCTTTCTCTGCATCTATTGAGATAATCATTTTGGCTTTGCTTTTATTGATGTGGTGAATGCCATTGATTGAGTTACGTATGTTAAACCAGCCTTGCATTTCTGGGATAAATCGCACTTGGTTGTGATGAACAATCTTTTTGATGTGTTGCTGTATCCGGTTGGCCAAGATCTTGTTTAATATTTTGGCATCTATGTTCATCAGAGATATTGGTCTGTAGTTTTCCTTTTTTGCTGTGTCCCTATCTGCTTTTGGTATCAGGGTGATGTTGGCTTCATAGAAGGTGGAAGGGAGTGTTCCTGTTTCTTTGATATTGTGGAAAAGCTTTAGAAGTATGGGTATTAACTGTTTCCTGAAGGTTTTTGTAGAATTTGTTTGTGAAAGAATCTGGTCCAGGAGTTTTGTTGTTGTGAAAATTCTTAATAACTTTTTTGATTTCTCTGTGATTGTTGCATTAATATTTTGTACTTCTTCTTGGTTCAGTTTTGAAGGTCGTATGATTCCAGGAATTCTTCCATTTCTTTCAGATTCTCTAGCTTGGTGGCGTATAGTTCTTTGTAGAAGACTCACATGATTTTCTGCTTTCTGTGGTGTCAGTTTTGATATCTCCCCTTTCATCTACGATTCTATTAATTTGAGTGTTCTCCCCTTTTTTAACGTGAGTCTGGCTAGGCATTTGTCAATCTTGTTTGATTTTTCAAAGAACCAACATTTGGCTTTAATTTTTCAAAGAACCAACATCTGGCTTCATTGATCTTTTGTATGGTTCTTTTATTTTCGATGTTGTTTATTTCTGCTCTAATTTTAGTGATTTCCAACCTTCTGGTTCATTGAGGGTCCCTTTGTTATTCTTCCTCTCAGTACTTAAGGTGTGCAGTAAAGTATTTTATTTGAGCTTTTTGTTTTTCTTTCTCTAATATGTGATTGTATGGCATGTGTTTCCCTCTCTATACTGCTTTAGCTGTGTCCCAAATATTTTGATAGCTTGTGTCTTCATTTTCATTTGTTTCCAGGAGCGTTTGAATTTCTTGCTTGAGTGTCTCTCTGACCCAGTTGTTCTTAGGCAGTATGTTGTTGACTTTCCAAATTCTGTGATTTTTAGTAATTTTCTGTTTGTTGTTGAATGTTAGCTTTACTCCACTGTGGTCTGAGAAGATACTTGGGATGATTTCAGTGCTTTGAATTTGTTGATAGTGTCTTTGTGGCCTAATATATGGTCTATCCTTGAGGATGTGCTGTGTGGATTTGAAAAGAATGTGTATTCAATGTTTTTTGGGGTGAAGGACTCTGAAAATGTCCAGGAGTTCTAGTATGTCCTCCTCTTCATTTAATTCTCTTGTTTCTTTATTGATTCTCTGCTTCATTGTGAGAGTGGGGTGTTGAAGTCCCCCACGATTATTGTATTACTATTGATGTATTTTTGTAGTTCTTTCAGTAGGTGTTTGATGTATTTAGATGGTCCCTCATTGGGTGCATAGATGTTAATAATTGTTTGATCTTCTTGGTTGATCTAATCATTATGTAATGACCTTGCCTATATTTTATTACCTTATTTAATTTAAAGTCTATGGTGTCAGAGATGAGAATGGCTGTTCCTGCCTTTTTTTTTTTGTTTTGTTTTTTTGGTCCATTATCCTGTATGATGGTTTTCCATCCTTTCACTGTAAGTCTGTGTTTGTCTTGTTGGGTCAGGTGGGATTCTTGCAAGGTGCTATGGTTGTGTTGTGTTTTCTCATCCATTCTCCCACTCTGTGCCTTTTAATGGGTGAATTTAATACATTGACATTTATTGATATTATGGATTGAATGTTTTGTAGTGCCATTATTCAACAGTTCTTTATTTGTTCTCATATATGGCAAGTATTATTGTGATGTTCTTGTATATAAGACGTCTTTTAGGGCAGGCTTGGTGATGTTTGCCTCTTTTAACTGTTGTCTGTCTGAGAAGGTTTTGATACCTCTATCTAGTTTGAATGAAAGTATAGCAGGATATATTGTCCTTGGTTGGAACCCCTTTTCCTTCAGGACTTGATAGATATCTTGCCATTCTCTTCTGGCTTTTATAGTTTGAGTGGAGAAGTCTGCTGAGAGTCTTGTGGGTTTTCCCTTTTATGTGACCTTTTTGTTTTTCTCTTGAAGCCTTTAGGATCCTTTCTTTATCCTTACTTCTTTTCATTGTAACTATGATGTCTCTTGGTGTCTTCAGGTCTGGTTTGATTCTGTTTTGGACTCTCTGAGCCTCTTGAATCTTAATGTCCTTTCTTTTGTTTAGGTCTGGGAAGTTATCTTCCATTATTTCCTCTGGACTATTTACTTCCCCTTCCTCTCTTTCTTCCTCTGGTGGCCAATTATATGAATGTTACTTCTTTTGAGATCATCCCATATGTCTCTGTTGTTGTTTTCAGTGTCTCTCAATCTCTTTTTGAACTCTTTTACCTTTCTTAGTTTTCTCTAGCTCATCCTCCTTCTGGCTAATTCTTTTTTCTGCTTCTGTTAATATGCTTTCCCTTCCTTCAGCTTTTTTCTTCAGTTCAGTTATAGTATTAGCTTATGCTTCTAGTTGGATCAGCTATTTCAGCTTGAATTTTTCTAATTATCTCGAGGTAGCTTGTATTTTCTTTGAGATTCTCCTCTGTTGTTTCCCTAATTCTGATAGCCCTTTCCACCATAGTTGTTTGCATTCCTATGATTATTAGGTTTACTTTTGCTTGCATGCTTTTCTTATCTATTGTTACTTCTGACTGATTTGGAGTTTCCTCTGGGCTCCTGTCCTGATTCATTGTGGTAGCAGTTTTATTTGCTCTTGATTTAACCATTTTTTTTTATTCATGTGGTTTTCTTTTTTCTGTTCTGTTGTTCTTCAGTTGTTGTATTTTGAGTACAAGCCATGCTATACTAAAGACTTTTATGACAAGTGCAATCACCAACCTCAGAAATTACCACATTAGTAACTGAGGCAAATATTGATGCAGTTCAACCAATACCATTTAGCCAAACAACACCTCCAGTCCAAGAAAAAATAGCAACCAAACAAGGAAATGAAAGAGACAGGAAAAAAGGGAAAGCAAGAACAGACATTTATGAAAATCTATTGTCCACTACAAACTCTAGGGATCAAAAATGGAGAAAGGGAAGTAGAGAAGACACAGACACACATAGAGTCGACTCCAAGTCAGATTTCTTCCCCACAATAATTCACAAGTGAGTATCAGTGAATTCAGAAAACAAAAAGAGGAGGAAGGAAGAAAAGAATAAAAAAAAGAAAGGAAGAAAGAAGAAAAAAGGAAGAGCAGTGAAAGTTTTTTTTTTTTTTTAATTAGCTAGGAGGAGGGAAAAAGGAGAGTGAAAGAAGAACAAGAGAGAAACAAGTTCCTCTCACAATGGATAAGACACTCAGTCATCTGACAATGGAAAAAACAACAACAGTTAATTTTGGTCAACCTGAAGAGGGTGGATGAAAAAGGGACACGTGTATATAATAATAGTAGTAATAAAATAAAATAAAATAAAGTAGAAGACTCCTAACAGTCAGCCTGCAGCTTGGACCACTTGATTGGCTGTAGCCAGCCTGAGCAAAGACAGCCAATTCTAAGAAGTATCCAAAAGAAAAAAAATAATAAATCCAGGTAGTCTTTCCCAGGCAGGAATGAGGCTCTGATTAGTCTGGTATTGTGTCACTCAAATAGAGCTCCAGCCACTTAAAAAAAAAGAGAGAAGTTAAAGGAAGGCTTGGAATGACACCCCTGGTGAGCCAGGAATCTTGGTAAAGAAAATAGCTCAGTGGTTAGCCTGCTAGGAGCAGCTGCGCTGCACCTGGGGCCTGGTACTGTGGTGCTGGGGTTGAGCTCAAAAGTAATCAAAGGATTTTTCTTTGTCCCCCTGACCTCCATTTTTCAGCCCACGAGAGAGTTATGGGACTGTATTTTGGTGTCACTCTGACCAGCCCATGTTCACCCTCCTATAGACAACCCAGTATCCTACCCTAGCCAGCAGATCCCGGGTTGCAAGCTGCTGCCTCTTGGTGCTCATGGCAGCTGTGGCTCCAAAGTTGCCATCTTGTCTCCACCCCTGTAATTTTTTAAAAGAATAATTGTTTATTGGATAGAGATAGGGAGAAATTGAGACGAGAGAGGGAGATAGGAAAAGTGACAGAAAGACACCTACAGCCCTACTTCACCACTCCTGAAGACCAGGGGCTTGAACCTGGGTCCTTGCACACTGTAATGTGTGTGCTGAACCAGGTGTGTGACCTCCTGACCCCACTGGGACCCTGTAGGGATATCCCCCACCCCCTGCCACTACCAAATCTCTCCTCACTGAATGTTAGTGCTTGTTTTTTGTGTGAGGCTCTGAGGTCACTTCCTTTTTGAAATCTGATTTCTAGAAGGCCATGCTCTCTATTACTCATGCTCCAATGCCATGCTGTCCAGCTGCTGTCACATCTGCTCTGAGCTGATGGGGCCCTTGTCACATATGTAAGTTTTAATCCATATCACCTTGGGGACAAATCCTCTTTCCTGATTTCTTCTTTTCTTTTTATTTTTTCCCTCACATTGCTCAAATTGTATTTAATGACATTGAAGCAGTTAGTGTGGTTACCATCATCATAACCATCTTTATCGTTTTACTGGTGGGGTTAATGGTTTACAGTACAGTTGTTGATATGTGGGGCTTTGGGGGTGATCCTGATATTTTTTCTTAACTTGATACTAGGTCCCCCACTCCTTATCCTGGTCAGCAGGAAACAGACCCAGTTCACCAAGCATCCCTGTGTGTGGTGGCAGAACCAGCTCAGGACAGAGTCAGTCTGCTGGGGAGGCCAGTCTTTACCTTCTTCTGCCAGTTTTACAATGGTGGGGGCTCCTGGGTGGGTTCTGTAGTATCTGCTGCAGCTGTGAACTCTGCTCACCCAGATTGGCCCAGAGACCACCCCCTCCCACCCCAACATGTTGATCAAGGCTTTGGAGCTCCTTCCTAGCTACTCCCAGCGGCCCCTCACCTGGGCCCCAAGGCATGCAACCTGGGCTTCTTGCAGCCTGGGGAAGCAGCTTGTGCCCATCAGCTTCTCTGCCTCTCCACTTGCCATGTCATGGGTATCCCCAGTTCTGGTCCTGCCTCACAGGCCCTCTGAAAATTAGGCCATTGAAGGCCTTGTGACACCCAAATGCAGCTATTCCAGAAGTGGCATGAAGAGAAGGGAAAACACCCTTCTATCCAAAAGGACTTGTTTATGACAGAGAGAGGGAGGGAGGGAGAGAGGAAGAGAGGGAGAGAGGGAGAGAGGGAGAAAGGAGAGGGAAAGAGAGAGAGAGAGAGAGAGAGAGAGAGAAAGAACTGTGGCATATTCAGTGATGCCAGGGATTGAACTCAGGGCCTCATGCCTGAGAGACTTCATTGCATTATCCACTGTATCACTTCCTAGATTATCCTTTCACCATTTTAAATCTCTTTTGTCTCTGTGCCCGTAGGAAGCTCAGATCACCCCTTGGTTTGTTTATTCACCCCATTCTGGGCCTGATACTGCACAGGATGCAATAGATTCTTCTACGGTATTATTTTGTTATTATTATTATGTTGTAAGAAAAGTTATGACATATTTTTCTCTGTGCAAAAATGTATCATGACTTTTCCTACAGCCCAATATTTCTATTAGTAATAATAATAGTAGCTATTATTATTATCACCACCAAGGTTATTGTGCCTTGTGTTTGTACAATAAATCTACTGCTCCTGGTGACCATTTTTTTCTTTTTAAAAAATTTTTCTTTGATAGGACACAGAGAAGGGAAGAGGGGAGATAGAAAGTGAGCTAGACACCTGCAGCACTGCTTCTCTGCTTGTGAAGCTTCCTCTCTACAGGTGGGGACTGGGTGCTTGAACCCTGGTTCTTGTGCTTGGTAACATGTGTGCTCAGCCAGATGTACCACTGCCTGTTCCCATGGTCTTGAATATTTTTTGTGTCCTTAAACAGAAGTGAGTCACCTTGCAGAAGGAAGCTTGGGCTCATGTGGAGGACGTGGTATCATCCTTGACTGTCAGTTAAGTGGTGTAACTGGTGTACAGTGATGCTGTCAGGTGTTAACCTGCTCAGGTAGAACCTCAGCCCCTCCACCCCTTAGTGCTGATGCTGTGAACTTCGTGTTACTTGTGTTCAGATATTCTTCTATCTCTGTCCCCTTCACTGTTCTGTCTGTCCCTCTGTCACACTTCTCCTATTTTGTGGAGCTGGAAGTGGGAGTGCCTGTGTGATCTGAGCATGTTTGCATCAGGAGCCACTTGGTTTTCAGAGGAGGGAGGAAGGCTTTTCTGTGGAGGAAAAATACCTGCTCCAGTGTACAGACTCCGTGCTCTGTGCAGTGCCTCCTGCATTCCTGGCAGACTGCCAGAAGGGTGACCTACAAAAGTGCAGTTATGTGGAGCCTTTCTAGATTAAAAGATATATATTTTAAGATGACTTTGGAAAAGGGGCAAGGAAGCAGACTAAGGCCTTTGGAATTAGGGCTGGCTACCAAGATGGGGGGAAGGGGCTCTGCTTCTCCTCTAAAGAGGTTGGGTTCTCCCTGACCTCACTTTCTCCTGGTGACCCTGGCCAGTGACAGCTTATCTCGTCTTTCATCCACTGGCCTTGGCTCCAGGGATTCTGGCAAGGGTAGTTTGAGTCCCAGTAGAAGGGACTGTGACACTAGCTTACTGCCTGCAGATGGGTGGAAGGACTGAGCCCCTGGCCAGAATTCCTTGGTGCTCTGGCAAATCAGTCCTATATTCTGGTAAAGTGTGTGTGGGGGGGGAAGCTGTGTGACCACTCCGAGTTTGCTCCTTTATCTGCCATAAAGGTAGTGACACACCAAGCCCCAGCAAAAACCCTGGTGGCAAAAGAAAAAAAGTTTCATTAAAACAGAACAAACAACAACAAAAAACACAGGGACTAACTGGCATAATGTTCTGAATTCTGTGTTTCACAGAGCAGGATGTAATTTCTTTCTGGAACTTTGGGCAGTGGTAAAAGGAGGATATGAAGTGAGGGGAGCCATGGGCTCAAGGCTTGAGAAGTCATCAAAACCCTCCGCCCAGGGGGCCCAGTGGAGCCTCTACACCCAGCCTGCCATGTCTGTAAGCAATCATGAAAGGTACAGGTGTATTTCTCAGGACTGTATGTGCAGGCACATGTGGGCATGTGAAGCTTGGGGGACTGAGGAGGAGGCTAGAGGGAGACACAGGCATATGTGAACTCTCGGACCGGGAAAGGGCTCTTGTCTTTGCACTATGATGTACTGGGAGGCTCAGACCATTATCCATCCAGGCAAGGAGACAGGAGCTGAAGGAAGGGACATGCCCCTCCCCCCCAACCCAGCAACTTCAATTTCTTTCTGTCCTTCTTTATTGTTATTTTAATTTTAATTTTTATTGCCATTATTGTGATCACTGGGGCTTGGTACCTGCACAATGAACCTGCTGCTCCTGACAGTCATTTTTCTTAAAGTTTATTTTAATTTTTTTGTAGACAAAGAGAAATTGAGAGCAAAGGGGAGGTAGAGAGAGAGAAAGAGAGAGAGAGAAAGAGAGAGAGAGAGAGACCTGTAGCTCTGTTTCACTGCTTGTGAAGCTTGACCCCCTATAGGTGGGGACTGGGGTCTTGAACCACAGTCCTTCTGCACTGTGATTTATGCATTAAATCAGGTGTTCCACCCAGCCCCAAGAACCTTTTAATATTTTGTTCTTTCTTTCTTTCTTTTCTTTTTTTTTTTAGACCTCTTACCTTCTTCATCCCATAAAGATCTTTGATCCATACTCCCAAAGGGATAAAGAATAGGGCACCTTCTAATGGAGGGGGATGGGATATAGAATTCTAGTGGTGGTCATTGTATGGAATTGTACCCCTCTTATCCCACAATCTTGCTGATTATTATTAAATCACTAATAAAATAAAATAAAAAAAAAGCCTTAAAAAAAAAGCACCTTTTGTTCTGAGCTGCACTGGTCAGGGAGCAGGGTTGTAGGCTCATGGGCTTTTCTGTGTGGCCATTGAGCTTCCTAGGTCTAGAGACCTGGGGACCAGGTAGACCAGGGTGGGTGAGGCCTTCTAGCTATTTTTTTAAAATACATGTTATTTATTGTATTTTAATTATATATATGTGTATGGAGGGGTGCCAACCAACCAGAGCACTACTGCTCAGCTGTGGTTTATGGTGATGTGAGGGATTGAGCCTGGGATTTTTAAGTATGGAAGTGCTGTTGTATAACCTCCTAGTTCTTGGGCAGAAGGAGCCAGGAAGAGAGTATTGCCCCTGGTGACTCCACCCTGTGATGCTGAACTATTGGAAATGGGGGTGGAAGGAAGGAACAATGCTGTAGCTGATTTTCTGCTGCTCAGACCTGAGAGATCAAGGCTGTAAGAGTGTGGCATGCAGGCAAACTCTTTCTGGTCAGTGCAGTGTGGTATAGGGGGCTGTGAGGAGGGCTTGGCACATGCTGCCCCTCCCAAGGGACAGATCCACTTCCTGTTGCCCACCTAGAGTGGACATGTTTGTCTGCAGAGGGCTCTGCCTTCTCTAGGACTCTCACCCCAACAGATAGAATGTACCTGGGCTCAAGAGTGACCTCCACTGATCTCTGTCTGTCATTAGAGTGAGCAGCCACACTCCTTTTTACTACTACAGTGTAACCCAGGTCTGAGTCTGACCCCCATTGTATTAAAGGAAACTTTTGTTTCTTGCTGTCTGCCTTTCTCTGAAAAAAGTCAGCCTCCAGTAACACCCCCCCCCTCAAAAATACTAGGCAAACACAGAGACTTATAGGGAGAAGGTCATATGAAGGTGTAGCAGATTGAAGGAACACAGAGAGTATTGCTGGGAGTCACCAGCAACTGAGAAGAGACCAAGAAGGGGACTTGAGAAGTTGACACCAGGGCCCTGGAACCTCAAGAAGGAGTACTGCCCTGCTGGGTTTTTTCATATTTGATATGATTTTTTAATAGTGATCTAATAATGGCTTATAGGATTATAAAATTATAGGAGTATAGTTCCACACCACACCCACCACCAAAGTTCTGTGCCCTCCTCATGCCCCCTCCAAGACTCTGTAATTCTCAAAATGACTGAGAGACATTTTAGATACTTTTTCCCTTCCTCCACCCACTTCCCCCCTGCCCCTGCCTCATCCTCTTCCTCTTCTTGTTGCAAGCTCATGTGTTTCAGTTCTCTAAATTCCACAAATGATCAGAACCATCCAGTAGCTGTTTTTCCCTTATTTTCTTATTTCACTAAGCATTATTATCTTCAGTTCTTCCTTTTTTTCCTTTTTTCTACCAGGGTTATTGCTGGGGCTTAGTGCTTGCACTATGACTCCACTGTTGTTTGGGCTATTTTCCTTCCCCTTTTATCTTTCTAATAGAGACAGAAAGAAATAGAAAAAAGAGAGGAGAGATACCTACAGGATTGCTTGTGAAGCTCCCTCAACCCCCCTATAGATGGGGACCAGGTCTTGATCCTGGGTCCTTGCGAATGGTAATATGCATGTTTTACCATGTGTACCTCTACCCAGACCCCATTTCCATCCCTTTTATGTGTTAACACCTGGTGTCAGACTCCAGCCTCCAGCTGCCAGCCTCCAGAACTCAGAGAATTAATTTCTGCTACTTTCAGCCACTCAGTTTGTGGGGATTTTCTATGGAGGTTCAGGACACCAATATAGAGGCAGTGTCTCCCATACATTTTAGGGGGGTTGCAAACCAGAGACATACTCTCTACTTATGTCACTGTGACCCTCCTCCCCCTCTAACCAGCCCTGGCTCTGCTCTGATTATTGTCAACCCACCTGGGGGTCTGGGAACAGGAAGCAAACCTCTTGAGTGGACTGGTGGCCTTGGGTTTGCACCACAGATAGGCCTGGCTTCAAGTGCCAGACCCAGCACTTTCCAGCAGTACCATGGTTCCTTTTATTTCCCCAAACCTTGGTGTTTCTTTTCCTGTAAAGGGGTTGGGGGTGGGGGCATCTTGTTGAACCTGTCTTGGGGATGAGCTAACTCTTTCACAGTGCTTCCTGGCTCACAGGAAGCACTCAAAATCCTTAACTCTTATTGTTTAATAGTTAGGTCTCAGTGGATACAGGGGACGGACTAAGAGAAAATGCTATGGAAAACATAAATAGCATAGAAATGCAGGGCCTGGTGGTTGTGTTTCCCATCCTGGGAGTCTGGGCTGACTTAGGCCCTTGTGACTTTCTTGGCCTGGGAGTTGTGACTTCTGCCCAAGGGAGGGAGGGGGTGGAGGTCTGGCCTCTGCCTGCAGGCTCTGGGCTTCTTGTTGCCACTGGTGGTCCCTTCCTCTCATGGCAGGAGCCTAGCTGTGGGCCTTGTCGAAAGTTAGGAGATGGGTTGGAACAACTGGCTCCGAGCTCTTAGTTTGGGCATAAACTCAACTATCACCTTTTGGGTGACTAACTGGTTTATATCCTGAACTTTTCTGCTTCTTCGGGTACCTACTTCTGCTTTGAAGAGGGAAGCTCTCTTGCCTGTCACTAGCCCCTCTGCTTCCTTTCAGGGCAGGCTGTGCCCAAGGTGATGGTTGTGGAGAAAGGCAGCTATTGGAGGTGAGCAGGCCACGTCTGAGCCTAGAAGGCCAGCATCCAGACATTGTCTTGAGTCATGTCTCCAGATGAATGTGTCCTTTAGGGAGTTCTACCTGAGTGACACTAGTATCATCACTGTACTGCCTGCATTTGAGCTGAGGGGTGGAATGAAAGAGACTAGAGCAGCCTTTGTTGACTCCTGAATGCCCCAGAGACATGTTCATTTTTTATTTGCTTTATGCTCACTTCTGTGCATGTGGCCTTCCCATTGTGGTGGGCCCTAAGCACTGTTATTAAAATGGCAGCCTTCATGCCAGGTAGATCTATTTCCTGTCACCTAATCTCAAATGGCCATCTCCAATATGCCCCCTGATCTGGAGGGCTCTCTTCCAGGTTGTCTAAGGCCATGTTTATCTATTCACTATTTGTATACCTGTTGACGCAGGGAAGTATAGCAGCTGGTGCTCAGTGCTTATCCTTCCAGTCAGTATACAACTGGCTTACGTGCCTTACTGCTCCAGAGTCATAGACATCAAAACCCATTGCACCCCATTCAAGAGCAGTGGTAGATTCTACTCTTTCCTTTGATTACCAGCATCTCTATCACTGGCACTGTCCAGGTGAAATTCATATCCAGATGTCTAGTTTCTCTTCTCTAGGCCAAAGGGCAGCAAGAAGGAACACCATGAGACACCAGACCCCCCTTGGAAGACTTTCTGCAAGGGGCCATTGTTAGGTTCCCCTGCATGGACAGTTATCTCCTGGGCAGTGAGCTGGAGGACCACTTCTTGGGGCCTGGGAAGGGTCACCCTCCCCAGCCTGGTGGGCTCTGATGACAGGCCTTTGAGGCTCTGTCCATACCTTGTGTGCTTTCCCAGTAGACCCCAACTACACGTGGCCCCCTTTTGTTTTCCTGTGGGCTTGGACCATGGTTTTTGGCTTTCCCCCATGGTGTCCCACCTGACTCCCTTCCTTTGGCTCTGTTTGGCTCCCTTAATTGGGGCTGTATCTACTGAGTCAGCCAGCTGCTGTGGGATCCACCTTGGCAGATCCTCTGACTGCTTTTTGCCCAGATGCCTATTGCAGGAGTAGGATTAAAGAACTGGAGTTTCAGGATATCCAGTGGTGTTTAACCAGTCTGCTTTCTGGCTTACTGGGAAGGGGAATGAGTGAGTAAGTAATCCTGGGAACCAACCTTCTGCTTCAGAATTTCTCCAGGTGGACTTAAAATCTTTCAGGCAGACCTGGGGAGCCCTGGTTTTTCCACCTGCCAGAGAGAATGAGTGTTTGGTGGTGGACACTGTCTTAGTCCACTCAGGATGCTGTGACAAAATGGCATCAGCTGGGTGGCTGAAAGATGACAGAGATTGATTTCTGGAGGCTGGAAAGTCCATGGTCCAGGTGCCAGCTGCTTCCGTGTCTGGTGAGAGTCCTCTCTCTGGTTTATATACAGTTGTTTTCTTGGGTCCTCCAAGGGTGGAGAATCAGGGAAGCACTCTGGAATGTCTCTTATGAGGGCACTAATCCCACTTGAAGACTCTACCCTCATGACCTAGTCACTTTCCCATCTCTTAAAACTACCACACTGGGAGATAGAGAAGGACCTGTGAAGATGGAGAGAGATTTTAACAGTGGAACAAAGGAATGCTGGGCTCACTGGAAGCTGGAGAGGCCAGGAAGGATCCTTCCCTAGGGAGTTCAGAGGTAACACAGCTCTGATGACACCCTGACTAAAGATCTCTAGCCTAGGACTCAGGTTGAAGCCTCTGGTCCCCACCTGCAGGGAGAAAGCTTCACAAATGGTAAAGCAGTGCTGCAGGTGCCTCTCTCCCTCTCCCTCTCTATGTACTCTCTCCCTCTCCCTCTCTATGTACTCTCTCCCTCTTAGTTCCTCTAAATGAGTAAAAATAAAATATTAAAGTGAAAATATAAGTTAAAGAAAAAATAAAAAAATAAAACTACCACATTGAAGATTATATTTCTACTTGTGAATTTGAGGGAGAAACAAACATTCAGACTGTAGGAGACCCTTCAGGAATGTCCTCCTGCCCAGGATGGAGCACAGAATCCTGAAAAGTCACCTGTTGTTTATGTCCAACATGAGGAGAACCCACTTACACCTTACTTCCTGTTACCTGATCTATTTCTGCTCTCCATTCCACCATTGCAGTGACTGTTTTCTCTCTCATCATGGTTTGCCTTCCAGTGTGTCATACTTTCTCTTCTTCCTCCCTGGCCCCCTGTGTCCTGTTCCCCATCCTGTGAATCATTGCAGAATCTTTGTGAGGGGCACCCAGCAGAGTCAGGGAGGAATGTAGCTGGCCTCCAGAAAGAGTGTATTCTAGGGTATCACACACAGGTGCTTGCTGAGCTGAGTCTTTTCACTCCTGTCTTGCATTAGAAGTTCATGGAGGAGTCATCCTATTTTGCTGCCCGTGGATGGTTTATCCATACACTCTACTTATTCCTTCACGAATGGCTTCCAATCCAACACTTAGAAGCTCTGGGCTCCTGAGTCACTGAATTAGAGGAGAGGTTTTCAGAGGCTTATGACTAACCTAATGTGCACTCAGTAACTGATTTCTCTGAGGGGTGTGCTGCCTTCCATAGGTTGGGTAAGGGGATGGCGCTTGCCCTCTGATACCCTGCAGGGGGCTGGGAGAACATCAGAAGTTGCCACTTGCTCTGGAGCTTGAGGGAGGAGACAAGGGACCAGGCATGATCTAAGGCTCAGGCATAGGGCCCCTGATGGGAACATGAGGACTTTGCACTTGAGAGGAGGTGTGGCACTGTGTGTCTTTTTCAGAACAGTGTGGCCTGCATGTGGGGTGCATGTGGGGGCACCATCCATTCAGCCAGTGAGTGAGCAATTGAGCCAGTGTCCCTCGTGGGGGTGTGGCTGGGCTGCGCTTTCTTCTGGCTACTGCTGTCTGTGTGTTTGACCTTAAGTGGACAGGTTGGAACCTCCAGGTTTATAGATTTTATTCTTTTAAAGCTTTTTTTTAAAAAAATTTTTATTATAAAACACTAACCTCAGCGAAGGGGAAAGAAGGGAGAAAATGAGAAAAAGCTGAGTTCAGCAGTTGTAGCTTGCTGTAGTTTTCATCTTGCATCAGCAAGTTGGGACCACAAATAATCTGGTCTTACATACTTCAGTGATGCTGCTGTGCATGCCAGACTCCCTCTCCCCCTGCGGCACTGTGTCCCTGGAGCCTGCCCCTTCGTGGGGCACAGACAGGAGCACCAGCCAGCCAGGGGGAGTACCATTAATTTTAGAATGGATTCTGGTATCAGCTAAACCATCCCTTTAACAAGTTTGCCTGGCCTCACAGCCTTTGTTAGTTCAGGAAAAGTGTCATTTATAATAGATGTTGCCTTGATAAATTGCTCCCAAGAAGGATGGAATTCTCATTAGTCTATATAATGAGAAAGACTCCTGGTGTTGGCAGAGTTGCCCAGACAGTTAGTTGCATGCAAGGGAAAATATTTGTCTACACAGTTCACTCTAGATGAAAGGCCTGGGATGGAGGTGGTGGTAGGGGTAGGGTGGGGCAGGCTCAAGCCTCCCTACAGCCTCTGACTCTGAGGGGTATTATCCTAACCCGGAGAGCAGACCCCAACCAGGCCTGGCCCTTCTACTTCTTGGGGCCCAGACACATGGTTGGTTTCTCATCCCTCTATCTCCCAGGACTCCTGTCCAACACTGTTGAGTCATCTCAAGAAGAGGATTTGGATGCAGTGGTATTTTGTATTATTCTCAGGAGGAAAAAGAAAGTGCAGTGAATCCTGTTGTTCAGAAGTGCTTTTGCATGGTAGTTTGATTGTTCATGTTTCCCTACTTGGTTTAATTCCAAACAGTCTTTGAGCCATGAGGTATAGAGAAGGAAAGTGACACTTCCAGAGTTTGTGGTAGGTAAGTAGCAGGCATTTTGACCCAGGTCCTCTGCCCTGTCCCTGGAGGTCTTTGCCCTTCTGTTGAGAATGCACAGTTTATCCAGCCTTTCCACAGGGACCCATTGGGTTTTCTGGAGCAAGTCCCCAAGGTACTTCCTCATGTTAAGAGTGGTGCTTAAAAATGTGTGTTAATTCTTGCAAGTCCCTGGGGCCTTCTTTAGTGAGTGGCTATTACAAAGATAGTGAAGACATGTCTCCAAGTCCCTAACAGTTGCCAAGAAGGATCCAGCGGGAGGAAGAACAACTCAGGGAAGGGCATTTGGGGGATTGAACTGTTATTGGCAGTCTAAGTTACTGCAGTGCTGATGCATTTCCTGTGCTGCCAGAGACTTTCTTGTAATTTTTGTTTTTCAAGGGAAAGACTCACGAGATTCTTACTTATAGACAGTACTCCGTCCTCCCCACCCATCTATCCATCCATCCATCCATCCATCCATCCATCCATCCATCCATCCATCCATTCATCTATCCATCATCTTTCTACTCCTTCAATTGTCCACTCACCCATCCAATCTTTCCTCTGCTTCTCTCTTCCCTCCATCTAGTGGGTGAGTGTCAGGTATTAGACATTAATCTGGGTCCTGAAGATACAAGCATAAATTTGACAGGCTTTGTTCTAGAGTGTCCTGTAGTTGAAATTGAGAAAAATAAAATTACAGTGAGCACATTCAAGTTCACATTCAGAGTTGGGGGCAAGGCATTTGTGGAAAGTGTTCTAGATGTGACACCTGAATTTGGTTTGGAAGGATGACTCAGAAGAAGATTTAAGGGGGCTTGGTTGGGAAATGGCATTCTTATAGGCATTCCAGTAGGGGGCTGCACCACATGCTAAGCGTCTGTTGAAGAGTTTTGGGGAGGGGAAAGGAAGAGTGTGGGGAAAGATGAGCTAGTAGGTGGGCATCATGATGGTAACACAAGATGGATTACTGAAGCCCAAGGAGTTCTCCACTGGGACTGTTGGTGTGGCCATAGTTGGTGGGTCCAGAATCAGAACTGACACCCTACGAAGCCTAGACTTTTCAGCTTCTCAGCAATTCTCCCCAGAAACAGAACCTCAGAGGGATGAGAAACCTGCCCAAGGTCATGTTCCTTAATGGACAGAGCTAGAGCCAGAAGCAGGAGCTTTGGCTGCTGGGACTTTGCTCTAAGCCATTATGAATTCTACCTCTCCTGTTGGTCTGCAGTTCAGCTAAGCATCCATCTCTGGAATTTCTCTGTATGTTATGTTTCAGGAAATGTGATTTGATGTAAAGACCTCTCTGAATCTCTGTAACAGTATGCCATCGAATAATGGGGTTTGGATGGATTGCAAAGGCCGAGTAGCACATTCAGTGGAGGTTGAAGGGAGGGGAGAGGCAGGGAGCAGTGAGGGCAGGTCTTTGAGTAGGAGGGTCTCTGCACTGGGAAAAGGAAGTATGAGCATCAGGGATGCAAGAACCAAGCACTGGAGACATAAGATGGTGAGACAGCTGTGAGAGCTTTAGGACTAATTCCCAGGGTTAGAAAAGCTGTGGGAGAGGCTGGCCTCCACAGTTGGGGGAGCACCAGACCTAAGGGTGGGGACCTGGGGCTTTCTTCTCTGCAGGAGGTGGGAGGGGGGTGGTGAGAGAGAGAAGGGAGAAATCTAGGCTCATACAACCAGCAAGAACCCTATCAGCATTCAGACAAAGTTGAAAGAAATCTTTTAGCTGGCTGGCTACCTAGCTCAAGGCTAACTACACTTTTAACACAATAATAAGTCAATCCTCACTGAATAATTAAATAGAGAGCCTTCATAAGTATTGACTTAATGTGACAGCAAGTCTATAGTGACTCGGGGTTTGCTTATGTAAACATAATCTCTTGTTCAGCTTACTTAGCAGTTCAATGAAATAGAACAGTCCTTCAATTAAAATCAAATGATGCATACTTTTAATTCTTTTCTCCTCTTACTGGGTAATAATAGGTTTGGAACCCAGGTGAAGGGATTGGAGGAAAGTAGAGAATGAGGTATTTGGCCATCTGTGGATGCTTTCAGGGGATCCTCCCCAAGGCATCTTCCTAAGGATTGTCTCTGGCAGGTAGCTGCAACTCCCATCTCTGACTTTGCATGGGAGATCTGTATGGGCTCAGCTGGGGTCCTTCTGTCTAGAACCTCTTGATCCTCTCCTGAAATTGACTAGTCTCTTGATGGTGGACCAAGTCTAGTTAATTGCTTCTATATAGCTGGGTCCCACAGTGTCATCCACAGGCCTCTCCAGGGCATTCCATACAGTCACTTTCCTGACCTTCCTGGAGGAGAGAGGGGTGCTGGGTGAGCACCAGGCTGAAGGATAGAGGTGCCCAGAGCAAGGTGGCTCCTTCAGACAATTCCAGAGAGAAATAAACCTCTTTGAAAGCTCCCTAGTGCTAGAGGGTTGATGGGGACAGAAGGGAATATCCAGTGACTTTAAGATGAAGATTTGAAGCCCAGTCTCCTGGTCTTGCTTCTGTGATATGAAGGGAGTTAATTAACTTCTCTAGACCTCTGTTTCCTTATCTGTAAAACAGGGGCAATGATGCCAGTTTCATTGAACTTCTGTCAAGCAGGACATGGTGAGGGAGTGGAGGTACTTTGTGTGACACTGTCAGATGTAGGAGGTGCTTGTTAATAGGTCTGAGATGCTATGTCCCTTTGGCCTGGAGAGATGGAGTGTGTGCTTGCTATTCAGTATTCAGGAGCATTGGTGACATCCCTGTTGGCACTTGCTGCCTTTGTGTTGATGGGGCACCTGCTGTGCATCAGGCCCTGTCCCAGTGCTGTGGACATCATCCCAGAGGCTGTCCTGGTTTATCCTGGCCACTACCCCTGTAGGTAAGAACTGTAATCACCTCCTTGTGCGGGGGAGGAAAGGGAGGCCTGCAGAGGTTGGAGTCTTACCCAAGGGCACACTGTAGTGAGTATCTGAGCCAAGCTTCCAAACAGAGTATGTGGCATCAGAAGTGGGGTTCTCCTGCTCCTGTCAGGGAGCTGAGTAGAAGGGAGCCGTTCTCACAACAATCAGAACCTTTCCTGGGAGGAGGGAAGACATTTCTACCTGGTACCAGCTGCCCTGAGAATCTGGTCATATACAAAAAGTTTGGATCCCACCTTGGTGTGTGTGTGTGTGTGTGTTGTGGTTGGGGGGAGGTTCAGCATCAGGGTCTTCAGCTTCTGGTACTAGGAGCTACCGAGGAGTGAGGAACCAGTTATTGGAACAGAGCTATTCTTTCGGGAGATCATCTGGGACCACAACAAGACAGGACTAGAACAACTTCAGGAACCCACCAAATCACCAGCGAGTGCAAATACCTGTGGCTTGTGGACAGAGAGGAGCTTAGGGAGAGATTAAATGGCTGGTAACAGTCCAGCAGTTTACCAGTTGAGACACCACCTCCAGTCTGTTTCACCAACAAAAAGACGGCTGAAGGGAGGAGAGGTCTCCCCTAAGACTCACCAGATGCAGTCTCCACTGCTACTGCCTTCAGAAGCTAGAGCAGTGGGTGTGGGGGGGCTGTGCTGACACCAGGGGACAGAGAACTAACCAGGAAACTCAGGAGAGTGAGTGACCTAGCTTGGTGACCTAGCTGTGGGGCTGTGAGAGTTTCTTTGCATAACCACTGGGTTATCTCTGCCCCACCCTACTTTATCTCTTGGTCAGGAGTGAGGGATTAAACTAAGAAGCCTACTTATAGTTTATAAGCCCTCAGGCTCCCATAGCCTACAAGGAAGAAAAAGAACAAAAGAGGCTTTTAAACCACTGAGCTCCAACTCAGGGATTAAAATACTATTGAAACAACTGTTAACTTTCACAACTGTGAACCCTTTAATTACCTTACTTAGACATTCAGTCCATGCAAGAGTGATCAGTAATTGGAAAAGTACTGAGAGAGGGACCTCATAACATACTCTATACAATGGTTAAACCAACAAGAAAAAATATTGGAGAAATGAACCAGGACAAGAGTCCAGCTAAAAGCCCTCCAAAGGTTGAAGCACAAAATGATGAGGTCAACATCCAAACTCTAGTTAAGGAAATAATCACAGGAGTGGGTAAAGACTTTGAAAGAATTGTTATCAGAAATGCAGAAACAACAAATGAGACACTGGAAGAAAACACTAATTATCTCAAGGTTATTAGAAGCTATTCTTTCTCAGCCTCTGTCTAAGGGCAGAGGGTTAGGTGAGTTTGCCAATGCACCTAAAATTGAGAACATTTTCTTTTGAAGATTTTTTTTTGGGGGAATCAGCCTTTAAAGTCATGTAGTATTCCTGAGGCCTCACTCCATTAGGCTTAAAGGAATAATCACCCTTTTTGTTTTTATTTTTATTGCTGCCAGGGTTCTCGCTAGGGCTCAGTACCTCCACAATGAGTCTTTAAATTCTGGTGTCTATTTTATTCATTTATTTAGATGGAGACAGTGAGAAATTGAGAGGTAAGGATGAGATAGAGAGGGAGAGAAAAAGAGATACATCTGCAGTACTATTTCACCACTTGTGAAGTTTCCCTCTTCAGGTGGGGATCAGAGGTTTCAATATGGGTTCTTGTGTGTGGTAATATGTGTTCAGTTGGTGCAGTGCTGCCCTGCCCCAGAATAATCAGTCTTAAAGCAACTTTATTAAAAGAGAACATAAGAAATGGTGTGTGGTATTTGCATCTGTTGACATTCATTTCTGGTATCTCATTAATTTGTACTTTACCCAGGGTACATGAATTGCATTGTCTCTTGCTTCTTACCTTGTAACATAATTTCATGTTTGAAATTTCATCCACTGGCAATATCTGCGTCCTTGTCATTTTAATATTGACATCATTTCTCGTGGTGCTTCCTGATGAGTTGTGCCTCTCTAGTTGAGCTGGTGGAAAATCAAGGCCAGTACTATCTTCCCTCATGAATCCTGCCACCTTTGTTTCTCAGATGCTCTCACTGAAGTGGTCCTATGACCTGGCTCTTCTGATGGTTAGACAAACCCTCTGTGGAGTGGATTTTTTTTTCCTCCAGGGTTATTGCTGGGGCTTGGTGCCTACACTACAAATCCACTGCTCCTGGTGGCCATTTTCTTTTTTTAATTGGATAGGACAGAGAGAAATTGAGGGAAGAGGGGGGAGTGGGAGGGGGAGATAGAGAGGGACAGAGAAAGATAGACACCTGAAGTCCTGCTTCACCATTTGTGAAGTGACCCCCTGAAGGACGGAGTTGCGGGCTCGAACCAGCATCCTTGTGTGGGTCCTCGCACTTCGTACTATGTATGCTTAACCCAGTGTGCCCCTGCCTGGCCCCCTGAAGTGGATTTTTCTCTGTGTCCTTTTCAAGTGTCTTGCCTTCTCTGGGAGATTTGAGCTTGGATGAAGAATATCCTATTAACTCAAGAGAGCAAAGTAGAGGAGTGGAAAAATTGTGTTTTATATGACAGAAGGCCCATGTAGCTTCAGAGAAAATAAAGACGTTGGCTTACAGTAAAATATAGAAAGGGCAGGAGCATATTCTAGAACTCCACTCAAAATTGATCTGTTTCCATCCATCTTCCTCTTCTTTTTGGGGTATCATTGCTTTACAACAGTATATTAATTGCAGGTGTGCATCATTAAGGTCAACACAAGTATATATGACACAGTTATTTATCACTGAAAGCCCAGTGCCATCTTTCAGCACAGAGTTGGCCCTTTTGATCCCTAAGTCTCATGTTTGTGTTTTTATCTGCAGGTTGGCTGCATGTTTGTTCTTACTCTGACCCTGAGGCTAGAATTACAGTTCCCATTTATCTGGGCTCACATTCTCCTCTGTGGTGATTCCTCACCTGCCTCATTAGGAAAACCTCAGGGAAGGACTTCTTTCTGCCTTGTGTCATTTCCCTATCTAAAGACCAGTCTGTGGCCAGAAGTAGAGGTGTGTGTGTGTGTGTGTGTGTGTGTGTGTGTGTGTGTGTGTGTGATGTACATGCACTGCTGGGGCCTTGCACATGTGTGAGTTAACAGCTCACAGTGGTATTTTTTCAGACAGAGATAAGAGAGGGGAGAGAGGGAGAGACAACACTAAAGCACCAGAGTTTCCCTCAGTGTGGTACTACTTGCATATGGTGTGCTGGGGGCTCCAACCTGACCTGAGCACATGAAAGGCACCTTCCCAGGTGAGCTGCCTTGCTGGCCAGGGCTAGAGTTCTGTGGTTGACCTAGTGTGGGGTAGGTGTCCATCTGAAGCCCAGATGGTGGAGTGCTGTTTAAACAGCCTTTATTAGAACTACTTTACCAGAGGAGGAACCCCCTTTCCCCACCTCACCCCAGGGACTGTGAATGGATATTCTGGGCAGAAAGAGTCAGTGTCCACTGCACATGCAGGATAAATAGGAGGGAAAGAAGCCAACTTGGTACTTGATTTCATGAGACAAGTGGTGGCAGTTTCTTGGAGCAGGCAGGAAAGGACAGAGGCTCAGGCTGTCCATACTGAGCCCCAGAGTGACCTGAGGTATCAAGAGAGCAGCCAGGTGGCTGAAATCCATTTTCCCCTTGGTATTATGTAACACAGAACTTACTTCCTAGCCACCACTGGAGGGGACCTCAGAAAGCCGTTCTAGAGGCACCAGGGTCTATTAGAGCCATTTCCCCTGCATTCCCATAAATGGTCTATGGGGCCATTGTGAGTAATTTGCACTTCTTGGAGCCCTTTTTCCCTCCATGAAATATTCAAATGCCCTGCTTATTTGCATGAGGCAGTGCTGGTGGCTCCTGTTGGAAGCATCATTAACAGTGCAGGCAGAGTTGGAGAAATGCCCTGTCCTTCCTGGCAGATGCTTGGCCTTGGTGTCCAGGCTACCCACCTCTTGGAGTGGGCTGTCCCCTGGGGGGGGGTTTCTTCAAGTGATGTGTGAATGTTTGTGTTCTATTTGTGAGCCACCATCCAACTCCTAGAACCAGAAGTCAGGAAGCAGTGACTGTGCCCTGCACATTGTGGCTTCTTTCTTCTTTCTTCACTTCTATAAGCAGTGGATGCTCATCTCTCTCTGTGGCAAGTGACACAACTGGTGTAATCCAATAAACGGGGACTTGGAGAAGTTCATAATGACGTAAGTCCCCCCCCAAACCATATAATAATCAGTAGTGGCAAGTTTGGGGTCCTTTGGGAATAATTTTCTCCAGCATTACTATAGCTTATCATATATATATATGCATATATATATATGTACATATACACATCACACACACACACACACACACACACACACACACACACACACACACACACACACACAAACATTTTGCCAGAGCACTTTACTCAGTTTTGGCTTATGGTGGTGTTGGGGATTGAATTTGGGAACTCAGAGCCTCAGGCATGAAAGACTTTGCATAACCATTATGGTATCTTCTCAGTGTCCCAGTATGATGATAGCCTAGGGATACTGGAGAAATCTGAGTTTGAGAAAGTATTTATAATCTAGTCCAAGGGAGGAACTTGTTGATAATAGGCATCTGCACTTTTCTTTTGGCTAAGACCAAAAAATAGAACTGAGAGATGGAAATGGAAATAGACAAGTGTAGCTATCTCTCTCTCTCTCTCTCTCTGTGTGTGTGTGTGTGTGTGTGTGTGTGCATGCACATAACTCTTGTAGCAGTGAATGTTTTCAGGCTTCTGTGGTAGCCATAAGGTAGAAACATTTCAAACAGAGATCAGGAAGTGAGTGAGTGATGGAGTAGGTTTGAGGGGTTCTGTTAATCCAACTCTTCAACTTCTGCAGGTGGCCAGTTCCTCCCAAGCTTGAGCTGTCCCAGAATTCCCCAGAGGTCTTGTTAAAACACTCTGTGCAGGACCTGCCTCTGAAATTTCAGGTCTTTTGTACCTGGGTGGCCTGGAGAATCTGTGTTCCCAGTTGACCAGATATTGTTGATCTGGGAACCACACCTTGAGAACCACCAAGCTATAGAAAAAATACCTCTGACCCCAGTATGAGTTCTATCTCCACATGTGGGTGCACCTTGGGACATATATTCAATAGCTTTGCCTCTTCTTCACAGCTGCACACTAAACGTGGTCTCCAGATTTAACAGGTTAAAACACAGGGTACCCACTTAAATTCAAACTCCAGACAGTGAAAAAGTGGTTTTATTAGTCTGCCTTTCATATTGCATGGTACATGCTTACATTAAAAAGCATCATTGTTTATCTGAAATTCAAATGCTCAGAAGTCCTAAATTTTATCTGGTAAATATTTCATCTGATTGGGGGTCAAGTGTCTCTCTGTTTCACTCTCCCTCTGTGGGCCTGTGATTGAACACAGGCTGCAGCTATTGGTGAGATGAGCCTGGGGAAGGCTGCTTTTTTCTGGCCAGTTTTACCTGCTGCTCTGGGCTCTTTGGAAATCCTCATGAGATGTTGCCAAGATGGCTTTGGCTTGTGTTCATACTGCTGCTCTTCTTGACTCTCTGTCTTTCTCCTTGTCTGTCTTTTCTCTTTCTTCCCTGCTTTTTAAAATTATACCATTGTGTATGGAGGCTCTTGAAGGCATAAATCTGCCAAGTGGTAGGGCTGATCTAGGAAAAGTCTGTCTCTAGCACAGAAGATGGAATCCAGGAGACCAGTGCCCTCACAATGGCATCTGTAGGGATGGGTGACATCTGACCTGGAGATAGAGTAGAGACCCCTCCCCCTCCACCCCTAACCTTCACCCCCACCCTCAGCTGGTGTGTCCTGCCTTGTGAACAGGATAATGTTTGCCTTGGAGACTGCACCTCGCAGGGCTGCCTGCTTTGCCTTATTGCTGGAGCTGAGCAGGATGCTGGCTTGAAGGAAATGGACACCATTTGGTCTGTGATGTTGATAGAGGAGCCTGCTGTGTGGACCTCAGTGTCTTGAGGGGCAGAGAGAACCTGAGTAATAAAAGGCTTCCTTGACACTTGGATGTGCCATCCTCCTAAAAGGCTCCATTTGTCACTCTCACTTGCCAAGGCTGAGAATGGAGAAATGGAAGAACAGACGGCTTCGTGGCTTCCCTTCCTTTCTGCCATCTGCTAGGATTGGCCTCCCTGCTTCTTCCCACTGCTCTGAGTGGAACCATTGGTCAAAGATTGCCTTGGTGACTGCAGGGTTTGGCAGAAGGATTTTGTGCTTTCTGGGGGAACTGTGTTCCTCCTGTGTCCTCAGCATGGCAGAAAAGTGACTTTGGGGTCATCAACTGTCTGTCACCTGCTGGTGGCCTCTGTCTCTGGGACTGATTGCTCTCCTCCCTACAAAAGCCATGGTGAGAACACTGAGAGGGGCCACTTCCCCTGACTTGTTCACCAGCCCTGTGTGAGACCCCAAGAGCATGATCTGGTCTTTTCCCTTCTCTGACAGATGAAAAAATTTTCCCTTATTAACACTTACCAAGGCAGCAAATGCAGACTGAGCAGAGAGGGGCAGGTCTATTCAGTGTCACACAGCTGCTGCCTCTCCTACAACTGATTGGCCCCTGTCCTCCTCATTGAAGGCCCCCCCTGACCTGCTCTCCCTGACACTGAAGCCCTTTCTCCACCATCTCCTGCCTTACTTCCTCTACCCTAGCTCTCCTGTGAATGGTCTGGGGTCTCTCCTTCAGCTGTCCTGGCTTTTGTCACACACACTCTCTCTCCTCTCTCCTGTGGGTCCCAGTGACATTTTGAGAGGCTTCTCATCTGGCAGCCAGTGAACATTCCCCAGGAGCTCCAGCACCAGTGAGTGGAAGGGAAGCACAGCCCCGTGCTCTGAGTTGGGTGGTAGTGGGGGACAACTGTAAGGCTCCCAGCACTTGCAGAGGGATGGGGTGAGCAGGCTGCTAGAAGGTGAGCACTATGATCTTGGACACTGGCTTGGCAGGCACTCTGCCTCATTCTCCAGCTGGGAGTTCCTTTCTGATAATGCATCACTGTGTGTTGTTTGAACCCTTGGTCTAGCAGTCCCATCACAGGGGTCCAGTACTTGTTTGGAGAGAGAGACAGGTATGGATAAGAAAGGAAGCTGAGTCTGGTGCTATCAGTATATCTCTGTGTTTTTATGTTGACATTGCCTGCTCCAGATTCCTGAGACCACAGAGATGGGAGAAATCTGTGCAACTTGGGGTGCTCAGCAGGGTGATTGTTCTGAAGAACTATAGGTGCACACTGGGAAGGTGGTAGGAGGCAGTAGTAGGCCCCATGTGAGATCAGATTGTGTTGAAAGTGTTGTTAGGGCTTTCTGTGGCTGCTGTGACAGAGTTCCACACACTGTGTGACTTGAAACAGTCCTGGAGGCTGCAAGTCAGATCACAGTGTTGACAGGACTGGCTCCCTCTGAAGGCTTGAGGGGAGACTCTGTGCCATGCCATTGTCTCAGCTTCTAGTGTTGCTTGGTGTTTCTGGGCTTGTAGGATTTTCACGCCAGTCTCTACCGCAACATCTCCCTGTGTACTTGTGAAGCTTCCCCTTAGCTTACAAGGACACCATCCGTTGCATTGAGGACCCATCCTTGTCAACTCCTACCTCATCATAACTGGGTTGCATCTACCAAAAGTTTATTTCCAAATAAAATCAGTCACACATTTTCAGGTTTTGGGTGCAACCGATCCAAGAAAATGTAAGGTGACCTCCAGGGATTTTCTGAAAGCTGAAAAACCAACTCAGAGGAGGGCAGACTGGAATCAGCCCTCTGATCTTAGATGACCAGCATTTGCATGTGGGGGGATCAGGGTGTGCGTGTGTACATTTGGATACTTTAACAGGGTTTGGGAAGGAGTACTCTCAGCCAGGCTCTGGAAGCAAGATGAGACATCTGACTACCTCATAAACATGGTGCCCATCTTGGTGGATGGATGAAGTACTCTGCTAGTTACATATGGGGTCACCTGGAGGCCTTTATCCTCAGAGAACTCACTGGACATGGGCATTAGAACCCCAACTTTTCTTTTTTGAGGAGACTTCAACCATAGAAGATATTAAAGATTTTTCTTTGTTTGCCTCCATACCCCCTCTGTTAAAGTCTCCATCCCTTCTCAGCCTCTCAGGTCTCCAGAACTCCAGCCCTCACCCCAGAACCTTCTCTAATTTGCTGGAATGAAGCCTGGCACAGAGCCTGGCCTTGCCATGGAAGATCATCCTGCAAAAGGTAGAGGGGTTACTGATGGGCAGGAGAAAGGAAGAGACAACATAGGCATCGTTCTGACAGAGACATAAAATGTTGGCTCTGGAGGGACCTTTCAGGGTTCTCACCTCCATTTTGTGTAATTAAAGGGCCAGGGAGACATGACATAGAAGCTGGAGTCCTGGCATGAGGTCTGGTTTTGCGTCTCCATAGCTGTACAGCCTCAGGAAAGTTGTCTAGCTTCTTGGAGGATCAGCTTCCTCCTCTTTAAAGTGGGATTATAACAACTGCTTGTCAGATGTCAAGGAGTTTCTGTGAGGATTAAGTGAGAAAGGGTGAATGTGGAAGTACTTTTATAAAATAATTTTATCTCTTTCTGGTGAATTAGAAATAGCATGTGATTTGTTGTGTTAAGTGTACAGCTCAGAGGCATCAAGCACATTCACGCAGTGTGCAGCCCTCACCACCATCCATTCCAGAATGTGTTCATCTTCCCAAACAGAATGCCTGCACCAAGTTGTGGTCTAGACATGCTCTGTACTCAATGGGCAAATAAGGAAGCCAAGTCTGGAGTGGGGGGAGGACTCACCTCAGCTTGGGGGGAGGGATGAGTCAGGTCCCTGCTTCCCAAAGTGGTTTGGAGTCTGTCATCTTCCATTTTCCTTTTCTGAAAGCTCCATGGGCTGCAGGGCCTGGGGCCAAAGGAGGCTTTTCTGGGGTGCAATCCCTTCCGGATGGTTTTTCCTCTCAAAATCCCTGGATCTAGAACTATGGGATGAGCTGGAATTAGAACTTGAGGGTTTCCCTCTTAGTCCACTACAGTCTCTCTCCCTGCTTCTTTCTCAGAGTTCCAGTGGAGAGCCAGGAGCATGGCATTTGGGATGGTATTATGAGGTATTATGATGGTATCTCATGGTGTAGACAGAGTCTGGGCAGGGCCGTAGCTGACCCTTCCTGTAACTACCTCGATGTTCTCGCTGAGCACACATTTACTGAAGCCCTACTATGTGCCCTTTCTTGGAAAAATTCCCATAAGCAAGTCCTCTGCTCATGACAGCCATGAGACACAAGTGTTGTGAGGACAGGAAGTGAAGGCAGCAGAAGAGCAGCTGCTGCCCAGAGCATCCTGTGGCTGGGCGCTGGGCTAGGGAAAGATGAATGCAGTTGGTGTGCAGGCTTGCTTTTGGGTACGTTGGCTCCCAGGACCTGTGCACATGTTGGGGCTGGGGTAGATCTGGCTGATGCTGGTGGCTGAGTGAGGAGTGCAGAGCTGACACAGGTAGCTAACTGTGTGGCCATGTCTTCTGTATTCATAGGAGCGTGTCATATCCCAGGGGATATGATTGGTAAGCTGCCCTGTACTGGGGGGCCTGGGCCCTCTTCTCTGAAGAGGATAGTGGCCTGGCACAGCTTAGGTAGAGAAGGGAGTATCACTGGGGAGGAGAGAGGCTGATTTTCCCTGGTGGGATGGGGTACCTGGTGAGAGGGTGAGGGGAGGAAGGCTGATTCTTCCTGGTGAAGGGATGGGTAGGGGTCTTTTGCAGGTGAAAAGATTGCTGTGATAAAGGTCATTTTGGAATGCGATCGAGGCCCAACTCTCATGCTGTAGCTCTGGATGGCCTCAGCAAAGCCACCACCTTATGTGGCCATCCCACTAGGCAGTGCAGAACTGCCCTGGCTCTCTGAAGTGTCTGTTCCGGGAGTCCCAGAAGTCAGCTTCCTCAGGCTCACTTCTTTCACCCCTTTTCCTCCCTGCCTTCCTCTGGTCCTGGGAAGCAGGCAGAAGTGGGAAGGCAGCCAGATTAAACTGTCTCCATTGGTCTCCTTTCCACACCAGGTCCCGGCTGGCTGACTTCCATGCTAACTGCCGCGCCTCCTACCAGACGCTCACCAGCTGCCCTGCTGATAATTACCAGGCGTGTCTAGGCTCCTATGCGGGTATGATTGGTAAGCTGCCTTGCACTGGGGGGCCTGGGCCCCCTACTCTGAAGAGGATGGAGGCCTGGCTCAGCTCAGGGCCCATTGGGGACTACAGAGTGTCCCCCTTCTCTGTGACAGTTTCCAATAGAACTACTATTGGAAACCACCAGCAGGCACAGCTCTTTGGTGGGGGCGGGCTATTCCACTCCCACTCCAGCCCCAACCTTGAGACTTTGTGAGGCTTTGGAAATAAGAAAAGGCAACATTTATCACTTGGTTCTAACAGTCCAGGTAGTACACTCAGCAGTTTAATGGGCTGTCTTATTTAATTCAGCTTAATGGACTGTCTTGTCTAGTTTAATTTTGTGGGCTGTCCTAATTTAATTACTTTGGAGGTATTGGTGTCTCCACTCATGGATGTGGAAACTGAGGCTTCGAGAGCTTGATCAAATCACATGGGATCACCCAGAGAGAGAATGGTGTTGGCACTGTGGCACTGGGATCCCAACAAGCCTTGGTCTCCGGGACTCTAGAACACACTGCTTGCAGTGGAAAAAGCAAAGGCTCGTGATCCTGAGCCAGAACCTCAGGGAAACGATGCCTAACTGCTCATCTCCTTTGCTCCCCTTCTTGCCACCCAGGCTTTGACATGACACCCAACTACGTGGACTCCAGCCCCACTGGCATTGTGGTGTCCCCCTGGTGCAGTTGTCGTGGCAGCGGGAATTTGGAGGAGGAGTGCGAGAAGTTCCTCAGGGACTTCACCGAGAACCCGTGCCTCCGTAAGTCCTGCAGTGTCCTTCTGTCCCCAGCAGCCTCTGGCTGAGGCCTTGGGATTTGCCTCACCATTTCCTCTTTCCTCTGTGGAGGAGACTGGTGGTCACCGTGGGGCTTCTCCAGCTTGTGTGTCCTCTACCCAGACCTCGGTTTTTTTTGTTCCCAGAGAGTCACAGCAGGACTTTCAACAAACTGCACAGCTTACCTCTGGGGACCTTGAACCCATGTGAAGTCAAGGCCAAAGGTTTTCGTCTGCTGTCCTGAGATATTCAGTGACTCTTTGAAAGTCATAGGAATCCTTCAGACATGACACCTTGACCTTGTCACACCTGAACTCTTTTCTCTCCTTTCTCTTTTCTTCTTTCTGTTCATCTGTTCACTCTCCCTTTCTGTACTGCCCTGGATATTCAGAGATAGAGATTCCTGGGCCTGCCATGGAATTTGGGGGGTGGAGAGCCACTCTTGGGTTCACCTCTGATCACAGCATGGTGGGCAGTACTTGTAGGGGTTCTTCACAGGGTGCAAAGGGGCCTGAGGCAGGGATGCCCACCCATCAGCCTGCAGGAGGAGACTATGAAGGCTTCTTCTCAGCAGGTGCTCTGGGCATCAGTCAGCTGGAGAGGCAGGGAGTGAACCTGCCTACCTGGGCAGAGGTAGATTGAACAAAGTGAAGAGCTTTAGTTTTGCTGCAAAGCACAGTGCACCTGGAGCTCTCTGGACAATGTGTCAGGTCCTCTGTGATGAAGAGCCTCATAGACCTGACAACATGTAGGTCTGATGGGCCTGTGGATGGTAGGGGCATGGTGAAGCTAGGAGGGCTGTCAGCTGGTGGTGCTGTGGGCAGAACTACATCCAGAAGCCTCACTCTCTGATTCTGGCCTGTGTGGGAGCTAGGAGGAGGGATATGTTTCTGGCAGGTGACCAACATGGAGTTCTCTAGAGGACACAGGAGCTGCTGGCAGTAAAGTACAGTGCCCATGTGACCAGAGCAGTCACAGGGATGGTAGAAGGGTATAGAAAAAGCTCAGTTGATGGTAATCAGGTGGTTAGGGAGGCCTATGGGGAAGTGGGGAACTTGGGTAGATGGAGACTAGAAACCTGGGGAGGGCAGTTGGCAGTGGGAGGGTGCAATGCCCAGTCCCACTGTGGGGGTGGGGGGATGAATCTGAGACTTGGTCTTGGAGGTGAGGATTTCTGTAGGCACTTGGTTACAGGCTCAAGTCTCAGGTACAGAGTTCTGTCTGAGAGATCCCATTTGTTAATTTTTGCGATCTGTGTAGATAATGCTGAAATGCCCCACCAGGAGTGGTATGAAGAGGGAAAGAAGGAGGAGGCCTGAATGTGGGCCCTTGGCTTGTTTGCTCATTTATTTATTTTGCCACTAGGGTTATCAGTGGGGCTCAATGCTGGCACTACAAATTAACTTCCTATTTATTTATTTATTTATTTATTTATTTATTTATCCTTTTATTGGATAGGACGGAGAGAAATTGGAGGGGAGGAGGAGATAGAGATAGAGAAAAACAGACACCTGCAGACCTGCTTCATGGATTGTGAAGTGTCCCCCTGCAGGTGGGGAGTGGAGTGGGGGGCAGAGGGATAACCAAGTTTGTTACCAACTCGTGAATCTGGGCCCTTGGAAGCCACTGATGGAGGCCTAGGAGCCTCAGAGATAGCAGAGGAGCTAGGAGCACCTATGTGTGCCTGGGGGCCGGGGTGGGGACACTCCCCAAGGAGGATGTGCCTGGAGCACCAAGCACAGGAAGGTGACACTCTCCCACTGGGCCCCCATACCCTCCGTTCTGCTCTCTCTCTTCAGTGGAGTTGAGTCTGGACAAGCTATTAATCCTCCCTGGCTTCTGTGAGTATTGTGTTGGAGTGGTAAGGGACAAAATGACTGGAGGTGACCCCTGGTTTCTCTGCTTCCACCTTCTCTCTCTCCCTGACACAGGCAATGCCATCCAGGCCTTTGGCAATGGCACAGATGTGAACCTTTCCCCCAAAAGCCCCACCTTCCAGGCCACTCAGGCCTCTCGGGTGGAGAAAACACCGTCTTTGCCCGATGATCTCAGTGATAGCACCAGCTTGGGGACCAGTGTCATCACTACGTGCACCTCCATCCAGGTGAGGGAACGTGGAGCTGGGGGCAGGCGGAGGGCCTGGGGGCAGTGCTGTGATGCTGGCTGGTGTGGACGCTAGCAAACTGGGTACTGGGAGGGGCCACCAGAGGCAGGGCAGAGCTAGCCTTTTCTTACCTCTGGCCTCCATCATGTACATGGTAGTCCCCTGCTCTGCAGAGGACTGTGTCAGAGCCCTGGGGCCACCAGATGGGCAGAATGACACCATTTCTTAGCCACTTGCCAGCAGTGTACCAGGGGGCTGTTCAGTTGGCTCAATATATACTTCTTGTTTTAACACACTGGGTCTGACCCGGAAGGGCTGGGTCTCATGCCCAAATCACTTACAGGGCTTGTTAGTGGTAGAATAAGATTCCCAACACATCTGATTTCAAAGCCCAGGACATTTATTTGCTTGTCCATCCATCTATCCATCTGTGCCTGTGTCTCCATCATGCATTCTTTCTGTAGGTCTTCTGTTATACTCTAGGGAGAGGTTGGTGAATGAGGCTAACTGTTGCATTCCTTATAGTCTTGCTGATGGTCAAACAACTCAACAGGCAAAAACCATGAACTGTGGTCAGTGTCATAATAGGGAACACCTGTGGTACCAGGGAAGCATGCTGTAGGACTCCCAACTCAGTGTTTCTGTTGAGCTACCTTCATTCCTTCACACCATGTGTGGCCAGAGATTCTTTTCCTAGAAGGTTGGTTCTAGTCACATCACCCAGTTATTGACTCTCTCTCTCTCTTACACCCATGTATCATATTCCCATATGTGTGCACACACGTAAATATACCCCAGAACAAAGAGGACCTGGTGTAGACTGTGAGAGGGGGCCCAAGAGAGGATGGTGGATCATAGGTCATGGCTCACAAGGTTTCCAGTAGTGGAGACTGCAGTTCAGTCAGTGGGGTGCAGGCCAGGAGGGTGTGTGGGCTAAGGTGTCAGAGTGGACTTTGAGTGGGCAGCAGGCTGAGCCTCGGTGGGAGGCACTTAGCTTGTCCAGCAAGATGTATGAGTACTCTGGAGAGCTGGTGTAGAGGTGTGGCTGGGTGACAGTATTGGGTTGTGTTCCTGAGATTGGCCAGAAAGGTAGTTCATGGGTGCTTTCCCCACAAAAGAAAAAAATAAAGGCAAAGAAAAGCAGGGAAGATATGAAGTGATAATTTCTTGATTGGCTAATTGTTGGTGCCATTGAATTTTTCATTTAGAATATGTACTTTTTTATCATCAACTATAATAACCTCAGTAAAACTAAAAGGAAGTCAACAAACAAAGGGTGTTCACAGTGCCCAGAGAGAGCTGAAAGATGCATGAAACGAGAGGGAAAGGAGAGGGAGGGGGGCCTGGTGGGGAACTTGTTGTATTACAGGTTTCTGCCCACCCTTGCTGGGAACCCCCACTCTCCCTGCACCATAACAGCTGATTTCCAAGTACCCTTATGCCAGTTCAGCATGGCACTTCCATGCCCTGCTACCCTCCATTAGGCCACCCATTCTGATTGGGGCTGGCACCCCTGTCACCCTTGGGTAGCTCCTAATTACATGACACATGCCTGAATGGCTGCTGTGGGACTCTGGGCCACTGAGCAGACAGTTGATGGCTCAGTTTCATGCTAGGATGACAAGCAGCTCTGCCAGTCATGGTAATGCTTGCCACCTGTTAGCTGGTCCTGCTCTTGGGAATTCTCTTGGGAATTCCCCAGCTTTCCCAGAGCCTACTCAAGGGGAGATCCTGAGGACTTGGCTGTAGCTCATCTGGGTAGAGTGCATATGTTGCTTTGTCTAAGGACCCTGGTTCAAGTCCCTGGTACCCACCTACAGGGAGGAGGAAGGTTTATGAGTAATGGAGCAGTGTTGTAGGTATCTGTCCTCTCTATCTCTCATTCTCTAAAAAAATGTAAAAAAAAAAAAAAGAAGGCTGCTGGGAATGGTGGGGCCATATGGGCACAGAGCCCTAGTGATGACCTTGGTGGCAAAACCAAAAATAAGTAAATTAAATAAATAGATAAATAAATTTGAGATTTAGACTCAGGGCAAAGGATTTCTGTTAACTACATGCTTCTGATCTGCAAATATGGCCTGTATCATAGCTCTGAGATAATTTTTCTCCCTTCTGTCTCATTTCATTAATTCATTCATTCATGGGTTCATTTATTCAGCATAAGCTCAGATGCTCTGCATGTCACCTTGTCCAAGTGCCAAGGGTGACACACTCTTAGGCCGGTGCCCTGTGGTCCTCATATGGTGGTGTGGCCAGGCTGCAAGCTCACACAACTTGGGGGAGTGATGGACACACCCTGGGTACTGACAAAGCTTTGGGGGAACTTCTTTGCACAGGGCATGCAGTCAGAGGCCTGATGAGCAAGGTGGACATTGCTGCTCAGCCTGACAGGACAGGGAAGCCTGACTGCTGGGGTGTGGGGGGACTGAGAATAGGGGAGAGAGATCGAAGGTCTGGAGGAGGTAAACACAGAGCAGCTGCAGAAGTGCTACCCTCAAATCCGGTCTGTTCTCTGTTGGGCTAACTTGGGCTTTCCTGAAACAGGACCACATCCTGGCAACCACAGTGTAATTTCTTTTTCATTTCATTTCTTTTCTTTTCTTTTCTTTTCTTTTCTTTTCTTTTCTTTTCTTTTCTTTTCTTTTCGTTAGAGACAAACTGAGAGGGAAAGATGAAGAAGGAGAGAGAAAGAGTGGCACCTGCAGCACTGCTTTGCTGGTCTTGAAATTTTTCCCCTGAAGGTGGGGACTGGGACTTGAACCTTGGTCCTTGTGCATGGTACCTCGTGTGCTCTACCGAGTGAGCCATTATAGGGCTTCCATGCAGAGTTTCTTGGCTTGCTATTCTCTGGGACATGGTCATCAGGCAGGCAGTAGCCATATAAACATTGACTTTATACAGCAACAAATGCCAACTGCCTGGCCAGCCCTTTCAAGCTTCTCAGCTCTTCCTGCAGAGACAGAACATTTGCTGTTGGAAGCTGAATTCTCCTCCCAAAAGTCTGTGTTCTCTGGGTTCCTAGGTCCTGAAATAGCCTCAAGGAGATGAGAGACTCAGACTAGGAATGGAGGCAGGGCTGGAGCAGCTCACCTGTCTTCACCTGGACTCCGTAGAGTATTTAGAAGTTTCAGGAGGTGGGCAGGTAGCATGGGAGGGCGGTGGGGGGAGGTTGGCCTCAGGAAGTCTGCAGCTTTGGAGCCTTATCCCCCTTTCCATTAACTTAGCCATTTAGAGATGACAGAGGAAGTTATTTCTTTCATTAGGGCTGAGAACTGTGACACATTGCTCTCTAGACCCCCTGTAGAGAAATCTAATGGGAGGGAGGAGGCAAAGTCTTGGAGTCACAGATAGTCTGGCATTTGGCAGGGAGCTAGCTGCCTGCTCTCCAAACTTCCCTTCCTGCCACTTGCAAAAAAGGTCAGAAGGTGGGCAACTTCCCCTCTACACACACACACACACACACACACACACACACACACACACACACACACACTGCTCTGTGTGTCAAGGCTGGATGAGGGGTCCCCAGTTTGTCCTTGGTGGACATGGGGGTGGTTGGGTGGGCAGTCAAAGCAGTATATACTGCTCAGCATTTTCTAGAAGTTGGAACAGTTCTCTCAACACTGCCTGAGCTGTGTCTGGAGTTACTTCAGGCTTTGACCCACCCTGGGGTTCACAGCAGCCCCATAGACTCCTCTTTATTTTATTTTTAAATTTTTACTGCCACCAGGGTTATTGCTGGGGCTAAGTACCAACATTACAAATCCGTCGCTCCCAGCAGCATTTTTTCCCCTTTCAATTTTATTGCATAGAATGGAGAGAAATTGAGAGATGGGGAAGAGGAAGGAAAGAAAGATAGTCACCTGCAGACCTGCTTCACTGCTCATGAAGTTTCCCTTCTGCAGGAGGGGAGCAGGGGTTAGAACCTGGGCCCTTGTTCATGGCAATATCTGTGCTTAACCCTGTGCATCACTGGCCAGCCCCCAAATAGCCTCCTCTTGAGATACAAAACTTCATGTTCACTTCTTGTCCACAGACTTAAGGATCTCAGGCTTAAGCAGCTTTGCTGTGCCAACATGTCACATACTCTGCTGTGATGGTCACAGTAGGTCAGGGAGTTCCCTTTGTGTGTCTTGTTTCATAAACAAGGACACTGAGTCTCCAGTAGATAAAAGGATAGTGTATCTGCCCCTTAGATCCTACCTTCTGGAAGCTGGGTCCTGAAGAAGGTGCCTTAGAGCTGCTGAGAGGTGTCACCATATCTCTGGGCATCCAACCACACTCAGCATGTGCCCTGCAGGCTCTGGAGTCTACTGGCCCAAATGCCCTGTGTTCAGAAAGACTAAGGTGGAGGCTATGGATGGTGGGTCCAGAACGGGTTACCATGGGGCATGAGATGGGGAGTGTGGAGGCTAAAACTGTCTCCCACCAAAGCTCTCCAGAGCCCCTGGGAGAGCACACAAGCTGGGGTGAGCTCCCTTGGACTCTATTTTTACAGGAGAGAGTGAGTCTGAGGAGGGAGATGATGGAGGCTCCTGCCCCTCTGCTTCTCTTTTTCCCCCACCCCAGACCTCCTGCCTCCCTGAATGCTGCCTTTCCTCTTTCCCTCCTTTTCCTTCCTCTTCTCTGCCTCTTTGCCCCTTCTCATTCCCCTCATATTTCTTCTACTATGATATTTCCCAGTACCCCCAACCCTGTAGTCCTACTCCCTCTGAGAAACAAGTCCAGGCTTTCCTTTATTTTGTTCTTAATATATATAAAATATTATACCATTTATTGCCACCTGGATTATCACAGGCTCAGTGCTTGTACAACAAACCTACCACTCCTGAAACAACAACCCCAACCTAGAACAGTGGAAATAAAAAGGAGAGAGAGGTACACATACACACACACACACACACACACACACACACACACACACACACACACACACACACACACACACACACTGAAAGTGAGAGAAAGAGAGAGAGAATGAGTAAGAGAGACACCTATAGCACTGCCGGGTTTCTTGTGGGGGGCCTATCTCGGGTCCAGCTCTCTCTGCGTGACTGCAGGTTGGATCCTAGCACCTGGAGCCCTGGTGGATGCCCTGGCCTTAAACAGTTTCTGTCTCTCTGAGTCTGGCCCTGACTCGCCGCTGCAACCCTGTCTCCACGTCTCTCTCATCCTTGGCAGTGCCTCTGCTCTTGGCTGGGGCCTCTGAGACAGCTGGGATGGTGCTGAGCTGACTAGATGCCCTTGTTAGTAGACTGCCTGTGATGGCTGATGGACTGTTGATCCTCCTGGCCAGGACAGTAACTGAAGCAGGCTTTCTTGGACTTTTCAGTTGCTTCTGATAGCCAGAACCTCTCCACTTCCAAGTACCTTGGAAACTAAGCTAGGAAGGTAGGAGAGACATACTGGCTCTCATGGGTGTTGCTAATGCAGGACTGTCCACATCCAAGCTCTGAACCTGCAGTCACGTGGTTATGTCTACATTAAAGGACCTTGAAATCAGTACCACAGGGTGTCCAGGTACTCCATATATGTTTGGGTGAAATGACTAACCCTGGGCACCATTGGCAAGTGCTTGCCTAATGTGCATGAGAGGTGACTCATTAGTTATAGTTCTCTTTCCTGTGAGTCCACATAAGGGCTCAGTATCTTTCTAGGCTAGGTATGTGGATGCCATTTTTGATCTATGCTGTTAATTCATTCATTCATTCACTCATTCATTCATTCATAAATGCATCCATGTGGTAAAACATTTGCTGGGTTGCTGCTCTGAGTCAGACATTGACTAGTGTGAAGAAAAGATGACATAGTCCTGCCCTGTCCAGAGGGCTGAGTAGTAGACAAGTCTGCCATCAGTCTGCTACAGTGCGTATGGTTGGAGACCAGGATAAGAGCTCTTCTCCTGGAACTCAGACAAGCAAGATGTAGTGACTGCGGGCATCACATAGGAGCAAGTGTCTCGAGCTGCATGGGACTGAGCTGGCATCCTTGTTCCTTGTAGCAACATGGGAGGGTGAAGCCACAAACTGTTTGGTCCAGTCCCAGGCACAGGGCAGAGACCTGGCCCTGGTAACCCATCTTTACCAGCTCCTTCTCTCCCACAGGAGCAGGGGCTGAAGGCCAACAATTCCAAAGAGTTCAGCATGTGCTTCACAGAGGTGAGAGAAGGACTGACGGGGGTGGGCACAGCAGACTGAATTGTGGGGCAAGGGCACTAATTCCCAGCCCAGCCTCAAACTCAGATCCCACTGCTGGGGCTCCCTTTCATCTCTGTGGGCACTCCTTCTTCTGGGAACTGGGCAGTACAGGGCTTTGAGCTGAATCTCCCTTACCCCTTAAAGACATTTGCACTTGCTCTGGTTCCTGGGGTATTGAGGAGAGAAAGGAATTAAAAAGTGTCCTCTTCTTTGGAGGACCAAGTGGCAGGAATAAGCCCAATTTCCACTTATAGGATATGTCTAACTTAGTGAAAAGTTGTGAGAGTCTGCAAAAGGAGAGAGAACCCAAGGGCTAGGGAGACGGCAAAATGGACTTTCATGCCTCAGGTTCTTAGCTCCTGGGTTCAGTCCCCAGTGACACCATAAGCCAGAGCTGGACAGTGCTCTGGTATCTCTTTCTTTCTTTCTGTATATCTCTAATTGAAGTAAATAATAAATAAAATATTTTAAAAATAAAAAGGGAGAGAAATCCCAGATAAGGACATGCTGGGGAGGCTTCATGGAGCAGGAAGGAGACAAATGAACTGAGGAACAGGGAGCTTTTCTCCTCTTGGCCCACAAGAAGCAGGTCGTGAGTAGTAGCTGCTGCTTCTTAAGACTTGTATTGCACCCACCTCCACAGACCTTTTCTCTTGGCAGTGTCAGCCCTGAGGCTGGAGGAGCAGCTCTATCCTGGAGCTGCTGTCTTGTGTCTGGAGACCTTAGTTTCAGCCCTGATCCCTGGGAGCCTAGCTGTGCCTGGGAAGGGCTGGAGGATTCCCAGGACCTTTTCTTAGTCTGATTCCAGCCTACTAACCCCCCTCCCCACACACATACCACCACCATTTTAAAGTTTTTTTCTTTTTACTTCATTTGAAGTTATACTATTTTAAATTATTTTTCTCCTCTTTTTAAATATAGAATTTAATTTTAATTAATTTATTTGTTGGGTAGAGACAGGAAATCAATAAGGAAGTGAGAGGTAAGACGAAAGAGATCTGCCGCACTGCTTCATGGATTCTGAAGCTTCCCCCCTTCAGGTGGGGACTGGGAGCTTGAACCTAGGACCTTGCACACTGTAATGTATGCACTCAATCAGGTGTGCCACTATCCAGATCCTTGATTATTTTCTTTTAGTTTTTTCCCATTATTTATTTATGACTAATAGTGAGTTACAATATTTTAAGATTACAATGTATAGTTCCACACCACACCCACCACCAAAGTCTTGTGTCCGCACCCTCTCTCCTCCCAAAAATAACCACCATAGATCTCACAAAGTCTAAGATAAAGTTTATTTGCTTCTGATTTTTTTCTTTTCTTTGTTGCAAGTTCTTGTATATCAGTTCTCTCACATATGAATGAAACCATCCAGTGATTGTCTTTTACCTCTTCACTTATTTTGCTAAGAATAATCACCCCCAGTTCTATACTACCATCCTTTTTGATTGCAGGGTAGTATTCCATGAAAATATATCCCATAACTTCTTTAGCCAGTCATTTCTTGATGGGCTGTTGATATTGAGAGTAATGCAACTATAAACATAGGGGTGTGTATATCCCTTTGAATTAATATTTAAGTGTCCTTTGGATAAATGTTGAACCAAGGTAATTCCATTTTTACTTGTTTGATGTGGAGAGTCACTTTTTACTCTTTTCCCCCCTTTTGTCATTTTGTTGGGGGTTAACAGTATAGCTATTGACTCATAGGTACAATCTCTCATCTCCCCATGATAAGTGTCTGCAGAACACTAACCCAGCTTTAGGTCTTTATCCACCATCATGCACCAGGACCTCAAACTATAACCCCTCCTTCCCACCTTTCCAAGGGTTCTTTGCTTTGTTGGAATATGAAGACTAACTTCTTTTTCCTGTTGTTTTTGCTTCTGCCACCCCTCCTGGCCCGGCTGTAGCTCACGACAAATATCATCCCAGGGAGTAACAAGGTGATCAAATCTAACTCAGGCACCTACATAGCCTGCTCGTCAGTAGTCCTCACCACCGCCTTCATCCTGATGCTGCCACTGGCCTTGTAAGCTCCAGGGGGACCTGCATTGGTGACATCCAAAAGCAAACAGACAAGAAACCACCTGGCAAAGTGGATACACACACTCCTTGCAAAAAAAAAAAAATCTTTCCCCACCTTTTCTCTGAACATGTCTCCTCCCAGGTTTCTTCACTGGAGAAGTTTTTCTAAAGCCAAACAGACAAGCTGGCTCAAGGCCTCCTGCCTTGGCAGCCTGGGTGAGGGGCCTAACGGTTCAGGGATCCCTCCATATGCTCTGCTATTCTCTTCTCTGGACCCTGCTAACACAAGACCAAGACAAGCCTCCACAGCCCCAGGACCAAGAAACCTACCCCAGAAACCTGATGGCAACTGGCAGAGGGAACATTGAAGCTGGCATGGGAACCTGGCAGTGTTGCCAGCCTCTGCTTTGCTACAAGAATGGATTCACTGCCAGGACTGGGTAGATCTGTGTCCTACTGTGCTGAGGTGTTGGGGCTGCCCCTGCCCCCACCATAGCATAGGCTGGAGACCTCTTGGGAGCACAATCAATATTAGAAGCCTCCTGGGGGAGGGGGCAAAAAAGTAGACACCAGCTCCAGGTGGCTTCTTCATCCTTAGTCGCAGAAATTTGAAATCAAAGAGAAACACTACTTGTTGACTCTTTGAGTTTCTGGCAAGTTCCTTGGGTGTGTGTCTTTTGGGGAGAGGGTCTATAGGAGGTGCTCTAATCTCTGAAGCCCCTTATCCTCCCTTCCTACCCACTCTTCCATCTGCTGTCTCCTCGTTTCTGAAATGTACTTCAACTGTACATACGGAGCCCCCCAACATATATGTATATATACATCTGTATACATATATTGTGTGGTTCCCTTTTTTTTCCTTTTTTTAAGAAACAAAAATTATCAAAATAATACCAGATGAGCGAAAATGTACTATTGTAAAGTTTATTTTTTTTAATAATGTTGTCTATAACAGGAGAAAAGAAGTCTTACCCTGTGTCCCTGCCTGGGTTGGGCTGATGGGGCCAAGGAAGGGAGTTCTGATCTGTATTCACATTTAGCCAAGGCTCCAATAAACGTTCTAGGAAGCAGTGTGCCTCCTGCCTCACTTCGGGTGTGCCTGCTCCTGTTTTGTTCTTGTCTTGGTGCCACCTCTTGGTCACCATGCTGGGGCTCCTGGTGGCCGAAGAGAGAATGTGCCTCTATCCACGGCAAGCCCTTGGTGGGTGTGAGCACTGGTTTTATACCTGATGGGTCCGAGCCTGCTGAGTCCATCACCTGGCTGTCAGTCACTGTCTGTTGGTCCTCAGCTGGGAAAGGGTGGAAGGCCTTGGGTGAGGGGTGATGGAAGCCTTAGCAGTACATCTGGATGGAGGTTGTTTAAAGACAGCAGCCTGTAAGGCTGTGCTCATCTGGTTGAGGGCAGGGTGACTGTCCAGCCCCAAGTCTGAAAACAAGGACCTGCTTTCTGGTTCCTACCCAGGAAGGAAGCCTGTTGTGAGTATTTGGGAGTCAGGGTCCAAAAGTGAAGATTTCTCTTTTCTCAAGCCCCCTTTTCCCCCCATTTGCTGCTCAGGCTTAACCTGGACAGCGAATTTGCCACATTTTCCCAGAGAGGGCAAGGGGGTACTTGTGGGCTGACCTAGTGTATGTGTGTGTGTGTTTGTGTGTGTATTCACATGGGTATATGTATGCACCTATGTGTGGACTTGTTTGTGTGAGTTCATGTTCATAGCAGAAAGGAAGAGAGAGGGCTGCCAGGTTTTTTAGAGGTTCCCTATCAGCATGGCCTTCAGAATGACACGTTCTTATTCCCCTCCCCTGCTGCACCCCCCCCCCCCCCGATTTGGGATACTAGTTTATCCCCCAAGCCCTGGTCCCCCGAATGCCTTTTTTTCACACACCAGGAATATCAGCCCATGGTGTTGATCAACCCCCCCACCCCCCACCCCCTGCATGGCGGTAACCAGCCAGCCAGCCAGCCCTCATTCCCAGCCACTGCCAGCCTTGCTGTGCATCCAGGTAGCCATAGAGTCTACTTGGGGATTTGTGTTATTTGCAGACAGCAAAGATGGGAGAACTGATAGGCTTTGGGGGAAGGTGACTCACAGAAGTAATGGGAATTGGGAGGCTGCGGGATGGGGACTGGGGCATCTGGAGGGACAGAAGCAGGGTCTGTAGGGCCAGTGTGAGGTCTTTTTTGTGATGAACATCCAGCCATTCCAACTGGCCAGCCTGGCCTTATATCATCCTTCCTCCATTCTTGGGGAGTGGAGGATGTGGCCTGCTGGCATCCCCACTGGGGGCTGAGTCCTCAGCTGACTGCATGGAGGAGCAGAGAGAACAGTCTCTGAAGAGCAGGAGAGACCATGCGGTGGAGGAGTGGGTGCTAGGCAGCACCCTCTGCCTTAGAACATTGCTCTTCTGTCCAGGCTACACCAGAGATTTCACCATGAAATACTTCAAATGAGACAACTGTGTTCTCTGTGGTCTTCTCAAAATATCTCAATAAAACCAGGAAGAATAAATGACTCCTATCTTGAAGTTCATTGGTTTATTGATTTGAAGGAACTTGGGAATATTAAGACTTAAGGACCTTTGCTTGGATCTAGGGCTTGGGACACATAAGAGGGTGAGAAGGAGGAAAAGAATCAGGAAATTGGGAAAGCCTGCTAGATACAGATGTGAAATTATTTTCAGAGCTCCTTGGGCAAGAACATGGGCCCACTGTACCTTTATCTCAGACTCAGAAAAGTCTGTGCAAAGTGATCTTTGTCACCATTCTCCTGGAGATTGTGATCTGGGTTCGCATCTGCCTGCAAAGCCAGTCTAATCCCATGTTTTCTAGGCTCCAATAATTGGTCATACCCCAAACTAGGTAGAAACAGCTCCCCTTCTGCTTGGGGGAGCTTCTGGCCTGGGACAATTATGCTTGGTCAAGAACCCAGACAGCTTCTTGCCAGGCTGTTAATCTCAGTTCAGTAGTAGGGACACATGGAACACAGAGTAAAGACCCACGGTGGCAGGGGATGTGAGCAGAACAGTCCAGGAACTCTGGGGGACTTGGCAGGGAAGAAGAGCCATCTCTGCGCCTGCATTGACCTGCGGGGCTCTCACAGCTGGGACTGTGCTTGCTCTGAGACCCAACTCCCAGATATTCCCTCAGTTTCATACACCCAAGTCCTGCCCACACAATCTGCTTGGCAGCTCCTGTTCTCAGGAGTGGGCACCATCTTGCTATTGCTAACACAATCCCTGATTTGGTCTTCAGACCATCCCTGGGTCCGGCTGTCTCTTCCAGGTCCTCCTGATGCTGGGCCTGCTATGGTGGGTCTGCTATGATCCCCCACCACTCCTGTCCATAGCTTCTATGCTCACCAAGATGCCCCCAGCATCACCCCCACAGTGCTAGCTCACAAGCTGGTATCCATCTGCCCTGGCCTAATATCCCACAAACCATGGCATGTGTGTTTATAGTTTTTTGTCTTGTGCCACTGACCCCTCTAATTTCCTATAGAAGACAGAGACATACCTTACTGTGAGTGCAAAGCCACCATGATGCTGGTCATCTGGAGAAACTGTCCCAGCCTCTTCTACTATGTGAAGTCAGTTTTAATCAGGCCTGGGATGACGAGCTGGGACCCATCACACACTCTGATAAGGCAAGAGCAAGTGCATTTATAGTCTGCTGCCTGCTCTTTGAAGTCTCAGTGGAGGTAGATATTTTAGAAATAGATAACTTTTTTTAAAGGAAATGCCAGCTATTTGGAGCAAAAAGTGGTAAGGTTGGTGACGTTCTTAAAGGCAGGTTTAAGTGATAGACTTGTTTCTAGTCACCAAGTTCACACTCAGTTACCCTGCCTACAGAGTTTACTTAGGTGGTAATTCAGGTCCTCCATAGCTCTCAGCAAATTCTGTGGGGAGGAGGGGGAGAGAAGGACAAGTGGACAGAGGAGGAGTTGGGTGGTGGCACATCTGATTCAGAGCATAGATTACAATGCACAAGGACCACTGTTGGAGCCCCCTTCCCTATAGGGGAATGCTCTGTGAGTGGTCACACAAGGCTCTGTCAATCTTCCCCTTCCCTTTACATTTCTGACTGTTTCTATACAATAAATAAATAATATATATATATAGAGAGAGCTCTTTGAAATCTGGTTTCCTGCCGAGCTTTGCGAGTGGGCAGCCTAGTTAGCCTGGGTGACCACTCACTTGGATTTTCTAAGTTCTGAAATTTCTTTCTAAAACCCATTCATATTACTGTATCACTCTACCTCCTACATTAAAAACCAGAGAATAAACAAAAAGGACTTGGAAGCAAAGGTCACCTCCTCCCCACTGGCTCTCTCATAAAGTCTTCACAGGGGCTGTGCCATTTCTTTAGAAAAAATACTTCCTTTGCTTTCTTCCCTTCCTTAAGGTCACCACTTTAATGCCAGTTCATCTAAGAGGCCTTGCCTGTCCAGAGTACCTATATAGCCATGTTCTTAGGACTTCTCTCCCTTTCACTCTCACACTGGACTTTCTGTATCTATTTTTCTACCTGAAAGGTTGGCCTAGATCAGTTAAGAAGTGGCATTAACAAAAACAAAACAAATAAAAAAAATGAGGAGGAGGGGAATAAATTTTCTTAGCAAACTCCTTTTCTGGTGGTTAGAACAAGAAAGGTCATTTTTGGTTGTGCTAACGATGCGACAGGACTTAGACCTGGCTGGTGCTGATGACAGTGTTTGAAGAGAACCCTGTGGGGAGAGTGTCTGGGTGGTGGGTGGAGATCAAACATCTGCTAAACAAGTTCAGCTGATTTCTCCGCAGGGAGCTAGACTTATAATCAAGCTGACAGTCATCTGGATTTCTCCATCCTGTCCCTCCAAATAACTGTGTGTCCTGGTTTACTTGCCTAGTAAAGGAATATGACATTCCAGTTAAAAAAAGTCAACCACTCTGCACCAGGGCCGCATGTCCCAGTGTATGGGCTGGGGACTTGGTGAGGATAGCTGGCCCCGGCCAGCACCAGCACTGGGAAGAACTGAGGAAGGGCCTCCGACGGAGAGGGTGAAAGCAGGTGGGGTCTGACTTCACTGAACTGGAGACATGGATAATAAATCAAGTCCTCCTCTTTCAGGTTGGTGGCTGAGAAGGGCCATCAGCAGAGGGTCGTGGAGCTTGTAAGGAATCATCAGGCCATTATAGATGAGGCCTATAGCTGCTTCTCGGAACAGGAAATAGACCTAATCTCAGGAGGGCAATAACACTGAGAGATTTTAATCTGCTAGTAAACATACAGAACTTCATAAAGAGTCTGTTTGGGTAGCAGGTTTCACTACTGTCTCCCTGGTCCTGGGCCACTAGTGAAGGAGGCTGAGGGACATTGGCAGGGGGCCAATGGTGCCAGGGGTCAGAGGCCAGGGACAATAGGGAAAGAGCTGACCAGCAGAGAGAAACCTCAGATTCTCTGCTTCTGGTCAGACCACAAAACTACTGAGTTGGTTTTTGTTTGTTTGTTGTGTTGTTAAAATTCGGAGCTTCAGCTGGCCGGGCTAGCTTCACAGACGGGTAACAGAGACTCGAGGACACACGGCTGGGCAGGGAAGCTGTATTTATTTATTCAGGAACAACGACTCATAAACTAACCCAAACTAATCACCAAACAAAACTCTCCTGCCTCCTTCTCACATGGTGGCGCCAAGAACTCTCCAACTCTGGAACTCTGGAACTCTCTCGGGGTTCCTTGGGGCAGGGACAAGCGGGCCCGCCAAACTAGCAGGACCAAACCACAATCAACTAGAGATGGGGGGGAAGGGGACCAAGCCACTATGAAGAATACCAACATTGTTGCCTCCAGGGTTATCACTGGAGCTTGGTATCTGCACTATTAATCCACTGCTCGGGAGACTATTTTTTCCCTTTTGTTGCTCTTGTTGTTTATCATTGCTGTTGTTGTTATTATTATTGTTGTTGTTGGATAGGACAGAGAGAAATCGATAGTGGAGGGGAAGACGGGGAGAGAAAGATAGGCACTGGAAAATCTGCTTCACTGCTTGTGAAGTGACATGCTGGTTTTGCGGGTGGGAGATAGAGATGACCAGGGACTCATGGCTGAGCTGAGAATGCAGTTTAATCTTTATTCACGAGTGGGGATGTAGTTCAAAAAACTAATCTCTTCTAATCACAACACAATTCTGTCCTGCATCTCTCCTCTGGAGGAAGAGTCAGGAACAAAGGAAATATGTACGATAGGGGGCGGGGGGAAGGAAAAAGTGCGAACCAGTGAGGACTAAACCAAATGTCCTAGAGGCAGGGGGGAGAAGACCAAATCAATGTCCCGGAGGCAGGGGGTGCCCAGCCAATAGTGGACATGCAAAAAGAACACATTGCAAGCAACCCAAGCGAACCCAATGTGATGATAAAAATAGAAGGTCTCACAAGCAGAATCTAGAAGCATACCAACAATTCCCCCTTTCTTTTTAACTAATGGCCATAGTATCAGGAGTGTGGGGTGAACAGAAACCTATACCATACAGGCATTTTCAAAAGAACTGGCATAAGACATGGAGGAACAAGAGAGCAGCAAGAACCAGTGTGATGCCAAGAGAAGTCCTGAGGGGGGCGTTTCTTGCTTCTGTGGGCAAGGCCTATCAGGCTAAAGAACATTTTCTGCCTCTGTGGGCATCTCTTACCTCTGGGGGTGTTTCATGTCTCAACGGGCGTTTCTTGTCTTTGTGGGCATTACCTAGCAGGGGTGTGTGTGTGGCCTATAGAGTCCCAAGGCAGCTGGCTGCATTCAGTCTTTGAGAAACCCAGCAGTGTAAAGGGAAGCTGCTGTAGAGTTGTGTCAAGTGTCCAAGAGGTGTACCAGTAAGTCCGATAGAAGTGCCAGTCCAAAGTAGATGACCACGGAAAAAATGCCAGGGGGTGAAATGATGCACGTATGCCTCGATGGGGAAGATCAGCCACCGGAATTCCGTTTTTCTGTAGAGAGTGAGCTTTGGAGTCTGTGAATCTGTTTCTTTAGGTTGTGTCAGGTCACATCATTGGTTTCGGGGGGTGCATTGTAGTCATGCCATCTTGTGGGCGATGTCAGAGAACAGGGATCCAAATGGATTTCTTGAACCAGATTATCGAGATCTCACCATGTAGCATCATGAGTCCCCAGAGGGCGTCCTAGTCCAAAAAGCTCTTTGAAATTCCATTTAGGGTGCTTATGGTGGTTTTTGCTGTATTGCTGCAGGCACCCATTTTTAAAAATGTCTTCCCATAGAAGAAAGAACCAAATCAGGAGGGCAGGACCAACCACGTGTCTCCACTTTTGGGGACCACCAGGGCAATGGAGAATGCTCCCCAAGTCAGAGTAGTCTCTCTTTGGGGGAAACATGTGAGAGGTAGTCCAGAAAGTCCCAGGGGAAATCTCTGTGCATCCCCCAAGCTCCACGATCACGGCCGTAAGGAACCAAAGTTTCCCGGTCAGGGAACCAAAGTGTGGCCCAGAGTGACTCCGCAGAGGCTACGGTGGGACTCACGTTCTCATGGACTCTGCAGCCCACAGTAGCCCAGGTCAGGCTGCGGCTCCAGCAGTGACGCCAAAAGACGTGGAGAGCGAGAGACTGGCAGGACCGTGTGCTGCACCTGCCTCGCCAACTGCAGTCCATAGTGGATAGGAAGCCAAACGGCTTTACTTATCTGGTGGATGGGCAGGTTAGGTCCCACATTGGTGTTAGTCCCTGTTCAGGCTCCATTTTTCCATGCTGGTTTCTCGGGTGGGAGACAGAGACGACCAGGGACTCATGGCTGAGCTGAGAATGCAGCTTTATTCATGAGTGGGGATGTAGTTCAAAAAACTAATCTCTTCTAATCACAACACAATTCTGTCCTGCATCTCTCTCCTCTGGTGGAAGGGTCAGGAACAAAGGAAATATGTATGATAGGGGGCGGGGAGAAGGAAAAAGTGTGAACCAGCGAGGACTAAACCAAATGTCCTGGAGGCGGGGGGGGGGGAGACCAAACCAATGTCCCAGAGGCAGGGGGGTGCCCAGCCAACAGTGGACATGCAAACAGAACACATTGCAAGCAACACAAGCGAACCCAATGTGATGATAAAAACAGAAGGTCTCACAAGAAGAATATAGAAGCATACCAACAGTTAAGTGACCTCCTCCAACTCCTTGCAGGTCAGGAGCTGGGGCTCGAATTGGGATCCTTACACTGGTTCTTGCACTTTATGCTATGTGCGCTTAACCCACTGTGCTACCGCCCGGCTCCTGTTTGTTTTTTAATTCACTTTATTGAGTGGTTAATAGTATACAGTACAATTTTGATACATGGGAACAATTTCTCATCTTCCTGACAAACACTCTCACCATTGTACACCAGGACCCCAATGCCCTTCTATCTCTTCCCTTCTCCTCTTCCCCAGAGTCCTTTGCTTTGTGTTGGTATGCTTCTGGATTCTGCTTGTGAAGCCTTCTGATTTTATTATCACAATGGGTTCGCCTGTGTTGCTTGCTATGTGTTCTGTTTGCACGTCCACTGTTGGCTGGGCACCCCCTGCCTCCCTGACATTGGTTTGGTCTTCCCCCCCTTGCCTCTGGGACATTTGGTTTAGTCATTGCTGGTTCGCACTTCTGCTTTCTCCCGGCTCTGAAAAGAAAAAAGTCATCATCTATTTATACACAACCTCAGAGAGAAAGATCAAAGGAAAGGTGGGAAGGAGGCTAGAGGCAGTCCCCAGGAGGCTGATGGAAGGTTCTCCTTCCACTTACTTTGTTGGCTCTGTGCATGGGATCAATTGCCTGACAGGAGATACAGGGATACTTTCCTTTGTGTAGGGTGCGTGTGTGTTTGTTCATTGGTGAATTCCCTGCAAGCCTTCAGGTTTATGTCCTTGAGATGGTGGCAGACCCAGGGCAGACAGGCTTTCTCAGGCTCCTCTTAACTGACAAGTAGTTTTGAATGGAGGTTCTAGAAGACTTTCTTTCCCCTGTGGGAAACGTATGAAGGAGGAGGAGGGTCTGCCTAGGAAGAGGCAGATTGCCTCTTCAGTTTTCTCTTCGGTCAAGCGATTATTTTCCCCTTGTATTTTTGTGTCTTCATTGACTTATTTTCTTTATTTCTTTTTGTTTTCTCATCTTATTGGGAGGTTAATGGTTTACAGTATAATTGTTGAAAGATAGGTGCATATCCTCATGATATGTGTCTGCAAAACTCTGTCATCCCCATTTACCATCATGCACCAGGACCCCAAGGCCCTCTTCACCCCTTTCCTCCCCCTCATTCTCCAGAAGAGTTTTAATTGATGCCATACACACTGTCCTCCCACCCCCATCCAAGTTACACTTTGTGTTTTCCTTTTCGGTCTTCATTTCCTAAGTTGCACCTGTAAGTGAGATAATATGTATCAGATGATGGCCCAAAGGTGCAGGCCATCTGGCTGGAGGGATGGGTGAGTGGTGTAGGCAGCCCACCAGAGTAGGTGGGCCATTTTACTGTGTGCCCAGCAGAGCCCAGGTTCTTCAGCCCCACCACCCTGGGTCCTCAGACGCACTCAACCTCTCTGAATCAGTTTTTCACCTGCAGTAGGGCTTGTGTGATGCTTATTTTAGAGAGTTGGGAATGTTGAGTGAGTTAAAGAGTACGATTTACCTTCTGCAGTGCCAGTGCTTACTTAGTTGGCTCTTCAAAAACAGGTGTTTGGGACCAGGTGGTGGCACACCTGGTAGAGTGCACATGTTACAGTGTGCAAGGAGCTGGCTTCAAGCCCCCAGTCCCAAACTTTTTTTTTTGGAGGGTGGAAGATACATGAGTGGCGAAGTAGTGATGCAGGTGTCTTTCTCTTTGTCTAGCACTCCTTTCCTATTGTTTTCTCTCTATATACAATAAATAAATAGATAAATAAATAAATATTACAAAAATGTTGCTTTCCTAGTCACTCTCTTTTTGTACTCTCCTCATTCCACTACTGCCCCATGTTTGAGAATGGAAAGGTAATATGAAGGAGCTGCACTAGTTTAATCCCCTCTGTAAGTCTGTGCACTGGGGGACAGTCCAGCATTTCATCTCAGCTCCCTTGAAAGTCCATTCTGGAAGGTGCTTCCCATTACTCATAATCCCTCCTCAGTATGGACGTGTGTGAGTTTAGATATCAATACTGGGAAAATGTAGTCACTTTTGACATGAGACCACTGTGGAACAGAACTGGTTTTCCCTTTTTGCCTTGGTTGCCAGGAAATTCAGTTAAATTTTGTGCTTTAGATGCTATAATATCTGAAATACTTGCATAATATATGAAGTGCCCAGCCTTGCTCTTCTTACACATTCTTCAGAAAACATTAGGTTCTCTGACTCTTGGAGAAAGGCCACTTCATGGCTGCTAATATCCAGTGGGACATTATCAGGAATACTGTCTCATTTCCTTTTTCTCAGAAGATGCACATTCATCCACACACCTGCAAGTGTAAATACATATGTGAATATGTATAAACTCCCACAAACATGTCTGCTTAACACAACACGAAGTTCCTTGAGGTCAGGAAACATCTTTTTCGGCTACACACAGGTGTAAGGATGCATACACAGCACACGCGCACGCACACGCACACACACACACACATACACAACACACTAGAATCTGAAAATGGGAAATCAGAAATGCTCCTTGAATGAAGAAATGAATGAACAAATGAATGAATGAGACATTCCTAAGTATTTTAAGCTTAGAGATGAAATACAATCACCTTTCTATTATGGGCTGTGTTGTTTTCCATTTTGATTTTTTATAATCATAGCATACACTTTAGTATAAATACAGCTCTAAAGATTTTTGGAATTGTGTGGCAATAAATAAGTGAATAAGTGAGTAAATTAATGAATGTCTCTTCTACAATGCCTTCTTGGCTGATGCCAGTCAGTGAACACCTTCATGTTTTAGGAATGCTGGCATATATTTTGCTGAACTGTCACTGACATTATGTGAATGTAGGTGGGTTATTTTGCATCTCTGAACCTCCATTGCTGTATTCATAAAATACAGGTAATGATATTTTCCTCCTAGGTGGTGAAAGATTAGAAAAAGATCATGTGAGAGGTCTGGGTAATGGCTCAAGTATCTGCCTTATATGAACAAGACCCCAAATTTGTTGTTCCCTAGCACCAAATGGGAGGTCCTCAGACTGTTTCTTTTCTTTTGCCTCTTTCCTTGTTCTTGTCCTTCACTCTCAAAATACAGAATAGTAATTAGGGCAGAGAGGTGGCTCAGCACTTTTTTCCATGCCTGAGGCCCTTGGGTTCATTCCCTGCCTGGTCAAATTGTGTGTTCAGCTAGCAAGTGGTAAGCAAATTCTCATGGTGAGCCTCTGGCATGTGCCTTGTGTGTTGCCATCCCAGCTGCACTATAACTTCCCTGAGGCCAAGCAGCTTGCCTGGCTTTCTTGTGCAATCTTGACCTCCTGGCTCTGTGCTACACACACTGTCCTTGCAAATCCCTGATGGGATTTCTGACACCTTAGGGGTGAGTGCTGTACAGGTGTGGCTCCTAGACTTGCAAGCACACAGATGTGCAAGGAGCCTCTGAGGTTAGAGAGGCTTCTGGTCAGGTCAGACTGTGAGTAGATCAGGCTCTGACCATTGGACAGTTAGATTCTCCCCTTCCATCATGCTGCTTCACGTGGCCTGGCTTGAGAATGGTTCCCAGTGAGCAGGCAGCTCTGGTGCCTGTCCTGAAGTTATGTGGTATACAGCTTTGTGCTTTCAAAGTGCTACTTCACAGCCACGATCTCATTTCATCCTTGCAGGCACTGAGCAAATTGCTCCGGGCAGGTGTCTCCATCTGAATGCTGGGTGAGAAGCTGAGAGATTAAGTGCTGGGTGAAGAGCCTGATGCTGGGGTGAGAGCTGCAGCCCAGGCTGCTGGAGTTGGGCCCCTGGTTCTGGGTTGGCTGAGAATGCCTCTGGGGGCTGTGTTTAGCAGCTGGCACCTCCTCTCAAGTTTGCTTGGGTGAAGGTCGCAGCTTGAATCCCAGCCCGTCTTGTGTACAGATGCAGAGATGGCCTGGCCTTTTGCTGTGGTCACCTTGGCTTGTGCTTTACATGAAATCACATCAGGAGAGACAGTCGACTTTGAAGGCCTGAATTCCTTGCTGAGGTTAGATTTAAAGTGAAAAGCTCCGACTGGTAGTGTTGGCAATGATGGCATTTTATGTCTCTCGGGGCTAGGGAGAGTGATGGCTCTGAAGTTTTCCTCTGAAGCTGTACTATGCACATATGCATTCCTCCTCTCAGAGTGGCCACCCAGATACATGCCTGGGCTGGCAGTTAGCAACTTTGCAAATGCGAATCATAGTATAAAATTAAGTTCATGTTTAAGGGCTTTAAAGCATAGCCTATTTATTCTGCAGCTCTTTAAGAGACGCTCACTGATTTATAATCTACACTGAGTGCTGACACTCGCCGTCTTCCTGTGAGCTAGTGTTAACCCTTAGGGAGAAGATTCAGGCTTGGAGCACAGGGTGGACTCTCCCTGGTATGGGCACAGCTTCTGATCCAAGGAGGCAGATGGGCAGCTGGGAAAGGAAGGGTTCTGTTTCTCTTGGCCCTCTGTGATCAGCACAGGCCCAGGACTGAGATATATGAATTCATTCATTTGACATCTGTCAAGAATCCACTGGGGCTTCCTGGCCTTCCTGGCCAGAGACTGGGCCTTTCCTTCCAATGTAGGTGATGATACTGGAAACTCTTGTTCACATCTTCTATGGAGTGGAGAAAGACCCCCCCCATCCCTACCTCTGAGGTACCCAGGTCTTGGCTTAGCTCTTTGCCTCTGCATGCTTTTCTTCTCTGTATCGTTCCAATTTTAGTATATGTGCTGCCGAAGTGAGCACCTCTGCATGCTTTTCTCTAAAGGTTTTCAAATTAAGACTGTTCTAGGGAAGAAAAATCCTCTCCTGATACTTGGGTTAAAGCAAGCAACTTTCTCCATGGTCTCCTTCTGGAGAATGACTCAAGCCTTAGGGGGTGTTTCTTTCACTTCTGTTGGGGAGTATTTGTGCTAATTATTTGTCATCTCAGTTACATAACCAGGTCTTTGTCAGCGGTTTTCCATTGGGACTGTATGCAAAGTTGGGGTTTGCTGTGCAGTAAGCATTTCTGATGAATGCTCTGGGAAGCCCATGGTGCTGACAAATTGTGTTCTGCTCTGCTGGGCTCATCATGCCATGGGGGTGCTAAGTCAGTCTCTGGGACTTTTGTGGTGTGTCCAGGCACTTTCTGTGACAGAGGCAGCTGCTCCTATGACTCATCATCGGGTCATCCTTTGAGCCTGTCAACAGAGGCAGGGCCAGCACCTCTAGCTCTGGCCACAGCTGGAGCAGAATTTTATTGAAAGGGGCAGGTGTGGCAGACAGAACCCCCATAGGATGTGCACACGAGAGCCAGGGCCCCAGTAGGGGCACCTTTAAATATAAGACTCATGTTCCAAGTCTCAGTAACTGAAATCTCATTAGTGGTAAGGATAGTAGCTATCATTGAAAGTCTTTTAGGCATTTTACATGTGTTATCATATTTAATCCTCTTAGCCATCTTATGAGGGTGAGTTCTTTTTCTTTTATTTCCCCCCCCCCTTCTCTTTATTTCACCAGCATGGAAATCAAAGCTAAGAGAAATTTAATACCTTGTTGAAGATCACTTAGATGTAGAAAGTGATTATAGTGGAGGGCTGGGATTTGAACCTGGCCTTCTATATTTACTTCATATGAGATAGATATATGTATTTACTTTATTTGAGAAAGATAGGGATAGAAATAGATAGGCCCATCATATCTATGTGGGAATTCCAGGATTTCCTGACTAGGGCTTCATCTAAATAAATACAGGTGTTAGGAAGCTTAAGCATATAAATAGTATCATTCCTTATTTTTTTGGTAACCAGTTTTAAAGCCTTTAAAAGTCATGTTTTGGATCAACAGAATAGGAATGGCCCAAGGTGTGGCCCAATGTGTGGCTCATTCCTACTCCACTTTTGGCTGAGGAATTACATGGTTCTTGGTTCTTTATAGCAGTGAACAGTAACTGGAGATGGCATGCGGGAGTAGAAGCCTTACAAGAAGCTGGGGTCTGAAATTAGAGAGTGTTTCAAAAGACTTTATATCACAAATGTTTGCTTTTTCTTCAAGAAACAAGGCCAAGATAAAAACTGTTTTTCTTCAATGCTCTTACCCTAAGCATTGAAACATGGGGTGAATAATTTCCCCCATACCCAAATATATCCCTGTTAAATTTGAAGTAGAACTAGTACTAGTGTTGCCAGATTAAAAACAAACAAGGTTTGGCTTTGAGCATTTAAGAAAATATTGAAATTAGATTTTAACAGTTAAAAAGGAGCTGTCACCTACATTGGTCCAGGACCCACTGTATAAATGCCAGGGCTTTAATGTTTCCCCAGTTAATTTCCATCGTTACCAGGGAACAAAAAGAAATAGATAGATAGATAGATAGATATGTAAATGAATGGAGCACCTCTCCAGTATATGCTGGTGTCAGGAAACCAGGAGCCTCAGGCATGCAAATCCTGGCTCTAGCTCATGAGCTCTATTTCTCTAGACATTTTTCATATTTCGTTCCTGGCATGTCCATTTTCAAACACACACTAGGTTTTCTGCACATATGGCACTGAAATGCAGATAAAATGCTTTCCCTGTAGAAGCTTAGATCCCAGTGGGGAGGTCTTAGAAACACAGCCCAGGGAGCTGGGTGGTAGCACACCAGTTAAGCGCACACAGTGTGAAGTACAAGGACCGGCGTAAGGATCCCAGTTCAAGCCCCTGCTCCCTACCTGCAGGGGAGTCGCTTCATAAGATGTGAAGCAGGTCTGCAGGTGTCTATCTTTCTCTCCCCCTCTTTGTCTTTCGTACTCTCTCAATTTTTCTCTGTTCTATCCAACAACAACAATGGAAAAAAATGGCCACCAGGAGGAGTGGATTCATAGTGCCGGCACCAAGCCCCAGTAATAACCCTGGAATAAATAAATAAATAGTAAATAAAAAAAAAGAAAGGGTGATCAGGCTGCAGTGCAGTGGGTTAAGCACACGTGGTACAAAGTGCAAGGACCAGCCTAAGGATCCCAGTTTGAGCCCCTGGCTCCCCAGGGGAGCCGCTTCATAGGTGGTCAAGCAGGTCTGCAGGTGTCTTTCACTCCCCCTCTGTGTCTTCTCCTCCTCTTTCCGTTTCTCTCTGTCCTATCCAACAATGACGGCATCACTAACAACAACAATAATAACTACAATAACAATAAAAAACAAGGGCAACAAAAAGGAAAATAAATAAATATTTAAAAAAAGAAAAAAAAAGAATGAAAAAGAAACATGGTCCAGGCACCCTTGTACCCCAGCAGAAGATGCTCAGAAGATGCACAGCATCCCATAGGCAGGCCTGGCCTCCATGCTTGTGCATGACTGTCAAGCACAGGAAAGGGTGGGTTCTTTAGTTAAGTCAGGGTGAATGGGCAAAGGAAAAGGAAGGACATATAAAAATGCACAGTGGGGGGTGTATGTTGTGGGCCTACACCCCAAGTTTCAGCCCCAGTACCGCATGGAAGGTGCTATAATAGGTGAAGATTTTCACTACTATGGTCTCTCTCTTTTTCTGAATGAAACTGTGACCTGGAGTGGTGAAACTGCACTTTCATTAGGATCCGTTTCCACTAAATAAAGCAGAGAAGCAGAGAGACAGAAGAGTCACTCCACAGGGAGGCTGCATCTCTGATCCACAGCTGCCCTTCTCTCTGATCTTAAGACAGTAGACTCCGTTAGGGTTGGGAGATGCCAGGAGCCATTCTCTGCTTGATAGAATATAAGCCTTTGAAACAATGAAAGCCCTTGAGATAAGTTTCCATTTTCCCGCAGATAGGCCATTTACCCGAAATCAAGTGACATACCACATAGTTATAGTTAATAGACATAGTTTTGGTTATGTATGTTGCAAGGGACATTCCACCCTGATGACCGCTCCCCCTCCTCCTTCTCCTCCTGCACTCCCAAAGCCTTATAATGCCTGTAAGCACAATAAAATTTTGCAGCTTGATCAGAATCCTGTCTTGCTGTTGTTCTTTGTGTCTCCTATCCCTTTCATTCCAGGTCCCAGTGTTCCTAGCCTCTGTTCTCGCCCCGCTGGCTGGGACAGGGAGATAGCACGATGGTTATGCAAAATGCTCTCATGCCTAAGAATCTGAGGTCATAGTTTCAATTTCCAACATGAGATAAGCAGAACTATGGTAAAATAAAATAAATAAATAAATAAATAAATAAATAAATAAAAGTAAAGGAAGAAAGAAAAAGAGAAAGACCCTTTTCTCTGTGTCCCTGTGGTATCAGTGCCCTGGGTCCCACATTAAGCAACAGCAAGCCTCTCAACTCAGCTACATGCTCTGGGCCTCTGGGGTCTGGGGAGCTACACTTGTTTGAAGGTCCCCACCCATCTTAGCACACAGGCAACACCCACTCAACCTTATACCTTTCTCTGGTCTTTATGCCCCCTGATAGGGGCCATTCTTGGGGCTATTCTCCTATGCTGTCTGCTCAGGTGACTCTGAAATGAGACAGGTGTGTGGTGTGCTGGGTTCAGCTTCTTCTGTGTCCTTCATGTCCTCCCTCAGAATTCCAGATGATAAGAGTTACCCATCAGTAACGGGGGTTGAACATTGGCATTGGCCACAAACATAACAGGAATGACTGGTGGGGGGTGGAGCAAGATATAGCACTCCCCATACTGATCACTCTCCACCCCACCCTGCCACACACACGGTAATCTGGACACTGTGCAATAGGACGTCATTCTCTCTTCCATCTTCATTCTCACCTGTGTTCTTAGATGGACTGATAAAATTTCATGAAAAGGTCAATCCTCCCTAGGCCAATTATTTACCTATCTTTTATTACTCTTTATATTTGGTTGCTTTACATTTTGAGTCATTGAGGATTATTTATTTATTTATTGTAATTTGCATGGCACTTACCACAGGCCATTCTTGCCAGAGGGATTCTTTTTTAAAATTTTTTATTTATAAAATAGAAATATTGACAAGACCATAGGATAAGAGGGATACATTGCCACACAGTTCCTATCACCGGAACTCTGTATCCCATCCCCTCCCCTGATAGCTTTCCTGTTTGTTATCCCTTTGGGAGTATGGACCCAGGATCATTGTGGGATGCAGAAGGTGGAAGGTCTGGCTTCTGTAATTGCTTCCCCACTGAGCATGGGCATTGGCAGGTTAGTCCAGACTCCCAGCCTGTCTCTTTCCCTAATGGAGCAGGGATCTGGGGAGGCGGGGGGCTGCAGGACACATGGTGGAATTGTCTGCTCAGGGATGTCAGGTTGGCATCATAGTATCATCTGGAACCTGGTGGATCAAAAAGAGTTAATATATGAAGTAGAACAAATTGTTGACTAATCATGTACCTAAAGGCAAAAATATTGCAGATGAAGATTTGGGGTCTCCGTTTTGGGAAAATCTAGTAGGTGTATTTTAGGTGTATTCCAAGGGGTCCATGACTTTACTAGTTTTTGCCTGAGCCTGACAGCTAATATGCAAGTGGACAGGTGGTAGCACACCTGCTTAAGTGCACATATTACAGTGTTCAAGGGCCCGGGTTCAAGTCCCTGGTTCCCACCTGCAGGGGGGAAACTTCAAACATGGTGAAGCAGGTCTGCAGGAGTCTCTCTGTCTTACTGAGGATAATTAACCTACTGCTTTTCTCTGTTTATTTACACACACACACACACACACACACAAACACTTTTATCTTTTGACTTTTCCTTCATTTATCTCACTTTCTTCCCCCTGCATCTATCATTCACTGGTCTGTTCTCTGTGTCTATGAACTTAGTTTGGTTTCAATTTCAGATTATTTGAATAAGTGAGATCATACAGCATTTATCTTTCTCTGTCTGGCTTCTTTCACTTTGCTTACTGTCTTTGAGATCCATCTGTGTTAATGCAAATGGTAAAATTTCATTTGTTTATGACTGAATAGTATTCCATGCTGTATGATTATCTATCTCATTTTCTTCATCCATCCACCAATAGATTCTTAGTTTGTTCCTTTGATTTTTATAAAATGTTCATTTTATACTTTTATATATATATATATATATATATATATGTGTGTGTGTGTGTGTGTGCATGTGCCTGTGTGTGTAACACTGAGGAAGGAGAGAATGAGTTTTTTTTAATTGAAAAAAGTTTTATTTTTTTAGACCTGTGTCATACCTTTCCTCCCTTGCAACTCTTTCACTTTTCTTATTTTTATTTCTTCAATGGAGGGATTAATAGTTTACAATCAACAGTAAAGTACAGTAGTTTGTACCTGTGTAACATTTCTCAGTTTTCCACATAACAATTTAACCCCCTCCAGGTCCTCCTTCACCATAGCCATCATGTTCTAGGACCTGAAGATTCACCCTATACCCCCACCCTAGAGTCTTTTACTTCGGTGTAATACACCAACTCCAGTCCAAGATCTCCTTTGTGATTTCCTTTTGTTCTTATTTATAATCTTCTGTCTATGAGGGGGATAATTTCATATTTGAAAGTAGGAATTTTACCTGCAGGTCTTGAGGCAGGTTGTGGAGTGAGTGTGAGGAGTATAGTATCTGAATTTATCATGCTTCCCGTTCACCCCAGTTGTGGCTCATTATCTGGTATTTAGTAAACACATTTATGTTTATTAAATTAAAAAAAGAGATCAGTTATTTTAATTTATTATAATATATCTACTTAAGTATATGGAATTTAATTTTAAACAAAGAATACTTTCTGTAATTCTTCAAAAATGGTTTGTTATACCTGAGCTATAGAGAGGGATAAAGCAAGACTTACAGGAAAAAAGAGAGAGAGAACAAGAGAGAGATCAAAGCAATGACTCTGGTATTTGTAGTGCCAGGGATTGAACTCTGAGCTGCAGGCATTCAACTCATTCAGTATAACCACTAAGTCACCTCCCTGACCACTACATTTAAATTGACTGAACTCATACATAAGTATACATGGAATACAATCATACCAAAATAAGTAATACATCTTTCTATACAAAATTGTTAAAAGTTTGCATGACCAAATTGCCATAGGCAAAAGGCAAATGAAAGCCTAGGAAAATGTATTTGCAACTTGTCTTGAATTAGTCCCACTAATATACAAAGTAGCATAAATTCAAAAGAGCTACAACCTAGTAAACAAAACCAAACTAACCAACCAAACACAAAACCAGGAAAAAAGCGTGAAACTTGAGTCCTTCAAAGAGAAATTCAGATGGTTCCTCACTCTTTGAAATGATGCATAGTCCATTCTTGAGCATGGTGGAAATTAAGACCTACTAGAGCTCACATGTTACCATGCATAAAGACCTGGGTTCAAGCCCCTGGTCCCCACTAGCAGAGGGGAAGCTCCACAGTGGTAAAGCATTGCTGCAGGTGTCTCTCTTTAACTCCCTATCCCGGCCTTCTCTCTTAATTTCTCTCTATATCAAATTAAAAAAGACTACACTGAAAAAATATAATTTCTCACCTCAGATCTGGCAAAAATCCAAAATCTGAAAAAGACAGAGTTGGCAAAGCTGTGGGGAAGCTCAGGGTTTGCACCACTGCTGGTTGAATAAAGAGTGATGATTGATTCTGCAGAGAAACTCTGGCTTTTGCTGTCTGCCAATATCCTGGACCTTCTACCCTGCAGGCTCGCTGCTAAGAATCTGCTCCATGGACACACCTGCACAGTTCTGGAGTCACAAATATGCGAGAATAGTCATCACAGCATCACTTCTAATAGCATCTGCCTGGCAGAGGCCCAAAGTCTGGTTACAGGGAACTAGAAGGATAAATTATAATCATGGTGACCAGTGTGTGGTGGGAAAAAAGAGAGATAAGTTTCTATGGATGGTGATGTGCAGAACCCTCTATATATATATCTTTATCTCTACCTCTATCTATATATCTCGATGGGACAGAGGTAAATTAAGAGGGAGAAAGGAGATAGAGAGGGAGAGAGACAACTGCAGACATATTTCACCACCTGTGAAGTTTCTCCCTGCTGGTGGGGACCAGGGGCCTGAATCTGGGTCCTTGAGCATGGTAACATGTGTGCTTAATTGCCTGCATCATTGTGTGGACCTCTTGGGATATCTCTGCTAAGTGAACAAAGTTGCTGGCTTTGAAAGTGACTGGGATCCATGTGGATTCAGTCGGCTAGGAAGGATCGTCAGTTTCCCCAATGAATGGGTACTCACGGGATGCACCACGGGAAGGTTGATCCAATGCAACCCAATGCATCTGGGTGACAAGTCTAGCAGATGGAGACCTGTCTCAAGTGGCCTCCCCCAGGGCTCTGTTCTGGCTCCTACACTATTTAATATTTACATCAATGACCTCCCTGAAACTTCTTCAAGGAAGTTCATCTACACCGATGACATCTGCTGTGCAACTCAGGCATCCAAGTTCCACATCCTCGAGGAAACACTCACGAAAGACATGTCTCTGATATCTGATTACTGTAAAAAATGGCGACTAATCCCTAGCACTGCAAAAATGGTATCATCTGTTTTCCATCTACACCATGCCTCGGCCTCGCGTGAGCTTAATGTGCAGCTTGGCGGTACGAGAATCCGGCATGAAGCCCAGCCAGTCTATCTTGGTGTTACTCTCGATCGCACTCTGTCATTTCACAAACATCTCATAAAAACTGCAGCAAAGGTGGGCGCGAGAAATAACATCATTGCAAGACTGGCCAGCTCCTCATGGGGCGCGAGCGCTTCCACACTACGATCATCCTCTCTGGCATTATGCTATTCCACTGCAGAATACTGTGCCCCAGTATGGTTTCGCAGCCCCCATGTCCACTTGGTTGATTCCAAATTATATTCCTCCATGAGGATAATTTCTGGAACCATCCGTTCCACCCCGGTTCCATGGCTGCCAGTTCTTAGCAACATCGCCCCACCAGATATTCGTCGGGATGCAGCATCATCTAAGTTCATTTCCCACGTCTACGCTCGACTGGACCTGCCAATATACGTGGATATCTTCGCCCACCCAATGCTTGACGTCTCGTCACCCAATCTGGTCCCCTATGCCTACACTGAACTTCTCTGTTCCAGTCTCTTGGAAACAGAGTTGGCAGTCAGCTGAGGTAAAGAACAAACACCTCATCACAGACCCCTGCAAGCGTCAACCCGACTTTGACCTAGCACGTTATGATTGGGCCCTCCTCAATCGCTATCGAACAGGCCATGGCTGGTGCGCCGCTATGTTCCATCGCTGGGGAGCCAGAGACAACCTGAACTGCCCTTGTGGCTACAGACAGACTATGACCCACATAGTCAATGACTGCCACCTCTCCAGATTCAAAGGAGGTCTCGAAACTTTACATCAGGCTCAACCTGACGCTGTTGACTGGCTACGGAAGAAGGGCAAACGCTAGAAGAAGAAGAAGTGAACAAAGTTAGGTATAGAGCATATAAATGGTAACAGGTTTTATGAAAGAAAGGGAGAAAATAAGAATATATATGCATTTATGTTTGCATTTGCATAAAGAAACTGGAAAGATAAACAAGAAATGAATCAAAGGATTATCTGCAGTGTGAAGTAGGGGAGGGATGGAGAAAGGCTTAACTGGATGTATCTTTTTATTTACTCTGAGCTTTGGTTGAACACAAATATTTCCTGACCTTTTCTGGAAGTCTGTTTGTGTGTCTTAATCCAGCCTGGTTACAAGAGGCACTTGAGCTGCTTATCAAAATCAATCCAGGTTCCTGGCCATTGGGGGTCCATAAACCTGCATTTCCCCAGGAGCAATGGGTTATCCTTCAAGAGGAACATTCAGGAAGGTGCTACACAAAGAGCCAGTTAGAAAGGGCCTTCCTGTGACAGTCCGAATGTAGAGTCCTAATGTCTTCAAACTTGAAAACCTAGGTGGGGACCAGGTGATGGCAAATCTGGCTAAGCACACATATCACCAATGCTCAGGGATCTGGGTTCAAGTCCCTGGTCCCCATATGCACCAGGGAAACTTCATGGGCAGTAGAAAAGTATTTCAGATCTTCCTTCCTCCCTCCCTTCCTCTCTCCCTCAATCCCTCTCTTTCTTTCTTTCTTTCTTTCTTTCTTTCTTTCTTTCTTTCTTTCTTTCTTTTTTTCTTTCTTTTCCACCAGGTTTATCTCTTGGGTTCAGTGCCAGCACTATGAATCCACCCCTCCAAATGGTCATCTTTTTTTTTTTTTTTTTACCTCTTGTATATAATAGGATAAAGAGAAATTGAAAGGGAAAGGGGAGATAGAAAGTGAGAGAGAAAGACACCTGCAGGCCTGCTTCATTGCTTATGAAATATTCTCCCCTGCAGGTGGGGAACAGAGGCTCTAACCCAGGTACTTGCACATAGTTATGTGCATACTAATCTGGGCATGCCACCCTGGGCATGCCACCACCCGTCTTGTTCCCCTAGGTGTCTTTTTTTTTTTTCTCTTCTTTTCTCTCCTTTTCCATAAGAAAAAGAAAAAAAATGACCTCTAGAAGCTGTGGAATCATCAGTAACCCTGGTGGACGGATGGAGGGAGGGAGGGAGAGAGAGACAGAAAGAGAGAGAGAGAGAGAGAGAGTTTGATGGACCTGAAAATCTCACTCTTGCCTCTTGAGGTCTGGCCCTTCTCCCTGGCTCTGCTGGCCCTCTTTTTGGGATAGAGTGGGGAGTTACACTAATCTGCTCAGACAGTGGGGTGCAGCAGGGAGCAGCTCAAATCACAACTAGACCATGCAGGGGTGTAGAGGATAGGAAATAAGCTGTTGGTCTTGACTTGGAGCCTGCCTCTGGGAGATGTTCACAAGTCAGGTGACTATGTTTTTGGGAATCATTGCCAAGTGTCCCCCTGAGACTGCTGAGATGCTGCCAGGAGGAGCCAAGGGGGCACAGGCTGAAGAGCCCCAAGCTGGGGCTTCTGGGCCCACAGCCCAGGGCAGGGCAGTGAGGAGTCCTACACTGAGCACTCCTGGGCCTCTCCAGGTTGCCAGTTCTTGGGAAGTTTTTTTTATTTTAATTTTTTTGGATATCAAGATAAAGTTATTTTTTTTGCTTCCTGCTTCTCTTTGAAGTCCATATGGACTAATGAGAATGTGTTTGGAAAATGGGTTTATGATTAGCTGCTAACAATGAATTCTGTTATATTTTTGGCTGTGGAAGGTTCTGGATAGGAGGTGCTGTCAAGAATAGCTTCAATGTATTCCAAACCCTGGCCCCTTGGGTTCTCATCTGGGACCTCCTCCCCTACCCTGCCTGGCTATGCATATTTTCTCTCTTTTTTTCTTTGTTTATTCCTTTCTTGCCACTGGGGTTATTGCTTGGCCTTGGCATCTGTATGGCCTCACATTCCTTCTTTCTTAAAAATTTTTATTAGAGATATAATATTGATTTACAAGATTGTGAGATAATAGCATTATAATTCCATTTGGTTCCCACCACAAGAGTTCTATGTCCCATCCCTTCCATTGGAAACTTTCCTTTTTTTTTTTTTTTTGCCTCCAGGGCTGTTGCTTGGGCTCACAACCTACACTATGAATACACTGCTCCTGTGGCCATTTTTCAATTTTTTTGGATAGGACAGAGAGAAGTGGAGATGGGCTGGGGGGAGGGGAGAGAGAGAGAGAGAGATACATTTGCAAATCTGCTTCATCACTTATGAAGCAACTCCCTGCAGGAGGGGAGCCAGAGGCTTGAGCCAGGATCCTTGTGTGGGTCCTTGCACTTTGTACTATGTGCACTTAACCAGGTGTACCATTGTCTGCCCCTGCCAAAACTTCCCTGTTGTTTACCTTTCTAAGAGTATGGACCAAAATTCTTTTTGGGGTGCAGAAGGTAGCTTCTGTAATTGCTTCTCTGCTAGACATGGATGTTGGCAGGTCAAACTATGCCCTCAGCCTGTTTCTATATTTTCCTAGTGAAATAGGGCTCTGGAGAGGTGAGGTTTTAGGAAGCATTGGTGAGGTTGTTTCCCCAGGGAAGTCAGGGTGGAATCATACATATTAGCATCTGCAACTTGGTGGCTGAAAGGAAGTCAGATGGAAAGCAGGAAAAAATGTTCAGTAAACAGGAACCAAAGAAACGGAGCAGATGAAAGTAAAGACCACAGAGTGGAAGGAAGCTAGGAAGTCTATTTTAGGCCTGTTTCTAAAAGCCTGTGTCTTAGTAATCTTTAGTTGAGCTTGTAGCTAACATGGGGGTGGACTAAAAAATATTGTCTGGGAAGATGGTGTCATAGTTAAGAGTAGAACTAGGAAGAAGGATTAGAGCAGAGAGCTGATCATAAACTTGAAGAAGATATATAAATGCAATTGACTGTATGCCACAATGATCTAACCCAGGGCCCATATCTATTCAAACTTATCACTGGAGCCTGTGTAGTCCCCCAAGTCCCTGTCAGACTGAGCTCATAGTCCATGCCACAGATGGGGACATTCTACATTGTACTCAGTTCAGAACTAGTCTTCCTTGAGTGGCAGAGTAAGATGACCTAGCCTCCTTTAGGAGAGTGGGGCAGGCCCTACCATTGCTAGTTTATAGTGAGTGTAAGGTCCTGAAGAAGCCTACAAAAGGGCTTATCATGATATTCCTAATGGGAGTCCCACCACTCTTGATGGCCATTTTTTCACTCTTTTTAATAGTGGGTGAAAGAGAGAATTAGAGAGAGCGAGAGCGAGAGTGAGAGTGAGAGAGAGAGAGAGAGAAGGCAAGAAAAAAAAGAAGAGAGAAATAGGGAGAGATATCTATAACACTGATCCACCTTTTGCGATGTCTCCATCTTGTAGGTGGGGACTAGGGGCTTGACCCTGGGTCCTCACACATAATAAGCTATGTACTCTTCTGGGTGAGCCACTACCTGGATCCTCTGTATCTTCTTGTTGGAGGGAGTTTGGGGTGTGCCCTTCCTTTTCAGACCTCAGTTTTCTCTCCCATGGCATGAAGAAGTACTGTAGCGGCACTCTGGGTCCTGTCTAGCACTCCAATTTGGGGAAAAGGGGGCCCTACTGAGAGGCAGCATCATAAGATATCTTTTCCTCGATTCCCTACCATGTCAGTTGTGGTTCGAATTGCTTAAAGGAGGACTAAAAGGTAGGAAAGAAAAAGAAACTGCTGGAGTCAAGGGGGCATCCCCCTCCCAACCTCTCCCTGGACCTCTCTCTGTGGTTTTGGTCCCTCATCACTGAGGGAAGATAAACAACGTGTCAGGCTATCAGTTCCATATGGAAACACATGTTTTTCTCCTTGAAATATTTTTAGAATTTCAAGCCCTACTTTTAAAAAAATTTTTATTTATAAAATGGAAACACTGACAAGACCATAGGATAAGAGGGGTACAACTCTACACAATTCCCACCACCAGAACTCCATATCCCTTCCCTTCCCCTGATAGCTTTCATTCCCTAACAAAGACCCAAAACCTAGATATAGACCAGGTCCCATGAGATAAGGCAGATGTACACATGTATCCATAAATTAGGGCAAAATATATAACTGAAAGCAAAAGAGCACAATAGTTTGCAGTGAGTCAATAAATGAAGCAAATAGAAAGACCTAGAAAAACACCATAAAGTACCTAATGAAATACTTTCTACCTAAATTTGACCTAGATACCTTCCTCACCTACTTCCTATTACATTTCCCTCAGTCACTCCAAAGCTAACCTTATCAGGCTTTACTTCTTGCTATTCTCCCCCTCTCCAATATTCCAGAAATGCACTGGCCAAGGAGCGAGGAGTTCTGAGCAGTAGAATGGAGACACCTTTACTTCTCCTTCTACCATGGAACTCTGGGGTCAGGAGGGGAAAGCTAGAGAAGCCCTGAAAGAGCTGAGTTGAAATTCCTCTCACTTTCCTGAGCACAGAGGACTCTGCGTGGGAGACATTTGAGGGGGAGGACCACAGGGAAAATTCTGGGTAGCCCAGGATGCCTGGAAATTTTCTTCTTTCCTGTGTCCCTCTTTTAACATCTGAGGGTCTCTATCTGTCCTCAACTCCTTCTGCACCTCTCATGCTACCTGACAAAGGCCCTTTGACTCAGGTGCCTACGGGCCATGTGCTCTTTCTCTGAGAGCTGGTGTTGGTTTGGATGTGCCCAGACCCATGTGAGTGCTAAGTTGCAGCCAGCCCTGCCTCCCAGGACAGATGGGCACACAGGGAAGGGTCACTAGTGAGCTTTCTGCAGGGGCTCCTAGAAGCCAGAATGAGGAGCCTTCTCTCCCCAGTGCACTCTCTGCCCACAGCAAGGTGTGAAGTGTACAGGGCCTTCTCTGAGATGATTCCACATCATACCATAGGTCCCCAAGAATTGCCTGTCATACAGGCCAAACCCTTCTCCTGGCCCTTGACTCTCCATTTATGCTGCTATTTGAAATAATTGCACACCTCACTTTGCAAAAAGTCAGGATCTTATTATAGGTGATCAGCATCTGGTGTAGGTTGGGACCCTATTTTTGGAAGCAAACCAGCACTGGGAGTTCAGGAACTTGGGTTTAATTTGCTATTGTGTCTGGGGGTGATACACCCCATCTCCCTGGACCTCACTTTTCTTCAAAAGGCAGGTAACTCTCTGCCTGTTTGCTTCAGGGAAGGCACCTGACGGCAGACAGAAGACTGTCTCTGTCCTTTCCCAGTGTTTCAAAGTTCCCTCCTTAAAACTGTGGACCACTCCTGCTTTTCCTGAAGTTCCTGGAACACAGGTCAATTCTCCTTCACTGGGCAGGTTGGAACAGACTAGGAACTGGCATTCCCTTTGTCTCAATTGATTCAACATCTCCCCCTTCCTAGCTCCACTGAGATTTTGCTCTTTTAAAAATTATTTATTGATTGATATAAATTGAGAGGGAAGGGGAAATAGATATGGAGAGAGAGAGACACCTGCAGCACTGCTTCACCACTCTTGAAGCTTCTCCTGTGTAGGTGGCGATCAGAGGTTTGAACTCGAGTCTTGTGTGTAGTAACATGTGTGCTCAACCAGGTGCACTACCATGCAGCCATGAGATTTTTTGCTCTTGATACCTGTTTCTGATGAGAATAGTCCTGAGTTACAGGAGTTGCTTCCTTAGCTGTCAGGGGCACAATCCTGGGACCACAGAAGCACATCTGCAGCCCCTTGGCCTCCCCAGCAGGCCTTCCCATGTGTAGATGACCTCATGGGATCTGCAGAGGTGATGTTCCTGGCAACTAGGCCTGAAGTGTCCCTGCAGCATCTGGCTGTCCCCCACTCTTATCTTACACTCCCACTTCCTCACAAGTTTCACTCCTGTGTAAGTCACTCCATGTGAGTCCTGGCAGAGATCAGAGCTATTTTTGGGGAGCTGAGCTTTGGGGGAAACCAGGAGATAGCTGAGATGGAGAGAGAGTGGTCTTGGGTAACTATGAAGCATTTGTGACATGCTGGGGTGCTAATGAATATCTGATATGTAGACATTTAGGCCTCTGGGTCCTCCACAATCTATGTTATTACTTACCTTCTGAGCGGAGAAAGCTGGGGTTAGTGAGTCTGAATAACTCACATGGGGGATAAAGTTAACAAGTGACATTGAAAAACCCAGTTCCCACACTTTCTGTTGCCTCCCTGTGATCAAGTGGTTTCAGGGTACCAGAGGATGGCTCTCGGAAGCACCTATGAGCAGGGCATATGTCCTTGGAATAGTATGGACCTGAGTGAGACTCATACATGTAGGATGACTTTGGTGCCTTGTTGTTAAAAATTCGTAGGCTCTTGCCGGGCGGGATAGCTTCACGGGCGGGTAACAGAGACGCGGAGACAACGGCTGGGCAGGGAAGCTGTATTTCTTTATTCAGGAACAACGATTCATAAACTAGACCAAGCTAATGACCAAACAGAACTCTGCTGTCTCTTTGCGGCGGCACAAGCACTCTCTCTTACTCTCTAACTCAGGAACCCTGGAACTCTGCAACTCTTCAACTGTGGAACTCTTTCTTACTCTGTAACTCTGAAACTCTGGCACTCAGGAACTCAGGAACCCTCTCTCGGGGTTCCTTGGGGCGGGGCCAAGCGGGCCCGCGAAATTAACTGGACTGATCCAATTCTCTTGGTGGGGGAGGGCTAGAACAAACCAATGTAAAGCATACGACAATTCCCCCTTTCCTTTTTAACTAAATGACTATAGTATCAAGGGTGTGGGGTGAACAGAAACATATATAACAAGAACCAGCATGTTGCCAAGGGAAGGCCTGAGGGGGCCATATCTGCCTCTGTGGGCTAAACTTTATCAGCTTAAAAAAAAACATTTTTTGCCTCTGGGGGGCGTACCTGTCTCAACGGACATTTGCATGGGGGTGGGGAATGGCCTAGAGTCCCAAAGGCAGCTGGCTGCAATTTACTTACTACGAAACAAAACTTGTTATTAGCATATTTCTAAAAGAGAAGGAACTTGAGACTTTTACATATCAACAACGTCTTTTTAATCTTTTGTTATACCCATTCAAGATGGAGTCAGGAAAGGAAACCTCAGGCATGAGAATAATTAGCATAGCCATTGTGCGATCTACCATTTCTAATAGAGAAGGTAATGGAGAGTTTTACATATCAACAAGTCTATTTAACCTTTTGTTTAGACCAACTTAGTTAAAATATATTGATTGTTAACTAATTTTTACCTCAGACTTTAAATGTAAGTTAATTTTATCTTTATGAGAATTACATTGAAAACCTTTTTCATTTAACTTTGTCTAGTAAGAATTTAGCCTTAAAGTTACTGTTTACCAAACTTTAAACATACACATAAACATGGTCATTAATACACAAGGAGAGAAACCTTTGTTACGAAGACATGTCATTTTAAACACGAATTTAAATCTATACTGTCTTAGTTGTTGGGGGGGGGGTTCACCATCCAGAGGTGGCTTCCCGCACAGCTTCACTTTTAGGAATTGCAGGTTGCGATCTCTGCACAAATCTCTGCGTACTCCAGCTTGTCTGCCTTCAGACCGGACCGGCAGCTGGAGATCTCGTGTGCCCAGTTTCGGCAGGGAGCCCGGGGGTCCGGGAGGTCCGGGATAGTTCCAGAATTTATAGCAAGAGGGCAGGTGGGCCAGTTTTGTAGAAGGCGTGGGCCTAGGTGCCCAGGGGTGGCGGCCATGATAGGCCGCCGCGGCCCTGTATACGACAGTGCCTGCTTCTCCTCTGGAAGGTGACTCCCTCCCTCCTCTGGAAGGCAGGGGAAGTGGCATCCTCTTACTCCTGTAGTGAAATTTAATTACCTACTGTCTTTCAGGGGTGTTGAAGGCAATACCTTGTGGGGAGAATCTGGTTTTTCTTCCTTTCTGTCCTGTGCCAATCAGATGCCTCCAGACTCTGTCCTCTTGGAGAGATCGCTGATTTCTTTCTCCACTGCATCACTTTTCAGGCCTAGGTTTCTCTTTCAACCCATTGCAGACATGCTGCTACATGTCCTGCCTTATCATCTCTCTCCACTGCCCATCCCAGGAAAGGAGAAGGTATGCATTCCAGGGGCACTGAGTGAAGCCTGAGCACAGAGTTCCCTGACCAGGAGTTGATACTGCTGGATGCTCTGGGGCTTCTGTTTGACCATCTGCAAACCAGAGATGACATTTTCCCTCCACAGAGTGGGAGGGTGGGCCCAGAAATGCTAGTGGGGGGGAAACCCCTACCAAGGGTCAGGTGTGCCCCGAACATAGTGGACTTTGCAGGAGCCAGATGGGGGCTAGACTCCATGCTGTGCAGGTGGGGCCCCTCTGGTGGGTGTCCAGCATTTTAGCAACCTGGCCTGTGAGCCCTTTCTCCCTTCCCACACAGCCCTGTAAATTGCCTCGCCTGAATTCTGAACACACCTCAGTGGAAGGGGAATTACTCACCAGATATACGGTGTCTGCGAGAAGGGCCTCTTATGAGTCAGTGTTCAAATATGTTACGAGCTCGATAAACAGAGGTTTGTTGTAAATTAAGGGAAGGAAGTGAGGTGCCTGCAACAGCCCTTGTTCATCTACTGTTTTCTATTAGCAACACTTTCCTCGTAAGTAGTGCATAATTCCCTGGGAGCTGCTGGGCTGGCGGCTGGGAAGGGCGATATAATTACACTGCAGTTATTAGAGAGTGAGAGCAACATGGCAAGGGATAGCCAGGCAGGACATAATCCAGGGGCTTGGTTGGATAGGAGCAGGGGTGCCAGGTATCCTTGGGCAAAGTTAGGGTAGTAGGGGCAGCTACCTGGCAGGGGCAGAACTGGAAAGGCTGGGGTTGGGGGGCGGTCCTGTTGGGAACCCTGTGGGCATTGTAGGCATGCACCAGGCTGGGTGTGACTATTGTGGCAGAGACAGTAGATTGGCTGTAGGATCTCCAAGTCTCAGCCCCTGAATGGGGTGGAGGTAGGAGTGGGCAGGAGGAGAGGGGGATGCTGTGGGGTGAAGGGCGCTATGCACAGAGCCAGGGGACCATCCTCTGAGTTTCACCCCAGATGGGATTTTCTGACATATTCCATCCCTAGCTCATTCCAGGCAGGTCCTGTGCCACTTCCCACCCCCCTGACCCATAGCAGGTTCTATTCCCTCCAGAGGTGGGAAGGACATAGAGACCTAACTGCTCCCTCTGTTTTCAGTCCTATGAGACCCACATGGTCCCACTCACATGACACATCTCTGACCCATTAAGTCTGAATGTACAGTGTGAAATGGGAAGGAGGGCAGAAGACACATCTACACGTTGATATCACGTGCCCATGTAATTTCACAGAGCTGCCATTGTTCCTGTCTGTCCCCCATACATTAGGCTCTATCAGGCCACCCTTATCTCCCACCAGGCTCTTCAGCTGAGTGAAATTTATTTAGAAATGAGGGAAACAGGGGGCTGGGCAGTGGCACATCCAGTTAAGTGCACATGTTATTATGCACAAAGACCTGGGTTTGAATCCCCACTCCCCATTTACAGGGGTGGCACTTCATGAGAAGTGAAGCAGGTCTTCAGATTCTATCTTTCTCACTCTATATCTCTCTCTCCTCTCAAAAAATTTCCCTGTCTTATCAAATAAAATAAAGGGGGGGAATGACTAATGGGAGCAGTGAATTTGTGTGTGAGCACTGAGCTCCAGTGATAACCTTGGTGGCAGAAAAAAAAAAAAAAAGAAGAAATGAGGGAAACAACCTTGAGTCCAGTCATTTCCTCAGAACACTGGAATCCTCTCTGGAAGGTCCCAAGATTCCTTCACAAGGAGGAGGCCCTTCTCTGGGAGCAGTGGGCAAGGGAAGGCCTGGCAGCAGGGAGAGTGGAGAGCAAATGTTATTTTATGGACATTCCCACTGTTCTGGAGAATGTGGGAGCCCACTGGGACCTTTAGCAGCAGTGTCTGTTTCCTCTTTAGTTTATGTAGAGAGATCAGAGGGCCTTCAGGAGTCAGCTTCTTTCCTTGCCTGACAGGGGAGCTCACAGCTGACAGACAGGAATGTTCCTAGCAGGTGGCAGGTGCTCAGCAGGTTTTTGTAGAATGACTGACTGACTGAATACAGGGTATTGTGTCCCTAGTGCTGGGTGAGGAAGGAGTAGCTTCCATCAGAACTCCACAGCTTCCACCTCCCTCTTTCCCTTACCCTCTTGGTCTTGCCAATGATCCCACTGGTAGGTTTCACTATATAGAAGCAAAACAAAATGGGAGAGGCTATATGTAGCAGAAGCCAGGCTCTTCCATGCTCCCTGAGGGTACTTCCACTCATGGAGCTGTGGTAGGCTGGTTGGGAAGCACTGGATGCCATCTGGACTGGATGCTGAGACTGTGGCTTTGGCTGCAAGCATGTGCAGGACTAGGTGGGAAGAAAGGAGCCTAATGGTTTCTACTTCAGGCTTCAAAGGAGAGAAGGTCTTCCTTCAGTTAGTACCATGAAGGTTTGCTCTACCGCTGATCATGACCCTGGCCCCTCACTGGAACAGTTAGGTGGTTGACCAGCTGGCTGGTCATTCATTATATCATCTCTGGTGCTGCTTTCCCAATAGCTGTAAAACCCCAGGGAATAGCTTGTCCATTCCTGCTCACTGTCTTTGAGTACAAAGGAAGTTCTCCCATGACAAGTACATAAGGGGCTTGCAGGGTTCTGGGACTGGAAGAAAGCCCCCTTTAGCTGGTGGCAGGAAAGGCTTCTTAGTGAACATTTTTATAAACAGAGGCATTACTGACACTAATAAATTCATTTCAGCTGTAGAACTAAAGTAATTCAATATTTGAGATTTTTGTGAAATGGCCACCCTGATAAATTTCATTAACACCTAGCACGTCACCTAGTTAGAATATACTCCTTGTGATGAGAACTCTTAAGACTTGCTTTCTAAGGAAGCTTAAATATACAGTATACTACCATATTGTATTATATCACTGTATTGTACTATGTAACACTAGTCCCCATCTGCACATTACTTTTCCAGGATATATTCACTTTTAAAAATATTTTAATTAATTTATGATTGGACAGAGACAGTGAGAAATTGAGAGAGGAGGAGGAGATAGAGAGGGAGAGAGACAGGGATACCTGCAGCCCTGCTTTACTACTTGTGAATCTTTCCCACTGCAAGTAGGGACTAGGGGCTTGAACCTGGATCCTTGTGCACTATAATGTGAGCACTCAACCATGTGCTCCACTGCCTGGTCCCTGATATATTCATTTTTATAACTATAAATCTGTGCCTTTTAACCCCTCACATATTCTGCCTACTGACCATTCCCCCACTTCTGGAAACAACCAACCTACTTTACATACTTATACATTTTTTTTCTTTTTCCCCAGATTCCACACTTAAGTGAGACCATATACCATTTGTTTTTCTCTGTCTGACTAGATCTTAATTCACTTAGCACAGGCCCTCAGGGTTCATCCAGGATAAATATTTCACTATACAGGTCTGTGCCCAGTGGTCAGTCTTGTTTTCCCATGCTTGAGTAGAAATTTATATTCTTTCTTTGTCTCTTTTTCACTTTCTTTCTTACTGAGTGATTTCTGATCATCGTTCTTGGTGTCCAATGAAGAGGTTCCTTGTTTGTGGCCATGTCTCAGATTCTAGGGATATCCTTTAGCACAGGGGTGTGGAGCCTCAGGCCTTTCTGGAGACCGGCTTCCCAGGTCTCCCCTGCGTTTTGGTAAAGAGCTTATGCTCCTCCTGTTTGTAGTCCTCCACTCTGGTCCTTCTCTGGGAAACTCTTTAGCATAGGGTAAGTGACAAAGTGGGAGTGTGTGGGCTCAGGGCACAAACATCTCACTCAGGCCTGGCTCTGTGCTGTGATCTTGGCAACTTAAATAATCTTTCTGTGCTTTTTTTTTTTTTTAATGTTTATTATAAAAAGGAAACACTGAAAAAAAAACATAGGATAAGAGGGTTACAACTCCACACAGTTCTCACCACCAGAACTCTGTATCCCATCCCCTCCCCTGATAGCCTTCAAATTCTTTATCCCTTTGGGACTATAGACCCAGGATCATTATGGGGTACAGAAGGTGGAAGGTCTGGCTTCTGTATTTGCTTCCCCGCTGAACATGGGCATTGGCAGGTCAATCCATACTCCCAGTCTGCTTCTCTCTTTCCCTAGTGGGGTAGGGCTCTGGGGAAGCAGGGATCCAGGATACACTGGTGGGGTCGTCTGCCCAGGGTTGGCATCATGTTAGCATCTGGAAGCTGCTGGCTGAAAAAAGAGTCAACATAGTTGCTGACTAATCATGAACCTAAAGGTTGGAATAGTTCAGATGAAAAGTTGGGGCATCTTCATTTTGTAGATAGCCAGTAGGCCTATTTTAGTTATATTCCAAAGGGCCCATGACTATATTAGTTTTTTGGTTTTCTGTTTGTTTGTTTTTTTCTGAGCCTGACATCTGATATGTAGGTGGATCCAAGTTACTGTCTGGGGAGATGATTTCATGGCTGGCAAAAGGACCAGAAAGCTGGATCAGGGAGGAGAGTAGCTCCCAAATATGGGAAAAGTGTATAAATACTGTTGACTGTAGACTCTATTGATTAGGACCTTGCCCTCAACATGGATCAACTATGGTAGAGAATGTTCCATCCTCTGAAGGGATGCTGGACAACATACTCTATGTTCCATCTGAGGAAGATGGGTCCTGAAATTGAGGCAGCTTGGAACATTCGTACTCATGACCACAGAATGTGAGTTCCAATCTACAGGTAGGCAGAGGTCACATAGGTTTCTAAGCTGAATATGGGCCCCAGATCTGTGCTTGTTTTTTAAAAGAAAATTTAAAAGCACACATTGTACCATGCATGAGGACTGAGGTTTGAGCCCTGGCCACCACTGGCAAGAATCACGCATAAGTGGGAGTGGAATGGTGCTGTGGTATTTCTTCTCTCTCTGTCTCACCCTCTCTCTAGAAGGAGAAAAAAAAGTTTGGTGTGGGGAATCGGGCTGTAGCACAGCAGGTCAAGCGAGGTGGCCAAAGCACAAGGACTGGAGTAAGGATCTTGGTTCAAGGCCCTAGCTCCCCACCTGCGGGAGAGTTGCTTCACAGGTGGTGAATTAGGTCTGCAGGTGTCTTTCTCTCCCCCTCCTCTCTCTGTTTCTCTCTGTCCTATCCAACAATGACATCAACAATAATAATTACAACAGTAAAACAACAAGGGCAACAAAAAAGTATAAATAAATAAATTTTTTAAAAAAGAAAAAAAGTTTGGTGAGAATGATGGCATTGTGCTAGTACAAAGCACCATCAAAAACCTTGGTGGTAAATTATATATGCATATATATCACAGGTATGATTCACTTCAAAGAGTTGGGGTAATGACTATATGACATTTTTTGTTAAGATGCTTTTAAATATTCTCAACTACAATGGAAACCTTGGATATATCCTTCAAATGGATTGCACCATTCTAGTTAGCATTTACACGACTAGTCAAAAGAACTAGGTTATGAAGGAAAGGCCTTCCTGTCACAACCTTCCCTGTCACAACCCCTAATTGAGGGCTTGTTAGTGTGGACTTTGGGGCAGTCACTAAGATGAAGGGAGGTGAAGGACTGGCACTAGCCTTCACCAGACAGTCACTACACACACACTCAATGACTACAAGTCCAGGTACTTAGGGTATCAGTAGATAAGACAGAGACATATAATCCAGGTTTACTGAGGAGATTCCACAATGCATTAGATTCCCAGTGGGAGGATATCTTTCATACTGTGATGAAGGCCTAGCATTTGCTGAAGAAGTGTGGAAAGAAAAGAAGGAAGGGGTAGAAAGGGCTTCCAATTAAAATGCAGTTCCAGGAACCATTTGGCTTGGCTTGTGGGAATCTCTGAACCCAAGTCATTTACATTTTGCTAAATTAAAATTTCACTAAATTGCCCTGGAACCTGCTTAGCCTCTGGCTGGGTGCAGCCCATAAAAAGTGTAGCTTCAACAGGAACTTGATGGTGAGTTCCAAAGGTCAGAACTGAGACTGTCGATTGACTGTGAATCTGCAGCAGAAATCCAAATAGCACATTTACATGGTCATAATGGACAAGCGTTCTCTTTTTCATTGAGTAAGAGAAGGTGGACTTTATTCAGTAAACATATAAGCAAAAGGGAAAAATGGTAAAATAGGACTTCATAAATGTCAAAGAACAGAGTTGTGAAAAAAATCAGGAGGCAGGGAAACAACTGAATAAGATGGAAAGAATAGCCCTCTTTGAGAAGGAGACATCTTAACCATACCCAAAGGGAGGGGAAAAAGTTATCTTTATGGATATGTGGAGAAGTGTGTTCCATGAAGAGGAAGTAGTCAGTGCAAAGATCTCTAGGTATAAACATTTTGGGTGTATTTGAGGAACAACAAGGAAACTGACATGTTTGGAATGACGTGAACTGAAGAGAAACTGATAGGAGAGTGTATCTAAGAAGGAGGAACTGGCAAAGGCTTAGCTTTGACTCTGAGTGACCTGATGATAGTTTAGAAGGCTTGATAAGGGGGACAAAAAGGAACAGTATGACTTTCTGTTGTGAGTAGATTATAAGCAACTAAGATGGAAGACTATAGATCAGTTGGAAAGTGATGACATAATCTCAGATGAGAGATAGAGGAAGGTGGTGTCAGTGAGAAATAATACATCAGATTCTGAAGGTCAAGTTTTGATGAACTGGTGAGAGAAAGAAAGAACTCAAGGATGATATCAACATTTTTGGCCCTAGTAACCAGAGGAAACTAGTGCCAGAATCATAAAATAGAAAGTACAACTTTCAAACCAACAGAGAAAATATTTTATCTATTCAGTGAGGAGGAAAGAAGGAAGAAAGTATAGAGAAAACAGAAAATGTAAAACAAAGGCAAACATAATTCTTAATATAATATCCATTTACAACAATATAAGTTCACATCACTCAGAATTAAAAATACAGAGCAACTCAATTGGATTAAAAACACAAGATTTAAGAATATGTGTTCTAAAAGAATATGTGTTCTACAAGTTCATCAAGAGGATAGAAATAGATGAGCAGCAGAAGATAGAGCAAATATGAACAAAAGGAAATTTGTAAGACAAAAGGAGAGACATTTTAGCAAGAGGAATAAAAGATCACAAAACCAAGAACCATGAAAATTGTACACTCACCTATAATATGCTCTCAGAGATGTGTGTGTACATGCTTGTATACATATGCAGAAAGTAGATGCAGGAAAACAGATAAATAGACACATCAGCCATCTTATTTAAATATTGTTAACATACCCCCTTATGTGTCAATAGAGCAGAGGACAAAATGTATTAACAGTAAGGACAATTTGAGCAACTTGTTTAATAAACAAGTATGTGAGCATAGTTATAAAGAAATCTATAACTGTATGGCTAATAAACATGAAATATGTGTTGTGATGCATTCTTTTGATTCTGTATGACATTCACAAAATGACCATAAATCAGAACACAAAGGCAACTTCAATAAATTCCAGAAGACTGACATCACCCACATCATGTTCTCTGGCTGCAGTACAATGGCACTTAAAGTCAAAAGGAAAAAACTACCCTATAGGCATGTACTTCTGGGAACTAAAAGGTGGGTTTGTTAGAAAGGCTTTGAGTTAAAGAAGAAAGAATAGAGACAATCAAGGGGAAGAGCAGCAGAGCATTGGTGCACCTGGTTGAGCACACATGCTATCATGCACAAGGACCTGAGTTCAAGCTCCTGGCCTCCACCTGCAAGGGGAAAGCTACTCTAGTCAAGAAGCTGGGCTTCAGGTCTCTGTGTCTCTCCCTCCCCCTCTCTTTTCCTCTCTATCTCTTTAACACCCCCTTCCCTGTCAACGTCTTAGTCTTTATTCAATAAATAAGCAAATAAAAATAAAGAGTCAAAATATTTAGAATTAAATTGATAAGCCACAGGGAAATATTTGTGGGACATAAACAAAGGAGAACTTAGGAGAAAAAGATAACCTTAGATCCAGTTAATCAGAGACATAGAGAACTGAAAGCTGAAGGGTTAACTAAGCACTCATCTGAAATTGAAAAAGTTGTGGCAGAGTAAATATAAAGAAAAGAAAAGAAAAGGAATAGATATAAAGGCAGTAATAAATGAAAAGCAGATTATAAATAAAAATTACAAAATCTTAGCAAAGTTGAATGCAGTCTTCTCAAAAGATTAATAAAATAGTGAAACCTCTGGCAATACTTTCTGAGGAAAGAAATACATAATAAAAACGAGAGAGAGAGGAAAATGACAGACACAGCAGCTTTTAAACAAACAATTGAAAGTTATGAACAACTGTTATGAAACACCAATAAATTTGAAAAAAAATAGATGAACTAGATTAGATATATTTTTTTTTGGGAAAATAAGAAATGCCAAAATTGGCAAAGAATATAAAGAAAACTCAGAAGAGTAATGAGTCAAGCAACTGAAATCATAGCTAGCCTTTTACTTTAAAGCTCTGGGCCCATATTGCTTTATGGCTATGATCTGCAAAGTATTTATAGAGAAATAACTCCTAGTGTGTAGAAGTTGTTCCACAAAATAGCAAATCATTATTTAACAAAGGTAATTTAATTGTTACTCTTAAACTAGACAAGGACAGAAGAAAAATCACAGGCATATTTTACTTGTAAAAAGAGTTGAAAATAGTACTATCTTCCCCTCACCCCACCTCTCAATTTCTTCATTTCTATTTAAAATAAATAAAATAAAATAATTTTGAGGGGTACGGGTGTTGGTGCACCTGGTGGACTGCGCATGTTACAATGCACAAGTTGGAGCCCCCAGTCTCCATTTGCAGGGGGAAAGCTTTTCGAGTGGTGAAGCAGGGCTGCAGGTGTCTCTTTGTCTCCTTTCCTCTCTACCTCCCCCTTCCCTCTTGATTTCTGACCATCTCTATCCAATAAATAAAGATAATAAAAATCAAGAAACTCTTAAAAGAATAAATAATTTTTAAAAGTCAGTGATTGGTTAAAGAGAGTGACATATAACAGCATGTATGAGGTGGTCTCAGAGCAGTGGCAGCTAATAAAATAACTCAATAGTGGTCTGTCCAGTGACTTCTGAGGACATAGAACTGGCTCTAACTAGGAAGAGGAAAATTAGAAAAGAATTCATAATAACTTGACATCCTCCAGGCTGAACCCAGCAATTTTTTTTTTGGTCAGGAAGGGGGACAGTCATCACTAATTCCACAATTACTTCATTCCAGAGTACTTGTGAAAAATGACTTCAAGTGTAAAATATTGTCTACTAAAGAATTAACTTAATAGATAATTTGGATTCAATTATTGGCTCAATACTAAAATTTGCTGGGAAAAGCACAGGCAATATTTTATGACTGTCACATGATGCAGCAATTGTGAAATTAGTTATTAATGACTTATGAGAGAGACACTTAAAAAATCAACTGGAGGAAGAAAATTCATCACTTAGGCTTTTCTAGGGCAGGCTGAAATGGGGGTCCCATCTTCTCTGTTTCTCAAGTGATTCTAGTTTTGCTGACTGAATCTCTTGCCTTGGCTTCTGTCCTTTCTGTCCCCATGTGTGTGATTTGGGGCTGGAGTCATACATGAATTCTTTGGGAGCAATTAGAAGCTGAAGGTTGCTGCCATTCATCATGGTGAGTGGGGCCACTGTGTTCACTTGCTCTGAGAGCTGGGGACGACCTCTCACCTCTGCTCCACACTATCCATTATCTTTGGCCAGAGCCCTGTGAGCACTGATGGGCTCTGAAAGCCAGAGTGAACTCCAGGCAGTTTGTTATCATTACTTTCCACCAATACCAAGCTTGCTAGGCAAAGGGGAAATTCTACTCAAGTCCCCTGGGTTCTCTCTGGAGGTGAAGATGATATACTTTAATTAGCTCTTTTAAAGTTATTGAAGGAGCTACCTTCTAAATTCAATTTAAGTGCCATTTGTTCATCCTTCCTGCAGATACTTTTTGGGTTCTAACTCTGTGCCTAGCACTGTCAGGGCCTGGGGGAGCATGGGAGATGTTGAACATGTGCTCCCTGCTCACCTGAAGCCTGGGACCAGGGGGTGACCCACAAAGCAATGCACTGATAGCACTTTCCAGAGCAGGACTGTCAGTCAGTGAGAGATAGGCCTGGTGGTGCCCAAGGAAGCATGTGGCCTGCAGAGTGGGGCCAAGGGCAGAGAGTTCTTGCAAGGAGTGGTGTATAGAGTCAGATCCTCGTCTATGGCCATACCACCCTGAACACGTCTGATCTCATCTAATCTCGGAAGCTAAGTAGGGTCAGGCCTAGTTAGTACTTGGATGGGTGAGTTATATCCTAAGTACCACCCCAAGAGCAGTGTGGAGTGGAAGCACATTCATGGCACAATTGCTGGATCTACCTCCAAGCAGACCTGGTACTGAGGCCCAGAGCAGATGGGTGCCTTGTGCCTTGTCTGTATGTGTGCCTGTGAGTGTATATGCCTGTGTGTGTCTGTGTCTATGCATGTTTGTGATATATGTATGCCTGTGCATGTATGTTTGTGCCTGTGCTTGTGTGTGACAGAGTGTGTGTGTGTGCCCATGTATGTGTGTGCACATATGATGCAGTGTGGCATGTGGAGAGAGAGACTGACAACAATATGTGTTTAATAGGTCAATTATGTAGTGTGTTAGGAGATAATAAGTGCTATTAGAAGGGGAACTGCAGTGGAGTCAGGGGATTGGAGGCATGCCTGGTGAAGGACGAGATATTTACAATGGCATTAATAAATATGGCACCCAGGGTAGGCTCACTGAGTGGGTGGCCTGAGTAGAGATTTCTTGGAAGTGAAGGATTTTGTGTTGTGGATCTCTGGGGAGGAATACAGGCCCCATGGCAAGTATGGGCTTGGTGTGTTCCAGGAATCGCTGTGGCTGGGACAGAGGAAAGGCCTCCGTGGGCATGAGTGGAGAGAAGGAAGTACACTTGGAGGTCGGGGGGGGGGGGGGCGGGGAGCTGTGTCATGCTCTAGGGTCCTTAAAGCTGGTGTGATGACTGGCCTCCCTGTCTGAGTAGGATGCCCAGCCAGGGGACAGTATTGAGAGAGGGGGCATGTTCTGAACTGGGTTTATAGGGCTCCTTCTGTCAGTTGTATCGGTATTAACTATAGCTGCAAGGATGGGGACCAAAAGCTGTTAGAAACTGAGATGGCAGCCCTGGCAAGGGAGGGAGGCCCTGTAGGTATCAGTGGGTAGTGATGAGAGGACAGATTCTGAGTCCATCTTAAATCATAATGATGTAGATGGGGTGGCTGGTGGAAAGAAAAAAACTAAGTCACTGACATCATCATTATCTTCTCCTCCTCATCCTTCTTCCTTCCTGCTTCTTTCTCCCTCTTTCTTCCTGCTTTCTCCTTTCATATTCTTTCTGCTAGGGCTTGGTGCCTACACAACGGATTTCCTGTTCCTGGTATCCATTTCTTTCTCCTTCATCCTTCCTTCCTTCCTTCCTTCCTTCCTTCCTTTCCTTCCTTCTTTCTTTCTTTCTTTTTTGATGGAATCAAGAGAAATTAAGTGGGGCAAGGGACATAGAGGGGGAGAGAGAAAGACAGATACCTGCCACCCTGCTTCATGGAGCAGTGACTTAAAACCTGGTTATTGTACATGGTAATGTGTGCTCTACTGGCTACACCACTGCCTGGCCTCTTCAGGCTGATTTCAGAGTTCTCTCCCCTTCAACTCAATAAATTCTGGGCTTGAAACCCACATGGGCTGGCAAAATAGCTCACTTTGATAGTGTGCTTCTGTGCCATGTGAGTGATCCAGGTTGGAGTGTGCTCCTACCACATTGAAGGAAACTTTGGTATTGTGGTCTCTTTTACTCTCTTTCTGTCTTCTCTGTCTATATAAATAAACAAACATGTTGTATGCTTCACAATGGTTGTGGTCTCACCCCCCCGCCTCTGGGAGATTGTGGTATGGCCCCTGCTAGTTTCACAGGCCCTCTTCTACCCGCCCCCGGAACCCCTACAGACTTAGAGAGTCCCCGCCACAGCAGCCAGGGGGAGAAAGATGGAGAAGCACATGGTGTGGTGATTTGCCCTCTCTTGAATAAAGACTAAATTGCGTTCTCTGCCCAGCCATGTGTCCTCGAGTCTCTGTCTACTGCCATGAAGCTAGCCCGGCCTGCTAGAGCCCCGAACTTTAACGACAAATGGCGCCCACGTGGACCTGACCTGCGCATCCCCCCAGATAAGTGAAGACTTTGCCTACCTATCTACAATGGCCTTCTTTTCTGCTTGTGAAGAGGTTTCCAAAGGCCTCTGCCCTTTCTTCATGAGACTGTTTCACTGTTTCTGGAACATTTATCTCTGGACCACTCTGTGGTTTCCGCCCAATGCCAGCCCGCATGAGCCAGCTTTCCACCGTGTGGCGCAGGGCATTGGGCGTGGGCTCCTCCCATGCTGCTTGGCCACAGAGAGCAGGGCAGCAGGCATGGAGGGCAAGGATGCATCCCATCATGGCCACCACCCTGGGGCACCTCGGCCTGCGCCTTCTGCACGGCCGGCCTGCCCGCCCTCCTGCTATGAAGTCTGGGCAGATCCCGGACCACCCGGAGACCGCGGGCTCCCTGCCGAAACTGGGCACCCTGGCAGAGATCCCCAGCTTGGGTCTGAAGGCAGATGAGCTAGAATACACAGAGATTCGTCCAGAGATTGCAACCTACAATTCCTAGAGCTGAAGCTGCTCAAGAGGCCACCGCTAGACAACGCACTCCCCGAACGGCTAAGACAGTACAGATCTAAATTCGTTTTTAAAATGACATGTCTTCGTAACAAAGGTTTCTCTCCTTGTGTATTAAAGACCATGTTTACATGTGTGTTTAAAGTTTGGTAAACATTAACTTTAAGGTTAAAAATATAACTTTAAGGCTATATTCTTACCAGACAGAGTTAAATGAAAAAGGTTTTCAACATAGTTCTTATAAACGTAAAATTAACTTACATTCAAAGTCTGAGTTAAAAATTAGTTGAAAATCAATATATTTTAACTAAGTTAGTCTAAAAAAAAACAAACCTGCGCACACCTAGGGTGTGTCTCCATCTTGAATGGGTGTAATAAAAGGTTAAGATGCTGATGATGTATAAAACTCTCAAATTCCTTCTCAATTAGAAACGTTAGATTGTGCTATGGTTATGCTAATGATTCTCATACATGAGGCTTTTTATTTCCATGGTTCTCTGTTTACCTTTCCACATTTTATTGTTTAAACTTTAAACAACCTTAAAATCATACTAAAAAAGACTTCCAATTGTAATGGAGTTATCAGTTGTGGTAAACTTCTAACCTGCTACAAGTTTTGTTTAATAAGTAAGTAAATTGCAGCTGTCAATTTCTCTACAGAAAAGCGGAATTCCGACGGCTGGCATTCCCCATCGAGACAGATGTACAACAGTTCACTGCCTGGCAATTCTTCAGTGGACATCTGCTTTGGACTGGCACTTCTATTGGACTCACTGGTACACCTCTTGAACACTTTGCACAAAACTAGCAGCTTCCCTTTATGCTGCTGGGTTTCTCAAAGACTGACTGCAGCCAGCTGCCTTGGGACTCTAGGCCATTCCCTGCCCCCATGCAAGTAACGCCCCCCAGAGGCAAAAAAAAGGTCCCCCTCAGGCCTTCCCTTGGCAGCACACTGTTTCTTGTTGCTTGCTTACATGTTCCTCCATGTTTGTGCCAGTTTCTTTTTTGAAAATGCCTGTACGACATAGGTTTCTGTTCACCCCACATTCCCGATACTATGATCATTTAGTTAAAAAGAAAAGGGGGAATTGTTGTATGCTTCACATTGGTTTTGGTCTCACCCCCCCCCCCCGCCTCTGGGAGATTGTGGTATGGCCCCTGCTAGTTTCGCGGGCCCTCTTCTCCCCACCCCTGGAACCCCTACAGACTTTGAAAGTCCCCTCCGCAGTGACTGGGGGGAGAAAGATGGAGAAGCACATGGTGTGGTGATTTGCCTGCTCATGAATAAAGACTAAACTGCATTCTCTGCCCAGCCATGTGTCCCTGAGTCTCTGTCTACCACCGTGAAGCTAGCCTGGCCTGCTGGAGTCCCGAACTTTAATGACACAAACATCCCTTCCCCCAAATATATTCTACCTGAAAGGATACACAGACAAAGTTGTATACATAAATGGCCCAGTGGATGTTTTTGCTGCCCTCCCACCAGAGTTCCCTGGAACACTCATCCCCATGGCTCTCTGAGTGTTGGCTGCTTCTCTGAGAGTTAATCTTGGTCAGTGGGGCCTCTCACCTGGGCAGTTATACCTGTCCTTCCCAGCAATACAGGTGTATTGGACAAAAGTTCAGAGCCCTTGCTGCAGCTCTCTTTGTGGGGTCAAGCACAAATGCTTGCTGAGCCCAGTCCCTGGTCTGATTTCCTTCTGCTCCTTCTGGGGGCAGCTCCATTTATGCTCCCCTTCTGAAGAGCCTGAGTGAAGAGGAAAAGGCATTGCCATTAAGAATGACCAGGTCAGGACCCCAGGAGCTACCTCTTGCCCTTCTAAGGCACAGGCATGAATCTGAACTGTATGGAATAGATTAGGTTTGTCTGCTCCAAAACTTTGATAAATCCAACTCTATGAAATACCTTTTTTTTTAATTTTGTCTACAATTTTCTCTTGAAATCTTTTTCTTTTCAATGAAGTTGTATGTGGTGATAATTTGTTCAATGCCATTCCTCTATTGTGTTGTGTGAGTATGTCACAGTTTCAGGCTGGAGACATAGCTCATTGGGTAAGGCACCTGTTTTTTCATTTATGTGGACTATTTCAGCCCCAGTTCCAAATGAAAGCTGTTATGGCACTGGAAAAATCTCTCTCTCTTTTCTCTCTTTCTCTAACTCACTCTGTCTGAATGAGCAAGTGACTCAGAGTGACACAATCATGCATGTGTAAGAATTTAACTCTGAAGATAAACAAAAAATCAAAGATGCTTGTTCTATTGGAAGCATTTTAGGTTGTTTGCAGGGATGAGCCACTGCAAATAATAATGCTATGGGTATTCCTGAGTATAGTGGCTGCTGCACATACATAGATATTTTGATTGGGTTTATAGTAAATCATGAGATTTTAAAGTCACAGTGTATGCAAATACAAATAGGGTCCAGTTTTAATAGGAACTGCTAAGCAATTCTACAATGTTTGTACCAATTACCACCCCCCCAAATTCCTCAGTGTTCCAGTTGTTCCACATCATTATTCACACTTGGTATTGTCTGTTATCATCTTAGCAATTCTGCTGGGCACAGAGCAATGTCTCATTGTGGTTTGAATGTGCATTTCTCTGATGACTAATAAGATTGAGCAGGTTTTTATGTGTTTTTGGCCATTTGGATGTGTTTATTTTTGTAAAATGCCTGCTTAAGTATTTTTCCCATTAGAAAAAAATGGGTGGGCTGTTTTTCTTTTCTTGACTTTTAGGAGTTCTTGATATAGTTGGATAGACATCCTTTGTTGACTACATGGGATGCAAATATCATTTCCTCACTCTGAATTGCCTTTTGCTTTCTTAATGTTTTTTTCAGAGGAGAGTTCTTAAAATAATTCTTCTAGTTATATTGGTATCTCCTTTAAGATCAGTACATTTTATATCTCCTTATGAAATCTGTCTACCAAAGGTTTATAAACTGATCCTACAGTAGTTTCTTTCTTTTTTTCTTTTCACATATTTATTTTGAACAGAGACAGAGAGGCAAGGGGTGTGTGTATGAACTGGCCTGGCTGAGTGTTGAGCATGGATGTTGGGACTGGTGACAGCTCAGCAGGGGGTGCGGCTTTGGTGGAGGCAGCAGGTGTGTGCACCCACGTGCCCATGGCAGTGGAGGAGAGCAATTAAGAGCATCAAATCAAGCTAATTTACATGGAGAAGTGAAGCCAGTGAGGCTTGGCTGGCGGGGTCTGATTTATTTAGGGCAGAAGGTGATCTGGCAGGGAGCTCCCCTCAGGTGAGTGAGCAGCAGCATGGCTACTGGTATAAATAATCCTGCTGTCAGACCGAGTTTAAGCCTCACTTCCTCTGTTTATCACCTGAGGAGGAGGCCCAGCATTAGTGAGTTTTTTTTTTTTAAGAGTTGGACATCACCCTATTTTCTCTTTCTGGAATACTTGAGGACTAATCTTATAAATAAACTCAATTGCCTTAGATTTCTAATTATAAAAATGAGAGAGGTTGAATGTAGAACACTTGAAAAATACAGAATGGTATAGAGACAAAAATTAAAATAACTCAAGTTCTACCACCCAGAGATAACCACTGACATTAAAAATTTCTCTCCAGGGGCCAAACAGTGAGTGACTCACTCAGTAGAGTTCATGTGCTACCATGGACAAAGGCTCAGGTTCAAAGTCTGGTTCCTACCTGCTGGGGAAGATTTACAAAGGGTGGAACAATGATGTAAATTTCTCCCTCTCCCTCTTTCTCTCTCTATTTGATTGGACAGAGAGAAATTTAAAGGTGAAAGGGAGAGGGAGAGAGACAACTGCAACAATACTTAACCTCTCATAAAGCTTCCTCTCTTGCAGATGGAGGCCAGGGTCTTTTACTTTTTATTTAAATTTTTTATTTATAAAAAGGCAACACTGACAAAAACCATAGGATAAGAGGGGCACAACTCCACACAGTTCCCACCACCAGAACTCTGTAGCACATCCACTCCCTTGATAGCTTTCCTATTCTTTATTCCTTTGGGAGTATGGACCCAGGGTCATTATGGGATCAGAAGGTGGAAGGTGTGACTTCTTTAATTGCTTCCCTGCTGAGCATGGGAATTGACAGGCCAATTCATACTCCTAGCCTGCCTCTCTCTTTCCCTAGTGGGGTGGGGCTCTAGGGAAGTAGGGCTCCAGGAGAGGCCAGGGTCTTAAACCCAGGTCCTGATGCACTGTATCATTACTGGATGTGTCACTGTCCAGCTCCCATTCTCTTTCATTGTAAGTGAAACTATATATGTAAAAATGGGTGTAATTATATCATTCATTCATTTTATTCTAATGTGTCATTTGCCTGTTTATAACAAGGAGTTTGACATGCTCAAACTTTGTTTCATGCAGAACCGTTCCTCAGTCTTTTTCTCTGTGCATGGACTGTCTTTTCCCACTGACAATGAATTACATTTTTATCTCCATTTTCTACTTATCTTATGATTTCATTATCGTTTATGAGTTCTCAAATTCATTCATTTGGATGTGATTTTGATGAAAATTTTTTTCCCCAATTATTAACAAAGTAGCCCAATGATTCAGATATGCCTTTTATGACAGATTGGTGGTGAAATCTGCTTTCAATATACATTCACGTGTGTGTGCTTTTACTTACACATTTATGCTTCCAGAGAATCATGCTTCTGTTCTTCCATAAATGCCAGTTACTTGATACCTGTAGTCACTGTCAGTGTTAATAGCTGTCACAGCAAATCCTCATACCACTCTTACTTGTCATAATGTTTTGGGGAAAATTACAGTGTTCTAATTTCTACAGATAACTATTACAAAGACATAGTTAAGTTTCAGGAATGATTCTATTGAAATTTCATTTATTTCGGGGCTAGGTGGCAGTACACCTGGTTGAGTGCTCATGTTACAATGCAGAAGGACATAGGTTTAAGCCCCAGTCCCCAACTACAGGGAATAGGTTTCATGAGTGGTGAAGCAGTGCTGCAGGTATCTTTATTTCTCTCTCCCTCTCTACCTCTAATCTCCAATTATCTATGTCCTATATAATAAAAAAGAAAGGAAAAAAGAAACCTTTATGTGAGAGAGAGAGAATGCAGAGGCAGAGCACCACCCATTGTCATATGTGTTGCAGTAGATTGAACCTGGGCCCCATGCTTGTGAATTATCCTCTACACTCTGAATCACTTTGCTTACTGCTCCCTTGGAATTTTAAAAATTTAATTGTCTATTTATTATTTATTGGATGGAGACAATGAGAAACCAAGGAGGAAGGGAGGAAGAGAGAGAGAGAGAGAGAGAGAGAGAGAGATATCAATCCGTTGGCTACACCAGTTATCAATCTTTCCTCCTGAGGTTAGGGCCCAGAGACTTGAACCTGGGTCCTTATGCACTGGAACATATGCACTCAACTTGATGTGACACTGCCTGGGCTCTGCTCCTGTTTAGAGTTGTATGAGATTTATGACTTAATAAACTGTTTCTTTATATGATCCTCCTTTTTCATCCATGGTTAAGATGCCTCTATTCAAGATTGTTTTCTTCATACTGGATTAAGAGAGCCATCAGCCCATTGGAAAGTGGGTTGAAGAGACAGAAGCTTGGAAGCAAAGAAGCTAGATACAACATTTCACAGAGTTGCTCAAAAGCATTTACCCTTTTAGAAGGAGAATTAAGGGACATCATAAGTAAAAGGGAAGAAAAGGAGGAGAGAGGAAGGGGAAGTTCATTGCTCCTTTCTATCTAGAATGTAAACCTGGGTTTGGTGTGGGTTGCTTGTGTGTGGAGGACTACCTCTTTGCTCTGTCTACCACTTTCTCCAACAAGTTGGGCTCCATGTCAAAGTCACATAGAATTGTCTAATTATAACAGATTAATCCATTAGGATTTATGGCTTTCTATTTACTGGCTGGAACTATCCATTTCACAGCTGTGGCTCCCACATCTAACCAGCTAGCAGACAATTTAAATATAGAAAGCAATTTAACCTAGTTGGATACCAAGGCATCTCGCTTAATGTGCATAAATTTTGGAGCTCTTTGCTCTTAGCCCTCAATAGGGCAGCCAACAGTGTTATGTCCTGAAAAGATTTGGCTTTTCAGGGAATTTATACCTCAGGAAATGACTGTGAGTATAATATATATTTATATATACATATATATGTGTATATACATATGTGTGTGTATGTGTGTGTGTGCGTGTGTGTGTGGGTGCGCGTGCGGGTGTGTATGTGTGTATGTCTTCAGATGAGGTCAGGGGTTGTTTTCAAGTCAACTCAGCTTTTGCTTTTTTGTTTGTTTGATTTTTGCTTTTCTTATGGGAACAACAGTCTTCTGCTTAACTGAGCTTTCTGAGAGTTGAATGTCAATTGAAGGGTACTTTCTTTTCTTCTCTTTCTCTTTATAGAGACAGAGAAGCACAGAGAGAAATAGAGCACAGCTCCCAAGATTCCTTCAGTACAGTAGGGTCCAGGCTCTAGCCTGGGTCATGCACATGGGGAAGCAGCATACTACCCAAGTGAGCTATTCTGCCCACTCCAATTTCTTCTCTTTACTCTTTACAATTACTTCTCTTTACTCTTCCTTTACTACCCAGTTGGACAAGGTGTTTCCCACATTGCACTGACAGTCAGACCCACCTGCCTGCTGAGAGTTTGTAGTTGGGATAGTACCACGTCTTAACTCTCTTGGTCCACTCAGTGCTTGGCCTAGAGCCCAGCTGATGGTTAACTTGCCAACTATGTGTCAATATTCAGAAACAAACAAAGGTGAGTAACAAAGAGTGGCTACGTAACTTGATACCCCCAACTCTAAATTCCAGGCCAGCAGAATTGTGGTGCAGACACAGAGACTATGTAAACTTCTCCCATTATATGTGAACACACAACCACCTTGATATTTGGGAGGAGATAAAGCAAGAAGAGGAGGAAGGGACATAGTAAAAATTTTTAAGCATTTAAGGAGTGGATGCTGTGGGACAGGAGTTTTCTTTTTATTTTTCACATGGCCTCAACGGGGGGAGATGTTAGTGTAACCACTGAAATATATATATATAAAATTATATAATGCTTATATTATTTTCCCTTTATTGGAGAGATAATGGTTTACAGTACAGTTATTGACACATAGATCCAACTTCTCACCTCCCCAAGATAGGTATCTGCAAGACACTTTCTTCTTCAGCCTAAATCCCTTTACATCATCATGTCCTATGACCCCAAAGTCACCTCCTGTCCCTTTTCCCCTCATTCCCCAGAGTCCTTTGCTTTGGTGCAATACATTATACCCAATCCAAGCTTCATCTTATGTTTCCCTTATTGTCTTTGATTCATAATTTCCACCTATGAGTGAAATATCATCTGATATTTCTCCTTCTCTTTCTGGTTTATCTCACTCAACATGAAACAGATTTAACTTACCTATATGAAAAACTTGAACTGATTTATGTTTTGGTTTTTAAATGCACCACTTAAGTAGGGCCTAACTTGCTGGGAAATTGTGCTGATGCAGTCACATCTGCCATGTTGTCCCCTCAGGCTATTGCTAGTTCCTGCAACAGTTGGAACATTCTCAGAGCGCCCTGTTCCGCCATGTTGTGCCGTCAGGGCATTATCTATTCCCCCAATAGTTGCAATGCTCTGGTTACTCCTCCCCCTTCCCATTCTCATGAGAGTTATTATCCTACCCTGGAGTGCTATGGTTACTCCTCCCCTTTCCCATTCTCGTGAGAGCTACTCCCATATAAGCCCTTCTTCTTTTGCACCTCGCTCTCTTGCCAGCTCTTCACTTGGGTGTTTAGATGCAGGAAAGGTTACTGCGTGAGGCGGCCATTTTTGCTACCTCCACGTGGCCCAACCTGCTTCTCTCTCACCCAACTCTGAGGTGCCAGCGCAAATAAAGATTTGTGTTCCCTCTTCACTCCAGATCTCCTCTCTTCTCTGCGGTGCAGCACGACACCTGGTGCCCAACCTGTCCCGCACTCACGCCCCTCCGGGTGGCCCTGCCTGAGGTCCAGAAAAGTCACTGAGACACAGGTAAGTGGCAGCCGCCTGACTCTGCGGCCCTGCATTTCCCCCCACCATGGGATTTTTTACACTTTACAAGGAGGCGTCCCAGACATTATATCCTTCTCTCATGGGACAAGCTCTAGATCTCAGAGATGCTTTAATTGGAGCTACACCGTGGGTTCTCTTGGCTATATTTGCAACTTTCAGGGTATGTATAGGGTGTCCTGCCAAAAGGTTAATAGACCTTGAGGCTGAGATACAAGAGTTGAAGGATATGTTCTCAGCACTTAATCCCTCTAAGCCTTCTGCAGCTTCCACTTCCATGACTCCTCCCTCCCACTGATACCTCATCATTAAGAGATGTTGAGGCTGCGATACAAAAGTTAAAACAAATGTTCTCAGTGCTTAAACCCCCTAAGCCTTCTGCAGTTTGCCCTGAGAGTTCTGTTCCTGTTTCTGTTTCAGCAGACACGTGTTCAGTTTCTCCAGCAGCCATTTCCCCAGCAGCTTCCACTTCCATGATTCCTTCCCCCACTGATACTGCATCATCAAACCTAGTCCACACCTTCCCAGTAAATGTGACCCCCAATAGACAAAACCCTCAGGTGTGGCATCCACACTCCTCCAAAGAACTCAGAGAACCCAGGCAGGCATTGAAGGAGGACAGAATTCATGCCCCATGGACTAAGTCCATTTTACGAAGCTTTTTCCAGCACCTTAATACCCCCCAAAACTGGAAAGACTTGACTCGTGCTGTGCTCCCAGACCCCCCTCTACCTGCAATGGGAGGCATGCTTTCGTGATGAATGCTCTAGACAATCCCAGAAAAATAGTCACAAACAGCTAGAATGGAATTTTGATGCATTGTTTGGGGCGGGAGAGTTTGAAACTGGAACTCAGCAGGCAGAAGCCAAGTTTCCAACTGGTTATTTTGAACAGGTACGTATCTGCACAACACAAGCATGGGAAAGTTAACCGCATCCACAGGAGAGGCCTCAGTCCCCACTAACTCCCTTCTCCAAAAAACCGATGAAGCCTTAGTGGACTTCATTTCCAGGGTGCGGTCAACCTTAGAGAGAAAGATTTATAATCCTGAAGTCCATTCTCTCCTCCTGCATTCCATTGTTTGGGATGGCATGATTCCAGAATTCCATCAGGCATGCCTTAGTCTTAAACACCAACACCCAGATAATTGGATTTTAGCGACACAGGAACTTAAATCAGGCTCTTATGAGGCACCCATTATGACACAGGCTTATGCAGTTACCCCACTTAATCAAAAGCTCGATTTCTTGATGTTCCATTACCACAGTTGAAACATATCCTTGCTACATGTTCTTACCGTGCAAGTCTCATAAAAACACCTGCAATTCAAATTCTTGGGGTTAACCCCTGAGGCTTAAAAGCCAATGCTCTTTGGCAAATCGATGTCACCCACATACCAAACTTTGGAAAACAAAAATATTTGTTTGTCTCAATTGATACCTTTTCTAAATTTATGTGGGCAACAGCTCAGACGGGAGAAAGCTCTAAAAAGTTTATAAGCCATATGCTCTCCTGTTTTGCTGTGATGGGCTTACCTCTTCAATTGAGAACTGACAATGTGAATACATTTACAAGCAAACAATTTAAAGATTTTTGTTCCCTCTGGAACATTACTCATACCACAGGCATTTCCTATAATCCACAGGGACAAGGCATTGTCAAGAGGGCCCATCAAACCCTTAAGGCTCAATTAAATAAAGATAAAGGAGGAATGTACCCCCCCCCAATATCCAGCTAGCAAAAGCCTTAACTACATTAAATCTCTTTAATATTTACAATAACTCGGACTTACCTCCTATTATTTTTCAGTGGCAAGCACCATCTACTCTTCCAGCTATTAAGGTCAAGTGGAAAGACCCACTCGATAAAATTTGGAAAGGGCCTGACCCTCTATTGACCATGGGGAGGAGTTTTACATGCGTTTTCCCACAGAATTACTCTAAACCTGTCTGGGTTCCTGCCCGCCATGTCCGACAATACCCGCATGATGGCACTGCTATCCCTGAAGAACAAGAAATAGTACAAGAGGACTAGATGCAGGATACATCCCAGGATCCGTAATATGACATGGCAGAATCTGGAAAATCTGGCTCACAGAGCCCTCTCTCCTACACCTTCTCTGGATGTCTTATATTATGACTGGCCAGTTGTGATTTGTAAGTGAGTGTGTTGAATGACCAAAAATGTTTGTATGACCCATCTGCTCAGAGTACTCTTAAAGGTAATTGACTTTATATAAAAAAGCTGGATGCAGCTAAAGTTTCTGTAGATGTTCAGAAACATCCCCCAAATTTTTTTTTTTGATTTTTATATATAAGTCTTGGTATATACGTAAAGTGCTTAGTCTTAAACTGTGTGAGTAAAGACGGATATAAATTTGTTTTTAAAATGATATGTTTCTTATAACAAAAGTTTTTTTCCTCTTGTGTGTTATAACTAAATGCTTATAGGTATGTTTCAAGTTTGGTAAACATTAACTTAACGGTTAAAAGTGTAACCTTGAAGCTACATTAATACCAGGCAAGGTAAAATTAATTTGCTAAGTAACTAACTATTTAAGGTAAAGTCTAAATATTTAATGTGACAATATATCCTCAAAACTAAAATGCAAATTCTCTATACAGGGCGCTTTTGGAGGACCCCCAAAAGTGCCCTGTAAACTATCTTGTGAAAATTAATCCACAACAGATCTGGCATCAATCTGGCACTGTAAATGTTAAAACTATTGTCACTAACATGTGTTAACTCCCTAAGTAACCTGAGTCTGTTTATAGTACAAAGTAAAAATAGTTAAAAAATCAAAATATATATTTTAAACAAAATTGGTCTGAAGATCCTGCTGTAGAGACTGCTACAAGAGGTAACATTAGATGACTTTCAAACAAAATCATAAAGATATTTAAACCAATTATAATCATTGAGGTATCAATTATAGTAAACCTCTAACTTGTTACAAGTTTTATTTTTTTCACAAGTAAGTGATTACAGCTATCAAGCCTTCATATGAAGAATCATCTATTCATATGGTAAGGTATTAAACTATAAGAAGTTCCTCCATATACTACCTATGTGAATTAACAACATTCACATATTCTTGTATACTTAACTGGTGTATCTTATCTTGCCACCATAGGCTTGCCTTTGTCAGCCCACAATTTAAAGATGTTTCCCTTTATAACATTACCAATGCCACAGACATCCTTTACTACCCCTAAAGACAAATGGCTGTTCCCATGGACATCACATCCACTGACTGTTTCCCTTAGACTTGAGATATGATCCCACCTCTTCATACCAATGGATAAATTCCTCCTTCCTTACCTGGATACCCTCAGTTGTGGGACCCTTGCTTGTTTTACTTCTTCTGCTCACAGTAGGTCCTATAATTCCTAACAAGCTCATGGCCTTTTTACAACAACAGATTGATGCCATAAAGATGCAATCTATACAAGCTCACTATCATAGGCTGGACATGGCAGAATATGGAGTTGCTGCAGAGGATTTGCCCCTCTCCATCAGAACATCCACCATGTAGAGGGCTGGCTAGCCAATGATGGGTAAAGGGGAAACTAGCGCTATCCAGTCAACGTAAGACAGGGTAGCTGGTACTACTGGGCAAAAATGACCAGGTGTTCCAATGACAGGTAAGACGGAAGGCTGATCCCCAACCTAAGACAGGAACAGTCTACCCTGCCACAAAATAAAGTCTGCCAAACATCAAAACATGCATATATATATATATATATATATATATATATATATGAAAGGGGGACATGTGGGGGCCACATGTGCCCTCAAGGTCACTATTGGCATGACCATAGGGTCTTTGTTAAAAGATGAGTTCCTGCTTCCCTACACCTTAGAGTCTTTGCTAAAAGATAAGTTCTTTTTCCCTGTGAATCACCCAGGACCTTCCAGATAATGGCTGATTACCATGACAAATAATATAATAATAATAATAAATAAATAGGAAAGATACATCCCCCAATACTCATTTGACTAAGGCACCAAACCTCTTTTTCTATAAAAAAAATTCAAATCATTGCCCTGCTAACCACGAGAAGCATATTGTTTGTGTTTCTTTCACAGGAATCCTAAAAAAAAAAAACCATCTGGACCTCTCCACACTCTGACATCACCAACTAGATGGCACGACTACAGTGGCACACCCCCCGAAACCCTAGATGTCACCTGACGTGATTTGAAGAACCTGATTCACAGACTCCAAGGGCAGAACTTTTTTACTGCCTGTTTGCCCTTTCTACTTCTGCTTTGCCTGTCACGTTTTAGTGGTTCCAGCTCACTGTCTATAGAGAAGCAGAATCCCAGCGGCTGACCTTCCTCATGCAGCATTTCACCCCCTGCCATTTCTCCCCCAGTTGCCTACTTTGGACTGAGACTTCTATTGGACTTGCTGGTATACCCTTTGGACACTTTAGACAATTTTACAGCAGCTTCCTTCCCTTCACTTTGCTGGTTTTTCACAGACTGACCCTGAGTAGTTCATAGACTTTACGGACTGTTGCCTTGGCCATTAGATAAAAGGAAAGGGGGAGATGCTGGGAAATTGTGCAGATGCAGGCACATCTGCCATGTTGTCCCCTCAGGCTATTACTAGTTCCCACGACAGTTGGGACATTCTCAGAGCACCTGTTCTGCCATGTTGTGCCCTCTGGGCATTATCTATTCCCCCAATAGTTGCAGTGCTCTGGTTACTTCTCCCCTTCCCATTCTCACGAGAGTTATTATCCTACCCTGGAGTGCTATGGTTACTCCTCCCCCTTCCCATTCTCATGAGAGCTACTCCCATATAAGCCCTTCTTCTTCCACACCTCACTCTCTTGCTGGCTCTTCACTTGAGTGTTTAGACTCAGGAAAGGTTACTGCGTGAGGTGGCCATTTTTTGCTACCTCCACGTGGCCCAACCTGCTTCTCTCTCACCCAACTCTGAGGTGCCAGCGCAAATAAAGATTTGTGTTCCCTCTTTGCTCTGGATCTCCTCTCTCTCTTCTCTGCGGTGCAGCATGACACTAACTCCCACTGAAGACATGAAAAAGGGGTTTACTCCAGATTTTTTTCTTCTTCTTCTTGTGGGGACAACATGCTCCAGGTAGTTTCTTGGCTCATGATGGAAGCAGGACTCCTGTTTCCATAAAGAACTCTGTGAATATCTGTGCCTCCCATTACAGTCTATATACCACACTAGTCAGATTAGACTAGGAATACACCTTACTCCAGAATGACCACACTGGACTGAGGAGTCCTCTCCAGTGTAATTAACTCTATCTGTAACAATATTTCCTACAAAGGAAATCTGAGATACTGGGAGCTGGAAATTCAATGTATGGATTAGATACGGGAGTAATATTCAACTTATAATCAAGTGAGAGGAATGGGACAATGGAATGGTTGATTTGACTGTAACTCAATGAGGGCTTTGGATGGTGTTTTGATAAATGTGAAATGACTCTAAAGGGCTCTGGATGGAACCTTACCGTAAACCCACCAATCTTCTCAGTATCAATTTCCCAGTAGGCATTTACTTAGCTTAATTCTAACAGTATCTGTAGTGCATACCCATTTTATTTCCTAATTGTGTCCCTGTACTACTCCTTAGTTCATATAAAGAATTCACACCAGGCATATGATACACAATGTCTCAATTATTCAGAACTCTCTGAAATAATATAATCCACCTCATTTCTATAGGTGATGAAACAGATGTACAGATGATGTTCTGTCACTTGCTCAAAGCATAGAGGGAGTGATTGCAGAGCTGGGATTTGAACCCCTGCTATTTGGCACTCATATTCAGATTCATTCTGCTATACCACATGATGCGCAAACTTCTCTGTAAGCTCTTTAAGTGAGCAGACTTATCTTACATTCTCCTCACTAACTGGTTTGATTAGAATTCTTTGCATCATCCCTTAGAGGTTGTAGAGAAATGCCCAAGTTTTGCTAGACAATGTTTAAACCTCTTTTAATTCTGATACTCCATGATGAGTGATCTGCCTGTGACTGAAACATTGAATTGCTTTGACTAAGTAAGTAGTCTGTAGTCTATCCCAGTCTGGGTATATGACCTGAACTAGCAAAGAAGTGGGAATGGGCAGCAAGAAAATGATGGAGAGGCTGTGGGGACAGAAGAACCCTTCTGTACTGCTGGTGCGAATGCTAATTGGTCCAACAACCTCTGTGGAGAGCAGTCTGGCGAACTCTCACAAGGCTAGACATGGACCTTCCATATGACCCAGTAATTCCTTTCCTGGGGATATACCCCAAGGACTCCATAACACCCAATAAAAAAAAATGTGTATGTCTATGTCCATAACAGAACAATTCGTAATAGCTAAAACCTGGAAAAAACCCAGGTGCCCAACAACAGATGAATGGCTGAGAAAGCTGTGGTATATATACACAATGGAATATTATGCAGCTATTAAGAACAATGAACCCACCTTCTCTGACCCATCTTGGACAGAGCTAGAAGGAATTATGTTAAGTGATCTAAGTCAGAAAGATAAAGATGAGTATGGGATGATCCCACTCATAGACAGAAATTGAGAAAGAAGAACAGAAAGGGAAACTCAAAGCAGGATTTGACTGAATTTGGAGTAGGTCACCAAAGTAAAAACCCTGGGTTAAAGGTGAGGACGGATGTTAGACTTCACTGGGGTGGGGGCTGGAGGGGGAAGATGGTATTGGTTACAGTCTTTTGGTGGTAGTAACGTTTATATACTCTCCTATGAACTTGTAGTTATATAAATCACTATTTAATTAATATAAGAGGGAAAAATTGATAGAATATCTCAAACTTTCTAATGGACATAGGCTGAGTCTTTGAAATGTTGACTCTCTTAAAAGCTTAGACCAGGGAGAACAAAAGCAACCAGTGACATTACTCTATAAGATACAGCTAAAAAGGGAGTCGGGCGGTGGCACAGTGGGTTAAGCACACATGGCGCAAAGCGCAGAGACCGGCATAAGGATCCCGGTTCGAGCCCCCGGCTCCCCACCTGCAGGGAAGTCGCTTCACGGGCGGTGAAGCAGGTCTTCAGGTGTCTATCTTTCTCTCCCCTCTCTCTCTGTCTTCCCCTCCTCTCTCCATTTCTCTCTGTACTATCCAACAACAAAGCAACGTCAACAATGGCAATAATAACCGCAACGAGGCTGCAACAACTAGGGCAACAAAAAGGGGGAAAAATGGCCTCCAGGAATGGTGGATTCATGGTGCAGGCACTGAGCCCAGCGATAACCCTGGAGGAGGAAAAAAAAAAAAGATACAGCTAAAAAAATAAAAAAAAAATAAAACAAAAACAAAACAAAAAGGCACAACTATATACAAATAATGTCAAAGGACATAAATTACAGTGATATTGTGTATGATACAGCAAATCCTAAGAATGGGATTTTCAAAGTTAACCCAATTGTCAAATAATTTGATTACAGAAATAACTATCTATTGGGATGCATTGGATCGACCTTCTTGTGGTGCATCCTGTGAGTACCCATTTATTGGGGAAACTGACGATCCTTCCTAGCCGACTGAATCCACATGGATCCCAGTCACTTTCAAAGCCAGCAACAAGCAGACATCAGGCTCAACCTGACGCTGTTGACTGGCTACGGAAGAAGGGCAAACGCTAGAAGAAGAACTATCTATTGCCTTCTTAAACCCTAAGAAAGCAGGGACCTTCCCCTTCCTCTATAGAGCCTACATTTACCCCCAGACCTGTAACATCCAGGGTGGGGATCACTTTCCTGCATGTTCTCTCAATTAACACCAAATGTTATTGCATCTGCTGATCCCAACCTAATCAACACAATGAGTACCACCTTAGCATACTTCACTTCAGACTGTGTTCAGAGATGTCAGGTGTGGAATGTCAAAATTTCAGCTTCATTACTCCAGTGAGACCTTTCCGTTCATAGGATTCTCTAATTCCATTTCAGGTAGTTCACTTCCTAATAAAGTCCCAAAACCTAGAGATAGACCAGGTCCGATGAGATAGGGCATATGTTCACATGTATCCATAAATTAGGGCAAAATATATACCTGAAAGCAAAAGTGTACAATAGTCTGTGGTGAGTCAGTATATGCGCAAGCAAGTAGAAAGACCTAAAAAGACACTATAAAGTTCCTAATGAAATAGTGTCTACTTAGACTTAGATACCTTCCTTACCTACTTCCTATTATACTTCCCTCACTCACTCCAAAGCTAACTTTATCAAAGTAAGGACTGAAAAAGCTGAATAAAGGCAAGGGACTGGCACACTTTTATGATGACTTTTTAGTCACTATCAGGCCACCCTATTGACTGGTGCCCTAGTCAGGAAGTCCTGAGATTCCCAAACAGACATGATGGCCCTAGACCTCAAATAAAATCCCTGTCTCCATTATACCAGTCATCTCTACCAGGAACAAAACAATAAACCCCTTTGTGGGCCCCCATAGGACCTTTCCCTCAATGTGGATCAACAATGGCAGAGAATGTTCCATCCTCCCTGGGGAGGCTGGACAACATACTATATCTACCACCTGAGGAAGATGGGTCATGAAACTGAGGCAGCTTGGAGCATTCCTACTCATGACCACAGAATGTGAGCTCAGATCTACAAGGATGCAGAGGTCACATAGGCTCCTAAGCTGAATATGGGTCCCAGATCACACCAAATCTATGGGGTTTACAGTCAACAGTATTTATACACTTTTCCCATATTTGGGAGCTACTCTCCTCCCTGATCCAGCTTTCTGGTCCTTTTCCCAGCCATGAAATCATCTCCCCAGACAGTAACTTGGATCCACCTGCATATCAGATGGCAGGCTCAGAAAAAACAAACAAACAAAAAACCAAAAAACTAGTATAGTCATGGGCCCTTTGGAATATAACTAAAATAGGCCTACTAGCTATCTATAAAATGAAGATACCCCAACTCTTCATCTGAACTATTCCAACCTTTAGGTTCATGATTAGTCACCAACTTGTTTGGCTTTATATGTTGACTCTTTTTTCAGCCACCGGTTCCAGATGCTAATATGATGCCAACCCTGGGCAGACGACCCTACCAATGTGTCCTGGAGCCCCTCTCCCACAGAGCCCTATCCCACTAGAGAAAGATAGAGACAGTTAGGAGTATGGATCGACCTGCAAACACCCATGTTTAGCAGGGAAGCAAATACAGAAGCCAGACCTTCCACCTTCTTCATCCCAAAATGACCTGGGTCCATACTCCCAGAGGGATAAAGAATAGGAAAGCTATCAGGGGAGGGGATGTGGTGGGAATTGTGTGGAGTTGTACTCCTCTTATCCTATGGTTTTTGTCAGTAAATAAAAATTAAAAAAAAATGAAGTGGGAATTTGTCATTTTGGGGTGGTGTGTCTGGGCCTAACCCTGGTCCCAGCTTGGCCTCTCTGCTTTGATGTCAAACATTTCCCTTCTCTCCAGTAGGGAATTAGTCCTAGGCAAACTGATGTATTTTCACCCAACTTATAAAACCATATTGATATGGCAAATCACCTGTTTTATTAATATACAATGAGGTGCAGTTGCCAGGAAGGCTGAGTGACAGTAGCTGCTGGATAGATAGCACATGTTCCCTGAGAAGCAATTCAGACTAGCAAGCCAGGGAAGATGGCAGGAGACTGATGGGATGGGATCATGTGAGGTACTATTTTAATTGTTCAGTCACCTGGCCTGATCTTTTCTCTGAGCTCTAGTTACCAAACAGCCCATGTATTCAGGACAGTAGGTCAGCAGTAGGGCTGCTCACACTCTCACTGTGGCCTGCAGCTCAGCAGGGATACTGCCTGATGTGTTTCTCACAGCCTTCCCTCTCTTAGGTAGCGGATTTCACAACACTGGGCTGCCTGTCTGAGATGAGCAGTGCCTGCTGAGTACTCACCAGGAGCTGGGCACTGGGCTCTGTACTGGATGGGGGTGGGAAGAAAGTCCCTTGGCCTCAAGAGCACAGATAGATGTTAGTGTAATGCTGCCCTGGGTCTTTAGGCAGCACTTAGAAGTTGGGGGCTATATAGGCACTCCAGGAAGGCCTTCAAGAAGAGATGGTGCTGCGGTTGGATCCACCCCACCCTGCCCAAATTGCAAAGAAAATCTAGAGGTTTATTTATTTACTTATCATCCTTATTTATTTACTGGATAGAGACAGCCAGAAATTGAGTGGAAGGGGAAAGCAGAGATGGAGAGAAACAGAGAGACACCTGCAGCCTTGCTTCACCACTTGAAAAGCTTTCCCCCTACAGGTGTGGACCAGGGCCTTGAACTTGGGTCTTTTGCACATTATAACATGTGCACTCAACCAGGTGGACCACCACACAGCCAACGAAACTAGAGGTTTATTAATTTATATATTTTAATTTTTTATTAGGAGTTTAACTGTGTTTTATAATACTATAAGATTTCAGGGGTCTGATTTCTTGTTCACATATAGTGTATGCAAGTTACCACACTCTCTACCAAAGTTCTGTGTTTGGGTTTTGTGACATCTATGGTGGTGAGAGCTATGGATTTGGAAGAGTGAGCAAGAACCAGCCTGGATAGATAAAATAAACAAGGCTGTCAAATCTGTGCAGCAGGAAAAATACAGACAAAATCATGGGTGTGTACAATAAGGTGTGTGTGTGTGTGTGTGTGTGTGTGTGTGTGTGTGTGTGTAGTGGGTAGTGGGCAAATCACAGAGAGCTGTCAATGGCAGGCTAAGGGCTACAGACTTAATAAGCACTATTGATGACAGAGCCACTGAAATACATCAAACCTAGGGTGGCATGCAAAGAGCAGTCCTCCCCCAGGAGCTGGCTAAGGGTAGGCATCCTGATGAAGTTCAGGAGCCTCTCTAGTCTATGCTTAGGCTGGTGAGGGTCACTCTGGAGGGAGGGCGACTTCTGGGTTAGTCTACAAGACACAACTCTACTTGTATCCCAGTAGCTGCAAGATGAGCTGCTGCATGTCAAGTTTCAGTAGCTAGGTTGGATTCATTTTCTTTTGGGGGTTTATAGTTCTGTACTCTTGAGAACACTGTGGACTGTTGACAGTCGTAGAGTCTGAGGAACAGTGTGTGTGTGTGTGTGTGTGTGTGTGTGTGTGTTAGTCCGGCAACTGTGAGTTTGGCATTAACCAATCAATACTTGAGTTATTCTCTCCTCTTTATTCACTTAGTATCTATTCCAGCACTGGCTACAGTATATTTACAACTGTGGCCTATCTCCTCTACTTGTCACTGGACAGGGACCATCTCTCCATAATGACCCCGGGTCCATACTCCCAGAGGGATAAAGAATAGGAAAGCTATCAGGGTAGGTGATGGGATGCAGAGTTCTGGTGGGAATTGTGTGGAGTTGTACCTCTCTTATTCTATGGTTTTGTCAGTGTCTCCTTTTTATAAAAAATGATTAAATCATCACTAAACTTAGCATATATTTCTTTAAATTAAAAAAAATAGATTGTAAGATTACAGTCTATAGTTCCACACCACACCCACATCCAAAGTTCTGTATCCCCACCTTCCCACCTCCCAAAGATAGCTCTCACAAGTTTTAGAAACAGTTTGCTTCATTTTTTTCCTTCCAAATCTGTGTGTATCAGATCTCTAGATTCCACATATGAGTGAGACCATTTGGTAGTTTTCTTTTATCTTTTTACTTATTTTTCTAAGTATAATCACCTCCAGTTCCATCCATTTTGCCCCAAATGACACAATACTATCTTTTTTCATTCCAGAGTAGTATTCCATGAAGTATATATACATAACTTCTTTAGCCAGTCACCTGTTGATGAGCATTTATTTAGGTTGCTTCCACTTCTTGGCTATTGTGAATAATGCAGCTATGGACATAGGGCTCCTCATGTCCCTCTGAATTATGGTTTGGATGTCATTTGGATAAATGCTTAAGAAGGGAATTGTTGGATCACAAGGTAATTTCATTTATATTTGTTTAAGGGATGTCTATACAGTCTTCCAAAGAGGCTGCACTAGTTTATATTCCTACTAGCAATGACCCCTCTTGATCCAAGTGTGCCATATGCCAGAGTCTGAACCCATTTTCTCTGGCTCCTGAAACCTTGCCATGTAACCCATGTTCTCTCCTATATTCTTTCTGGACACCAGCAATATATCAGCACCAGTCATTGATGATGAAGTCCCAGCTCCATTACCCTGAATCCTCCGGTGACTTATAGGGCAGGACTCTCCACCTCACCTATCCACAGGGCTTCAGGAGGGAAATAAAGAAGCCCTTGAGTTGTTGGGATTTCTGTCTCAGCAGCTAGCACTCCCTAGGTTCAGCCATGCACAGGTTGCTTCCTGGAACTTGTTGGAAAGAGGCCCTTCCTCATGACCTCCACAACTGAGCACATTTTGGTGCAGTAGAATGTATCCTAACGAGTGTGGTGTTAGATGCCATTGCCCTAGTTTAGGAGAGACAAAATTGCAATTGAGATTATATCTGTTATATAGGGTATTGTGAGGAAAGGCATGTGGGATCAAGAGCTCAGCTCAAATCCTAGTCCTGCCATCTTCCAACTGTGGTGCCCTAAACAAATTAATTAATTCCTTTGCTTCTCGCCTCCTTATCTGTCTAGAGGCATACAAATATCTACCTTGGAGGGCTGTTGTGGGGATTAAATGAAAGCTACAGTGTTCAGCATATATCAGGCAACCCACTAATGGCATTTTATTTATAATTAATTCATTTGATAAGGGCTTAATGAAAACCTGTGATAGGCCTAAAACTATTTGAGGACTAGAAGACACAGGGCCTATCCTTAGGAGGTGGCATGCTAATTAGGGAATGTGCTTGATGCATGGGTGATTGGGGACAGTGCTGCAGGATGGGTATACTCTGAGCTGCTGTTGGAGCTGCCCTAACTAGAGCTGGCTTCTCTGAGGAGGTTGAAGAGGGACCCACAGGAAAGGCCTTTGGGGAGAATTAGAGGGGCCTTCTCTCTGGACTTGGGGTGCCATGCTTGCCTATGAATGGGAAGGCTGAGAGTAGGGGAGGCTGGTGGTTGGTCGAGAGCATGGCAGGACCAGGGCTAGCAGTATTCCCTGAATCTTTATGCTTCATGCAGCTGGCTATGGCCCCCATGTTTCTACTGGGTCATTTGTAGTGAAGGGAGGAGAAGGGAAGGGAATAGAAGGGAAGGGAAGTGAAGAGGGGAGAGGGAAGGAGAAAGGATGTTATGGCAGAATACAAGATGCTGGAAATCCAGAGTATCCTACAGTCAGCTTCTTTTTCATCCTCAGGATGAGGAGTACAGCTTTGTATCTCTGGGCTTGGCTGAGCCCCAAGAATTAGGCAGCCACAAAGGGATGCTCACTTCCGAATGAGCCTCCAGTTCTGCTACTACAACCTTACTACTAAATTTAACTTACTACTAAACTTAATTCAGATGACCTGCACTTCCAGCCAGTAGGCCAGGAGGCCAGGAGGTCACAGAGGCCCCTCAAGGCTCCCACCTTTGAGAGGCTGGCTCTCCACTGGGCTCCAGTTTCCCCAGCGACTGTTTAGCTGCCATGAGTCCCTTTGTGTGTACTGTTTTCCAGGTTAATTAATCCAGTTATTGTCATCACTGTGGTCTATAATTAGGTGCACTGCACAATTATATCATCCATTATTGATAAGTACCTCACTATCCAAAAGCAATTATTAATTATTAGCCCTTTGCATTGTGTTGCACACAAACATGGTGTACTCTTGATCCTGGTGCTACAGCAAGAAGCTAGTGTCTGGGGCACCACAGGCTGTAGCACCACAGGGTTATCCCTGTGACCATGCTCTTACCCCACTGGCAGCAGGCCTCCTGTGTGGGGAGGTGGGCAGGGTGACAGAAACAGAACAACGTTAGCCAAACTGGGGAGGGCAACATAATCTGAAACCTTCTCATGTGGGCCTTTTCCTCTATAGTCAGGATTCTTGCTCTCTTCTGGGAAGCAGCCTGATCTAGTTCTTGAGCCCCACATGACTTTAGCACCTGCACCTCAATGGGTTTAGGCACCTAAAGCCATACACCCTTCTTCTGAAATCTACTATGTGCCAACCTCATCATAGGTGTCCCATATGATTGCCAAAGCAGGCATTCTGATTCAATTTTTTATATTTTTTCATTTGTTTATTTATATTTATTTATTTTAAATAGAGACAAAAATTAAGATGGAAGAGGGCAAGATAGAAAGAGATATATAGATAGAGAGGGGATATATATATATATATATATATATATATATATATATATATATGGAGAGAGAGAAAGAGAGAGAGAAGGGGGTGGGGGTGGATGACCTGTGGCATAATTTCACCACTTGTGAAACTTCCCTGCAGCAGGTGGGGAGTGGGGACTTGAACTCAAGCCTTTGTGCACTGTAATGTTTGCGCTTTTTTGGATATGCCACTGCATGGACCCCTGACTCCCACTCTATAGAGAAAGTTGAGACTCAGAGAAATTTAATATACTGCTAAGTAATTTTGGCAATGCTATCTGAACTCTAGTTTGCTTTACTTTGAAGTCCTTGCTTTCTTAGCATAAAGGAACTGACCTCATTTCTTAAAGAATATAGAAAAGTGATGTTTAAACAAAACATGATACAAAAAAAAAGAAGGTTTAAGGAAGATCTCATTCCTTTGCTGCCATGGATTAGGAGTCAGAGACACCCTGGCAACAGATCCTCTGGGATTTTGAAGCCTCCCAGGTATGTAAGTGACTGTAGATTCCAGATAAAATGAGTGGGGCCATCTTGTTGCCTGTGTGGCTGTCCCTTCTTCAGAGTCCTGCATCTGAGTGGGAGGTGCCAGAGGCAGAGCCTGACAGGGAGTTAGATCCCACAGTAGACTTTTCTGTCCCCATAAGAGACAATGACATGATAGGGTTGGCACAGTCTTACTGTGCATCTTGGTTGTTGTTCTTAAAGATCTGTGGGGTCCAAAGGATGTCACATGGTGTGCTGGTCCCTTCCTCCTGCTCATCATAGCCCTTCCATTCTTAAATAATAGGAAATGCCTCATACTGTTTTTTTAAACCAGATTACTGCTTAGCTATGACTTAAGGTGGTACTGTCGTAGAATCTGGGGCCTCAGCACCTCAGGCATAGAAGTCTTTTTTTGTATAACTATTATACTAGCCACTAGCTCCACCACTAATCCAAAGGACATATATATACCTGTGTTCATAGCTGCATTATTCACAATAGTCAGAGTGGAAACAGCCTAGTTGCCCATCAGATAACTGGATAAAGAAGTTGAAAGATACGTATTCCATGGAATACTGTTCTCCAGTAAAAAAGACATTGTATCCTTTGGGAAAAAATAGATGGGACTGAGGGCTGGGCAGTGGTATACATGGTTGATCAAACATGGAACAACATTGCCATGTGCAAGGACTGGGGTTCGGGCCCCCTGTTCCCCACCTACAGGGAGGAAGCTTCAAGAGCAGTGAAATAAGCCTGAAGGTGCCTACTTTCTATCAACCTCTCTATCTTCTCCTCTCCTCTCTTCTCAATCTCTCTCTGTCCTATCATATAAAATTAAAGGAAAGAAAAAAAAGAAGAAAAAATGTCCAGTAGGAGCAGTGGATTTATAGTGTCAGCACTAAACCCCATCTATAACCCTGATGGCAAGTAAGAAATGGATGGAGTCTTTACTTTGATAAGGTTAGCTTTGGAGTGAGTGAGGGAAGTATAATAGGAAGTAGGTGAGGAAGGTATCTAAGTCTAAGTAGACACTATTTCATTAGGAACTTTATGGTATCTTTTTAGGTCTTTCTACTTGCTTGCTGCATATACTGACTCACCACAGACTATTGTGCAATTTTGCTTTCAGGTTTATATTTTGCCCTAATTTATGGATACATGTGAACATATGCCCTATCTTATCATACCTGGTCTATCTCTAGGTTTTGGGACTTTGTTAGGAAGTGAACTACCTGAAATGGAATTAGAGAATACTATGAACGGAAAGGTGTCATTCAAGTAATGAGGCTGAAGGGTTGACATTCCACACCTGACATCTCTGGACACGGTCTGAAGTGAAGCATGCTGATGTAGTACTTATTGCATTGATTAGGTTGGGATCAATAAGCAGATGCAATATCATTTGGTATGAATTGAGAGAAGCATGCAGGAAAGTGAGCCCCACCCTGGATGTTACAGGACTGGGGGTAAATTTAGTTTATATAGAGAAAGGGGGAGGTTCCTGCTGTCTTAGGGTTTAAGAAGGCAATAGAGAGTTATTGTTATAATCAAATTATTTGTCAGTTGGGTTAACTTTGAAAATCCCTTTGTTAGGACTGGTCAAAAGACTGTCATACTTTAATGATCACTTTCTAGTCACTACCAGGCCACCTCATCACTGGGGCCCTAGTCAGGAAGTCATGATATTCCCAAACAGACATGATGGCCCTAGACCTCAAATAAATCCCTCTCTACATTATACCGGTCATTTCTATCAGGAACAACACAATAGACAACTTTGTGGGACCCCATAGGACCTTGCCCTCAATGTGGATCCATTCTCCCAAGGGAGGCTGGACAACATACTCTATCTACCGCCTGAGGAAGATGGGTCCTGAAACTGAGGCAGCTTGGAGCATTCCTACTCATGACCACAGAATGTGAGCTCAGATCTACAAGGATGCAGAGGTCACATAGGATCCTAAGCTGAATATGGGTCCCAGATCACATCAAATCTATGGGCTTTACAGTCAACAGTATTTATACACTTTTCCCATATTTGGGAGCTACTCTCCTCCCTGATCCAGCTTTCTGGTCCTTTTCCCAACCATGAAATCATCTCCCCAGATAGTCACTTGGATCCACCTGCATATCAGATGGCAGGCTCAGAAAAAACAAACAACAAACAAACAGAAAACCAAAAAACTAGTATAGTCATGGGCCCTTTGGAATATAACTAAAATAAGCCTACTAACTAAAATGGAGATAACCCAGCTCCTAATGTTGGGTTGCATTGTAGGGGAGAGAGAAGAGACCAGGAACTCGTGGCGGAGCAGGAACACAAATCTTTATTCACGCGGACTCCCAAGAGTTAGGTGTGAGAACAGCGGATCAGGCCATGTAGAGGTAGCAAAATGGCCGCCTCCCACTATGCCCACCAGCCCTTCTCCAGGTCTTCTCCAGGTCAGGATGCGGAAGAGAACAAAAAGGCAAAACTGGAACAACAGTGGGATTTATAGGGTAAAGACGGAAGTGGGAAGTCGGGAATGGGATTGGCTTGGAAAGGGGGTGGAGAGAGGCAAAAAGCATGCTGGAAAGGTGGAACTGTTGCTATGGTTTTAACTGAATTAGCAATACTCTGAGGGGATAACATTGTGGTGAGGATCTTTCAGGCAAAACAATGAATATGTAAGCAGAGCAGAGGGGCTGGCTTTAAGGCCCAACACTTAATCTGCACTATTCCAGCCTTTAGGTTCATCATTAGTCAATAATTTGTTTGGCTTTATATGTTGACTCTCTTTTCAGCCACCAGGTTCTAGATGCTAACGTGATGCCAACTGGACTTCCCTGGGCAGACGACCCTACCAATGTGTCCTGGAGCCCCACTTCCCCAGAGCTCTGCTCTACTAGAGAAAGAGAGACACAGCTAGAAGTATGGATCAACCTGTCAAAGTCCATGTTCAGTGGGGAAGCAATTACAGAAACCAAACCTTTCACCTTCTGCACCCTATAATGACCTGGGTCCATACTCCCAGGAGGATAAAGTATAGGAAAGCTATCAGGGAGGGGATGGGATACAGAAATCTGGTGGTGGGAATTGTGTGGATTTGTACCCCTCTTATCCTGTGGTTTTTGTCAGTGTTTCCTTTTTATAAATAAAAATTAAAAAAAGAAATTGATAGAACTAGAACTTAGAGAAGTATAGGAAGAAAGACAACTACAGGCAACTCAAATTTGAAGATATGTGTTTCACTCGTGTAGAATCTACAGAATTGAAACACATGAACTTGCAGAAACCAACCAATCAAAACAAACAAGCAAACAATCTGTAAGACTTTGCAAGAGCTTTGGTGGTTTTTCTTGGGATGGTAGGAGCAGAGAACTTTGGTGGGTTCTGTGTGGAATGACACCCTGTAATCTTATAATCTCGTAAAGTACTGTCAGTCACTAATTGAAAAAATGGTTTGAAGAAAATAAATAATAGTGACTTTGTAACAGAGGCATCTTTTGTGTGGAACAGCTTGTCTTCATCTGATGGCAGTGACCTGGTTTGTGAGGTGATGACAACCTTCCTGTCTCCTCCACTTCAACACCACTGTCCTGCTCACCATGTTTCCATCTTCTGTGTTTCATTATGGTTCCACACCTTGTGGACCCATGAAGCCTGGGAAGAACTCCTCTCCTGGGGCATCTGATTCCAGAGAGCAACTGCCTGTGAGCACACCTTTCCTGTCCAAACCTGCATTTGTCCATTCCCAACCACCTCTTCTCAGCTCTCACCCACCAGGCTAGTGCTTCTTAGCCCATCTCAGGGCCAAGAGTCAGATTACTAGCCACCACCCTGTACTCAGAGTCCACAGACTTACTCAAACCAGCCACCATCAGCAGATATTCCTGCCTTCCTGGAAGACATGGCACAGGCTGTGTCCTGCTTTCCTCTGGCCCCTGCTTTCCTCTGGTTTCTGCTCCTTCCTCTGTCATCCCTGGTGCTGTCCCATGTGACCCACTTTGGGATGTCTCTCATTTTTAGTAGATCTGTGGGTGCAGTGAAATATCTTCTTTCTTACCTCAAGTGCTCCCATGAAAGGAACTCCTGCAGGTGTATTTTAATACAGCTGTCAACAGGAAAGGCTGATGGGGTGGAGGGAAGGAGACCTGTGGAAGTGGGGAGAGGGCATGGTGGTGTTTATCACTCATGGGGGGGTGTCTGACTGTGTCACTAGAGGGATGACAGTGCAATATCTGAGTAGCGACACACTTGAGGTGATTATGTTTGGTGAGGTAAGGAGGTGAAAACACCAGATAGTTTTGCTCATATGGGGAATATATTAGAGAACTGGTGTTGTTGAGGCGGTCTGGTGTCGGGCTGCACCGCGGAGAAGAGAGCGGACGTCCAGAGCAAAGGGGTACACAGATCTTTATTATAGGATGGGGGGGGAGGTTTGGTTCAGACCACGTGGAGCCAGCCAGCAATGGCCGACCACGGGGGGGAGAGCAGGGAGCGAGACCTCAGAGAGGGAGAGCCGAGAGCCCAGAGAGAGAGAGGGGAGGGGTGAGGGGGCTTTTTATTGGGCGACAACCAGGGGTGACGTGTAGGGCCAGGATTGGTTGAAAGGGGGCACTCTAGGATTTAGCGAGGCATAGAAAAACCTGGGGGCGGAGCCAGGATTGGTTGAAAGGGGGCACTCTAGATTTAGCAGGGCATAGAAAAACCTGGGGGCGGAGCCAGGATTGGTTGAAAGGGGGCACTCTAGGATTTAGCGGGGCATAGAAAAACCTGGGGGCGGAGACTGCATCAGAATAAGTCCTCAGCAACATCTCCTCCTATCCCTTTATATCTAAATGGACACAGTAAAGAAAAATGGAGCATGCTTAAATGTTTTAGAGGAATGCCATGCTCAGGTGGGAAGATGTAGGACTTTCTGTGGAGGAGGGAAGGCTTAAATGGCTGCCAACCTTGTGAGATTTAAATGTCCTCCTGTGCTCAACCCCTCTTCAGAGAGAGAGACTTACCTGGAGAGACTCATCTCATAGGTTTAAGCGCAGCCTGCTCAACCATCTCTTCACAGTATCTCTACATCTTTTCTATCTTTCTATCTAGTAATTGCATAAGATGTACAAAGTCTATAAAAGACTATCATGGGGCAGAAACCTTTTGGACATAAGCCTAAATGACATAACAAAATAGGAAGGGACACGAAGGGGAGAAGTAAAAGTCAGTGTGGTGTGAAGGGAAGGATTGGTGTGTAAAGGAACATTCCCTGCTTGAGTGGGGAAAAGGGCAAGGGTACATAATGAGGGGGAGGCGGGAGGCATGACCCACCAAACAGAGGGGCTATTTGGCATTGTATAGTCCTCAAGGCAACAGTCTGTAAAGTCTATGAATTACTCAGGATTAGTCTATGAAAAACCAGCAGCGTGAAGGGAAATAAGCTGCTTCAAAATTGTGTAAAATGTATATAGGGTATGTCAGAAAGTCCGATACAAGTCTCAGTCCGAAGTAGATGGCTAGGGGAGGAATTGGCAGGGGATGCAACGCTGCATGAGGGAGGTCAGCCGCTGGAATGTTGCTCTTTTGTAGATAGCTAGCTGGAACTGCCAACACGTAACAAGCAGGTCAGAAGCAGGAACGGTAACCAGGCATGAAGAAAGTTCTGTCCTTGGAATTCGTGTATCAGGTTCTTCAGATCACGTTGAGTGACATCTAGGGTTTTGGGGGGTGTGCCACGGTAGTCGTGCCATCTAGTGAGTGACGTCAGGGTGTGCAGGGGTTCAGATGGTTTTTCCGGGATTCCTGTGAAAGAAACACAAACAATCTGCTTCTCGTGGTTAATTTGAACTGGTAACAAGTTATAGGTTTGTTATAGTTGATACCTCGATGATTATAATTGGTTTAGAATCTCTTTATGATTTATTAAAAGGTCATCTAATGTGACCTCCTGTAGCAGCCTCTACCGCAGGATCTTGAAACCAATTTTAGCTAAAATATGTATTTTAAACAGACTCAAATTGCTTAGAGAGTTAACGCATATTCGTGACAATGATTTTAATGTTTACAGTGCCAGATTGATGCCAGATCTGTTGTGGATTAATTTCCACAAGATAGTTTACAGGGCACCTTTGGGGGCCCTTCAAAGGTGTCCTATATATAAAATTTATATAGTTTAGTTTTGGGAATGAATAGTCACGTTGAACATTTAGACTTTTACCTAAATAGTAAGTTACCTTAACAATTAATTTTTACCTTGTCTGGTAAAAGTGTAGCTGTAGGGTTACACTTCTGACCATTAAGTTAGTGTTACCAAACTTGAGACATACCCATAAACATTTAGTTATAACAAACTGGAGGAAAAAGAACTTTTGTTATAAAAACACATTATTTAAAAACAATTTTAAATCTGTCATTAGTCACACAGTTTAAGACTAAACACTTACATATATACCAAAACTATATATAAAATTCAAAAGAGGGAGAAAGAAAAAAAATTTTTGGAATGTTTCTGGACGTCTCCAGAAACTTTGGCTGCATCCAGCATTTTTATATAAGGCCAATAACCTTTTAGAGTACTCCAAGCAGATGGGTCATGCAAAAAAAAGAAAAAAAAATTTTGTCATTTAACACACTCACTCACAAAAACAACTGGCCAGTTATAACATAAGACATACAGGGAAAGGGTAGGAGAGAGGTCTCTGTGAGCCAGACTTTGCAGGTTCTGCCATGTCGTATTACGGGTCCTGGGATGTATCCTGCATCTGGTCCTCTTGTAGTATTTCTTGTTCTTCAGGAATAACAGCACCATCCTGCGGGTATTGTCGGACATGGCGGGCAGGAACCCAGACAGGTTTAGAGAAATTTTGAGGGAAAATGCATGCGAAACCCCTTCCCATGGTCAATAATGGGTCAGGCCCTTTCCAAACTTTATCGAGTGGGTCTCTCCATTTCACCTTAATAGATGGGAGGGTAGATGGTGTTTGCCAGTGAAGAATAATAGGGGGTAAGGCTGAGTTATTGTAAATATTAAAGAGATTTAACGTAGTTAAGGCTTTTGCTAGCTGGATATTGGGGGGATATGTTCCTCCTTTATCTTTATTTAGTTGAGCCTTCAGTGTTTGATGGGCCCTTTCGACAATGCCTTGTCCCTGTGGATTGTAGGGAATGCCCGTGGTATGAGTAATATTCCAGAGGGAACAAAAATCTTTAAATTGTTTGCTTGAAAACATAGGTACATTGTCTGTTTTCAAAAGTAATGGGACCCCCATAACGGCAAAACAAGAGAGCATATGGCTTACAAGCTTTTTAGCACTTTCTCCTGTCTGAGCTGTAGCCCACATAAATTTAGAAAAGGTATCAATTGAGACAAACACATATTTTTGTTTAGCAAAGTTTGGTATGTGGGTGACATCAATTTGCCAAATAGCATTAGCTTTTAAACCTCGGGGGTTAACCCCAAGGGTCTGGATAGCAGGTGTCTTTATGAGATTTGCACAAGAAGAGCATGTAGCAAGGATATGTTTTAACTGTGGTACAGGAACATCAGGGAATCGAGCTTGAAGGCCTTTAAGATTAACATGGGTTAGAGAGTGAAAATTAGCAGGATCAGAGACAGAGACTGGGAAAGTTCCTGTGGAGGCAAGGCGGTCAACTGCGGCATTCCCTTCGGACAGGGAACCAGGAAGAGGGCTGTGGGAACGAAGGCATTGAATATACAGTGGTTGGGTTTGAGAACAGAGCATAGAGGCGATTTGAATCAAGAGAGGGGAAAGTGGGTTGTCATCAATTTTCACATATGAACGAGCAAGCCATGGAAGTAAGTTAACAGTATACACACTGTCAGAAAAAAGGTTGAAGGATTCTGGTACAGCTTTTAGTGCAAGAAAAACAGCATAAAGTTCTTTGTACTGAGGGGAATTATCAAGAAGCTCAGTAAAGAGAGGTTTAGGAGATTGTTTGTCTGGGTAATATATAAGGGCAGCAGCTCCCCTTTTTCCGCCATCAGTAAAGATTGTAGGAGCAGAGGGAATGGGATCCCCAGAGAAAAGTTTAGGTGCTAGTAGAGGCAGAAGAGGTAAAGAAGCTATCAATTTATTAGAAGGAAAGTGGTTATCTATTTGTCCTGCAAACCCCACGAAGCTTATGGCAAAGCGGGAATGATGGCGTATAAGCCACTCTGTATCTGTGAGAGAAAAGGGCAGAATGATTAAATCCGGTTCTTTCCCTAAGACCTGCACAGACCTATTTCTCCCTTGGCGAACCATGAATGCTAACGCATCTATCTCAGTGAGGAGTCTTGGAGCTCCTCCTACTGGCGTGTGAAGCCATTCGAGAACCCCATGGTCTTGCCACAGTGCCCCTACTACTGTGGGGGTGGAGTTGAAGATTAGAAGGTTTACCGGAGAGGAGGGGGAGAATCGAACAAGGTGCATGTCCTGGAGGGCCTGGTTAACCCTTTCCAGTGCCAAGGAGGCCTCAGGAGTTAACTTACGTTTTGAAGAGGGCTGTTTGTTTCCTTTCAACAGGTCAAACAGTGGTTGGAGGCAGCTTGTGGGCAGATAGAGATACTGCCTAAGCCAATTTAAATTTACTAGAAAACTTTGTAAAGAAGCAAGAGTAAGGTTAGAAGGGAAGGTAACATTAGGTTTTAAGGGACGAATTTGCGTTAGAGAAATCTCTGAACCTAGGAAGGATATTGGAGGGATTAGCTGTATCTTCTCAGGGTCTACATTAAGGCCGCTTTTCTTTAATGCAGGAATGAGAAAATCACATAAGGCATAGAGATCTGTATCTGATTTTCCCCATATTAAAATATCATCTGTATAATGAAAAATATTAAGGCCCTTATGAATATATGGGACAAGGGCAGATTTGACAGCCTCCTGACAAATTGTAGGACTATTGGCCATACCCTGGGGCAGCACCACCCATTCAAATCTATCAGCGGGGCTGGCATTATTAATAGACGGAACAGAGAAGGCAAAACGTTTACAATCTCGCGGATGCAAGGGGATAGAGAAAAAACAATCTTGTACATCAATAGCTATGATTGGAATTCCTGTGGGAATTGCAGAAGCAAGAGGCAAACCCCTTTGGGGGGAGCCCCAGACCTGCATGGTTTTATTTACTGCACGGAGATCTTGAAGGAGGCGCCATTTTCCCGAGCGCTTTTTAATCACAAAGACAGGAGTATTCCATGGGCTTCGAGAATGACGAATGTGTCCCAAGGACAACTGCTCTCGGACGAGCTCTTTTAAAATTTTTAGCTTATCCCTAGGTAAAGGCCACTGTTCCACACAGACAGGCTCATTAGAAAGCCAGCTTAAGCGGGGTGTTTGGCTACGAACAGTGGCATTTAGTATTGGGGGTGCTGAATAGACCTGGTATCGCGGGAATGAGTTTTACGCTCTGCAGAGATATCCTAACATTAAGACATTCCAGAAGATCCCTGCCCAGTAAGTTGGTGCTCATATTAGCTACCAAAGGGCGGAAGTGTCCGGTAGAACCTTCTGGGTCTTCCCACATAAGCGAGTCTCGTGTGCAAAATGCTCTTGTCATCCCTCCTATTCCATGTAAACTGGGTCCAGGGATGAGTTCCCAATCTTGGGGAACCTCTTCTTGCCTTAAAATCGTCTTTGCTGCCCCCGTGTCAATCAAAAATTTAAAAGGAATATTGCCAATCTTTACTGTCATAGAAGGGTGACCTTGTTCTAAAACAGGAGTGGTCCACAAAATCTCAGGCCCCGAATTTGTACTATTCAGGGGCGAACCATCTTTATGAAATTGGGACCAACAATCTCTCTTCCAATGAAACCCCTTATGACATTTTGGACAAACAGTACGTGGTCTCTGGCTCCCTGACTGAAAGCGGGGTTGCTCTGGCTGGAGGCGTGGTTTCCCTGACTGGAGGCGTGGTCGCAACTTATCAGGACATTGGTTACGCCAATGTCCTTGGTGACCGCACTGAAAGCAGGCCCCGTTTTGCTTACGTGGGGCAACTGCATAGACCTGCATCATAGCGGGTGTCCCATAATTGCCTGATGTAAGTTCCTGTGTCGCTAGAATCCAATTATCTGGGTGTAGGTGTTTGAGATTAAGGCATACCTGACGGAATTGTGGTGTCATGCCTTCCCAGACAATAGAGCGCAGGAGTAGTGTGTGGATGTCAGGATTATAAACCTTTCTCTCTAAGCTTCTCTTCACCCTTGAGATGAAGCTCTCCAATGACTCATCAGAGCCTTGGTGAAAAGAGTTAATGGGAGCTGATGGATCTACATCAGGTGTGGTCACCCTTTCCCATGCTTGTGTTGCACAGATGCGTACCTGTTCAAAATAACCAGTTGGAAACCTGGCTTCTGCCTGCTGAGCTCCAGATTCATAAGCTCCTGCTCCAAACAAAGCATCAGAATTCCATTCTATCTGTTTGTTACTATTTTCCTGCGATTGCCTAGAGCACTCATCACGGAAACATGCCTGCCACTGAAGATAGAGAGGGTCTGGGAGTGCAGCACAAGCCAGTTCTTTCCAGTCTTGTGGTGTATTTAAATGCTGGTAAAAGCTTCTCAAAACGGACTTGGTCCATGGAGAGTGCATACCGTCCTCCCTGACTGCTTGCCTGAGCGTTCTAAGTTCCTTCGAGGAATATGGCTGCCACGGCTGAGGGTTTTGTTTAGAAGGGGCCAAGTTTACCGGGAATGTGTGGATTTGGTCCGGTGGCGTGGGAGAGGGAGCTACAGAAGTGGAAAGTTCAGTAGAAACTGCTGTAGTGGCTGCAGGGGAGACTAAACGCATATCTACGGGGACGGAGCTCCCGGGGTGGACTGCACATGGTTTAAAATCCTTAAATGCTGAAAAAATATCCTTTAGCTCTCGTATCTCAGCCACTAGGTCCCTTAATGGTGATGTATCAGCAGGGGGCGGGGTCAGGGACGAGGAAGCCTCAGGCGGAGCTGAAACCGCGGCAGCAGGGGCCGGGGGCGGGGTCAGGAAAATGGAAGCTGCAGGCGGAGCTGAAACCGGGACAGCAGGGGCAGGGGCGGGGTTCAGGAACGCAGAAGCTGCAGGCAGAGTTGAAACCGGGGAGGCAGGGGCCATGGGCGAAGCTGAAACCGGGACGGAAGGGGCGGGGTTCAGGAACGCAGGCTGAGCTGAAACTGGAACAGCAGAAGGGGGTGGGGTCAGAGGAGGAGCGTCCGAACACATGTGCGTGTCTGTGGGAACGGAATTCTTGGGTTTAGCCGCTGATCGCTTAGGATGTCTAAGTCTTAAGCACATGTGATTTAACTCTCGTACCTCAGCCTCAAGGTCACTTATCCTTATGGCATACCACGTTTTACATATCTTGAAAGTGGCAACCAGAGTTAAAAAAATCCAAGGGGTAGCGAAAATTAAACCTTTTATGACAGCGGGAATCTGTCCCAGGTCAAGAGATAATGACTGGGACACCTCCTCATAAAACGAGAAATTTCCCATAGTGGAGGGAAACGCGGGGCCACAGAAGTGGGCGGATGCCACTTACCTGTGTCTGGGCGGTTTCGGAGACCTCAGGCCGGGCGTGGTGTGGGTACGGAACACGTTGGGCGCCAGATGTTGTTGAGGCGGTCTGGTGTCGGGCTGCACCGCGGAGAAGAGAGCGGACGTCCAGAGCAAAGGGGTACACAGATCTTTATTATAGGATGGGGGGGGAGGTTTGGTTCAGACCACGTGGAGCCAGCCAGCAATGGCCGACCACGGGGGGAGAGCAGGGAGCGAGACCTCAGAGAGGGAGAGCCGAGAGCCCAGAGAGAGCGAAGGGAGGGGTGAGGGGGCTTTTTATTGGGCGACAACCAGGGGTGACGTGTAGGGCCAGGATTGGTTGAAAGGGGGCACTCTAGGATTTAGCGAGGCATAGAAAAACCTGGGGGCGGAGCCAGGATTGGTTGAAAGGGGGCACTCTAGGATTTAGCGGGGCATAGAAAAACCTGGGGGCGGAGACTGCATCAGAATAAGTCCTCAGCAACAAACTGGAACACATGAACTTGCAAAATAAACAAAATGTAACCAAACTGTGTCTAAAACTTTGTGAGAATTATACTGGTTATCACTGGGGTAGTGGGGTGGGGGCATATACCTTTGATGGTGGATATAGTGTGGATCTGTACCACTGTAATATTATAATTGTATCAACAATTATTAACCACTAAGAAAAATGTTAGTGATAGATGAAATAGCTCACTTGGACAGTCATGTGCACAGCCTGGGCTTGAGCCCAACTTCCCACTGCACTGAAGGAAGCGTCAGTGCTGTGTTCTTTTTCACTGTTTGCTTCTTTGCCTTCTCTGTCTCTACCTGAAAAAATGTCAACAAAAAAGGTTATTTGCAAAGTTGTCTTTACACACCCAGTGTATTTCTATATGTATTTGACAAGATACTTGTCATCTGTATGTTAGGACCTTCCAGAATTGGTATGTTGCCTGGCTTGTTAGGGCAAGGAAAAGGCAGCAGGGGAGGGCTCCCTATCTCTTGCCTCAAGTACACATGACCCAGAAAATTTGCCTTCTTTGAAGGCATGATTGGATGAAGGTCTGAGAATAGATGTGGATTCATCTTCAGAAAGGCAGGGCATGTGATCCTACTTAGGATAGGATGTTTGGGGACAGTCAGACCAGCCTTGGGAACTTGGGATGTGGCAAGAATCTTCCAATCAGGCTGAGGAGGTCCGTTTTTGCAGCAGTGTAGAGGCTTGTTAAGTCACTCCATTTGATCTAAACAAATAAACAAACAAAAATTATGGTCCCATGGCAACATTTCCAAAAGAGAGTGAGGAAAATAAAAATTGCAGATTTTGTTGATAAAGATTATGTGGATAAAGAATGTAAGCCAGTGAGTGAAAGCTGGTTTGCGGAAGCCAACATCCAGACACTGCAAGTTGCCCCCAGGGCCCTGTGGGTGTGTGCCCTGGGGTTGGTACTGATGGAGATGGGTCAAGCTTGGCAAATTCTGTGGCTTCTGCGGGGCCCTGGCCTCTGCTCTGCTCTCTCCTCTCCTCCTCTCCTCAGTGGAAGTATGGTGCAAAGGCAAGCCTAATTTGGGGAGTGGGTTAAATTTTAGGGCCCATTTGGTGAAAACACACAGCATGGCTGATGCTGGCCCTGCATCTCCAGTTACATGCATCTACAATGGCCTCATATCTGAAGCAGGAGAAGCAATCTCATCTGTAATAGTTGAGAGTGAGAAGACTCAATTTTTTTCCTTTGTGCTCAGAAAAACTCACATATATATTTATTCAGTCACATATATTTATTCCTTTCTCATATATCCCCCTCCTTCCTTCCCATCCCCACACTTTCAGTTCCTTTTGTCTTCTCTGTTTCTCTCCATTTGAACCCTGTTAATGTAGCCCAGTCCTAGGTTCTTGGTTCACAGAGGTAAATGAAGCCCAGAACTTACTAGAGGAGTTTCCTTGGATGTCTAAGTTTGGGGAGAATTACTCAAAACCACTGACCTGTCAAAACCATGGAGCTTCTTTCTATATAATTGGAAGCATCACAGTATCTTATGAAATCCTAAGATTTCTGGCAAATTCCTGTCTCTCCCACAGGTTCTGGGGAGAGAGTATTAGGTTATGATGATGCCATGGAACTGTCCAGTGGGCTCATGGTCCTGGCTCTGTGAGCACCTAGAATGGTGCCCACCTGGCTCCCTGGAGGAGGAGACCCCAGATTGACCCACTGCATAGTCTGGATGACCCTGTATTCTGCTGCATAAAGTGTCTGGGCTGTGCTGGATCGATTGTGAATGAGGGTTAGCTGCATCAACTTTGGCTCAGAATGGCTTAAGGATTCTGTTATAAGACCTATAACCAGAACATATGTAGAAGAAATCACAGGCAGTAAGCTCTTCAGCGTCAGTCTTTGTTTTTTTTGTTTTTTTTTTTTTTTGTGGACTTGACTTCAATAGCAAAGGAAACAAGACCAAAAATACACAAATGGATTACATCCAACTGAAAAGCTGTTGAAAAGTGGAAAGAAACTCTTAAAAATAAAAGCATTTCCTAGGATTCTGGAGGTAGTTCAAAGGGTTAAGTGTGTTGTGTGAAGGGCAAGGACCAGCATAAGGATCCCAGTTCAAACTCTTGGCTCCCTACCTGCAGGGGAGTTGCTTCACAGGTGGTGAAGCAGGTCTGCAGGTGTCTATCTTTCTCTCCCCCTCTCTGTATTCCTTTCCTGCAGGGCTAACGTGGGGGTGCCTCTTCTCGGGCGCGTACTCTCTGGGTTGGAGAGAACGCGACTGGAGCCAGCCTGGGCAGCTACTCACTCAGTGATGCAAGAGAGATGACTCAGGAACAGAGCTCTTGGTGGTGAGGCAATTTGATTCTTTATTGATCAGAGATCCAAGGTATTTAAAGGTCAGACCTGTAAGTGGCAAGTTGGAAACAGAAATGGCTAGGAAAGGGGTGGAGAAAGGCAAAAGGTACTGGGAAAGGTAGGAACTTCCTTAGCAACTGTTGGGAGGGCTGTAACTGGTAGGATTAATAATACCCTGGAGGCAGGGAGGGTCTTGAGGGTAGAAAGAAGATAGATCAAAGTAATGGAATGGGCTAGGGGATCTTTCAGGCAAAACAATGATTATGTAGATAATAAGGGAGCAGGCTATAGTATCAGGAATGCAGGGTGCTTTGTGAGGCAGGGAGTATGATAAGACAAGGCAAACCTTGGGGGGTTTTGTACTTCCTTGCTCGAATTCTCAGTAGAGAGAGAGAGACTGACAGATGGATGTCCCCTCAAGTCAAGCCCTGCCAAGCTCAACCACATCCTCATATTTTCCCAGCACCCTCCTCTCTCCATTTCTTTCTGTCCTACCCAACAATGACGACATCAATAATAACTACAACAATAAAAAACAAGGGCAACACAAATTGAATAAATAAATATTAAAAAAAATAAAAAGATGTCCTACTGAATGAGAGAAGATACTTATACATCTTACATCTGACAAAGAATATATAGATATACAACTAACAACAAAAAAGCAACTGTCTTAAACATTGGGCAGAGCATCTAAATAGATACTTTGGTAAAGAAGATATTCAGATGGTCAACAGGAATATGGAAATATATTCATTGTCCTCACCTGCATGGGGGCAGGGCAAGCCTCATCAGTAGTGAAGCAGTGCTACAGGTGTCTTTCTCTTGCTATTTCCCTCTTCCATCTCTGTTTCTGCCTTTCCTATCAAATAATAAATGAATAGATTTTTAAAAAATATAAATATTAAAAGAGCAGACATTTATTTTCACTCTTTATGTAAATTAAAAGCATAATGAGATATTACTTCACACCTATGAGCATGGCCTATATCAAAAAGATAAGACACAACTTTAAGACTGATGAAAAGGAACATTTGTATATTGTAGTTTGTAGTAAGCAGGTGGAGCATGGTGATTTCTCAAAATATTAACAATAGTGGTATCTTATGATTTTGTTGTGCCATTTTGAGGTATTTCTCTGAGAAGCATTAAGACACTAATTTAATAAAAAACTTACATACTACTGTGTTTATTGCATCATTATTTGTAGTAGTTAAGTCATGCAAATCAAGTGTCCATTGATGGTTGAGTAGATAAAGAAGGCATAGTATATTATACAGTGGAAGTATCACTTAACTATAAAAAATGAAATATTGCCTTTTGTGATAATCTGAATGTACCTACAATGAAGAAAGAGAAATAGTTGCTGGGCTTGTGTTACGGGAGAGAGACCAGGAACTTGTGGTGGTGTGGTAATACAATTCTTTATTTATGCTGGAGCTCCAGAGTCAGGTGTGAACACAGCGGGTTAAGGCACGTGGCACCAAACTGCAATGGCTACCTCCCACTCTGTAAACCAGCTCTTCTCCAGGTTGGGACATGGGAGAGAAAAGAGAGAAAGTTAGGAACAGAAGTGGGCTTTATAGGGTGAAAACAGATGTGGCAAGTTGGGAACAGAGATGGCTGGGAAAGGGGATGGAGAAAAGAAAGAGTGGGAAGGTAGAAAGTTTCCATAGCAATGGTTGCTAGGGTTTTAACTGGCAGGATTAATGTACCCTGCAGACAGGGAGGGTCTTGAGGTAGAAAGAAGATAGATCAAAGGTGGGGATCTTTCAGGCAAAACAATGATTATATAAATAGGCCATAGTATCAGCAATGGAGGATGGAGCAGAGCTGGGGGGGGGGTTGTATTAAGGCCAAACAAATAGTGACCCAGGAGGTGGGGCATTAGTTAAAGCATTGGACTTTTAAGCAAGAAGCCCCTAGCTTGAGCTCCTGCATCATGTATGTTGGAGAAATGCTCTAGTTTGTTACTTCTCTCTCTTCCTCCCTTTATTTTAAAAATTTATTTAGTTTGGATAGAGTCAGAGAATATTTAGAGGGAAAGGGGAAATAGAAAGGTGGAGAGAGACACCTGGAGCACTATTTCACAGTCCATGAAGCTACCTCCAGCACGTGGGGAACAAGGGGTTTGAGCCTGGGTCCATGTGCATCATAATGTATGTGCTCAATCAGATGAAGCACTGCCTAGCCTCTTCCTCTACCATAAATAAATAAATATTTTAAAAAAACATAAAAAGAAATGTAAGTACACTATGATTACTCTCAAATGAAAGATAAAAAACCAAAAGGACTGGTGGATTGGATTGGATAACATACTCTATCTACCACCTGAGGAAGATGGGTCCTGAAATCGGTGCAACTTGGAATGTTCCTACTGATGACCACAGAATGTGAGTTTGGACCTGCAGGAGAGGTTGCATAGGCTCCTAAGCTGAATATGGATCCCAGATCAAATTGATGGGGTTAATATTTATACACCGTTCCCATATTTGCTAGCTACTTCTCTTCCCTGATCCAGTTTTCTGGTCCTTTTTCCAGCCATGACATTATCTCCCCAGATAATAACCTGGGTCCACCTGCATATCACATATTAGGCTCAGGCAAAAACTAATAAAATCATGGGCCCTTTGGAATATAGTTAAAATAGACCTCCTAGCTATTTTCAAAACGGAGACCCCAAATGTTCATCTGCAATATTCCAGCCTAATTTAGGTTCATGAGTGGTCAACAATTTGTTTGGCTTTATATGTTAACTCTTTTTCAGCCACTAGGTTCCAGAAGCTACCATGATGCCAGCTAGACTTCGCTGGGCAGACGACCCAACCATTGTGTCCCGGAACCTGCTTCTCCAGAGCTCTCCCCCACTAGGGAAAGAGAGAGACAGGCTGGGAGTATGGATCAACATGTCAACGCCCACATTCATCAAGGAAGCAATTCCAGAAGCCAGATCTTCCACTTTCTGCACCCCATAGTGATTCTGGGTCTATGCTCCCAGAGGGTTAAAGAATAGGAAAGCTATCAGGCAGGGTAGGGGATGGGATACGGAGTTCTGGTGGTGGGAATTTTACCCCTCCTATCCTATGGTATTTTCAGTGTTTCCATTTTATAAATAAAAATTAAAAAAAAAAGAAACAAAAGGACAAAAGAAAACAAAACAACTCCTTGATTATAAGATCAAAGTGGTGGTCACTAGATGGAGGAAGGGAGGCATGTGTGCTAAAACTGGTAAAAGTCCCATCCCAACTATGACAGATAGGAATTGGTTTTTGAGGGCAATTGTATGGTAGTATGCACAGGCTGAGTTATACTGTACACTTGAAACTTACATTATTATGTAACATACATAGCAACATAACTTGAGTAAAATTTAAAGAAGGCTTCATGGTCTCAATGTGGTTTCGCATTGACCTTGTTCACCTGGCTCTGGTGGTCTATTTGGAAGCATGCCCCTGAGAGCTGCCTCTCATGGGGTGGGGGAAGGGGTGAAACTCCAACTCCTATTGTTTATTGGGAGTTCTGTATGGGACATTTATCTTTACTCCTTTGTTGCTTTACTTATGTTGGTATAGAATCATGGATGTTTATTTTATATTTTGTGTTATAATCCAGTATTATGGTACTAATTTGCCACTAAAATTATTTCAGTTTTGACTTTTGGGACTCCCCTCTCCATCTGACTTGCTTGATTTGTTTATTTGAGGGCCTGCTTACCTTCTGGCACTACTAGTTACTGCAAATTCATCTGGAATATTTCTTGATCAGCCCTAGTATCTTCCATATCTCCCAGCAACCCTGGTGTCTTTTAATTGGAAATTAAAATTTGGGTGATGGATATATTCACTGTTACCACAGCACGGATTTCTAGAAAATCCCAAATTACACACCTCTTTTTTTCACTTGGGAAATGTAAATATTCTTTACAGTGATCTTTTGGATCATGGTAACATTTTTTCTTTTTAGTCCCTTTGCAGCTCTCTCAGAATTTGGATTACTGTGTGATCTTGAGCCTTTTGCTTTGGTAACTTAGGCCCAAAAATGCCTTGGATTTAGATCTATGAGAGGTACAAAAGCAGTGACTGTCTTCCATGTTTTCTAAGAAAATGACTACTAGCTGGCTACACTACACAGTTAGGCACAGGATGAGTGACAAATTCCTGAATTAGTACTGCCATTTGCACAAGGCTGTCTCTCATGGAAGGGCTGTCCTTCTCTAAACAACTTTGCTCTTCTCATAAGGCCTGACTCAAAGGTGCCTGGAAACCCTGGTCTTATGCCCTCAATTCAAAAAACTGTTTTTTCTTGTTCACTGCTTCTGGAACTTTCAGTGGTGTCTTGCTGCTGAGAGCACCCAATATGTGGAGCCATAAGCAGCTCTCAAACACTGTGTTCTCACTCATGGGGTGAATACCTGGAGGATGTGAATTCTGAGGTGTACATCTTGCCTCCTCAGTTCAAGGCTCTATTCTAGGACTCTCCATTTGGATCTTCAGGGTAAGTTACCATAAGAAAGTGTGAGCTAGTCTCTCTGGGAGCCATTTGCAGCCCTCAGAAAGAATTTGGAAGACTCAGGCAAAGACTGCCTCCCATTCACTTTCCCCTTTGTTTGGAGAAAGAGCTGGAGGGTGGAAACTTAATTTTGAGCAGTTTTCAACCAGCTATAAAGGAGGTCTCATCATCCCCAGTCTTATCTTAAAATCTCCTTGATGTCTGTGTCTCCCCCCACCCTTCACCTCTGATGATCAATAATATTCCAGAAGTGAGAGATCAAAGTTTCTCAAGCGGTGGGTGAGAAGGGGTGGTGGTGGAGTAGGGGCTGGAGAGAGAGTCCCTATTAAACTCAGCCCCAGTGCTGCAGCCAGAGCCTCAGAATCTGTTCTGTTACCAGCCTTCACCTCCCCATCCTCCCCTCTCCACCCACCTCTCCCTCCCTTTTCCTCTCTCCTATAAATGAAGTCACAGTCTCAAACAACATCTTGTAAAGCACATTATAAAATGCTTCTAATAAATCCCTAACAGCTGAGGCTATAACCAGCTGAAAGAAAGGCTATGACACGAAAGTGTCAGGTTAGAACAACAAATTGCGCCACTTGAGCAGGGATTTATTTGTCTTCCTAAGTGTGCTATAAAGGTCCATATAATTTCACAAATAAACACAAACATTGCTTAGCAAATGGCTCCTGGATTTAAAGCCCCAGGACCACAGGGAAGAACACATTAGTGGCAATGGTGCCATTTCAGATATGGGGCAAATCTTCCTAGGGGCCACCCTTCAGGGGGCACTCAGTCCCCACCTCTTCCCCAATGTGTGCAGCACCCCAGAACTGGACAGCAGGAGGACTGAGCTTTTGCTGAGCTCCAGGGCCAGGACTAAAGCCCAAATGGGCCCTGGTGGTCCTTGGGGTTCTCACAAACATCCACAAGACACAGCATGGCAGAGGGATCAGGGATCCTCTGATCAGTAGGATCCTCCCTCGGGTGGATGGGGAGGGGTGCCTGGAGTATTTCAGGGTCAAGAAAGCCAGTCACCCAGAAGTAGGGGGACCAACTTTCAAGTCTGCCAGGACTGAGAGGTTTCCTGGGGTGCTGGACTTCTGCTTTGAAAAAACTGGGTCAGATCACTGGAGGGAAGAGAATCTAGAGAATACTTGAAGTCAGGAGCTGCTTCTCTCTCTGGGAGGGAAAAGGGAAGAGTGTCGTATGCTTTACATTGGTTAGTTATAGCCCTCCCCCCGCCAAGAGAATTGGATGAGTCCTGTTAATTTCGCGGGCCTGCTTGGCCCCGCCCCAAGGAACCCCGAGAGAGGGTTCCTGAGTCCGAGAGTTCCTGAGTGCCAGAGTTCGAGAGTGACAGAGTTCCTGAGTTCGAGAGTTTCAGGGTTACAGAGTAAGAGAGAGTTCCACAGTGGAAGAGTTTCAGAGGGTTCCCCAGTATGAGAGTTCCAGAGTTCCAGAGTTGGAGAGTTCCTGAGTTCCAGAGTAAAAGAGAGAGTGCTTGCGCCGCCGCAAAGAGACAGCAGAGTTCTGTTTGGTGATTAGTTTGTCTTAGTTTATGAATCGTTGTTCCTGAATAAAGAAATACAGCTTCCCTGCCCAGCCACTGTCTCCGCGTCTCTGTTCACCACCGTGAAGCCAGCCTGGCCGGCCAGAGCCTACGAATTTTAACAACAAATGGCGCCCACGTGGACCTGACCTGCGCATCTCTCAGATAAGTAAAGACAATTTGGCTACCTATGCACTATGGCCTTCTCTTCTGCTTGTGAAGAGATCTCCAAAGGCCTCTGCTCTTTCTTCAGGAGACTGTTTTGCTGTTTCTGGAACATTTATCTCTGGACCACTCTGTGGTTTCCACTCGCTCGGGCGAACTCAGAACAGCCAGCGGGAAGAGCCAGTGGGCGGGAGGCGAGGCACGGAGCTGCCGTTTCCACCTGGTTAAACAGCCAGCCAGCCGGCTGCGCCCAGACAACCCCGCCCACCGCGCCCGCAGCCCCGCAGCCCCGCAGCCCGCAGGAGGCCTACGCCAGCACACAAAAGCCCCAGGAGCCCAATGCCAACATGCTGGAGCCCTATGCCAACACGCAAGAGCCCGAGGCCAGCCCACAGGAGCCTGCTCTCCACCGCGTGGCGCAGGGCACTGGACGCGTGATCCCTCCACACTGCTCGGCCACTGCGAACAGGGCAGCAGACATGGCAGGGCCATGGGGCAGGGCCTATTATGGCCGCCACCCCTGGGCACCTAGGCCGAAACTGGGCACACGAGATCTCCAGCCGCCGGTCAGGTCTGAAGACAGACAAGCTAGAGTACGCAGAGATTTGTGCAGAGATCGCAACCTGCAATTCCTAGAAGTGGAGCTGCTCGGGAATGGAGCTGCGCGGGAAGCCACCTCCGGATGGTGAACCCCCCCCCCCCCAACAACTAAGACAGTACAGATTTAAATTCGTGTTTAAAATGACATGTCTTCGTAACAAAGGTTTCTCTCCTTGTGTATTAATGACCATGTTTATCTGTATGTTTAAAGTTTGGTAAACAGTAGCTTTAAGGCTAAATTCTTACTAGTCAAAGTTAAATGAAAAAGGTTTTCAACGTAATTCTCATAAAGATAAAAATTAACTTACATTTAAAGTCTGAGGTAAAAATTAGTTAACAATCAATATATTTTAACTAAGTTGGTCTAAACAAAAGGTTAAATAGACTTGTTGATATGTAAAACACTACCTTCTCTATTAGAAATGGTAGATCGCACAATGGCTATGCTAATTATTCTCATGCCTGAGGTTTCCTCTCCGGCCCACACCTAGGGTGTGTCTCCATCTTGAATGGGTGTAACAAAAGGTTAAAAGACGTTGTTGATATGTAAAAGTCTCAAATTCCTTCTCTATTAGAAACGTTGGATCGTGCAGTAGATATGCTAATAACAAGTTTTGTTTCATAGTAAGTAAGTTGCAGCCAGCTGCCTTTGGGACCCTAGGCTGTTCCCCGCCCCCATGCAATTGCCCGTCGAGGCAAGTAGCCCCCCAGAGGCAAGAAATGCTTTTTTTTTTTTTCAGATATGGCCCCCTCAGGCCTTCCCTTGGCAACATGCTGGTTTTTGTTATATATGTTTCTGTTCACCCCACATCCTTGATACTATAGTCATTTAGTTAAAAAGAAAAGGGGGAATTGTTGTATGCTTTACATTGGTTAGTTCTAGCCCTCCCCCCGCCAAGAGAATTGGATCAGGCCTGTTAATTTCGCGGGCCTGCTGGGCCCCGCCCCAAGGAACCCTGAGAGAGGGTTCCTGAGTCCGAGAGTTCCAGAGTTAGCCAGAGTTCCTGAGTTCCTGAGTTAGACTGAGTTCCTGAGTTCCTGAGTTAGAGTTCCTGAGTTCCAGAGTAAGAGAGAGAGTGCTTGTGCCGCCGCAAAGAGACAGCAGAGTTCTGTTTGGTGATTAGTTTGTCTTAGTTTATGAATCGTTGTTCCTGAATAAAGAAATACAGACTCCCTGCCCAGCCTTTGTCCGCGAGTCTCTGTTACCCGCCGTGAAGCTAGACCCGCCTGGCAAGAGCCTCCGAAATTTTAACAACAGAAGAGGAGAAAGGAGACACCTGGAAGTTTTAATAAGTATAATTGTAACTTAGAAAGGAAGTAAAGGACCCTACCTGCAGGGAGGTAGCTTCACAAGTGGTGATGGAAGTTTGCAGATGTCTTTCTGTCTCCCTTTCTTCTCCATCCCTCTTGATTCCTCTCTGCTGTTACCTATGTAATAAATAGAATAAAAATATTATAAAAGACTAACGGTTATAAAAAATAAAGGAAGTGAAGGCAGGGACATCGAAGTAAATACAAATGGGGACATTATATATATTTGTAAATACATATACAGCTCATATCTGTGACATTGGGAGAACTATGATGGTTATTGCTGGAGGGGAATGGGGGCACAGAACGTTGGTGGTGGGAGTGGTGTGCAATCATACCTTTATTAGTTTATAGTTTTTAAAATCACAATTAAGTTGCTAACAACAACAACAAACTAGGTAGGTTAGTGAGAGAGCAGCAATCTGGGGTGACTCCTGGGGATGGATGGATGGTTACCCAGAAACTGGGCAGATGACAGTGTTTTTCAATATTGCCTATACATGAAATGCTTTTTCTTTCTTCTTCTTCTTCTTTTTTTTTTTGCAGGTTATTGCCTGCACTATGAATCTACTGCTCCTAGAAGCCATTTATTTCCATTTAAGTTGTTGTTGTTGGATACGCAAGAGAGAAATTGAGAGAGGAGGGGAAAATAGAGAGGGAGAGAGAAAGATAGACACATGAAGACCTGCTTCTCCCCTTGTGAAGTGTTCCTCCTGCAGGTGGGCAGTCAAGAGCTTGAACCAGATCCTTGTGTCAGTCCTTGCACTTTGTGGGCAGTCAGGAGCTTAAACTGGGATCCTTGTGTCAGTCCTTGCACTTTGAACTATCTGCTCCTAACCTGGTGCGCTACTTCCCAACCCCTGAAATGCTTTTACTTATGCTAGTTTCTTTCTCTCAGACCACTGATTTGGACTCTCCAAACCCAGGCTCTGTAGGAGTCAGGACTCCCCAGGGACTCTGCAGAGCTCTGGGGTGATGGCTTTCTCCACTCTTACCTTCGTGCTTCCTCATCTTAGTGACTTGGGGGAGCTGCCCCTGATCCCTTTCTGCTCTTTTCTCTGATTGATATTTGCCATCCCCCCCCAACATTTGACTATGAAATCAGGGCAATGCAAGAAAACCCTACTGGTTGATTGTGATCAGACCCCATAAGGACCTTGGGTTGACTTTGTTTGTCCAGAGCTTTCCTCTCACAGACATGCCTAAATGAGAAGTGTTGACCTGTGTTTGGAACCATAGATGCTACAGATAGAAGAGTTCATCCCTACATGTGTTCTTTTTCATAACTAAGACAACAACAGAATGAACTTAGGTGGAACATATACCGCTCTGGCCCTCTCCTGGTTCCATGGCTTGTGGGTGGAAGCCTGGAGCTTACATGCTACTTCACTCCATGAACCAGAGGGCTGCACTGGCAGGACACACAGACATTACATTTAAACCTGCTGTTTTCCTGGATATGTGGAACTTTGTTTTTTGACTGACTGCACAACACAGAAACTTGGACTGTGATCTCTAGACTGGCTGGTGGCAGGGTCTCTATTTTGACCCAGAGCTCTACAGATCAGAGCTCTAGGAAAGGGAGACTGGTCTCCATGGAAACCTGCTTTGGGTGGGTAAAGGTCTCAGCTCCTAGCCAGTTCTGCCAGGCCTTTGTTCTCTGAGAACCAGCATTATTGTTTGGAATTCAAATTCTGTCCTGATCCTTGTAGCATAATGCATTAATCCTCAGCCCTTGGTCCTGTCATATAATAGTGTGTGTTCAGGTGCCATTTGTGTTGGCTGGTGTTATCTCATTATGTCACGAGAGTATAAAGTACACAGTCACGTATAATATGACTTTGGATACATCAATATATTCTTTTGAGATATAGTTTCATTTTATATATAGTGGGGATCAGAGGGATAGTAGACCCATGAGATATATATGGAGTTTTTCATATTTGGTATTCACTGTGACTGTTACCTCTCTTTCCTCAACTTCCTTCTTTTCTTTCATATGGCTATTGAGATTATCTAATGGCTAATACATGCAATGACTTCATGCAAGGTTCTGTGCTCACACTTGCAACTAGTCTAGTTATCAATATAGCTCCTAATATACCATTATTCTCCTATGTTATGCCTGGAAACTGGAGACTGTGGTAGACCATGAGTCATCTCTTCCGCTTTATCACCTTTCAGATTTTTTTTTTCTTTTTGCAACCAGGATTATAGCTGGGGCTCAGTGTCTGCACAAGAAGTCCATTGCTCTTGGCAGCCATATATTTCTTTTTCTTTATTTGATAGGACAGAGAAACTGAGAGGGGAGAAGAAGATAGAGAAGAAGGAAGACCTGCAGGCTTGGTTTACTGCTTGTGAAGTTTCTCCCTTTGAGGGTGGGACCAGAGGTTTGAACCTGGGACCTTGTACTTAGGAACCTGTGAGATCAACTGGCAGATCTTACTGTGGAATAGCAAACATCAACTTTTTTTCTTGCCTTTTGTCTACCCAAAGGTTTGCCTTCTTTATTGTGTTGCTAGCCCAGGGTCTGCCACATGTGCTTGACTGCTGAAATACTGTCCCCTATCCAACATCCATGGAGTCCTCCTTTTTATGCTCACATGGTGCTGGGGAGAGAACTCACAGCTTTATACAAGAAAGGCAAGGGCTTTACCAGTGAAACATTGCCATAGCCCTGGAATTGTCTTTTTTTTTTTTTTTTTTTTTTACCTCCAGGGTTATTTCTGCGGTTCAGTGCCTGCACTATCAATCCACTGCTCCTGGAGGCTATTTTGTTGCCCTTGTTGTTGTTACTGTTATTGTTGCCTTGATGTTGTTGGATAGTACAGAGAGAAATTGAGAGAGGAAAGGAGGACAGATAGAGGGGGAGAGAAATAAAGAAACCTGCAGACCTGCTTCACTGCTTGTGAAGCAACCCCCCTGCATGTGGGGAACCAGGGGTTCAAACTGGGATCCTTATGCAGGTCCTTGTGCTTTGCACCATGTGCACTTAACCCGCTGTACTACTACTGCCTGATCCCTGAGATTGTCTTTTTTAAAAGTACACACTCTTCTCCAACTGCTGGTATGGCTCAGTCTTCTGTCCTTGACTCTGTTTTCCAAGCTAAAGGATGCTCCTTCCTTATTTCTCCAAAGCCCACTAGTCTTCTTCCACTCAGACCTGACTCTACGTTACCCAGAACCCCTTCTCACCCAGATACTCAGACCTTCCTTACATTTACCCTCATGCTGCTCTCACCCTAGCTCTGGGATGCATGCCTTCCTTCAGCTTTCCCCCAGCCCCTGTGGAGTGGATCTTTCTCTATGACAATTCTCTCTGCCATCTCCAGTGTCTCTTTCCTCTGAAAGCTTCAGGCCTAAGACACAAGTAAACATTGTCCTTTGTGGCTTTCCCCAAGTCCTTCCCACAAGTTTTAACACAGTGCTATCATTAAACTCTCTTCAATTATCCAGCTTGAGTGAGAGCCATCTGTTTCCTGCTGAGTCCCCCACTGATCCAGTTTCTGATGATGCAGCAGCCAGATGAACACTAGGATCTATTGTTTTATGTCGTCCTTGATTGTTTTACCTCATACATGTCAGGGGCAGGGCTTTACATGAATATCATCTAGGTCCTTTTGACCCCAGGCTTGGTATACGACTGATCCCATGCTGGGTATGAAACAAGTGACTCACAGCTTTCTCAGGGGACATTCACATATGCAGGCTTCTAACTCCTTATGTTCACTGCCTCTGCTTAAGGTCTTCAGAGTCTCATGGTGTCTGTAAAGAGCAGTTCAGGGATGGGTGGGTGGTCAGTGGAGAGGCCAAGCTCACCCTCTGGGCTGTGCTGTGGCAAGATTCTCTATGACTTGGCAGGCAACCCAGGTAGTGCAGGCCTTATATCCAGAGAGTCCCAGCAGAGAAAGATAGCTTTGAATTTTTGGCAGGGTAACAGGTGGTGCTTTTCTAGCATGGAGGGAGGCACAGCCTAATGATGGAGAGTCTGGTGTCAGCAGTGTGTAGAGGTGTAATCATGAAATAAAAAATCTTTTAAACAAGAAGGGGCTCTGGGACCCTCTAGTTCTGGAGTGTCCAGTGAAGTAGAACTTGACACACATGCCTCATGAGTACTAGAAATGTGGCTGCTCTGAATGGTCAAGTTCTATATTTGTAAGCAGATTACATTTTGACTTCATATGAGAAAATCATGTAGAAGAATCTCATTAAAAACTTTAATATCTGGGGAATAGGCAGTGCCACCCCAGTGGAGCACTCACATTATTATGTACAAGGACCTGGCCCCAGCTTGAACAATGGGTTCTGTTAAGCCAGTCTGCCAGCCACAGGAAGTCTTCATTCAGTGCAGGCCCCCATCATGAAGACAGACTTGGAAGGGGTGCTCCTCATGACCTCTGGCTGGGGTGCTCAAAGAGGTCCATTCTCTCTGGCTGTGGGACTGGGGCAAGAAGGAGTGGTGATGTGTGTGACCTTAGGGAAACAATGCTGTTCCAGTGTCCAGGCCTTTGCCCCAAGGCATTGCTCTTATTTCCAACAGATGATCTCATGGAACAACCCTTCCAGTTTACAAAGAAGAGGTGGCTGGGCCTTTTCTTTCTCTCTTCTTTTCTTTACTTTACTTTCCTTTTCTTTTCTCTTCTTTTTTCTCTTCTCTTCTCTTCTCTTCTCTTCTCTTCTCTTCTCTCCCTTCCTTTTTTCCTTTCTTTTTTATTTCTTCCATTTTTGCTTCTTTCTTTCTTCATTTTTTTTTTTTTTTGCCTCCAGGGTTATCACCAGGGCTCAGTGATATCACTGCTCATTCTTTACACTTTATTGGATAGGACAGAGAATAATTGAGAGAGGAGGGGGAGATAGGGAAGGAGAGAGAAGATAGGTACCTGCAGACCTGCTTCACCACTGGTGAAGCATCCCTGCTGCAGATGGGGAGTGGGGGACTTGAAGCCATGTCCTTGTGTAGGTCCTTATTATTTGTACTATGTATGTTTAATCAGGTGTGTCCCACATGGCTTTTAGGGCCTTTTCTTTCCTTTGTGCCTCCAGAGTGTCAGATCTGTAATAATTTTCCCCTCTGCATTTCTGAACATAACCCAGTCCCCCTGGCCCTTCTATGAATCTTCCCCAGAGCCTCTCAATGGGGCCTGAGGGAGTTTTGAGAAAAATACATCAGGATTGCTATCAGGCACTGTGGTAACAAGCCTCTCTCTTCCCCAGGCCCTGGGGACTGCTCTATGTGCCACTCTGGTCTCCTGGGACCACTACGTATCTGTGCCCTGGGAATCCACTCCACACACCCAGTTAACAGAACCAGGTGTCCCTAGCTTCAGACACTACACAGATGCCTAGGGAACTGTCCTCACTCTAAGGAGAGATAGCCTATCATCCCAGAAAATTCCCAGGAGGACCACTCCTTGGTTGCCTTTCCATAGACCCCAAAGGCTTTATCTTCAGAGCTCTCTGGTTCAGAGTTCCAGGGGCTTGGCAGAGTCACACAGCTTGAAGAGGTGCTTGGTAGATCTCTGGGTGCTATTCTGCTTTATGAGGTGCAGGCAGGTCTCAGACTGCCTTTGTGATAGTAGCCTCTTTGTCTACTGGGCTGGACCTATGAGGAAATCTGTGTCCTTCTGTCAACTCTTGACTCTGAGGGCCAGAGCTCATGCAGTCAGTCCTCTCAGGGGTGACTCACCTGTTTTAAGAGTATTTGGTACTGGTTTGAATCAGGTGTTATAAGCTGTCAGAAATGACTCACATAAGGTTTCATAAACTAATTAATTAATTTAATAGTATAGAGAATAATTGAGAGGAGAAGGGGAGATGGACAGGGAGGGAGACAGAAAGACAACTGCAGAATTGCCTCACTGCTTGTGAAGTGCCCCCACTCTCCACCCCTGCAGGTAGGACCTGGGGGCTTGAACCCATATCCATGAACATGTGCATTCAACTGAGTCCCCCACTGCCCAGCTCTTGTCATAAAGTCTTTATTTTCATAGATTTAAAGAAATAGGAGGCAGGGTACAAAGGTTGGTCAGAAGGCAGAGGGAGCAAGGGAGCTATAGGCCAGAGTCTTTTTGTTGTTTTCTTAGGAGCTGAGAAGGGTGAGCTGGCTTCAAGTTGGCTAGTTTGGATTTCGTTGGGCACTGGGTTCAGAGCACTGGCTCAAACTGGCTGGCAGCTGACCCTGGAGTGATTAGGGCAGTTGAACAGGATCCAGAACAGAGAGCCAGAGCTTGCTGGGCTAGCTTTGCAGGAGAGAGAAACGACCATGAACTCGTGACAGAGCGGGAAAACAATGCAATGCCTTTATTGATCAGAGACAATATATCTCTTTTTTTATTTTTTATTTAAGAAAGGATTAATTAACAAAACCATAGGGTAGGAGGGGTACAATTCCATACAATTCCCACCACCCAATCTCCATATCCCACCCCTTCCCCTGATAGCTTTCCCATTCTTCATCCCTCTGGGAGCATGGACCCATGGTCATTATGGGTTGCAGAAGGTAGAAGGTCTGGCTTCTGTAGTTGCTTCCCCGCTGAACATGGGCGTGACTGATCAGTCCATACTCCCAGTCTGCCTCTCTCTTTCCCTAGTAAGGTGTGTCTCTGGGGAAGCTGAGCTCCAGGACACATTGGTGGGGTCTTCAATCCAGGGAAGCCTGGCCAGCATCCTGATGGCATCTGGAACGTGGTGACTGAAAAGAGAGTTAACATACGAAGCCAAACAAATTGTTGAGCAATCATGGACCCAAAGCTTGGAATAGTGGAGAGGAAGTGTTAGGGAGGTACTCACTGCAAACTCTAGTGTACTTCTGCTTTCTGGTATATATTTTGCAGTAGTTTATAGATATGTGTGAAGATATGCTCTCTCTCACAGAAACTGGTGTATATCTAGGTTTTGGGACTTTTTTAGAAAGTGAACCACCTGAGATGAAATTAGAGTATACTATAAAAAGAAAGGTCTCACCCGAGTAATGAAGCTGAAGGGTTGTTATTCCACATGTGGAGTCTCTGGACACAGTCTGAAGTGAAGCATGTTGAGGTGGCAATTGTTGCACTGGTTAGGTTGTGATCGGCAGATGCAATATTATTTGATATGGATTGGGAGAGGCATACGGGAAAGTGGGCCCTATATAAGGGTTCCAGGACTGGGGGAAGTAGAGGCTCTATAGTGGAGATGTGACGTTCCTGCTGTCTTAGGGTTCAAAAAGACAATCGACAGTTAATGTTATCATCACATTATTTGGTAATTGGGTTAACTTTGAAAAATCCTTTTGTTATGGTTTTCTGTACAGTACCCAGTATCTTGTATATAGCTGTGCTATTGGATGCTTCTGATCTACTTGGTCTAGGCTTTTGAGAGCTCAGCAAACTTAGCACCAAAAAAGCAAATGACCCCATCCAAAAATGGGCAGAGGATATGAACAAAACATTCACTACAGAGGAGATCCAAAAGGCTAACAAACATATGAAAAACTGTTCTAGGTCACTGATTGTCAGAGAAATGCAAATTAAGACAACACTAAGATACCACCTCACTCCTGTAAGAATGGCATACATCAAAAAGGACAGCAGCAACAAATGCTGGAGAGGTTGTGGGGACAGAGGAACCCTTTTACACTGCTGGTGGGAATGTAAATTGGTACAGCCTCTGTGGAGAGTAGTCTGGAAAACTCTCAGAAGGCTAGACATGGACCTTCCATATGATCCAGTAATTCCTCTCCTGGGGTTATACCCCAAGGACTCCATAACACCCAACCAAAAAGAGGTGTGTACTCCTATGTTCATAGCAGCGCAATTCATAATAGCTAAAACCTGGAAGCAACCCAGGTGCCCAACAACAGATGAGTGGCTGAGAAAGCTGTGGTATATATACACAATGGAATACTATGCAGCTATCAAGAACAATGAACCCACCTTCTCTGACCCATCATGGATAGAGCTAGAAGGAATTATGTTAAGTGAGCTATGTCAGAAAGATAAAGATGAGTATGGGATGATCCCACTCATCAACAGAAGTTGAGTAAGAAGATCTGAAAGGGAAACTAAAAGCAGGACCTGATCAAATTGTAAGTAGGGCACCAAAGTAAAAACCCTGTGGTGAGGGGTAGACATGCAGCTTCCTGGCCCAGTGGGGAGTCGGAGTGGGTAGGAGGGATGGGTCACAGTCTTTTGGTGGTGGGAATGGTGTTTATGTACACTCCTAGCAAAATGTAGACATATAAATCACTAGTTAATTAATATGAGAGGGGGAAAATCAATTGTATGTCTCAAAGTTTTTCAAAACACAAACTGAATCTTTTTAATATATAGGCTGTGTATTTGATATGCGGACAATATATCTCTTTAACCAGAAGTGGCCAGTGGGAAAAGGAAATGGCTAGGAGAGGGGGTGGAGAAAAAGAGTGCCAAGGTAGCAAGATTCCATAGCAGACAAGAGCCTAGTAACCAAAATGTATAAAGAATCTGCCAAACTCAACTACAAGAAAACAAATAACCCCTTCCAAAAATGGGGAGAAGATGTGGACAGAATATTCAGCACAGAAGAGTTCCAAAAGGCTGAGTAATATATGAAAACATGCTCCAAGTCTTTGATTCTCAGAGAAATGCAAATAAAGACAACAACGAGATACCACTTCACTCCTGTGAGAATGTCAGACATCAGAAAAGGTAACAGCAGCAAATTCTAGAGAGATTGTAGGGTTAAAAGAACCCTCCTGCACTGCTTCTGGGAATGTCAATTGGTCCAGCCTCTGTGGAGAACAGTCTGGAGAGCTCTCAGAAGGCTAGAAATGGACCTACCCTGTGATTCTGCAATTCCTCTCCTGGGGATATATCCTAAGGAACACAACACACCCATCCAAAAAGTTCTGTGTAAACATATGTTCTTAGCAGCACAATTTGTAATAGCCAAAACCTGGAAGCAACCCAGGTGTCCAACAACAGAGGAGTGGCTATGCAAGTTGTGGTATATATACACAATGGAATACTACTCACCTATAAGAAATGGTGACTTCGCTGTTTTCAATAGATCTTGGAGGGACCTTGAAAATTCATGTTAAGTGGAAGAAGTCAGAAACAAAAGGATGAGTATGGGATGATCTCATACTCAGGCAGAAGTTGAAAAACAAGATCAGAAGAGAAAACACAAGTGGAACCTGAACCGGAGTTTTCATATTGCACCAAAGTAAAAAACTCTGGGGTGGGTGGGCAGGGGTTGGGGATTACAGGTCAAAGAAGGATGACAGAGGACCTAGTGGGGGTTGTATTGTTTATGGAAAACTGAGAAATGTTATGCATGTACAAACTTTTGTATTTACTGTTGAATGTAAAACATTAATTTCCCAATAAAAAATTTAAAAAAAAGTTAAGGACACTATAGAAGCCACTTAATGTCTCTAAAGTTAACATATTTATGGAGAATTTAGTATATATGTCTGTAAAAGTATTTGTTTAAATTATATGAGCTTTAATTAAAAAAAAAAAGTAAGGTGCCTGAGCTTTCAGGGCTTGGCTGCCTCTCTCAGAAGCCTTTGTTCTGATGGTTTTTCTGGATTCCCTCTCAGACCATGTGGCATAAGGATCCTGGTATTCCAGCTTGACTTAATACTGAGTCCCAGGCAAGGAGGAGTTGATACTCTTACACCAGGTATCAGCTTTGGCAGCTTGGAAGCAGCCACAGGAGGCTTTACCCCTATCGATTCTCAGGTCTAATTATGTGCATATTTGCAGCTGGATTCAAACAGGATTGTGGAGGAGAGGCACCCAGAGATTCAACAGAGTAGGGGCATACTAGAGGGAGTAAAGGAGTATGGAGGTCATCCCTACAGGCTCTCGAGCTGATGCAGAAATAACCATGAAGGCTTTGAAATAGCAAACTAATCTGGATTTGCCTGATGCTGTTTAAGGCACCAAATTGGACCCATTTCAGAACCAGAATCACTGTTCACTGTATCTTGCCCTGGGGTCTGACTCTTGTCTTTCAGAAGACCCCACTGCATCTGTTGATTCACCTGTTAATCCATCAGCCATCAATAATTAGCTTACAGCCTTCTGTAAACAGTACCAGGCCAGACCTACCTGCACCTACTTTGGGGAGTGCAGTGTAGACATCTACTCATGCTGATTAATGAACAGGTGGGGTGGACTGAAGTGTAAGCACAGGTGGTATAGAGTGGGATGACCAATAGCAGAGGAAGTAGAAAGTCTGCCTAGACTGAGCTGATGAGAAGTCCATAGGCAGGAGTTAGGAAAGGTGCGGTTCTGAGTGGGAGTACAAAGATCCCCAGATTGGATGGAATTGAACCACATGGTTATGGTTCTCCAGGGGACCTTTTTTCTACTCCACTTTAGCACAGCCTTGTTACTGTCACAGTGCATGGCACAGTATTGCCAATCCCTGGGGTCTATCCCAGTGAAGACCTGTAGCTTAATAGAGAGAACAGTAGATAGGGAGGCAGGACACATAGCACTTTATCCCTGTCTGAAGTCCAAGCACTGTTCACAGTAGTGAGCAAAGAGACGAAATTGTTGTTTTCCCAGAGTTTCCATTAATCTTTATCACCAGTTCTGCCTTTAGTTTTTCATCTTTAAGATGTGACTAAGTCTGCCATCAGTGCTTTCAAATTCAGAGGAAATTTTGACTGTATGTTGGCATGATTGCTGATTTTTATGTGGAATTAAAGCAGAGAACATAGTCTGTGTTGGGGACACCCCACTCACTGCACCATCATTATCACTACCAACACTACCACCATTAACACCACTATCACCAACATCACCAACATGACCTCCATACTAATATTACCATCTTCAACATTACCATCAATACTACCAATATCAACACCATCAACACATCACCATAACCACTATGAGCAACACTACCTTACTAATACCACCATAACCACTACTAATATTACCACCACCCCCACCACCAACCCTACCAACATGCAAATACCATCATCACCACCACCATCAACGCTACCACTGTAACAATACCACCATCACTACCACCACCATCACCGCCCAAATAGGAAGACATCAGATTGCCTGTGGGGCAGTTTATAGATCTCTAGCCTCTGACTAGATTCTTGTTGCCAAAATTACTTCCATGGATGCTCATGTCTCATTTACCCTTGTATCTGGGTGTCCCACAGCCTCTCTTGTTTTGCCCAAGGGCATAACAAGAAGGACTGTATGTCTAGGTGAGCTACTTCTCTGGCTTTCCAATTCATTGGCTCTGTTCCTTTGCTGGAGACTAAACTGAAACAATTATTGTTTAATTTCAAGTGAAAAGAGCACTGAAGGAGACATGGTGTGACCTTTTCTGTGTATGTATCTATAGATAGAGATATATAGACATTGGAATTTATTTCCCCAGGGAGAGAAGTGCCACTGTGCTGCCAGCTGGGTTTGTGTTCAGAGCAGTGTTTGTGTACAGTGTTATGTGTAATTTATTTCCCCAGGGAAGATCAGCTAAGATGGCGCATCTGATTCCTACCAGTGCTTTCTTTTTCTTTTTCCTTTTCTTAAATAAATCAAACCAACCCAACCCCCATGCCAAAAGGCAAATTGTTTCCTTTAACTGGCTGCTGGATTTTACTGGTGTCTCTGTGCTTCCCAGTGATGCTGGAGAGGGCTTGCAAGCCCTCAGGGACCCATGTCACCCCCTCTCTTACTGGTGGGGACCTGGGTGGTAGTGGACATAGGAGACAAAAGAGTGACCGAGGCTGATTGTACTCATGCTGGGATGGCCCTGCCCTTCACCTTCCTCCTCCTGGGAGCATCCCAGTGTGGGTTCTGTGCTTTTGCTCACTCTCTGCCGGACCTAGTGTTGGGATGAGGTATCCTCATATTGCCTGCACCCCAACACCCAGACACCTCTCCCCATCCTCAGCCTAAGCTCTCTAATGAGGCGGCAGTTCTCCAGACCCCATTAAAATAAATAAGCACGGCGGCTCTACAGTCCCTCTCCTCCTACAGGCTTGATGGCTAGGAGATTAGAAATATTTAGAAGGCATTATTTAATTAGTTAGCAAATGCAATGCTTACTTTAATTTTGCAAATTCAGTGGCACAAGTGCCCACCCACATATTCCAGTTGCCATAACAACTTTAAATTTCATTTGTGGTCGCGGCTGCTGTTTTCTCTTTGATTGTGTGAGTTTTGTTTGTCTGCATGAGTGTAGTTCCCTCCTCCCTACTTCTCCTTACATCCCACCTTGCTGCCTTTTATTTCATCTCATTCTCTTTGATGCCTTTCTTATCTCCTCTATTTTCTTCAGGGGCTCTTTCCATCACTTGTTGGGGTTTAAGGTGCCAGAACCTAAGAGCTAAGAATTCCCAGAGATCCTCTTGGGTGCATTAGGTCAGAGGGATGCCTGACTGTTGCTATGATGTAGATCTAGGCACAGAGAAGGACCCCAGATTACTTAATATCAGCCTAATCTTGTGTTACAGTCCCTCAAATCTCCACTGGGCATCAGTAATCCTGTTCCCTTCCCTCCAAAGAACAGTTGATTGAATTCTGGAGGGTTAGACATTGCAGAAAACCCTTGTGAGAAACTGCAGGTCTGGCCTGATGGTGCTGCTGGGAGCTGGGGAGGAGAAGGAGGGCATGGCCAGGAGGACTTCAGAGGTGCAAAGACAGAGCATAGGCCAGAGAGTGTTTTGAGGTTATGAGCTTCCCTGTGCATATTTACATCCAGGAGTGGGTCTCTTCTTTGACCTGAGTCCTTACCCTAAACAGGAGTTGGAATTCACAGGCTCGGAACTCTAGCAGCCTATGTCCTGAGTGCAGTATTGTTTGCCCTAGGCCTGGTGCCCCCCGCCCCCACATCCCCAGAGAACAGCTGTTGAGGGGGATCAGGAAAGCAGCCTTAAAGATATAGGCTTGGAAGTGGCTGCACCAAGGGTAGAAGAGGAGCTTGTGTCTTGAATTAGAGCATAGAGGGGGAGGTCCAGGAGGCAAATGGGAACTGGAGTCAGGTAGGGAAATGTTTCCCCAAAAGCAAACCAGAGCCAAGGATGTGAGTGCAGGTCATTCCTTTATGAATTGAGTCTGCAGGAAGCATGTATCGGATGGGGGAGAGCCAGTCAAGGACTGCTGTTGAGCAGGTGATACTCTGGGATGCTCTTGAACAGAATAAAGTATAAAGAACACTGGAGCACCTGCTGTCTGAAGGGGGGTGAAAGAGGCAGAAGATGACTACAGCACCCCAGCACATGAATGAATGCTGTCTGCTCCTGGAAGTACTGGATGCCTGCACTCCTGGACATTTCAGGGGTCTTTTACAGGTGCAAAGGGTGCTGAGGGCATGGGCTGTGCTTATGTGGGCAGGGAGCTGGCAGTATCCCAATGCTCAGGTGCATTTATCCCAATGCTCCAGGTCAGTTCTCAATGCATCTTCCTAACAATGACTGAGCATAGTTAAAAAAGAAATAAAGAAATGAAGGAAGAAAGAAAAACAGAAAGAAAGAAGATAGGGGTTAAGACATAGCTCATGCGGGTAGGCCACATATGCCTAGCAATGTGTATGGCCTAGGTTTGAATCTTGGTATCAACAGGAGATACTGTGGATCTCCCCCCCACACACACCCCCGCATGCCTATCTTGAAATAAGGAAGTCATCCAAGAGCAGTAAAATTGAGCACATGTGAGACCCCGATGTCACTAATAAATAAACTAATACATAAATAAATTAATTATATTTATAAGACAACTGAAGGGTTTGTGTTGAAAAGTACAGTTTTGCTACTTCAGTGGATTCCAAGGATATGACTGATTTTCATTTGATTGCTTTTATACCATTGGTTTTGAATTCTTATACTCAGCATGCATTTCTGCAGCCCTGTGCTAACTGGGTGGGATAGACCTAACGATCCTCACCCAGAAGACAAGGCCCTGGGGATTGTGACTTCACTGCAGTTCCCACAATCCGAAGTTCTTACTGGGCATGGATGTATCAGGAGGTTTCCCCAGCAATCACTTGGGTATTAGACATACTCCTTCCTGTCTTACTCAGCAGAAACCCTACCTCCTCCTGATACCTGGTACCATCCAGGTTTGAGCCCAGGTCCCCAGTGCATGGAAAGGAGCTTTGGCATTGTGGTCTCTTTCACTCACTGTCTCCCTCTTTGTTCCTCTGTATCTAAAAACAAACAAACTAAACAAAACTAGGTGATATGTACTCTGAGCCACCTGTCTGTACCTTCTTGAGAGTGGTTTTGAGTATACCACTTCCATTAAATGGTAAATCAATTCAGGATTCACACAACAGATGGTTTGGCTGGTCTGAAAATGCACAGGTCATGATGGACAGCTCTGGCATCATAGTTCCTTGATATCCCATGGCCAGGTGCTCAATCCTAGGGCCAACAGTATGCCTGAAATTTCCTTCTTAATGAGATTTATTTTTTGTGGAAGAAAGCACGGCTTTGTAATAGAATTTTAGGGTTCTGTTCTGTGACTCCATAGCTTAAATTTGCCAGAAGCTGCAATCAACATTGTCTATTGGAGATATCACTAGTATCATGAAATCTGCCAGGTCTTATGGTGTCTGGTAAGAAACTCTATATTAAGGGAACTTCAAGGCCCAGTGATTTCTTCTTTACTCTGGCAGAAATATATCAGTATGACTTGGTGACTGGATCTTTAAAGATGTATTATATGCTAGACCTCTGTGTTTTTGTAAAGCTTACCCTGGTGCACATAACATTTTTTTAGTTTTTTTTTTTTTTTTTTTTTAGCGATTTAATAATGATCAAAAAGATTGTGGGATAAGAGGGGTACAATTACATACAATTCCCAGCACCAGAGTTTAACATCCCATCCCCTCCATGGGAAGGTTTACTATTCTTTTTTAATCTCCAGGGTTTTCTCTGGGGCTCGGTGCCTGCACTATGAATCCACTGCTCCTGGAGGCTATTTATTTTTTCCCTTTTGTTGCCCTTGTTGTTTATCATTATTATTTTGTTTTTATTGTTGTCATTGTTGTTGGATTGGACAGAAAGAAATCTAGAGGGGAAGACAGAGAAGGGGAGAGAAAGACAGATACCTGCAGACCTGCTTCACTACTTGTGAAGTGATCCCCCTGCAGGTGGGGAGCCAGGGGCTGGAACCAGGATCCTAGAACTGGTCCCTGCACTCTTTGTCATGTGCACTTAACCTGCTACACTACTGCCTGGCCCCCAGGTTTCCTATTCTTTAACCCTCTGGGAGTATGGAATAAAGATATTTATGGGGTGCAGAAGATGAAGATCTGGGAAGTTGGGTTGATGTTATGGTAGTCTCTGCAACTTGATGGCTGAAAAGCACTGAAATATAAATTCAAGTAGAACATTTTTTTAAATAATAAGGAACATAAAGATAAAAATATAGATGATGAGATTTGGGGTCTTCATGTTGGAAGAAGCTAGGGCGTCTATTTTAGGTATATTTCAAGGGTGAACACATCTTATCTGGGTTGTGAGTACTTGTTACTTGTGGTTCACAAAATCTTCTGCAGGTGAGGAGCCGGGGCTGCTACCATGGTGCCTAGCATGCCATTATGTTAACTTTGCTTCTCACTTATCTCAGACATGATAGAATCTTCACCCATCAACATTCTGAAACCATGGCAACACCTGCCATAGTTTCCCTGACCTCAAACAACAGCCACCACTGAGCTCCTGATCACAGTGTCCCATTATGTTATCGCTTTAGTGACGGAAATGTTCTTCAGGCCCTCCTGGGGAAGATAGTCAGTATGTTTTCTGGTCTAACATCATAAATCCATTCCAACAAGGGTACCTCTCTGTGCCTTTTGTTCTCTTTCTTAGTTCTCTGCCAAGGCAGCTCTGGCATTTCCACCTCATATACTGTAGGATATCATTGTTTCCAAGCATTAAGGAGTCATGCCAACAGTGTATTGGAGTTGGCTCTGGATGTCCTTGCCAGGCACTAGATCCTGAGTCATGGGAACAAGCTCTTTTATTAGTGAACTTTGTTAGCCCTCAATATAGTCTTATATTCCACCTACACCCACACGCCCCTGCATGTTCAAGATTCATCTCCTGGCCTATCATTCAAGTTACTGCTGGCCTTGCTGAATAGTCTATTTCCTTATATGATAAATGACACACTTCAGCAGTCAAGTCATGATGCAGTTTGGTCCCGGATAGTGACCCCAAAACAATGAAGGGAGGTGCAGGTAGTATCTTTGCAGATCACTCTTGATGAGGACAAGAATCTTCTTGCCAGCCTTTGGTCTCTGGTGAAGGTTTAGCATAGATCCAGACAAAGATTTGCATCTTCTGCACAGAAAGGGACACTTCTGTTGGCCCAGAAGATTCAAGGAATATGGACTCCAAAGTTCTCAAGGGTACTAGCCCACATATTCTTATTACAGGTCTCAGGTTATCATGCATTCCTTACTGGGGCCCTGCCATTAATATCAAGGAGTACTGGCACAGTGAATACCACTGTTAGAGTTCAGTACTGAGCCTGGTTTTCAGTTCTGTCTCTTGGTTGCAGGAATGAGATCATTTTAACATGTGTGCTCATCTAGATGTGCCACTACCCTGTCAATGAGACCATTTTGTTTTTTTTTTTAATATTTATTTATTTATTTTTTCCTTTTGTTGTCCTTGTTTTTTATTATTGTTATAGTTATTATTGTTGTTATTGATGTTGTTGTTGTTGGATAGGACAAAGAGAAATAGAGAGAAGAGGGGAAGACAGAGAGGGCGAGAGAAAGATAGACACCTACAGACCTGCTTCACCTCCTGTGAAGCAACTCCCCTGCAGGTAGGGAGCCAGGGACTCTAACCAGGATCCTTATACTTGTCTTTGCACTTTGATCCACATGGGCTTAACCCGCTGCACTACCGCCCGACTCCCCAGTGAGACTATTTTAATATGACTCTGGAATTTTCTTTCCTTTTATGGCTTTACCCCATCCCCCAGTTCTTGCATTCTCTTTTCTTCTTCTTCGGATCCTTCTCCTCTTCCTCCTCCTCCTCCTCCTCCTCCTCCTCAGCCTCCTCCTCCTTCTTCTCCTTTTTCTTCTTCTCTTTCTCTTTAATGTTTTTTTAAGCTGATCATTGCCTAATCTGAAGTTGTCCTATTTTTCAGAACTTTGATGACAGTCAACAACAGTTAACACTACAACCATGATATAATAAATAATCTTATTCCCACATTTTTTTTTGCAGTGTGTGTATGGGGGAGGATTTTGGGAATCAGCTTCATTGCCTCATCAACATAAAGCATATGCATTACCACTGTGATGCATCCTTCATCCCTCCCATGGATTTTAAATATGGGCCAGTAATTCTCAAGCTATTATTATTTCTGTTAATATAGAGTGAGGGGCATCTAGAGACAGAGAGACACCTGCAACACTGTTCCACTACTCATAAAGTTTCCCTCCTGCAAGTGGGGACCAAGGGCTTGAATCCAGGTCCTCACATATAATACACATAATAATGTGGTGTGTTCTCTCTACAGGCTAAACCACCACCAGATCCTCCACAGTATTGTTATGGGATCACTTGAAAATTCTGTGTGAACTAGTGAATTTCTAGAAAAATCAGAAATTTCATATATGATTTTTTAAATTATTAGATTCAACATGTTTAAAATTACTTTATCAAATTATGACAAAAATTTTCATAGTGTTGGGAGTCAGGCAGTAGTGCAGCGGGTTAAGCTCAGGTGGTGCAAAGTGCAAGGAACCAGTGTAAGAATCCTGGTTCAAGCCCAGGCTCCTCATCTGCAGGGGAGTCCCTTCACAAGCAGTGAAGCAGGTCTGCAAGTGCCTTTCTCTCCCCCTATCTGTCTTCCACTCCTCTCTCCATTTCTCTGTCCTATCCAACAATGATGACATCAATAATAACTACAACAATAAAACAACAAGGGCAACAAAATGGAATAAATAAATAAATATTAAAAAAGAATAATAAATAAAAAAATTCTATAGTGTAATTATCTGATACCAGAGACTGGTTTGAGAGTTCCTGGGCTAAGTTTGCTCTACTGGCTGCACTTTAATTAGTCTCATCTACACATGATAAAAGTTAGCGCATTCTCTTCTACTTGTATTTTATCTCAGTTCATTTCAACACAGGTAAAAATTCCATCAATCATCATGATGCTGGAGTTGTCACCACCATGCTTATCACTAGCAATGACATCCTTGTTGTCATTTGTTTGGCAAGAGATTTTATTTTTGGAGCCTCACTCTGAAGGTCTGTTTCCTACTTTATTCTGGCACCAAACAGCCCCAGCTGCATTCCCCCAGAAACATTATCTGGGAAAACATCAAATATTGCACTGGTGTGTGTGTGAATTGCTGTTGGGATGTACTGGTAAAGGGAAGGGCTGATAGTACAATGAAAGGCAAGAATGTTGCAAAGGGTATGTTACTATTACTACTGTAGAAAATTACTACTGTAGAAAATTACTACTGTAGAAAACTGGACTCAGTTCTTCTAGGAAAGCTGAAAACAGATTGCGTCATTCCTCAGTTATCTTACTCAAGGATGGTTGATGGATTTTCCTGGGAGTGTTGACTCAGGACTTGTGGACTGCCTCGTGGATTTGAAGATTGAAAGAAAGCCCCCAGGCAAAGAAGTCTATGTGTTTGTGTCAGGGTGCCACCAAAATAAGGATCTGGGCCAGTCACTGACAGCATCTGCTGCAGAGAGGCTCCAGCAGGCTCATCCAAAGAGGCAGAGGCATGAGGGACATTAGCTAAGAGATGACAGCTGGCCCCTGTGGTCACTGAAGCTCCCAGCAGTGTGCAAGCCATGGCCAGAAATTATGGTATAGTCCAGGCTTCTCAATCACCAATGGCTTTTGCAAGTAAGAGCTTGCTTCTCAGGGTATCTGGTTATTGATAGATTGATGCCAGGCAGAGTTCTTTACCTGCCTAGGCATGAGCTGGACAAGGGACTATGTTTCTGGCATGAATTAACTTAATGTAGTGGTTTGTAACTGCTTGTGTAAACCTGATGGAGCTACAGAGCTGTCTTCACAAGAGAAGATACACCAAACATGGGGCTGCTATGTTTCCATTTCTACCTCCTACACAGAAACTGTGTTGATTGCTTTCTGGATCAAATTCTGTTTGAAATAACATTTAAGGCTTTTAAAGATGTATTTTCTTGATTTACTTTGTCTCACAAGAGAGACAAAGATAGATAGATAGATAGATGATAGATAGATAGATAGATAGATAGATAGATAGATAGATAGATAGATAGATAGAGGTGAGAGGAGAGAACAGGGGTGGGGCAGAGAGTAAAAGAGAAATCAGAGCACCATTACTCCAATACAGGCTCAGAGGGGTCCCGGGGCCCTTAGGCAAGCAAATGCTGTGTTATTACCTGCTGAGTTATAGCTCTGGCTACAGCATTTCTGATTTGAAATGAATACTTAGGACTTGGCAAGACAGATCACCTACCTTGTTGCTTGTTTGACCAAGTTTGATCCTGGTCCTCACAATACTTGGGGATGCTTTGGTGCTGTGGTGCCTTTTCCTATTCTCTCTTTCTTAAGTAATTGTTTAAATATTTTAGATAGAGACAGAGAAAAATTGAGAAAGAGGAAAGAGGGAAAGAGATAGAGATAGAGACAGAGATAGATAGATAGATAGATAGATAGATAGAGAGAGAGAGAGAGAGGGCGCTACAGCAACTGCTTCACTACTTGGGAAGCTTCTTCTTGCTGGTGGAGACTGGGCCTTTAGATTAAAGGGTCCTTGCACACTGTAATGTGTGCATTCAACAGGGTTGCTATCACTTGCCCCCTTTTCTATTTCTATCTGAAAAAAAATTGATCTTGAGTGGTGCTGTGTTGAAAAAAGAAGAAGCTTGAAACTACCACTCCAATCTGTGAAACTCTGACTTTCATGTTTAGGCTTTGGGGCAACTAATGTGCTAGAAACCTTTGTCATTAAAAGAAACTTTCTCTGTCCTCTCCTTATAAAGCCAGTGCAGACAGCAGTGGTCACCACCACACATCTTTCAAACAGCATGTACTTACATGAGAGACAACCGTGTTGGGAATTCTGGAAGGAAGTGTCAGTTCACTTCCAAGTCAGAGTACTTTGGGGGGTCCTTTATCTGCCTACAGTCCATGCTCCAGCTCCCCTTGCCCTCTCCTGATACAAGGATGATACATTTGAAGCCTTGCAGACAGGGGATTCTTCCTCAAAGCCTCTGCCTGCCCAGCACCTTGGGCAGGGACAAAATGAGAAGACCATTTTCAAGATGATTTTTCTCAGGGGGACAATTTACTCTTTGCTCTGTGCATTTCAGCAGCACTCTTAAATTTTGAGGACAGTTGGATGAAATTCGATGTAGCCCATTTACATCTTCAAATCAATTCTGTACACATGGGTGTGTCTCTGGGGACGAGGCGGAGGATGGTGTGTGACAGCTCGTGGGCAATGAGATGACAGTTTGCTCTGCTTGCCTTTAAGCATGAGCTTGTGTAACCTTGAGTCTCAGTTTCCTTTTATGGAGATGGAGAGCAGGCTGGGTGATCTGTGAGGTTTCTTCTACGGTTTTGTATCTGTCAGTAAAGGGGCTGGTAAGGAGACTGGCATTCTGCTTTGCACTGTGTAGGTGAACTATAGCTCAGATGGAGGAGGTAAAACTGTTTTCTACAGTCTGGGCCTCAGACCCAGGCTCAGTGTTTGGCCATCACAACTGAGAGCAATTGGGAAGCTTGGAGGGTGGGGGCAGATCTCTGTGCTCAGGGTAGCCTGCTGTAAGCTTGGATGCCTGTGATTGGCTGTGTGTACTGAAGCTCATGGTTTCAGTCTCTGACTCTCACTCACCTCCCTCCTCCCAGGATGGTTGAGAAGAATTATAGGAAGTGCTTGGGATATGAGACAATCATCACTTTGTGCTTCCTGGATCTAGTTAAGTGGGTTTGAGCCAAATCCATCCACTGTGAGATTCTTCCCGCCCTTGTGTCTTTATCTCCTTCTCCCCAGCTCAAGGACTTTTCTCTGCAATTGTCCTCTCCCTACCGCATCGTTAATTTTTACCTCTCCACTCTCCACTAGAGTGTCCCCATCAGAATATAAACATGCCATAATATGCTCACTTTTAAAAAAGGGTCTCCTCTAACCATTACATCTCTCTGAGATATTCTTCTTTTTTTTTTTAAGTATTTATTTTATTTATTTCCTTTTGTTGCCCTTGTTGTTGTTATTATTGTTGTTGTCGTTGTTGGATAGGACAGAGAGAAATGGAGAGAGGAGGGGAAGACAGAGAGGAGGAGAGAAAGATAGACACCTGCAGACCTGCTTCACCGCCTGTGAAGGGACTCCCCTGCAGGTGGGGAGCCGGGGTTCAAACCGGGATCCTTATGCCGGTCCTTGTGCTTTGCGCCACCTGCGCTTAACCCGCTGCGCTACAGCCCGACTCCCTCTGAGATATTATTCTGTCAAAACTTGTTGCTTGTACATCCTCACCTCTAATTCTCCTTTGACCCCTTTCAGTCAAGCTTCTCTTCCTTCACATTACCAGAACAGTTCCTGTCATACTTGTCTCTTCTTGAGTGTCAGTGAAGTCTCCCCTGCTTCAGCTGATCTGTGATTGGGCATTGGTCAGGGTTGGTCACTGTCTTTTTTGAAACACTTTTCTTCCCTTGGTTCTCCTCTTCTCCTTAACAGTTGTCATTGCTGTCTTTTCTTCATCTTTTGCTGTTTTAATGTTGAACTCTCCAGAGCTCAGTTTTCAGAGTTCTTCCTTATGTTCCACCTTAGATTTGTATGTCCAGCCCAGGCCCTGTCCTCTCTCCAATGGTTACAGATGCATATATCAAACTCATTAGATAGTGCTGTTTGCTTCTTTCATAGACCCCTTGAACTGAATGCATCTTAGAAACTGAAAAATTGGATTTCTCTACTGTCTTAATAGTAGTGGGAAAATTCAATTTTCCAGATAGTCCAATTAAACATCTTATAGCTATCCATGAGCTACAGCTTTCACTCACTCTCTACATCCAACCTGTCACCAGAACAAGGCAGTTATATGTTTGAAATGATCTTGCTGTAATCCCTGTTCTCCACCTCCACACAAGTATCTTGGGCCAAGTTGTCATGGGCACTTGCCTAACTGTTATATAGCTCACTAGTTCCTTTTCTTATCCCTCTTTTCCATTTCATAGTTTAGAGTCATAGTCATGGTATAGTATCATTATTTAAAAATATATTGAGCCATGTTATAATTCAGAGCAAAACAATTTAGTTTATCCCTGTTTCTCACAAAATATAAATTCTTTTCTACTTCTCTGCCTTCACTTATCTTTGCCTTTGGCTAATTTGTTCCAGCCATGTTGCATGCTGATGAATCCAATGCAGTCCACCCCAGGGCCTTTGTTTTTGCTATTCTCATTGCTTGGAGTTCTTTTCTCCCCAGATGATTATAGTATCCACTGGTTTAATTCACAGATGTCTCTGCACAAATGGCACCTCTGCAGAGCACTTTTTGTCTCATCTTATCTAAGACACACCTCTGTAAATTTCCCCTAACTTTTCCCTTTTTGAAATTAAGCAGCTTCGTTGATGTATAAATGTCACACAAAGAATCATATATATTGCCTCCAGGGTTATTGCTGGGGCTCAGGGTCTGCACCATGAATCCACTGCTCCTGGAGGCCATTTTTTCCCCTTTTGTTGCCCTTGTTGCTGTAGCCTTGTTGTGGTTATTATTGTTGTTGTTGATGTCGTTTGTTGTTGGATAGCACAGAGAGAAACTGAGAGAGGAGGGGAAAACAGAGAAGCATAGAGAAAGATGGACACCTGCAGACCTGCTTCACCGATTGTGAAGCAACTCCCCTGCAGGTGAGTTGCCTTACCGAGATCCTTACGCCGGTCCTTGTGCATTGTGCCACATACGCTTAACCCGCTGTGCTACCACCCGATAACCCGCTGTGCTACCACCCGACTCCCAGAATCCCATTTATTTTACGTGCACCATTTTCGTAAGTCTTGACATAAACATCTATCAGTGAAGCCATCAGCACAATCAAGATAAGGATTCCATTCACTACTCCCAAATGCTACTTGTGCTGTTTTCTAATTTCTTTCTACTTCAGCCCCCACAAAAACCTTTATTGGTCTGCCTTCTGTCACAACAGATTAGTTTTTTTATTTTCTAGATTGTAAAATGGATGGAGTTACATACCATGTATTTTTCACTTTGTTTAGGGATTAATGGTTTACAGTATAGTTGTTGATGCATATGTACAACCTCTCATCTCTCCATGACAAGTGTCTGTAAGACTCTGTCAACTCAGGTCCTTTTCCACCATCATTCAACAGGACCCCAGAGCCTCTGTATTCCATCCCCCTTCTTTTGCTACCTAGAGTTCTTAGTTTTGATGCAATACACCTCATCTAGTCCAAGTGTCACCTTATGTATTTCCTTACTGTTTTCAGTGTGTATTTTTATAGTCTTGATTCTTCTACTCTGCATGATGATTTTGAGATGAATTCTTGTTGTAAGGTGTATAAGTGATTCATTTCTGACTGCTGAGTGGTATTCCACTGCTCCAGCAGTGAAGCAGAGTTGTCTTTTCTCCACCACCTCTCCAGCACCTGTCCTTTCCTGGTTTGCTGATGAAAGCCATTCTCTCAGGCGTGAGATGGTATCTCAGTATATTTTTAATATGCATTTCTCTAGTGAAGAGGAGCATTTCTTCATGTGTCTGTGGGATATTTGTATCTATTTATAAAACAACATTTTTATTTCTTTGAATCACTTTTTTACTAGGTAATTTTTGCTTCTCTTGTAGACCTATATACAGGATTCTTTTTCAAGTAGGCCTTAGTTCACCAAAATTGGACTGTATTGCTCTATTTTGCTCTCCCCTTTCCTGTGTTTAGTTCTCCCTGTTATTGTATTCCTGGTTCTATTCTACTCTAACACTGTTCATTACATTAAAAGTTGTGGTTCTTTTGCCTTTTCTTTTTATATTGGATTCTTCTCAGAAATTCTTGCAAGAGAGGCCAAGTACTGACAAATTAATTCAGTTTCTGAATGTTTGAAAAGGTCTTTATTTCTCCCTCATATTTGAAGGATAATTTATCAGAATACAGAAATTGTGGCTGGAAATTCTTATCACTCTTTTATTTATTTTTATTTTTTATATTTATTTCCCCTTTTGTTGCCCTTGTTTTTTATTGTTGTTATAGTTATTATTGTTGTTATAGATGTCGTTGTAGTTGGATAAGGACAGAGGTAAGTGGAGAGAGGAGGGGAAGATAGAGAGGAGGAGAGAAAGACACCTGCAGACTGGCTTTACCACCTGTGAAGCGACTCCCCTGCAGGTGGGGAGCTGGGGGTTTGAATCAGGATCCTTAAGCCTGTGCTTGCATGCTTAAGCCGCTGCGATACTGCCCAACTCCCAAATTCTTATCTCTTAATACTTTGAATATGACATTCCACTCTCTCCTTGCCTCTAGAGTTTGTGATGAGAAATCTGATGAAAGTCTGATGCTTCTGCCTTTGTATGTGACTTTCTTCCTTTCCTTGGCAGCTTGCAATATTTTTTCCATGTCCCTAATTTTGGATAGTTTTACAAAAATATGTCTTGGTGTATATCATTTTGGATTCAAAAATTTAGGTGTGCTTTTACATTCTTGTATTTCTGTATTCTGAATAATAATCAGGTGTGGAAAATTCTATATTAAAATTTCTTTGAATATATTCTCTCCTCTCTTCTTCTTTTTCAAGGATCCCAATAACTGATGTTTGTCTTTCTGATGGAATCTGCTATCTCACTGAGGAGTGCTTCATTTTTCCTAAACCTTTCTTCACCAAGGGTTTTAATTTACAGAATGTAGTAGTTGTATCTTCTGCTGTTGATGTTCTCTTATCCATCTGGTAAAGTCTACTTCCCAGGCCTCTTACATCATTCTGAACTGCATCTGAAATGTCCTTTATGCCCTGCAGCTCTGTTTGAATATTTTTTTTCTGTACTTTGTAATTCTTTGGTAAAATGATCAAGTATATTTCTTCAATCTTAACTTTAGTATCTTGAATTAATTTCAGAGAGTTTTCTGAACTCTATCTTCATCATTTGTTCTAGATCTACTTCTGTCTGGTCATTTGGGATTTTTTCATTGTTATCTATGTATTTCTGTTTCCTCATTTAGTGTTCATTTGTTGTTGTGTTGGAGGTGCTGTGGCTAGGGTGTTCAATTTCCTTGTTTATATGTCTTGGTGGGGGAGGGCAGATTTTTATCCTGAGTCCCGGTTGGTTCTTTGACTTTGATGTCAATATAGGATCTCTTTGCTGCTCTTCCAGCCTCTGTCAGGAAGAAGAAATGGAAACTCAAAAAGTCACAGCTTCTTGATTTTTAGGTGCTTTTTTAAAACAGACTTTTTGTTGCTAAAACTTGAACCCAGAAGTAGTGTGTCTCATCTGCCAAGCTCATTTGGTGCCTTCTGTCTCTGAGCACTGGTTTTTAGTTCTAGGAATGACTCACACACCCCCTTTCTGTCTTCAAGCCACATGTACCTGTACTCAGCTGCAGCTTAGGTGACCCTTCCTTCCTTCCTTCCTTCCTTCCTTCCTTCCTTCCTTCCTCCCTCCCCCCTTTCTTTCTTACTTTAAGCCATCCTTTCTTTAACTTGGACTGGAAGTGGTGAGCCTCACTGTCAAACTCTCAGTCTGGTGATAGTCACTCCTGAGTACAGCCTTTCAGTCTGAGAATTGCTCCCTCATCCCTTTCTGTTCATGAGCCACATGTGTTTGTATTTACCTATGGCTGGATGAGTTTTTGAAGAGATCCTGGTTGTATTTTGAGTTTTCATAGCTTTTCCTAGTTGATGGGAAGAGAAAAACATGGCTGCTGCTACTCCATAACCATACCCCTGAAAGACCCCCTCTTTTACCAGTTTCTCCATGGATTTGCTTGTGGTATTGAATCCAAAATATCTGGTCATGAAGTATTACTTCTGCTTTATTCTAGATGTTTTATAGGTTTATATTTAGATCCACAATATATTATAAGTTTATTTATTTATTTTTGCATAGAACGCTCTATTGGTCTATAGCTTCATTTTTTTTTTAACATTTTTTTGGTTTTGGCATTAGTATAAAGTTAATTTTGGGAGGTGAATTGTGAAGTAGTCCTCATCCTTAATTTCTTGAGATATTTATATAGAAATTGTATTTTCTTCTTTCCTTAAAATTTTAGTAGAATTTGTCAGTGAAATCATCTTGGTCTGGAATACATAATTATTTATGATTTTATTCTTGATAGGACATTAATAACTTGAGTTTTGAAGAATGTGTCCATTTCATTAAGGTTGCAAACTTTATGGGCATAAAATTCTTCATAATTCCCCTTTTTGTATATATAGACTTTGTAGTGACATCATCTCTCTCATTCCTGATATTGGTAAGTCATGCTTCTTTCTCCCTTTTCATGGTCACTCAGGCTAGAAAATCATTGACTTTACCTTTTCAAGGAACCATATTTGGTTTCATTAATTTTTAATATTGCTTTCCTGGTTTTATTTTATTGATCTTTGTTCTGATATTTATATATTGCCTATTATTTATTTGAATTTAATTTACTTTTTTTTCTTTAAAGAGTATGTTTTTTAAATAGATTTTCAAAAGTTATTTATTTAAATGAGAGATATATTAAATGAGAGATTTATTTAAATGAGAGAATTGAACCTGAGACCTCAGATCCTCAGGCATAACCATTATGCTGTCTCCCAAGCCCTTTTTTCCTAGTATCTTAAGGTAGCAGTCAAAGTTTTAAGATCTTCATTGTTTTCAAAAAATATGATAAGGGCTTTAATTTCCTCATCAGTTGTGGTTTAGTACTATCCCATAAATTTTGCTGTTGTAGTTTCATGTTCATTACATCAAAATACTTTCTATATTTATTTTTCTTTCACTTTGAGTTTCTTACTACCTGAGGAAGATGGGTCCTGAAATTAGTGCAGCCTGGAATGTTCTTAGCCATGACCACGGAATGTGAGCTCAGACCAGCGCTGATGCAGAGGTTACATAGGCTCCAATGCTGAATATGGGACCCAGGTCAAATTGATGGGGTTTGCAGTTAACAATATTGATATACTTACCCATATTTGGGAGCTACTCTCTTCCCTGATCCAGCTTTCTAGTCCTTTTTCCAACTATGACACCATCTTCCCAAACAATAACCTGGGTCCACCTGCATATTAGATGTCAGGCTCAGGCAAAAACTAGTAAGTAAAGTCATGGGACCCTTAGAATATACCTAAAATAGACCTACTAGCTTTTTCCAAAACAGAGACCCCAAATCTTCATCTGCAATATTCTTGTCTTTAGGTTCATGATTAGTCAACAATTTGTTCTATTTTATATCTTAACTCTTTTTCAGCCACCAGGTTCCAGATGCTAACATGATGTCAACCTGACTTCCTTGGGTAGACTATCCCACCATGTGTCCTGGAGCTCTGCCTTCCCAGATCCCTGGCCCACTAGGGAAAGAGAGAGACAGGCTGGGAGTATGGGTTGACAATGCCCATGTTCAGCGGGGAAGCAATTACAGAAGGCAAACCTTCCACCTTCTGCACCCCATAATGATCCTGGGTCCATACTCCCAGAGGGATAAAGAATAGGGAAGCTATCAAGGGAGGGGATTGGATACAGAGTTCTGGTGGTGGGAACTGTGTGGAAATGTACCCCTCTTATCTTATAGTTTTGTCAATATTTCCAATTTATAAATTAAAAAAAATTAAAAAGAATTATGTAAGCAAATATTCATGGCTCTTACAGAGATGTCTGTGTTTATGATTTCTAATTTAGTTGTATTCTGGTCAGATAACATACTTTGTATGACTTGAATTTTTAAAAATTATTAAGATCTAAATTTATGGTTTAGAAGACAATCTATTTTCAGTGTGTATCTGAAAGGAATTCATATTGCTTTTGTTTGGGTGAAGTTTTCTTAATGTCAATTAAATATTAAGTTGGTTGATACAGTTGCTTTTATCTTGTATGTCCTTACTACTTACTTCTTGTTTATATTTTAAGAATTAATAGTTAATATTCTTGACTAAAATTATCTTATTGTAATTTTATCAGTTTCTGTTCCATTACTTTTGGAAGTTTTCTAGTTGTCGCACAACCTTTTCAGGATTGTTTTTTCTTATGAATGAACCAGTCATTTTATTATTATGAATGACTTTTATTACCTCAGGCTATTATTCTGTACTCTTTACTCTGCTTTGGTACTAATATAGCTTTTTCACTGTTCTTTTGGTTAATGTTATCATGGTATACATTCTCCCATATTTTTGTTTTTAATATGTTTTCTTTTAATACTTTAAATGCATTTCTTATAATCAACATATAGTTGGGTCTTATTTTCTTTCTCAGTCTAATAATTTCTGCCCAGAAAATTTCAACCATTTATGCTGAATTTGATTACTAATGTAGTAATATTTAAATATATTTTATTGCTAACAGTTCTATTTGTCCCATCTACTTCTGTTCTCATCTTTCTGATTTTCTTTTGGATTGATTATTTTTACTATTCCATTTGTAAGCTGGTTACCTTGTTTTTAATGTCACTTTAGGGCTTATAGTATAGATATTTAATTCATAAATATACCTTTAAATTATATTATTTGATAAAGAATATAAAGTTTTTGCAATGCTTTGTTCTATTTGTTTGATCATGCCTTCAGTGCTATTTTTGATGGACATTTTACTGTGCATGCTATACACCCATACTATATTTTTATTAATTAAAATTTTTATTATCTTCATTTATTGGATAGAGACAATCAGAAATCAAGAGGGAAGGGGAAGATAGAGAGGGAAAGAGAGAGACACCTGCAGCACTACTTCACCACTCACAAAGCTTTCCCCCTTCTAGTGGGGATTGGGGGTTCAAACCTGGGTCTTTGTGTATTCCACCAGATGAACCACTGCTTGGCCCCTGTTTTATTAATTTTGTATAACTATCTCTTAAAGATATTGAAATTACACAAATATTTTACTTTTACTATAACCAGAGACTTTTTAATCCTTTATGTAGATCTACAACTCCACTTGGAATATTTTTTCTGTATTTTTCTTCTTCTTGTTTTTATTATAAATTTATTTATAAAATAGAAATACTGACAAGACCATAGGATAAAAGGGGTGCAATTCCACACAATTCTCACCACCAGAACTCCATAAAAAATCCCTTCCATTGATTGCTTCCCTATTCTTTATCCCTCTGGGAGCATGGACCCAGGATTTTCTTATGACTTTTTGTACTCCAGGATTTCTAGTGATGAATTATTTTAGTTTACTTATGTCTGAAATTATTAGACTTTTGTTTTAGAAATATAGTTTTGCTTCTATAGACTGGTAGGTTGACAAATTTTTCTTTCCAGGGCTTAAAGATGTTTCCTCACTATTTCCTGGCTTCTGATGATATATCTGTTGTCACCAGACCCTTGCTCCACTCTAGACAGCTTGCATTCTTCTCCTCTGGCTGCTTTTGAGGTTTCCCATTTGCCATTGTTTATAAAGCCACCTTTTAACCATTGTTTATAAGCAATTTTGTTATAATGTGCTTCCATATAGTTTTCTCTGTGTTTCTTTTGTCTGGGACTTGTTGAATTTATTGAAGATATATTTGATAAATTTTATTAAATTTAGAAAATCTCAGCCAACATCAGCATATTTTTGTATCTTCTCATTTCTTTCTTCATTGACTACAATTACATATATTTGGGCCTCCTGAAGTTGATCCACAGATTATTGATATTATTTTTTAATTTAGAACTGTTTCTTTATCTGAATTATATTTGTGTAGTTCCCACTGACAAGTACTTAAGGTTTGCTATTTTTTTCTGCAATGTTTAATCTGTTTTGAAGCCCCTATGTCTAATCTGTTATTAATTTAACACTACTTTCATCACACTTAATTTTAGAAGTCTAGGTATTTTTGTATCATTCATGCTTTGAGTTAATTTACTGAATTATGGCACCATAATTTATTATTTAATATCATTACCTATTAATTATATCAGATATTGAGTTGGTTACAAGTGGTAATTTTTCTCCTCATAATAGGTTTTATATTTTTATGTCTTTATATTCCTGATAATTATTTTTTATTAGTGATTTAATAATGATCAACAAGGTTGTGAGATAAGAGAGGTATAATTCCATACAATCTCCACCACCAGAGTTCTGTATTCCATCCCCTCTATTGAAGTTTCTTATTCTTTATCTTTCTGGGAATATATACCAAAAATCTTTATGGGTTGCAGAAGGTGGAAGGTCTGGCTTCTGTAATTGTTTCTCTGCTGGACATGGGCAATGACAGTTCAATCCATACCCCAGCCAATTTCTATCTTTCCATAGTATGGTAGGGCTCTGGGGAGGTGGGGTCCCAGGACACACTGGTGAGGTTATCTGACCAGGGATGTTAGGTTGGCATCTTGGTAGCATCTGAAACTTGGTGGCTGAAAGGACTGCTATAAAACAGAGAAAAATTTTTTAATAATCAGGAGCCTAAAGGTATGGGTATATCAGTTGGGGTCTTCATGTTGGAAAAAGCTAGGAAGTTTATTTTAGGTGTATTCCAAGAGTCCCATGACTATTAATTTTTGCCTGAGCCTCACAGCTAATGTGCAGGTGGGAAGATGATGTCAGAGTTGGGAATATAACTTGAAAACTGGATCAGGGCAGAGAGTAGCTCCCAAATATTGGAAAGGTACCGTTGACTATAAAACCCATGAATTTGATCTAGGGCCCATGTCTATGCATATTTAGTGCAGGAGCCTGTGCAACCTCTGCATCCCTGTTGGTCTGAACTCACATTTCATGGTAATTGCTATGAACATCTAAGCTGCACTCATTTCAGGAGCAGTCTACCTTGAGTAGCAGAGTATGTTGACCCAGTCTCCCTTTGGAGAGTGGAACAACTTCTACTGTTTTGTTCTACATTGAGGGCAAGGTCCTGTAGAGGCCCACAAGAGGATTTATGATGTTCTTGTTGGAGATGACCAGTGATGGTACAGAGAGGGATCAGTTAGAGGTCTAGGCCTATCATATCTGTGTGGGAATCGCAGTATTCCCTGACTAGAGCCCTGGATGATGGCATAGCCTGGTAGTGAACAAAAATGTCATCATTAAAGTCTGCTGGCCTCTTGATTTTATCCAGCTATTGTAACCCTTACTTTATATGACAGGGTTAAACTTAAAGTGATTGAGGGATGTGAAATAGGAAGTAGCTTAGGAGGGTATCTAGGTCTAAGTAGAAACTATTTGATTAAGTACTTTATATTATATATTTTCTAGGGTTTTCTACTTGCTTGCTGTACTTACTGAGACACTGTAGAGTATTGCACACTTTTACTTTAAGGCATCTATTTTCCCCTAACTTATGGATACATGTGCACATGTACCTTATCTTATGGGCCCTGGTCTAGGCTCTATAACTTTATTAGGATGTGTACCACCTAAATTGGAAACAAGGGTTCCTAAGAGCTAGGAAAGGTCTCACCAGAGTATTAAAACTGGAAGGTTGACATCCCAGACCTGGCACCTCTAGATACACTCCGAAGTGAAACATGTCAAGGTGGAATTCTCATTTCATTGAAATTAGCAGATGTGGTATGAAATGGTTTGGATCAAGAGAAGCAAGAAGGAAAATGAGTGAAACCGCAGAGATTCCAGGACTTGGAGAAATATGCATTTTATTTTTTTCTAAATTTATTTATTGGATAGAGACAGCCCAAAGTTGAGAGGAAGGGGGAGATAGAGAGGGAGGGAGATAGACAAGACACCTGCACTCCTGCTCCACCACTTGTGAAACTCTTCCCTTGCAGGTGGGGACTAGAAGTTTGAACCTGGCTTCTTGTGCACTGTAATCAGTGTGCTCAATCAGGTGCACTACCACCCAGCCCCCAGAAATATGCGTTATATAGAGAAGGAGGAAGATTCCTTGATGTCTTAGAGTTTAAAGAGGCAATTGATGATTATTATTATTACCAAGATATTTGGGAACTTGGTTTACTTTGAAAATCCCCATGGTTAGGATTTACTGTACCATACAAGACCTTACAATGATTTATGTCATTTATTGCTATTTATAAAAAAACTCTATCTTATATGCTGACAAGACCAGTTGCTTTTGGTTTTTCTAGTGTAAGAATATAAGTGATCTAGTATTAAAAAAAAAGTTACAGGATGAGTGGTGGAGCAGTGGGCTAAGCTCGAACAGCATACAGTGTAAGGACTCACACAAGGATCTGGTTTTGAGTCCCTGGCTCTCCACCTGTTGGGGGTTGTTGCTTGTTTCTTGCAGGTGGTCTGCCTGGTTGAGGGGGTGACAGGCTGCCGCAGGGAAACCAGTGGTGACGGTGAGAGCAGAGAGGGAGAGAGACGCGTACCATGGGGAGTGCTTCAGAGAGACAGCTCCTTTGTTGAGTATACAGTTGAGCAGATATACTGTCAAGCCCGGGGGTGGGCTGAGGCCTCTAGCCAATCTTAAGCAAACACCAGGTGGCAAGTCCTGTGCAGGCTAAGAGGGCACCATATAAGGTATGGTCACAAGTGTATCACATGCAGGGAGTGAGAGTCATGGCTTCTAACCCTATTTGGCAGGGTAGCAATGAGGAAGTTGGGGAAGGGCAATGGCAGGGCAGGAATGAGGAAGTTGGGGAAGAACACTTGGATTGGAAATTCCTGGGAACACTTTAGGTCTATGGCAGAGAGAGGACTTGCCTACTACCCCTCCAGAGGAGGGGGCTTGGGGTCGACTTCCTCAGGCCACCGGGGAGCCCAATGGGCCAGTTCCTTCCAGACCATGGTCCCTCCCCACAGATTGAAGGAATACACACTCAGAGCTATGGTCTATGCATCAAAAAGTTTGAGACATTCAATCAATTTTCTCCCTCTCATATGAATTAAATAGTGATTTGTGAGACTATGAGTTAATAGGAGTGTATATTAACACCACTCCTACCATCAAAGGTCTGTGTTCCTTTCCCCTTCTTCTCCACAGTGGAGTTTAATAACTACCATCAATCTCCTCTCAGAGATTTTTACATTGGTGCCATACTCTAAACTCAGTCAGATTCTGCTTTGAGTTTCCCTTTGTATTCTTCTTTCTCAATTTCTGTTTATTTGTGGGATCATCCCATACTCATCTCTGTCTTTATGACTTAATCTCACTTAACATAATTTTTTCCAGCTCCCTCCAAGATGGGTCATTATTCTTAATAGCTATGTAGTATTCTATTGTGCAAATATAACACAGCTTTCTCAGCCATTCATCTGTTGTTGGGCACTTGGGTTGCTTCCAGGTTTTAACTATTATAAATTGTACTGCTATGAACATAGGTATACACATATCTTCTTAATTGGATGTTATGGAGTACTTAGGATATATCCCTAAGAGAGGAATTACTGGGTCATATGGAAAGTCTGTTTCTAGCCTTGTGAGTGTTCTCCAGACTGTTCTCCACACAGGCTGGATCAATTTAGATTTCCACCAGCAGTGCAGGAGGTTTCATTTTTCCCTACAACCTCTCCAGCATTTATTACTACTATTGCTCACAGGGGTGAGCTGGTATCTCAGTGTTGTCTTTATTTGCATTTCTCTGTATATCAGTGACCTGGAACAATATTTCATATGTTTGTTGCTCTTTTGGATCTCTTCTGTAGTGTATATTCTGTTCATGTTCTCTGCTCATTTTTGGATGGGGCCATTTGCTTTTTTTGTTGCTATGTTTGCTGAGCTCTTTATATATTTTGGTTATTAGTCTCCTGTCTGATGTATGGCATGGGACTATATTCTCCCAATCTGTGAGGGGTCTCTTTGTTTGGGTGATGGTTTCTTTAGCTGTGCAGAAACCTCTCAATTTGATGTAGTCCCTTTGGTTTATTTTTGTTTTAGTCTTCTTTACAAATAGGTCTGTATCATCACAGATGCCCTTGAAATTTAGATTGGAAAGAGTTCAACCAATATGTTCCTTTAAGTATTTGATAGTTTCTGGTCTTACATCCAGCTTCTTGATCCATTTGGAGGTGACTTTTGTTTCTGGTGAGATAAAGTGGTTCAGTTTCATTCTTTTGCATGTTTCAACTCAGTTTTCCCAGCATCATTTATTGAAGAGACCCTCCTTCCTCCATTTAATAATTTGGGCTCCATTATCAAAAATTAGATGTCCATAGGTATGATGGATTTTTTTTCTGGACTTATGATTCTGTTCCACTGAGCAGAATGTATGTATTTTTGTTCTAGTCCAGGCAGTTTTCATTACAATGTCCTTATAATATAATTTGAGATCAAGGAATGTGATTCCTCCATTTCTGTTTCTTTTTCTGAAGATTGTTTTGGCAATTTTAAGTATTTCTACTTCCAGATAAATGCTTGTAAATTTTGTTCTATTCTCTTAAAGAAAATTGGTGGGACCTTGCTGGATATCACATTAAATTTGTATATGACTCTGAGTAGAATATACTTTGATGAGGTTAATTTTTAAAAAATTTTTATTTATAAAAAGGAAATACCGATAAATAACACAGGATAAGAAGGGTAGAACTCCACACAATTCACACCACCAGAACTCTGTATCTCATCCACTCCCCTGATAGCTTTTCTTTATCCCTCTGGGAGTATGGACTCACAGTCATTATGGGGTATGTAAGGTGGAAGGTCTGGCTTCTGTAATTACTTCCCCATTGAACATGGGCATTGGCAGGTCGATCCATACTCCTAGCCCATCTCTCTCTTTCCCTAGTGAGGCGAGGTTCTGGGGAAGTGGGGCTCCAGGACACATTGATGGGGTCGTCTGCCCAGGGAAGTCTGGTTGGCATCATGGTTGCACCCAGAACCCAGTGGCTGAAAAAAGAATTAACATATATAGTCAAACAAATTGTTGACTAATCATGAATCTGAAGGTTGGAATAGTTCAGATGAAGAGTTGGGAGGACTCTGTTTTGTAGATAGTTAGTAGTCCTATTTTAGTTATATTCCAAAGAGCCCATGTCCATCCTGGTTTATTTGTTTGTTATTTTTTCTTGGCCTGACATCTGATATGCAGGTGGAACCAAGTTATTGTCTGGGGAGATGATGTCATGGATGGCAGAAGGACCAGAAATCTGGATCAGAGAAGATAGCAGCTCCTAAATATGGGAAAGGTATATAAACATTGTTGACTGTAAACCTCATCGATTTGATGTCATCTGGGCCCATATTCAGCTTAGGAGTCTATGTGACCTCTGCATCCTTATAGATCTGAGCTCACTTTCTGTGGTCATGAGTAGGAACATTCCAAGCTGTCCCAATATCAGGACCCATCTTCCTCAGAAGAAACATAGAGTATGTTACTCAGCCTCCCTTCAGAGGATGGAACATTCTCTACCATTGTTGATCCAAGAGGAGGGCAAGGTCCTATGGGAGCTCACAAAGGGGTCTATTGTGTTGTTCCTGATAGAGATGACCAGTAACAATGGAGAGAGGGATCTATTCGAGATCTAGGCCCACCATGTCTGTTTGGGAATCTCAGGACTCCCTGACTAGGGCCCCACTTGATGGTGGCTTGAGATTGACTAAAGAGTCATAGTTAAAGTATGCCAGTCTCCTTGCCCTTATTCAGCTTTTGTAGTCCTTGCTTTAATAAAGTTAGTTTTGGAGTGAGAGAACTGTAATAGGCATCCACTTAGACTTAGATTCCCTCCTCACCTACCTCCTATTACAGGACCTAACTGGGAGCTACTCACTGTCCTGACCCAGCTTTATAGTCCTATTTTTAACTCTGATATCATCTTCCAATGCAATTCTTTTAAACCCCCTGCATATAAGTTGTTGAATTCAAGCAAAAATTAGCAAAGTTTTGAGTCCCTTGCAATAAACCTAAGATAGACTTACTAGGTTTTTCCAACATGAATACCCCAAATTGCATCTGCTATATCCTTATCTTCAGTTTCCTGATTATTGAACAATTTGTTCTGTGTTGTATCTTTTCTATTTCTTTCTTAGTTTTCTCTAGTTGATCCTTGTTATGACTAATTCTATTCTGTACTTCTGTTATTCTTCTCTCCCTGCCCTCAGCTTAATGCTCCAGTTCAGTTGTGGGTTTTTTTTTTAAATTTTTTTACATTGTTCAGTTGCAGTATTAGCTTGTTTTGCTTGCTAGTTTTTTAATTCAGCTATTTCAACTTTTAGTTCTATAATTAGCTTGAGATAGCTCATGTTTTCTTCCAGGTTCTTTTTATTTATTTACCTGTTTCTGACAGCTCTTTCCTCAAAAGCTTTCCTTACTCTTGTGATTAATGCATCAATTAAAGTTTGGATATTTTCCTCATTCTTTGTTGCTTCTGACTTGCTTGCAGTTTTTTCTGAGCTCATGTATGGGTTTGTTATTGTAGTAGATTATTTTATTTTATTTTAGCCACTTAGTGTGTTTTGTAGTTTGTGTTCTGTTATTGTGTGGTGTAAACTCTAGTCTCTTGGTTCCCTGAATACTGAAGCAAGTCACTTTATGGTCTGTTTCAGGGTTGCTAGGACTGCTGCTTTAATGTATGCCACTTTCACTATCTTTGGAAGTTGAGATTAAGTGTCTCTTGTGATCAAATTGAATTGGGGGGTATATGAAAGATACACCAAAAAGAAAAAAAAGAAAGCTATATAATATCAAACTTCTCTCACAAATGAAATAAAAAACAAATCTCAGGGGCTGGGTAGTGGCGCACCTGGTTAAGTGCACACATTACAGTATGCAAGGACCTGAGTTGGAGCCCCCAGTCCCCACCTATAGAGGGAAAGCTTTGCAAGTGATGAAGCAGGGCTGCAGGTGTCTCTCTGTCTCTCTCCCTCTCTATCACCCCCTTCTGTCTTGATTTCTGGCTGTCTCTATCCAGTAAAGATATCCAAAAATATAAAATAAAAATAACCCAAATCTCAGCAAGTACAACAACAAAAGCAAAGATTTATCAAACACGAGAGAAGAAAAAATAATAAGGAAGAAAAGAAGAAAAAATGGAAATAAAAATATAAAAAAAAAACAAAAACAAAAAACCCTCAGCAAAACCAGACCAAACTCCTCCCACAAAAAAGAACACAATCAACCACAAGCCAATACAGCAATTACAACAAAAGCAAAAGCAAAGATTGATCAAGCCAGAGAGAAGGTAAAAAAAAGGCAGAACCACACCAAACCAAAATCCTCTGATAAGTGAAATCACAAACCTCAGAGAATACAACAACAAAAACAAATTTTGATCTAACCAGAGAGAAGGAAAAAAGGCAAGATAGAAGAAAAAATATAGGAAAACCAAACCAAACTCCTTCCACAAAAGAGAACCAAATGAATCACCCTCCATTACAACAAACACAACAAAAGCAAAAACAAAGATTGTTTAAACCAGAGAGAAGGAGGAAAGAAAAAGGAGGAGGAGGAGGAGGAGGAGGAGGAGGAGGAGGAGGAGGAGTGTTGGTATGCATGAGACCCCTTCTCTTTCATTTGGTTTAAATCCCCCCTGCTTAACACTATTCTATTTTCATAACCACTTCATTCTATTTACATAACCACTGTTAACAAGTACCACCCTCCCTCCAGGGCATTGGTGGTTCAGTGATAGGATTCTCGCCTGCTCTGCCCCCTCCCTGTCACACTCTGATTTTCACCAGTCACTTTTCTCTCCACCCTCTCTATGTCACATCCTGTTTCCACCCTACTTGGCAAGTATATATAAAGATAGCATTGTGAGTTTTAGGGTACTTTAGCTTAGCTTGGCTTAGATTGTGCTGCGTCCTGCATGAATAAAGAGATACTGCCTACAGCTCAACCATGAATCCCTGGTAGTCTGTTACTCCCCTGTGAAGCCAGCACGGCGAAAACAACATAACCTGTCGAAAACAACAGAGGAGGAGGAGGAGGAAGAGGAGGAGGAGGAAGAGGAGGAGAAAAAGCACAAAGGCACCATAACAAACTTATGTCATAGTCGAAATCACAAAGAAACCTCAGTGAATACAACAAAAGTAAGGATTGATGGAACAAGAGGTAAGGGAAAAAAAAAAAAAAACCTCAAATTTAACCCAAACCAAACTCTTCCCAGAAACAGCTCCACCACCCCCAAGCCTAAATTGAGGCTTCTAACTATCTGTAGCTCATATTCAGTAAGGTGGGGCTTTAGATGGTTCCCCACTGAACTCTGACAAAAGGCTCAGCCTTGGAATCTTGCTTTAGGAGTTTAACTCCACAGGGAAGCCTCTTTTTCTCTAGCTGCTTCTCTTTCCCCTTAGGCCTGCAGGGTGGATTTGAGGAGGTGCAGAGGATAAAACTCTCTTCTGCTCCATTCTCATTTGTCCTTTTTTCACCCTTTTGCCAGTTTATAGATGAGTTATGTTATACTGTGTCTCTTCTTTGTCCTTTCCTCTATGGTTTCTCTCCTATTGGCCTGGAATACTAGCTCTCACTTGGAATTCCCAGGTTTAAATTTTTTTTTTTTTTTTTTTTTTGTGGAAAGTCAGCCATGTATTGTCCTCAAGCCTATATCTTGACTCTGCCCACCCCACCCCATTTGTCTCCTTATAATTTTAAAATGAGTACTAACTATTGTGTGTTTTTCCTGCTTGGGTACTAGATATTTTTGTTTTAATATAAATATTCTTAATAGTTTCATTTTTGGGCTTTGTGATTAAGGTCCAGTATGTGAAGCCAAAGAAGTGTTCAGTCTAGAGTCTATTTCTTCCCACTATTTAGGCAATACTCTTGAATTATGAATATTTACAATGCAATTGGTGGGAAAATATGCTGTTCCTATTCTTATGTGTACACTGAGCAGGTTTCTCTAAGCCTCAGCTTTTCCCCACACACTTATGCCAGTCAGTATGCAGCAGATTACCCCAACATGATTCTTCTTCTGATCTTTAGAATAATTTCTCTGTGAATTTTCTTCTCTTCTACTCTGTCCTGGGTATGCCAGCTGCTTTGATCTCTTTACAGTAAAAGCTAGCTCCTCATTAAAGGAAATTTCTGGTCTCATCTATGTTCCTTCTCTTGTGTGATCTGGAAACTCTGTCCACTGGGACTGTTGCAGGACACATTCAGTTTGGGTCTTGTCTCTCAGAAATCATGGTCATTGTTGTCTGATGTCCAGTACCTTGAAAACTGCTGCATTGTACATTTTATCATCATTTTGAATGTTTCAAGCAGGAGGGGTTAATGTCCTTTCTTGACTAAAGCTTCTAGTTATCTTTTAAATTATTTATTTCACTGTCATAATTTTATTGCTATTCAACAGTATATATTTATTTTTCTTACTAGAAGGCAAGTCTTATAAAAGAAGAGACTTTTTCTTTACTACCGTGTTTCTTTTAGCTAGTGTCCATTACTAAATAAAAGTTCATAAATATTTATTAATATATGAAAGAATTATTAATAAATAAAGATACCCAAGCCACATAGATCTCCTTTTGTTCTACTCTCTTGACTGGTCTCTCTTTGCTTCTTCTTCTTTTTTTTCCTCTTTTTTTTTTCTCTCTTTGCTTCTAATCCTGCTAGTTCCTACCTCACAAAACTCTCTCTTCTCCTTTCTGAAATATTTGTCCATATTCAAGCCCTAGCTTTCATAGGATTTCCTTCATAAATGCTTATCTGACTGTTATGGCTGGTCTTGATGTCTTCCACTTCTAAGCTCTTTCAGCGTGTAAAGTCAGGACTACATAAATTGCAACTTCCTTCTTCCCTTTAAGGTAACTCAAGTCCTGTGCAGACCTTTTCTATATAACCTGTTAGAGCAGTGGGGGTCTCAAAAAACATGTGTTAGTAATGGTTACTTTGCTTTTTGCATACTTTGTGGGTAGAGAGGTTCTCTCATTCATTTGTTTCTGATTCTTCTACAGTAGTGCTGAACAGATATTTCATAAACTGGTAACTTGTCTCTTGTGCAGTTTCTAGAAATCAGGTGTCTTGATCGAGTTGGAGAAAAGACTTTTGTGGTTTAGAGTCAGAGCAAAGTGTTTGGAAATGACATGTGGTAGAGAAGGGGAAAACAGTAGGGATGAAGAATTAACATTTGATGAAAATTTAATCTCTCCAATCATTTTTTGAATTATCTCTTGTTATTTTTTCCATAGAGCCATAATTTCACAACGATCATATCAAGACTGCCATATTGAAACAGTATTGCTAGTTTGTTAATACTGAGGACAAAAAGTGACTGAAATTATGGCAAAACATGTTATGGACTGATATGTGTCCTCTTCCATATAAATTCTCATGTTGAAGTTCTGTTGTCCAACGTAGATGATTGGTGGTGGGGGCTTTTTGAGATAATTAGAGTTAGATTGACTCTCATGATGGGACTAGCATCCATATACGAAGAGGTAAGAGAGTTCCACTGCCTTCCCCACTGTTCCTCTCTCCTTGATATGTTCCCCACAAGTCTCCTTGATTATATGGCAAGATGGAGCCTGTCTTCAAACCAGGAAGAGAGTTTTTATGATGAGTTGACAATGCTTGCAGCCTGAGTTTGACTAGGGGATATGTCAGACAGTGTACTATGACTGAGAAGGGTTGGTAAGAGGAATCCTGCTTGGCCTTGATGAAGAATAATACAATATTGACATTTACTGAGATTTCCTCATTTCTAACATATTGGCCTGCTGTTCCATGTTCTTTCTTGGCAAGACTTTGAGAGAGTCATTCTGCAGTATGACTCTTTCTTACTTCCTGTCATGGGGCTAAGCCTGTCCTAATTAGGTCTGTCAAATGAGTTAGGTAATTCTCTCCTTTTATGACTTCAGGAGCCTCTTAGAAGTAGTGTCTTCCCTTTGTTAGACCAACTTCAAGGTTAGCTGCTAGAGTAGACTAGAAGATTCTTTGGGGATCACCTTCAGCTCAACCTATTTTCAGATTTTAATCCACATAGTTTATGTTCTAAATCCCATAAGCTCTTCATGAAATCACCTTATTTTTTAGGGCAGCTTATTCCTCCTGTGGCTTATTTCCCCACCTCATCCAGGACCACCATCCCCTCTGCTGATGTCAGTCACTCAAGTTCACTTTTGAATGAACTATCCCTCTTCTCAGATTTGCTAACAAAAATTCTTTTCTTCTTGGTGGTAGCAAATGAGTATTGTCCCCCCTCCTTTTTTTTTTTTTTTTTTTTTTTTTGCTTTCAGCATATTCTCAACTCCCCAGAAAGCTTTCATTTTGGTTGGGATCAATCTTACTTGATAAACAGGAAGTCTGTCATTCTGTAATAATTAGATACCATGAAAGGTGCCCAGCCAATCAGAGAAACCAGTGTCGAGTATTTTTAGATCTGGTATACAACCTGGAAAGAATCTCACAATGGCTACAATTTCCTTCTGGGAAATGGCCATTTACAACCCCAAAGATAACAGCTCAGAAATTTTTTCACTTTCTGAAGATTTTTTTTTAATAAAAATTATCTCTTTGAAAAGAGCCTAGATTTTACAAATGTACCTGCTCATGCTTATGGCTTTAGGTTTTTTATCTTTGCAGCCATCAGGGAAAAATAACTTTGGCAGAAGTAAAGGCAAAGTGGCTGCTCTTATCTCTGTCAAATTCAGGGGAACTGCTGTCAGATCTCCCTGCTCACCTGACAGGTGTATTTTTCTTCTAGCGCTGCTCTTGTTCCCCAGCAAGTTGGATGTGATTTGTCTTAGCACTCATATTCCCCTGTTAGTGTGTGTGTGACATATTTGGACACACGGTCTTGTAAAAATAATACTTTGAACTTTATTTACTTGCACTCCTTTTGGAGCTTTTTTTTGGAAGGCCTGAGCATTTGTGCCACTGTGCTTAGGCTCCACAGGTAGCCATGATAGAGCAAATCACTTCTCTGTGTGACAAATCTTTTGATACATTTTTATCAATTAGAAGGGATATTTTCCAACAAAAAAATTTATGAGTAGAACACTTGCACATGGAGAACATATGGGGGATTTTCAAAGTTGCCTTTTACACATCTGGGATTAGTCACGTCTGGGATTAGTGACTGAGGAAGTTAGTCACATTGGGTTAACAGCATACAGATATGGCTTCACTGGGTGAAATAGGAAGGACATATCCCTTATTTGTTTGAACCATGATCATGACTGCTCCAGAATGTACTAGTGTGAACTTTGTCTTGGAAAAGTTAAGGAGTTGAGAAGAATTGACAGCAGGACTTTCAAAGTATTTAGGTTGTCAGCATGTTTTCTCTCCAGATCCTTGAAATGAAGGTCTCACTTATAAGAAGAATGTAGCAAAGCTAAATTTGGGATTAGTTACTAAATGTTCCAGCAAAAGTGGGCCTTATCCTACTTGAATATAGTTTGGCATGAACTGCTTAAGGGTTAACAAGCAAACAAACAAACCAGTAGAACACACACACACACACACACACACACACACACACACACCACACAATTAGATTGGCCAAGATCTGTGTAAACAAGAAGTCCACTGCTCAACTAAGACCTTGTAAAATTTAAAATCTGTTGTAAATTTTATATTGCTTGGAAAACATTTAGCTGCTATAAAATTTAGTGAGATGACTTGAATGTGGCTGATAGATCTAGTAATAAAAGGCTAACTGCTGAGGGATAAACCTGGGGAGTAAGACCATGGGGGTTTGACTTCCAGCTGAGCTCATGGAGGTTTATTTCTCAGTTCGGAAATTTCTATTGTTTGCAAATTCCTCTTCACTAATGGTGAAAACCTTCCCCATGTGGGAAACAGCAGCTGAATAGAGAACTGGTCCTCAGAAGATCATTGTTGCCAGGTGGTCCCTGGCCATAGAACTTGCTCACTTTTGCTGAACTATTGGGTGCACAATTCCTCATTGAAAATAAGACATCACAGAAGGACAAAAAACTCACTTGGATAGTGCACTACTTTGCTATATATATATATGTGACCTAGGCTCAAACATGACCCCAACACATTTTTTTTTTAATTTTTATTTATAAAAAGGAAACACTGACAGAAACCATAGGATAAGAGGGGTATAACTCCACACAATTCCCACTACCAGAACTCTGTATTCGCATCGCCTCCTCCTGATAGGTTTTAAATTCTTTATCCCTATGGAAGTATGGACCCATGGTCATTATAGGGTGCAGAAGGTGGAAGGTTTGACTTTGTAATTACTTCCCTGCTGAACATGGGTGTTGGCAGGTCGATCCATACTCCTAGCTTGTCTCTCTCTCTTTCCCTAGTGGGGCAGGGCTCTGGAGTAGGGGTGCTCCAGGACACATTGGTAGGGTTGTCTTCCCAGGGAAGTCTGGTTGTCAGACTCCCGACACATTTAAGGAAGCTTTGGGGTTGTGGTTTCTTTCTTTCTTTCTTTCTTTCTTTCTTTCTTTCTTTCTTTCTTTCTTTCTTTCTTTCTTTCTTTCTTTCTCTTCTTTCTTTCTTTCTTTCTTTCTTTCTTTCTTTCTTTCTTTCTTTCTTTCTTTCTTTCTTTCTTTCTCCTTCTACCTAAAAATTAGCAATTAGGTCAAATAAGACTTATACATGGTGTTGGGGATACAGGGGTTTCTGTTGGGAGGAGAATCTAGTTTGTGGTGAGATGTCTATCATGAAAAGGTGAGAAATTGTACCTATGTGACTATAATTGTCTTATAAACTGTTATTTCTCTAATAAAACAAACAAGTAAGATATATCTTTACTTCTCCAAGATACAGGCTTGCCATTTTTTGAACACTGTAGAAAAGCTATATATCTAATAAAATAAGCAAAGGCTGTTTTTTTTCCAGACCAATGGCTTATATGAGAATCCAGTAGGTTTTCAACCACAGACCATGCTTTTAGCCAATTATTACCTGGTGGTAAAGTTCACCAGGAACAATTTTTGACCATGTGTGGTTTTTGGTGATTCTTCCCTAGTCTTCATATTGATTATGAACATGAATTCATCAAAGTACCACAGCTACTGACACTCAACATACTTGCTGATATGATTTTATTTTTAATTTTTTATTAATATAAGATTAATTGTATCATAAGATCATAAGATTAAAATATAAAGTTTCACACCACATCCACCACCAAAGTTCTATATCCCCACCATCCTACCTCTCACAGATAACAACCATAAGTTCTCACAAGTCTTATAGTTTGGTTGCTTCTGTTTACTTTTTTTTTGGCAAGTTTATGTGAATTAGATCTCTGGACTCCACACATGAGTATCTGGTACTTGACTTTCACTTTTATACTTATTTCAGAAAGCATTATCACTTCCACTTCCCGAAGGACAAAATATCATTTTTGAAATTGAAGAGTAGTATTCCATGGAATGAATATATATATACATCATAACTGCTTTTAAAATTTTTTTAGATTTATTTATTTATTTATTTAATAAAGGAGATATTAACAAAATCATAGGATGGGGGGGTACAACTCCACACAGTTCCCACCACCCAATCTCCATATCCCATCCCCTCCCCTATAGCTTTCCCATTCTCAATCACTCTGGGAGCATGGACCCAGGGTCCTTGTGGGTTGCAGAAGGTGGGAGGTCTGGCTTCAGTAATTGCTTCCCCACTGAACATGGGTGTTGACTGGTCAATCCATACTCCCAGTCTGCCTCTCTCTTTCCCTAGTAGGGTGAGTCTCTGGGGAAGTGGAGCTCCAGGACGCATTGGTGGGGTCTTCAATCCACGGAAGCCTGACTAGCATCCTGATGGCATCTGGAACCCAGTGGCTGAAAAGAGAGTTAAAATACAAAGGCAAACAAATTGTTGAAGAATCATGGACCCAAAGGTTGGAATAGTGGAGATGAAGTGTTGGGGGGTACTCACTGCAAACTCTAGTGTACTACTGCTTTCAGGTATATATTTGCTCTAGTTTATGGATACCTGTGAACATATGCTCTATCTCCTGGAACCTGATCTATATCTAGGTTTTGGGACTTTGTTAGGAAGTGAACCATCTGGGATGCAATTAGAGAATACTATGAAAGGAAAGGTCTCATCTGAGTGATGAAGCTGAAGGGTTGTCATTCCACACCTGAAGTCTCTGGACACAGTCTGAAGTGAAGCATGCTGGGGTGGCACTCGTTGCGTTGATTAGGTTGCGATCAGTGGATGATAAGAATTGGGAGAAGCATAAGGGAAAGTGGGCCCTACCCTAAGGTCCTAGGACTGGGGGAAGTTTATTTTCTCTTTTTTTACCCTTGTTTTTTAATTGTTGTTGTAGTTATTATTGTTGTTGTTATTGATGTTGTCTTTGTTAGATAGGACAGAGAGAAATGGAGAGAGGAGGGGGGACAGAAAGGGGAAAGATGGACACCTGCAGACCTACTTCACCAACTGTGAAGTGACTCCCCTGCAGCTGGGGAGCTGGGGGCTAAAACATGGATCCTTAAGCCACTTGCGCCACATGCGCTTAACCCGCTGTGCTACCGCCCGACTCCCTATATCATAACTTCTTTAGCCAGTCATCTGTTGATGGGCACTTAGGCTACTTTCACTCTATGGCTACTGTGAATAATGCAGACATGGACATAGGGGTACATATGTCCCTTCGAATTAGTGCTTGAAGTCCATTGGATTTGCCTATGAGTGGTATTGCTGGGTTAAAGGTAATTCCATTTTTACTTGATTAATGACTCTTCATACAGTCTTCCAAAAAGACTGTAACAGTTTGCATTCTCTGCAGCAGTGAAGCAGAGTTGCTTTTTCTCCACCACCTCTCCAACACTTGTCTTTTCCTGGTTTGCTGATGTAAGCCATTCTTTCAGATGTGAGATGCTATCTCACTGTAGTTTTAATTCACATTTATCTTATGATAAGTGAACTGGAGCATTTCTTCATGTGTATCTATTCTTTAGAAAACTGTCTTTTTATTTCTTTGGCCCACTTTTTTATTGCGTTGATTCTGCTTCTTTTGTAGATATGTACTAATTCTGTGTAGATGTTTTTTAAACTTTTATTTATTTTTTTCTTTATTTTTTGTTGCCCTTGTTTTTTATTGTTATAGTTATTACTATTGATGTTGTTGTTGTTGGATAGGACAGAGGGAAATGGAGAGAGGAAGAAAAGACAGAAAGGGGGAGAGAAAGATAGACATCTGCAGACCTGCTTCATCACTTGTGAAGGGACTCCCCTGCAGGTAGGGAGCCAGGGGCTTGAACCGGGATCCTTATGCCGGTCCTTGTGCTTAGCGCCACCTGAGCTTAACCTGCTGTGCTACTGCCCAACTCCCTATTTTTTAAAATTTTTATCTATAAAATAGAAACACTGACAAGACCATAGGCTAAGAGGGGTACAACTCCACACAGTTCCCACCACCAGAACTCTGTATCCCACCCCTTTTTCCTGATAGCATTCCTATTCTTTATCCCTGAGAGTATGGACCCAGGGTCATTATGGGGTGCAGAAGGTGGAAGGTCTGGCTTCTATAAGTGCTTCCTCATTGAACATGGTTGTTGACAGGTAGATCTATACTCCCAGACTGTCTTTCTCTTTTTTTTTCCTAGTGGAGCAGAACTCTGTGTAGATGTATCAGTTGTTTGTCTGATGTTTGATGTATAAATATATTCTTCCATTTACTAATTTGCCTGCTTATCCTAGTTTTTTTCTATGTGTGTAAGCTTTTTAGCTTCATGAAATCCCATTTGTTTGCTTTTGTTTTAATTTCCCATACCTAGGGGGTTGAGTTTCCAAATACATCTTTGATGTGAAGATCCTGCAGTGTTTCATCCACATTTTCTTCTGTATGTTTTAGAGCTCCAAATTTTTTGTTATTATTATTTATTTGATAAAGATAGCCAGAAATTGATAGGAGGGGGAAGATAGAGGGAGAGAGACACCTGAAGTACTGCTTCACCACTTGCAAAGCTTTTTCCCCCTGCAGGTGAGGAGTCAGGGTTTGAAACCAGGTCCTTGTGCATTATAACATGTGTGCTCAGCTGGGTGCACCATCACCCTGGCCCAAATTTTAGTTTCTGGCCTAATATCTAGATCTTTAATTCATTTTTACTTGACCTTGGTGTATGGTGTTAGGTTGTGGTCTAGTTCCACTTTTCTATATGTGGCTGTCCAATTTTCATTTTTGAAAAATTTCATTTTGTCCATTTCATTTTTGTCCAGCACCATCTGTTTAATAAAACCTCCTAAATCCATTGAATGGGTTTGATCCCTTTGTCATACATTAGGTGTTTGCATATGTGTGGGTCCATTGGAGCTTTGATTCTGATCCACTGATCCAAATGTCCATTTTTATTCCAGTATTATGCTGTTTTGATTACTATTACTTTGTAGTACAAACTGAAGTTGGGGAGCATGAAACCTCCATATTTCTCCCTTTTTTCCTCAGATGTGCTTAGACAGTTTGTGGCCTTTTGTGGTTCCACACAAATTTATGGACAAGTTGTTCAAGTAGCTTGAAAAATTCCATTGGAATTTTGATAGGGATTGCATTGAAATTGTAGATTGCTTTTGGTAGAATGACCATTTTAATAATGTTTACTCTTCCTATCTAAGAAAAAGAAATGTTCTTCAACTTCTGTGTGTCCTTCTCTATTTCTTTTAGCAATGTCCTATAATTTTCATTGTAAAGTTCCTTCACTTCCTTTATGAGATCCAACCCAATGTATTTTACCTTTTTGGAGCTTGATTGTAAATTGGACTGAATCTTTTATTTCCCTTTCCTCCGACTCCTTGTTTGCATACAGAAACATCACAGATTTATTTGTATTGATTTTGTATCCTGATGCTTTACTGAATTTATTTATTATTTCCAGTAATGTGTGTGTGTGTGTGTGTGTGTAGTCTTTGGGTTTTCTCTAGGCAAAATATCATGTCATCAGCAAGAAGTGATAGTTTGAGTTCTTCTTTTTCCAATCTTTACGCTTATGATATCTCTTTCTTGTTTGATTGCAGTGGCAAGGACCTTAAGCACTATATTAAATAACAGTAAAGATAGTGGGCATCCTTGTTTAGTTCTTGATTTTTTAAATTTTTACTCTAGAAGTCCAGTGAACTACCCACTGCACCACAGAGCCCTGCTGATATTCTTTTATTTAAATTGTTTTTTTAATTTTATAAGTTTTAAAAATATTTATTTTATTCATTTATTACTGGATAGAGACAGAAAGAAATTGAGAGGGGGAGGGAGATAGAGAGGGAGAGATACAGAAAGACATCTGCAGCTCTGCTTCACCACTTGTGAAGCTTTCCCCTGCAGGTGGGGGCCAGGGCCTTGAACCTGAGTTCTTGCATACATTAATGTGTGCACTTGACCAGGTGCACCACCACCTGGCCCCTATTTGTTTTATTTTAATGAGAGTGAGAGAGATATAGAGAGGAAGAGACAGAGAGAAGGACCATCTGGCTGATGGTGAGGCTGGTGATTGACCCTGGAACCTCAGAGCCTCAGGCATGAAAAATGTTGTGCAGAACCATTATGCTGTCTCCCTAGCTCTGGTTCCTGATTTTAGGGGGGAAAGGTCAGCTGTGGGTTTTTCACAAATGGTCCTTATTACATTGAGCAATGGTTCTTTTATTATCAGTTTCTGGAGAACCGTTATCATGAGTATTGGATCTTGTCAAGTGCCTTTTCAGCATCAATTGATATGACTGTGATTTTTCTTTATCTTTTTGTTGATAAGGTGACTTATATTGTTTGATGTGAGGATGTTTAACCATCCTTATTTCCCACAAACGAATCCCCTTTGTTGAATAATTCTCTTGATATGTTGTTGGATTTAATTTGCCAAGATCATGCTTAGGATCTTTGCATCAGAGTTCATCAGGGATATATGTCTGTAGTTTTCTTTTCTGGAAGATTCCTCTCATGTTTTGGGGAGCAAAGTTTATGTTTGCCTCATAGAACATGTATGGTAGTTATTGTCATTCTTTGATTACTTTTAATCATCAATGTTAGTTTTTCTTTGAAAGTCTTAATAGAATTTGTTAGTAAAGCCATCTGGGCCTGGACCTTTATTCTTGGGAAGACATTTTGGCCTAATTCAATTTCTAGACTAATTATTGGCTTGTTTAAACTATCTACAATTTCAATGCAATCCCTATCAAAATTCCAATGGAAATTTTCATGCTACTTGAACAACTTGTCCATAAATTTGTGTGGAACCACAAAAGGTCACAAACTGTCTAAGCACATCTGAGGAAAAAAGGGAGAAATATGGAGGTTTCATGCTCCCCAACTTCAGTTTGTACTACAAAGTAATAGTAATCAAAACAGCATAATACTGGAATAAAAACAGACATTCAGATCAATGGAGCAGAAGCAAAGCTCCAATGAACCCACACATATGCAAACACCTAATGTATGACAAAGGGATAAAACCCATTTAATGGATTTAGAAATCTGAAGGCTGGAATAGTTCAGATGAAGAGTTGGGAGGTTTATGTTTTGTAGGTAGTTAGTAGTCCTATTTTAGTTATATTCCAAAGAGCCCATGTTCATACTGGTTTATTTATTTATTAATTTTTTCTGGGCCTGACATCTGATATGCAGGTGGATCCAAGTTATTGTCTGGGGAGATTATGTCATGGTTGGGAAAAGGATGAGAAAGCTGGATCAGGGAAGAGAGTAGCTCCCAAATATGGGAAAGTGCATATAAATATTGTTGACTTTAAATCCCATCGATTTGATGTGATCTGGAGCCTATGTGACCTCTATATCCCTGGAGATCTGAGCTCAGCTTCTGAGGTCATGAGTAGGAACATTCCATGCTGCCCCAATATCAGAACCTATCTCCTTCAGGTGTAGCATAGAGTATGTTGTCTATCCTTCCTTTGGAGGATGGAACATTCTTTAACGTTGATCCATTTTGAGGGCAAAGTCCTATGGGGGCGCACAAAGGGGTCTTTTATGTTGTTCCTGATAGAGATGACCGGTAACAATGGTGAGTGGCATTTATTTGAAGTCTAGGCCCATGATCATGTCTGTTTGGGAATCTAAGGACTCCCCAAATAGGGCCCTAGCTGATGGGCATGTGTTTCCAGGAATTCTTCCATTTTTTACAGATTCTCTAACTTGGTGGCACAGAGTCCTTCATAGAAGTCTTGCATGATTTTCTGGATTTCTGTGATGTCAATTGTGATATCCCATCTACCGTTTACAATTCTATTTATCTGAGTCTTCTCCCTTTTATTTTAGTGAGTTTGGCTAGGGGTTTGTCATTCTTGTTTAATTTTTCCAAGAACCAACGTTTGGTTTCATTGATCTTTTATATGGTTCTCTTATTTACAATGTTGCTTATTTCTGCTCTAATTTTGGTGATTTCTGTCCTTCTGGTTACTGTAGAATTCCTTTGTTTCACTTCCTCTAAGTGCTTAATTGTGATAAATGTTGTTTATTTGAGCTTTCTCTTGCTCTCTAATGTGTGATTGTATGACTAAGAGTTTCCCTCTCAGTACTGTTTTATCTGTGTCCCAAATATTTTGATAGCTTGTATCTTCATTTTCATTTCTTTCCAGGAAAATTTGAATTTCTTGCTTGAGTACCTCTCTGACCCAGCTTTTATTAAGCAGCAGATTGTTGAGTTTCCAAATTTTGTGACTTTGCCTATCTTTTATTACTTTAAATTTCAATTTTAATTTAAAGTATATGGTGTCAGAGATGAGAATGGCTGTTCTTGACTTTTTGTGGTCCATTAGCCTGTAGGATAGTTTTCCATCCTTTCTTTTTCAGTCTGTGTTTGTCTCTGTGGGTCAGGTTGTATTCTTGAATGTAGCTGATGGTTGGGTTGCGTTTTCTTTTCTTTCTTTTTTTTAAATCTTTATTGGGGAATTAATGTTTACATTAGACAGTAAATACAATAGGTTGTACATGTGAAACATTTCCCAGTTTGGGGTTTGTTTTCTGATTCATCCTCCCACTCTGTGCCTTTTAATGGGTGAGTTTAATCCATTGACATTTATTGATATTATGGATAGAATGTATTATAGTTCCATCGTCCAGCAATTTTTTATTTGCTCTGATACATGGCAAGTATTTTGGTGATGTTCTTGTTCATAGGAGGTCTTTAGAACCTCTTTCATGGCAGGCTTTCTTGGTAATAGTTGCCTCCTTTAACTGTTGTCTGTTTGAGAAGTTTTTGATTCCTCCATCTAGTATGAATGAACGTCTAGCAGGATATATTATCCTTGATTGAAACCCTTTTCCACTGAGAGCTTGCTAGATAGCTCGCCATTCTCTTCTGGCCTTTAAAGTTTGAATGGAGTAATCTGCTGATAGTCTTATGGGTTTTCCCCTGTATGTGACTTTTTGTTTTTCTCTTGCAGCCTTTAGGATCATTTCTTTACCCTTGCTTCTTTTCATTGTAACTATGATGTGTCTTGGTGTCTTCAGGTCTGATTCTGTTTGGGATTCTCTGGGCCTCTTTAATCTTAATGTCCTTTCTGTTGTTTAGGTATGTTACGTTTTCTTCTATTATTTCCTCTAGAATGTTTACTTTCCCTTACCCTCTTTCTTCCTGTAGTTGGCCAATTATACGAATGTTACTTCTTTTGAGATCATCCCATATGTCTCTCTTGTTGTTTTCTGTGTCTCTCAATCTCTTTTTTAGCTCCTTTACCTCTTTCTTAGTTTTCTCTGGCTCATCTTCTGTCTGGCTAATCCTGTTTTCTGCTTCTGTTAGTCTGCTTTCCCTTCCCTCAGCTTCCTTCTTCAGTTCACTTATAGTATTAGTTTGTTCTGCTAATTGGCCTGTTAGCTCAGGCATTTCAGCTTTCAGTACTCTAATTATCCCAAGGTACCTACTATTTTCCTTGAGGACCTCATTTGCTGTTTCCCTGTTTCAGATAGGTCTTTCCTCCATAGTTGTCTTCATTGCTGTGTTTATTAGGTTTACTATTGATTGCATACTTTACTTATCTATGGCTTTTTAGACTGATTTGAAGCTTCTTCTGGCATCCTGTCCTGATTCATTGTGGTAGCAGTTTTATTTGCTCTTGATTTAAACTTTTGTTTATTGATGTGGTTTTTAAACTTCTGTCTTGTTGTTCTTTTGTTGTTGTGTTTTGAGTACAAGCCATGCTAAACTAAAAGCTTATCACAAATGCAGTCACCAACCTCAGAAATTACAACAATAGCAACTGAAGCAAGGATTGATGCAGTTCAACTAATACCAGTTAGCCAACAACACCTCCAGTCCAAGAAAAAATACCAACCAAAACCGAAAGAAAAATAAAGAGAAAGGAAAAAAGGGACCAGAAGAATAGACAATTATGCAAATCTACTGTCCATTATACATTCTAGGGATAGCAAGAGGTGAAAGGGACGTAGAAATCACACACACACACACACACACACACTCAAACTCAGAGTTCACTCCCAGTCAGATTTCTTCCCCACAAATGAGTATCAGTAAATTCAAAAAGCAAAAGAAGGAAGAAAAGAAATAAACAAAAAAGAGCAGTGAAAGGAAAGGTATTTTTTTATTTGTTTCGTTTTTTGAGTTAGCTAGTAGGAGAGAGAATGGAGAGTGGAGGGAAGAGGGAGAGAAAAACAAGTTCCTCCAATAGTGGATAGGACACCCAGTCACTTATTGATGGAAAAAACAACAACAGTTAATTTTGGTCAACCTGAAGAAGGAAGAGGTAAAAGGGACACGTGTATATAATAATAGTAATAATAAAATAAAATAGTTTTAAAAATCTTAACTGCTTGGATCAATCAGGATTGGCTGCAGACAGCCTGAGCATATATGGCCAATTATAAGAAGTAGCCAATAAGCAAAACAAACAAATAAACAAAAACAAAACAAAACAAAAACATCCAGGTAGTCTTTCCCGGCAGGTCTGAGAATTGGTCCAGTATTTTCCCACTCAAATAGAGCTTCAGCCACCTAAAAAAAAAAGAGAGAGAGAGAAGGGAAACAGAAAGAAAAAGGCTTGGAATGACACCCTTGTGAGCCAGTAATCTTGGTAAAGGAAACAGCTCAGCAGGAGGCCTGCTAGGATTGGCTGTCCAACCCCTGGGGGATAGTTCTCCAATGGGGGGAGAGGTAAGTTCAGAAATAATCAAGCCAAAGATTTTCCTTTCTTTGTCCTTTTTCCTTTGTTTGCCAGCCCAAGAGTGGGTTATAGGACTCCTCTTTGGCATCACCCTGACTACCCCTTGTTCACCCTCCTACTTATGTCCCAGTATCCTACCCTATCCTTAAGATCCCATATTGTAAACTGCTTTTTTTTGGAGCTCATGCCAGCTGTTGTTTCCAAGTCACCATCTTGGCTCAGCCTCCCTTATCTATGATTCTATAATAGCTTTCAGGATCAGGAGATGGAGCAGTGGATTAGGATGATAGCACAGCGATTTATACAATACACTTTCATTCCTTAGACTTGAAGTTCTCAGATTCAATCTCAAGTACCATCATAACCCAGAACTGAGAAATGCTTTGGTGAAAGGAAAATAAATAAAGTACAGCAGTAAAATCAAGGCAATGTTTTAAACTCCAACATATTCATTTGTTTCTTAATGGTTTGATAACACCTTATGGATGAATAGGACTTAACCCCCACACTAAGATAAATGGAAAGCATATAGTTTATTTTAAGATCACACTCTTCACTGAATTGAACTAGAAGTGACTGAAAGAGCCAAGAAATTTTATAATAGCCTATTACCAGAAGGAAATCTCCAGAGCTATGATCCTAGAAGCCATTTAGCTAATTTTCAGTTGATGTTTATAATGCTTTACCTGCTTTGCATGGAAAAAAGAAAAAGGTGCATATTTAAGACTGTGCACTTGTATTCCTAGTGCCTGTGACCAGATGATGCCACTTTCAAGTTATGTGACTCTGTCCCTCATTTTTTAATCTATGAGCTATAATAGGATGTAAAACCTTGAGGCATGTTGAGTACTAGAGTATGAGAGTCCATTTTGTTCATGGACATAGCAACTTAATTCATGTTATAATTATTTAGGAAACATACATTTTTTAAACTTAATTATTTGCCAGAACATCCACTATGGAAAACACAGTGCTAGGCATAAAGCCTAACAAGTCCTGTGCTCTACTCACAGAGCACCTCTCCAGCTGCATAATTACTATGGTCATTCTTCTTGCTCATGCTCACCTGTGTGCTGAGATTGACTTAAGATTATCAGAGTGAATCTTGACTTTTTCTTCCATTGCCACCTCCAGGTAGAGGGGGATGGCTTTTCCTCAGTAACTCTCCTTGAGGGTTCTTCAGCTGAGCACTTATAAGAGGACACTACACTTCCCCTGGTTTTGCTGTTGGTTAAAGCAAATGGACTTGAAATGGTAGCCCAAATCAGGTGGACCACAGGTACATTATGAGGTGAGTGGCCTTGTGTTCATTGCTTCTCATTACTGACTTAAAAAAATTGAAGAGAAAATGTGTTAAAGGAGGTGTGCAAGTGGTAGCCTGTAGTCTAAAGTCTAAATTGTTGTAAACCAATTGCTCTATACCTGTCATTTGAGGTGGGCACCACAGTCTTTCCCATATCACCACCCCTGGTGTTGCTGATACTAACACAGCCTTTGGTGGTTTGCTCCCAGTCCACAAGGGGGAGGTTTAAACAATTGAGTGCATTTATTACAGGTGAGCATTGTGTTCCCAGAAACCCCACTTACTGACTAGTGCCAAATTACAGCTTTTCCTCTGATTGCCTGGTGTGACTTAAAAAAATGCTCAAACTTTTCTTTTCACTTTAACTTCCATAGCATTTGGGGTCAAATATTTGACTGATTCTAGGTATTTCAATTATTTTTACTCCCCCATCTCATTTCTGGCTTCTGTTTTATACATGTCTTGATTATTTTTCCTTTTTGTTGTCAGTTTTAACCTTTTCCTTGATGCTTTAATGTAGTATCATAAGCTCCCTTAAAATGAATTTGGAGCAGAATGGGAGTATACATGAACAAAACAATAAAACAAGAAACTGAAATTCGGTGTCATGAATGAGCCATGTATGGTGAATGATGAGTTCAGATCTGGCCAACTCTGTAGTCTGGGCTCTTTGGAGTTCCTGCTCTTACTAATAAATAAGCATATAACTTGTTTGTGGGAGTGGGGGATTCTAGGAACTGCTAAAACAAACTGCTGATAGGATGAAACTGATGAGAACTGAGAATCACACTTTTATTTTATATCTAGGAAGGACATATTTATGGAACATTGTGGTCATCAGGGCATAAGTAATCTGTAGAGTCAATCCAAATTGCACTGTAACCTTGATTAACTGAAACTAGTTAGCTCGGGTAATTGAATTGTCAAGTTAACTGAGAATCAACTCAATAAACTGTGCTTTTCCACCTTGACTATTGAAAGGTTTTTTTGCTCCAGTTTCTATAGTGTAAAACATACATTGGGAACATTGTTATAATTCCACATGGAGGTCAATACCAAATGTTAGAACATAGCAGGTCTCTATCTTGATTTTTTAAAAAAATATTTTATTTATTTGTTTACTTTGGATAGAGGCAGAAAAATAGAGAGGGAAAGTGTTGATAAAGAGAGAGAAAGATAAGACACCTGCAGTGTTGTTTCACTACTCATGGGTGCTTGAACCAAGGTGTTTGTATAAGGTAACACATGCACTCAACTGGGTGTGCTACAACCCAGACCTTATAAGTTGACTTTTGATTATTTTGAATATTAGGAGTATTCTTATCCTTATGGTCAAAATAGTTTCTATCAGTTGTCTCTGAGCAAGTGAGTTGATTGAGTATAGACTGTGAGCATGAGACACCCATTGCAAGTCTGTGTGTACCTCAAAGCACACCCTCAATTTTGAAATGAGGAGGAATCTTAATAATGTTGCAGCCAGTGACAAGTCTGTTTTTCTGTGTGATTTGCCAGACTCACTTAAAATCAGAGCTCAACAATTTTCAGTTGTTTGAGAGTCTGAGTTGGCAGGATTTTAGTTAATTAAGATTTTGCTTGCCTGCGTGCAATTCTCATGATCCATAACCATTTACTAAGCCCCTCCTGTGGCCAGAAAAAAATGTCTCAGGCCTTGAGACTGCAAAGATGTGTGAACTTTGTCAGAAATATCAGAGATGGCATATGTGGAAACTCAGCACATCATAAAGGCTCAGTAAGTGGTAGTCAGTAATATTGTGGCACCAAGACTTCTTTGTTCAGAAAAAGGGAGAAGTTCTTCCAAGGTGGTCTGAGAATTGCTGGTATAATTTCTGCAAAGCTTCTTTAGATAGCAGGCTGAAGGGACATGTATGCTCGGTGTGGATACATGTGGCTGCTGTCAATAGCCTGGCCCATGGAACATAGGAAGGTAACGTCTGTATCTGAGTGAGGTGAGGCTGTGCATATACTCTGTGGGTTCACGCCTCCCTCAGCTGTGCAGCTGCCTCCCACAGAAAGAACATCGTGAGTAGAGCTGGTTTTATACGCTTCACATTGAGAGAGAGCAAAGCGTTAGGAGAGTATTTTGCTGAGAAGAGAGGAGGCAGCTGGAGGGAGGTAAGGAAAGGTGTAATGAAAGTGCCAAGTGGGGCAAGGATACAGGAGGAGGAAGGTGACGACAGACCCAGAGTCAGTCCTTTTTCTGGGATTCCATGACTGCCTTGCACAGGAAGACTCTTTCCTGTACACAGGCTCGAAGAAAACCACAAGCCTTGGCTGAGGTAGATGCCAAGGGCTTGTCTTGCTCTTGTGGTTCTGTCAGCCCACAGGGTCAACCTAACCCTCTCCTGTCCACCTCCTCTTTCCTTTTTCTTCCCGTTGGCCTCCATGCCCCCTCCTCTCTGCTCTCCCTCACCTCTCCTCCCCCTCCACTTTTATAAACCCAGGGTGAGAATCTGGGGGGCTTTTCTACTGCCTCCTCCTGCAACCAAATCATTAACATCCTGGTGCTCAGTGGGGCATGCACTCAGTCTGTTATTAATCTCAGTTCAGCTGCCAACCAGGCCCTGTGCAGGTTAGTCTATGGGGAGGGATGGATGTGGCTGTTGGCAAAGTGAGGGTGCTGGATCTGGAACCAGTGTGCCCAGAGCCAAACCTCTCAGAGCTCCCTGCTGGGGTGGCTTTGGGCTGGGAAGCTTGAGTTCTGCGTGTAGGCAGGGGAAGCCCAGGTGTGATCTGCATGAGTCTGTCTCCAGCCTACCCCAAGGCCTGGTAGTGGCTGAGGTGGAGCCCCAGCCCTGTGACACCTCAAAAAGGCCAAAACCCTGCTTAGCAGACATGGTAACATGGTAATAGAGAGGGACCTGCCCACTAGTGTCCTCTTGGTCACTTGTCTGCTCTGAGCCCCAGTCTTCTCATTTCAAAATGGGGGGGCATCCCAAGCCCTACTATTCATGCAGCTCTGGTAAGGCTTGAGTGACTGAGGCAAACTGAGGAAATTCCACGGAGCTTTCTCCAACTGTGACGCAGGGTGTTCTGGCTGGCTCAGGCTACCACAGCAAAGTGCCACAGATGGGTGGCTTCCTTGGCAGCAGATGTTTGCTGGAGGCTGGGAGGCTGGGAGAGGATTGACTGCTCCAGGAGCCACTGTCCTTTGCTGGCAGGTGGCTGAGCTCTCCCAGTGCCTTCACATAGTCTCACCTTTGTGTCTGCTGGCAAGGACACCACAAGGAATACCCATGATTTCATTCAAACTTAATCATCTCTTCCAGGGCTGTGACTCAAAATACAGGTGTATTTTGAGCATTGAGTGTGAGCACTTCCACACACAGGTTTAGGAGTACCTCAGTCAGCTCATGCCCATTTCTTTTATGACTCGTCTTGCTGGACTCAGCAGATGCTTTCACCCAGTGCAGGTGGGAGGATGAAGCTCAAACTGCAGAGGGCTTATGGAGGCTGGGCCAAACTTTAGGGTCTGTATGTCGGGGGGTGGTGGTGGTAGTGAAACCTAGGGCCATCTCTCAAGTCTCCCATGCTTGGTTTCCCATCTCTTCCATGTTGTATCTGTAATGCACTTCCTGTGGGGCTTCTGCTATTGCTCAGCTCTGGCAACTTGGACTTAGTCTCTGCAGACTCTCCCTCCAGGCCCTCAGAGCCATGGTGTCAGCCTACAGGAGAAGAAGAGAGTCTGGAGGAGTCATGAATTACTGGTCGGTAACAAGCTCTGTGACTTTTCCCTTTGACATCTGATTGCCTCCTGCATGGGCAATGGTTAAAGTAAGATGGTGCCTCTCAGAAGGAGGGAGCTGTCCTGGCCCTCTCCCAGATGGATTCTAGCTGCACTGGGGTGCTGGCTCATCTTGCTGGCATCATTCGAATAGTGAGGACTCAGAGAGTTCAAGGGGCAGCTGGCAGGTTTGGGTCATCCCTAGTTCTCCTCCCACCTGGCCACTGGCGGCAGGGCTGGGGTGGCCCTTGAGGGTTCTAGGGGGGCCCTGGTGATGAAGGTGATGTGCATGGAGAGGAAGGAAACACACACAACAAGCTCTGGGAGAAACCTCGTGGACAACTCATTTATTGAGGGACACAAGCAGATAGATATACCCAAGGTTCAGAGAGAAGATTGAGGTAATCATTAAGTAATACACACAGTGCAGAGTTAAGTCTTGACCTGTCAGGTATTTTATCTTAGCTGGGAAGTTACCGTACAGGATCTGGTTATGAGCTCACAATGCTTAGGTAGGCCTTTTACTCTAAGGGTGGATTACAAGCATCTCCGGGTGTGGTGGGGGAAGGGGGCAGTTAAACAAACCATCTGGGGGGGGCAGTTAAACAAAACCAGGATATTTGCAGTGGTTTACAGGTTGGTCATACACAGTAATTTATGGCTTTGTTCAAAGGGAATGGCAGAGCATGTATAGGAAGACGCCCCATCTGGAAAAGCCCATCCATCATAAGCTCATGATATCAGGAGGACCTGCTTAATGTCTCTCCGCCTTAGGAGGGAGGGAACTCAGGGTCAACCTTCTCAGACTCTTATGAAAATAATGGTTTAGAGTTCCCAGACAGTGGGCCCTTTCCCCATAGGCAGGCGCTTGTAGGAGTTGAGGTGAATAGGAGCACAGTCTATGTGCCTGTTTTCCCCCTAGCATCTCTGGTGGTGGGAGTTGGGCTGGAGCCAACAGAGGGAGGTGGTGGGGGCAGCTGAGAGAGGAGAAATAGGGTAAGTGGTCTTTGAGGAAGGGTGTGAGTGCTGGCCTAGCTTTGGTGCTATAGTCAGTGAAGGGTCCTGGCTGGCAAGGTAGGAGGCTGGGGGGTTCAGTGAGGCTCAAGGAAGAGGGGCTCTCTTTCACCATCTTGGGCTTAGCACTCTCTGTTATAAGCATTAGAGGGTCAGGTTAATGTGGCAAGGTGATTTAATAATTTATCCTGGGACTAGGTATGTGGTTCCCCCACTGGATCCTGTAAATAGTAGGTGCCCCAAGCCTAGTATACAACCCAAGCCTCCCACTACTGGTCTCATGTTTCCATACCTGCCTTATTTGGAGGTTCAGCAGACTGGGCATCACACTTACACTGGAGTAGATGGGTTTTTGTGGAAAGTGGGAGAATAGGGGCTTGTGCATTTACTTTTCTGGCCAGCTCAGACTTGTAAGTTTCCTTTTCTCTGAGAAGGTCTATTTTTAGGCCCTGCCAGGTAATGTAGAATTGTCACCAGTGCTGTTCACCCATAAGGATGTTGGGGTGTGGCTGTCCTAATGTGGTGTCTCACATGGAGTGTCCTAAGGAGACAGAGTCTTTGGAGCAGGAGTGGGGGGCTTCAACTGGAGCCATTTATATTTCCATGGTTCTGTGTTGGGAAATTGTGAAGATGTGGTCGAACACTGGCAGGGCCCACAAACCACTATATTTCCATGCAAGTATTATTTACAGATTCCCACCACATTATCCCCTCAGGGTATTGCTAATTCAGTTTAAACCATTGCAACAGTTGCTAAGTACACTTTCACCTTCCCAGCATGCCTTTTGCCTCTCTCCATCTCCTTTCCTAGCCAGTTCAATCTCGACTTGCCACTTCCGAAATTCTCCTATAAAAGTCACTCCTGTTTCCGCTTTCACTTTCTATCTCTCTCTGTGTATCTCTTTCTCTGTCTCTCTTTCCCTCCTTTTCTCTTCTGCATCCCGACCTGGAGAAGACCCAGAGAAGGGCTGGTGAGCATAGTGGGAGGCGGCCATTTTGCTAGCTCCATGTGGCCTAAACCCACTGTGCTTGCACCCAAGTTGGGCTTCTGCATCAATAAAGAATTGTGTTACCATGCCACCACGAGTTCCTGGTCTCTTCTCTCTCCCGCAACACACCCCTACAGTTCTGAATACTAGAAGTGTAACATCAAGATGCTGGCAGAATGGTTGCTAGTGAAGTTGCTCTTAGCTGGCAGATAGCCACCTTTTTGCTGTGTCCTCTCATGTGGAGAGAGTGAGAAAGATGAAGGGGGAGGGGGAGACAGTAGAGAGAGAGGGAAAGAGGGAGAAGAAGAGACTCTGATGTTTCTTCCACTGATTAGGATACATTCTTATAACCACCTGTAACTTAAAATTACCTCCAAATAAAATCACATCAGGGGGTTAAGACATGAACATGTGAATGGTTTTGTGGGGACACTCCGTCTATAACAAAACAGTCATCTTTTGTTGCCATCTCTCTCAATATATCCCCACACCCCAAGTATGAGATTGATAGTCAGAACTGACCAAAAAGCTATATATCAGCATGAAGTGTCATTAAGAGATTGGCCAGACACAGAGGATGGAGGATAGGATTTAGCATCTTACTCAGATCAGACTGCTAACTGATCAGTCCCCTCACTGTGAGCGATGGCAGCCTTTATGATCAGAACTTCCCATCACCTACAGAATCCAGGAACCCCATCCCCTAAAGGGATAGAGCTAAGTGAGCTCCAAGTCTCAGAGGTTGGGGAATGGGAGGCCTGACACAGAGCTGCTCCTCAGAGGAGGAACATGGGAGCTGATGCACAGACAGAGGGCATCAGCCAGGTCTGGGGGTGGGGTGGGGGAAATATAATGAAAAGGTGCTCAATAAGGGGTGACACCAAAGAGGTGATTATAATTTAATTTGGGTTAAGAATTAGAGTAAAGGTGGCACAGACTAGCGGGCGGGCTGCTCCAGACTTACCAGGCAGCGCCGGGCAAGGCGAGTACGCCGGGCATTGTCCTCCACCCGGGAAGGCGGCTCCTCCACCAGCTGGTTGCAGAGCACTGCTGGGCGGCCGGCAGAGGACCCAGAGAGAGCACTTTAGCTCGGGGGCTTTCTCTTGGGAGTCTCCAGGGACCACCGCAACCCTGAGGGCGGATACAAAGACTTCTTGAGTATAGCTCTCATTGGATCAAATGACTTGGAGCTAGTTTTCATTTTCGAGAAATCCTTTAAAAAAGTCTGGGGGGGGGGTTTCCCAGAAGATGGCAGACTGAGAAGCTGCTAGCCGCTGAGCTCCAAACATATCTCCTGGAAACAGTAGGATTTTCTGCCTTTAGCAGGCCAGCCAATAAGGGGCCATAGCGGTGAAACCAAAGAGATGACTATAACTTAATTTGGGATAAGAATTAGAGTAGGGGAAAAAAATTCTTTTTTCTTCCTTTTAATTTTCAAGCATAACTCCTCCCCCCCCCCCATAAGCAGTCCCTGGGGACCAGCTCCTAGCAGGATACCCCACACCACCAAACAGGGTGCTTTTTTGAATTTTTTGATACACATTTTTTGATACACATTTTTTGATACACATTTGGGAATTTCCTTGCACTGCTCTTTAATTACAACTTTTTCTTATCTTCTGCCTTTTCTCTCTCTTGTCTCTCTCTCTCTCTTTCTCTCTTTTTAATCTTGTCATACACTTCTTCCTTCTTCTTTGCCTTTCTGAATTTGTGAATTATTTTGGGGAAGAAATCTGACTCAGAGTGGACTCTCTATGTGTGTATCTCTGCTCTAGTTCCCTTTCCCCTCTTGTTACCCCTAGAATATACAGTGGATAGTAGATTTGCATAACTGTCTATTCTTGCTATCCTCTCTTTCTTTTCTCTTTCTTCACTGGGATTTGGTTACTATTTTTTCACGGACTGGAGAAATTGTTCGGCTAACTGGTAATGATTAAACTACTTCAATACTTACTTCAGTTGCTACTGTACTTCCGGAGGTTGGTGAGTGCAGTTGTCATCAAGGTATTTAGTAAAGTGTTACTTGTACTCAAGACACAACAACTGAGGAACAACAGAGCATTAAAAAAAAAGAAACACATAAATAAAAAAATGGGTAGATCAAAAACAAATAAAACTGCTACTCCAATAAATGAAGACAAGAGCCCAGAAGAAACTACAAATCAGCCAGAAGTAACCAAAGATAAAAAGGTATGCAAGCAATAATAAACTTATTAATCACAGAAATGAAAACAACATTGGAGGAAAGGAATGGCAGTATTAGGGAAACAACAGTTGAGACCCCCAAGGAAAATACTGATTATCTTGAGGCAATTAGAGAACTGAAAGCTGAAATAGCTGTAATGAAGAAAGAAGCTGAGGCAAGGGAAAGCAGACTAACAGAAGCAGAAAACAGAATTAGTCAGACAGAGGATGAGTTAGAGAAAACAAAGAAAGAGGTGAAAGAGCTTAAAAAGAGATTGAGAGACACTGAAAACACCAACAAAGACATATGGGATGATCTCAAAAAAAGTAACATTCGTATAATTGGCCTGCCAGAGGAAGAAAGAGAGGAAGGGGAGGCAAACATTCTAGAGGAAATAATACAAGAAAACTTCCCAGACCTGAATAACAGAAAGGATATCAAGGTTCAAGAGGCCCAGAGAGTACCAAACAGAATCAACCCAGACCTGAAGACACCAAGACACATCATAGTCACAATGAGAAGAAGTAAGGATAAAGAAAGAGAAGAGAGAAACAAAAGAGAAACAAAAGGTCACATACAAGGGAAAACCCATAAGATTATCTGCAGACTTCTCCACCCAAACTCTAAAAGCCAGAAGGGAGTGGCAAGATATCTATCGAGCCCTGAATGAAAAAGGGTTTCAACCAAGGGTAATATATCCTGCTAGACTTTCATTCAAACTAGATGGAGGGATCAAAACCTTCTTAGATAAACAACAGTTAAAGGAGGCAACCATCACCAAGCTGGCCCTGAAAGAGGTACTAAAAGACCTCTTATAAACAAGAACATCACTATAATACTTGCAATATATCAGAGTAAACAAATTTTTTTTAGAACAATGGCACTACAATACATTAAATCCATAATATCAATAAATGTCAATGGCTTAAACTCACCCATCAAAAGGCACAGGGTGGGGGGATGGATCAGAAAACATAACCCAACCATATGCTGCTTGCAAGAATCCCATCTGTCACAACAAGATAAACACAGACTTAAAGTGAAAGGATGGAAAACTATCATACAGGCTAACAGACCACAAAAAAGGGCATGAACAGCCATTCTCATCTCAGACACGATAGATTTTAAATTAAATAAAGTAGTAAAAGATAGGCAAGGACATTACATAATGATTAGAGGATCAATCAGCCAAGAAGACTTAACAATTATTAACATCTATGCACCCAATGAGGGACCATCTAAATACATTAAGCATCTACTGAAAGAATTTCAAAAATACATCAATAGTAATACAATAATAGTGGGAGACTTCAATACCCCACTCTCACACTTAGACAGATAAACAAAGCAGAGAACCAATAAAGATACAAGAGAATTGAATGAAGAGATTGACAGACTAGACCTCTTGGACATTTTCAGAGTCCTCCACCCCAAAAAACTGGAATACACCTTCTTTTCAAATCCACATAACACATACTCAAGGATAGACCACATGATAGGCCACAAAGACAGCATCAATAAATTCAAGAGCATTGAAATCATCCCAAGTATCTTCTCAGAACACAGTGGAGTAAAACCCAGGTGCCCAACAACAGATGAGTGGCTAAGAAAGTTGTGGTATATATACACAATGGAATACTATGCAGCTATCAAAAACAGAGAACCCACCTTCTCTGACCCATCTTGGACAGAGCTAGAAGGAATTATGTTAAGTGAACTAAGTCAGAAAGATAAAGATGAGTATGGGATGATCCCACTCATCAACAGAAGCTGACTAAGAAGATCTGAAAGGGAAACTAAAAGCAGGACCTGATCAAATTGTAAGTAGCGCACCAAAGTAAAAACCCTGTGGTGAGGGGTAGACATGCAGCTCTTGGGCCAGTGGGAGGTGGGAGTGGGCGGGAGCGATGGGTCACAGTCCTTTGGTGGTGGGAATGGTGTTTATGTACACTCCTCGCAAAATGTAGACATATAAATCAGTAGTTAATTAATATGAGAGGGGGAAAATCAATTGTATGTCTCAAAGTTTCTCAAAAGACAAACTGAATCTTTTTAATATATAGGCTGTGTATTTGATATGCGGACTCTCTCAAAAGCCTAGACCAAGTAGATTAGAATCATCCAATAGCACAGCTATATACAAGATACTGGATACTGTACAGCAAACCATAACAAAGGGACTTTTCAAAGTTAACCCAATTACCAAATAATGTGATGATAACATTAACTATCGATTGTCTTTTTGAACCCTAAGACAGCAGGAACCTCACATCTCCACTATAGAGCCCCTACTTCCCCCAGTCCTGGAACCCTTGGATAGGGCCCACTTTCCCGTATGCCTCTCCAAATCCAAACCAAATAATATTGCATCCGCCGATCACAACCTAACCAACGCAATGATTGCCACCTCAACATGCTTCACCTCAGACTGTGTCCAGAGACTTCACGTGTGGAATGACAACCCTTCAGCTTCATTACTCGGGTGAGACCTTTCCTTTTATAGTACACTCTAATTTCATCTCAGGTAGTTCACTTTCTAACAAAGTCCCATAACCTAAATATACACCAGTTTCTGTGAGAGCGAGCTTTTGTGCACATGTATCCATAAACTACTGCAAAATATATACCTGAAAGCAGAAGTACACTAGAGTTTGCAGTGAGTACCTCCCTAACACTTCCTCTCCACTATTCCAAGCTTGGGATCCTTGATTGCTCAACAAATTGTTTGGCTTCATATGTTAACTCTCTTTTCAATCACCAGGTTCCAGATGCCACCAGGATGCTGGCCAGGCTTCCCTGGATTGAAGACCCCACCAATGTGTCCTGGAGCTCAGCTTCCCCAGAGACACACCTTACTAGGGAAAGAGAGAGGCCGACTGGGAGTATGGACCGACCAGTCAACGCCCATGTTCAGTGGGGAAGCAATTACAGAAGCCAGACCTTCTACCTTCTACAACCCTCAACGACCCTGGGTCCATGCTCCCAGAGGGCTAGAGAATGGGAAAGCTATCATGGGAGGGGGTGGGTTATGGGGATTGGGTGGTGGGAATTGTGTGGAGTTGTCCCCCTCCTACCTTATGTTTTTGTTCATTAATCCTTTCTTAAATAAAAAATTAAAAAAAGAGAACATTCCTACTTTGAAAAACTTCGAGACATACAATGAATTTTCCCCCTCGTATTAATTAACTAGAGATTTATATGACTACATTTTACTAGGAGTGTACATAAACACCATTCCCACCACCAAAAGACTGTGACCCATCCCTCCCACCCACTCCCACCCCCCACTGGCCCAGGAAGCTGCATGTCTACCCCTCACCACAGGGCTTTTACTTTGGTGCCCTACTTATAATTTGGTCAGGTCCTGCTTTTGGTTTCCCTTTCAGATCTTCTTACCCAACTTCTGTTGATGAGTGGGATCATCCCATACTCATCTTTGTCTTTCTGACTTAGCTCACTTAACATAATTCTTTCCAGCTCTGTCCTTTTAATATATAGGCTGTGTAATTGATATGCAGACTCTCTCAAAAGCCTAGACCAAATAGATCAGAAGCAACCAATAGCACAGCTATATACAAGATACTGGGTACTGTACAGCAAACCCTAACAAAAAGACTTTTCAAAGTTAACCCAATTACCAAATAATGTGATGATAACATTAACTATCGATTGTCTTTTTGAGCCCTAAGACAGCAGGAACCTCACATCTCCACTATAGAGCCTCTACTTCCCCCAGTCCTGGAACCCTTGGATAGAGCCCACTTTCCTGTATGCCTCTCCCAATCCATATCAAATAATATTGCATCTGCCGATCACAACCTAACCAATACAATGATTGCCACCTCAACATGCTTCACTTCAGACTGTGTCCAGAGACTTCACGTGTGGAATGACAACCCTTCAGCTTCATTACTCGGGTGAGACCTTTCCTTTCATAGTATACTCTAATTCCATCTCAGGTGGTTCACTTTCTGACAAAGTCCCAAAACCTAGAAATATACCAGTTTCTGTGAGAGAGAGCATATGTTCACACGTATCCATAAACTACTGCAAAATATATACCTGAAAGCAGAAGTACACTAGAGTTTGCAGTGAGTACCCCCCCTCAACACTTCCTCTCCACTATTCCAAGCTTTGGGTCCATGATTGCTCAACAATTTGTTTGGCTTCGTATGTTAACTCTGTTTTCAGTCACCAGGTTCCAGATGTCATCAGGATGCCGGCCAGGCTTCCCTGGACTGAAGACCCCACCAATGTGGCCTGGAGCTCCGCTTCCCCAGAGACCCATCCTACTAGGGAAAGATAGAGGCAGACTGGGAGTATGGACTGACCAGTCAACGCCCATGTTCAGCGGGGAAGCAATTACAGAAGCCAGACCTTCTACCTTCTGCAACCCACAATGACCCTGGGTCCATGCTCCCAGAGGGATAGGGAATGGGAAAGCTATCATGGGAGGGGGTGGGATATGGAGATTGGGTGGTGGTAACTATGTGGAGTTGTACCCCTTCTACCCTATGGTTTTGTTAATTAATCCTTTCTTAAATAAAAAAGGAAAAAAAAAAAGAACCTACCTGCTTCAGCCCAGGGCCTCTGATTATTGGCTTGGATCCCACAGACAGAAAAAAATATGTAGTAAGTATAAATTGATAAAAGATTACCAGCTCTGGGTTTTGCTAAGGAAGGAGAAAACCCCTTCATTTGTAAATATTGTGGCTCTTTTCTAAAATAGTAGTGGAAAAAACCTGGTTTTATCATTCACATGACCTAAAAAAAGAAGAATCTCTTTAAAGTGAATAGATTGCGGTGGGCAGGGGTGGGTGATGGTGTGCCCAGTAGGATACACATGTTACCACCATGTATAAGGACCTGAGTTCTAGATCCTGATCCCCATTTACAGAGAGGGAAGCTTGATGAGCAGAACTGCAGGTGTTTCTCTACTCCCCCTTATTTTTGCCTCCAGGGTTACTTCTGGGGCTCAGTGCCTGCACTATGAATCTACTGCTCTTAGAGGCCATTTTTCCCATTTTGTTGCCCTTTTTGTTACCCTTATTGTTGTCATTATTATTGTTGCTGTCATTGCAATTGCTGTTATTGGATAGGACAGACAGAAATCAAGAAGGGCGATGGAGAGAGAAAGACAGACACCTGCAGACCTACTTCACCACCTGTGAAGCAACCCTCCTGCAGGTGGGAGCTAGGAGCTTGAACCGGGATCCTTGAGCTAGTCCTTGTGCTTTGCAGCATGTGCACTTAACCAGATACATTACCACCACCCCCACCCCCACTTTCTTTCTTCCTATCCCCTCTCAATTTCTCTTTGTCTCCATCAAAAGAGGAAGGAATAAAAAAGTAACAAAATGGCTGCTGAGAGTGATGGAGTCACTGTACAGCCATTGAGCCCTAGTGATGGCAATAAAAAAATATAAATAAGGGAAAGGAAAGAAAAGAAAAAAATTGAATAGATGGTATGGTGCATTGGTGGTAATTTACTGTGTTAACTTTTTTTTTTTTTTTGCTAATTTTGCTGAGGCCAAAGAAAACTTCAATAACCTGAGCTGAAACTTGATAGTTGACGATGACGATCATCATGATAAGTGTGTGTGTGTGTGTGTGAGAGAGAGAGAGAGAGAGAGAATGGGAGAGAGAGAGAAAGAGAGGGAGTTGTGTACAGGAAAGAATCGGAAGGCTGTCATTGGTGTGGTGGGGCCTTGATTTCATGAAACCCTGTCTACTGTCTGTGGGGACAGCCTTCTTTTGAGAACCCTTTCCACCCCTGTGAGGCCTCTTCCTATTTATGAACTGACCCAACCTTAGGCCCATCTCCTGGTCTGAGGAGGGGCCATGAACAGCCCCATCAGACTTCTCACATGCTGCCAAGAGGCATCCGTGCTCTGCAGCAGAGCCCTTACATCCTCCTGACACATAGTCGCTTGGGGAAGCAAAACTGGGTCAAGTTCTTATTCAGGAAAGGACTGCTGTCCCTCAAGGCCTGGCCCTGCCTCAGCCTCTCACATGACTCAGGACCGTGAACAGCAATTACCCTTCAGTGTCCAGCTGGGACAGACCCACAAGTGGCCTCAAAGCTTTCTGAGGAGACCCCTTGTGTCTCTCTCCTTTTAAAAAAATTATTATCTTTATTTATTGGATACAGAAAGTCAGTAATCAAAAGAGAAGTGGGAGATAAAGAGCAAGTGAGACAAGAGAGATACCTGCAAAACTTTCCCCCTGCAGGTGGGGTCCAGAGGCTTAAATCTGGATCCTTAGGTATTATAACATGTGCATTCAACAAGGTATGCCACCACCCAGCCCCGTCCTCTCTTCTTATTTCTGTGAGATGATGCACCTGCCTTTGTTTGGTCTGCAGTTCTCTCTCCAAATTCTGCATCATCTCTGTCTCTATGACTTTGCTTTTAGTTTCTTCTGAAAAGCTTACTCTTACAGACCATTGCCCAACAAAAAGGTCAGCTAAAATGTCACCTCCTCCAGGAAGTATCACTGCAATAAAGACTGATCTTGCCCTCCCAACCCCCCAGGGGGAGGCTCAGGACAAGTAATCTGACCTCTCACTCCATCTTTTAAAGGACATCTCCTTGCCCCCTCTGACCTGCCTTGGGGTAAGTTTTTATCATTTGACTTAAACATTCAGATGAGTCTCCTCAGCTCCCTCCCCTCCCCCACCTGCTGATTTTGCCAATTATTTTTTGCTCTACTTTTTTTTCTTCTGTTTTTAAGTTTGCCTTTTAAGGGGTAATTTTTAAATGCTTATTATTTCTCATTGATTTTACTTCCTTGGCTAGGGAAAAAGAAATGGCAGCTTGGGGGAGCACTGGGAGCCAGCATGGGAGTAAGGGAGAGGACAGGGGCTCTGTGGCTGGGTTGAAGAAAACTAGAGCTGGGGTCAGTCCCAGATGCACCCTTCAGCCTCTCACAATATGGGGGATCAATGCCACCTGCCTGAGCCTTAGCACTTTCATCTACCAAGAGAGAAAACCTGAGTACACTGGGTTGCTGAGAGAGTCAGTCGGGGCTCAGCAGAGAAGACATCCCATTCCAGACTCTTAAATCAAACCTCCTTCCCATCCTCACTCCCCAGCAGGTCTTTGTGAAAGCACTGACATCTCTGTCAATGAAGTTGTCACAAACCTGCAGGCCGCCATTCTGTGAGACAGAGTGGTGACGGTACAGGGACAAGAAGCTGGGCCACAGCACTGGACACACATGCCCATCTCCTCCAGCACACCTCGTGGCTGTAGAGGCATTGACTGGCACTGGAACTATAATGCTGGCATCCAGGCCACTGGGAGAACTGCTTGTGTTCACAGTCAGAATTTTCTGTCACTTTCTGCAGATGGGGAACAGCATTGCTTTTCCCCTGGGTATGCCACGCTCTGTGTGAGGAGAGAGACTTCTACTTATTCCTCTACTTCCCTCTGCCTGCCAGTTTCTGGCCTATGGGAGCTGTATAGTGAAGGCTTATCTGAAGGGAAACTAGCATGAAAGCCCTAAGGAAGAGGCTCAGAAGCCAAGGAAGGGAAAATGTTCTGTGGAACCACTGAGGGAAGAGAAGATACTAGCTTACAATTCTTCAGCTTCAAGTTCACTAGGTGACAAATGCTGCAATAGGACTTAGGTTCCAGTGTCTGTGGATTCCTTGCCTTTTGACAGGTCTGGGACCCTGTGCAGAATTAAGTGCTCCAGGGAAATGCCCTGATTTAGTCTCATTATTATTTTTTCCTTCAATGAATCCTCTTAAGCCCTCAGTGTTAGAGGCTCAGGCTTGCTCTTGGGGGCTGACATCTCACCATATGGCCAGATGTGATCTTAGTTACTGGCTCCCCAGAGGAGAGCTCAAGGGTATTTGGGAGTAGAAGCAGGGCTTCTGGTATTTGGGAGCAGAAGCAGGGCATCTGGACCAGGGGAAGGAGCTGGTAGAGTCAGGAAATGGCAGTGGTATCAATTCTCATTGATACCCAGAGGGGTGACTGTCTAGGCACCACTCTGCCACCCAAATCATTTTCTAAAATATGTACCTGACCAACTCAGGTCCTGCTTCAGCAGCTACTGCCAGAGTTCCCCTCTGTTCTATATATATTCCAATACATATTCCAAGCCCTTAGAGTGGCCTGAACCATTCACCCCATCTCGCCAGACTGGGTGCCCCAACCTCACATGTTCCATAGCAACAGTCTACAATGCACTTCTCATACCTCTGCTTGAGTATTTGCTTATGCTTGAAATGTCTTTCCCATGCCCACTGTACTTGGCTCTTCCTTTATTTTACATGCTTCCACGTATATAGCTAAGGTACCTGTCTCCTAGGGCCTGCATTAAGGACACAGAGATTTTCTGAGATCCCAGCTTTGCTTGAGGGAGCCTGGCATGGGGTCTATGATTTGTGTTTTCTCACAAGCTCCTGGTGATGTTGGTCTTGCTGGTCTTGGATCAGACTTCAAATACTAACACAGTTTAGGCTATAGGTCTGGTTCAAGTGGAAACTAGGACAGGACTCCCTAATCTCTCTCTCTGTGTATGCGTGTGTGTGTGTGTGCGTGTATGTGTGTGTGTGTGTGTGTGTGTGTGTATGTGTGTGTGTGTGTGTATGTGTGTGTGTGTAAGATTCCTTTGGGAATCAGACAAAATGAATCTCTCTGAAATGAAGATGCTTTTGCATATTTGTACGTATTTTCGGAGACTATATGGCCTCTGAAGGTCATTCCTGACCTTCCAAGTGGGAAACCCTGAGCCCAGGGCCTGCTTAATATAGTGGTCAAGTTCAGGGGTTCACAGGTTTACAAATCAGCTTCTCACCAAGGATTGTGAGGCTTTTTAAGGAGGAAGCTAGTCAGGTTTATTTTTCTCATTAGAAAATATGTTTAAGCTTTTTGAGAAAAATGGTACTAGAAGTAATTTTCTCAAAAGTTTATGGTGAGGATTCAAAGTGGATAATGTGGGCTGATGAAATAACTCACTTGGATAGTGTGTTGCTTTGCCATATGCATGACCCAGGTTTAAGACCATGATATTGAAGAAAGCTCAAATACTATGGTCTCCTTTACTCTCTCTTTGCCTCTCTGTCTCTCTCTTCTTAGAGAGAAAGAAAATGTGGGCAATGCATAAAAGCTGCCTAGTATGATCTAATCAAACTTTTGGCAAGTATTCTGGTCATCTATGCCCATGTGTTAAGTGTAGTGATGCTAAAATAGCTGTGGCTGGATGAATTATATCACACAGTAGCAGTCTGTGAGACTCGGTCCTCTGACCAGCCCCAAAGTGAGCTGGGAGCAGAGTCACGAGGACACCAGGACATTAGGTAACCTTAAGACCAGAACCAACAATTTAAAAAATATTTTATTTTTTATTAATGAAAAAGATAGGAGGAGAGAGAGAAATGACCAGACATCATTCTGGTAAATGTGCTGCCAGAGATTGAATTCAGAAACTCATACTTGAGAGTCCAGTGCTTTATCCACTCCTGGACCACCAGATCCAACAACTTGTATGGCTTTATCTGTTAACTGTTTTTCAGCCACCAGGTTCCAGATGCTACCATGATGCCAAAAGGACTTCCCTGGACAGATGACCCCACCAATGTGCAATGGAGCTCTGCTCCCTCAGATCCCTGCCCCAGGGATCTGAGAGACAGGCTGGGAGTATGGATCAACCTGTCAAGGCCTATGTTCAGCGAGGAAGCAGTTCCAGAAGCCAGACCTTCCACATTCTGTACCCCATAATAATCCTGGTTCCATACTCCCAGAAGGTTAAATAATAGGAAAATTATCAGGGGATGGGATGGGATACGGAGCTCTGGTGGTAGCAATTGTACCCCTCATATCCTATGGTCTTGTCAGTGTTTCCATTTTATAAATAAATAAATTAAAAAAATAAAAAAAATTTAAAAAGACCAGAGCCACTCTGCCTCTGCAAAGGCACAGCTCCTGTAGCCTCCTGCTATTCCCCCAACTTCCCTTTCTCTGAATTTCCATAAATGAGAGCCAATAAGCAAATGTTTTTTTCTCTCATAATAATATTTAAATATTTTTTTCTCATAAGAATATTTAAATTATTTCCCACATTTTAATAAAACAAGATTAACTTCAATTTTCATTATTTTTGGCAATGTCACAAAGCTGCTTGTAAACTTTTCTCAACACATTAGTCGCTTGGTTAATGATTAGCCATTAATTTTGGTGAGGCTTTCTATAAAGTGATGGCTCCAAAATGCTATTTACCTGTTTATTCATACTTTCCAACAAAGACCTATTTTTCTTTATAGCAAACCCAATATATACAGCCAGTTTCAGTTATTTATTTTTTACAAAGGAATCTTGACCTATAAAACAGCAACAACAAACCTTTATTTTATTCGAATTTCAAAACAATTGATTCATGCATTTTAGAAGTTATGTAAATGAGTTTCTTTTGATTTTAGAGAATTCTTTTTTGGAACTGATTTTGGGATTCTGTATTAGTTACCATTACCAAGGCACAGGGACTGTCACATAATGGATATATTTAGTAAGAATGACAAGGCTGATAATTATGTACACGAAGCCTCAGAAAAGGGATTGTTTACTTTGATGTTTAATTTCAGCAGACTTCTTTAGTTTGTTAAACTTAATCAAAAGTAATCAAAATACACTAGTGTAAATTATAGCAAATTAATTTCAAACCAAGGAAAAACATTATGTCTTTCAAATTTGGATGCTGATCTGAAACTTCTGAATGAACCCCTCAAAGCAAGGAAGGGCTAAGATTTTGCCTGTGGACTGTTTGTTGAGAGCTTGAATTACAAAGTCTGTGCAAGAACTGAAGTGGGCGGGGGTTGGTTTCCAAGAAAGAATTGTATCTTCAGAGAAGGTCAAAGGCCTAGGAATGACCTTTATTTAGGTATTTAAGTGAATGTACTCTGCAGCATTTTAAATTCACTAAACTCAACTTCTCAAGTTTGGTCTTCTAATCTGTTCAACAACATAATATTCTTTTTTTGTTGTTGTTTGTTGCCATCAGGGTTATAACTGGGACACAACTCCACCATTTCTGGTGGTCATCTTTTTTCCTTTTCTTTCTTTCTCTCTCTCTATCTGACAGATTAGAGGCAGAGAGAAGGAGAGACACCTATCATATTGCTTCACTATTTGTGAAGCTTCCTCTTAGTTAAGTGGGGACTAGAGGCTTGAACTTGACATAATTCCTGGCTTGCCACTACTTTAATAAAGAACAACATACTTTTATCAACTTTATTGAGCTTTTTTTGCTCCTTGCCAAGTCCTGTGTCTTATCTTCCTTAAACCAGATAATGATTCCTTGAGCTGGGTACTTCACTGAGGAGATAAGGACTCAGTTCTAAGATACTAAGTGCAGGCACTCTCTGTATAGATTGCTACTCTAGGGACATTATATTTAATTCCACAGACTTCTTTGGTTTGACAGCTTAATCAGGAGCAATCAAAATATGCTTATGAACATATAGAAAATTAATTTCAAGGCAATGTGAAAGATGATATTTTCCTGCTTTGGAGAATCAAGTGAGAAAATGAATGTGAAAGTATTTTGTAAGATGTTGACTGCTATGCAAATAAACAGTATTAACAGTGGGAGAGCAGGGAAATCAGAGTACATGGAAACAAGATTCACAATGAAGGCACTCAAAATGCTCATGACACATACATGGGAGGCTAGTTTTCATTTTCATAGATTTGGAATTCAGTGGGGCCCACTGAGTCATTCAATCACTGATTCACTGAGCATGTGTTCTGAGTTTATCAAGAGCATAGTAGACACAGTTTGGTGTCATTCTGGCCTTAGGGATCTGGTGACATAACAACAAGAGACAAATAAGTAGTTCATAATAACCCAGTGGTCCACAGTATAGGATAAAATTAGGACATTTGTTTGTCAGTATTTTAGCAATGGGGCTGTTTACTAGTGTGTCTTAGCACCTGCACCCAGAACACTAGTACCAAATATCTGATAAGGTTGGTTGAATAAGCAGATCATGGATCTAAGGTAGGCAACTAGGTTTAATGGAAGTCAGTTCAACATCTACTATATAAGCCTGGTATTTATGGGAACAAAGATTCTGAAGTACAATCCAGGATGAAGTGTACTTGATTGATGATCTTGATTATCAATTGATCAGTTGATCATCACTTCAGGATAAAGGAGTTGGCATATTTATCGGGTGAAACATTAAAAAACAGTAGACTATTGTGTCATGCTGAAGCTGGGTTTTGTGCTCTTGCTGCAGAGGGTGGGATTTATTCTGTAGCTCTTTGAGGAGAGGCTTAGTCTAACACTGTGAGACAGTTTGCTGTGGGTATTTTGAAGGCCAGGCTGCCTGTAGCTTGAATTGCTGGACTTCTCTTTGCCAGCTGGGTTAATATGGGATAATTACTTAACCTCTCTTCACCTTGAGTCATTAAGTACAAAATGGGAATGATAATTGTCTTGTTTTGGGGGTTTGTTAGATCTTCTAGGTGTAAAACACTTACTACCCTGCCAGATATATAAGTATCTCTTGGCTTGGTTTTGGCTCATATTACTAATTGATGTTCAACATGGTCCAGGTGGGAACCTTAGTTTTGTCACTTATTAGTTCTGTTATCCTGACATCTGGCACAAGCTCTGCAACCTTCACTTTTTCTCTTTTGTAAACATCTATGTGGGGTGGCATGCACAAAAATTCCTCTGTATGGTGTCTACCGTAAGACAAGCCAAACAAATCTGGTTTAGAAAATGACTGGGCCCAGATTCAGTCTTGGTCTTCAACACTGAAGAAAGTATTGGTTATCTGGTGCTTCCTCCATGCCCCACCATATCTCTTTCTCTATTTGAAAAAGCTGGCCAGGAGTGGCAAAGCCCCAGTAACAACAGAAAATTAAAAATAAAAGATTATTGGTGAGATGACTGAAAGATTTTGTTTGTTTGTTTTGTTTTTAATTGGTGCCAGGTTTATCACTGGGGCTAGGTGCCCACATGATGAATCCCCTGTTAGAGGTGGCCATTTTTGCATTCTTTTTAAATTTAATTAAAAAAAACTTTATTTATTGGATAGAGACAGGCAGAAATTGAGACGGGAGAGGCTGGTAGAGAAGGGAAAGAAACAGAGACACATGCAGCCCTGCTCCACCACTTGCAAAGCTTTCCCCACGCAGGTGGGGACTGGGGGCTCAAACCCAGGTCCTCGAGCATTGTAACATGTGTGCTCAACCAGGTGTGCCACTGCCTGGCTCCCATTTTTTCCATTTTTTAAAGTGATATAATCATGATTGACAAGACTGTAGGATAAAAGGGACACAATTCCCATACAATTCCCACCACCAGAGTTCTGTATCCCATCCCCTTCACTGGAATCTTCCCTATTCTTTATCCCTTTGGGTATATGGACCAAAGATCTTTATGAGATGCAAAAAGTGGGAGGTCTCCCTCTTTCTTTCCTTTTTCTTCTTTATTTGATAGGACAAAGTGGAAGTGAAAAGGGAGGGGGAGAGATAGGGAGACACCTGCATCACTCTTCGACTTCTTGTGAAGCTTCTTTTCCTACATGTAGGAATAGGAGGCTTGATCCCAAGTCCTTGTGCATGGCAATGTATGTATCCAATCAAGTTGTCACTGCCCAGTGCCTCTAACAGAAAGTTATTTTTTTTAATTGAGGGGGTTAATGGTTCACATTAAACAGTAAGTACAATTGGTGGTACATGTGTACAATTTCTCAATTTTCTGCAAGATATTCTAACTCCCATCTAGGTCCTCCTCCACCATAATATACCAGGACTCTATTTTTCAACTTCTGTCTATGAATGAGATCATCCCAAATTCATCCTTCTCTTTCTGGCTTACCTCACTTAACATGATTCCTTTAGGTTCCATCCAAAATGAAGTGAAGGTGAATTCATCATTCTTAATAACTGAATAGTATCCCATTATGTGTTCACACCACAACTTAATTAGATACTCATCTGTTGTTGGGTGCTGAGATTGCTTCCAGGGTTTGGCTATTGCAAATTCTGTTTCTATGATCATAGGTATACATTGATATTTTTGGGTGGGTGTGTTTGTTCCTTAGGATATATCTCCAGGAGAGGAATTGGTGAGTCATGGGGGACTTACTTGGAGGCTGTTTGGTCACCATGAGACAAGGGAATAAACTTTTGTGAAGCCAGAATTATAGCAATAACTTTCAGGGTAACGGAAAGAAAGGGGGACCTAAGTTTGAGTGACTTTATTGTAGGACCTGGAGTCTTCTGGGAGAGAAGTGGAGTAAAGGGAAAGGAGGAGTGATGAGCTCCTGGGAGCACATCTCTACATGGGCTAAGATGAAGAACTCTAGAACAGTGGGCTTGGGATGAAGTCAGGTCAGAGACATATTGGTGAAGGCTTCAAAGAAGATGTCATGGAAGATAACCTCATTTTCACAGAGCTTGTAATTTGGGGAAAGTTAAGTTTACTTTTATCCACATTACTTATTTTATTGTGGTAAACTATTTATTACATAAATTTTGCTATTTTAATCATTTTAAGTGTACAGATAAGTGACATTAAGTACATTCATCCTCCTCTATTCTCATCAAATTTCCCCATTCTCTCATGTCGCAGGTCCTGAAAACCAAAATCTTATGTTCTGTCTTTATGAGTTCAATAATTCTAGGTACTGGATATAAATGAAATTTTTCTTTAAATCAGAGTACTGCTTGACTCGTAGTTAAGGTGGTACTGGGGATTGAACCTGGGACATCAGAGTCTCAGGCTTAAAAGTATTTTTACATAATCATGATGCTATTTCCCTGACCCCTCCATATAAATGAAATTAGAGCATGCACGTCCTTTTGGGACTGACTCTTTCACATCATAATTTCTCCAGGTTTCACTCATACTGTAGCATATGTCCAAATTTACTCCCTTCTAAAGGTTGAATTCTACACTATTGTATGTCAACTCTATTTTGTGTCATAAGTGTATTTTATCAACTCTTATGCTGAAGTATATTGTTTTGCTTTCACCTTTGGTTATTGTGAACATTGACATATACATATGTGTTCAAGACTCTACTACAAATTCTCTCTTTATATACCCAGAAATAAAATTGATGGACTAAATGGTAATTTTACTTTTAATTAATTTTTTAAATTTTTTATTTATAAAAAACATTGACAAAACCATAGTATAAGAGGGGACAGCTTTGCACAATTCCTACCACCAGAACTCTGTATCCCATCCCCTCCACTGATACCTTTCCTATTCTTTAACCCTCTGGGAATATAGACCCAAGGTCATTGTGGGATGCAGAAGGTTGAAGGTCTGGCTTCTGTAACTGCTTTCCTTTTGAACACGGGCATTGAAAGGTCTATCCATACTCCCAGTCTATCTCTCTCTTTCCCTAGTGGGGAAGGGCTCTGGGGAAGCAGAGCTCCAGGACACATTGGTGGAGTCGTCTGTCCAGGGAAGTCTGGTCAGCATCATGCTAGTATCTGGAACCTGGTGGCTGACAAGAGAGTTAATATACAAAGCCAAACAAATTGTTGATCAATCATTGATCTAAGGGCTGGAATAGTGCATATGAAGAGTTGGGGGTCCTCCGTTTTGTAGATAGCTAGTAGGCATATTTTAGTTAAGGGGCCTGTGGCTATACTAGTTTTTTTTCTTCCCCTTTTTCTTTTTGCCCCTCAGCCTGAAATCTAATATGCCAGTGGATCCAAGTTATTGTCTGCGGAGATGATGTCATGGCTGGAAAATGGACCAGAAAGCTGGATCAGGAAAGAGAGTAGCTCCCTAATATGGGAAAGGGGTATAAATATTGTTGACTATAAACCCCATCAATTTGATGTGATCTGGGGCCCATAATCAGCTTAGAAGCCTGTGTGACCTCTGTATCCCTCTAGATCTGAGCTCACATTCTGTGGTTATGAGTAGGAACATTCCATGCTGCCCTAGTATCTATACATCTTCCTCAGGTGTATCATAGAGTATGTTGTCCATCCTCCCTTCAGAGGATGGAACATTCTCTACCATTGCTGATCCAAGTTGAAGGCAAGGTCCTATGGGGGCCCACAAAGCGGTCTATTTTGTTGTTCATGATAGAGATGACTGGTAATTATGGAGAGAGGGATTTATTCGAGTTCTAGGTCCATCAAGTCTGTTTGGGAATCTCAGGATTCCCCGATTAGGTCCCAGCTGATGGAATGAACTGATAGTGACTAAAGAGTCATTTTTAAAGTATGCCAGTCTCTTGCCCTTATTCAGCTTTTGCAGTCCTTGCTTTGATGAGGTTAGCTTTGGATTGAATGAGATAACTGTAATAGAAAGTAGGTGAGGAGGCTAAGTCTAAGACACTGTTTCATTATGAACTTGATACTGATTCACTACAGACTATTGTGTATTTTGCTTTCAGGTATATATTTTGCCCTAATTTATGGATACATGTGAACATATGCTCTATCTTACAGGACCTGGCCTATATCTAGGTTTTGGGACTTTGTTAGTAAGTGAACCTCCTGGAATGAAAGGAAAGGTCTCACCTGAGTAATGAGAGTGAAGGGTTGGCATTCCATGCCTGATGTCTCTGGACAGAGTCTGAAGTAAAGCATGCTGAGGTCGTACTCATTGCATTGAGTAGGTTGGGATCAGCAGATGCAATATCTTTTGGTATGTCTTAGAGAAACATGCAGGAAAGTGAGCCCCCAGAGGTTCCAGGATTGGGGGAAATATAGGCTTTATAGAGGAAGTGGGAGGTTCCTGCTAGGGTTTAAGAAGACAATAGATAGTTATTGTTATAATCACATTGTTTGGCATTTGGGTTAACTTTGAAAAATCTCTTTGTTAGGATTTGCTGTATCATACACAACATCACCATATTTTATGTCTTTTGACATTATTTGTATATAGCTATGCCACTGGTTGCTTCTGTTCTCCCTGGTCTAAGCTTTTAAGAGAGTCAACATATCAAAGACTCAGCCTATGTATTAAAAAGTCTCAGTCTGTGCTTTAAAAAGTTTGAGACATTCAATAAGTTTTTCCCCTCTCAGATTACTTAGTGACTTATATGACTACAAATTAATAGGAGTGTACATAAACAACATTCTCACCACCAAAAGACTGTGTCCCATCCCATACTCCCTTCTCTCCCCCCTCCCCCCTGCCCCTGCCCAGCCCCATGAAGCTGAACATCCACCCTCACCCTCTACCCAGGGTTTTTACTTTGGTGCCCTACTACAAATTTAGTCAGATCCTGCTTTGAGTTTTCCCTTCTATTATTCTTTCTCAACTTCTGTTGATGAGTGCGATCATCCCATACTCATCTTTATCTTTCTGACTTAGCTTACTTAACATAATTCCTTCTAGCTCCATCCAAGATGGGTCAGAGAAGGTGGGTTCATTGTTCTTAATAGCATAGTATTCCATTATATATCATAGCTTTCTGAACCACTCATCGGTTGTTGGGCACCTGGGTTGCTTCTAGGTTTAGCTATTACGAATTATGCTGCTATGAACATAAGTGTACACATATCTTTTTGGTTAGGTATGATGGAGTCCTTGGGGTATGATATTTTTAATTTCTTTAAGAACCATCCTATAGTATTTTACAGCAGCAATGCCATTTCAAATTCCCACCAGTGACACATAAGAATTCTGATTTCTCTACATCCCCACAATACTTTTTTAAATGTATTTATTTTAAATGATAGAGATAGAGACCAATATATGCTAAACACTGGCCGATGGTGGTGCTGGGCATGGAACCTGGGACCTCTAGGCCTCAGACATGAATTTTTTTGCATTAACCAATATGCTGTCCCCTACCCCACCCCTCCCAAAATACTTTTTATTTTGTGGTTTGTTTGCTTTACGCTCCTAGCTATTCTTATATGTAAGGAGAGTGTATGCCTATGGGGTTTTTTTTTGCATTTCCCTAATGATTAGTGCTGTTGAGCATCTCATCTTACTCGTATTAGTTATTTGTCAATCTTTGTAGGAGAATTAATAATTCCATATCTCTATCCATATTAGAATTGAATTATTTGGTTTTTATCATTGAGTTATAGGATAACTTTGCTTTCTGGATGTTAATCCTATTTTAGGTAGGTGAGTTGCAAATACTTTCTCCCATTTAAGTCACACAATATTTTAATTTTGATTAAAATTATTGCTTGTGTTTTTGGTGTTATATCTAACCACATTATTTTTTGAACCATGTTAGAAAGTATAAAATTGCTATGCTAAGTTTCTCAGGTAATGTTGCAACCAACATCTGGGGAAAGCTACTTTATAATTCTTTTGGGCTAATTTAATTATTAGACATATGAATGTAAAATGCCATGTTTGTGATCTTATACCTTTCCCTCAGAATCTTCTTATGTGTACCAATGACCCCATCAATCTTTTTGTTTCCAAGCCTAATAATAGTTATTCTTGACTTCCTGTCTCTCTCCCTTTATAGCCAGTTGTAGAAACTAGGAAATTGCTTCCTTTATCTTCCTAGGCAGCTAGACTACATTTCTCAACCTCCTGGTAGTTATATGAAAACATTCTGGTCAACGAAACATGGGCTTAGCAGACATTATTGCCTTCTGAGCTGGTGATTAAATCTTCCTTACAGCCCCCCTGCTGTAAGGAAGATTTGATCTGCCTTTCTTACCATATCTGCTTGCCACTTGCAGATGACCCAGTAGAGGACTACCTACAGCCTTTGTGGAGCTACAAGATGGAAAGGGCTTGGGTTTCTGAATTGCTACATTAATTTAAACCCTCCATTTACCTACATTGTACTGCAGTATGAACAAGATATCAGCCTTTACTGTATCAAGCCACTTTAATTTTGTGGTCTTTCCCTCAGCAGTTAACCTGTCCAGAGTCCCATGAATTTAGAAGTTTCATTGAGCTTATATTCATAATGTCACTTCCTGTCCCCTCCTTTCCATGTCAGTTTGAGACTTTTTTTTTTTTTTTGGTCTTACAGTGGCTCCATCACCCTTAAACAATCATGCTGGTTTATTAACTAGATTACCTGATTCTAGTCTTTGGTCCTGTAGTTCACCGTTCATACTCACAGAGGAATATTTCTATGAGGATAAATCCTTTATATACTTTTGCTTAATAGCATTTGTTATGCAGTGCATTTGCCAAGAGGCTCTATTCTTATTTTTTTCCTTTTTTATTTTGACAGGACAGATAGAAATTGAGAGGGGAAGGGAAAATAAAGATGGAGAAAGAAAGATAGACACCTGCACACCTGTTTCACTGCTTGGGATGTATCCCCCCTGTAGGTGGGGAGTGGAAGTTGGAAAATATGTTCTTGTGCATGGTGATATGTGCACTTAACTGGATTCACCACTACCTGGCCCCTAGAGGCTACCTTCTTGTTTCAGTTACCCCTTGTCTCTGCAATAATACCACTTTTAATATTCTCCTACATTTTATTTTTAACTTTTTTTATCTTTTATTTGTGATTAATAATGGGTTACAAGATTGCAAGATTACAGTGTATGGCTCCACATCACACCCACCTATATTTAATCTTGACTCCATCCATTCCTCCTTCCTTTTCTTTGTCTAAAGCTTAATAAACCTTCACTTTCAAGCACACCTGCTTCTCTAGGAAACTGTCTGTAAACTCTTATTAGTATTTTTAGCATTTGGACATGTATGTTCAACTAGACCAAAGATTATTGACCTTGGGTTTATCAATGGGGTATTAAATCTCCTGCAACTGTGCCAGATTCTGTGTATATTTTATTCTGGTGAAAAGGGATTAGACTTACAGACTTCACAGTTCTCTTTTTGTATTAGAAAAACAACCATCTGACTGAGATATCATTGTCCTTAGAAAATGACTCTTGAAAGCAACCACAGTGAACAAGAGTTCATAGAGGAAGTTCAATGGACACATCCTGCTTTAGTAGTAAGCTCTATCCTGCTTTTTTTTTTTTTTCTCCAGGGTTATTTTCTCGGTGCCTGCATCAGGAATCCACTCCTCTTGGAGGCCATTTTTTTCCCCATTTTGTTGCCCTTGTTGTTTTATCATTGTTGTGGTTATTACTATCATTGTTATTGCTGTCGTTGTTGTTGGGTAGAACAGAGAGAAATGGAGAGAGAAGGGTAAGACAGAGAGGGGGAGAAAAAGATAGATACCTGAAGACCTGCTTCACCGCCTGTGAAGCGACTCCCTGCAGGTGGGGATTTGGGGGCTCCAACCAGGGTCTTTCCTCTAGTCCTTGAGCTTTGCGCCACCTGTGCTTAACCCAATGCTACCGCCCAACTCCCCCTACTACTCTGCTTTTGAGGAGGGGAGTCAAGAGTTTCTGCAGTGGGGAGATCACTGAATTTGAGCCTGATAATGGGTTTTGTTCCCACTAATAAACATAGGGCAGGAGGTTAGTAGAGTTGAGCGAAATGGATGAAGGTTCTCTCCAGCTCACTTTATTGCTCACCTATCACAAGATTTTAAGTGGGAGGACTGCCTTTTGCCAAGTATATGCACAGGAAAATACTTCCTCACCCTGGTCTGTGAGGTAATTTCACAGAGTTGGACAGAAGTTTACCCAGTACACGCATTAATATGTATGTTCAAGCCCCTTCCTCCACCTGTGTATATGGGGGCAAGATTTACATACTGTGGAACAGTGCTCTGGGTGTCTTTCTTTTTCTGTCACTCTTTCTTTATCTATCAGAAAAGGAGTAAAAAGAGAAAAAAATTAGGAAAAGGGAAGTTGTGCAGATTTCAAACCTCAGCAATAACTCTGGTGATAATAAATAAATAAATAAATAAATAAATAGCACTTCTAGAGGCCACAAAGTAGTACACTTGGTTAAGCACACATACTGTAGTGCACAAAAACCTGAGTTTGGGCTCCTGGTTCCCACCTGCAGAGGGAAAGCTTCACAATAGTTGAAGCAGGGCTGCAGGTGTTTCTCTGTCTCCCTTTCTATCTCCTCCCCCATCCCTCTCAACTTCTCTCTGTCTCTAGCCAATAATAAATAAATAATATAAATAAGATACTTCTACACTAGCTGGCAGCCTGTCCCCATTTCAGACCCTCATCTCTTTTTCAGTTAGCTTGATCAGAAGTCTGGTGACCTTTGACACTCACTCTCCCTGAAGGATCACTGGCAATAGCCAATGGGACCCCCTCATCTGTGAGACCTACTGTTTGCTCAGCACTCACTTTTGGCAGCCAGCAGAATGTCTTACTAACTTTTTCCTCTACATCTCTTTGAATGTTTAATAAATTCTTAATTAAAAGCTAGGCACCTCAGCTATTTCTGTGAATTGCTTTTCTATTGTGAAGAAGAGAGACCTACAGGAAGGAAATTGTACCCCAATCTCCTCTCACATCAACAACTATACATATATATGTGCATATACACACTCAGAACAATAGGACTTGGTTGCTGTATTTACATAATTCTATTGACATTTTGATGTAAAAATTATGTATACTACTTTAATTTGCTGTTAAATTAAATTATGGATGTTTGGGATGTAGTAATTTCTTTTGTTCTACGAACAGATTGTTTTATATATCTGCCTATATTACCCAGTTATTAATTTAATGATTTCATAATAGAAGCTCATTCCTCTGGGTAATATAAAGGCTGACGTGCATGCTCCATACAGCACAGGCACAGACTGCTCTGTTTCTGTGAATTGAACATTTTAGGACTAAAGATATTAGTTTTGGCAGAATGTTTAAGTGTGCATAGTGAAAGTGGAGGAATGTGTCAGGTTAGCTCTGGCTTCTCAGTCTTGTTCATAAAAGGAGAGACTTAGTGCATTGCCCATGAGACTGAATCAAAAGCAATTTTCTTAAATAAAGTCAAGCACCTGGCTTAATGCTGGTGAGCTGGAGAGTGAGCTGGAGAGTGGCTGCCTGCCCACCTCCTTCTGCATCTCTGAGCACAGGGTAGGTAGGTTCAGCCTGGTCTTTCCTTTGTGGGTCCATTGGACAGTTACCCTGTCAGTATCCTGGAGATTGTGTTGCCATGGCAACATGGCACCAGCTACATCACCCCACACCTTGTAGGCACTCAACTCGCTGGTAGTGAGGAAAGGACAAAGGGCCATACACAGGATGTGTGTGTGTGTGTGTGTGTGTGTGTGTGTGTGTACCTGTGAGTGGAGATCCAGGAGTTCAGAATGCCCCCTCCATCCCCTTGGACTTGTCAGTGGGGGTTTCTGAGCCTCAACTCCTTAGCTAACTAATAAAATAAGGGCATTCAGATTGCCTGCCCAATCAATTTTGTGGGAGTTCTGTGGTTCAAACAAGAGCATGGCAGAGAAAATTCTTTATAGTCAGTAGCAGGCAGGCTTCTTTGGGCTGTGTGGGGTGTGGGTAGTTGCCAGTAGTGACACTGTTTGAGCAGTGATCATAGACATTCTCCTAATGTCCTCAGGGAGTCCACTTCTCTCTGGGCCTCAATTTCTAGAGTGACCTGTGAGATCTGAGCTTGGTGATGTTTAAGGTTTGTTCTGTGATTTTTAACTGTGTGATTTCTGAAGATAAACCAGCAAAGTGCTTCATTTTAGCTGGGTAGCCAGTGCTGAAACTACAGCATCTTAAGAAATAACAACATATATAGTTGTTCAATAACTATTTAGCACTTATAGTGTAACAAGTGCTGATTTAGAGCTGCTGATATGACAGTCTCCAACACAAGCACCTTTTCTGCTTTCTCTACTTCTGTGGACTAATGGAAAAGAGATGTCTAAGTAGTGATTAGGAGGATGTGTACCGCCGTAGACAGGGGCTGGGAAAAGAGGGTGGAAGGCTAGGCTTGAGAGGTGGGATACGGGTGAGCCATGAAAAGAAGGTCTAAGTTGGGGGAGGGCAAGGAACCTTCAAGAAAAGGAAACGTTCAGGAGGGAGTGACACAAAGTAACTGGAGCCATAGGCCTGGGGCAGGGATCAGGGTGTCTGATCTGGGGTGGGGAGCTCAGTAGGGCTCATCTAGGGTAGACTTTGAAAACCAAGTTAGGCAAGAGGCCAATTGTGGAGCTACTGAAGAGAGGAAGGTCTGTGCCCTTTACACAGGACCACCTGACTACTGGGGAGAAAGTTTTGGACATGGACCCATTTGGAGACAGAAGTCAGCTAGGATCATGTTGTAGCAATCAAGTTGAAAGACAGAAAGATCTGATGAGATAATGATGGTGCAGTGGGGAGAGTTGATAAGGTCTCCTGTAGGTTTTAGAGAAGATAGGGCAGATTAGAGGGGCTGCTACAAGTGGGGGTAGGGCTGTCACAAGTCTTTGAGTTTACTCTTTGCCCTTCAAATTCTCTTTCTCTAGCTCTTCTATTGCTTCTTATAATTTCCACCCCCAAGCCATTCTCTCCCCACAATTGATACATGTACAAACACCTTCATTAGTATCATAGGTATCATATGACTCAGCTGCTTCTCTGTGTGCTCAGAAGGGGAGGTAAAAATATTTCTCTGCAGAGCTGACAGATTTTCAAGTTAAAGTAGTGTCATTGTTTACATTTCACTTGCCTATTTATTTATTTATTTTTAATTTTTCATTTATAAAAAGAAAACACTGACAAAAACCATAGGGTAAGAAGAGTACAACTCCACACAGCTCTCACCACCAGAACTCTGTATCCCATCCCCTTTCCTGATAGCTTTCCTATTCTTTATACCTCTGGGAGGGTGGACCCATGGTCATTATGAGGTGCAGAAATGTGGAAGGTCTGGCTTCCGTAATTGCTTCCCTGCCGAACATGGGCATTGACAGGTCCATCCATACTCCCAGCTTGTCTCTCTCTTTCCCTAGTGGGGCAGGGTTCTGGGGAAGCAGGGCTCCGGGGAAGTGGGGCTCCAGGACTTGTTGGTGTGGTCACCTACCCAAGGAAGTCTGATTGGCATCATGGTATCATTGGGAACCTGGTGGCTGAAATAAAGAGTTAACATATAGAGCCAAACAAATAGTTGACTAATCATGAGTAAAGGCTGGGATAGTTCAGATGAAGATTTGGGGGATTTCTCCTTTTTGTATATGGTGAGTAGTATTTTACTTATATTCCAAAGGGTCCATGACTATACTAGTTTTTTTTTTTTTTATTGAGCCTGGCATCTGATAAGCAGGTGGATCCAAATTATTGTCTGGGGAGATGATGTCATGTCTGGAAAAAGGACCATAAAGCTGGATAAGGGAAGAGAGTAGCTCCCAAATATGGGAAAGGTGTATAAATATTGTTCAACATAAACCCCATTGATTTGATCCATTCTGTGTGTCACCTCTATGAAATTCCTTTCCTAAAAAGAAAAAAAAAACAGAATCCTGGGCCTTGACTGTGGATTGTGCTATCATTGTCTGTCTACATGTCAGTCCCATGCACATCTGTGTCTTAACATTTTCATGATTCTGGTGCAGAAATGGTGCCAGGCATGGCTATCTCACTGAATAGGTGACGAGCTGATAGACTGCAAGGACATTCCAACTCACTCCAGAAAAAGCCTTGATCTCTGTCGTAAAATGTGAAGCTCACCTCATCCTTACAGTTACGGAAATGCCAAAGCCAGCCACATTTGGGATGAGAGCAGCACTGCAAAGTAACTGCTCTGAGTTGATTTATGTTGACCAACTCATGAGACAGAGGTGAGAAGGATGGAGACAGAAAAGCAAAGAAAGTAGGCTTGGTTGTACCTCAAGTGGGAGAGGAGACAGGGAGCAGGTGTCCACTTAGGCATGAGATAGAGAGACAATGTAAAAGAAAAAGTGATGAAGATGATGTGGAACAGCACCAGATTAGCAGGGAGCCTGTAGGGAAGAGGAAGATAACAATCAGAGCCAGGGCTATGAGCAGTCAGAGCTAAGGCTCAGTGGTAGAGATGTTGCTTGGCAGGCCTGAGGACTCTGGATCAGATACCACCAGAGATAAAGTTAGCAATGGGAGATTACTTCTCCAAGCACACAGCTGAAGTCATCATAGGATCTGTCAGCAAAGATCCAGGGTGTGGAGTACCATTGTGTAGAGCGTTATTATGGGAGAGAGAACAAGAGGAACTTACTAGTGTTGGAGTATCCAGGAGGACAGGTATTGTTTGCTTTGTTACACTGTGTGCCAGTGCCTGAGCCTGGCACCTTTTAGGTGTTGAATAGAAGTTGAATGCAAATAGTGACAGTTTGACTACTGTTCAAATCTTTATCCCTTTAATTCATTTATCTTGCCTAACTGCTATGGCAAGAACTTCCAACACTATATTGAATAGTAATGGTGATAGTGGGCAGCCCTGTCTAACATTGACTGAGGGGGGATGCTTCTAGTTTCTCTCCTTTGAGTATGATGATGACTGTAGGTTTGCTTTGTCTGGATACCACCAGGTTAAGGAATTTTTCATTTTTGAAGTGTCTTGATCATGAAGGGATATTGGATTTTTTCAAATACTTCCTCTTCATCTATTGATTTAATCATGTGCTTTTCAGTTTTTCTATTATTGATGTGGTGGATCATATTTATTTTCTTACATATATTGAACCAGTTTTACATCCCAGGGGTAAATCCCACTTGGTCATGATGTACATTTATTAAAATATATTGCTGTGTTCAGTTAGCTAGATTTTTTTTCAGTATTTTTGAGTCTATGTATATCAGAGATATTGACCTATATTTCCCTTTTTAAGTTGTGTCCCTGTATTCTTTTGGTATCAGAGTGATGTTAGATGCATAGTAGGTGGAAAGGAGTGTTCCTGAGTTTTCAATATATTAGAAGAGCTTTAAAAGTATAGGTATTGGGAGTTGGATGGTAGCGCAGTGGGCTAAGTGCACGTGGTGCAAAGTACAAGGACCAGTGGAAGGATCCCAGTTTGAGCCCCTGGCTCCCCACCTGCAGGGGAGTCACTTCACAGGTGATGAAGTAAGTCTGCAGGTGTCTCTCTTTCTCTCCCCCTCTCTGTCTTTCTCTTCTCTCTCCATTTCCCTCTTTCCTATCCAACAACAACATCAATAATAACTACAACAATAAAACAACAAGGTCAACAAAAGGAAATAAATATTTAAAAAGTATAGGTATTAACTCTTCCTTGAAGGCATTTTAGAATTTATCTTGAATATAATATGATAGTATAGATAGAAAAATCTAAATAATCCAGCAGGAAGCTCCTGGAAATTATCAAGAGAATATAGTAATGTGCCTGGATACTAAATTAACACAAAAATTTGATGGCATTCCTCTATGCCAAGACTAAATCAGAAGAAGAAATCTATAAATCAGTCCCATTTACTTGGCAGCAAAAAAAAAAAACACCTAGGAATACACCTAAAAAATAAGTGAAAGACTTGTATACTAAAAACTATGAGTCACTATTCAAAGAACTAGGAAAAGATACAGAGAAGTGGAAAGATAGTCCATGGTTGTGGACTAGAAGAACTAACATCATCAAAATGACAATTATACCCAGAGCCATATACAGATATAATGCAATCTCCATCAAAATTACATCTTTTTTAAAAATGTTCTTATTAGTGATTTACAAATTTACAAGATAACAGGGTACAACTTAGCATCATTTCCACCACCAGAGTTCTTAATCTCTGATCCAACCTTTGGAATCTACAACAGTTCTCTTAAGGTTGTAGATGTGGGTTAAATATTATTTCTACAACTTTCTGTCTATATTTATATATATATGCTCATTTTTTCACTACTGTCCCATTTTCTCTTCCTTTCTAAGTCATATATGCACCTATTACTACATCCAAATGTCTCTTCCTTTTTCTCCTCTTCTCTTTATTGGTCCTGAGTTCAGTACCCTCTGGTTATCTTTCCCCTATCATTTCTCTCACACTGGGAGTATGGATCAAAATTATTTGGGGGCTTTAGAAGGTGATAATTTTGACTTTATAATTCTATCTCTACTGGACATGGGCATTGGCAATCCATAACCCTAACTTGCTTATGTCTTTCCCTAGTGGGGTAGGTCTCTGTAGAGGTGAGGTTTCAGTACATATTGTTGAGATCTGTTGAAAGAAGTCAGGATGGAATCATGACAGCACTGGAATTTGGTGGCTGAAAGTTGGCAAGATATAAAGTGGAACAAAATGATTAATTAACAAGAACCAAAAAGTAGAAACAGATCAGATGAGAATAGGGATATTAGTGTGGAAAGAAGCTGGGAAGTCCATTTTAGGCATTTTCCTAGGGACCCATGACTATCACAGTTTTTGCTTGTGTTTGATAGTTAACTTGGAGTTGGTCAAAAGTATTGTCTGAGAATATGGTTTCAGAGTGGAGAAAAGGAATATAAAGTTGGATGAGGATAGCAAGTAGCTCCCAATTTTAAAAAGTCTATGAATAAAATTAACTGTTTATCTCACCCACATGATCCAGGTTCAGTATATATTTATATTTAGAACAGGAGCCTGTGTAAACTCTTAGTCCCTGTTGGTCTGAGCTTGAAGTTCATGGCTACAGTTGGGAAAGTTGCAGGCTGCACTCATTTCAGGACCAGTCTTCCTTGAGTGGCAGGACAGGATGAAACAGACTCCCTTCAGAGACTGCCATAGTTCCTACCATCATTGTTTTATGGTTAGGGCAAAGTCCTGGTAAGGTCTGCACAAAGGGCTTATGATGATTTTCCTGATGTAAGTGATGGTGGAGAGAGGGATCTATTAGAGATCTAAGTCCATCATGTTTGTATGGGAATCCAAGTATTCACTGATTAGGTCCCCAGAATAGGAAAGAGGATCACCTGAGAATGCAACAAGATAAGACTAGGATCAATCACTCCAGGAACCCACCAAACCATGGTTATGTGCAAAAACATGTGGATTTTGAACAGAGAGGGGCTTAAGGAGAGATTTCTGGGGCTAAAATACCATACCTACTTGGAAGCATCTGGTACCAGTCCAGAAGTCTGCGATTTGATGCACCATCTCAGGTCTGAGTTTAATCAACTAAAAGACTGATGAAGCGAGGAGAAGATCAACTTAACCTCACCAATTTCCAAGTATGGGTCTCCATTATTGTTGCCACTCAGGGGCTAGAGCAGCAGCAGGGAAGCTCTATACTGACTTCATTAGTTGGAAAACTGGCCAAGTGACACAGGAGAAAATCTATACTCCTGGTTGTCAGGAGATGTGACTATATAGTACGAGGCTTTTTATATCATTCTTCTGATAAATTAAGAGGAAGGGCAAATAATTCCCTCAGAAATCAGAATTTATTCAGAAATACAGGGCAACACAGAACACTGCTTGGCTCAGCTCTGACTGGTGGTAGAGTGGGGATTGGGCCCAGGAATTTGGACTCTCAGGGCATGGAGTCTCTTTGCATAACCCCTGCAATCTATCCCACACTCAGTTTTATCTCTTGGTCATGAATGAGTGATTAAAGAATCTACTTATAGTTAAAAAAGCCACCAGACTCCCATAGCCTACAGGGAAGATAACTAACATAAGAAGGTTTAATAGCCACTGTGCTTCACCTCAAGGATTGAGATAACATTGAAAGAACTGTTAATTTTCACAGCTGTGAAATGCATACCTTACTTAGACACAGGTCAATCCAGGCAAGTGTGATTAGTGCATTAAAAAGTAGTGAGAGAAGTACCTCATATCACACCAAATATAGTGGTTGAAACAGAAGAAACATTGGAGAAATGAACCAGGACAAAAGTCTAGATAAAATCCCCCAAAAGGTAGAAGCACATAATAATGAGGACAGCATCCAGACACTAATTGATGCAATAGTTACTAGAGAGAAGAAAGCTTTTGAAAGTAATATCTTCAGAAATGAAAACAACAATGAAAACAACAAATGAGACTCTGAAAGAAAATAGTAATTATCTCAAGGTAATTAGAGAGCTGAAAGCTAAAATAGCCGAGCTAAGAACACAACTAACTGAACAAGCTAATACAGTATTGGAACAGGGTAAAATAATAGCTGAGCTACAGAAAAGAACAGGAGGGAAAGGGAACAGAATAACTGAGGCAGAAAACATAATTAACAAGATCAAGGGTGGATTAGAGAAAACTAAGAAAGAAGAAAGAGAACTATAAGAGATAAAGAGATACTGAAAAAAAAACAACAGAAACATATGTCAAGATACAAAATTAACATATAAACGTCAGTGGAATTTCTCTATGCAAACACTAAGGTAGCAGAAGAAAAAATCAAGAAATCAACCCCTCTACTATAGCAACAAAAGCAATGCAATATCTAGGAGTAAACCTAAGAAATAAATGACTTGTATACTTAAAATTATGAGTCACTTTTCAAGGAAATAGAAAAAGTAAAAAGTGGAAAGATATTCCATGTTCATGGGTTGGAAGTATTAACATCATCAAAATGAATATACTTCCCAGAAACTTATACAACTTTAACACAATCCTCATCAAGATCTCACCCAATTTCTTTTAGGAGAATAGAAAAAATGCTACAGATGTTTATCTGGGACCAGAATAGACTTAGAATTGCCAAAAATATATTGAGAATAAAGAACAGAACTGGAGGCATCACACTCCCTGACGTCAAATTGTAATAAAAATTTCTTAGAACTGGAACATAAATAGACAGCCTGACCAGTGGAATAGAACTGAGAGTCCAGATTACGCTCCCAAATCTACAGACATCTAGTCTTTGTTATAGGTGCCCATATTATTAAATGGGGAAAGGAGAGTCTCTTGAACAAATGATTGGGTTGAAACACGCAGAAGAATGAAACTGAACCACAATATTTCACCAAACACAAAAATAAATTCCAAATGAACAAAGACTTGCATGTTAGACTAGGAACTAACAAATACACAGAGAAAAATATTGACAGAATTCTTTTCCATCTAAGTTGTATATGCATCTTCAGTGATATGAAGCCAGTTACAAAGAAGATGAAAACAAATCAAAGAATGGGACTATATCAAATTACAAAACTTCTGCACAGTAAAAGAAAACACCACCCAAACAAAGAGACCCCTCACAGAAGGGAAAATACTTTTAGTGCCATATATCAGACAATATTCTAATAACCAAAATATATAATGATCTCACTAACCTCAGCAACAAAAAAGCATATGATCCCATTCTATAGTGGGGAGAGGATATGAACAGAATATTTACTAAAGAGATCCAAATGGCCAACAAACATACAAAATATACTCCAAGTCATTGATTGTTAGAGAAATGAAAATACAGATGACTATGAGACACCACTTCACTCCTGTGAGAATTTCATGTGTCAGAAAGGATAGCACAACAAGTGAAATCCTGCACTGCTGATGGGAATATAAATTGGTCCAACCTCTGTGGAGAGCAACTGGACAACTTTCAGAAAGATAAGAATGGACCTACCCTATGACCCAGCAATTCCTCTCCTAGGAATATATCCTAAGAAATCAATCACACTCATCCAAAAAGATCTGTGTATGCCTATGATCATAGCATCACAGTTTGTAATAGCCAAAATCCGGAAACAATCTAGGTGTCTAACAACAGATCAGTGGCTGAGAAAGTTGTGGTATATATACATAATAGAATACTACCCAGCTATTAAGAATGATGAATTTACCTTCTTCACCTCAACTTGGATGAAACATGAAGGAATCATGTCAAGTGAGATAAACCAGGAAGAGAAGGATAAATATGGGATTATCTCACTCATTGACAAATGTGTGTGTGTGTGTGTGTGTGTGTGTGTGTGTGATAGAATACATCCTCAAATAGCATGGAAGTGGCGGTATTTTAGGGTTAAACTCCAGGAGCTGGAGTACCCGTTTACCACCATCTGTCTCCAAATAAAACCGTGAGACATGTGAGAGGCCATTTGGAGCAATTGAAAGTCTGGAGCCCTGGGCTATTTAATTTTTCTAGCAATGAACTAGATGAGAAACAGAGAGCACACTCATTAATTTCATCCATGACACCCAGATGAGGCTGGAGGGACACCTTGGAGGATAGGATTAGAATTCAGATTGATTCTGGTTGGTCTTAGAGACTGGTAAGAACCAGTCAAATGAGATTCTGTAAGGAAAAGACAAGGGAAAAATGAGGGGAAAACAGCCAAGTACACAACTGGGGAGGAATGGATTACTGTGTCTTTGTTCTACCTGGAGCCTGTAAACTTCTTCAGCCTCCCAGCCTGACTGATCACAGCTGACATCTGTATGCAGATTTTCATGGACCCAGCAATTCTATCCTTTGAGCCTTGTGGCAATCCCAATCAGAGGAATTGAGAGTAAGTTAACCAGCTCAGAGATAATAAAGAGTCTTCTTGAGGCCACACAGCTTACAACTGTCATAGAGGCAAAATCACTCAGCATTTCCCATTTCTCTGTTAACATACCCCTCAGAGCACTTCCACCTATACCCCACTTCGCCCAGGGTCCAATCCTCAGACCTCCATCTCTCTTGACATCCTACTCGTCTTTGGGCAACAAGGATCCTAGGGCACATCAATTCAGCTCACTTATCACCAGTGCAGATGCTTATCAATGACCTGAGTTCATTCTGGAGGAACTAGACCAACTTTGATAACTATTGAAATGTGGACTAATTCAGCTGTCATTTCAGCTTGTCATCTGCTGCTCAAAGCTCCTGGAAGAGCTCATGTTGTTGGATTGACAGAATCACTGTAAATCCCTTGAACATGCAGAAGCCTTAATGTGACCTGGTCAGCACTCTCCTTAAGGTATTGCATTCTCACAGGCCTATTTGTTGCCATTATTATTACTGTTGTTATTGTTACTCACTGTTATTGTATTGAAGAGAAGCTGGGTTTGCTCACATCAACTCCTCCAGTCCTCAGTGCCCTGTTGTCATTATTTTCCTACTCATCCCAATCTGCACCACACCTTACATACTCTTCTCTTGGTTAGAGGGAAGGAATTATATTTCTGTCTACTTTTATAGCTCAGTGGATTTTACTTCCTTCTGTCTGGACTTCCTTGAGACCATGCTCTTTAAATTCCTTTCCCCCACAGTCTTTCACCATGCTCAAGCATGTCTGAACTTATGAAACTCTCTGAGGGAGAAGGTGCCAGAAAAATTGTAGGGGTTGTAATGACCTGGTTGATGTCCTCATCCCTGAATACACTGAGGGAAATTCATGAGTGGTGGAGAAGTGTTTCAGATGTCTCTCCTTCTCTCTGTATCTTTTCTCACACACTATAAGAATAAAGAAATAGGGGGGCTGGGCAGTAACATAGCACACATGGTGCAAAGTGCAAGCACACGGCCCGAAGTGCAAGCACATGGCCCAAAGCACAAGGATCTGGGTTTGAGCTCCCTGCTCCCCACTTGTGGGGGGTATCATTTCACAAGCGGTGAAGCAGGTCTGCAGGTAGCTTTCTCTCCCCCTCTCTGTCCTCCCTTCCTCTCTGGATTTCTCTCTGCTCTATCCAACAATGACAGCAATAACAACAACAATAACTACAACAACAATGATAAACAACAAGGGCAACAAAAGGGGAAGGAAAAATGCCTCCAGGTGCAGTGGCACCGAGTCCCAGTGATAACCCTGGAGGCAAAGATAAAAATTAAAAATAAATAAATAAAATAATTAGGGACTGGGCAGTGGCACAACAGGTTAAGAGCACATGGCCTGAAGTGCAAGGACCAGCATGAGGATCCCAATTTGAGCCACCAGCTCCCCACCTGTAGGGGTGTCTCTTCACAGGTGGTGAAGCAGGTCTTCAGGTGTCTATCTTTCTCTCCCCCTCTGTCTTCCCTCCTCTCTCGATTTCTCTCTCTCCTATCCAAGAACAACAGCATTGACAATAGCAACAATGATAAACAACAAGAGCAACAAAGGGGAAAAATAAATAAAATAAAATAAAGGTTTCTGGAACCTGTGGAGCTGTGCAGGCACTGAGACCCAGCATAACCTTGTTGGCCAAAACAACATCAAGGCAGATATTACTGAGCCATGTCAACAGCATCTTATTCTTCCTAAGAGAATCTAGTTTCAGCATCACAACTTCCCTTTTGTAAAAGTTGGAGGGATACATTAGATGCAGTTCTTGGTAAATGTATACAATGTCCCAGTTTTCTGAAAAATACTCTATGAACCTAGATCCTCCTCCACCATTAGGCAGTACGACCTATAAGCCCACATTCTGAATCTTTATTTTGGTGCAATACACCAAACTAAGTACAAGTTCGACTTTGTGTCTTCACTTTCTGTTCTTTCTCAGAATTTGTCAGTGAGTGAGATAATCCTATATTCATCCTTCTCTTCCTGGTTTATCTCACTTAACATGATTCCTTCATGTTTTATCCAAGTTGAGGTGAAGAAGGTAAATTCATCATTCTTAATAGCTTGTCGGGTTGTGTCACAGGGGAGAGAGAAGAGACTGGAGCAGAGCGGGAACACAAATCTTTACACACACGGACACCCCAGAAATGGATGAGAGCAGAGTGGTTTAGGCCACATGAGCTAGCAAAATGGCCGCCTCCCACTATGCCTAGCAGCCCTTCTCTGGGTCAGGTCGCTGAAGAGAAAAAAGGAGCAAGAGAGCAAAAGCAGAAGCAGGAGGGGATTTTATGGAAGAAATTCCGGAAGTGGCAAGTCAGAACGGGATTGGCTAGAAAAGGAGGTGGAGAAAACAAGGCACTCTGGGAAGGTAGAAAACTTTGTAGCAATGGTTACTAGGTTTTTAGCTCACTCAGGAATAGGTGATACCCTGAGGGGGTAATATGGTGGTGGATATCTGAAAATAAAACTTGCATGGAAATATAATGGTCTGTTTGACCACATTTGCACAATTTCCCAACAATTCTTAATAGCTAGGTAGTGTTCTTTAAAAAAAATTTTTATTTATAAAAAGGAAACATTGACTATACCATAGGATAAGAGGGTTACAACTCTGCACAATTCCCACTACCAGAACCCTGTATCCCATCCCCTCCTTTGATAGCTTTCTTATTCTTTAACCTGGGAGTATGGACCCAAGCTCATTATGGAATGCAGAAGGTTGAAGGTCTGGCTTCTGTAATTGCTTCCCCGCTGAACATGGGGATTGACAGGTCGATCCATACTCACTGGGTAGTAGTCTATTGTGTATATATACCACAACTTTCTCAGCCACTGATCTGTTGTTAGACACCTAGATTGCTTCCGGATTTTGGCTATTACAAACTGTGATGCTATGATTATAGGCATACACAGATCTTTTTGGATGAGTGTGATTGATTTCTTAGGATATATTCCTAGGAGAGGAATTGCTGGGTCATAGGGTAGGTCCATTCTTATTTTTCTGAAAGTTGTCCAGTTGCTCTCCACAGAGGTTGGACCAATTTATATTCCCACCAGCAGTGCAGGATTTCACTTGTTGTGCTATCCTTTCTGACACATGAAATTCTCACAGGAGTGAAGTGGTGTCTCATAGTCATCTGTGTTTTCATTTCTCTAACAATCAATGACTTGGAGTATATTTCATATATATGAAATATATATGAAATATATACTTTTATATATATTTCATATATATTTGAAATTATATATATATATTTGAAATATATATATGAAATATATACTTTTTGTTGGCCATTTGAATCTCTTCAATGAATATTCTGTTTTTATCCTCTACCCACTTTTCAGTGGGATCATATTTTTGCTGTTGTTGTTGCTCAGTTCTTTATATTTTAATTACAAGGCTTTTTTTGGTGTATGGTATGTAAAGATCTCCCATTTTTGTAAGGAGTCTCTTTATTTTGTTGGTAGTTTATTTTGCTGCACAGAAGTTTTTCAATTTATGTAGTCCCAGTGGTTTGTTTTATTTTTGTCTTCCTTGCAATTGGACTTGTGAAGAAGATGCATATACACTGAAGATACATATACAACTTAGATGGGAGAGAATTCTGCCAATATTTTTCTCTAAGTATTTGATAGTTTCTGGTCTAACTTCCAAGTCCATGATATATTTGGAGTTTACTTTTGTGTGTGGTGAAATGTAGTGATTCACTTTAATTCTTCTGCATGTTTCACCCAATATTTTCCAACAGCATTTGTTGAAGAGATTATCTTTATTTAATTTTTTGGGCCCTCTTGTTAAAAATTAGGTGTCCATAGATGGGAAGGTTTATTTTTGGGCTCTCAGTTCTATTCCACTGGTCATTGCATGTATTTTTGCTCTAGTGCCAGGCCGTTTTTTTTTATAGTGTCCCTATAATATTGATAAACATCTGGCAGTATGATGTCTCTATTTCTATCCCTTTTTCAATATTTTTATGGTGAGTCTAGGTATTTTCTGATTCCAGATAAAACTTTATACCTTCTTTATTGATTTAATAATGATTGAAAAAATTATAGGCCCTGGTTCCCCACCTGCAGGGGTATGGCTTCACAAGCAGTGTAACAGGTATTCAGGTGTCTATCTTTCTATATCCCCCTCTGCCTTCCCCTCCTCTCTTGATTTCTCTTTGTCCTATCAAACAACAACAACATCAATGGCAACAATATCAAAATAACAACAACAAGGGCAACAAAAGGGCAAGAATGGCCTCCAGGAGCAGTGGAATCAAAGTGCAGGCAATGAGCCTCAGAGATAACTCTGGAGGCAAAAAAAAAATTAATTTAAGAGGGGTACAATTCCATACAGTTTCCACCACCAGAGTTCCATGTCGTCTCCATTGGAAACTTTCTTTCTTTATCCCTTTAGGAGTACGGACCCAGGATCCTTAAAGGGTACAGAAGGTGGGAGGTCTGGTTTCTGTAATTGTTTCTTCACTGGATATGGGCATTGGCAGGTGGTTCCATACTTCTAGCCTGTTTTTTATTTTTTTAAATCTTTTATTTATTTACTTATTTTATTAGTGATTTAATAATGATCAACAAGATTGTGGGATCTGAGAGGTACATTTTCATACAATTTCCCACTACCAGAGTTTAATATCCTATTCCCTCCACTAGAAGCTTCCCTATTTATACCTCTGGGAGTATGGACCAAAGAACTTATGGGGTACAGAAAGTGAGAGGTCTAGCTTCTATTGCTTAAGACATAAAGAATAACAAATTGTTTAGTAATCAGGAACCTAAGGGTAAGCATATAGCAGATGCAATTTGGGGTCTTCATGTTGGAATAAGCCAGGAAGTCTATTTTAGGTATATTCCATGGGGCCCATGACTTTACTAACTTTTTTCTGAACCTGGTAGCTAACATGCAGGTGGGCTGAAATTGTTTTCTAGGAAAATGGTGTCAGAGTTGGAAATAGTACCAGAAAGCTATATCAGGGGAGCAAGTAGCTCCCCAAAATGAAAAAAATATATGAAGTCTGCTAATTGTAAGCCCCATCAATGTGAGCCAGCACTCATGTGCAACCTCTGCATCCCAGCTGGTCTGAATTCCCATTCTATGGTCATATCTACAAACATTCTAGGCTGCACTCACCTCAGGATGAGTCTTCCTCAAGTGGCAGTTTATATTGATCCAGCCTCCCTTCAGAGAGTGGGGCAGGTTCTACCTTTTGTTCTACATTGAGGGCAAGGTGCTGTAGAGACCCCAGGAAGGTTTATGATGTTGTTCCTGTTGGAGAGGATCAGTGATGGTGGAGAGAGGGATCAGTTAGAGGTCTATCCCCATAATGTCTATGTGGGAATTACCGGATTCCCTGACTAGGGCCCTGGATGATTGGGTAGTCTGGTAATGAAAAAAAGGGCCATATTATATTCTTCTGATCTCCTGCTCTTATCCAGTTTTTTTGTCCTTACATTATCTGACAGAGAGCTAGAGTAATTGAGGGAAGTGAATTAGGAAGTAGGTGAGGAGGGTATCTAGGTCTAAGTAGAAGCTATTTGACTAGGTACTTTATGGTGTCTTTTTTTTAGGTCTTTCTACTTGCTTACTGCATTTATTGACTCACTGCAAAGTATCTTTTATTTTATTCTCTTAAAATTTGTAGTTGGCATGATGTTGGAGAAGGACCCTTTCTGGGGATGAGAGTGTTTTTCAGAACAATGAGAAATTTTACACATGCACCACCAACTGTATTAACTGTAAACCACTAATCCTCCTAATAAAAGTTTATAAAATTTGGTGGGATCTTGATGGACATTGCATTAAATGTGTATAGGCTCTGGGTAGAATATTCATTTTAATGATGTTAATTCTTCCAAGCCATAAACATGTTATATCTTTCCACATTTTTGTATCTTTTTTCTATTTCCTTGAATACTGACTCATAATTTTCAGTATTCACATTTTTTAAGCTTTTCAACATATATATTTTCAGTATATATATTTTCAGAAGGTCTCTCACTTCTTTTGTTATAGCTTTCTTTTTTTTACTTTTTTCCTCAGTTTAGAAACTGCCTACAACTTTATTTCTTGTTTCCTCTTCAAACTTTTATTACAAGACAAAAGCTGGGCTAGTAAAATAGCTATTTGAATTGTGCGCTACTCTGTCATGTACAGCCCAGGATCCAGCATCACTCTCACTGCGCTGAAGGGAACCTCAGTGCTGTGGTCTCATTCTCTTTCTTTCTCCCTCTTTTAAATTTAATTTATTTATTAATGAGAATTATAGGAGGAGAGAGAGAAAGAACCAGACATCACTCTGGCACATGTGCTGCTGGGGATTGAACTCAAGACTTCATGCTTGAGAGGCTAAGAGTTCAGTGCTTTATCCACGACACCACCTCCATGACCATGTATCTTTCCCTCTGTCTCTCTGTTGCTCTGTTTGAGTCTAAACAATAAAAGAAATGTGTATTAAAGCTTGGGACCTAGTAAGAACTAGGCAAAAGTTGGATTTTATTCTTGGCCTTAGTTTTCTACTCTTTCTCTGACCCAGAAGTCCAGGACTTGGGAAATGAATTCTGGATCAGATGAGGTTCAGGCATCTTCAGGACCAGGAGTGGGAGTTCTGGATCTACTGCCTTGTATCTGTCATTCTCTTTGCTTTCTTTATCTGTCTAAATAAAACACAAAAACTCAAGATAAAAGCCATACATGAGCCCTAATGGGTCCCTGTGCAGCCTGTCCTTTCTGACTTTCCCATTACATGAATCAGTTATCTGTGTGTCTTCTACCAAATCCCACAGGTCCGAGCCTTTGCTATGTCCTAGTTCTTTCTTCCTTGAGCTCTTTGGCCAGTGTCTCCTAGTGCCTTTGCTGCTTCCTCTTCTGAGAAGCTCACATGTCTATGACCTCCTAGGACCTTGACCTTGTGTCCTCTTGACTCTCCTCAACACTTCTCTATGACTTCATTTATACCCGCTCACCACTCACTGCCCTCCTTGCCACACACCTCTCCTGTGTCTCAAGCCTTACACTGAACTACTTACTAGCTAGAGCTATCTACCTGCCTCCACCAACTGCACTCATTTCATTTCTGCCTTCAATCGCTTCTCCTTCTGAGCACCTGCCCCTGGGCATTATATCACATTTCTACATGTTTGTTACTTTATTCACATTGAATTAGGGGATGCTTTCTTCCCCAGAGTTAATCTCACTGCCCATGGCCAGGGTCTTCTAACTACTTTCTTGTCTCTAGGCTTCCTCATAGGCTTTCAGACTTGATCTTGTCAAATGCAAAATAAACTATGCTGCATCTCTTCTTTAATTCCTGAAATCCTTCTGCTGCCCACAGGTCTGATGTGACATGTATCCTGTAGTAATCACTGTTGCCCTTGATTGCAGGTACCAAGGACAACTTCTGTGACTTCATGTGGTGTGTGTGTGTGTGTGTGTGTGTGTGTGTGTGTGTGTCCCGCCTTAGGTGCCTTCTCCATGTTTCTCACTTGGGCACTATTTCTACAACTCCCTTGCTCCCATCTTGGGCAGTGATAGCATGATGATTAATTTTAACAGTAAGATTAAACTGTCAAAACATTTCTAATAATGACTTTTTCTTTTCAATATTAAATAACCTATAATCTTAGACCAGGGAGACCAGAAGCAACTGGTCTTGTCAGTATATAAGATATAGCTATATGTAAATAGCATAAAATCATTAAATGACATAAATCATGGTGAGGTCTTGTATGATACAGCAAATCCTAACCAAATTCCAAAATAACTTGCAACAATAACTATCTTAAACTCTAAGAAAGAAGGAACCTTCCCCATTTTCTTTTTTTTATAATTTATTTCTTTATTGGGGAATTAATGTTTTACATTCAATAGTAAGTATAATAGTTTGTACATGCATAACATTCCCCAGTTTCCCATTTAACAATACAACCCCCACTATGTCATTTATCATCCTTCATGGACCTGTATTCTCCCCACCCACCCACCCCAGAGTCTTTTACTTTGGTGTAATACACCAATTCCATTTCAGGTTCTACTTGTGTTTTCTTTTCTGATCTTGTTTTTCAACTTCGGCCTGAGAGTGAGATCATCCCATTTTCTATAGAACCCATATTTCTCCCAGTCCTGGGACCTCTGGGGTATGGCTTATTTTCTTTCATGCTTTTCTCAGTCCATACCATTTGATACTGTATCTGCTAATCTCAGACAAATCAATGCAACCAGTGCCACCTTTCCACTTTTCACTTCCGATTGTGTCCAGAGATACCAGGTGTGGCATTACTCTGCTACTAAGTTGCAGATGCTACCACGATGCCAACCTGACTTCCCAGAGCAGATGATCTCATCAATGGGTCCTGGAACCCCGTCTCTCCAGATCCCTGACACACTAAGGGAAGATAGAAACAGGCAGGGAGTATGGATCAACCTGCCAATGCCCATGTCCAACAGAGGAAGAGACAATTACAGAAGCCAGACCTTCCATCTTCTGCACTCCATAATGATCCTGAGTCCATATTCCCAGAAGGATAAAAAATAGGAAAGTTTCAATGGAGGTGATAGAAAGCTGAACTCTGATGGTGGGAATTGTGTGAAATTGTACCCCTTATCCTATAGTCTTGTCTATCAATATTAAATTAAAAAGTACTGGCTCAGGAGTCAAACCAGGAGGTTTAGAACCTGCTTGTTCTACTGTGAAGTAGAAACCAGGGAAGCACCTACATCAGAGGGTTTCTGGGAAGATCAGCCAACATCCTCTCTAATAGGTATGTTCTAATGCTCAGTACATGGAAAGTTCTTACTGCGTGCTGGCCTTTTGTAAGGCCAGAGTGCCTTCATTAGCCCCTATGACGCAGGTCCAGAATCACCTATGCTAAAGATATTACTGACCTTATATGGTTTTAATTTCACCCTTGATGATCTTTAGGATGTAGATTTCAGTGTTTATGCCTATGTCTTCAAGTTTATTATATATTATATGCATACAGGGTCTGACTGCATTATGTGGTAAATTTATCCTCATGCATCTTTGCTTGGTTAAAATTTTCTGATTCAATTTCCTCATCTACAAACTGAAGCCATTATAGAAGGTATATTATATTATCAACTGAAGACTCTGGAAAATTGAGAGTAAATTTCATGTATGAATTTCAAGTCCTGAAATGACCAAGATAGGACAGATTGAAACCGGGACTTACCAGTTGGATATCCAGGGTGCAGTGGGAATTTTGACTGTGGACTACAGCATAAAACACACAGTTTGTGTGCTTATGTGTATATATGTGCAAATGCACACAAACATATGTGCAGGCATGCACCTGTTACCCCAGGCTGTTCAGTGAGGATTGCCCCACTTCCCTGCTCTTTGCCTGAGCTGCTCTTAGGGGTGGATGCAGCTGACAGATCAGCCTCCCTCACAATGAATTCAGAGGGCACAAATAATGTAGGTGCAACAAAGACCAAAGTTCTAGTCCATGCTAGTGGACATGGGAGAAGAGCCACCTTACAGATAGGCAGCCTTTGCAGGCTTTCTGAACATGCTTTGGGTATGTGCTGTTACCTGATAGTCTGCCAACATAACTTTGCTGAGCTGGACTAGGGAGTTGCTGCAGCCAGTGCTTGGCATGTGCCCATCCAGTCCCGGGTGGGCAGTGCTACTTCACTGAGCCTTCTTCCCCTGTTGCTAGTGGGATGGGCAGAGTGAACAGGGCACACTGCCTCTCAGCTGAAGCAGGCACTAGCCGTGTCTCGCTGTTGTCTTGCCTGCCTGGCTCTGGTCCTCCCCTCTGTGATTCTCCCCATTTGTCTCTTCTCTGATGGTTTCTGGCAGCTCATAGGATGTGCTCTCCTGTGTCTTCAGGGCCAGTTAGTATGCACGCTGCAACCTTCTGTCCCCAGAGGGCTAGCAAGGCTCTCTCTGGGCTGACCCTGCCCTGTTGGGACTGTAAGCTGCCTACAAGTGTCTGCCTTAGTGCTGCTAGCCTAAGATGTGCTTCTGTGGCCTCTGCCTCACATCAGAGACAGCCAGTCTAGCATCATCTGCTTCTCCAAGTGGGCAGTTCATACACTGGTCCCTTCCTAAAACTCATCTGACACCGCCCACCACTTATTCAGCACAGAGTGACTCCCTCCCTCAAATCTCTTTGGTTCAGGCACAGGGTCTCCCAGCCTAGAAGTGACCTGAGGAGTCAGCTCTATGGAGGACATGGGCCCATATGGCTCAGTCAGGAGTGAGCTCAAGACTTCTGGGTAAAGGAAATGCCCTGGGGGATGGAGCCTGAGCTGCTCTTCTAGCTGCCAATTAGTAAGGCTGGCCAGGTGGCAGCTGTAGGGAGAAAAGGAGGGAGGAGTGTGCCCCAAGGCCACAGAGATGCCCACTGCTGCTTGGAAGCCTTGTTGAACTTGGGCAGGTTGTCCTGTTGCCTTGAATGCAGCCTTGCAGGATGAAAACACTGAAGCTGCTGCCTTGCCTTCCTCATCACCCTAACAGAGAATTCAAGTCAGCTTCTGAGTCAGACAAGGCCCTGCCTGCCCTGCTGCCACCCAGGCAATTAGCTACTGCTGTAATTCTGGGCCTCTGCCACCCTAACCCTTTCCCAGAAACCATGTAGAACAAGAGGCTTTACAGGAAAGAGAAAGTGACTGTCTGGTCTGACAGCCTGGGTGGGCAGGCAGAGATGACAGGCAACTGTTCCAAGGGGACATATGGTTTTCATCACCACAGATGCTACTCTGGGAGTGGATGCCTCACAGCTCCTGGAGAGCACCCAGGGGGTCACAGCACCCTGTGGATAAGTGAGGATGACATCTAGAAGACAGGATCATCTTCCAATCACTTTCCACCTGGGCTGGCCCCAGGCCCTGCCAATTACCTCACAGCTTGCTGGGTTTTGTGGCTTGGGAGGGGTCCACTGGTGGGTGAGCACAACAGGAAGGCTCAGCCCTCCTCTCTGGGGAGCTCAAAAATGGGGTATGGGTGACCTCTGGGGAGCACAGGTCTCCAGGGTCCAGGTAGAACCTTTTGCCTCCTGAGAGCTGTTTTCTACCTAGCAGCTTCCAGCAGCAGCCCTGGTTAATCAGAAGACATGCCTGACCCCGGAAGGTTGGTCTCAGAGGAGGGAGTCTATTTTGAGCTGGTGAGATGATTAGTGGCACTAATCACACATGCTCAGCCCTGACCCTCATGGCCTACTTACAGGAGGCTCCTAAGTTCCCTGGGCCTGTGCTCACCTGCTCCATCCCTCCTGCTCTTCTCTGAGCCAGCTGCCCTGATGCCTCTTCTTTTTGTGCTCTCTCCTTCTTGCTTCTATCTTTGTGGAAAGGAGATTCTGAAACTTATTTAGAGCTCCAGTCCACACTTTCAGGAAACCTCCCCTTCACCAACTTAAAAGGGAACCCAGAGGCATATAAATGTAAATGATCTTGATCACAAGCTGGCCAGGAGTAGGTTTATATAAGGGTCCTCTTGGGCAATAAAGAAAAGGGAGGGGCTGGGCCCCATAAAGCACACATATTACTATTAGCAAGGACATGGGTTCAAGCCCCTGGTACCCACCTGCAGCAGGTAAGTTTTATGAGTGCTGGAGCAGTGCTTCAGGTGTCTCTCTCTTCCTTTTTCCTGTATATTTACTCAATCTGTATCATAAACAAAGAAAAGAATGGCTCCCGGCAATGCAGATGAAAAGCTCCAATGATGTCCTGGTGGTAAAGAAAGGATGAAGGATAGACAATGGTATACCCAGTAGAGTAGATGCATTTCCATGCCTTAAGACCTGGGTTAAAGCCCCCAGTTACCACCTGCAGAGCTTCATTCAATGGAGCAATGCTGCAGGTGTTTCTGTTTTTCTCCCTTCTCTCTTCCTTTCTATTTATCTCTGTCTATATCATAAAAGAAAGAAAGAGAGAAAAGAGAAAGAAAGAAAGATGGGGGGGGAGCATGACAATAGAAAAAATGGTCAAATATATATATATATAGTTATAAGAATAATATTCAGTTCATATTGATGACCTTGGGAGAACTGTTGCAGATTTTAATGGAGGGAATGGAAACAGAATTATGATGGTGGAAATGCTGTGGGATTATACCCATTATAATTTTGTAAAATAAAATCACTAATAAAAAATAAAAATTTGGAGAAAGAAAAAAAGGACACAGGGATGGTGGTGTTCTGGTACAAGCACTAAACCCCAGCAATAACCCTGGTGGCAAAAAAGGGAAGAAACTCAGGGATCCCCATGAGATGACAGATCCAAACATTTTTCTTTGGGATGTGGGGGTGCTGGGGTGAACTAGAAAGGGAGGGCTGGAATAAACCAAGAGGGAAGGGTGGGAGAAGTGACCTGGCGTTGACCTCTTGCCAGGTTTCTCCCAGGCTTCAGGGAGATGTTTGTGGAATGACCCAAGTAAGAAAGCTGCTGGGGGATTGGAAAGTGGTGATAAGGATCCCAGGGGTCTGGGACTTTGGGGACTATGGGCTGTGGTTTGATCCATGTCTAATCTGGTCTGACCTGTCAGTTGAATGCTGGGTCTGTACCACTGGATCATTTGCCACTGGACAAAATGCTCCTATTGTCTACCTGGCCCTGGCCAGGAGGCAAGAGGTGGAGAAGGTCTGTGTAGAGGCTCAGACAGGCTGGCCTTCACAAGGCACCACAGTGGGTGTAGCCAGTCCTGTGAGCTACAGAGAGGCCAGTTTGCCCTGTGCACTGGCCTCTGCCTTACTGATGCAATGGCTTTGCTCTGCTCTGTGTGGCATAGATGCATGGGCTGCAGGCTCTGAGTCACAAATTCATGCTGACGTCAGTTGATTGGGAGTTCTAGCAGGAGATGGGAGCAGAACTAGGAGCCCAGTCTCTCCCCTTCTCTCACTTGAGCTCTGTACCTGATACTGTAGTATCTCTTCTAGGTCTCAAGCCTGTATGCAGAAGTCCCCACATGCCAGATGAGTCCTACCTTGGGGCTTTGAAATCAGCCTTTCCTGTTCCCACAAACCTATGCTGTTACTATCCTCTTGTGGCTGTTAATCTCTGGGATCTTGTTTGCCTTCTAACTTCTTTAGGTTTCCCCTATTTCAAACACTCACTTCATTTTCCAGGCACTCATATAATTTATGTGCAAAAAATTAATTTTAATCTCTATTAAAGTTTTGTAAGGCGGATGATGGTCACTCTATAGATATGAAACAGCCAGGGATGTAAACTTTCATAATAAAGTCTTATGGTGCTGACTGTTGTACAGGGTAGTCCAGCTCCAGAGCTTGATCTGAGTGCAGGACTTGGGAAATGAATCCTGGACCAGATGGGGCCAAAATATCCTCAGAATCAGGAGTGGGGCTGCTGGGTCTAAATCTTTGTCTCTAGAGGTGCTTTTGGGTGTCTGAATGGCCCTGACCCTTCCTGGATGCAGCCTTTCTGTGTCTGGAGACTGTTCCTTAGAGGTTTCATACAAGTCTTTGCTCCCTCTTTTGATTTTGTTGCCCCTTGCTGATTGCCTTGAGGCCATGCATGGATTTTTCTAGACTGAATTAGGTTGAAATGTCTAGAGTAGTTCTCTGGAGCAATGTCACCTTGTTGAGAACTTGAAGTGATCTTTGTTTTCCTTTTCTTTTTTGAACCTCAACAAAATTTCGAGCATACACATATAATTTCTCTCTCTCTAGCTCTTTTTATCTCCCTCTCTCTCTCTCTCTTTCTCATACACACATAGACATATACATGCACACACACACACACACACACACACACACACACACACACACACACACACACACACCAACCACTAAAATCAATGACCCAGTGGCAAACCTCTGAGTTGCTGAGCCTTGAACAATTCCAGCCGGCTGATGAAGATTCCAAATAATTTCCATTCTAATCTATGTTGCTTGACTTCTAAGGAGGCAATGGCCCCTTTGGTGACATGCCGTCCTTTCTGTATACAATTTATGGTTGTGACTTGCCTTCCTGAACTGTTGCCAGGTATGCAGGAAAAACAGCTTTTGAATTGCCACTAAGAATTCTTTGCTGAAATGTTGGACCCCTGGATCTCAGCTTGGGTAGCCATGCTGGTGGCTGAGCCAAGGGGAGGTGTTAAGAGATGGTAAGAAATCAGAACACAATCCCCAAAGATAGTAATGATGCTCATCAGGATACTAGCTAACATGTAAACATACAATTGCAAAGCAGTTTTATAAGTGTGATTTCCACTTAACCTTGCTACTACCTGTCATATCACAGGACATGTGATTTTTTTAGTGTCCTGTTCAAGGACATCTCAGTTGACAGAAGTTTATAACATATGCCTTCTAGCTACTGTGCATATTTCAGATGAGTGTGTGTAGAGAGGAGTTTGTGTATGTTTACCAAGTAATCCACAGCTGTTTCGGTAGACGGAATCTTTCTGGATGTACAGACCTGACTTAAGGTTATATCTTTAGCCTTTGAATAGGAAGATCCCCTGGCTTTATGCTGAGACCTAGGCAGGTCTGGTCAGCCAACCTCTAGTTGTTACATCTAGGCAGACTAGACAGTCTCAGAGTGAGCTGATTCATATAAATCCTTTCTGGAAGATGACTCAGAGCAGATGCTCTGCCAAACTCATTTGCCCACTTAATCTCAGTTACACTCAAATCTGTAAATGGAATGTAATAATCAAGGGAGTCAAGGTCAAGTGCAGGTGGTGCAAAATGCAAGGACCAGCATAAGGATCCTGGTTAGAGCCCTGAGCTCCCACCTACTGGGGAGTTACTTCACAGGTAGTGAAGCAGGTCTGCAGGTGTCTGTCTTTCTCTCTCCCTCTGTCTTCCCCTCCTCTCTCCATTTCTCTCTGTCCTATCCAACAATGACATTAGTAACAGTAACAACTACAACAATAAAAAACAAGGGCAACAAAAGGGAATAAATAAATAATTTTTTTTTAAAAAAGAATGTACTAATCAAGTCATAAGTCATGGGGTAAATTAAATGAAACAGTAATGAAAGTAAAAAACAAAACACAAAAGCAGCAGCAGCAACAACAACACAAACCAAAGTATCTTATAAATGATAAAGCACTAAAGAAGTCCAAAAACAGCTTATTATTTCTTCCATCACCACCAATAACATCATCATCCTTATTAACTTGTAGGAAAGACTGATCAAATCGGCAATTACTCCAGAAATTACCCCAGAAAATGGAACAACACTTAGCAGTATCTGGGAAATTTACTTAGGGGATGGCTCTTTGACCACACCCCAAGGGACTATGATTTAGCCAATATTCATGGAATTCAGAAATCTTCCTTTTTCATAAAGCACCCTGTCGTGATTTTGTTGACTGATACCCATGAATTATACTTTTATAAACACTGCCTTAGAGCTGTAAGCTAAGTAAAAGAGCATACACTTCACATAGATCTTCATGAAGTTTATGACAATTTATGTTGGCAGCCTAGAACCTTTAAGAGGACTCCATGGTGCTTCACCAATCCTATCAGGGCTAGTGATCAAGCCACTGGAGGTGGGGGCCACTTAGCCTTGCTCCAAGGAAGGGGTACCCTTCTCAAGACTTCTGGCTTTTCTCTGTTTAGGTTCAACTTTCAGATTGAGCTGGTCAGAGCAAATGTCTAATATACTACGTGAACTTGAATTTAGGGACTGAAAACACAATGTCAAGATAAATATTTATCACAGTATAAAGCAGGGAATCTACTTTATTAGCCCCAATCAGATCATTCACAATGAATTGGGAGCTCTAAATTTGTGTGCTGCAGAGAATCAGTCTGTGTCTTGCACCTCCCATAGCTTTTCTGGTTCCATATGACTTCTGATTGCTCTGCAAGCCAACACATGTAGATTAAGTTGGTAAACTGATATTTGAAAGGGCCAGACTAACTTTGCTTTAGAAACCAGTGGGTTATGCATGTAGAAGCCCACCTATGCAGAATGTATTGCTGACAGCAGGGTGGTCAGCAGGCAGAGATTGAGTTTACTTTCTTTTTTAAAAAATACATTTGGGGAGTCGGGCGGTAGCTCAGCGGGTTAAGCAGAAGTGGTACAAAGCGCAAGGACCGGCTTAGGATCCCGGTTCAAGCCCCCAGCTCCCCACCTGCAGAGGAGTCACTTCAAAAGCGGTGAAGCAGGTCTGCGTGTCTATCTTTCTCCCCCTGTCTTCCCCTTTCTCTCTCCATTTCTCTCTGTCCTATCCAACAACAACAACAGCAATAACTACAACAATAAAACAAGGGCAACAAAAGGAAATACTTAAATATTAAAAAAATACATTTGAAGTTATTTAGAGTGAAAAAAAAGAGATACAGAGAGAAAGACAGATAGATAGACTAAAGCATTGCTCATTTCTGGCTTATAGTGGTGCTAGTGATTGTGTCTGGAACCTGAGAGCTTCTGGCAAGAAAGTCTTTGTGTCACTATTATGCTGTCTCCACAGTCCCTGGGTTTGGATTTTTTTTTTTTTTTTTTTTTGGTATGTAGAGTCAGATTGATTCTACATCTGCTGATTTTCATGGTGGTTAGAAGCTATTTAGAGAAATATCACCCAGCTTCATCTTCATTTGGGGTTCAGAAACGTCCGGTAAACTGGACATGGGGCCCAGGCAGCAGTATGATGGAAATAGGTAAGCAGAGCTGCAGTGACCTGAGAAAACTTGGTTGGTGGGATCATAGGAAGGGTCCCTGAGCAAGGCCTTTTTGGCTGAGGAGCAGGGGAGCTGCTTGAGGAGTAGAAGGGCTGTTATTTGAAAGTCTCCAGCTGTACCATTCTGGGCCATATTCTTGTTCCAGAGAGGAAGAGGACCTGGAGTGTTATTAGCTGGTGTGCTGCTAAACAGACCTCAGAGGCCATGGAGGTAACTTACTAGGTAGGTCACATGCTTTGAACCCTGATACCACATGGTAGTACAAAAGCACCAAGGGGAGCTTTGCTCTGATGTCTCTCCAGTTCTCTGTCTCTCTGTCATAATGAGTAAATCAATATAGGAACAGAGAAGTCGTGTGTGTGTGTGACTAAAATGATGAAAGACAGATAGATAGATAGACAGGCAGATAGATAGATAGATGTAGACAGGCAGATTCAGAGAAAGAGTGATACTAATCTGGGAAGTAACAAAGGAGGGCCCAGCCACAGTGTGGAGGGTTGAATGGTGCCCAGGCTGTGTGTGTGGAGTAGGTGGTACCTGGGGCATTACAACAAACATAGCTTGGATTCTGCTTTGAGAGTCTTGTGGAATGGGGTCCAGGAACCCCAGAGGGAGTGTAGTTAGTGTGGACCTGGAAGGGAGTTGAGGTCCAACTTTTAAATAGAATGAGAGGGTAGTCAGTGTAGAATAAAATGATATTTTGGCAAGGTTTCAGTAGGCCTAGTAGGGCCACAATGTTGGGCATATTAAGGGGGCATACTAAGGGGGGGGGTCATAGGATGTCTTTCCCTTTGATTCCCTGCTGGGCCTCTTCCCAGACTGCCACAGACAGAGATTCCTGTTGAAATCAGTAGTCTGTGCAGGTGGCTCTAGGCTGCATGGCACTCTGGTAATCACACTCAGTTTAAGCATAAGAAACACACCCACACCCACACCCACATCCACACCCACACCCATACTCACACCCAAAAACTTGCTGTGGACTCATTCTTCTAGTCACAAAGTCCCTATACAACCATTTATTCACTTTCAAGAGTAATTCTGTGACTATTGAGTGAGTTCCAGAGAGGTTAGTTTTCACTGAGGAGAGGAGCAGGGGAAAATTCCAAAGATTAAATTCCCCTAATGAACTGAGGAGTGTTTTGTACTCAAGGATATTACCTTTAGTGCCAGGCTCATATCATGCAAGCCCTTTGGAGATGAGATGCATCCGCTCTGCCTTATGCGATCGTGGGCAAGCCTCTGCCTCCTAAGCCAGGCAGCTCTGGCTTTGGCTCTGCTGTGAGTGGAACATTTCCCCCCTGAAGGTATGGCAAGGCACTTGGGGGGGGGCTGTTGGGGGCTTCCACTGAAAAATGTCCTCACATACCCAGAAGAGCCAGAATTGTGTTGGACAGCATGGCTGAGGGGCAGGGGAAGCTGAACTTGACCAAGAAGCCTGGAGTTTGAGTTCAAGCATTTTTTTTTTGTTTGGTGTTAAATGGTAAAGTACACATAACTCAGAATCTACCATAACAAACTTCAGTGAAGAGACAATCTTGGGAATGGAGAGCATTCTCACTGTTGACTTCTGGAATAATATCAGCACCTCTCACCCCCTGAGCAGTTTGTCCCTATCCTCACTACACCTTGACTCCTGACAGCCACAAACCTGTTTTCTGTCCCTAGGATTTTTTTTCTTTTTAAAGTATCATCATCATTATTATTATTATTTTATTTACCACCAGGGCAATTGCTAGGGCTCAGTGCCTGCATGATGAACTCACCACTCTTGGTGTCCATTTAAATTTTCTTTATTTGATAAGGCAGAGAGAAATTGAAGGAGGGGAGATAGAGAGGGAGAGAGACACCAGTAGTACTTGCTTCACCACTTGTGAAACATCCCTCCGCAGGTGAGGAATAGGGGATTGAACCTAGATCTTTCTGCATAGTAACAATCAGGTGTGTTGCCATCCTTCCCCTCTAGGATTAATTTTGCTTCCCATGTAATATGGTCCTGCTTCACGCCCTAGACCCCGCCTTCCCTCCTGCCAGTCTTTTCCTATTTCCCTCTGATTGTCATAACCCAGCCTCCTTGGCCACCCCCACTGCCTGATAAGCACAGGCTCAGGGCTGCCCCAGGAACTGTGCATGGCAGCAGTCACTCCTTGCCTCACCTGTGGTCCAGGTAAGTACATCTAGCTTGAACCAATTTATTTAAAAATATATATTAATTGGGAGTTGGGCAGAAGCGCAGCAGGTTAAGCACACATGGCACAAAATGCAAGGACTGGTGCAGGGGAGTTGATTCACAAGCAGTGAAGCAGGTCTTCAGGTGTCTGTCTTTCTCGCCCCCGCTCTATCTTACCCTCCTCTCTCCATTTCTCTCTGTCCTATCTAACAATGACAACATCAATAACAACAACAATAATAACTAGAACAACAATGAAAAACAACAATGACAACAAAAGAGAAAATAAATATAAAAAATTTAAATAGAACAATTAAAAAATATATATATATTAATTAACAAATCTGTTGTTTTCAACGGGCTATGTTGTTTTCGCTGGGCTGGCTTCACGGGCGGTAACAGACAACCAGGGACTCATGGTTGAGCTGTAGGCAGTATCTCTTTATTCATGCAGGACGCAGCACAATCTAAGATGAGCTAAGCTAAACTCAAGTACTGTAAAACTCACAATGCTGTCTTTATATATACTTGCCAAGTAGGGTGGAAACAGGATGTGACATAGAGAGGGTGGAGAGAAAAGTGACTGGTGAAAATAAGAGTGTGACAAGGAGAGGATCAGGGTGTGACAAGGAGGGGGTGGAGCAGGCGAGAATCCTATCACTGAACCACCAATGCCCTGGAGGGAGGGTGGTGCTTGTTAAGAGTGGTTATGTAAATAGAATAGTGTTAAGCAGGGGGGATTTAAACCAAATGAAACAGAAGGGGTCTCATGCATACCAACACAAATCAATCCATTTTTGCTGGCCACCATGGTTATCACTGAGCCTACATGACCAGTCCATCACTCTTGGCAGCTTTCTTTCTTCTTTTTTGATAGAATGAGAGGGAAGGGGAATAGTGAGTAAGAGAGACACCTGCATCACTGTACCACTGCATATGAAGCTTCTTCTTATAGATGGGGAAAGGGAGCTTGAACCCATATCCTTGCACCTAGTAATGTGTGTGCTCAGCCCAAGAACTAGTCCTCCAGGTGGGTCAGCTTTGCCTTAGGAGGGGAGCAGTGAGGGCTGTGTGAGAAAGTCCATTGTGGATTGTACAATGTGACTCACAGCATAGGGCTGGGGACACTGCCCGTTCCAGAAGTCCTTCCTCTGGAGAACACCAGTTGTCTTTGGAATGCAAAAATGCCCAGGAACAGGAAGTGACAAGGATGGAGTCCCTGCAGGAAATGTAGTCAGTCAGGTGAGCAGCTCCAGCTGAGACCTGGAAGATTCTGCAGAAGGAGGTTTCTCTGGGGATCTGTTCATGGGTACAGGTGGGGAGGTGAGGGCTCAGAGTGGTTGCCACGTCATCTCCTGCTGCCACTGCCACAGGGCTACAAGCACCAGAGTATGTATTTGAATGGATTCTGGAAAGGAGTGGAGGATGGAATGAAAGTAGATGCTGCTGTCATGGCTGTGAGGTTTCTTCCTCTTGGCCACTCATCTCCAGCCTGCATATCTAATGGAAGTGAGAAGCTGGCTGGTGGCCTCAGACTCTATCATCCCCTCATACTTTCAATCATTCATCCACTGCTGGTTTAGTTCCATACTGAACAAAATGGCCATCACCAGCACCGTGTAGCTATTGACCACAGGAAATGAGCTTGCCCAAAGTGAAAGTGCCACAAATACACACCAGGTCTTAATGATTCTGTACTCATGTAAATATTTCATTAATAATTAAGAAGTCATTTGTTCCATATTGAAAGGAGAGCATTCTGGATATATTGGGTTAAATAAAATGTATTATGACAATTTAATCTCTTTCTTTTTTACTTGCTGTAATGTAACTACCAGAAGATGTATAATTTCCTTTGTGGCTACATTATATTTCTGTTGTAAGGGGTTGATTTAATCATGTTGGTTTCTCGGAAGAATGGGGGATGGGGTGGTGTATGTGTGTGTGAGGCAGACTGGTCTTAGTGAGAGTAAGACAACCTGGGATTTGACCCCTGAAATATTGATATGTGTATGTGGGGATGCTGACCCACAAGCCCCCTAAGTAGGAAATGAGCACCCACAAACCTTGACTGGAGGATTTCATTACCAGTCTCTCCTGAGGGTCCAAACATAATGCTTATGCTGATCAAGGCACTGCAGCCAGGCCTCTCATTATTTATGTTTTCTGGTTGCATCTCCACAGCGTGGGAATAGGAACTGAATAAATTACCCGGTGATGTGGGATGACTTGTAACCCATAACTTGTGCCAGGCTGCAGGGATGTGAGTGTGCAAGCTGTTTAATGAGATGCAATTTTGTTTCAATTTGGGAAATCCCCAAAGCTCCCCCACTTTGTGTTCTCTGATTCTAAGCTGGCAGCTTTGGAGGCAGCAGCCAGAGGAGAGGAGATGAAAATCAGGTGCAGTTCCTCTGCAGGGTGCGGGGCCTCTGCTGAAGGGCAGGCTTCCTGCACACTTCAGAATGAGGCCTTTATTCTTCCCTGTGCCAGGCTGATTATCCCAAGGTGGGTCTCTAAGGAACACACACACAACCTGGAGTGACAATTCCTGGAGGAAAAACAGTCTGGGGTCCCAGAGTGCACCCTGGGAAGTCGCTCCCACACTGCCTGGCATGGGAGTGGGTCAAGGACTGGCAGAATTGGGAAAGCTGGAGCTGCAGAGGCTCAGTGGTCCTTCATGCATTTATGGAATAGTCTACAATGGGACACACTCTTTACTGGGTGCTTAGGAAGCTTTGCCCTCAAAGCTCTTCTCTGGATGAGAAAACCAAGGAAAACAAGTGTGGTTCAACACTGATACTTACAGGAACAAGCAACAGGCATGCTTTTCCCATTTCTCCTGTGATGAACTCTCCACATACTACATACAAAACGAGCTACAACAAGCATAGGCAGACTTTGCTTTTTATTAAGGCAGTTAAAAAATATGTAATTAATAGTGTTTTACAAGATTGTAAGGTTACTGAGTATAGTTGCGCACTTCATTCCCCACCAAAGTTCTGTGTCCCGATTTTCATAGCAATACTCATCACAGATTTCACAAAGTCCTAGAGACATTATCTTAGCTTTTGTTTACTTTTTTGTTTGTTTTGTTTTGCAACTTTGTGTATTTCAGTTACCTAGGTTCCACATATGATCCAGTAATTGTTTCTTACCTCTTTACTTATTTTCCTAAATCTCTAGTTCCATCCATTTTATCCCAAAGGACACAATATTACTTTTTTTGGTTGTAGAGTATATGTCCCATAACTTCTTTAGCCAGTCATCTATTCATGGGCATTTAGGCTACTTCCATTCTTTGGCTATTGTGACAGTGCAACTATGAACATATCCCTGCACATATCCCTTTGAATTAGTGTTTGTATGTCCTCGGATAAATGCCCAAGAGTAGTATTGCTGGATCATTAATTAAGTGTATTTTTTCCTCATTATTTTTTATCGCCACCAGAGTTATTGCTGAGGTTCTGTGCCTGCATGACACATATACCACTAGTAGTGACCAATTTCTCTTTCTCTCTCTCTCCCTTTCCCTCTCTCCCTCTCCTCTCTCTCTCTCTCTCTCTCTCTCTCTCTCTCTCTCTCTCTCTCTTTCACCAAGGGATAGAGAGAAAGACAGAAACCACCACTGTTACATCGCTTGTGAAGCTTTTCTCTTTCTCTCCTGTAGGTGAGGTCCAGTGCCTTGACCCTGAGTTCTTAACTTGATGTGGTAAAGTGAGTGCTCTATCTGATGTGCCAGAGCTTGGCCCCTCATTTTTATTTAAGGATACTCCATACAGTCTTCCAGAGGGGATGTACCCATTTGAAATAGTCCTCCCACTCTTCCTGACTGAGCCTGCAGTTATACTCCTGTAGCCTTTCCTCATTTGAATGTCCTTGAAGGGGCTGGATTTTTACCCAGTGGCCCTTTTCCTCTTTAAAGAATGGTGTCTTTGGGGCTGAGACAATAGTTCAGCCTGTTAGAGTAACAACTTGAATGCCTAAGGTCTCAGGTTCAGTTTCTGCATAAACTGATTCTGAAGCTGAGCAGTGTTCTAGTCTCTCTTCACCTCTCTTTTTATTCTCAATATCTTTTAGTGAAATGCATACAACATTTTTTTAAAGCAGAAAATCTGTTAATATGGTGTGATAGGAAGACAGACTAATACAGATCATGCAATTTGTAGGGCTTTGACAGAAGAGCAAGCATTTATTTGGGGTACCAAATGAGAAGGTCAAAAAGTGAAGAATGGCTGAAAAACTTAATCTTTTTAAAAATTATCTTTATCTATTAAATAGAGATAGCAAGAAATCAAGAGGGTAGGGGAAGAGAGAGAGGTAAAGAAACAGAGAGATACCTGCAGCCCTGCTTTACTACTTGTGAAGCTTTCCTTGTGCAGGTGTGGACTGGGGGCTTGAACCCAGGTCCTTGGGCACCACCACCCAGCCCCTAAGGCTGAAAAACCTTATACATTTGACACCACATAATTCCTACATTTTCCAAAATCTCAGTAAATCACAAGTGAAAAAAAAGTCAATTTCAAATGATTGCATGCAGTATGCATTTGTTTTATAACATTACTGAAACATGATGATTATATAAAGGATAGTTTCTAGGGTAGGAGGGGAACAGTGAGTGGGAAGTGGATGTGGATAAGGGCAAAGGGAGGTATCCCCGTGACTGAAGTATTTTTATTTTTGATTGTATTGGTTGTGATTGTGCAGGATAGTTTACACAATTCCCATGTGACAAGCATGTGGGATCTCTTAAGTAATCATGCAACTTTGTGAATCTACAGTCACCTCAAAATAGAATGTTCAATTAAGGAAAATATGATCCAATTTGATAACTAAAAGAGTTACTCATAAGACTAAACTATGTGTAGAGTTATGTGTAATGTTCTTGGAGAACCCTGGGGAGGGAATCAATTATTTATTTATGGAGGAATCAGTGGGGGTAGAAGAGAGCTCTCAACAGAAGAGTGAGGTCTCCACCCACCTCCAGCTTTCATCAACCCACTGAATTCCTTTGTGTTGATTGGTGATTATTTATCTCTGGTTTATTGAAAGTCAGACACTGCGTTAAGGAGTTTTTGTGCATAGCTAGAAATTTCATATAATAATTATGTCAGGCAGGTAACATTATTTACAGGTAAGGATACTTCTTGGAGGGAGATCACCAAGGCCACCTAGGTGGCATCTTTTAAACTCTGGTCTGTCTTTGACCACACTCAGAAATTCCTCAGGCCATCTTTAGTCAGTGAAATTTATCTTTTGCTGTTTGTTTAGAAAAAAATACTTTGTTGTGTTTTTTAAAAATTTTATTTATACTTTTGGATTAACAAAATACTTTCACTATATTCTGCTTCACCTAGTAATCTTGTATAAAATACTATATTCTGCTTCATCTAGGGATCTTGGATAAAATCTTGGATAAAAATGATGTGTTTCATCCATGTATCTTTAAATTAATAATAGCCTATCTGGTGTTGAGATTGTATGATACTTTGTTTAATGTGAGAATCTTGCGAGAGGTGCAAATTCACTTAACTATCCTTTGTTTCATTATTATATATGTAATTCTACATATTTCATAAAGCTCTTAATATATTGCAGGTTTGCATATTCAATTTTCTTTTCAAGATAGTAAGAAAAAAGTAATTAAAACACTTGCATAGAGGGATCTCCTAAATTTACCATTTTCAATGCTCTCTATTTCCTCTTGGATGTCCAAATGTCTTTCTGGTACCATTCCTTTTCAGTCTGAAAAACCTCCCCCACATTTCTGTGGTACAAGGATGTTGGTGACAACCTCTTTCTGCTTTAAAGAAACATGAAAATGTCTCTATTTTACTTTCAATTTTGAAGGATAATCTCACTAGATATAAAATTAGTATAAAAAGAATTCATTTAAAAAATTATGCCTAGTACTTCACAGATATATGCTAATCTCAATTCTTTCTGATGAGATTCCAGCTATTCTTACTGCTTTATTTCTGTATTCAATGCATTTTTCCCCCCTCTGGCTGCTATTGATTTTTTTGTTTACATTTTTTTCCTTCCTTCCTTCCTTCCTTCTTCTTTTCCTTCCTTTCGTTTTTTACAATTTGATTATGTTACTACTCACTGAAAATCTTAAAATACATCATTGTTGTATCATACTATCAGACTTTGGGTACAAGACTTATTGTAGGGGCTGTGTCATGGTGTACCAGTAGAGTGCACATATTACCTTGCAGTAGGACTTCAGTTTCAAGTAGTGGGCCAGTGTTTCAGTTGTTCACTTTCTTCACTTCCCTTCTCTAGCTCTTTCTATCTTTACCAAGAAAATGAAGGATAAAGGACATAAGAAATTATGAAGTCGAGGTTCCCGGAAGATGGCGGACTGAGAAGCTGCTAGTGGCTTGAGCTCTGACCACATCTTCTGGAAACGGTAGGATTTTCTGACTTTAGTAGGCCAGTCAATAAGGGGTCCTAGCGGTGACACAAAGGAGGTGACTATAATTTAATTTGGGTTAAGAAATAGAGTAGAAAAAAAGGGGGAAATTTTTTTTCCATTTAATTATAAATCACACTTCCTCCCCCCCCCATAACCAGTCCCTGGGGACCAGCTCCTAGCAGGCTCCCCTGCTAGGAGCCTCTTTCTTCACCAAATTCCTGTCCCACCAGGGAGTATCATTCATTCTAAGTCTATACCCTTCTGAAACCTCTGGCCTTTTTTTTCTTTCTAAGTATCCAAACCCCCCCACTTACCCCGCATAGCTAATTAAATAATTAAAAATAAATAAATAAATCTTTCCTTTCACTGCTCGTTTATGACTGTTCTTTTTCTTATCTTTTTCTCTCTCTCTTTCTTCTTTTTCTTCTTCTTTTTCTCATTCTTGTCATCCTTTCTTCCTTAATCCTACAGCTTCCAAAGCCACAGGCCCCAACCCCCACACCACCAAACAGTGTGCTTTTTTGAATTCACTGATATACATTTGGGAATTATTTTGGGGAATAATTCTGACTCAGTGTGGACTCTCACTGCGAGTGTCTCTGCTCAACTTTCTTTCCTCCTTTAGCCACCCCTAGAATATACAGTGGATAGTAGATTTGCATAACTGTCTATTACAGCCATCCTTGTCTAGTCCTGAGGGTTTTTTTTCTTTTCACTGCTCTTTAATTACAGCTCTTTTCCTTCTCTTTTCCCTTTTCTCTCACTTGTCTCATTTTTCTTTTTCTTTTCTTTTCTTTTTTATCTTGTCATACACTTCTTCCTTCCTTCTACTTTGCCTTTCTGAATTTGTGAATTATTTTGGGGAAGAAATCTGACTCAGAGTGGACTCTCTATGTGTGTATCTCTGCTCTAGTTCCCTTTCCCCTCTTCTTACCCCTAGAATATACGGTGGATAGTAGATATGCATAACTGTCTGTTCTTGCTATTCCTTCTTTCTTTTCTTTTTCTTCTTCACTGGGATTTGGTTACTATTTTTCATGGACTGGAGAAATTTTTTGGCTCACTGGTAGTTAAAACTACTTTAAACTGCTTCATTAAACTTCATTAAACTGCTTCAATACTTGCTTCAGTTGCTACTGTAATTCCAGAGGTTGGTGAGTGCAATTGTCATAAAGGTATTTAGTACAGTGTTGCTTGTACTCAAGACACAACAACTGAGGAACAACAGAGCATATAAAAAAAAAGAAACACATAAATCAAAAAAATGGGTAGATCAAAAACAAATAAAACTGCTACTCCAATAAATGAAGACAAGAGCCCAGAAGAAAGTACAAATCAGCCAGAAGTTACCATAGATAAGAAAAGTATGCAAGCAATAATAAACTTATTAATCACAAAATGAAAACAACACTGGAGGAAAGGAATGGCAGTATTAGGAAAACAACAGTTGAGACCCCCAAGGAAAATACTGATTATCTTGAGGCAATTAGAGAACTGAAAGCTGAAATAGCTGTAATGAAGAAAGAAGCTGAGGCAAGGGAAAGCAGAAAAACAGAAGCAGAAAACAGAATTAGTCAGACAGAGGATGAGTTAGAGAAAACGAAGAAAGAGGTGAAAGAGCTTAAAAAGAGATTGAGAGACTCTGAAAACACCAACAGAGACATATGGGATGATCTCAAAAGAAGTAACATTCGTATAATTGGCCTGCCAGAGGAAGAAAGAGAGGAAGGGGAAGCAAACATTCTAGAGGAAATAATAGAAGAAAACATCCCAGACCTGAATAACAGAAAGGACATCAAGATTCAAGAGGCCCAGAGAGTACCAAACAGTATCAACCCAGACCTGAAGACACCAAGACACATCATAGTCACAGTGAGAAGTAGTAAGGATAAAGAAAGGATCCTAAAGGCTGCAAGAGAGAAACAAAAAGTCACATACAAGGGAAAACCCATATGATTATCTGCAGATTTCTCTACTCAAACTCTAAAAGCTAGAAGAGAATGGCAAGATATCTATCGAACCCTGAATGAAAAAGGGTTTCAACCAAGGATAATATATCCTGCTAGACTTTCATTCAAACTAGATGGAGGGATCAAAACCTTCTTAGACAAACAACAGTTAAAGGAGGCAACCATAACCAAACTGGCCCTGAAAGAGGTTCTAAAAGACCTCTTATAAACAAGAACATCACTACAATACTGGCAATATATCAGAGCAAACAATAAAATTTTTTTTTGAACAATGGCACTACAATACATTAAATCCATAATATCAATAAATGTCAATGGCTTAAATCACCCATAAAAAGGCACAGAATGGGGGGATGGATCAGAAAACATAATCCAACCGTATGCTGCTTGCAAGAATCCCATCTGTCACAACAAGATAAACACAGACTTAAAGTGAAAGGATGGAAAACTGTCATACAGGCTAATGGACCACAAAAAAGGGCAGGAACAGCCATTCTCATCTCAGACACAATAGATTTTAAATTAAATAAAGTAATAAAAGATAGGCAAGGACACTACATAATGATTAGAGGATCAATCAGCCAAGAAGACTTAACAATCATTAACATCTATGAACCCAATGAGGGACCATCTAAATACGTGAAGCACTTGCTGAAATAATTTCAAAAATACATCAATAGTATTACAATAATAGTGGGAGACTTCAATACCCCACTCTCACAGTTAGACAGATCAACAAAGCAGAGAACCAGCAAAGATACAAGAGAATTGAATGAAGAGATTGACAGACTAGACCTCTTGGACATTTTCAGAGTCCTTCACTCCCAAAAACTGGAATACACCTTCTTTTCAAATCCACATAACACATACTCATGGATAGACCACATGTTAGGCCACAAAGACAACATCAATAAATTCAAGAACATTGAAATCATCCCAAGTATCTTCTCAGACAACAGTGGAGTAAAACTAACATTTAAAAACAAAAAGACAATTATTAAAAGTCATAGAATTTGGAAACTAAACATACTCCTTAAGAACCACTGGGTCAGAGATTCACTCAAGCAGGAAATTCAAATGTTCCTGGAAACAAATGAAAATGAAGACAGAACCTATCAAAATATTTGGGACACAGCTAAAGCAGTACTGAGAGGGAAACTTATAGACATACAATCACATATTAAACACCAAGAAGAAGCTCAAATGAACGACCTTAATGCACACCTCAAGGACTGAGAGGAGGAGGAACAAAGGAACCCTAAAGCAACCAGAAGGACAGAAATCACTAAAGTTAGAGCAGAAATCAACAACATCGAAAATAAAAGAACCATACAAAAGATCAATGAAGCCAAATGTTGGTTCTTTGAAAGATTAAACAAAATTGACAAACCCCTAGCCAGACTCACCAAACAAAAGAGAGAGAAGACTCAAATTCATAGAATTTTAAATGATGGCAGAGATATCACAACTGACACCACAGAAATCCAGAGTATCCTGCAAAACTTCTATAAAGAACTATACGCCTCCAAGCTAGAGAATCTGGAAGAAATGGATCAATTCCTAGAAGCATATGCCCTTCCAAAACTGAACCAAGAAGAACTACAAAATCTAAATGTACCAATCACAGACAAAGAAATTGAAACCGTTATTAAGAATCTCCCCAACAGCAAAAGTCCTGGACCAGATGACTTCATAAATAAAATTCTACAAAACTTTCAGGAAACAGTACCCATACTTCTAAAGCTTTTCCATAAGATTGAAGAAACAGGAATACTCCCTTCCACCTTCTATGGAGCCAACATCACCCTGATACCAAAATCTGTTAGGGAAAGAACAAAAAAGGAAAACTACAGACCAATATCTCTGATGAACATAGATGCCAAAATATTAAACAAGATCTTGGCCAACCGGATACAGCAGCATATCAAAAAGATTGTTCATCACGACCAAGTGAGATTCATCCCAGGAATGCAAGGCGGGTTCAACATCCGTAAGTCAATCAATGTCATTCACCACATGAATAAAAGCAAAGCCAAAAACCACATGATTATTTCAGTAGATGCAGAGAAAGCCTTTGACAAAATCCAACACCCATTCATGCTCAAAACTCTACAAAAAATGGGAATAGATGGGAAATTCCTCAAGGTAGTGGAGTCTATATATAGCAAACCTACAGCCAACATCATACTCAATGGACAGAAGCTGAAAGCATTCCCCCTCAGATCGGGGACTAGACAGGGCTGTCCACTGTCACCGTTACTCTTCAACATAGCATTGGAAGTTCTTGCCATAGCAATCAGGCAAGAGAAAGAAATCAAAGGAATACAGATTGGAAGGGAAGAAGTCAAGCTCTCACTATTTGCAGATGATATGATAGTATACATAGAAAAAACTAAAGAATCCAGCAGAAAACTACTGGAAGTTATTAGGCAATATAGCAAGGTATCAGGCTACAAAATCAATGTACAAAAATCAGTGGCATTTATTTATGCAAACACTAAATCTTAAGAAGAAGAAGACATCCAGAAATCACTCCCATTTACTGTTTCAGCAAAATCAATCAAATACCTAGGTATAAAGTTGACCAAAGAAGTGAAAGACTTATATACTGAAAACTATGAGTCACTTCTCAAGGAAATAGAAACTGATATCAAGAAATGGAAAGATATCCCATGCTCATGGATTGGAAGAGTAAATATCACCAAAATGAATATTCTCCCCAGAGCCATATACAAATTTAATGCAATACCCATCAAAGTTCCAACAAACTTCTTTAAGAGAATAGAGCAAGCACTACAATCATTTATCTGGAACATGAAAACACCTAGAATTGCCAAAACCATCGTGAGGAAAAGAAACAGAAATGGAGGCATCACACTCCCAGACCTTAAACTATATAATAAAGCCATCATCATCAAAACAGCATGGTACTGGAACAAAAATAGGCACACAGACCAGTGGAACAGAATTGAAAGCCCAGAAATAAATCCCCACAACTACGGACATCTAATCTTTGATAAGGGGGCCCAAAGGATTAAATGGAAAAAGGAGGCTCTCTCAATAAATGGTGCTGGGAAAACTGGGTTCTAACATGCAGAAGAATGAAATTGAACCACTTTATCTCACCAGAAACAAAAATCAACTCCAAATGGATCAAAGACCTAGATGTCAGACCAGAAACAATCAAATACTTAGAGGAAAACATTGGTAAAACACTTTCCCACCTACACCTCAAGGACATCTTTGATGAATCAAACCCAATTGCAAGGAAGACTAAAGCAGAAACAAACCAATGGGACTACATCAAATTGAAAAGCTTCTGCACATCCAAAGAAACTATTAAACAAACAAAGAGACCCCTCACAGAATGGGAGAAGATCTTCACATGCCAGACATCAGACAAGAAAATAATCACCAAAATATATAAAGAGCTCAGCAAACTTAGCACCAAAAAATCAAATGACCCCATCCAAAAATGGGCAGAGGCTATGAACAAAACATTCCCCTCAGAGGAGATCCAAAAGGCTAACAAACATATGAAAAAGTGCTCTAGGTCACTGATTGTCAGAGAAATGCAAATTAAGACAACACTAAGATACCACCTCACTCCTGTAAGAATGGCATACATCAAAAAGAACAGCAGCAACAAATGCTGGAGAGGATGTGGGGACAGAGGAACCCTTTTACATTGCTGGTGGGAATGTAAATTGCTACAGCCTCTGTGGAGAGCAGTCTGGAAAAGTCTCAGAAGGCTAGACATGGACCTTCCATATGATCCAGTAATTCCTCTCCTGGGGTTATACCCCAAGGACTCCATAACACCCAACCAAAAAGAAGTGTGTACTCCTATGTTCATAGCAGCACAATTCATAATAGCTAAAACCCGGAAGCAACCCAGGTGCCCAACAACAGATGAGTGGCTGAGAAAGCTGTGGTATATATACACAATGGAATACTATGCAGCTATCAAGAACAATGAACCCACCTTCGCTGGCCCATCTTGGACAGAGCTAGAAGGAATTATGTTAAGTGAGCTAAGTCAGAAAGATAAAGATGAGTATGGGATGATCCCACTCATCAACAGAAGTTGAGTAAGAAGATCTGAAAGGGAAACTAAAAGCAGGACCTGACCAAATTGTAAGTAGGGCACCAAAGTAAAAACCCTGTGGTGAGGGTAAGACATACAGCTTCCTGGGCCATTGGGGGGTGGGAGTGGGTGGGAGGGATGGGACACAGTCTTTTGATGGTGGGAATGGTGTTTATTTACACTCCTAGCAAAATGTAGTCATATAAATCTCTAGTTAATTAATACGAGAGGGGGAAAATTAATTGTATGTCTTGATGTTTTTCAAAACACAAACTGAATCTTTTCAATATATAGGCTGTGTAATTGGTGTGCAGACTCTCTCAAAATCCTAGATCAATTAGATCAGAAGCAACCAATAGCACAGCTATATACAAGATACTGGGTACTGTACAGCAAACCCTAACAAAAGGACTTTTCAAAGTTAACCCAATTACCAAACAATGTGATGATAACATTAACTATCGATTGTCTTTTTGAACCCTAAGACAGCAGGAACCTCACATCTCCACTATAAGCCTCTACTTCCCCCAGTCATGGAACCATTGTTTAGGGCCCACTTTCCCGTATGCCTCTCCCAATCCATATGAAATAATATTGCATCTGCCGATCACAACCTAACCAAAATGATTGCCACCTCAACATGCTTCACTTCAGACTGTGTCCAGAGACTTCAGGTGTGGAATGACAACCCTTCAGCTTCATTACTCAGGTGAGCCCTTTCCTTTCATAGTATACTCTAATTTCATCTCAGGTGGTTCACTTTCTAACAAAGTCCCAAAACCTAGATATACACCAGTTTCTGTGAGAGAGAGCATATGTTCACATGTATCTGTAAACTACTGCAAAATATATGCCTGAAAGCAGAAGTGCGCTAGAGTTTGCAGTGATTACCCCCCTAACATTTCCTCTCCAGTATTCCAAGCTTTGGGTCCATGATTGCTCAACAATTTATTTGGCTTCATATGTTAACTCTGTTTTCAGTCACCAGGTTCCAGATGTCATCAGCATGCCGGCCAGGCTTCCCTAGACTGAAGACCCCACCAATGTGTCCTGGAGCTCCGCTTCCCCAGTGACTCACCCTACAAGGGAAAGAGAGAGGCAGACTGGAAGTATGGACCAACCAGTCAACACCCATGTTCAGCGGGGAAGCAATTACAGAAGCCAGACCTTCTACCTTCTGCAACCCACAATGACCCTGGGTCCATGCTCCCAGAGGGCTAGAGAATGGGAAAGCTATCAGGGCAGGTGGTGGGAAATGGAGATTGGGTGGTGGGAATTGTGTGGAATTGTACCCCTCCTACCATATGGTTTTGTTAATTAATCCTTTCTTAAATAAAAAATAATAAAAAAAGAAATTATGAAGTCATCATGCAGTTATAACTTTGGTAACACACAAACACACACACACATACACACACACACACACACACACACACACACACACACACACACACTCATGCACACGTGCACTATCTCCCAAACCTTACTATGTATCACCAAATTCTAGTGTCCTCTGAGGATCAAGAAGACATCTCTATTCTACCTGCTCATCTCTCATCTCACACCTCATGCCCTTTCCTCTTTGGTTTTCTCACCATAGTTTTAACCAAGTGCGAAATTACCTTAAAATTTTCCCCAGTTCATTTACTTTAGTTACTTATATACCATATATGAGCAAAACCCTTTGTTAATTGTATTTTACTGCCTTACTTAGTTTATGTAGCACAATCATTTCATGTTCCATCCAGTTACTCTTTCATCTTTTTATTTTTAAATATATATATTTAAAACATTTGGTATTATCTCTATTTATTTATTGGATAGAGATGGCCAGAAATTGAGAGGGTAGTGGATGACAGAGAAGAAGACTGACAAACACACACCTACAACACTCCTTTACTACTTGCAAAGCTTTCCCCTAGGAGGTGGGGACTGGGCGCTTGAACCCAGGTCCTTGTGCATTGCAACTTGTGCACTCAACCAGATGCACCACCACCCAGCCCATCTCTTTCATCTTTTTTTTTTTTATGGCAGAAGTTGAATTTCTGTTCCCAAGTTTCTTATCCAATCATCTATTGATGGAACTTTTGGCTGATTCCATGTTTCAGCTATTTTGAACAGCACTGCTATGAACATAAGGGTGTTCACTATATCCATTCAGACAGATGCTTTTATGTCCTTCGGTTCGATACCTAGGATTATTATCAAATCATATGGTATTTCCATTTAAAAATATTTAAAAATTATATTTATTTATTGAAGACAGCCAGAAATTGAGAGGAAAGTGGGTAATAGAGAGGGAGAGAGACAGCTGCAACACTGCTTCACAACTCGCAAAACTTCCCCTGCAGGTGGGGACCAGGAACTGGAACCTGGGTCCCCGAATATTGTAACATGCGCTCATCCAGGTGAGCCACCACCCAGTCACCAGTATTTACATTTTATATTTATATTTCCATTTATACAATTTTTCTGTTGTACTAGTTACTTTTCTACTAGTAGTCTATCAGGGTACCTTATTTTCAACAACTTTTTTATTTTAATTAATTAATTAATTAATTTTAAAAAGGAGACATTAACAAAACCATAGGATAGGAGGGGTACAAATCCACAAAATTACCACCACCAGATCTCTATATCCCCACCCCTCCCCTGATAGCTTTCCCATTCTCTATCCCTCTGGGAGTTATGGACACAAGGTCATTGTGGGTTGCAGAAAGTGGAATGTCTGGCTTCTGTAATTACTTCCCCTCTGAACATGGATATTGACTGGTTTATCCATAAATCCAGCCTGCCTCTCTCTTTCCCTATTAGGGTAGGTCTCTGGGGAAGCGGAGCTTGAGGACACACTGGTGGGGTCTTCAGTATAGGGAAGTCTGGTCGGCATCCTGCTGGCATCTGGAACCTGGTGGCTAAACAGAGAGTTAACATACAAAGCCAAACAAATTGTTGAACAGTTATGGACCTAAAGGCTGGAATAGTGCGGATGAAGTGTTGGGGGGTATTCATTGCAGACTATTGTGTACTTTTGCTTTCAGGTATATATTTTGCCCCAGTTTATGGATACGTGTGAACATATGCTCTATCTCAGGGGACCTGAACTATATATAGGTTTTGGGACTTTGATAGGAAGTGAACCACCTGAAATGGGATTAGAGAATACTATGAAAGGAAAGGTCTCACCTGAGTAATGAAGCTGAAGGGTTGTCATTCCACACCTGAAGTCTCTGGACACAGTCTGAAGTGAAACATGCTGGGGTGGCACGCATTGCATTCATTAGGTTGTGATCAGCTGATGCAATATTATTTGATATGAATTGAGAGAAGCATGAAGGAAAGTGGGCCCCACCCTAAGGTTCAAAGTATAGGCTCTATAGTGGAAATGTGAGGTTCCTACTGTCTTAGGGTTCAAGAAGACAATGGATAGTTATTGTTATCATCACATCAATCATCCAATAATCTAGAGAAAAGCCTTACAACATGTGGTTATAATCTAGTATTCCTACTGCTAGAGTTTAATCACATCCCCTGCTCTTATGTTAAAGTATTGAACCTGAGTACTTCAAATATGACCTTATTTAGATGAAGTATTTACAGAGTTAAATTAAGTGAAGGTGAGGTTCTGAATGTGGATTTAACATAAAATGATTAGTATCATAGCAGATAAATTTGGATGTACACAAGCACACACACACACACACACACACACACACACACACACACACACACACGAAGGTACGAAGGTGAAGGGCAGAGACTCACAGAGAATTCTGTATGAAGATGAACACAGAAATTGGGGTGATATTTTTACAAGCCAAAAGATGTCAAAGATTTCTAACCAACCAACAGAAACTAGAGGAGAAGCTTGCAAGTAAAAGATTCTCTTTCTCCATGTTCAGAAGTACTCAACCCTGCCCCACATTTTTAATTTTTTTGATTTTAGCAATTTTATTGTTTACTATAAATCAGTAACCACCATGTAGGAGAAAAAGGAAATATTTAAATGAACACAGTAGCAATCCAGACAAATGAGATTCTATTTTCTAAGTTACTTACATGTGGTACTTGGTTTTGTAGAAGCCTTAGTAGATGAATGTATTCACAGTAAGTCCTAGCCCTACTAATTTTCCCCTGTTTATAGCTATTCCAGAGTCCTTCAAATAGTTTTTTTAAGAGAATCTAGAGTTTGTCATTAATTGTCATTTGCATGGAGGCAAGGTTAATGTTGGTTGCTCCACTCTCATTAAAACCTGGAAATCCATGAGCAAAGATTTAGTCTTCCCTTAGTTGATGTTTACCAACCTGTAGGAAAAATTGATTCATTCTAGTCCACTCTTTGACTAGTCCACTCTCTGACTCCATACTGAAGTCTCATAGTTTTCCTTCTGGTATGTTATAGGAAGAATTAGACAATATTTAGGACTTTGCATAGATTGTTTATAACTCATCTTAAACTCTTGTCTGGCAATTCTCAACTTTTCCCTTTCATGAGTATGCTGTACTGAACTTCAGCTGAGTATATGGAAAGTTGATTTTTGTGGAAGTTCAGCCTAACCAGGAGGAGTTTCTGCAGCCCTCTCCCATGAAGTTGTGTGTATGGATTTGTGCATCTATGTGAATGTGTGTTTTGCAAGGGCAAGGTGGGGAAGAGTGGAAATGGATTCTTGTAGCACTTCAGTTTTTTTTTTTTTTTTTTTTTTAGTGGATGTCTTTTTTTTTCAGTCAAGAACTGAGTATATCTATGAACTTGTAGTTACCTGTTAAATCTGAAAGCAGCCTGACAAGGACCTTGGAGAGTTAGTCCAAAGGACAACAACCATCAATTCCTCTGGATTCTAAGCTCTGTAGTGAATTATATTACTAGGAAAATACAATACACTACAGAAATGTCTTTCCAGAGAACTGTGATCTAATATTATGCCTTCAGTTTCCATCTCGTGTTGATAAAAGAAATAGTAATATGAAAAATACTCGGCAACTTTTGTGTAACTACTGTTGAAGATACTATTCATTATATAGTTAGATACTTTATAGAAAGGCTTAGGAGAATGGCTCCCATTTTTTTATTTTAAATCACAAAGTCAAATAGAAGCCTCAAATAGAAAACTGTGGAGGAAATTTAATGCCTAAAATAGGCCAATATGGTGAAAATGAAAGTTGGAAGCCCTAAATCCTTGTTTCCTTTCTCCCTCAGATTTCTTACTCTATACCCCTTTTACCTTCCACTACACAGTCTCCAGCATGACCACTTGCTAAAAATCTCCATAGAGCATAGTGTAGAACTCATTAATACTATGCTAAAGCAGAGGCTATTATGGGAGTTTAGTGCTAGGACAAAATTTGACTCATCTGAAAAAATGTGGAGTTTATTTTGATATAACCCAGATTTTTAACTTTGTGTTTTCATTCTTGCACTGGATAAGAGGGAACTTAGATAAATCAGCTGCTCAAAATTTAGAACTTATTATTGTCCTAGAATAGATAAGATTTTCCGTACTCTTTCTACCAAGGGTCTCAAGGGATCAATTTAGTATAGTCCCATTTTAAGGCATATTAACATCTCAGGGTCCCTCTAACATATGCTCAGCTTTGCTTATTTATTTTGAATCATCTCTAAAATCTATTATCATTACCCATTCTCCCTCCTATAGACAACCCTATTTTTTTAAATGTTCATAAGTAGCAATGGATTTTTTATTATCTTTATTTATTTATAGAGACAGTTAGAAATTGAGAAGGGAGACAGTGATAGAGAGACAGAGAGACACATGCAGCTCTGCTTAACCACTCGCTAAGCTTACCCCATGAAAGTGGGGACCAGGGCTTGAACCTGGGTCTTTGTGCATTGTAACCTGTGTGCTCAACCAGGTGCACCATCACTTGGCCCCAACAACCTGATTCTTTTGGGTTAAAAGGGTAATATTATAATAATATTGATTCTGGAAGTCGGGCTGTAGAGCAGCAGGTTAAGCTCAGGTGGCGCAAAGCACAAGGACCAGCATAAGGATCCCAGTTTGAACTCCCGGCTCCCCACTTGCAGGGGAGTCGCTTCAAAGGCAGTGAAGCAGGTCTTAAGGTATGCATCTTTCTCTCCCCCTCTCCATCTTCCCCCTCCTTTCTCCATTTCTCTCTGTCTTATCCAACAATGACGACAACAATAATAACTACAACAATTTTCTTCTTCTAGCGTTTGCCCTTCTTCCGTAGCCAGTCAACAGGTCAGGTTGAAAGCTGTCAGGAGCTGCTTGTTGCTGGCTTTGAAAGTGACTGGGATCCATGTGGATTCAGTCGGCTAGAAAGGATGGTCAGTTTCCCCAATGAATGGGTACTCACGGGATGCACCACGAGAAGGTCGATCCAATGCATCCCAAACTACAACAATAAAACAAGGGCAACAAATGGGAATAAATAAAAAAATAAAATAATAATATTGGTTCTACAGAATGAGTATTGATATATGAATACATACGTTATAAAATACATAGAGAAATTTATCTTACACATTCTTTATCATTCACTGTTTACAAGAGCTCTTCACATTACTTTGTGTAAACATTGTCTTTAGCTAATTACTGCATTTTTCTCTCTGGTGAGAGAGAGAGAGATACCACTTCACTAGAGCTTCTCTCAGAGCTGTTCAGCTTCCATGAGAGGCTCCAGCTTGAGTTGTGAGATATCTCCTCTACCTCAATGAAGTTTGACATAAAGATACAGACATACAGGAGGGTCATGTTACTTTAATATACTATAAATAGATTCAAGAATAAAAGTTAATATAATTATAGAAATATAAAAGTAGGTAAAAACTGAGATAAATTTTATGAGGAATAATACCCACAAACTGACCAGGCATAAAAATAAACAACAAAATAGAAACCCCAGTGATAAGGAAGATTGATTATTCTAACTTGCCCGCCCCAAAAGAGGAGATAATTGATATATATAGATTTTAACATACTATATTATTGCCGGGATAGCCTGAGGGTACTTCTTCCCGAGCTAGTGCTCTCTGGGTTGGAGAGAACTCAACTGGAGCCGATCTAGGCTGCTGCGTGGGAGAGGGATCAGGAACTCGTGCCACACTAACTTCCACAGGAGATACACTCTGGAACTCTCGGAGCCGGAAAGCAATTTCCAGGTGTCTTTAATCAGAAGAGCAGCTGTTTTTATACTTTCCAAGTAGGAAACAGGACGTGATATAGAGAGGGTGGAGAGAAAAGTGACTGGTGAAAATCAGAGTGTGATAAGGAGGGGGCGGAACAGGCGAGAATCCTATCACTGAACCACCAATGCCCTGGAGTGCTTTACGTAAATGTAAAAGTGATTTATGTAAATAGACCAAAGCTTTGGATCAGTAAATCCCTATATAGGCATATGGTTAAGCAGAAGCCAGGGGGAGGTGGCATACTACCCAACATATTATATTCTATATGTTCAAGGAGTTAGAAGATAATGTTCATTAAAATTGGAAAAATTTACATCGTAATTGAACTCTTAAGGATAAAATGATAGTATCTGTAAAAGGCAGTAGCCTTGAAATTCCCTTTTTATGCAGTTGTTTGTTAAGTGCTTTTAGTATGAGTTGCTTGTAGTATAAGGTGGAAAATTCCTTGCCCCTTCCCCCTTGAATAAACAGTACCTAATCAGTGAAGGCCACCCATTGTCTTGTAAGTTGTTTGAAGGACCCTGCATGGGGACAAGCCTTATCAGGACCTTTGCACAGACTTTGTGGTGTGCTATCTACTGGATGGGTGGTCATAGCTGATGGCAGGAGGATGTGGCGACCCTGCCTGGTTGAATTCTATTGGTTGTGTGATCTTACTATATTTGAAACTAGCCCGCGCTTTGCTTTGAATGGATCATGCTTTTGCTAAGTTTGAAATGATTGGATTTTGTGTTTGCTATAGCCTGTTATTAGATGTAGGTTGATAAGGTGATGTGTTCCCCCTCCCTGAGTGTAGTCTGAATTCCTATAAATTGTGTGGTTTGAGCCTTGTTCAGGGTTGAGCTTGGTAGACTAACACCAGTCACCATCTCGGCCCGGATTGCAATTCGTCAATAAACATCTTTGCTTCCTTGCAGTGGATGGTGGTTTGATTTATGCTCGCTAACAGTATCTGAGATAAAAAGCATACTAGATGGAGTGCCAGCATATTGCATATCATGTAGAAGAGTTCTGGAATGATCATATACCATTGATATAACTTATTCAAAATGGAACCCAGAGAAGAAATGACTGAAAATAAGACCACACTGCCAGTTATCTGTGGGATAATATTAATCTTTCTTAGTACCAGTATAAGTGGAATCAACATGGGTCCAGGTGTACATATGAACATATTCATAGAATTGGGTTCAAGGCCCTGGCTCCCACTTGCAAAAGGGAGGTTTCATGATTGGTGGACAAGTATTGCAGGTGTTGTTCCATATATATATATATATATATATATATATATATATATATATCTTAGAATTGCACAGCTATCGAGTATCAGAGATAGCCCTGGTTGGAAAAAAATTGAAAGATAAAAGAGGAGTCAACAATAAAGAGCAGGAGCAGAGTAAGAATAAATACATGTAAAGCCATAATAGTAAAGACATTTCCAATATGATGGAAACTATAAAGCCACAGAAGTTAAGATAACTCAAATCAGAGTGTAACTGCAATTTTATGTTGCAAGATGGGTACAAGCTTGACTCATTATTCAATGGAGAAAGCTTTCATACTGTGGTGTCTTCCCCTTTCTCTCCTTCTTTCTCTGCCTTACTTTGCTTATTTGAAAAAGTCAGCCTGGACTAGTGTAGAAGCCCCAGTGATGATAAGGAAAAAATTGTATAAACCAGTAGGTTCAAGCTCAATGAAACCCTATTGTAAAAATGTAAATAAGATTACCAAAAAATTACATAATAATTCAACTGGTTGAAACCAGTGGTAAGGAGACATTTTGCAAAAGACTCCCCAGCCAGAGGCTCTGAGGTCCTAGGTTCAATCCCTAGCACCACCATTAGCCAGAGATGAACAGTGTTTTGATTTTGGGGTGTCTCTCTCTCTCTGATAAAAATAAATTTTAAAAATAAAGAATCGACTACTCCTTATTAAAAAAAGATAAGAAAAATAAATGAACAAGAGGGGCCTGATTATGATAGACCTAGTTGAGCACAAATGTTATTCTGTATAATGACCTATGTTCAAGCTGCTAGTCCTCACCTACAAGGGAGAAGCTTTATGAGCAATGCTGCTGGCAAACCTCTTTCCTTCTGTCTCCCCCTACCCACTCAATTTCTCTGTTTCTGTCAACAAAATAAGGAGGGGTGGTGGAGAAAAAGAAAAATGGCCACCAAGAGCAGTGGATTTGTTGAGCAGGAACGGAGCCTCAGCAGTGACCTTGGTGGCAATAAAAAATATTTTAAAAGTAAACAAGGAAAAATCAAGAAAGATACACTAGATGTTGAGGAACACAGATGAGGATGACAGAAAACTTCCCTTTGGACACAGTGTTAGAAGCTGTTGGGAACAGTGTAAACAAAACAAATAAACAAAAAAACAGTGGAAAATGCTTTTATAGTTAATTAAGGAGGAAATCCGTGAGTCCAGAATTCTATAGAGCCTTAAAATGAAGGTAACGCAAACATATTTTCAGGTCTACAAAAGCTTGAGAGACTTCTTACCAGAAAAACTGATGGAAGATGGTAGCAAATGAGTATCTGATTCTACAGAAACAAATGAGGTTTACTGGAAATAATAATAAGGATGAATATGACTTTTTAATATATTGTTTAAATATGTAAAGATTATTTAAAATAAAACTGACAAACATTGTATCTTATAATATGTAGAATTAATTTGACAAACTATACTGAAAGATAACAAATTTAATTATATAGTCTTTTATATATTTTTTTGTCTTTTATATATTTTTACTATGCATGGATTTATATAACATTCAAAATAGATAATTAGGGAGTCAGGTGGTAGTGCAGTGGGTTCAATGCAGGTGGCGCAAAGCTCAAGAACTGGTGTAAGGATCCCGGTTCAGGACCAGGCTCCCCACCTGCAGGGGAGTCGCTTCACAAGCGGTGAAGCAGGTCTGCAGGTCTATCTTTCTCTCCTCCTCTCTGTCTACCCCTCCTCTCTCCATTTCTTTCTGTCTTATCTAACAACAACTACAAGAAGAATAACTACAACAATAAAACAACAAGGGCAACAAAAGGGAATAAATAAATAAATATTTACAAAAAATATAATTATAAATGTAGATAATATGTATATTTATATATATTTAATTGCTATCAGGACTATCTCTGGGGCACATAAGAATTTACTGTTCCTGGTGGCAATTATTTCCTACCCCCCTTTCTTTTATTTGAAAGGACAGAAATGAATTGAGAAGGGGTAGTTAGAGGGAGAGAGATAGACACATGCAGCAGTGCTTCATGGCTTATGAAGCTTTCCTTCGGCAGGTGGAGAATGAGGGTTAAAACCTGTGCCCTTGTACATGGTAAATGTATGCTCTCAACTTCATTATTTTAACCTAAGATAGGGGGTTATCATTTTACATTTTTAAACAAAAATTTATCTTGTATTAGTGCCTTCTTGAGATGTTTATTTAGACAATTATTGATTTCATGGCAGAGATATATAGAAATGACAGAGAACCATTCACTTTATGCAGCACATGAAGGGCCTGGGCTTGAATCCAGAATCTCACACATGAAAGTACTATACTCTGCTGCTGAACTAGCCATCTCCTCAGCTGCTTCTTTTAGTTTTATAATTTATTTTGAGAGTAAACAGGGCTTCCGCAACACAATCATTCTTGTTTTTCAAGATATTTCCTATTACAAAATGCACACATTTATCCCTTTATATAAATTCTATGTTTTCCCAAGTTGAAAAGATCCATTGGGAAGGTCTTCTGAGCAGCAGTTTATGGAATAGCCACCATCAGATTAGTGTTCTCCCCCAAACAACAATTAAATAAAACAAGAAGATGAATTGGACACATAACCTGTAGCTGAAAGATCTACAGCCTCATGTGCGTGCTTGCATATGGTTGCGGCAATACAGTGCACAGGTTGAAAGACAAACATAGTCAAACAAGAACTCCAGTCAGGTAGCACAGAGCTGAGCTGTGCCATTTTGGACAGTGAGCACAGTTATCAGACCTAGAAGAAAAGAAAAGGGAGCTTAAAACCACTCAGTCACTGACTCAGGCTTTTTTGGTTGTTGTTGTTGTTTGATTGTTTTTTTTGCCTGAATTTAAATCAAGGACACAACAAAAACCAGATGGTTTTCATGTCCACCCTCCCCTCCCACTACCATGGATCATACAAATAAGAGAAACCTAGATTCACAACAGCACCACCTTCTGGCCAACAATAACCAACACTATAAATGCATAAACAAAGAAATAAACAACAAACAGATAGAAGTGAAACAGAGGAAATCAAAGAAATTCCAGATACAGAGAGACTGTTAGAGGTAGACTATAGATAGCTTATTATGAGAATTCTCCAATAACTTAAGCAAGAATTGAAGGAACATTTTACATTAGAATTAAGATACATAAAAAAGGAACTCAGAACAGAATTTGATAAGAAACTACAACGCTTGAAAGAATAACTTCAAGCAAAGCTCACTAAGCAGTTAGGAGCATGAAAGAAAAATTTCAAATAGAACTGCAAGGAAAGAAATACACCTTTAGTGCAGTTCAAACTCAGGTAGAAGACTTAGGAAATAGACTCACATATACAGAAGAAATAATTTCCAGTCGAGAAGACACAATTAGCCCACTCTTTCAATTCAAAGATGATGGAGAAAAAAGGTTTAGAAAGAATGAAGTGACTCTCTGTAAAATTACAGACTCCATAAAAAGATTGAATGTAAGAGTGACAGAAACACCTGAGGAGGTAGACCTGGTCAAAGGACCAGAGATAATTTTCAGAGAAATTCTCTTAATTAGGCAATCCTCAGAATGTACATATTCAAGAGGCAGACTGATCACCCAGGTTTGTAAATCCAAAATGACCAACACCAAGGCACATTATTGTAAAACTATCAAAAGACAATCACAAGTGAAAAAAAAAGTTGCAGGCTGCTAGGTAAAGGAAGGAAATTACATACAAAGGCAGAACTACCAGACTTTCATCAGATTTTTCTTCACAAACCCTAGAGGCATGAAGAGAGTGAGATGACATATTCAAGGTACTAAAGGAGAGGAAATTCCAACCATGACTTTTGTATCCTGCAAAATTATCCTTCAGATATAAGGGGGAAATAAAAGTTTTCTTAAATATTAAAAGAGTAAAAAAAATTGCCATAATCAACCCCACCTTACAAGAAATACTTAATGGAGTCCTATAAGAAAGGAGGAAGCATGATGAATAGCAGTAGACTAGAAACAAGAGCACAATAAAAATAGAAAAGAATAACAAGCAAGTAGGGGAGGGAATTCAAAGACAAAGAAGCCCTATCAAATATTTGTTAAGATGAACTTAAAAATACTTTTATAGATATACAATGCTAGTTACTACACACATGGTAACTACAAAACAAAATAGAGAACTGAGATTTACAGAAAGCAGCAGAAAAATCAGTGAGAAATTCACCAAAGAAACTCATCTACATAAAAGGTCAGACAGAAACAAGTGTGTAAAGATTCAACAATTTAAAATAAACTCAACAAAAATCAGAATAGACATAAGTAAACCACATATATCAATAATCACCCTAAATGTGAATGGCCTAAATTCAACTGTCAAAATACTCAGAGTAGCTAAATGGATTAAAGAACAGGATATGTCCATTATATGTCTTCAGGGAACACACATCCAAAGAAAAGACAGACAGAAACTGAATATAAGAGTCTAGAGCAGGATGTTCCAAGTTAATAATTCACAATAAAGGGTAGGGACAGCTATTCCGTTCTCTGATAAAACAGACTTTCAGGCAAAGAAAATAATTAGAGACAGAGAAGGACACTACATAATGGTTAAAGAATTAATCAAACAAAAATAAAATATGGAACATTTCAAGCATATACAACCACATGTTGGAAATGTTAAAATTATAAAATGCATCCTCTCAGACCATGAAGGCATGAAACTAGAAAGCAACCAAAAAAGGAAAAGGAAAAAATTACTTTCCCCAAAACCTTAAGACTAAATAATATGCTTCTGAACAATATATAGGTCATTGAAGAGATTAAAAAAGAACTTAAGAATTACCCCAGTACCAATGTAAATGAAGAATCCAGTTACCAGACCCTATGGGATTCAGCAAATACACTCCTGAGAGGGAAATTTATAGTAATACAGGCCCACACTAATAAACAGGAGAAATCACTAATAAACCATCTAACAACCCACCCCAAGCAACTAGAAATGGAGAAGCAACAACAAAACAACAGTCAGCAGGAGACAAAAAATAGTTAAAATCAGAAGTAGAAGTCAATGAAATAGAAAACAAAAAGACCATTAGGAAGGTTAATGAAACCAAGAGTTCTCTGAAAGGATAAATAAAATAGACAAATCACTAGCTACACTCACTAAGAAAAGAGATTGCTATCGTTAAATCATTCAGAGATGAACGAGGAGATATCATAACAGATAAAGTAGAGATTCAAAGTATTTTTGCAAGATTATTACAGACATCTGTATGAAACCAAATTTGACAACTTAGAAGAAATGGACATTCTTAGAGTCATACAACCCAATAAAAAGTGGGCAGAAGATATGGAGATATGAATAGACGGTTCTCTAAAGAAGATGGATGCATGACACACAGATATATGTATAAGTGCTCTAATTCACTCATCACTAGAGTAATGTAAATTAAAACCACATTGAGATACCACCTTACACCTGTGAGAATGGCCTTCATCAACAAAACAGGAGAGGATAAATGTTGGAAAGGATGTGGAGAGAGAGAAACTCTATTACACTGCTGGTGAGAATACAAATTGGTACAATCACTGTGGAGAACAGTATGGAGAATCCTTAAGCAAATACAGATGTAAATACCTTATGATCCAGCATTTTCACTCGTAGTAATTTATCCAAAAGAGATAATAGCACAAATTTTAAGGGATTTATGTACTTCCATATTCATAGCTGCACTATCCACAGTAACCAAAATTTTGGAGCTTCTTTGGAGGTTCCATCAGGGAAGCGAAGCTACTCCTATATCCTTGACTGAAGACTGGTCCGTCTCTGTTCGGGAAAGCAAGGTCATCCTCTTTGACTGACCCTGCAGCTTCAGGAGGGATGCACATGGAGCAGTGAGGGAGGAAGGGAGCACCAGCCCAGCCAGCCAGATTAGCTTAATCAACCCTGGCGATCAATGGGGTGACAGATGTTGCAGCCAGATCGCCTTCACATCCAAGTAACCAAAACTTGGAAGCAATCAAAATGTTCTTCAGCAGATAACTGGATAAAAATGTTACTGGAGATATACTAATGGAGTACTACTCAGCAATAAAAAAGACAATTTCACACCCTTTGGAATAAAAAGGATGGAACTTGAGAACATTATGCTTAGTGAAGTAAGCCAAGAGCTAAAGGAAATCCACAGGATGGTTTCACTCATATGTGGAATTTAGAGAACAGAACACACATACTTAAAATAAACACGACACAATACAAGCCATATTTAGATAGGAAAACTATAATGGTTATCTAGGCATGAGGGGCGGCAAAGACTTTAAGTGGTGGGAAAGGTGTGAAAATTTTACCCCATTGATTTATATTCTCAAAATCATTATTACCATGACATGTCAGGGGTAATAGATTTAATATCTCAAGCTCTCTAACTGCCTAGACCATAGCCCTCCCTAAGTACAAATATTTGCTTTAGCCTAAACAATTAGTATATTAGATCTGCAAGGTGATCAAACTCTGATAACAAGTTTAAGTAGTTCAAAGAGCTCTAAAAATGCATCTGCAAAAATAGCTCTTTAAAAATATAAGTCAACTAAAACTTTAGGCCAGATAGATCAAGACCATTCAGCCCTGTATCTAAAATACAAAAAGGTTCAGAAACCACTAAAAGGGTACAAAGCATAGTGAAGTCAGTTATATTAATATAGATACTAACCATAGGATTATCATAGAACTCCCAATTAACTGGTTATATAATAATTGATTATTGATATTCTAAACACTAAGACTACTAGAAACACCTTGCACTCTTTATTCATTCATTTATCTATTCCCTTTTGTTGCCCTTGTTGTTTTATTGTTGTTATTACTGATGTCCTCGCTATTAGGACAGAGAGAAAACAAGAGAGGAGGTAAGACAGAGAAGGGGAGAGAAAGATAGATACCTGTAGACCTGCTTCACCACCTGCAAATCGACCCCACTGCAGGTGGGAAGCAGGGGGCTCCTACCGAGACCCTAAGGGCCTTAAGCTGGTCCTTATGCTTTGAGCCACCTACACTTAACCAGCTGTGCTACCTCCTGAATCCCCTGTATTCTCTTTAAGACCCTAATTTCTCTTGTGGTATGGGAGGTGGTGCAGTGATAAAGCTTTGGACTCTCAAACATGATGTCCCAAGTTTGATCCCTGGCAGCACATGTGCCAAAGTGATGTCTGGTTCTTTCTATCTCCTCATGAATTTCTCATAAATAAATAAAATCTTTATTAAAAAGACCCTCACTTCTCCTAGTCCTGGTACCTCTAGGATTATGTCCATACTTCATGATATTTCTTCTCTATGGTTCCTTACTGGCATACCACCTCTATTGACTTCAACCAAATTGCTACTGGTGCTGCCAGTGCACATCATGCTGCTACTGAATTCTTTTTTTTTTATTTCTTTATTGGGGAATTAATGTTTTACATTTGACAGTAAATACAATAGTTTGTACATGCATAACATGTCCCAGTTTTCCATATAACAATACATCCTCCCACTAAGTCCTCTGTAATTCTTTTTGGACCTGTATTCTCCCCCACCCACCCAACCCAGAGTCTTTTACTTTGGTGCAACATGCCAATTCCAGTTCAGGTTCTACTTGTGTTTTCTCTTCGGATCTTGTTTTTCAACTTCTGCCTGAGAGTGAGATCATCTTATATTCAACCTTCTGTTTCTGACTTATTTCATTTAACATGATTTCTTCAAGCTCCATCTGAGATGGGCTGAAAACGGTGAAGTCACCATTTTTTTTTTACAGCTGAGTAGTATTCCACTGGGTATATATACCACAAGTTGCTCAGCCACTCATCTGTTGTTGGACACCTAGGTTTCCAGGTTTAGCCTATTACAAATTGTGCTGCTAAGATCATATGTTTACTACCAGATCTTTTGGGATGGGTATGCTGGGTTCCTTAGGATATCTCCCCAGGAGAGGTATTGCAGGATCACAGGGTAGGTCCATTTCTAGCCTTCTGAGAGTTCTCCAGACTGTTCTACACAAGGTTGGACCAATTGACATTCCCAACAGCAGTTCAGGGATGTTCTTTTGACCCCACAACCTCACCAGCATTTGCTGCTGTTACCTTTTCTGATGTATGACATTCTTACAGGAGTGCAGTGGTATCTCATTGTTGTCTTTATTTGCATTTATCTCACAGTCAAAGACTTGGAGCATTTTTTTCTGTTTCTCAGCCTTTTGGATCTCTTCTGTGGTGAATATTCTGACCATGTCCTCTCCCCATTTTTTTTGGATGGGGCTATTTGTTTTCTTGTTGTTGAGTTTGGAAAGCTCTTTATATATTTTGGTTATTAACCTTTTGTCTGATGTATGGCATGAAAATATTTTCTCTCATTCTATGAGGGGTCTCTTGATTTGGGCAGTGGTTTCATTTGCTGTGCAAAAGCATTTTAATTTGATGTAGCCCCATAGGTTTATGCTTGCCTTAGTCTTCTTTGTAATTGGATTCGTTTCATTGAAGATGTCTTTAAAATTTATGTGGAAAACAGTTTTGCCAATATTTTCCTCTAAGTATTTGATAGTTTCTGGTATAACCCAAGTCCTTGATCCTCTTGGAATTTACTTTGTATTTGGTGAAATCTAGTGGTTCAGTTTCATTCTTATGCATGTTTTAACCCATTTTTTTCCAACACTGTTTGTTGAGGAGACTCTGCTTTCCCATTTAGTAGTCTGGGCACCCTTGTCAAAGATTAGATGTCCATAGGTGCGGGGTCTTACTTTGGGGCTCTCAGATCTCTTCCACTGGTCAGTGTGTCTATTCATGTTCTAGTACCAAGCAGTTTTGATAACAATGGCCCTATAATACAACTTGAGATCTGGAAGTGTGATGCCTCCAATTCTATTCTTTCTTCTCAAGATTATTTTGGAAATTCTAGGTCTTTTCTGGTTCCAGATAAGCATTTGTAACATTTTTTCTATTCTCCTAAAAAAGTGATAGGGATCTTGATGGGGATAGCATTAAATTTGTATATGGCTCTGGGTAATTAACATTAAAATAATCATAATTAACATTTTGATGATGTTAATTCTCCCAACTCATGAGCATGGAATGTCTTTCCACTTCTTTGTGTCTTTTTCAACTTCCTTGAGTGGTGATTCATAATTTTCAGTATACAAGTCATTCCCTTCTTTGGTTAGGTTTATGCCTAGATATTTTATTGTTTTTGTTGCTATAGTAAAAGGAATTGATTTCTGGATTTCAACTTCTTCTACCTTAGTGTTTGCATAGAGGAATGCCACTGACTTTTGAATATTAATTTTGTAGCCTGACACCTTACTGTATTTCCTGATGATTTCCCAATGCTTCTTGCTAGATTCTTTAGGTTTTTCTATGTATGATATCATGTCGTCTGCAAATAGGAAGAGTTTGAGTTATCTTCCAATCTGTATTACTTTAATTCCTTGCTCCTACCTGATTGCTATGGCAATAACTTCCAACACTATGTTGAAATGTAATGGTGATAGTGGGCAGCCATGTCTAGTACCTGATCTGAGAGGAAATGCTTCCAGATTTTCACCACTGAGTATGATGTTGGCTCTAGGTTTGCTATATATACACTCCACTATCTTGAGGAAATTTTCATCTATTCCCATTTTTGTAGTGTTTTGATCATAAAGGGATGTTGTATTTTGTCAAAGGCTTTCTCTGCATCTACTGATATGACCAGGTGGTTTTTGGTCTTGCTTTTATTGATGTGGTGGATCAAGTTGATTGAATTATGTATATTAAACCAACCTTGCATCCTTGGAATATACTAAAGTTTGCCATGTTGAACAATCGTTTTAATATACTGCTGTATCTGATTGGCTAGAATTTTGTTCAGTATTTTAGCAACTATGTTCATCAGAGATTTTGGTCTGTAGTTTTCTTTTTTGGTTGTCTGCTTTTGGTATCAAAGTGATGTTGGCTTCATAGAAGCTGGAAGGGAGTATTGCAGTGTCTTAAATCTTCTGGAAGACTTTTAAAAGTAGAAGTATTAGTTCTTCTTTTAGGGTTTTGTAGAATTCATTTGTAAAACCATCTGGTCCAGGATTTCTATTTTTGGGAAGGTTTTTGACAACTGTTTCAGTTTCATTAGCCTGTTCATGTTATCTAGTTTCTCTTTATTTAATTTTGGAAGTTTGTAGGTATCTAGGTAATCATACCTTTCTTCCAGGTTCTCTAGCTTGGTGGCATATAGTTGTTCATCTAAGTCTCGCTTGATATGCTGAATTTCTGCAGTGTCTGTTGTGATATCTCTTCTTTCATGTATGATCCGATTTATTTGTGTCTTCTCCCTTTGTTGTTTCAAGAGTCTGACTAAAGTTTTGTGGATTTTATTCACTCTTTTGAAGAACCAACATTTACTTTACTTCTGTTGATCTTTTGTATGGTTTTCTTATTTTTCAATGTTATTGATTTCTGCCCTAACTTTAGTAATTTCTGTCCTTCCTTTGTTCTTCATCTTCTATGTCTTTAAGATGTGCAATCAGACTGTTTATTTGTGCTTTTTCTTGTTTCCTAATGCATGCTTGTATGGCTATGGACTTCCCTTTCATTACTGCCTTGTCTGTGTCCCAAATATGTTGATAACTTGTGTCTTAATATGATTGAACTCTCGAAACATTTTGATTTCTTCTTTTATTTCCTCTTTGGCCCAGTAGTTGGCACATTGGCACAAAAGCCTCTTTTGTTCTTTTCCTTCCATGTAGTCTAAAATTTGAGGGATTTTAAACTATAAGTAGGCTTCTTAGCTTAATCCCTCACTCCTGACTAAGAGGTAAGGCAGAGTGGGGTGGAGATAGTAGAGTGGTTATGCAAAGAGACTCTCACAGCCCCACCGCCATGCCACCGAGGTATAGATCTCCTGAGTTTCCTGGTTAGTTCTCTGTCCCCTGGTGTCAGTACAGGGTCTCACCCCTGCTGCTTCAGCCTCTAAGGGCAGTAGCAATGGAGACTCAGAGTTCCATTTGGTGAGTCTTATTGGAATCATTTCCTCCCTTCAGTCATCTTTCTGTTGGTGAAACAGACTGGAAGTGGTGTCTCAATTGGCAAACTGCCTGACTGTTACCAGCCACTTAATCTCCTCCTCGGCTCCTCTGTGTCTACGAGCCACAGGTGTTTGCACTCACTGGTGATTTGGTGCCTTCCTGAAGTTGTTCTAGTCCTTTCTTGTTGGGGTCCCAGGTGGTCTCCTTTGGTATTCCTAGTTTACCTGTGATGGAGAGTCTGCTTTCTTCAAGGTTTTTCAGTGACTCCAAGGGGCTGGTCCTTCTGTTGGTACTAAAAATAGGGCTTGCAACCAGTCTGGAACCAAAAATTGATACTGAATTCTTAATGTGGACTCTAGTCAGAGATACCAAGCCTGAGAAGTCAACCTCACAACTCTTCAAATATGGTGAGATATTTTCTGACACATGGGACTGCCTGCATCCACATCATTTAACTACGTAACTGATACCAGATATAGGGTAGGGTTTAGGGTACTGGGTACAGGTGTGCATGTATTAATAAGCAATTATATAACTTAAAATTAGAGTGCTCACTAATAGTTGAAATGCCTTAACAATGCATCATTATTTCTCCAATTGATTGGACTTAGATCAATTTAAGTGGGAAGCCTAGCAGAAAGACCCAAAGAAGACAGAACCCAGAAATCCAGTTCTACTTGTGTTCAACAAATGACACTCAATTCCTAAATAATTGTGAGAAAGTCTAAGGTCATCAGATAAAGAGAAAACTACAAAAGCTGGATAAGGGCAAGAGATTGACCTACTTAACAATGGCCTTTTTGGTCAGTAGCACATCACTCATCATCTGGGGCCTTAGGGAATTCTTGAACTCACACACAAATATAATGGGCCTAGATCTCTAATGAATCCCTCTCACTACCACTTACATCACTTACATCAGGAACATCATCATAAGCCCTTCTATGGGCCATCCCAGGACCTTTCCCTCATCATCAAGCAGCACTCTTAGGGACAGCTCCAGTCTCTGAAGAGAGATTAAGATATCCTGCACTACCACTTGAGGAAGACTCGTTCTAAAATGAGTGCAGCCTGTAATCAGATGTGACCATGAGCTATGAGCTCAGACCAGTAGGGACTCAGAGGTTACACAGGACCTGGTGCTAAACATATATATATATATATATCCTGGGTCAGGTGGATGGTGGTAAATAGTTAATTGTATTCAAATAATTTTTTTTTCAAGAATGGGAGCTACTCACTGCCCTAATCCAAATTCTAGCCCTTTTCTCTACTCTGACACCATTTTCTCTGGCAATATTTTTGTCCAACTTCAGGCTAGCTATCAAACTCAAGCAAATTATAATAATCGTGTGCCCCAGGAAAGTGCCTAACTAGATGGATTTTCTAGCTTTCTTCTACCTTAAGATCCCTTATCTCATCTACTCTATTCCTACTTTTTGGTTTCTATTCATTAACCATTTTTCTCAATTTATGTCCTGCCACCTTCCAGACACCAATTTGCAAATGCTACCATGTTTCCATTCTCACTTTCCTGGGCAGATGACCTCACCAGTCTGTAGCCCATTGGGGAAGGATAAAAACAGGCTGGGGCTGTGGGTCAACCTGCCAATGCCCACATTCAGGAAAGAAGCAATTACATAAACAAGAACTCCTACTTTTTGCACCTCAAAAAATAACAACCTTGATTCATACTCCCATAGAAGGAGAAGTGACAGGAGGAAAAAGATAAGAGGGCTCTGAACTCCAGCTCCATCAACATCCAGAGAGAGAGGAGTAAAAGGAGAAGTACATATGGAGGTAAAAATATTGTCATGAGTGGCTTACAGAGGAAGAGAGGATTGGATCAGGAAGTAAAATAGGGGAAGTATGTATATATGCAGACAGATAGTTGTAGAAATTATGGCTGGCCCATGTAGTGGTTTACAGTGGGGCGACTGAAGATTCAGAACTCTGGTTGTGGGAATGGGATGGCTTTATAACCCTGTTGACATGTAATTTTGTAAATTAGTATTAAATGATAAAAAAAAGATCCATTGGGGATTTGGTTGAAATGAAAAAATTACAAATTAAATTTGAAGGTAAATTGTATCAAATGTTGAGTCTTTATTGGGGCAAATTATCTTCTTTCTTTTTATGTAACTTTTTTAAGTATATATTTTAATTTTCACTTTAGCACTATAGTTATTTAGAAAGTTATTTTATAATTTCTTATTATGCACATTGACTTTCTAATTTGTTACAGTTCAGATAAGATAATGAGGATTATATTTTTGCTTTTGAATATTTTCCTCAGAGCCATAAACAAATTTAATGTGATACCCATCAAGGTTTCACCAAGTTCCTTTTACAGAATAGAACAAAAACTATAGTCATTTATCTGGAACCAGAAAACAGCTAGAATTGCCAAAACTGTCTTGAGGAAAAGAAACAGAAATGGAGGCACCACACTCCCAGATCTCAAACTATATTATAAGGCCATCATCATCAAAACAGCCTGGTACTGGAACAAAAATAGGCATGTAGACCAGTGGAACAGAATTGAAAGCCCAGAACTACACCCCCATACCTTTGGACATCTAATCTTTGATAAGGGCGGCCAAAGTATTAAATGGAAGAAGGAGGCTCTCTTCAATAAATAGTGCTGGGAAAACTGGGTTGTAACATGCAGAAAAATGAAGTTAAACCACCTTATTCCACCAGAAACAAAAATCAATTCCAAATGATCAAGGTCCTGGATGTTAGACTGGAAACTATCAAATACTTAGAGGAAAACATTGGTGGAACACTTTCCCACCTAAACCTCAGACAAATCTTTGATGAAACAAACCCAACTGCAAGGAAGACTTAAGCATAAACAAAACAATGGGACTACATCAAATTGAAAAAATTCAGCACAGCAAAAGAAACTATCACACAAAAATAGAGACCCCTCACAGAATGGGAGAAGATCTTCACATGCCATACAAAGAGCTCAGCAAATTTAGCAACAAAAAAGCAAATGACCCCATCCAAAAATGGGCAAAGGATATGAACAAGACATTCACATCAGAGGAGATCCAAAAGGCTAACAAAAATATGAAAAACTACTCCAGGTCACTGATTATCAGAGAAATGCAAGTAAAGACAACATTGAGATACCACCTCACTCCTATGAGAGTGGCATACATTAAAAAGGACAGTAGCAACAAATGTTGGAGAGGCTGTGGGGACAGATGCACCCATCTGCACTGCTGGTGGGAATGTAAATTGGTCCAATCTATGTGGAGAGCAGTCTGGAGAACTCTCATAAGTTTAGACATGGAACTTCCAAATGACCCAGTAATTCCTCTCCTGGGGATATACCCCAAGGATTCCATAATACCCAATCAAAAAATGTGTGTACACCTATGTTCATAGCAGCACAATCCATAATAGCTAAAACCTGGAAGCAACCCAGGTGCCCAACAACAGATGAGTGGCTGAGAAAGCTGTGGTATATATACACAATGGAATATTATGCAGCTATTAAGAACAATGAACCCACCTTATCTGACCCATCTTGGATGGAGCTAGAAGGAATTATGCTAAGGGAGATAAGTTAGAAAGACAAAGATGAACATGGGATGGCCCCACTCATCAACAGAAGTTGAGAAGGAAGAACATAAAGGGAAACTAAAGTAGGATCTGATTAAATCGAGAGTAGGGCACCACGGAAAAACCCCGTGGTGAGGGGGAGGATGGACATTCGGTTCCCTAGGGTGGTGGGGTGGTGGGGCGGGGTTGGGTTGGTGGGATGGGACACAGTCTTTTGGTGGTGGGAATGGTGTTTATGTACACTCCTATTAAAGTGTAGTCATATAAACCACTATTTAATTAATATGAGAGGGGAAAATTGATCATATGTCTTGAACTTTTTAAAACACAGACTGAGGGGGAGTTGGGCGGTAGCACAGCGGGTTAAGCGCAAGTGGCGCAAAGCTCAAGGACCGGCAGAAGGATCCCGGTTCGAGCCCCCGGCTGCCCACCTGCAGGGGAGTCGCTTCACAGGTGGTGAAGCAGGTCTGCAGGTGTCTGTATTTCTCTCACCCTCTCTGTCTTCCCCTCCTCTCTCCATTTTTCTGTCCTATCCAACAATGACGACATCAATAACAACTACAACAAAGGCAACAAAAATAAATAAATAAATAAATATTAAAAAAAAAAAAAAACACAGACTGAGGGAAGATGGTGGATTGAGAAGCTGCTAGTGGCTTGAGCTCTGACCACATCTCCTGGAAACGGTAGGATTTTCTGACTTTAGTAGGCCAGTCAATAAGGGGTCCTAGCGGTGACACCAAGGAGGTGACTATAACTTAATTTGGGTTAAGAATCAGAGTAGGAAAAAAGGGGAAAAATTTTTTTCCTTTTAATTTTTAAGCATACCTCCTCACCTCCCCCCTCCCCCTATAACCAGTCCCTGGGGACCAGCTCTAGCAGGCTACCCTGCTAGGAGCCTCTTTCTTTACCAAATTCCTGTCCCACCAGGGAGTATCATTCATTCTAAGTATATACCCTTCTGAAACCTCTGGCCTTTTTTCTTTCTAAGTAGCCAACCCCCCCCACCTCACCCCGCATAGCTAATTAAATAATTAAAAATAAATAAATTAAAAAAAACCTTTTCCTTTCACTGCTCTTTCATGACTGTTCTTTTTCTTATGTTTTTCTTTTTTCTCTCTCTCTTTCTTTTTTTTCTTTTTCTCATTCTTGTCATCCTTTCTTCCTTAATACTACAGTTTCCAAAGCCACAGGCCCCAGCCCCCACACCACCAAACCCTGTGATTCTTTGAATTCACTGATACACATTTGGGAATTATTTTGGGGAAGAATTCTGACTCAGTGTGGACTCTCAGTGCGAGTGTCTCTGCTCAACTTGCCTTCCTCCTTTAGCCACCCCAGGAATATATAGTGGATAGTAGATTTGCATAACTGTCTATTTCAGCTATCCTTGTCTAGTCCTGAGGTTTTTTTTTTTTTTCTCATTCTTAACAATCAGCTGCCTCTGATCACAAGGTTTGAGGTAATCTGGACAGGGTTTTTATTTTATTTTATTTTATTTTTTACCCTGCTCTATTTTACTATTAATATTATATAAAGGCATATATCTTCCCCCCCTTTAGATTGATTAGAATTAACTCTTAGCATATATTTCAGTGCTAGGGTAGTGGGCAAATTATCTATTGTGGGAGGAACTTGTCTTCTTAATCCTACCTCCTCTACAGACTCTCCCTTCTCTCTACCTCCTAGCTAATCAAAAAAATTAAATTAAATTAAATAAAAAATAAAGTGATAAAAATCCTTTCCTTTCACTGCTCTTTAATTACAGCTCTTTTTCTTATCTTTTCCCTTTTCTATCTCTTGTCCCTTTCTTTTTTTTTTCTTGTCATACACTTCTTCCTTCCTTCTTCTTTGCCTTTCTGAATTTGTGAATTATTTGGGGGAAGAAATCTGACTAAGAGTGGACTCTCTATGTGTGTATCTCTGCTCTAGTTCCCTTTCCCATATGTTACCCCTAGAATATACAGTGGATAGTAGATTTGCATAACGGTCTATTCTTGCTATCCCTTCTTTCTTTTCTCTTTCTTATTCAATTGTATTTGGTTACTATTTTTTCACAGATTGGAGAAATTGGCTAACTTGTAACGATTAAACTGCTTCAATACTTGCTTCAGTTGCTACTGTAATTCCTGAGGTTGGTGAGTGCAATTGTCATAAAGGTATTTAGTACAGTGTTGTTTGTACTCAAGACACAACAACTGAGGAACAACAGAGCATATATAAAAAAAAGAAACACATAAATCAAAAAAATGGGTAGATCAAAAACAAATAAAACTGCTACCCCAATGAATGAAGACAAGAACCCAGAAGAAAGTACAAATCAGCCAGAAGTTACCATAGATAAGAAAAGTATGCAAGCAATAATAAACTTATTAATCACAAAATGAAAACAACACTGGAGGAAAGGAATGGCAGTATTAGGAAAACAACAGTTGAGACCCGCAAGGAAAATACTGATTATCTTGAGGCAATTAGAGAACTGAAAGCTGAAATAGATATAATGAAGAAAGAAGGTGAGGCAAGGGAAAGCAGACAAACAGAAGCAGAAAACAGAATTAGTCAGACAGAGGATGAGTTAGAGAAAACGAAGAAAGAGGTAAAAGAGCTTAAAAAGAGATTGAGAGACACTGAAAACAACAACAGAGACATATGGGATGATCTGAAAAGAAGTAACATTCGTATAATTGGCCTGCCAGGGAAGCAAACATTCTAGAGGAAATAATAGAAGAAAACATCCCAGACCTGAATAACAGAAAGGACATCAAGATTCAAGAGGCCCAGAGAGTACCAAACGAATCAATCAAGACCTGAAGACACCAAAAGACATCATAGTTACAATGAGAAGAAATAAGGATAAAGAAAGGATCCTAAAGGCTGCAAGAGAGAAACAAAAAGTCACATACAAGGGAAAACCCATATGATTATCTGCAGACTTCTCCACTCAAACTGTAAAAGCCAGAAGGGAACGGCAAGATATCTATCGAGCCCAGAATAAAAAGGGTTTCAACCAAGGATAATATATCCTGCTAGACTTTCATTCAAACTAGATGGAGGGATCAAAACCTTCAGACAAGCAACAGTTAAAGGAGGCAACCATCACCAAGCCGGCCCTGTAAGAGGTTCTAAAAGACCTCTTATAAACAAGAACATTACTATAATACTTGCAATATATCAGAACAAACAAAAATTTTTTTTGAACAATGGCACTACAATACATTAAATCCATAATATCAATAAATGTCAATGGCTTAAACTCACCCATCAAAAGGCACAGGGTGGGGGGATGGATCAGAAAACATAACCCAACCATATGCTGCTTGCAAGAATCCCATCTGTCACAACGAGATAAACACAGACTTAAAGTGAAAGGATGGAAAACTATCATACAGGCTAACAGACCACAAAAAAGGGCAGGAACAGCCATTCTCATCTCAGACACAATAGATTTTAAATTAAATAAAGTAGTAAAAGATAGGCAAGGACATTACATAATGATTAGAGGATCAATCAGCCAAGAAGACTTAACAATTATTAACATCTATGCACCCAATGAGGGACCATCTAAATACATTAAGCACCTACTGAAAGAATTTCAAAAATACATCAATAGTAACACAATAATAGTGGGAGACTTCAATACCCCACTCTCACACTTAGACAGATCACAAAGCAGAGAACCAATAAAGATACAAGAGAATTGAATGAAGAGATTGACAGACTAGACCTCTTGGGCATTTTCAGAGTCCTTCACCCCCCAAAACTGGAATACACCTTCTTTTCAAATCGACATAACATATACTCAAGAATAGACCACATGTTAGGCCAAAAAGACAGGATTAATAAATTCAAGAGCATTGAAATCATCCCAAGTATCTTCTCAAACCACAGTGGAGTAAACTAACTTTTAACAACAAACAGACAATTATTAAAAGTCACAGAATTTGGAAACTAAACAACATACTCCTTAAGAACCAATGGGTCAGAGAGTCACTCAAGCAGGAAATTTAAATGTTCCTAGAAACAAATGAAAATGAAGACACAACCTATCAAAATATTTGGGAAACAGCTAAAGCAGTACTGAAGGGAAACTTATAGCCATACAATCACATATTAAACACCAAGAAGAAGCTCAAATGAACGACCTTACTGCACACCTCAAGGACTTAGAGGAAGAGGAACAAAAGAACCCTAAAGCAACCAGAAGGACAGAAATCACTAAAGTTAGAGCAGAAATAAACAGCATCGAAAATAAAAGAACCATACAAAAGATCAATGAAGCCAAATGTTGGTTCATTGAAAGATTAAACAAAATTGACAAACCCCTAGCCAGACTCACCAAACAAAAAACAGAGAAGACTCAAATTCATAGAATTGTAAATGATGGAGGAGATATCACAACTGACACCACAGAAATCCAGAGAATCCTGCGAAACTTCTATAAAGAACTATATGCCACCAAGCTAGAAAATCTGGAAGAAATGGAACAATTCCAAGAAGCATATGCCCTTCCAAAACTGAACCAAGAAGAACTACAATATCTAAATGCACCAATCACAGACAAAGAAATTGAAACCATTATTAAGAATATCCCCTACAACAAAAGTCCTGGACCAGATGGCTTCACAAATGAATTCTACAAAACTTTCAGGAAACAGTTAGTACCTATACTTCTGAAGCTTTTCCATAAGATTGAAGAAACAGGAATACTCCCTTCCACCTTCTATGAAGCCAACATCACACTGATACCAAAAGCTGATAGGGACAGAACAAAAAAGGAAAACTACAGACCAATATTGGTGATGAACATAGATGCCAGAATACTAAACAGGATCTTGGCTAACCGGATACAGCAACATATCAAAAAGATTGTTCATCATGACCAAGTGGGATTCATAACAGGAATGCAAGGCTGGTTCAACATCCGTAAGTCAATCAATGCCATTCACCACATCAATAAAAGCAAAGCCAAAAACCACATGATTAACTCAATAGATGCAGAGAAAGCCTTTGACAAAATCCAACACCCATTCATGCTCAAAACTCTACAAAAAATGGGAATATATGGGAAACTCCTCAAGATAGTGGAGTCTATATATAGCAAACCTACAGCCAACATCATACTCAATGGACAGAAGCTGAAAGCATTTCCCCTCAGATCAGGGACTAGACAGGGCTGTCCACTGTCACTGTTACTCTTCAACATAGTACTGGAAGTTCTTGCCATAGCAATCAGGCAAGAGAAAGAAATCAAAGGAATACAGATTGGAAGGGAAGAAGTCAAGCTCTCACTATTTGCAGATGATATGATGGTATACATAGAAAAACCTAAGGAATCCAGCAGAAAACTACTGGAAGTTATTAGGCATTATAGCAAGATATCAGGCTACAAAATCAATGTACAAAAATCAGTGGCATTTCTTTATGCAAACACTAAATCTGAAGAAGAAGACATCCAGAAATCACTCCCATTTACTGTTTCAGCAAAATCATCAAATACCTAGGAATAAAGTTAACCAAAGAAGTGAAAGACTTGTATTCTGAAAACTATGAGTCACTACTCAAGGAAATAGAAACTGATACCAAGAAATGGAAAGATATCCCATGCTCATGGATTGGAAGAATAAATATCATCAAAATGAATATTCTCCCCAGAGCCATATACAAATTTAATGCAATACCCATCAAAGTTCCACCAAGCTTCTTTAATAGAATAGAACAAACACTGCAATCATTTATATGGAACCTGAAAACACCTAGAATTGCCAAAACCATCGTGAGGAAAAGAAACAGAAATGGAGGCATCACACTCCCAGACCTTAAACTATATTATAAAGCCATCATCATCAAAACAGCATGGTACTGGAGCAAAAATAGGCACACAGACCAGTGGAACAGAATTGAAAGCCCAGAAATAAATCCCCAACCTATGGACATCTAATCTTTGATAAGGGGGCCCAAAGCATTAAATGGAAAAAGGAGGCTCTCTTCAATAAATGGTGCTGGGAAAACTGGGTTCTAACATGCAGAAGAATGAAATTGAACCACTTTATCTCACCGGAAACAAAAATCAACTCTCAATGGTTCAAAGACCTAGATGTCAGACCAGAAACAATCAAATACTTAGAGGAAAACATTGGTAAAACAGTATCCCACCTACACCTCAAGCACATCTTTGATGAATCAAACCCAATTGCAAGGAAGACTAAAGCAGAAACAAACCAATGGGACTACATCAAATTGAAAAGCTTCTGCACATCCAACGAAACTATTAAACAAACAGAGACCCTTCACAGAATGGGAGAAGATCTTCACATGCCAGACATCAGACAAGAAAATAATCACCAAAATATATAAAGAGCTCAGCAAACTTAGCACCAAAAAATCAAATGACCCCATCCAAAAATGGGCAGAGGCCATGAACAAAACATTCCCCTCAGAGGAGATCCAAAAGGCTAACAAACATATGAAAAAGTGATCTAGGTCACTGATTGTCAGAGAAATGCAAATTAAGACAACACTAAGATACCACCTCACTCCTGTAAGAATGGCATACATCAAAAAGGACAGCAGCAACAAATGCTGGAGAGGTTTTGGGGACAGAGGAACCCTTTTACATTGCTGGTGGGAATGTAAATTGGTCCAGCCTCTGTGGAGAGCAGTCTGGAAAAGTCTCAGAAGGCTAGACATGGACCTTCCATATGATCCAGTAATTCCTCTCCTGGGGTTATACCCCAAGGACTCCATAACACCCAACCAAAAAGAGGTGTGTACTCCTATGTTCATAGCAGCACAATTCATAATAGCTAAAACCTGGAAGCAACCCAGGTGCCCAACAACAGATGAGTGGCTGAGAAAGCTGTGGTATATATACACAATGAAATACTATGCAGCTATCAAGAACAATGAACCCACATTCGCTGGCCCATCTTGGACAGAGCTAGAAGGATTTATGTTAAGTGAGCTAAGTCAGAAAGATAAAGATGAGTATGGGATGATCCCACTCATCAACAGAAGTTGAGTAAGAAGATCTGAAAGGGAAACTAAAAGCAGGACCTGACCAAATTGTAAGTAGGGCACCAAAGTAAAAACCCTGTGGTGAGGGTAAGACATGCAGCTTCCTGGGCCAGTGGGGGGTGGGAGTGGGTGGGAAGGATGGGTCACAATCTTTTGGTGGTGGGAATGGTGTTTATGTACACTCCTAGCAAAATGTAGACATATAAATTACTAGTTAATTAATTTGAGAGGAGGAAAATCATTTGTATGTCTCAAAGTCTTTCAAAACACAAACTGAATCTTTTTTTAAAAAATTTTTTATTTAAGAAAGGATTAATGAACAAGAACATAAGGTAGGAAGGGTACAACTCCACACAATTCCCACCACCCAATCTCCATATCCCACCCCCTCCCCTGATAGCTTTCCCATTCTCTAGCCCTCTGGGAGCATGGACCCAGGGTCGTTGAGGGTTGCAGAAGGTAGAAGGTCTGGCTTCTGTAATTGCTTCCCCGCTGAACATGGGCGTTGACTGGTCGGTCCATACTCCCAGTCTGCCTCTCTCTTTCCCTAGTAGGGTGTGTCTCTGGGGAAGCTGAGCTCCAGGACAGATTGGTGGGGTCTTCAATTCAGGGAAGCCTGGCCAGCATCCTGGTGGCATCTGGAACATGGTGATTGAAAAGAGAGTTAACATACTAAGCCAAACAAATTGTTGAGCAATCATGGATCCCAAGCTTGGAATAGTGGAGAAGAAGTGTTAGGGAGGTACTCACTGCAAACTCTAGTGTACTACTGCTTTCAGGTATATATTTTGCAGTAGTTTATGGATACGTGTGCACATAAGCTCTCTCTCACAGAAACTGGTGTATATCTAGGTTATGGGACTTTGTTAGAAAGTGAACTACCTGAGATGAAATTAGAGTGTACTATAAATGGAAAGGTCTCACCCGAGTAATGAAGCTGAAGGGTTGTCATTCCACACGTGAAGTCTCTGGACACAGTCTGAGGTGAAGCATGTTGAGGTGGCAATTGTTGCATTGGTTAGATTGTGATCAGCGGATGCAATATTATTTGGTTTGGATTGGGAGATGCATACGGGAAAGTGGGCCCTATCCAAGGGTTCCAGGACTGGGGGAAGTAGGGGCTCTATAGTGGAGATATGAGGTTCCTGCTGTCTTAGGGTTCAAAAAGACAATAGATAGTTAATGTTATCATCACATAATTTGTTAATTGGGTTAACTTTGAAAAGTCCTTTTGTTATGGTTTGCTGTACAGTATCCAGTATCTTGTATATAGTTGTGCTATTGGTTGCTTCTAATCTACTTGGTCTAGGCTTTTGAGAGAGTCCGCGTATCAAACACACAGCCTATATATTAAAAGGATTCAGTTTGTGTTTTGAGAAACTTTGAGACATACAATTGATTTTCCCCCTCTCATATTAATTAACTACTGATTTATATGTCTACATTTTGCTAGGAGTGTACATAAACACCATTCCCACCACCAAAGGACTGTGTCCCATCTCTCCCACCCACTCCCACTCCCCACTGGCCCAGGAAGCTATATGTCTACACCTCACCACTGGGTTTTTACTTTGGTGCCCTACTTACAATTTGATCAGGTCCTGCTTTTAGTTTCCCTTTCAGATCTTCTTACTCAACTTCTGTTGATGAGTGGGATCATCCCATAATCATCTTTATCTTTCTGACTTAGCTCACTTAACATAATTCCTTCTAGCTCTGTCCAAGATGGGTCAGAGAAGGTGGGTTCATTGTTTCTGATAGCTGCATAGTATTTCATTGTGTATATATACCACAGCTTTCTCAGCCACTCATCTGTTTTTGGGCACCTGGGTTGCTTCCAAGTTTTAGCTATTATGAATTGTGCTGCTATGAACATAGGAGTACACACCTCTTTTTGGTTGGGTGTTATGGAATCTTTGGGGTATAACCCCAGGAGAGGAATTACTGGATCATATGGAAGGTCCATGTCTAGCCTTCTTAGACTTTTCCAGACTGCTCTCCACAGAGGCTGGACCAATTTACATTCCCACCAGCAATGTAAAAGGGTTCCTCTGTCCCCACAACCTCTCCAGCATTTGTTGCTGCTGTCCTTTTTGATGTATGCCATTCTTACAGGAGTGAGGTGGTATCTTAGTGTTGTCTCAATTTGCATTTCTCTGACAATCAGTGACCTAGAGCACTTTTTCATATGTTTTTTAGCCTTTTGGATCTCTTCTGAGGTGAATGTTTTGTTCATGGCCTCTGCCCATTTTTGGATGGGGTCATTTGATTTTTTGGTGCTAAGTTTGCTGAGCTCTTTATATATTTTGGTGATTATTTTCTTGTCTGATATCTGGCATGTGAAGATCTTCTCCCATTCTCTGAAGGGTCTCTTTGTTTGTATGATAGTTTCCTTGGATGTGCAGAAGCTTTCCAATTTGATGTAGCCCCATTGGTTTGTTTCTGCTTTAGTATTCCTTGCAATTGGGTTTGATTCATCAAAGATGTCCTTGAAGTGTAGGTGGGAAACCGTTTTACCAATTTTTTCCTCTAAGTATTTGATTGTTTCTGGTTAGACATCTAGGTCTTTGATCCATTTGGAATTGATTTTTGTTTCTGGTGAGATAAAGTGGTTCAATTTCATTCTTCTGCATGTTAGAACCCAGTTTTCCCAGCACCATTTATTGAAGAGAGCCTCCTTTTTCCATTTAATCCTTTGGACCCCCTTATCAAAGATTAGATGCCCATAGGTGTTGGGTGAATCTTTTTAATATATAGGCTGTGTATTTGATATGCGGACTCTCTCAAAAGCCTAGACCAAATAGATCAGACACATTCAATAGCACAGCTATATACAAGATACTGGGTACTGTACAGCAAACCATAACAAAAGGACTTTTCAGAGTTAACCCAGTTACCAAATAATGTGATGATAACATTAACTATCGATTTTCTTTTTGAACCCTAAGACAGCAGGAACCTCACATCTCCACTATAGAGCCCCTACTTCCCCCAGTCCTGGAACCCTTGGATAGGGCTCACTTTCCCATATGCCTCTCACAATCCATATCAAATAATATTGCATCCACCGATCACAACCTAACCAATGCAACAATTGCCACCTCAACATGCTTCACTTCAGACTGTGTCCAGAGACTTCACATGTGGAATAACAACCCTTCATCTTCGTTACTCGGGTGAGACCTTTCCTTTCATAGTATACTCTAATTTCATCTCAGGTGGTTCACTTTCTAAAAAAGTCCCAAAACCTAGATATACACCAGTTTCTGTGAGAGAGAGCATATCTTCACACGTATCTATAAACCACTGCAAAATATATACCTGAAAGCAGAAGTACACTAGAGTTTGCAGTGAGTACCTCCCTAACACTTCTTCTCCACTATTCCAAGCTTTGGGTCCATGATTGCTCAACAATTTGTTTGGCTTCGTATGTTAACTCTCTTTTCAGTCACCACGTTCCAGATGCCATCAGGATGCCGGCCAGGCTTCCCTGAATTGAAGACCCCACCAATGTGTCCTGGAGCACAGCTTCCCCAGAGACACACCCTACTAGGGAAAGAGAAAGGCAGACTGGGAGTATGGACCGACCAGTCAACGCCCATGTTCAGCGGGGAAGCAATTACAGAAGCCAGACCTTCTACCTTCTGCAACCCACAATGACTCTGGGTCCATGCTCCCAGAGGGATGGAAAATGGGAAAGCTATCAGGGGAGGGTGGGATATGGAGATTGGTTGGTGGGAATTGTGTGGAGTTGTACCCCTCCTACCCTATGGTTTTGTTAATTAATCCTTTCTTAAATAAAGAATAAATAAATAAAAAATAAAACACAGACTGAGGCTTTTTAATATATAGGCGAGTGTTTGATATGTTGACTCAGTCTAGACCAGGTAGAACAGAAGCAACCAGTGGCACAGCTATATACAAGACGCTGGGTATTATACAGCAAATGTGAACAAAGAGACTTTTCAAAGTTAACCCAATTACCAAATAATGTGATGATAACAATAACTATCCATTGTCTTTGAACCCTAAGACAGCAGGAACCTGACATTTCCACCCACCGATCGCAACCTAATCAAAGCAATGAATGTCACCCCAGCATGCTTCACTTCAGACTGTGTCCAGAGACTTCAGGTGTGGAATGACAACCCTTCAGCTTCATCACTTGGGTGAGACTTTTCCTTTCATAGTATCTCTAATTCCATTCCAGGTGGTTCACTCCCCAATAAAGTCCCCAAACCTAGATATAGACCAGGTACCATGAGATAGAGCATATGTTCACATGTATCCATAAACCAGGGAAAAATATACACCTGGAAGCAGAAATACACAAGAGTCTACAGTGAGTACCTCCCAACATTTAATCTGCACTATTCCAGCCTTTAGGTCCATAATTGTTCAACAATTTGTTTGGCTTTGTATGTTAACTCTCTTTTCAGCCTCCAGGTCCCAGATGCCAGCAGGATGCTGACCAGACTTCCCTTTACTTAAGACCCCATCAGTGTGTCCTGGAGGTCTGCTTCCCCAGAGACACACCCTACTAGGGAAAGAGATAGGCAGAATGGGAGTATGGATCGACCAGTCAACGTCCATGTTCAGCAAGGAAGCAATTACAGAAGCCAGACCTTTTGCCTTCTGCAACCCACGATGACCCTGGGTCCATCCTCCAAGAGGGATAGAGAATGGGGAAGCTATCATGGGAGGGAATGGGATATGGAGATCTGGTGGTGGGAATTGTGTGGACTTGTACCCCTCCTATCCTAAGGTTTTGTTAATGTCTCCTTAGTTAAATTAAAAAAATAATTCTTAAAAAAAAGATATAAAACAGAAAAAGAAAAAAACAATATGTCCTGGGAGTCTGGCAGTAGCACAGTGGGTTAAGTGCAGGTGGCGCAAAGCTCAAGGGCCAGCTGAAGGATCCCGGTTCGAGCCTTCGGCTCCTGCCTGCAGAGGAGTTGCTTCACAGGCAGTGAAGTAGGTCTGCAGGTGTCTGTCTTTCTCTCCCCCTCTCTGTCTTCCCCTCCTCTCTCCATTTGTCTCTGTCCTGTCCAACAAGGAGGACATCAATAACTACAACAATAAAAAAAATTTAAAAAAAAGAAAAAAAAGAGTGTGTCCTTTGTTTTTATTTTGGTTTACCTTTAATTAATAGGTTATACTTGTTCTCTTTTTATGCCAGTCCAGTACTAACCACATAATATTATCAACATTACCCAATGCCTTTGTTGTATACTATTTGAAAATTAATATATTTTACTTCCTCCTACCTATTATTCTCTCCCATAGAGTGTATGTCAGTATAATTAATTGTCATGTGTGTATTTAGTTTATATCATGTACTTTTTATTTTGATCATTATTTTGACACCTTTTCTCTTTTATTTTGTAAATTTATTGAGTGTATGTTTTAATTGAACCCTTTATTTTAATGATATTAATATCTGTCCACTTTTTGTGGGACAATTTCTTCTTCATTTAATTAAATATTTATTTATTTATCTATTTATGCCAGTGGTTTTATTCTTGTCTAGCTTCTTTTTTAATTTATTTTTTGTTTATGAAAGGATAAATTAACAAAACCATAGGGTAGGAGGGGTACAACTCCATACAATTCCCACCACCCAATCCCCATATCCCATCCTCTCCCCTGATAGCTTTCCCATTCTCTATCCCTCTGGACCATGGACCCAGGGTTGTTGTGGTTTGCAGAGGTTGGAAGGTCTGGCTTTTGTAATTGCTTCCCCTCTGAACATGGACGTTGACTGGTTGGTCCATACTCCCATTCTGCCTCTCTCTTTCCCTAGTAGGGTGGGTCTCTGGGGAAGCAGAGCTCCAGGACACATTGGTGGGGTCTTCAGTCCTGGAAGCCTGGCCAGCATCCTGTTGGCATCTGGAACCTGGTGGCTGAAAAGAGAGTTAACATATAAAGCCAAACAAATTGTTGAGCAATCATGGACCCAAAGGTTGGAATAGTTCTTTCCTTCAGATTATTTTGTGGTATAATTTTTGTGTTGTTGCATAGATTTTTCAGGTAATCTCTCAGCTCTTACAACTCTGGCATTTAAATTTTGAAGGTAAATTCTGGATTACCTTGTTATTTTTTTTAAATTAGGAGTGCCATTTTATTTTTCAATATTAGATTTTTGTGTTTTTGTTTTGTTTTGAAATTAAATATTTTATTAATGTCTTTTTTTGCTATCACCTTTTACTTCCTTGTGATATTTTTAGTTCGACAAATCCAATCAATTTCTTTTGATATAAGAAGAGTCCCTTCCATTTTGTCTGTGGTTACTGCTGTTCTGAGTACATGTTCACTGGTGTATATTTTACACAATCCCTTTGGTTGAATATCTAGAAACTGAACTGTTGAGCTGAAAGGATGTACATGTCTTGACTGTCGAACTCTTTTTTTTTTGAGAGAGAGAGAAATGTGTTCTCTTCACTCCAGAACATCCTTGCACTGTTTCTCCTTGGCACAGAAACTTCTGTCTTCAACTTCCTCTGTGGTCATTGAGGACATTAGTACTATTTTATGCAGGTTATATGTCTATCTGTGGTTTATCTTGTCATTCTGATAGTCTTTTTGCAAAACAGAACTTTCCTGTTTTAGTGTAGCCCAGATTATTATTGTTTCATTTGTGACTCATGCCACTGTTGCTGTGTTTAGGCTTGATCATACCCAAGATGGTCTAGGCTTTCTGCTATGTTATCTTCTAGGAATTTTATACATATCTACTTAAGTCCTTGTCTGATCCATTTTGAGTTAAATTTTTGTGAGAGATGTATGATTCATCTATCTGCCCTCTTTTTTTGTTTGTAGATTTTTGTTGCTTTTTTACACTGTTTGTTCTTTTGTTAAGTTTGCTTGTTATATGACAATTTAAACAATTGGTAACTGTGTGTGAGAACATTTTTGGATTTTCTTCTATCATCTATCTATCTATAGATCTATCATCTACCTAATTTATCATCTATCCATTCACCATTACTTTCTTGATTGCCATAATTTTATATTTGATCTTGAAGTTAAGCACTATCAGTCACATGGTTTTAGTTTTCTTCTTTTCTTATTGTGTTGGCTAGTGTGGGTCTTCTGCTTCTTCATATAAACTTAAGAATTATTTACAGGAGTGGAGAAATAGTTCACTTGCATGGTGTATTGCTTTGCCATGTCTGTGACCTAGGTTTGACTATAAAGCCCTACTGCATTGAAGAAGGTTTTGGTGCTGTTCTCTTTCTCTCCCTCCCTCATATATATACTTAAAAAAATAATTTGTTAAAACTTAAAAAAAGAACCAGTTTTTCCTTCCTTCATTTTTCCTTTTTGCCATCAGAGTTATCACTGGGACTTGGTGCCTGCATGGCTTTATCATTGTTTTGAGCTGACCATTTTTTCCCTTATTTTAACAGAGAGAGAGAGAGAGAGAGAGAGAGAAAGAGACTGCAGGTGGCAGGGACTAGGAGCTTGAGCTTGGATCCTCTCACATGGTAATGTGTTCACTCTATCTGGTTCACCACTGCCTGGCTCTTCCTTGCTGGAATCTTAATCGGAACTGTATTATAATAATAGAATTAATTGGAGATAAATGTCATCTCAGAAATACTGAGTTTTCCTATCCAATAACTTGCAATTTATCTATACTTACTACTTCTTTGATTTCTTTCTGAAGAGTTTTCTATATTTTCTTAAATCTTATAATGTGTTGTATTTTATTTCAGTGGTTTCACAAACATGATAGCTTATTTGTTCCTGGGCTTTTTTTTTTCCCAAAATGCTTTTAGAGAGACCCACATTACCTGTACTTCCAACTTGATTTAGAATAAAAAATACTTTCTCTCATGAATTATACCTCATTTACAACCACTTCATCTTCCCCCATTATCTTCTTTAGTTTTTCTGTCATTATCCACTAGTTTGTCTTTTTATTCTATTCTGTTGTAAATTTTATTTTTAATAGATGAATAGTATTTCATTGTAGAAATTTACATCTTCATAATTAAATCATATGTGGGTGGATATTGTGCATCCATATTTCAGTATAGTATAGTAAATAGTGGTTTAATAGATGCTAGGCTGGGTATAATATTCATGTTAATATTTTCATATCCTTCAGGTACTGTAGGGCTGCCAGAACATATGGTATGTCTATATTTAGCTTTTTTTGGTTGATAAGTGTAAATATTTAATTCTTTTTTGATAAAATTATGAATAGAATTTTTTAAAATTTCTGCTTCCCATTTGTCATTTATATGTAGGAGTGCAACAGATTTTTAAGTTGATTTTGTGGCCAGTCACCTTGATACACTCATCAGTTGTTTCTAAGAATACTTTAATGAGTCTCCATTTATTATTGAATAACCTATAAATAATGTAGTTTTACTACTTCTTTTGTAGTGTAAACTTCTATTTACCTCTGTAGTGACCCAATTGTTTTGTCCCAGACTTTTAGTACGAAATTAAATAGTAGTGGTAAGAACTGAAGTATTTGTTTTGTAAATGATTTTAAAGGATAATTTTTTTACCATTAGGTTTATAATACATTGTTTTACATATGCTTACAAATGTTACTTCTAGTCTCATTTTTTTGAGGATTTTATTATAACAGGTGCTGAATTTTACACTTTTCAATGCATGTCAATAGCTTTAGTCTTGTTAGTAGATGTTTTGTTAGAAACCACTGATATTTTTTTTTGTCTTTCCTTTTATTGACTTTGTATACTACATAGATTTGCATTTATTGAATCACCTTTGAGTAAACCCTGGTTGGCCATAATGTATAATTTTTGTAACAGGCATTCATGAGGCATTACTGAATTCAATTTGATAGTACTTTGTTTGGGATTTTTCTATGCCTATAAGATATATTGATCTGTAGTTTCCTTTTATGTCCTTGTCTGGTTTTGGCATCAGGATTATGTTGGTATTATAAAATGTATTTGGTCCTATTATTTTATCTTTGATTTTTTTAAAAGAATTAGAGAAATAGGCTTATGTAGTTTAAAGGTTTGGAAAAGTTCACTGGTAAAATCATCTGGCCCAGGACTTTAAAATTCTTCTTGGGCTTCAATTCAGGCTGTGTCCAGAGACATGAAATGTCAAACCTTCAGCCTCATTTCTCGGGTGAGACTTTTCCTTTCATTTTCATAGGATTCGCTAATTCCATTCCAGGTGGTTCACTTCCTTACAAAGTCCCAAAATCTAGATATAGACAAAGTCCCATGAGATAGAGCATAGGTTCACATGTATCCATAAATTAGGGCAAAATATATACTTGAAAGCAAAAGTACACAATAATCTACAGTGAGTCAGTATGAAGTACATACTTAGATTTAGACACCCTCCTCACCTATTTCCTATTTTGCTTCCCTCACTCACTCCCAAGATATCCTTATTAAAGCAAATATTGCAAAAGCTGAATAAGGGCAAAAGACTGGCATAATTTAACAATGACTCTTTAGTGTCTCTCTGACCATCCCATCAGCTGGGGCCCTATTTGGGAAATACTGATATTCCCAAACAGATATGATGGGCCTAGACCTCTCTCCACTGTTACTGGTCATCTTTATCAGGAACAACAAAACATACTCCTTTGTGGGCCCCCTAGGACCTTGCCCTCAACTTAAATCAACAAGGTAGAGAATGTTTCATCCTCCAAAGAGAGGCTGGACAACATACTCTATGCTATACCTGAGGAAAATGGGTCCTGATAATTGGAGCAGCTTGGAACGATCTCGCTGATGATCACTGAATGTGAGCTTGGATCTACAAGGATGCAGAGTCACATAGGCTCCTAAGCTGAATATGGGACCCAGATCAAATAAAATCGATGGGGTTTACAGTCAACAACATTTATACTCCTATTCCAAATTTGGCAGCTACTCTCATCCCTGATCCAGCTTTCTGGTCCTTTTACCAGTTATGACATCATCTCTCCAGACAATAACTAGGATCCACCTGCATATCATATTTCAGGGTCAGGGAAAAACAAAACAAAACAACAACAAAAAAAACTAGTATAGCCTTTTGGAATACAACTAAAATATGCCTACTAGCTATATACAAAACAGAGACCCCCCCCCCCACTCTTTATCTGCACTACTCTAGAATTTAGGTTCATGATCAGTCAACAATTTGTTTGACATTATATGTTAACTCTCTTTACAGCAACTAGGTTCCAGATGCTAGCATGATGCCAACCATACTTCTAAGACAGACAAGCCCACCAATGTGTCCTGGAGCTCTGATTCATGAGACTACACCCCATTAGGGAAAGAGAGAGGCAGGCTGGGAGTATGGATCAACCTGTCAATGCTCATGTTCAGCGAGGAAGCAATTACAGAAGCCAGATCTTCCACCTTCTGCACCCCAAAATGACCCTGGGTCCATACTCCCAGAGGGTTTAAGACTAGGAAAGATATCAAGGGGGGGGATACTGAGTTCTGGTGGTGGTAATAGTGTGGAGTTGTACCACTCTTATCCTAATGGTTTTGTCAGTATTTCCTTTTTATAAAATTTAAAGAAAGGAAAATAAAAAGTTTTTGGATTATTGTTTCATTTCTCATACTTGTGATCAGTCATTTCAGGTTTTGTATTTCTTCTTGTTTCAATGTTGCAAGTTGTATTTATCTGGAAATCTGTCTGTCCCTTCTAGATTATGGAGTTTGTTGACATTTATTTGTTTACAATAGTTTCTCCTAATCCTTTGCTTCACCATGGTATCTATTGTAATTTTTTCTTTTGTTTCTGATTTCAATTATTGGGATTTTCTCTCTTCTCTGTAAGTCTAAGTAAATATTTCTTGAGTATTCAATCTCCTCAAAAAATCAGTTCTTATGTCATTTATCTATTACATTGCTTTTTTTGTTTCTATTAAATTTATTTCCACTATGTTTTTATCATTTTCTTTAGGTAAATATTTTTTTGCTATTTTGAGCTCCTATTTAGTTAAATTTAGTATATGGAAACACTAAAACACTGTAGGAAGTTATTTCTATTCATAGAGATTTGTGTATATGTCTGTAAGGAGGCACAGACTTAGGGACACATTAGTCTCTTAGGAGGCACTCATATTAATATATGGCATATCATAAAGTTCATTTCCCTCTTTTAGCGTAGGGACACAAGATTGGGGTTTTAAACTTTAATGCAAATATTGTAACTACAAATAAGTCCTGCTATTCACATTCTGTCTTACACTCCCTTGTAGATTTGTCTACTTAAAAAAGGTTAAAAAATTTCAGGGAAGAGAGTAGTTCCAAATATGGGTAAGGCGTATAAATATTGTTGACTGTAGACCCCATCAATCTCATCTGAGGCCCATGTTCAGCTTAGGAGCCTATGTGACCTCTGCATCCCTGTAGTTATGAGCTTATGTTCTGTGGTCATGAGTAGGAATGTTCCAAGCTGCCCCAATATCAGGACCCATCTTCCTCAGGTGGTAAATAGAGTGTGTTAGCCAGCCTCCCTTTGGAGGATGGAACATTCTCTGCCCTTGTTGATCCGTGTTGAGGGCAAGGTCCTATGGGGGAACACAAAGGGGTCTATTGTGCTGTTTCTGATGGAGATGACCAGTGATAATGAAGAGAAGGATCTAAGTCTATGGCCATCATGTCTGTGTGGGAATCTCAGGATTCCCTGACTTGGGCCCCTGCTAATGGGGCAGCCTTATAGTGACTAAAGAGTTACCATTAAAGTATGCAAGTCTCTTGCCTTTATTCATCTTTTGTAGACCTTACTTTGATAAAGTTATCTTTATAGTGATTGAGGGAACTATAATAGGAAGTAGGTGAGGAGGGTATCTAGGTCTAAGTGGAAACTGTTTCATTAGGAACTTTATGGTTTGGATGAATCCCTAAGAGATAACTTGCTAGACCACATATTAGATTCAGTTTTAATATTTTAGGTAATCTCCACATTTTTTCCAGAGTCTGAACCAACTGACATTCCTATCAACAATCTAACTGGTTTAACTTTGGAGTGACTGAGGAAATTGTAATAAGAAGTAGGTGAGGAAGGTACCTAGATCTAAGTAGAAACCATTTCGTAAGGAACTTTATGGTTTCTTTTTAGATATTTCTACTTGTTTGTTTCTCTCTTCACTGGTCCAGCTTTCTAGTTCTTTTTGCAGCCATGACATCATCTCCCCAGACAATATCTTGGGTCCACCTGCATATCAGATGTCAGGCTCAGGAAAAAACTAGTATAGTCATGGGCTTTTTGGAATATAACTAAAATAAGTCTACTAGCTATCTTCAAAATGGAGACCCCAAATATTCATCTGAAACTTTCCAGCTTTTAGGTTCACGGTTAGTCAGTAATTTGTATGGCTTTATATGTTAACTCCTTTTTCAGCCACCAGATTATAGATGCTACCATGATGCCAAACAGACTTCCTTGGGCAAATGACCCCACCAATGTGTCCTGGAGACCTGTTTCCCCAGAGCCCCGCCTCACTAGGGAAAGAGAGAGAGAGGCTGGGAGTATGGATCGACCTGTCAACACCCATATTCATCAGGGAAGTATTTACAGAAGCCAGGCCTTCCACCTTCCGCATCCCACAATGACCTTGGGTCCATACTCCCAGTGGGTTAAAGAATAGGAAAGCTATCAGGAGAGGAGATGGGATACAGAGTCCTGGTGTTGGGAATTGTGTCCCTCTTATCCTATGTTTTTGTCAGCATTTCCTTTTTAAAAAAAATTAAAAAGGTTAAAAATGTAATCATTTTTTATGGAGCCAGAGGGTTCACTGAGTAGGGCACATGTGTGGTCCAGGTTTCAGCATGGTAGTGTGGTAGAGCTATAGTGCTGAGGTGCCTCTGACACTATATCTAAATGAAAATGTTGGCCTGGGAGTTGTGAAGTCAAATGTGTGTGAAATTAGTGAATCCCTTGTAAACACACACACACACACACACACACACACACACACACACACACACACACACACACACACACACACACACACTTTCCTTATAATATGCCCAGGTCTAGTCCATTATAAATCTGAAAGAAGATTCATAGTGCATTCTATATTTTATCATTTCGTTACCTTTAATAGCCCACATGGTGCTTTTCATGGTGCTTCATTTTAAATATATTTTACTACTCTATTTTTTAGTTTTATTTATCTGTTATTTTTATAGGGAGGAGAGAAACTGAGGACCAGGTGACTGTATCACTGCTTCATGATTTGTGAAGTTTCCTTATACAGGTGGGGATCAGGGACTTGAACCCAAGTCCTTGTACATGTTAAAGTGTGTGCTTAATTCAATATGCTATAGCCTGGCCCTCTTCATTGTACTTCTTAAGAGTTAATGTATGACATATTGCATTTTATTGAGAATGCAAACTTCCAGAAAATATCTTCACATGCCTTGAGGTCATAATTTCTCCCAAAATATGTCCTTCTTTTGACTCAAAGATGTCATTCTAATTATCTTATTCAGCAAATTTATTGCATTGAATTATTTACTTTTATTTATTTTAAAAATGAGAATTGTAGGACAGAGAAATAGCTCCCTGGGTAGGGGTTATAATTTACCGTATACAGTGACTAGGCTTAAACACTGCAACAATAAGCAAAATACTCTAGCATCTGAGAAAGTTCCAGTTCTGTGCTGTCTCTCCCTCTCTTTCTCTCTTTGCTTTTTTTTTTTTGCCTCCAGGATTATAGTTGAGGCACCGAGCCTGCACTATGAATCTACTGCTCCTGGAGGCTATTTTTTTCCTTTTGTTGTCCTTCTTGTTTATCACTGTAGTTATAATTATTGTTATTATTGTAATTGTTGTTATTATTGCTGTCATTATTGTTGGATAGGTCAGAGAGAAATTGAGAGAAGATGGGAAGACAAAGAGGGTGAGAGAAAGAAAGACACCTGCAGACCTGCTTCACCACTTGTGAGGCGATGCCCTTGCAGGTGCAGAGCTGGGGGCTCAAACTGGGATCCTTATGCCCATCCTTGTGCTTTGTGCCATGTGCTCTTAACCTGCTGCACTACCACTCACTTCTCTCTCTTTGCTTTTTCACCTGAATAAAAAAGTGACCTGGAGGGGCAGAGCCAAAATGAAGACTTAGAAGCAGCTGATGATATGAGCTCTGACAACAAAGGCTTGAAACAGTAGGATACTGTTGGGTAGTATGCCACCTCCCCCTGGCTTCTGCTTAACCATATGCCTATATAGGGATTTACTGATCCAAAGCTTTGGTCTATTTACATAAATCACTTTTACATTTACATAAAGCACTCCCTCCAGGGCATTGGTGGTTCAGTTATAGGATTCTCGACTGTTCCGCCCCCTCCTTGTCACACTCTGATTTTCACCAGTCACTTTTCTCTCCACCCTCTCTATATCACATCCTGTTTCCACCCTACTTGGAGAGTATAAAAACAGCTGCTCTTCTGATTAAAGACACTTGGAAATTGCTTTCCGGCTCCGAGAGTTCCAGAGTGTATCTCCTGCGGAAGTTGGTGCAGCACGAGTTCCTGATCCCTCTCCCACGCAGCAGCCTAGATCGGCTCCAGTTGAGTTCTCTCCAACCCAGTGAGCACTAGCTCGGGAAGAAGTACCCTCAGGCTATCCCGGCAGGATACCTGGCCTTCAACAGGACAGGAAATATCAGCTGCCCACCACCCAATCTCCATATCCCATCCCCTCCCCTGATAGCTTTCCCATTCTCTAGCCCTCTGGGAGCATGGACCCAGGGTCATTGTGGGTTGCAGAAGGTAGAAGGTCTGGCTTCTGTAATTGCTTCCCCACTGAACATGGATGTTGACTGGTTGGTCCATACTCCCAGTCTGCCTCTCTCTTTCCCTAGTAGGGTAGTTCTCTGGGGAAGCTGAGCTCCAGGACACATTGGTGGGGTCTTAAGTCTAGGAAAGCCTGGCCGGCATCCTGATGACATCTGGAACCTGGTGGCTGAAAGAGAGTTAACATACAAAGCCAAACAAACTGTTGAGCAATCATGGTCCCAAAGGTTGGAATAGTGGAGAGGAAGTGTTGGGGGGGTACTCACTGCAAACTCTAGTGTACTTCTGCTTTCAGGTATATATTTTGCACGAGTTTATGGATATGTGTGAACATATGCTCTCTCTCACAGAACCTGGTCTATATCTAGGATTTAGGACTTTTTTAGGAAGTGAACCACCTGGGATTGAATTAGACAATACAAGACAAGGACAAAGGACAATTAGACAATACAATGACAATTAGACAATACAAAGACAAGGAAGGGTTGTCATACCACAGCTGAAGTCTCTGGACACAGTCTGAGCTGAAGCATGTTTAGATGTCAATCGTTGCGTTGATTAGGTTGCGATCGGCAGAAGCAATATTATTTGATATGGATTGGGAGAAGCATGTGGGAAAGTGGGCCCTATCCTAAGGTTCCAGGACTGGGGGAAATACAGGCTCTATAGTGGAGATGTGATATTCCTGCTGTCTTAGGGTTCAAAAAGACAATCGATAGTTAATGTTATCATCACAATATTTGGTAATTGAGTTAACGTTGTATAGTACCCAGTATCTTGTATGTAGGTGTGACATTGGTTGCTTCTGATCTACTTTGTCTAGGCTTTTGAGAGAGTCCACATATCAAATATACAGCCTATATATTAAAAAGACTCAGTCTGTGTTTTATAAACTTCGAGACATACAATTAATTTCCCCCCTCATATTAATTAACTAGTGATTTATATGACTACACTTTACTAGGAGTGTACATAAACACCATTCCCAACACCAAAAGACTGTGACCCATCCCATCCACCCACCCCCACCCCCCACTGGCCCAGGAAGCTGCATGTGTACCCCTCACCACAGGGTTTTTAATTTGGTGCCCTACTTTCAATTTAGTCAGATCCTGCTTTTAATTTCTCTTTCAGATCTTCTTTCTCAACTTCTGTTGATGAGTGGGATCATCCCATACTCATCTTTACCTTTCTGACTTAGCTCACTTAACATAATTCCTTCTAGCTCTGTCCAAGATGGGTCAGAGAAGGTGGGTTAATGTTCTTGATAGCTGTATAGTATTCCATTGTGAATATATACCAGGGCTTTCTCAGCCACTCATCTGTTGTTGGGCACCTGGGTTGCTTCCGGGTTTTAGCTATTATGAATTGTGCTTCTATGAACATAGGAGTACACACCTCTTTTTGGTTGGGTGTTATGGAGTCTTTGGGGTATAACCCCAGGAGAGGAATTACTGGATCATATGGAAGGTCCATATCTAGCCTTGTGGGAGAGAGTTTTCCAGACTGCTCTCCACAGAGGCTGGACCAATTTACATTCCCACTAGAAATGCAAAAGGGTTCCTCTGTCCCCACATCCTCTCCAGCATTTGTTGCTACTGTCCTTTTTGATGTATGCCATTCTTACAGGAGTGAGGTGTTATTTCAATGTTGTCTTAACTTGCATTTCTCTGACAATCAGTCACCTAGAGCAGTTTTTCATATGTTTGTTAGCCTTTTGGATCTCCCCTGAGGTGAATGTTTTGTTCATATCCTCAGCCCATTTTTGGATGGGGTCATTTGCTTCTTTGGTGCTACGTTTGCTGAGCTCTTTATGTACTTTGGGGATTAGTTTCTTGTCTGATGTCTGGCATGTGAAGATATTCTCCCATTCTGTGAGGGGTCTCTCTGTTTGTTTAATAGTTTCTTTGGATGTGCAGAATCTTTTCAATTTGATGTAGTCCCATTAGTTTATTTCTGCTTTAGTCTTCCTTGCAATTGGGTTTATTTCATCAAAGATGTCCTTGAGGTGTAAGTGGGAAAGTGTTTTAGCAGTGTTTTCCTCTAAGTATTTGATTGTTTCTGGTCTAACATCCAGGTCTTTGAACCATTGAGAGTTGATTTTTGTTTCTGGTGAGATAAAGTGGTTCAATTTCATTCTTCTGCATATTACAACCAGTTTTCCCAGCACCATTTATTGAAGAGAGCTTCCTTCTTCCATTTAATGCTTTGGGCCCCCTTATCAAAGATTAGATGTCCATAGGTGTGGGGATTTATTTCTGGGCTTTCAATTCTGTTCCACTGGTCTGTGTGCCTATTTTTCTTCGAGTACCATGCTGTTTTGATGAAGATGATGGCTTTATAGTATAGTTTGAGATCTAGGAGTGTGATGCCTCCATTTCAGTTTCTTTTCCTCAATATCATTTTGGCAATTATAGGTGTTTTCATGTTCCAGATAAATGATTGCAGTGTTTGTTCTATTCTATTAAAGAAGCTTGGTGGAACTTTGATGGGTATTGCATTAAATTTGTATATGGCTCTGGGAAGAATATTCATTTTGATGATATTTATTCTTCCAATCCCTGAGCATGGGATATCATTCCATTTCTTGGTATCAGTTTCTATTTCCTTGAGTAGTGACTCATAGTTTTCAGCATACAAGTCTTTCACTTCTTTGGTCAACTGTATTCCTAGGTATTTTATTGATTTTGCTGAATTAGTAAATGGGAGTGATTTCTGGATGTCTTCTTCTTCTTCAGATTTAGTGTTTGCATAAAGAAATGCCACTGATTTTTGTACATTGATTTTGTAGGCTGACACCTTGCTATATTGCCTAATAACTTCCAGTAGTTTTCTGCTGGATTCTTTAGGTCTTTCTATGTATACTATCATAGCATCTGCAAATAGTGAGTACTTGACTTCTTCCCTTCCAATCTGTATTCCTTTGATTTCTTTCTCTTGCCTGATTGCTATGGCAAGAACTTCCAATACTATGTTGAAGAGTAACGGTGACAGTGGACAGCCCTGTGTAGTCCCCGATCTGAGGGGGAATGCTTTCAGTTTCTGTCCATTGAGTATGATGTTGGATGTAGGTTTGCTATATATAGATTCCACTATCTTGAGGAATTTCCCATCTATTCCCATTTTTTGTAGAGTTTTGAGCATGAATTGGTGTTGGATTTTGTCAAAGACTTTCTCTGCATCTATTGAGATAATCATGTGGTTTTTGGCTTTGCTTTTATTGATGTGGTGAATGAAATTGATTGACTTATGGATGTTGAACCAGCCTTACATTCCTGGGACGAATCCCACTTGGTCGTGATGAACAATCTTTTTGATATGTTGTTGTATCTGGTTGGCCAAATCTTGTTTAATATTTTGGCATCTATGTTCACCGGAGATTCTGGTCTGTAGTTTTCCTTTTTTCTTGTGTCCCTGTCAGCTTTTGGTTTCAGGGAGATGTTAGCTTCATAGAAGGTGGAAGGAAGTATTCCTGTTTCTTCAATCTTTTGGAAAAGCTTAAGAAGTATGGGTACTAACTGTTTCCTGAAAGATTTGTAGAATTCATTTGTGAAGCCATCTGGTCCAGGAATTTTGTTGTTGGGGATATTCTTAATAATGGTTTCAATTTCTTTGTCTGTTTTTGGTGCATTTAGGTTTTGTAGTTCTTCTTGGTTCAGCTTTGGAAGGGCATGCGTTTCTAGGAATTGTTCTATTACTTCCAGATTCTCTAGCTTGGTGGCATATAGTTCTTCATAGAAGTTTTGCATGAATATCTGGATAACTGTGTTCTACTGTGATATCTCCTCCATCGTTTACAATTCTATTAATTTGAGTCTTCTCTCTTTTTTGTTTGGTAAGTCTGGCTAGGGGTTTGTCAATATTGTTTAGTCTTTCAAAGAACCAACATTTGGCTTCATTGATCTTTTGTATGGTTCTCTTATTTTCAATGTTGTTTATTTCTGCTCTAATTATATTGATTTCTGTCCTTCTGGTTGCTTTAGGGTTCCTTTGTTCCTCTTCCTCTAAGTCCTTGAGGTGTGCAGTAAGGTCGTTCATTTGAGCTTCTTCTTGGTGTTTAATATGTGATTGTATGGCTCTAAGTTTCCCTCTCAGTACTGCTTTAGCTGTTTCCCAAATATTTTGATAGGTTGTGTCTTCATTATCATTTGTTTCCAGGAACATTTGAATTTCCTGCTTGAGTGATTCTCTGACCCAGTGGTTCTTAAGGAGTATGTTGTTTAGTATCCAAATTCTTTGACTTTTAATACTTTTCTGTTTGTTGTTAAATGTTAGTTTTACCTCGCTGTGGTCTGAGAAGATACTTGGGATAATTTTAATGCTCTTGTATTTATTGATGTTGTCTTTGTGGTCTAACATGTGGTCTATCCTGGAGTATATGTTATGTGAATTTTAAAAGATGCTGTATTCCAGTTTTTTGGGGGTGAAGGACTCTGAAAATGTGCAAGAGTGTTGCTGAGGAGTTATTCTGATGCAATCTCCGCCCCCAGGTTTTATTACGCCCCCACGAAACACTAGCATTGCCCCCTTCAACCAATCCTGGCCCTATACGTCACCCCTGGTTGTCGCCCAATAAAAAGCCCCCTCACCCCCCCCCTCTCTCTGGGCTCTCAGCTCTCTCTCTCTGAGGTCTCGCTCCCTGCTCTCCCCCCGTGGTCAGATAGTGGGGACGGCCATTGCCGGCTGGCTCCACGTGGTCTGAACCAAACCCCCCCATCCTATAATAAAGATTTGTGTACCCCTTTGCTCTGGATGTCCGGTCTCTTCTCCGCGGTGCAGCCTGACACCAGACCACCACAACAACATCTGGCGCCCATCGTGTTCCGTACCCACACCATGCCTGGCCTGAGGTCTCCGAAACCACAAGGTAACCGACACAGGTAAGTGGCATCCGCCCACTTCTGTGGCTCTGCGTTTCCCTCCACCATGGGAAATTTCTCGTTTTATGAGGAGCTGTCCCAGTCATTATCTCTTGACCTGGGACAGATTCGTGCTGTCATGAATGGTTTAATTTTCGCTACCCCTTGGATTTTTTTAACTGTGGTTGCCACTTTCAAGATGTGTAAAACATGGTATGCCATAAGGATAAGTGACCTTGAGGCTGAGGTACAAGAGTTAAATCACATGTGCTTAAGACTTAGACGTCCCAAGCGATCAGCGGCTAAACCCAAGAATTCCATTCCCACAGACACGCACACGTGTTCGGATGCTCCTCCTCTGACCCTGTCCCCTTCCGCCCCGGTCTCAGCTCCACCTGAGGTTTCTTCGACCCTGAACACCCCCCCTGCCCCTGCCGCCCTGGTTTTAGCTCCGCCTGCAGCTTCCGTGTTCCTGACCCCGCCCCAGGTCCCTGCCTCCCCAGTTTCAGCTCCGCCTGCAGCTTCTGTGTTCCTGAACCCCCCCCCCCCGCCCCTGCCGCCCTGGTTTCAGCTCTGCCTGAGGCTTCCTCGTCCCTGACCCCGCCCCCTGCTGATACATCACCATTAAGGGACCTAGTGGCTGAGATACAAGAGCTAAAGGATTTTTTTTTTCAGCATTTAAGGATTTTAAACCATGTGCAGTCCACCCCGGGAGCTCCGTCCCCGTAGATATGCATTTAGTCTCCCCTGCAGCCACTGCAGCAGTTTCTACGGCACTTTCCACTTCTGTAGCTCCCTCTCCCGTGCCATCGGACCAAATGCACACATTCACGGTAAACTTGGCCCCTTCTAAACAAAACCCTCAGCCATGGCAGCCATATTCCTCTAAAGGCCTTGGAACACTCAGACAAGCAGTCAGGGAGGACGGAATGCATTCTCCATGGACCAAGTCCGTCTTGAGGAGTTTTTACCAGCATTTAAATACACCACAAGACTGGAAAGATCTGGCTCGTGCTGCACTCCCAGACCCACTCTATCTTCAGTGGCAGGCATGCTTCCACGATTAGTGCTCTAGGCAATCACAGGAAAATAGTAACAAACAGGTAGAATGGAATTCTGATGCTTTGTTTGGAGCAGGAGCTTATGAATCTGGAGCTCAGCAGGCAGAAGCCAGGTTTCCAACCGGTTATTTTGAACAGGTACGCATTTGTCCAACACAAGCATGGGAAAGGGTGACCACACCCGATGTAGATCCGTCAGCTCCCATTAACTCTTTTCACCAAGACTCTGATGAATCATTGGAGAGCTTCATCTCAAGGGTAAAGAGAAGCTTAGAGAGAAAGGTTTATAATCCTGACGTCCGCATACTACTCCTGCTCTCTATTGTCTGGGAAGGCATGACACCACAATTCTGTCAGGTATGCCTTAATCTTAAACACCTACACCCAGATAATTGGATTCTAGCGACACAGGAACTTACATCAGGCAATTATGGGGCACCTGCTACAATGCAGGTCTATGCAGTTGCCCCACGTAAGCAAAACGGGGCCTGCTTTCAGTGCAGTCGCCAAGGACATTGGGGTAACCAATGTCCTGATAAGTTGCAACCATGCCTCCAGTCAGGGAAACCACGCCTCCAGCCAGAGCAACCCCGCTTTCAGTCAGGGAGCCAGAGACCACATACTGTTTGTCCAAAATGTCATAAGGGGTTTCATTGGAAGAGAGATTGTTGGTCCCAATTTCATAAAGATGGTTCGCCCCTGAATGGTACAAATTCGGGGCCTGAGATTTTGTGGACCACTCCTGTTTTAGAACGGGGCCACCCTTCTATGACAGTAAAGATTGGCAATATTCCTTTTAAATTTTTGATTGACATGGGGGCAGAAAAGACGATTTTAAGGCAAGAAGAGGCTCCCCAAGATTGGGAACTTATCCCTGGACCCAGTTTACATGGAATAGGAGGGATGACCAGAGAATTTTGCACACGAGACTCGCTCATGTGGGAAGACCCAGAAGGTTCTACCGGACACTTCCGCCCTTTGGTAGCTAATATTAGCACCAACTTACTGGGCAGGGATCTTCTGGAGTGTCTTGATGTTAGAATATCCACAGACTCCTCTGCAATGCGTAAAACTCATTCCTGTGATACCAGGCCTATTCAGCACCCCAAATACTAAATGCCACTGTTCGTAGCCAAACACCCCGCTTAAGCTGGCTTTCTAATGAGCCTGTCTGGGTGGAACAGTGGCCTTTACCTAGGGATAAGCTAAACATTTTAAAAGAGCTCGTCCGAGAGCAGTTGTCCTTGGGACACATTCATCATTCTGGAAGCCCATGGAATACTCCTGTCTTTGTGATTAAAAAGCGCTAGGTAAAATGGCGTCTCCTTCAAGATCTCCATGCAGTAAATAAAACCATGCAGGTCTGGGGCTCCCCCCAAAGGGGTTTGACTCTTGCTTCTGCAATTCCCACAGGAATTCCAATCGTAGCTATTGATATACAAGATTGTTTTTTCTCTATCCCCTTGCATCCGCGAGATTGTAAACGTTTTGCCTTCTCTGTTTTGTCTATTAACGCCAGCCCTGCTGATAGATTTGAATGGGTGGTGTTGCCCCAGGGTATGGCCAATAGTCCTACAATTTGTCAGGAGGCTGTTAAATCTGCCCTTGTCCCATATATTCATAAGGGCCTTAATATTTTTCATTATACAGATGATATTTTAATATGGGGAAAATCAGATACAGATCTCTATGCCTTACGTGATTTTCTCATTCCTGCATTAAAGAAAAGCGACCTTAATGTAGCCCCTGAGAAGATACAGCTAATCCCTCCAATATCCTTCCTAGGTTCAGAGATTTCTCTAATGCAAATTCGTCCCTTAAAACCTAATGTTACCTTCCCTTCTAACCTTACTCTTGCTTCTTTACAAAGTTTTCTAGGAAATTTAAATTGGCTTAGGCAGTATCTCTATCTGCCCACAAGCTGCCTCCCACCACTGTTTGACCTGTTGACAAAGGAAACAAACAGCCCTCTTCAAAACGTAAGTTAACTCCTGAGGCCTCCTTGGCACTGGAAAGGGTTAAGCAGGCCCTCCAGTACATGCACCTTGTTCGATTCTCCCCCTCCTCTCCGGTAAACCTTCTAATCTTCAACTCCACCCCCACAGTAGTAGGGGCACTGTGGCAAGACCATGGGGTTCTCGAATGGCTTCGCATGCCAGTAGGAGGAGCTCCAAGACTCCTCACTGAGATAGATGCGTTAGCATTCATGGTTCTCCAAGGGAGAAATAGGTCTGTGCAGTTCTTAGGGAAAGAACCGGATTTAATCATTCTGCCCTTTTCTCTCACAGATACAGATGGGTAATACACAGATAATGATGGCTTATACGCCATCATTCCCGCTTTGCCATAAGCTTCGTGGGGTTTCCAGGACAAATAGATAACCATTTTCCTTCTAATAAATTGATGGCTTCTTTACCTCTTCTGCCTCTACTAGCACCTAAACTTATCTCTCGGGATCCCATTCCCTCTGCTCCTACAATCTTTACTGATGGCGGAAAAAGGGGATCTGCTGCCCTTATATGTTACCCAGACAAACAATCTCCTAAACCTCTCTTTACTGAGCTTCCTGATAATTCCCCTCAGTACAAATAACTTTATGCTGTTTTTCTTGCACTAAAAGCTGTACCAGAATCCTTCAACCTTTTTTCTGACAGTGTGTATACTGTTAACTTACTTCCATGGCTTGCTCGTTCTTATGTGAAAATTGATGACAACCCACTTTCCCCTCTCTTGATTCAAATCGCCTCTATGCTCTGTTCTCAAACCCAACCACTGTATATTCAACACCTTCGTTCCCACAGCCCTCTTCCTGGTTCCCTGTCCGAAGGGAATGCTGCAGTTGACCGTCTTGCCTCCACAGGACCTTTCCCAGTCTCTGTCTCTGATCCTGCTAATTTTCATTCTCTAACCCATGTTAATCTTAAAGGCCTTTGAGCTCGATTCCCTGATGTTCCTGTACCACAGTTAAAACATATCCTCGCTACATGCTCTTCTTGTGCAAGTCTCATAAAGACACCTGCTATCCATACCCTTGGGGTTAACCCCTGAGGTTTAAAACCTAATGCTATTTGGCAAATTGATGTCACCCACATACCAAACTTTGGCAAACAAAAATATGTGTTTGGCTCAATTGATACCTTTTCTAAATTTATGTGGGCTATAGCTCAGACAGGAGAAAGTGCCTAAAAGCTTGTAAGCCATATGCTCTCTTGTTTTGCCGTTATTGGGGTCCCATTATTTTTGAAAACAGACAATTCACCTATGTTTACAAGCAAACAATTTAAAGATTTTTGTTCCCTCTGGAATATTACTCATACCACGGGCATTCCCTACAATCCACAGGGACAAGACATTGTCGAGAGGGCCCATCAAACTCTTAAGGCTCAACTAAATAAAGATAAAGGAGGAACATATCCCCCCAATATCCAGCTAGCAAAAGCCTTAACTACATTAAATCTCTTTAATATTTACAATAACTCGGCCTTATCCCCTATTATTCTTCACTGGCAAACACCATCTACCCTCCCATCTATTAAGGTCAAATGGAGAGACCCACTCGATAAAATTTGGAAAGGGCCTGACTCATTATTGACCATGGGAAGGGGTTTCGCATGCATTTTCCCTCAAAATTTCTCTAAACCTGTCTGGGTTCCTGCCCGCCATGTCCGACAATACCCGCAGGATGGAGCTGTTATTCCTGAAGAACAAGAAATACTACAAGAGGACCAGATGCAGGATACATCCCAGGACCCATAATACGACATGGCAGAACCTACAAAATCTGGCTCACAGAGACCTCTCTCCTACCCTTTCCCTGTATGTCTTATGTTATAACTGGCCAGTTGTTTTTGTGAGTGAGTGTGTTGAATGACAAAAAAACTTTTTTTTTGCATGACCCATCTGCTTGGAATACTCTAAAAGGTAATTGGCTTTATATAAAAATGCTGGACGCAGCCAAAGTTTCTGGAGACGTCCAGAAACATTCCAAAATTTTTTTTTCTTTCTCCCTCTTTTGAATTTTATATATAGTTTTGGTATATATGTAAGTGTTTAGTCTTAAACTGTGTGACTAATGACAGATTTAAAATTGTTTTTAAATAATGTGTTTTTATAACAAAAGTTCTTTTTCCTCCAGTTTGTTATAACTAAATGTTTATGGGTATGTCTCAAGTTTGGTAACACTAACTTAACGGTCAAAAGTGTAACCCTACAGCTACACTTTTACCAGACAAGGTAAAAATTAATTTGTTAAGGTAACTTACTATTTAGGTGAAAGTCTAAATGTTCAACGTGACTATTCATTCCCAAAACTAAACTATATAAATTTTATATACAGGACACCTTTGAAGGGCCCTCAAAGGTGCCCTGTAAACTATCTTGTGGAATTTAATCCACATCAGATCTGGCATCAATATGGCACTGTAAACGTTAAAATCATTGTCACAAATATGCATTAACTCTTTAAGCAATGTGAGTCTGTTTAAAATACATATTTTAGCTAAAATTGGTCTCAAGATCCTGCGGTAGAGGCTGCTACAGGAGGTCACATTAGATGACCTTTAAATAAAATCATAAAGAGATTCTAAACCAATTCCAATCATCGAGGTATCAACTATAACAAACCTATAACTTGTTACAAGTTCAAATTAACCACAAGAAGCAGATTGTTTGTGTTTCTTTCACAGGAATCCCGGAAAAACCATCTGAACCCCTGCACACCCTGACGTCACTCACTAGATGGCACGACTACCGTGGCACACCCCCCGTAACCCTAGATGTCACTCAACGTGATCTGAAGAACCTGATACACAGACTCCAAGGACAGAACTTTCTTCATGCCTGGTTACTGTTCCTGCTTCTGACCTGCTTGTCACGTGTTGGCAGTTCCAGCTGGCTATCTACAGAAAAGCGACATTCCAGCGGCTGACCTCCCTCATGCAGCGTTGCATCCCCTGCCAATTCTTCCCCTAGCCATCTACTTCGGACTGAGACTTGTATCGGACTTTCTGACATACCCTATATAAATTTTACACAATTTTGAAGCAGCTTATTTCCCTTCACGCTGCTGGTTTTTCATAGATTGATCCTGAGTAATTCATAGACTTTACAGACTGTTGCCTTGAGGACTATGCAATGCCAAATAGCCTCTCTGTTTGGTGGGTCATGCCTCCTGCCTCCCCCTCATTATGTACCCTTGCCCCTTTCCCCACCCAAGCAGGGAATGTTCCTTTACACACCAATCCTTCCCTTCACACCACACTGGCTTTTATTACTCCCCTACTTGTCCCTTCCTATTTTTTTATATCATTTAGGCTTATGCCCAAAAGGTTTCTGCCCCATGATATTCTTTTACAGACTTTGTACATCTTATGCAATTACTAGATAGAAAGATAGAAAAGATGTAGAGATATTGTGAAGAGATGGTTGAGCAGGCTGCGCTTAAACCTATTAGATGAGTCTCTCCAGGTAAGTCTCTCTCTCTAAAGAGGGGTTGAGCACAGGAGGACGCATAAATCTCACAAGGTTCGCAGCCATTTAAGCCTTCCCTCCTCCACAGAAAGTCCTACATCTTCCCATCTAAGCATGGCATTCCTCTAAAACATTTAAGCCTGCTCCATTCCATTTTTCTTTACTGTGTCCATTTAGATATAAAGGGATAGGAGGAGATTTGCTGAGGAGTTATTCTGATGCAGTCTCTGCCCCCAGGTTTTACTACACCCCCGCGAAACCCTAGCATTGCCCCCTTCAACCAATTCTGGCCCTATACGTCACCCCTGGTTGTCGCCCAATAAAAAGCCCCCACACCCCTCCTCTCTCTCTGGGCTCTCAGATCTCTCTCTCTGAGGTCTCGCTCCCTGCTCTCCCCCCGTGGTCAGGTAGTGGGGACGGCCATTGCCGGCTGGCTCCACGTGGTCTGAACCAAACCCCCCCATCCTATAATAAAGATTTGTGTACCCCTTTGCTCTGGATGTCCAGTCTCTTCTCCGCTGTGCAGCCTGACACCAGACCACCACAACAACACAAGAGGTCTAGTCTGTCAATCTCTTCATTTAATTATCTTGTATCTTTTTTGATTCCCTGCTTTGTTGATCTAAATGTGAGAGTGGGGTATTAAAGTGTCCCACTATTATTGTATTACTATTGATGTATTTTTGAAATTCTTTCAGTAGGTGCTTGATGTATTTAGATGGTCCCTCATTGGGTGCACAGATGTTAATAATTGTTAAGTGTTCTTGGCTGATTGATCCTCTAATCATTATGTAATGTCCTTGCCTGTCTTTTACTACTTTATTTAATTTAAAATCTATTGTGTCTGAGATGAGAATGGCTGTTCCTGCATTTTTTTGTAGTCCATTAGTCTGTATGATAGTTTTCCATCCATTCACTTTATGTGACTGTTTGTTTCTCTCTTGCAGCCTTTAGGATCCTTTCTTTATCCTTACTTCTTCTCATTGTAACTATGATGTGTCTTGGTGTCTTCAGGTCTGGGTTGATTCTGTTTGGAACTCTCCGGGCCTCTTGAATCTCAATGTTCTTTCTGTTATTCAGGTCTGGGAAGTTTTCTTCTATTATTTCCTCTAGAATGTTTGCTTCCCCTTCCTCTCTTTCTTCCTCTGACAGGCCAATTATAGGAATGTTACTTCTTTTGAGATCATCCCATATGTCTCTGTTGTTCTTTTCAGTGTCTCTCAATCTCTTTTTGAGCTCCTTCACCTCTTTCTTAGTTTTCTCTAACTCATCCTCTTTCTGACTAATTATGTTTTATGCTTCTGTTAGTCTGCTTTCCCTTCCCTCAGCTTCTTTCTTCATTACAGCTATTTCAGCTTTAAGTTCTCTAATTGCCTCAAGATAATCAGTATTTTCCTTGTGGGTCTCAACTGTTGTTTCCCTAATACTGCCAGTCCTTTCCTCCAATGTTGTTTTCATTTCTTTGATTAATAAGTTTATTATTGCTTGCATACTTTTCTTATCTATGGTTACTTCTGGCTGATTTGTAGTTTCTCATGGGCTCTTGTCTTCATTCATTGGAGTAGCAGTTTTATTTGTTTTTGATCTACCCATTTTTTTTGATTTATGTTTTTCTTATTTTTATGTTCTGTTGTTCCTCAGTTGTGTTTTGAGTACAAACGACACTGTACTAAATACCTTTATGACAAATGCAGTCACCAACCTCAGGAATTACAATAGCAACTGAAGTATGGATTGAAGCAGTTTCGTCACTACCAGTTAGCCAAACAATGTCCATGAAAAAATAGCAACTGAGTCCAAGTGAAGAAGAGAAAGAAAGGATAGCAAGAATAGACAATTATACAAATCTACTATCCACTGTATATCCTTCTGGTAGCAAAAGGAGAAAGGGAAGTAGAGTAGAGATACACACATAGAGGGTCCACTCTGAGTCAGATTTCTTCCCCAAAATAATTCACAAATGAATATCAGTGAATTCAGAAAGACAAAGAAGGAAGGAAGAAATGGAAGAGAAGATTAAAAAAAGAGAAACAAGAGAGAAAAGAGAAAATATAAGAGAAAGAGCTGTAATAAATGGGTAGTGAAAGGAAAAATTTTAATTGATTTTTTAAATTTGTTTTTTATTTTATTTTATTATTTTAATTAGCTAGGAGGAAGGAGAAAGGGAGAGTTTGTAGAGGAGGTAGGAGTAATGAGACAAGTTCCTCTCACAATGGATAAGATGCCTAGGCCCCTAGCAATGAAAGATACCTTAAAAGTTTATTCTGGTCAACCTAAAGGAGGGGGGGAAGAGAGATACCTTTATATAATATTAATAATAAAATAGAGTTTATTTTAAAATAAAATCAATCTGTCCCAGATTTCCTCAAGCCTCCTGAGCAGAGGCAGCTGATTATTAAGAAATAAATAAAGAAATAAAGACCTCAGGACTAGACAAGAATATCAGGAATAGACAGTTATGCAAATCTACTATCCACTGTATATTCTAGGTGTATCTAAAGGAGAAAGGGAAGTAGAGCAGAGATACATACACAGAGAGTCCACTCTGAGTCAGATTTCTTCCCCAAAATAATACCCAAACGTGTATCAGTTAATTCAGAAAGCTGAAAGAGGAAGGAATAAAGGATGAAAAGAATGAGAAAAAGAAGAGAAAAAAAGAGAGAGATAGAAAAAATAAAAAGATAAGAAATAGAACAGTAATAAAAGAGCAGTGAAAGGAACTATTTATTTATTTATTTATTTATTTTTTATTATTTAATTAGCTATGCGGGGGGGAGGGAGAAATTGGGTAGGGGTGGTAGGAAAAGTGAAACAAGTTAGTTTAGCAGTGAATAAGACACCCAGTCCCCTAGCAATGGAAAATACACTTAAGAGTTAACTCTGGTCATCCTGAAGGAGAGGGGGAAAGGGGTATGTGTTTATCTTGTATTGATAATAAAATAGAACAGAGTAAAAAACCTGTCCTTTCTTCAGCTTGGATGGCTCCAGATTGCCTCAGGTCCCCTGAGCAGAGGCAGCTGATTGGGTACTTAGAAAGAAAAAAGGCCAAAAGTTTCATAAGGGAATAGAATTAGAATGAGTGACACCCCCTGGTGTGACAGGAATCTTGGTAAAGAAAGAAGCTCAGCAGGAGAGCCTGCTAGGAACACATCTCTGGTCCCCAGGGACTGGTTGTGGGGCGTGGGGGAGTAGGGAGGGGGTTCGCTTCAGGAATAATAATTTAAAAGAAAATTTTTTCCCTTTCTGTTTACTCTATTTTCTCACCCAAATTGAGTTATAGTCACCTCCTTGATGTCACTGCTAGGACCCCTTATCGACTGGCCTATTAAAGGCAAAAAATCCTACCATTTCCAGTAGCTGTGGTTGGAGCTCAAGCCACTAGCACCTTCACATTCCGCCATCTTCTGGAATCCCTCCATCTTAACTTCTTTCCACCATATTTCCCTAATTTTATTTTATCTATTCCTACTTTTTGGCTCCTGTTTATTAGACATTTTGTCCTGCTTTATATCTTACTTCCTTTCAGCCACCAAGTTGCATATGGTGAGGTCATCTGCCCAGGGAAGTCAGGATGAATCATAGATACTACTATGTTTCTCTTCTGACCTCACCAATGTGTCCTGAAACCTCACCTCTCAGAGCTCTATACCACTAAGGAAAGATAGAAACAGGCTGGGGTAATGATTGACTTGCCAATGTCCATGTCCAGAAAAAAAGCAATTATAGAAGCTAAAACTCCTACCTTCTGTACCCCAAGAAGATTTTTGGTCCATACTTCCAGAGTGTTAAATGTTAGTGGAAGATAACCAGAGGGCTCTGAATCCCAATTATCCCAGGACCTGGAGCATTTGTCAGGAGGAATACTTTTTTATACTATCTCTGAAAGGGAATAAAACCTGAGAAACACCAGAGGAAGCTGGGCACAGTTTATCTTCTCTGAGGAAGAAGAAGAAGAAAAAAAGAAGGATGCTCAAAGTAATAATAGGTGTGCATGTGACATAGAAAGGCAGTGAAGGTATAAATGTAGAAAAATGAGCAAAAGACAGATAGATGTAGATAGTTACAGATGTAAAATCAACACATATCTGTGAACTTGGGAAACTACTGCAGTTTCCAATGAAGGGGATGTAGTGTAGAACTCTAGTGATGGGAATAGTGTGGAATTATACTTTTATTTTCTTATAATTTTGTAAATCAATACCAAAGCACTAATAAAAATTAAAATAAAACAAAAAGGAAAATCAATATTGTGGTTATTTTCTTGGCAATAGCAGTTCTTCTATAGTTACAGCCACAAACGACATTTCCTTGATGAGAGCAGCAGAGAAAGTGATTTTCCTCTGATGAAAAGGACACTTATTCTACAATGAAGGCTCCACCCTCATAATATCATTTAGCTCTGACTGTCTCCCTAAGGCCTAACCTCCTGCTACCATCACTTCAGAGCTTTATCATGTAGGTTTTCAGGGAGAAAAACGGTCTCTAGAAGAATTTTAAGGAGAACAGTGGCAGGATCAGGCCTGTATGCCAACATACTACATTAGCAGTCTAACACCACAAACAAAAAGCACAGAGTAAAAATACATTTTCAGGGTGCTTTTTTCTTTCTTTTTTTTAAAATTTTTTAAAATTTTTAAAAATTTATTCCCTTTTGTTGCCCTTGTTGTTTTATTGTTGTAGTTATTATTGTTGTTGTCATTGTTGTTGGATAGGACAGAGAGAAATGGAGAGAGTAGAGGAAGACAGAGAGGAGGAGGGAAAGATAGACACCTGCAGACCTGCTTCACCGCCTGTGAAGCGACTCCCCTGCAGGTGGGAAGCCGGGGTTCGAACCGGGATCCTTATGCCAGTCCTTGTGCTTTGCGCCACCTGCGCTTAACGCGCTGCGCTACAGCCCGACTCCCTCAGGGTGCTTTTTTAAAATGCACAACACTGTTCACTACATTATCTTAATAGATTTGGTTTTGTTGTTGAGCCAGATGTTGTGCGCGGGGTGTGGAGAAGAGAGAGGGGTTCCAGAGCGAAGAGGAAACACTAATCTTTATTTGCGCTGTTACCTCAGAGTTGGGTGCTAGAGAAGCAGGTTGGGCCACATGGAGGTAGCAAAAATGGCTGCCTCATGCAGTAACCTTTCCTGCATCTGAACACCGGAGTGAAGCGCTGGCAAGAGAGGTGCGGAAGAAGAAAGGCTTTTATAGGAGCAGCTTTCACGAGAATGGGAAGGGGGAGGAGTAACCATAGCACTCCAGGATAGGATGATAACTCTCGTGAGAATGGAAGGGGGGAGGAGTAACCAAAGCACTCCGGATATCGTGGGGATATAGACAATGCCCTGAGGGCATAACATGGCAGAACAGGCACTCCGAGAATGTCCTAACTCTCGCGGGAACTAGCAGTAGCCTGAGGAGACAACATGGCAGATGTGACTGCATCGGCATAATTTCCCAGCAGGTTTTTTAAACCAGTTTGTGATACATTATTAGCCCCAGTAAAACTTTTTTTTTTTCAGAGTCAAGATCTTTTGCATGCATGACTTCTCTGTTCCCAGGTCAAATTTTTTATATAGCTAGATAGAAAAAGGGAAAGATATCATAGCACTGGAGTTTTCTCTGATGCCATGGATTTCCCATGAGTTTCTGGGGCTGGGAATGGACTTTTTAAATGACATGACACATGCTCTACTCAGCAAGTTATGCTTCCAGATTGTTTCTACTGATTTTTTAAGTTTGAAATTAGGGATCAAACCCAGGGTCTCACACATATAGCTAAGTCAACTCTTTGGACCAATTTTATTTCATAATTTGAGAGAGGAGACCATAGAGCGAGAGGGAGTGGTGAGGGGGAGTGAGAGGGATAAAGTAGGAAACTGAAACATTACTACCCTACCACCTTTTTTTTTTTTTTTTTGGTGGTGCTTTCATGTGGTACTGGGTGTTGAAATTGAGACTTTACACTTGGGAGGACTACACTCTACCCACTGAGTCATACACTAGTTCCCCACTTCTCTTAACTATCATGCCTGAGTATTCATAGTCCCAGGTTCAATTCCCTGTACCATCCTATGCCAGAGCTGAAAAGTGCTCTGGTGAAAAGTACACACCTCCTCAAATATATACGTGGAAGATGCTCTGTAAGAGGCCTTTCAATAATTCCCTAAAGTTATTGTCAGGGTTTTAGGAATAAAGTGTTTGGCTTATATTTGGGGGTCTGTTTTATAAAGATACTTTTTCACATATTGTGGGTGGGGGAAGAAGCAATGAAAACCTGTCACTCCCCAGCCCCACTCCAGAACATGTGTGTAGATATAAACAATCATGGATTAAGAATTATCCCTCTCTTTCAATTTAGTCAGATCCTGCTTTTAGTTTCCCTTTCAGATCTTCTTTCTCAACTTCTGTTGATGAGTGGGATCATCCCATAATCATCTTTATCTTTCTGACTTAGCTCACTTAACATAATTCCTTCTAGCTCTGTCCAAGATGGGTCAGAGAAGGTGGGTTCATTGTTCCTGATAACTGTATAGTATTCCATTGTATATATACCACAGCTTTCTCAGCCACTCATCAGTTGTTGGGCACCTGGGTTGCTTCCAGGTTTTAGCTATCATGAATTGTGCTGCTATGAACATAGGAGTACACACCTCTTTTTGGCTGGGTGTTATGGAGTCCTTGGGGTATAACCCCAGGAGAGGAATTACTGGATCATATGGAAGGTCCATGTCTAGCCTTCTTAGACTTTTCCAGACTACTCTCTACAGAGGCTGGACTAATTTACATTCCCACCAGCAATGCAAAAGGGTTCCTCTGTCCCCACAACCTCTCCAGCATTTGTTGCTGCTGTCCTTTTTGATGTATGCCATTCTGATAGGAGTGAGGTGGTATTACAATGTTGTCTTAATTTGCATTTCTCTGACAATCAGTGACCTGGAACAGTTTTTCATATGTTTGTTAGCCTTTTGTATCTCCTCTGGAGTGAATGTTCTGTTCATAACCTCTGCCTATTTTTGGATGGGGTCGTTTGCTTTTTTGGTGCTAAATTTGCTGAGCTCTTCATATATTTTGGTGATTAGTTTCTTGTTTGATGTATGGCATGTGAAGATCTTCTCCCATTCTGTGAGGGGTCTCTTTGTTTGTTTAATAGTTTCTTTGGATGTGCAGAAGCTTTTCAATTTGATGTAGTCCCATTGGTTTGTTTCTGCTTTAGTCTTTCTTGCAATTGGGTTTATTACATCAAAGAAGAAATTGAAAGTAGGGCACCAAAGTAAAAGCCCTGTGGTGAGGGGCAGTCATGCAGCTTCCTGGGCTGGTGGGGGGTGGGGGTGGGTGGGATGGGACACAGTCTCTGTGAGAGAGAGCATATGTTCACATGTATCCATAAACTAGTGCAAAATATATACCTGAAAGCAGAAGTACACTAGAGTTTGCAGTGAGTACCCCTCCCCAACACTTCCTCTCCACTGTTCCAACCTTTGGGACCATGATTGATCAACAATTTTTTGGCTTTGTATGCTAACTCTCTTTTCAGCCACCAGGTTCCAGATGCCATCAGGATGCCGGCCAAGCTTCTCTGGACTGAAGACCCCACCAATGTTTCCTGGAGCTCCACTTCCCCAGAGACCCACCCTACTAGGGAAAGAGAGAGGCAGACTGGGAGTATGGACCAACCAGTCAAGGTCCATGTTCAGTGGAGAAGCAATTACAGAAGCCAGACCTTCCACCTTCTGCAACACACAATGACCCTGAGTCCATGATCCCAGAGGGATAGAGAATGAGAAAGCTATCAGAGGAGGGGATGGGATATGGAGATTTGGTGGTGGGAATTATGTGGAGTTGTACCCCTCCTACCCTATGGTTTTATTAATTTATCCTTTCTTTAATAAGAAATAAATTTAAAAAAGAATTATCCTCTCTTGTTTTCATTTATCAAAATGCTTCATTTGGATGTATTGAATGTGCTCCTGTGAAGAAGTTGCCTTGAGTTACCACTGGACTCTCACACTGAACCTGCACTGGGTTCCATCTTAACTCCAAGGTGCAGCTGCCTATAATCAACCAACCCTCCCTGAACTATATGAATTCTTCCTGATTTTAAAAATGCATTTGAGTGGAAGATGACCCACACAGCTGAACACATACTTCACCATAAACCAGGGTCTGGGTTTGAGCCATTAGCACCACACAAAGGGGGGGATTCACTAGTGGTGAATCTTTGCTGTGATTCCTCTCTTCCTTCTCCCCCTCTCCCACCGTCTTACGTTGCCACCAGGGTTACTGCTGGGGCTTGATGTCTGTACTATAAACCTACCTCTCCTAGAAGTCATTTTTTTTTTTAAGATTTTACTATTGTTAATGAGAAAGATAGGAGGAGAAAGAAACGGACATGACTCTAGTACATGTGTTAATGGACAATTTTCCTCTCTTTTTTCTTTTTCTTTTCCTTTTCTTTCTTTTCTCTTATTTTCTTTACTTTTCTTCTCTTTTCTTTCCTTCAATAGGACAGGAAAATTGAGAAGGGGTGGGAGATAGAAGGAGAGGAAAAGGGAGACACAAGCAACTTTGCTTATTGCTCCTGAAGCTTCCCATCTGCAGGTGGGGACTAGGGCTTGAACCCAAGACTTTGCACATGGCAGTGTGCACACTTCAGTGGGTGCACCACTGTCATGTTCTCTCCCATCTCTTTACCTTTCTTCCTCTCATCATTTATCTGAAAAGTTAAATACAACCAAGCAAACCAACCTACAGACTACAACAGCAATAACAAATAGCCCTCCTGGAGTGGTGGGATTGTGTGGGCACAGAGGGTCAGTGATGCTCTGGTGGCAAGTGGGGGGTGAGAGCACACATACTAGAACCATTTTGAAAAACTAGGGAATGTTCACTTCCTAGGGAATGTGAACAGTCACTGCTACTCCAGTTACTGGAGGCAAATCAAGCTTGATGCCTACTCTCCAAGTCTGAGCCTCATTCCTGTCTGTGAGTCAAGTACAGAGCAGAGCGTGTCTGAAGAGAAGGGATGGGTGACCGTGGCCTTGCCTCAGACTTGAAGGAAAAGGCTTTGTTTTTCCTGTCATAGAGCTAGGCACAGAGAGAGGGTCAGGAAGAGGAGGCAAACCAGCTTTCCATTCAGGCCCCAGATCTGCTGTTATACATCTACTCAGTCTGCAGACCTCAGTTCCTCCTCTGTAAACTATGGCTAAGAATTCCTCTCCCACCCCCAGCTTCCGAGTATGAAATGAATGGTAGTGGCACGTGGAGGTAAGTCATTATAGGGGTCAGTGTCTCACCTGACCTATTAAAAGACAGGGAGCTGCAGTAGCTCCACCTGGTCCTACACCCTCAACATCTTTATGTACAAGCTCCTTGCTGGAAGGTTCTTCACACCAATCCAACCTAACATAAATCAATAAATAGAAAGATGAGCAGGCTCAGACATTAGAATATTTGCAAAAAGTGACTCTAAAGACAACAGACATATGAAACAATCTATTTTGGCACTGGGAAAATTTGTCCAACCAAAAGGCGATCACCAGTGTCAAAGGCAGTTGGCATCACACCAACTCTGTATCTATTTCTTGTTAGCTTCCCCACATTGGGCAGTAAACACATTTCACTGTTTTGCAAAAGGCTCCAAAACAAATATTCTGACAGTGGTACTAACTACCTCCCCCTCCTTGGGGCTTTGCTCTCTTTCCTTCTAAAAATTTGCAAGTTCAAGATCCTGGTAACCTACTGAGTCCAGGAGAAGGAAGTGAAGGAAGTTCCGGCAGCAAATGTTCTCTCTTGATCTCCTTTCTCTTTACCACACCTAAAAATAGATAGTTCTCCACCCTGTCCTGTCAGTTCCCCTGTAATTATCAGGGCTGCCCAGTTCTTACCTGACAAAGCTCTGCACTGGATCCCAGCAGAGGGAGAGCAGGTGGTGAGGGTGGTGATGAGGGCTTGAGCAAAAACTATTGACAAGCTGGTGGCCAGTGAATGGGGGACACTACTGCAGGTGGGTATACTGTAATCCCAGAAGGTGGGATGGGTGTACCCTTGCCTTGTCTGGTGTTCTGTAGGGTAGGTCTTGGTATGAGAATAGTATCTAGACCTTTAATCTCAGAGTATTTAGCAGAGATGGATGTACACAGAGTCACCCAGCTCAGAGAAAACAGGGATCTCTGCTGTGATGTTTTAATGTCAGCTTGTTTATTTCTTTTTTATTTAATTTATATTTATTTATTATTTAGGATAGACACAGAAAGAAATGGAAAGAGAAGGGAAGATAGAGAGGGAGACAGACAAAGATATTTGCCACACTGGCTCACCTCTCCTGAAACTTGCCCCATTGCAGGGGAACAGGGACTTGAGCCCGGGTCCTTACTCAAGGTAACGTGTATGCTCAACCAGATGTGCCACTGCCTAGCATCCTTATTTCTGGCCAGGTGTGGAAGTTTGAGTAACTTGTGTTCATTATATTTCCCTGTACTGCTTACTCTTTCAGATAATTAGTATGGGTGATTCATAAAAAGCCTGTTACTCTAGGGAATCAGGTGGTAGTGCAGCAGGTTAAGCCCAGGTTGTGCAAAGCATAAGGACCAGTGTAAGGATCTCAGTTAGAGATCTCAGAGCCCTTGGCCCCATACCTGCAGGAGAGTCACTTCACAAGCAGTGAAGCAGGTCTGCAGGTGTCTATCTCTCTCTCCCCCTCTATGTCTTCCCCTCCTTTCTCCATTTCTCTTTGTCCTATCCAACAACAACATCATCACTAACAACAATAATAACTACAAAAATTAAACTACAAGGGCAACAAAGAGAATAAATAAATACTAAAAAAAAAGCCTGTTACTCTAATAAAATAGAAGTGAAACTTGGTCTTCTTCTGTGTTATCTTCTAGGAATCCTGAGGTTTTAAAGTAAGAGAGGTCTTCTACATGAAGGTCTTCTGAGCCAGAGTACAACTAGTTAATAACCACCACCATCCCCCCATACACACTCACCCACACACAGAGGACCCATTATGTAGGTCTGGGTGTGAAGTGGGAGAGGTGGTGTGGGAGTCAGGCCTGGAGGCTATATGTTCAGGCTTGAGGCTAGCATTTCTACTTCTTTGTTAGATGAGCAGGGATAGCCAGTGGCATGAGGTGGCCTGTAAGGGTGAACATACAGCCCTGGGAACGATAAACTCTGTGCAACTTTCCAGAAGAGTTTGGTTTACTTGAACATTCTTGAGGGAGAAGTTGAACAATTCTGTAGATAATTTAAGTTGCTATTATGGCCTTTTGAGTGGATTTTAGACTTGCCTGTTAAGAGTGTGGAGTTATAGGCTTTGCTATGCTGTGGTGGGGACCCTTTTGGGATACTTGACGATGATGACTGTGGTGATGGGAAATGGAAGGAGGGCTGCCAACCTGCTTGTGTGTCAGTGCTGCTGTGAGCAGGAGGATGAGGGATGAGGTAGTAGGCTGGTTAGGAGGCCCTCAGGACAACTCACACAAAGGAGCTGGTTGAAGCTCTTGTCCTGTATTCCTAAGTGTGTAGGGAAGGGACCAGAAAATCTTAGAGGTTACTAGGAGGAAACACAATCTACAAAGAAACATTTTCCTGAGAGTTTGAAGGCCAGACATGAAGGAGGCAGCAACAGCAGGAAAGTTGGGAAAATGGAGGTTATAGTTTGAGAGAGGGATACTGGAGTTTCAGAGCTGAATAAGTTGTGCCACACCCAAGAATGAGAGGTTTGGGTGCTGAAGACCCACCCAAAGACCTCTGAAAATAAAACAGATGATCACTTAATATTAGGAGACAGAAATCCTCAGAGAATGTGACCACACTGGTAGGTGGCATGTTGAGGACTGAGGAAACTTTTCCAATTTTATTTATTTATGTATTTGTATTTATTTCAATTACTTAGTTTTAAAATTATTATTATAATTTTGTTATCACTGGGCCTCAGTGCCTGCACTCCTGTTTGCCTTTTTGCTTCCTTTTTAAATTTAATTTCTGTATAGAGACAGAAAGAAATAGGGAAAGGGCAAATAGAGAAGAAGAAAGAATGAGTGATACATGCATTCTTGTGTCAATACTTGTGAAACTTCCCTTCTGCAGATTGAGGATCCAGGGCTTGAATGTATATACTCTGTCAGGTATGCCACCACATGGTCCCTTTCTTTATTTTATTTTATTTATTTTAGTTTTTATTTTTAATTTCCTTATTGGGGAATTAATGTTTTACATTAGACAGTAAATACAATAGTTTGTACATGCATAACATTTCTCAGTAACAATGCAACCCCCCACTAGGTCCTCTGTCATCCTCTTTGGACTTGTATTCTCCCCCCAACCTACCCTAGAGTCTTTTACTTTGGCGCAATAAACCAACTTCAATTCAGGTTTTACTTATGTTTCTCTTCTGATGTTGTTTTTCAATTTCTGCCTGAGAGTGAGATCATCAAATATTCATTGGTCTGTTTCTGACTTATTTCACTTAACATGATTCCTTCAAGCTCCGTCTAAGATGGGCTGAAAACGGTGAAGTCACCATTTTTTATAGCTGAATAGTATACAGTTGTGTATATATAACACAATTTGCTCAGCCACTCATCTGTTGTTGGACACCTGGGTTGCTTCCAGGTTTTGGCTATTACAAATTGTTCTGCTAAGAACACAGGTATACACAAATCCTTTTGGATGGGTGTGTTGGGTTCCTTAGGATATATCCCCAGGAGAAGAAGTACAGGATCATAGGTTTGGTCCGTTTGTAGCCTTCTGAGAGTTCTCCAGATTGTTCGCCACAGGTGTTGGATGAATTGACATTCCCATCAGCTGTGCAGGAGGGTTCCCTTAACCCCTCAACCTCTGCAACATTTGTTGTTGCTACCTTTTCTGATGTATGACATTCTTACAGGAGTGAAGTGATATCTCATTGTTGTCTTTATTTGCATTTCTCTGACAATCAAAGACTTGGAGCATTTTTTCATATGTTTCTCAGCCTTTTGGAACTCTTCCATGCTGAATATTTGTCCATGTCTTCTCCCCATTTTTTGGATGGGATTATATGTTTTCTTGTAGTTGAGTTTGGCAAGTTCTTTATATATTTTGGTTATTAACCTCTTGTCTTATGTCAAAGATCTTCTCATATTCTGTGAAGGGTCTCTTTGTTTGGGTATTGGTTTCTTTTGCTGTGCAGAAGCTTTTTAATTTGATATAGTCCCATAGGTTTATACTAGTCATAGTCTTCTTTGTGATTTGATTTCGTTTCATTGAAGATGTCTTTAAAATTTATGCGGAAAACAGTTTTGCCAATATTTTCCTCTAAGTATCTAATAGTTTCTCATCTAACATCCAAGTCCTTTATCCACTTGGAATTTACTTTTGTATTTGGTAAAATCTAGTGGTTCAATTTCATTCTTCTGCATGTTTCAACTCATTTTTCTAACACCATTTGTTGAGGAGACTCTGCTTTCCCCATTTAGTAGTCTGGGCACCTTTGTCAAATGTCTATAGGTGTGGGGTCTTACTTCGGGGTTCTATTCCATTGATCATTGTCTATTCATATTCCATTACCAAGCAGTTTTGATTACAATGGCCCTACAATAAAACTTGAGATCTGGGAGTGTGATGCCTCTACTTCTTTTTTTTAATATTTATTTTATTTATTTATTCCCTTTTGTTTTCCTTGTTTTTTTATTGTTGTAGTTATTATTGTTGTTGTCGTTGTTGGATAGGACAGAGAGAAATGGAGAGAGAAGGGGAAGACAGAGAGGAGGAGAGAAAGATAGACACCTGCAGACCTGCTTCACCGCCTGTGAAGCGACTCCCCTGCAGGTGGGGAGCCGGGGTTCAAACCGGGATCCTTATGCCAGTCCTTGTGCTTTGCGCCACCTGCGCTTCACCAGCTGCGCTACAGCCCAACTCCCGATGCCTCTACTTCTGTTGTTTCTTCTCAAGACTGTTTTGGCAATTCTAGGTCTTTTCTGGTTCCAGATAAACATTTGTAGTATTTTTTCTATTCTCCTAAAAATGTGGTAGGGATTTTGATGGGGATAGCATTAAATTTGTATATGGCTCTGGGTAGTATATTCATTTTGATGATGTTAATTCTTCCAACACATGAACATGGAATATCTATCCACTTTGTGTCTTTTTCTATTTCCTTGAGAAGTGACTCATAATTTTCAGTATACAAGTCTTTCATTTCTTTGGTTAGATTTATTCCTAGATATTTTATTTTTGTTTTTGCTATAGTAAAAGGAATTGATTTCTGGATTTCAACTTCTTCTACCTTAGTGTTTGCATAGAGGAATGCCACTGACTTTTGAATGTTAATTTAAAAAAATATTTTAAATTTAATTTAATTTATTTATTCCCTTTTGTTGCCCTTGTTGTTTTATTGTTGTAGTTATTATTGATGTCGTTGTTGTTGGATAGGACAGAGAGAAATGGAGAGAGGAGGGGAAGACAGAGAGGAGGTAAGAAAGACAGACACATGCAGACCTGCTTCACCGCCTGTGAAGAGACCTGCCTGCAGGTGGGGAGCCGGGGGCTCGAACCGGGATCCTGACGCCGGTCCTTGAGCTTAGCGCCATCTGTGCTTAACCCGCTGTGCTACAGCCCGACTCCCTGAATGTTAATTTTGTAGTCTGACAACTTACTGATGATTTCCCAAAGCTTCTTGCTGGATTCTTTAGCTTTTTCTGTGTATAATATCATGTCATCTGCAAATAGGAGATTTTTACTTCTTACCATCCACTCTGTATCCCTTTATCCTTGCTCCAGCCTGATTGCTTTGGTAAGAACTTCCAACACTATGTTGAATAATAGTGGTGATAGTGGGAAGCCCTATCTAGTACCTGATCTGAGGGGAAATGCTTCCAGTTTTTCACCATTGAGTATGATGTTGGCTGTAGGTTTGCTATATATAGACTCTACTATCTTCAGGAATTTTCTATCTATTCCAATTTTTTGTAGTGTTTTGATCATAAAGGGATGTTGGATTTTGTCAAAGGCTTTTTCTGCATCTATTGATATGACCATTTGGTTTTTGGTCTTGCTTTTATTGATGTAGTGGATCATATTGATTGATTTACATACGTTAAACCAATCTTGCATCCCTGGGATAAACTTCACTTGGTGAACAATCTTTTAAATATACTGCTGTATCTGGTTGGCTAGAATTTTGTTCAATATTTTAGCATTTATGTTCATCAGAGATATTGGTCTGTAGTTTTCTTTTTTGGTTGCTTTTGGTATCTGAGTGATGTTGGCTTCATAGAAGCTGGCAGGGAGTATTCCAGTGTCTTCAATCTTCTGGAAGACTTTCAAAAGTAGAGGCATTAGTTATTCTTTGAAACATTTTCATTTATTCCTTTATTTTATTTTTGACCTAGTAGTTGTTAAGTAGTGTACTGTTGAGCTTCCACATTTTGGGACTATTACAAATCTTTTGTTGATTGTTAAGTATTTAATTCCATTGTGGTCTGAGAATATACTTGGGATGATTTCAGTGCTCTTGAATTTGCTGATGCTGTCTTTGTGGCCTAATATATGGTCTTTCCTTGAGAATAACCAATGAGGACTTGAGTATAATGTGTATTCCAGTTTTTTGGGGATGAATGACTTTGAAAATGTCCAATAGTTCTAGTTTATCTATCTCCTCATTTATTTCTCTCATTTCTTTATTGATTTTCTGCCTGGATGATCTGTCAAGTTGAGAGAGTAGAGTGTTGAAGTCCCCTACCATTACTGTGTTGCTCTTATTATATTAATGTAGCTCTTTCAGTAGATGTTTGATGTATTTAGATGGCTTCTCATTGGGTGCATAGATGCTAATAATTGTTAAGTCTGCTTGGTTGACTGATCCTCTGAGCATTAAGCAGTGTCCACCCCTATCTTTTCAAATTGTCTTTATTTTAAAGTCTATCATGTCAGATATGAGAATAGTTGTTCCTTCCCTTTTTTGTGGTCCACTGTCTTGTACAATAGTTTTCCATCCTTTAACTTTGAGTCTGTGTTTGTCTTGTTGAGTTAGGTGGATTTCCTGTAGACAGCATATTGTTGGGTTGTGTTTTCTGATCAATATTCCTACTCTGTGCCTTTTAATAGGTGAATTCAGGCCATTGCTATTTATTGATATCATAGATTGAAGATATTTTTATGCCATTCTTATAGATTTGTAGAGTGTTTTGATCTATGGCATATTTATGATGGTCTGACTGTCTATAGGAGAACTTTCAGAGCAAGCTTGGTGATAGTTGATTCTTTCAACTGTTGCTTGTCTGAAAAGGTTTTTATGCCTCCATCTAGTCTGAATGACAGTCTAGCAGGTCACAGTAGTCTTAGTTGAATTCCTTTCTTATTGAGCACTCAATAGATATCTTGCCATTCTCTTCTGGCCTGTAGTGTTTGTGTGGAGAAGTCTGCTGCTAATCTTATGGGTTTTCCTCTGTAGGTGACTCTTTGTTTTTCTCCTTTATCCTTCAGGATTCTTTCTTTATCCACATTCCTTTCCATCCTCAATATGATGTGTCTTGGTGTCTTAAGTCTGGGTTTATTCTGTTTGGGGCCCTCTGGGCTTCTTGAACTTTTATGTCTTTTATGTCATCTATACTAGAGACAGCTATTAGGTCCTGAAGAATGTTTTCTTCCCCTCTCTCTCTTTCTTCCTCTGGTAAGCCAATGATGCATATATTATTTATTTTGAAGTCATCCATTCTTGACATCAATTTCTTCTTTTTTGCTTATTTCTCATTCATCCTTGATCTTGCTAATTCTGTCTTCAGCCTCATGAGGCTATTTTCTCTCCCCTCTAACTTTTTTCTGGAGTCCATCTATTTTGTTACCCTGTTCTGATACTATTTTAGCTTGTTCAGCCAGTTGTGTTCTTAGTTCAGCTATTTCAGTCTTCAGCTCTCTAGTAACCTTGAGATAATTAGTGTTTTCTTCCAGAGTCTCAGTTGTTGTTTCTGCATTTCTGATGACAATTCTTTCAAATCCTTTAGTCACTCTTGTGACTATTTCCTTAACTATTGTTTGGATGTTGACTTCATTATTTTGTGCTTCAACATTTGGGGGGGGGGTTAGCTGGACTCTTGTCTTGGTCCATTTCTTTAGTATTTCTTCTTGTTGGTTTAACCATTTTGTATAGTATGTTATGAGGTCTCTCTCTCAGTACTTTTCAAATTACTGATCACTCTTGCCTGGATTGAATTGTGTCTAAGTAAGGTAATTAAATGATTCTTTTACTTCCCTGTATTTTATGGGACCCTGAGGGTTTTTTAGGATTCTTGGCTTAATCACTGACTCCTGACCAAGAGATAAAGCACAGTGGGGCAGAGATAATCCAGTGGTTAATACACAGCCCCACCACTAGGCTACTGAGGTATAGATCTTCTCTTGAGTTTCCTGGTTAACTGTTCCCTGATGTCAGCACAGGGCCTCCCCCCCTGCAGCTCCAGCTTCCCAGGGCAGTAGCAATGGAGACTCACAGTTTCATTTGGTGAGTTCCCACATCCTCTCCAACATTTGTTGCTGCTGTCCTTTTTGATGTATGCCAATCTCACAGGAGTGAGGTGGTATCACAATGTTGTCTTTATTTGCATTTCTTTGACAATCAGCGACCTGGAGCTAATTCTCATGTGTTTGTTAGTCTTTTGGATCCCTTCTGTAGTGAATATTCTGTTCATTTCCTCAGCCCAATTTTAGATGGGGTCATTTGATTTTTTGTTGCTAGGTTTGCTGAGCTCTTTGTATATTTTGGTGATTAGTTTCTTCTCTGATGTATGGCATGTGAAGATCTCCCATTCTGTGAGGAGTCTCTTTGCTTAATAGTTTCTTTGGATGTGCAGAAGCTTTTCAAATTGATGTAGTCCCATTGGTTTGTTTCTGCTTCATACTTCCTTGCATTTGGGTTTGTATCATCAAAGATGTCCTTCAGGTTTAGGTGAGAAACTGTTACATCAATGTTTTCCTCTAAGTAATTAATAGTTTCTGGTCTAACATCCATGTCCCTGATCTATTTGGAGTTGATTTTTATTTCTGATGAGATAAGGTGGTTCAGTTTAATTCTTCTGAGTATTTTGACCTAGTTTTCCCAGTACCATTTATTGAAGAGAGCCTCCTTCTTCCATTTAATCCTTTGGACCCCTTTATCAAAGATTATATGTCCATAGGTGTGGGGATTTATTTCTGGGCTTTCAATTCTGTTCCACTGGTCTGTGTGCCTATTTTTTTTCCAGTACCAGGCTGTTTTGATGATGATGGCTTTATAATATAGTTTGAGATCTGGGAAGGTCATGCCTCCATTTATGTTTCTTCAACAATATTTATACATCTTCCCTATATTAGGGAGTTATTTTCATCCCTGATCCAGCTTTCTGTCCCTTTTCCAGCCATGACATCACCTCCTCAGACAATAACTTGCATCTGCCTTCATATCAGATTTCAGGCTCACCAAAAACAAACAAACAAACAAACAAAAAACAAAGTAGTATAGGTACAGGCCCTTGGAAATATAACTAAAATATGCCTACTAGCTATCTACAAAATTGAGCCCCCCCAACACTTTATCTGCACTATTCCAGCCTTTAGGTCCATGATTGTTCAACAGTTTGTTTGTCTTTGTATGTTAACTCTCTATTCAGCCACGAGGTTCCAGATGCTAGCATGATGCTGACCAGACTTCCCTGGATAGACAACCCCAGCAGTGTGTCCTGGAGCTCCACTTGCCCAGAGTCCCACCCTTCTAGGGAAAGAGAGAGGCAGGCTGGGAATATGCATCAATCAGTCAATGCCCATGTTCAGTGGGGAAGCAATTATAGAAGCCAGACCTGCCACCTTCTGCATCCCACAGTGACCTTGGGTCCATATTCCCAGATGGATAAAGAATACAAAAGCTATCAGGGGAGGGGATGGTATGTAGAGATCTGGTGGTGGGAATTGTGTGGAGTTGTATCTCTCTTATCCTATGGTTTTGTTAATATCTCCTTTTCTAAATAAATAAAAAAATTAAAAAGCTAATAAAAAGTTTCTTCAGTTCATGAAAAATTTCTGTCTGTGATTTGGGATTTCTATTTACCTTATTGACTGGGGCTTAGAATGTTGCTTATCTATGCTGCTGGGTCTCACACAACAGTGCAAGTTCTGAGCAGGCAGAGCCAGAAGACAGTCTGTCTAGCAGACCTGGCCAGAGAAACTCTGTAGTCAAATACAAATTGAGAGGGTGTGGCTAACTTGAAGATTTCTATAGTTCTTGTTGAAAATGATGTGTTAACTCTTAATACCATATTTGCCATTATAGCAATACAATTGTGTCACCAATTACTTTGAAACCAGTATTTGGATGGAACATGAATCTTGTGCTCCACTAAGCCACATAGTGCACTATAATTGCTTTTCCTTTCTTGGGTGCTCATCATGTCAGGCTTTATAAGAGCTTGGTTTTCTAAGTGATGTTATTTGGTACTAGCAGCTGTTCTCCTTTGGATCAACTGTTTTCTGGGACACCATGGAAAGTTGTTACCTGAGTCACTATTTGGGAGCACCATGCACAGAAGGAGCTCAGTCACTTGTGTTTGAGAAGAGAGAAATAAAATAAGAGAGATAAGGTTTAAGAGAAGAGAGACAACAGTGACTTAGAAGGGAAAATGTTTTTCTCATGCAATAGGAGGGGACAGATTGGGCATGAGCCCCAAATGCTCTCCCCTATTGTCTAGTAGCTAAATCTAGATTCAACCAGGCATTGGACTGACAACCAGTGGTCTCAGTAAGATGAGCTCTGATGAGGAACCAGAATTCTATCCTTGATATTACCCCACATCATTCAATGTGCTTATTTATTTCACTTCTAGTTCAAAGCTAAGTAAAGTTTTTTAGTTAGATTTTCTTCTTCACCCCTTTCATGTCCATTGACAACATATATCCAACCTTATTTGTGGCTGAGTGAGGTTCTGGAGGGATTCTGAATGTGTTTTGTTGAATTTTCATATGATTTTTCTTTTCATGTTTTTTTCCCCTAGTTTATCAGAAGCACAGTCTGAAATGGCTTCTACTCCATAGCTATACCTCCCCAGAGATAATAATTTTTATCTTTCAAAATGTTTTCTGTGTGTTATTTCTACTCTTTCTCCTATGTTCCTTTTCATGTTATTACATTTAATTTTTTGTGATATGGATGCAATACCTTATCATACTAATGAAAAGATATTGAAAAACGTTCTGAAATTATAATCTGCTTTCAACACTGTTGCCTCTAGTTTTTTTTCTCCCTGCCCTCTGTCCTTCTCTCTCTTTCTGTCCTTTCTTTCTTTCTTTTTTTCATGTCAGAACACTGCAAAGCTGTGGTTTAAAGTGGTAGTGGGAATTTAACTTAGATATCAGAAACTCTGGCATGAAAGTCATTTTTATAAATTTTATGCTATATTCACAACCCTGTTTAATTATATTTCATGGGTTTTTTTTTTATAAGAAGTCCTTTGCGGGGGGTTCCTGGAAGATGGCGGACTGAGAAGCTGCTAGTGGCTTGAGCTCTGACCACATCTTCTGGAATCGGTAGGTTTTTTGCCTTTACTAGGCCAGTCAATAAGGGGTCCTAGCAGTAACACCAAGGAGGTGACTATAACTTAATTTGGGTTAAAAAATAGAGTAGAAAAAAAGAGAAAAAATTTTTTTCTTTTAAAATTATTAAGCACAACTCCATCCCCTACCCCCCTCCGTAACCACTCCCTGGGGACCAGCTCCTAGCAGGCTCCCTTGCTGAGCTTCTTTCTTTACCAAGATTCCTGTCCCACCAGGGAGTATCATTCATTCTAAGTATATACCCTTCTGAAACCTCTGGCCTTTTTTCTTTCTAAGTAGCCAACCCCCACACCTCACCCCGCATAGCTAATTAAATAATTAAAAATAAATAAATAAATAAACTCTTTCCTTTCACTGCTCTTTTATGACTGTTCTTTTCTTATCTTTTTATTATTTCTCTCTATTTCTTTTTTTTCTTATTCTTGTCATCCTTTCTTCCTTAATCCTACAGCTTCCAAAGCCACAGGCCCCATCTCCCACACCACCAAACAGTGCTTTTTTGAATTCACTGATACACATTTGGGAATTATTTTGGGGAAGAATTCTGACTCAGAGTAGACTCTCACTGTGAGTATCTCTGCTCAACATCCCTTCCTCCTTTAGCTACCCCTAGAATATACAGTGGATAGTAGATTTGCGTAACTGTCTATTTCAGCTATCCTTGCCTAGTCCTGAGTTTTTTTTTTTCTCCTTCTTAACAATCAGCTACCCCTGATCATGAGGTTTGAGGTAATCTGGGACAGGTTTTTTTTTTTACCCTGCTCTATTTTATTATTAATATTATATAAAGGCATATATCTACCCCCCCCTTCAGGTTGATCAGAATTAACTCTTAGGGGATCTTTCCTTGCTAGGGTAGTGGGCATCTTATCTATTGTGGGAGGAACTTGTCTCATTACTACTAACTCCTCTACAGACTCTCCTCTCCCTCCTCCACCTAGCTAATTAAAAAAATTAAATTAAATTAAATTAAAAATAAAGTAATCAAAAAAACATTCCTTTCACTGCTATTTAATTACAGCTTTTTCTTATCTTTTCTCTTTTCTCTCCCTTGTCTCTTTTTTCTTTTTTTTATCTTGTCATACACTTCTTCCTTCCTTCTTCTTTGCCTTTATGAATTTCTGAATTATTTTGGGGAAGAAATCTGACTCAGAGTGGACTCTCTATATGTGTATCTCTGCTCTACTTCCCTTTCCCCTCTTGTTACCCCTAGAATATACGGGGGATAGTAGATTTGCATAACTGTCCTTCTTTCTTTTCTCTTTCTTATTCACTGGGATTTGGTTACTATTTTTCACGGAGTGGAGACATTGTTTGGCTAACTGGTAGTGATTCAACTGCTTCAATACTTGCTTCAGTTGTTACTATAATTCCTGAGGTTGGTGAGTGCAATTGTAATAAAGGAACAACAGAGCATAAAAAAAGAAACACATAAATAAAAAAATGGGTAGATCAAACACAAATAAAACTGCTACCCCAATGAATGAAGACAAGAGCCCAGAAGAAACTACGTATCAGCCAGAAGTAACCATAAATAAGAAAAGTATACTAGCAATAATAAACTTATTGATCACAGAAATGAAAACAACATTGGGGGAAAGGAATGGCACTATTAGGGAAACAACAGTTGAGACCCCCAAGGAAAATACTGATTATCTTGAGGCAATTAGAGAACTGAAAGCTGAAATAGCTGTAATGAAGAAAGAAGCTGAGGCAAGGGAAAGCAGACTAACAGAAGCAGAAAACAGAATTATTCAGACAGAGGATGAGTTAGAGAAAACTAATAAAGAGGTGAAAGAGCTCAAAAAGTGATTAAGAACACTGAAAAGAACAACAGAGACATATGGGATGATCTCAAAAGAAGTAACATTAGTATAATTGGCCTGACAGAGGAAGAAAGAGAGGAAGGGGAAACAAACATTCTAGATGAAATAATAGAAGAAAACTTCCCAGACCTGAATAACAGAAAGAACATCGAGATTCAAGAGGCCCAGAGAGTTCCAAACACAATCAACCCAGACCTGAAGACACCAAGACACATCATAGTTACAATGAGAAGAAGTAAGGATAAAGAAAGGATCCTAAAGGCTGCAAGAGAGAAACAAAAAGTCACATACAGGGGAAAACTCAACAGACTTCTCCACTCAAACTCTAAAAGACAGAAGAGAATGGCAAGATATCTATAGAGTCCTGAATGAAAAGGGGTTTCAAAAAAGGATAATATATTCTGCTAGACTTTCATTCAAACTAGATGGAGGGATCAAAACCTTCTTAGAGAAACAATAGTTAAAGGAGGAAACAATCACAAAACCGGCCTTGAAAGAGGTTCTAAAGGACCTCTTATAAACAAGAACATCACTATAATACTTGCAATATATCAGAGCAAACAAAAATTTGTTGAACAATGGCACTACAATACATTAAATCCATAATATCAATAAATGTCAATGGCTTAAACTCACCCATCAAAAGGCACAGAGTGGAGGATGCATCATAAAAATAACCCAATGATATGCTGCTTGCAAGAATCCCACTTGACACAACAAGATAAACACAGAATTAAAGTGAATGGATGGAAAACTATCATACAGACTAATGGACCACAAAAAAGGTAGGAACCACCATTCTCATCTCAGACACAATACATTTTATTAAATAAAGTAGTTAAAGATAGGCAAGGACATTACATAATTATTAGAGGATCAATCAGCCAAGAAGACTTAACAATTATTAACATCTATGCACCCAATGAGGGACAATCTAAATATGTCAAGCACTTACTGAAAGAATTTCAAAAATACATCAATAGTAATACAATAATAGTGTGAGACTTCAATACGCCACTCTCACACTTAGATCAACAAAGCAGAGAACCAACAAAGATACAAGAGAATTGAATGAAGATATTGACAGGCTAGACATCTTGGACATTTTCAGAGTCCTTCACCCCAGAAAACTGGAATACACCTTCTTTTCAAATCCACATAACACATACTCAAGGATAGACCAAATGTTAGGCCACAAAGACAACATCAATAAATTCAAGAACATCGAAATCATCCCAAGTATCTTCTCAGACTACAGAGCAGTAAAACTAACATTTAACAACAAACAATTATTAAAATACACAGAATTTGGAAACTAAACAACATACTCCTTAAGAACCACTGGGTCAGAGAGTCACTCAAGCAGGAAATTCAAATGTTCCTGGAAACAAATAAAAATGAAGACACAACCTATCAAAATATATGGGAAATAGCTAAAGCAGTACTGAGAGGGAAACTTAAAGCCATACAATCATATATTAAACCCCAAGAAGAAGCTCAAATGAACGACCTTACTGCACACCTCAAGGACTTAGAGGAAGAGGAACAAAGGAACCCTAAAGTATCCAGAAGGACAGAAATCACTAAAGTTAGAGCAGAAATCAACAACATTGAAAATAAAAGAACCATACAAAAGATCAATGAAGCCAAATTTTGGTTCTTTGAAAGATTAAACAAAATTGACAAACCCCTAGCCAGACTCACCAAACAAAAGAGAGAGAAGACTCAAATTCATAGAATTGTAAACGATGGAGGAGATATCACAACTGACACCACAGAAATCCAGAGAATCCTGCAAAACTTCTATAAAGGACAATGCACCACCAAGCTAGAGAATCTGGAAGAAATGGTAGCATTCCTAGAAACATATGCCCTTCCAAAACTGAACCAAGAAGAACTACAAAACCTAAATGCACCAATCACAGACAAAGAAATTGAAACCATTATTAAGAATCTCCCCAACAACAAAAGTCCTGTACCAGATGGCTTCACAAACGAATTCTACAGATCTTTCAGGAAAGAGTACCCATACTTCTGAAGCTTTTCCATAAGATTGAAGAAACAGGAATACTCCTTTCTACCTTCTATGAAGCCAACATCACCCTGATACCAAAAGCTGATAGGGACAGAACAAAAAAGGAAAACTACAGACCAATATCTCTGATGAAAATAGATGCCAAAATATTAAACAAGATCTTGGCCAACCGGATACAACAACATATCAAAAAGATTGTTCATTATGACCAAGTGGGATTCATCCCAACAATGCAAGGCTGGTTCAACATCCATAAGTCAATCAATGTCATTCACCACATCAATAAAAGCAAAGCCAAAAACCACATGATTATCTCAGTAGATGCAGAGAAAGCCTTTGACAAAATCCAACACCCATTCACCCTCAAAACTCTACAAAAAATGGGAGTAGATGGGAAATTCCTCAAGATAGTGGAGTCTATATATAGCAAACCTACAGCCAACATCATACTCAATGGACAGAAGCTGAAAGCATTCCCCCTCAGATCGGGGACTAGACAGGGCTGTCCACTGTCACCGTTACTCTTCAACATAGTACTGGAAGTTCTTGCCATAGCAATCAGGCAAGAAAAAGAAGTCAAAAGAATACAGATTGGAAGGGAAGAAGTCAAGCTCTCACTATTTGCAGATGATATGATAGTATACATAGAAAAACCTAAAGAATCCAGCAGGAAACTACTGGATGTTATTAGCCAATATAGCAAAGTATCAAGCTACAAAATCAATGTACAAAAATCAATAGCATTTCTTTATGCAAATACTAAATCTGAAGAAGACATCCAGAAATCACTCCCATTTACTGATTCAGCAAAATCAATCAAATACCTAGGAATAAAGTTGACCAAAGAAGTGAAAGACTTGTATTCTGAAAACTATGAGTTTCTACTCAAGGAAATAGAAACCGATACCAAGAAATGGAAAGATATCCCATGCTCAGGGATTGGAAGAATAAATATCATCAAAATGAATATTCTCCCCAGAGCCATATACAAATTTAAGGCAATACCCATCAAAGTTCCACAAAGCTTCTTTAATATAATAGAACAAACACTACAATCATTTATCTGGAACCTGAGAACACCTAGAATTGCCAAAACCATCTTGAGGAAAAGAAACAGAAATGGAGGCATCACACTCCCAGACCTTAAACTATATTATAAAGCCATCATCATCAAAGCAGCATGGTACTGGAACAAAAATAGGCACACAGACCAGTGGAACAGAATTGAAAGCCCAGAAATAAATCCCCACACCCATGGACATCTAATCTTTGATAAGGGGGCCCAAAGGATTAAATGGAAGAAGGAGGCTCTCTTCAACAAATGGTGCTGGGAAAACTGGGTTGTAACATGCAGAAGAATGAAATTGAACCACTTTATCTCACCAGAAACAAAAATCAATTCCAAATGGATCAAAGACCTAGATGTCTAACCAGAAACAATCAAATACTTAGAGGAAAAAATTGGTAAAACAGTTTCCCACCTACACTTCAAGGACATCTTTGATGAATCAAACCCAATTGCAAGGAATACTAAAGCAGAAACAAACCAATGGGGCTACATCAAATTGGAAAGCTTCTGCACATCCAAGGAAACTATCATACAAACAAAGAGACCCTTCAGAGAATGGGAGAAGATCTTCACATGCCAGACATCAGACAAAAACTAATCACCAAAATATATTAAGAGCTCAGCAAATTTAGCAACAAAAAAGCAAATGACCCCATCCAAAAATGGGCAGATGATGTGAACAAAACATTCACTACAGAGGAAATCCAAAAGGCTAACAAACATATGAAAAACTGCTCTAGGTCACTGATTGTCAGAGAAATGCAAATTAAGGCAACACTAAGATACCACCTCACTCCTGTGAGAATGGCATACATCAAAATGGACAGCAGCAACAAATGCTGGAGAAGTTGTGGGGACAGAGGAACCCTTTTACATTGCTGGTGGGAATGTAAATTGGTACAGCCTTTGTGGAGAGCAGTCTGGAAAACTCTCACATGGACTTCCATATGATCCAGCAATTCCTCTCCTGGGGTTATACCCCAAGGACTCCATAACACCCAACCAAAAAGAGGTGTGTACTCCTATGTTCATAGCAGCACAATTCATAATAGCTAAAACCTGGAAGCAACCCAGGTGCCCAACAACAGATGAGTGGCTGAGAAAGCTGTGGTATATATGCACAATGGAATACTATGCAGCTATCAAGAACAATGAACCCACCTTCTATGACCCATCTTGGACAGAGCTAGAAGGAATTATGTTAAGTGAGCTAAGTCAGAAAGATAAAGATGAGTATGGGATTATCCCACTCATCAACAGAAGTTGAGAAAGAAGATCTGAAAGGGAAACTAAAAGCAGGACCTGACCAATTTGTAAGTAGGGTAATAAAGTAAAAACCCTGTGGTGAGGGGTAGACTTGCAGCTTCCTGGGCCAGTGGAGGGTGGGAGTGGGTGGGAGGGATGGGTCATAGTCTTTTGGTGGTGGGAATGGCGTTTATGTACACTCCTAGTAAAATGTAGTCATATAAATCTCTAGTTAATTAATATGAGAGGGGGAAAATTAATTGTATGTCTCAAAGTTTTTCAAAACACAAACTGAATCTTTTTTATATATAGGCTGTTTAATTGATATGCAGACTCTCTCAAAAGCCTAGACCAAGTAGATCAGAAACAACCAATAGCACAGCTATATACAAGATATTGGGTACTGTACAGCAAACCCTAACAAAAGGACTTTTCAAAGTTAACCCAAATACCAAACAATATGATGATAACATTAACTATCGTTTGTCTTTTTGACTCCTACTACAGCTGGAACCTCACATCTCCACTATAGAGCTTCTACTTCCCCCAGTCCTGGAACCCTTAGATAGGGCCCACTTTCCCATATGCCTCTCCCAATCCATATCAAATAATATTGCATCTGCCGATCAAAACCTAACCAACACAATGATTGCCACCTCAACATGCTTTACTTCAGACTGTGTCCAGTAACTTCAGGTGTGGAATGACAACCCTTCAGCTTCATTACTCGGGTGAGACCTTTCCTTTCATAGTAGTCTCTAATTCCATCCCAGGTGGTTCACTTTCTAACAAAGTCCAAAACCTACATATACACCAGTTTCTGTAAGAGAGAGCATAAGTTCACACATATCCATAAACTACTGCAGAATATATACCTCCAAGCAGAAGTACACTAGAGTTTGCAGTGAGTACCCCCCTAACACTTCCTCTCCAGTATTCCAAGCTTTGGGTCCATGATTGCTCAACAATTTGTTTGGCTTCATATGTTAACTCTCTTTTCAGTCATCATGTTCCAGATGTCCTCAGGATGCAGGCCAGGCTTCTCTGGACTGAAGACCCCACCAATGTGTCCTGGAGCTCTGCTTCCCCAGAGACCCACCCTACTAGGGAAAGAGAGAGGCACACAGGGAGTATGGACTGACCAGTCAATGCCCGTGTTCAGCGGAGAAGCAATTACAGAAGCCAGACCTTCTACCTTCTGCAACCCACAATGACCCTGGGTCCATGCTCCCAGAGGGATAGAGAGTGGGAAAGCTATCAGGGGAGGGGGTGGGATATGGAGATTGGGTGGTTGGAATTGTGTGGAGTTGTACCCCTCCTACCCTATAGTTTTGTTAATCCTTTCTTAAAAAAGAAAAAAAAAAGAAAAATCACACACAAAAAAGAAGTGCTTTAACTTTTTTGTAAAGGTGGTTTAGCAATAATAGCTGATTTTATCTCTTCCTTGTCTAAATGTTTACCCCTCTACCCAATATGAATGAAAATCTTATCAGGATAAAGTAGTCTTGGTTCATGGTTGTCCATCACATTTAAGAGAGAGACTTTAAAAATGGTTGAAAACTGTGATAAGAGGTGGGGTGTGTAGGGGTGTACAGGGAGAAGACAAGAAAATTTAATTTCTTCAAAAAACGTCAATCTTTCTAGGAGGCATGGCCATGGAATAAAAGGGAACAGAACTGATATCCCCCCAAACAACAAATATCTACAAGTACTGAACCTACAAAAACTTACATCTACAGCCAAGACATCTGCAGAGGCACCACAGCCACACGGGAGAAAATAGATTTAGTACTTCAAGTTATATAACTGCCTGGACCATAGCTCTGAGTATACATATTTTCTTTAGCCTAAATATTTAATGTTTCTGATTTGTAAGATGATCAAATTCTGACATTAGGCTTCGATTTTTCAAGGAGCTCTACACTATATTGTATATATAGTTTTTTTTAAATACCTATGTTACCTACAACTTTGAGCCATAGAGATCAAAATCATTTGGCTCTGTCAGTATCTAAGGTATGGAGCTATCTAGATACCCCTAAAGGACACAAAGCATAGTGAGGTCAAGTATGTTAGTGTAAATTCTAATCATTGGAATTTCATAGAACAACAAATTCCCAACTAACTTGATTATAATAATAATAATTACTATTTAAAATTCTAATACTGTGGTCTGGGAGGTGGCACAGTAGACAAAGCATTGGACTCTCAAGCATGAGGTGTGAGTTCAATTCCCGGAAGCACATGTACCAGAGTGATACCTGGTTCTTTCTCTCTCCTCCTATTTTTCTCATGAATAAATAAATAAAATATTTAAAACTCTAAGATATACATGAAATACTTTGCATTTTCTTTAAGATCCTCATTTCTCCTAGTCCTGGAGCCTCTAGGACTATACCCATATTTATTGATGTTTCCTTTTCCTGATTCCTTACGTTATTCTGCCTCTGTTGAGCTCAACTAAATCAACACTACCAGTGCTGCCATGCCACACTATGCTGCTGCTATTAACTTGTTACTTTGCATTGTTACCAAAAACACCAAGCCTGAGATAAAAAAAAAAAACCCTAACTCCTCTAATTTGCTGAGATCTTCCCTAACATATAGGACTGCCTATTTCTATTTGAGATGGTACATTATCTAACAAAGATACAGACAGTAGGTACAGGCTAGGGTTTAGGGTACTGAGTATAAGTGTGCATGTTTCCACAAGCGAGGGACAGTTATACAACTCAAATGTACTTAGTAACCCTCTGTGATTAGACTTAGACCTAATAAGCCTGAAATCCTAGTAGAAGTGCCCATGTAAGGCATCATGTTTTCTCTAATCAGTCAGACTTTGACCAAAAAAGCTTGGAAATCTAGGCCCAAAGAAGACAGACCCCATAAACCCAATATTGGTTGGATACAAAAAATGACACTCAAAACTTTAACAACTGTGAGAAAAATCTAAGCTCATCAAGTAAATAAAGGACTATAAAATCTGGATGAGGACAAGATACTGGCTCACCTACTAATGGCCTTTTCAGTCAGTAGTAGACCACCCCATCATCTAGTTAGGGAATTCTTGGATTCCCACACAGATATGATGAGCCTAGACCTCTGGTAGATCACTCTCTCCACCATCACTGGTCACTGCTATCAGCAACATCATCATAGGTCCTCTCATGGGCAGGAACTTGACTTCCCTATAATGTAGCAAAAGCCCCACTCTCTGAAAGGAGTCTGGGTTATCTACCCTGCCACTTGAGGAAGAGAGGTCTGGAAGTGAATTCAGCCTAGTATATTCCCAGTTGTGACCATGAATTTCAAGGTCAAACTAGCAGGGATTCAGGTTATACAGGCTCCTGTGCTGGATAATATATGGGCCCTGGATCAGGTGGGTGGGGTAAACAGTGAATTTAATTCCTAGATTTTCTTCAAATTTGGGAGCTACTCTTTGCCCTAATCCAACTTTCTAGCCCTCTTCTCATCTCTGGTGAATTTCTCAGACAATGTTCTTGGAAAGAAAGTAAAGCTGGGACCATGGTGTAAAAACAGGTGAATACATACAAATTTGGACAGATAGTTGTATAAATAATAGTGATAATAATGACCCTAGGTCCATACTCCCAGAGTGTTAAAGAATAGGAAAGCTATCAGGGCAGGGGATTGGATACAGAGTTCTGGTAGTGGCAACTGTGTATAATTGTACCCCTATTATCCTATGGTTTTGTCACTGTTTCCTTTTTATAAATAAATTAAAAAATTTAATTAATTTTATTATCTTTATTTATTGGATAGAGATAGCCAGTAATATAGAGGGAAGGGGAGATAGAGAGGGAGAGAGAGAGAGAGAGAGAGAGAGAGAGAGAGAGAGAGAGAGAGAGACACCTGCAACACTGCTTCACCACTTGTGAAGTTTTCCCCTGCAGGTGGGGAATGGGAACTTGAACCTGGGTCCTTGGACATTGTAATGTGTGAACTCAACCAGGTGCACCAGCACCTGGCCCTTCTTTTTTATTATTTTAATAATGATTGACAAGACTATAAGATAAGAGTGGTACAATTCCACATGGTTCCCACTGACAGAGTTCAGTATCCCACCCCCTCTGTTGAAAGATTTCCTATTCTGTATCCCTTTGGGAGTACAGACCCAGGATCATTATGAGGTACAGAGGTGTGAGGTCTAGCTTCTGTAATTGCTTCTCCACTGGACCTGGGTGTTGACAGGTTGATCCATACTTCCAGCCTGTTTCTATCTTTCCCTAGTGGAGCAGGGCTTTGGGGAGGTAGGGTTCCAGGGTACATTGGTGAGATCATCTGCCCAGGGAAGTCAGGTTGGCATCGTGGTAGCATCTGCAACTTGGTGGATGAAAAAGCATTAAGATATAAAGCAGAAAAATGTTTAATAATCAGAACCTAAAGGTTATAATAGAACAGATGAGATTTGGAGTCTCCATTTTGGAAAAAGCTAGGATGTCTACTTTTGGTATATCCCAAGGGGTCCATGACTTTACTAATTTTTGCCTGAGCCAGACAGCTAACATGAAGGTGGGATAAAGGTACACAATACACTTTCTTATGAAAGAGAGTTGAAATTTCTTAGCTTCTACTGACCCCTCTCTCATTCTTAATATCCTATGGGCTCATACATTCATCATGGTGGAAGGCATCACAAATGTCTAGGTTGATATATTTATTTTTTACTTTTTTTCTCTTTTTTTATTTTTACATAACCACTCCCACCACCAAAAGACTGTGTCAAATAGGTTGATATTTTTAAGCAGGATTCATAGTATGTATCCATTATCAACACTCTCTACAACATTTTTTGGCAGTGAGAAAACTTACAGGAATTTACTCTGTATCCCTTGTCCCATACATGCATCCCAACTTCCATTATGGAGACCACATGGCCCTATCATGGTCTGTGTGAAGCGTCTTGCACATTGGACAGTTCTGCTGGTTCCATTCTAAGATGAAGCATATGGACCTTAGTCAGGGCTCTCAAGCCAGGGTGTCAACACATGAACTTCCACTGGAGCTCTGACCACCCTAGGAAATTATAGGGTTTAAAGTTCATAGTCTACCACTCAGAGACACCATTTCAACTCACCCATCGATCATCCATGGAGTTCTGGAACTTCCCTTTCTTTCTTTCTTTCTTTCTTTCTTTCTTTCTTTCTTTCTTTCCTTCCTTCCTTTCTTTTATTTTTCTTTCTTTCTCTCCTCATCTCTTTCTACTTTTCTTTTTAATTTTTTTATAAATATTTATTTGTTTACTGAATAGAGACAGCCAGAAATTGAGAGGAAAAGGGGTGATAGGGAGAGATACAGAGAGATACCTGCAGCACTTCACCACTTGCAAAGCTTTCCCACTGTAGGTGGGGACCATAGACTCAAACCCATGTCCTTGTGCTTTGTAACATGTGCATTAAACTAGGTGTGCCACCACTTGACCCCATTTCTTTCTTTCTTTTTAAAAATTTTTTAAAAATATTTTTATTTATTTATTCCCTTCTGTTGCCCTTGTTGTTTTATTGTTCTAGTTATTATTATTGTTGTCTTCATTGTTGAACAGGACAGAGAGAAATGGAGAAAGGAGGGGAAGACAGAGAGAGGGAGAGAAAGATAGACACCTGCAGACCTGCTTCACCACCTGTGAAGCGACTACCCTGCAGGTGGGGAGCCAGGGCTACAACCAGGATCCTTACTCAGTTCCTTGTGCAAAGCCAGCTGCGCTTAACCCACTGCGCAATAGCCCAACTCCCCCTTTCTTTCTTTCTTTCTTTCTTTCTTTCTTTCTTTCTTTCTTTCTTTCTTTCTTTCTTTCTTCCTTCCTTCCTTCCTTCCTTCCTTCCTTCCTTCCTTCCTTCCTTCTTTCTTTCTTTCTTTCTTTCTTTCTTTCTTTCTTTCTTTCTTTCTTTCTTCTTTCTTTCTTTCTTTCTTTCTCTCTTTCTTCTCCTTTCTTTCCTCTTGCTTCCAGTGTTAGCTCTGGGCTCAATGTCTGCACAAGGAATCCACAACTCCTGGCAGTCATTTTTTTCTTTTTACTTTTTTTCTTCTTATTCTTACCTTTTTGATAGAGACAGAAAGAAATTGAAAGTGGGAGGGGAGATAGAGAGAAGGAGATAAAGAATGACAACTGCAGTATTGCTTTATCACTTGTGAAGCTTCCCTGCTGCAGGTCAATAGTGGGGATGGAGGTGAAGAGTTATAACTACCTTTTTGTGCACTGTAATGTGTGTTCTCTACTGGGTGCACTACTGTCTCTCTCTGCCTTTGTCTTTCCCCTTTTATACATGTTCATGTTTTGAATTCAATTTTTCAGTTTTAGTTTGGGTCTGTAATTTACGTGCTTGGCATTATCTTCTATGGTTTTGATTCTGAAACACAGAATGTTACCCCCTTGTAGATCACTGAAGACTAAACTCAGAACAAAGCCAACCTCATGATTGTGGGCTGAGAAACACCCCAGTCCTTTTGAGTCTCCTACAGAAATGAGGATGAAAATCAAATTAAGGGGCTGGGTGGTGGTACATCTAGTTGGATGCACATGTTAAATTTGCAAGGCCCTGGGTTCAATCCCCAGGTCCCCACCTGCAGGGGGAAAACTTTATGTGTGGTGAAGCAGGTCTGTAGGTAGCTCTCTTCCTCTCTATCACCTCCTTTCTTCTCGGTTTCTGGATGTCTAATTAGTAAGTAAATAAATGAATATTTAAAAATAAAAAAACAAATTAATATTTCATTATACTATTTGGTTGCAACTCGAAGTTGGAAAAAATGCCTTCTCTAATCTTATAGGGCTATAGAATCCCTTCCATACCTTAACATTTGTTTATTTATTTTAAAAAATTATTGAAGTAAACTGTTTTATAACCAGCAGTTATAAACTAAACTGCACAACCCCTAAATTGATTGTAGTCTTTGATGTACTCTTATAATTCAACATCTGTATATGTTAAATTAAATTTTCCATGAAAGGTTTAATTTTAATTCTTCACCATAGAATGAGCCTTTCTAATCTGATTTATCCACCCTCAGTTCCCCATTTCCTTCTGGTTACTTCCATTTTATTTATTTATTTATTTATTTATTTATTTATTTATTTATTTATTTTACCAGAGCACTTCTCAGCTCCAGCTTATGGTGGTCCAGGGAATGGAACCAGGAACTTTGGAGTCTCAGGCATGAGAGTCTGTTTGCATAACCATTATGCTGTCTACCCCTGTCCGTCACTTCCATTTTATATTTAAAGTCTAAGCATTTATTTTTGTTTTTTATTTAACTGTCTGATAAATATAGTACACTATTTTTCATTCTCTATCTGGATTGCTTTATTTAGCATAAGCATACTCTTAAGGTCCATCCATGTTTTCACAAAGAGTAGACTTTCTGATTACTATGCCTTTGTAGAATTCCTCTTTCTCACTTTCTCCTTGTGTATCACATCATTTTCATCATTCATTTATCAATGAGTAGTAATTTTCATGTCCTGCCATGAACATAAATATCTCAATACCTATTTTGAATGGGTGCTTTTTGTAATCATTTATAAATACCTAGAGCTGGAATTGCTGTATCATATGGTATTTTTACTCCTCAGGGTTTTTTTTTTTTTTTTTTTTAATCTCCAGACTGTTTTCTATAGTGAATAAGCCAGTGTCAGAGGCTTTTATTTTCTACTTCTAGCCTTGTAAGCATTTGTTTCTTGTCTTTTTCATGATAGTGGAGCTCAAGGTGTCTGGTGAAAGCTCATTGTGACTTGATTTGCATTTAGCTTTCATGAGTGGAGTGAACACTGCTTCATGAGACATACAGAAGGTTATTGACACACATATGAATAAATGGCCATCTTAACATTTATTAACACCTGTTCAGTCAGTAGCTGCAAAAACCAGGGAGGAAAGGGCAGTCACAAAGTTGAGGGCAGAGTGCTATGGATGGTGCAGGGATTTGGGTCAGCAGCAACAGAGCTATTTCTCTCTCTTGATGAAGGGTAAGGGGACAGAGAGCAATTTGGCAGATGATATTTGTCAGCCTCCTTACTATGTGTTCAAAGCTACCTCTCCATCAACTCCCTTTTTTTAATCCAAGGTCTAGGGAGGAGGTGGTGAGAATTAATTGAGCATAGAACACTGTAGCCATGGATGCCATGTTCCAGGCATCATTTTCACCAAATCTGCCTGAGACTAGTATAGAAGGTAAGAAGTCTTGATGCTGCCATGAAGTCTCTGACTCTCTCATCCTGTTCTTAATTGGATGTGCTTTTGGGGCAGAAAGATGAATGAGAGTGATTTGCTGTTTATTACCCCATTACTGACAAACATGATCTCAGGACTTGGGACTCCACCTGAGGGATGCCTGGGGTCCCCACCTCCCTGGAGTGGTCCTTCTCTAGGAGCTTTGGTTTCTAGAGACATGGGGTCATGCATAAGTTGTATCCTTCTCCTGAGATGACAATTGCCAATCTGGGGAATGAGGCCATGAGGGAGGCTCTGAGTGTGAGTTTGTGGGGTAAATCCAAGGCAGCACATTGGAGCAGGTGGGCAGGAACCATAGACTATGGTGGGGCAAGAATAATCCTCTAGCTGGACACCAAGGTGGCAGCAAGGTCTGATGCTTCTCTGAACAGTAGGTAGACAGGAGGGGGACCCTTCAGGCTTTTGGTATAGAGGCGTGACAATACTCATTTTCACATGGTTTAATATTTATTTATTTAATTTTTGCAAAGATCTCTAGCTCCCTCCCTTTTTGCCAATCTCCTTGTCCTTCTATTTTGATGCTGTTCAGTTTATTTATCCACTTCTTCCTTAGACTTCTCTTGAATTTTAAAATAAAGATTTTTTTGCCATCCGTGTTATCACTGGCACTCTGTTTCTGCTGAATATGTAAATTTGAGGTGAGAGACAGAGAGAGGAAGAGAAAGGGAGATAGAGATGAGAAGAGAGGCACCTTATCCACTACTTATGGCTTTCCATTAATTTAATTTAATTTATTTATTTACTTCTTTATTTATTTATTTTAGCTAAGAATAGAAAGAAATTTAGAAGGAAGGAGGAGATAGAGAGGGAGGAAAGAGGAAGGGAAGACGTATGGGGGGTAGAGATTGTTTCACCACTTGTGAACTTGTGCCATACTACATTGTAATATGTACTCTACCAGACACATTACTGCCTGTTCCATGATCTCTTCGTTTTAATGTGAGGGTGGCAGGAGCACTCCTCATCTGGTATGTAGTGGTGCCAGGGATTAAACCTGGGACCTCTGCTGCCTCAGCCATTAAAATCTGGTGTTCTCCCATTGTGCTATCTCTCCAAATCACCTTCTCTCTAATCCTTTCATCTCTCTACTGTCTTTAAGTTGCTTCTCCACTTTGTGAAACACTTTTTCACTGGGGTGTGCTATCTATATACTTTAAACCCCAGAGGTCTATCTGCTAATTGTACTTTAAGGGGAGTAATTATGAAAGTTGAAGCGATCAGATAATGAGTGCACTCTCTGGGGCCGGCCTCTTTACAGTGATGATGAGATGGTGATGGGAATAGGAATCATTTCTACTTAAGCTAGCAATAACACAGCTCTTACCTGGGCACATTCGAAATGTCTGGGATGCAATGATTTCTTCCAGACCTAAGTCAGAAGGCTAATTTGGAGACTCATGTCAGAAGGCAACATTGACTATTCTGTTGTCTTCTTGAAACCCAGTGATCAGCAAGCTCCATGACAAGTCTCAAGGTCAGGACACATTGGAATCTCTAGCTCTGTAGGAAGGTGCTGAAGATGGGTGGCATTTCTGAAGCCCACACACACTCACTTGAGCACACACACACACACACACACACACACACACACACACACACACACACACACACACACCAGCACATGTAGGGCAATACTTTGCCTTCCCTCAGGCAGAGAGTTTTGTAGATGTTCAACTGCTGAAACACATCAACTCAGGGTTGCTCCACTGCACACTAATGAAGACCATCAGCAGTCTGCTTACTCATTCTTGTCACATAAAACATGTTCACAAGACATTTCCTCTCTTCCTCTGGATTCTGCTATTTATCTGGTCTTGGCTGCCTTGTGGGTCCCTCCTGCACCTCTTGAGCCACCTCAGGTGTCTGCCACACCCTTGCACACACAGTTGGCAACTGTGTCAAGTCCCCTGGAAGCTACAAAGTGAGCTTTCTGAATCAAGCCTGGTGGTACAGGGACATGTAGCTCTGGGGCAGGGGGGTGTCTGGCTTGGAAAGAGAAGAAAGATTAAGACTCTCTGACTGTGTGGGGGTAGATGGAATGTGGGACCCAGAAAATATGCTTCCTTAGTGGATTGAGAGTCTGGGAGTAGTCATTGCTGAGGAGAGGACAGTGAAGTGTAAACCTTTCCTGATTTGAGAATCTTCTGCTTTGTCAGGTGAGAAGCTGACATTAATCTTTGACATATTCTCTTGAGATATAAGGCCCATAGGAGAAGCTTGAGACTCATGGAGACACCAGATGTGACAACGTATTTTCAACACTCCAGCTTAGTGGTATGCTGGACACCACTGTCACCTGCTAGCCTGTGTGAGAGGGTTACCTTAGACATCCAGCCCAGCTGAGCCATTACTGATAAGAACCTGAGGTGCCATCTACTTGCAACTTCACAAAAGACCTTGGGGCAAGAACCACACAACTGATCTCAGCCAGACTAAAGAGCTGTGAGAATAGTAATCAATTACAGTTGAAGCCACTAAGCTATGTAATAGTTTGCTGTGTAGTAACAGAGAACAGGAAATGTGTTTAAGAAAATACTAAATCCCAAATTTTAAATGTGGATCCAAGTCTGCAGTTCATAATGATTTTCTGAGAAAAAGGAACATTGCCATGAAAGCAGTCCTGTTTGAGAAATGGATTTCTCCCCTTGGATTAATTAATGGCGAGCCAGGAGAGAGTCACAGATCATTTGTGCTCCAGGTGACTTAGACATTTAAAATAAAAGTCACTCATTTACCTATTTACAGATGGAAGTCAAGGAGAAGAAGTGACTTGTCAAAGACCATTCAGATGCTAATGACAGAACTTGAATTGAACCCCTTCCCTGGGCTCTGTTTATTGCTTTGCTATGCTTGTTTCTACTGATGTTTCAGTACTGGGTGGAAATCAGAATTTACAAACACCTGATGCAAATGACACAGGATATCTAGGCTTTCTTGCAGCTCAGTGCAGTTCTAGGAAGAGATAAAAATATTATATTTTCATGATGAGAAAAATGAAGTGTTTCATGTTCAAGACTGTGGAAATAGCTTCTAAGTGGAAAAGTGGTTGCTCTGAGAGTCAGAGAGTCATTTTGAAGTCACCATGTTGTCTTGGAATTGAGAGGCTCTGGTAAGGATATGACCTATGGAAAGTGGTCTACAGCTTGGGCTTAAAAGGTCAGCAAAGGGCTGTCTCTGGAGTCACCTGCTCACTATCATTCCAGGTAGTTGGTTCTTTTTTTTTTTCTTTTCTTTTTTATTTATAAAAAAGAAACATTGAATAAACCATAGGATAGGAGGGGTACAACTTCACACAATTCCCACCACCAGAACTCTGTATCCCACCCCCTCCCCTGATAGCTTTCCTATTCTTTATCCCTCTGGGAGTATGGATCCAAGATGATTGTGGGATGCAGAAGGTTGAAGGTCTGGATTCTGCAATTGCTTCCCCACTGAACATAGGCATTGATAGGTCAATCCATACTTCCAGCCTGTCTTTCTCTTTCCTTAGTGGGGAAGGGCTCTGGGAAATTGGAGCTCCAGGACACATTGGTGGGGTTGTCTGTCCAGGAAAGTCTGGTTGGAATCATGCTAGCATCTGGAACCTGGAGGTTGAAAAGAGAGTTAACATACAAAGCCAAACAAATTATTGACCATTCATGGACCTAAAGGCTGGAATAGTGCAGATGAAGAGTTGGGGGGCCCTCCATTTTTTTTCTAACTGAATAACGGGAGTGTGTGTGCTGCTGTAGGAGGCTTTATCCCAGGAGGAAGGAACATCAGAGAGAGTTTCTTGAGTTAGGTCAGTGTCATTGTGCTTGTTCATGTTTGATTTATGTCCCCTAGATTCATATGTTGAAGTCCTAACTCCAAAAGGCTCAGAAAGTGACATTTGGAAACAGGGTTATTATAGATAAGATCTATTATGTTGTAAGGGGAACTTCTGATCCACTAAGACTGTTGTTTTTATAGAAAAAGGAACTTGGAACACAGACAGTCATGTAGAGAATACCATGTGAAGGTGAGGGTAGAAACTGCTATAAGTCAACTGATGAAAAGATGGACAGAAAACCAGCAGAGAATGAGAGAAATATGGAGCAGATTCTTCTTCAGAGCCTTCAGAAAGAACCAGTCCTGTCCCACTTGATCATGGCCTAGGTGCCTGTAGAACCCAGTTCCTGATGTTTTTCTGAGAAACCCAGATTATGGAATTTTGTCATGGCTACCTGAAGAAACTAACATAGTTTTACAAAGGTTAATTCTGAGGAACTTGAAATAATAAAAACAAGATGAAAGTGGCTATAGAGTAATTTTTTGGAGCAAGGAAGAATTGGTGGTGGTGACTTGGCTTATGGCAAAATCCAGAGGAAGAATCATGATGCTTGACCCATTGCTCCACTCTGAATGATGCTGTGCTAATAACAGTGGAGATCTATGAATGTTTTAGAAATAGTTTTGACTTACGACTGGGTCCTAATAAAGAAAGGGCACTTAACCATGATCATCAAGTCACAACACATATGAAACTGTGAATTATGAGTTGAAGTCTGTCAATGTTTAAACAGCCATTTCTGAAGAAGACATGATGGTCATGTGTCCACTGTGATGTGGGGTTGTCACAGCTGGTATTGAACCTGAGAAATCCTAGAGACCATGACTAGCCTTCAGCCTCTTTGGCACCAACAGTGGTCCTGTCAATGTCCTTCCTTGTCTGTGACCATATAGGAGGACCATACATGACCAGTGGAAAGAGAATATTAAATTGGTTTTAAGGTGCCTACACTTAGAAAGGTGTGAAAATCTAAAGAGGACCGACCATAACATAGACCCCAGAAACTGGTAGAAAGGGAGAATACTCCCAGAGGAAACAACTGCAAGCAGTACAGCTGATTATCTTTGCATAGAAGGAGAAGTGGCCTAATGTATATGGAAATAGACTGGTTCAGGGCTGGAAAGAAAAAGGAACAGATAACCATGGGCTAGAGTGGAGACATGTGGTGGAAATATGGGAGTGGATGCAAATTTGAAGATTGTTGTATCACAGGCATTAGTAGTATATCTGTACACTAATGGGTAAGCATTTGCTATGACCTGGACAACCAAACTGAAAAAATGACCTATTTTGATGGCATATTCAAGCTTCTTCATCAACTACCACTGGTATGATAAGCTTATTTATTTATTTATTTATTTATTTATTTATTATAAAAAGGAAACACTGACAAAACCGTAAGATAAGAGAGGGGTACAACTCCACACAATTCCCACCACCAGAACTCTGCATCCCCTTCCCTCCCTTGATAGCTTTCCTGATCTTTAACCCTCTGAAAGTATAGACCCAAGGTCATTGTGGGATGCAGAAAGTGTAAGGTCTGGCTTATGTAATTTCTTCCCCACTGAACATGGGCATTGACAGGTCGATCCATACTCCCAGCCTGTCTCTCTCTTTCCCTAGTAGGGTGGGGGTTCTGGGAAATCAGAGCTCTGGGACACATTGGTGGGGCTGCCTGTCCAGGGAAGTCTGGTTGGCATCATGCTAGCATCTGGAACCTGGAGGCTTGAAAGAGAATCAACATATAATGCCTAACAAATTGTTGAATAATCATGGACCTAAAGGCTAGAATAGTGCAAATGAAGATCTGGGGGGAGGGGTCCTCCATTTTGTAGATAGCTAGTAGGCATATTTTAGTTATATTCCAAAGGGTGTGTGGTTACACTAGTTTTTTTTTTTTTCCCTGAGCCTGAAATATGATATGCAGGTGGATCCTAGTTATTGTTTGGAGAGATGATGTTATTATGGCTGGAAAAATGACAAGAAAACTGTATAAGGGAAGAGAGTAGCTCCTAAATATGGGAAATGTGTATAAATATTGTTGACTATAAACCCCATTGATTTGATGTGATCTGAGGCCCATATTCAGCTTAAGAGCCTATGTGAACTATGCATCCTTGTAGATCTGTGGTCATCAGTGAGAACGCTCCAAGCTGCCCCAATTATCAGGACCCATTTTCCTCAGGTGTAGCATAGAGTATGTTGTCCAGCCTCCCTTCAGAGGATGGAAAATTGTCTACCGTTGTTGATCCACTTGAGGGCAAGGTCCTATGGGGGCCCACAAAGGGGTCTTTTGTGTGTTCCTGAAGAGATGACCAGTAGCAATGGAGAGAGGGATTTATTTGAGGTCTAGGCCCATCATGTCTGTTTGGGAATCACAGGAATCCCCAAACAGGGCTCCAGCTGATGGGATGGTCTGAAAGTGACTAAAGAGTCATTATTAAAGAATGCCAGTCTCTTATCCTTATTCAGCTTTTGCAGTCCTTGCTTTGATAAGGTTAGCTTTGGAGTGAGTGAGGGAAGTGTAATAAGAAGCAGGTGAGGAGGGTATCTAAGTCAAAGTACACACTATTTCATTATGAACTTTATAATGACTCACTGCAGACTATTGTATAATTTTTCTTTCAAGTATATATTTTGCCCTAATTTATGGATATATGTGAACCTATGCTCTATCTCGTGGGACCTGTTCTAGATTTAGGTTTGGGACTTTTCTAGGAAGTGAACCATCTGGAATGGAATTAGAGAATCCTATGAAAGGAAAGGTCTCACCCGAGTAATGATCCTGAAGGGCTGACATTCCACGACTGACGTCTCTGGACAGAGTCTGAAGTAAAGCGTGCTGAGGTGGTACTTGTTGCATTGACTAAGTTGGGATCAGCTGATGCAATATCATTTGGTATGAATTAAGAGAATCATGCAGAAAGTGAGCCCCACCCTAGAGGTTCCAGGACTGGGGGAAATATAGGCTGTATAGAGGAAGTGGGAGGTTTCTGCTCTCTTAGGGTTTAAGAAGGCAATAGATAGTTATTGCTATAATAACATTATTTGGAAATTGGTTTAACTTCGAAATTTCCCTTTGTTAGAATTTTCTGTATCACCATAATTATACATATACATCACCATAATTTATGTCCTTTGACATTATTTGCATATAGCTGTACCACCAGTAGCTTCTGTTTTCCTTGCTCTAAGCTTTTAAGAAAGTCAGCCTATCAAAACCTATAGTCTGTGCATCAAAAAGTTTGAGACAGGGAAATTGGGATGTAGCACAGTGGGTTAAGTGCACATGGCACAAAGCACAAGGACCAGCATAAGGATCCCTGTTCAAGCCCCGGGATCCCCAGCTGCAGGGGAGTCACTTCACAGGCAGTGAAGCATGTCTTCAGGTGTCTTTCTTTACCCTTTTCTGTCTTTCCCTCCTCTCTCCATTTCTCTTTGTCCTATCAATGACAACATCAATAATAACTACAACAATAAAATAACAAGGGCCACAAAAGGGAATAAAATAAATAAATTTTTTTAAAAGTTTGAGATAGACAAAGGGTAGGTAGCATAATGATTATGCAGAGACTCTCTTGCCTGAGACTCCAAAGTCCCAGGCTCAGGCCCCCCATCCCTTACACCACCATTAGCCTGAGCTTAGCAGTGCTCTGGTAAAAAATAAATATTTGAGACTATCAGTAATTTTTCCACTCTTACATTAATTAAACAGTGATTTTATATGATTATAAATTAATAGGAGTGTACATAAACACTGTTTCCACCACCAAAAGACTGTGTCCCTTCCTGCCCCTCCCACACCCCATGAAGCCAAACATCCGCCCTCACCCTCAACCCAGGGTTTTTACTTTGGTGCCTGTTGTATGCTTTACATTGGTTTGTTCTAGCTCTCCCCCGCCAAGAGAATTGGATCAGTCGTGTTAGTTTCGCGGGCCTGCTTGGCCCCTCCCCTAGGAACCCCGAGAGGGTTCCTGAGTTCCAGAGTAAGGGAGAGTGCTTGCGCCACCAGAAAGAGGCAGCAGAGTTCTGTTTGGTGATTAGTTTGGTTTAGTTTATGAATCGTTGTTCCTGAATAAAGAAATACAGCTTCCCTGCCCAGCCGTATGTCTCTGGTCGTCTCTGTTACCCGCCCGTGAAGCTAGCCCGGCCAGCTGGAGCCACCGAATTTTAACAACAGGTGCCCTACTCCAAATTCAGTCAAATCCTGCTTTGAATTTCCATTTTCTATTATTCTTTCTCAACCTCTGTTTATGAGCACGATCATCCCATACTTGTCTTTGTCTTTCTGACTTAGCTCACTTAACATAATTCCTTCTCACTCCATCTAAGATGGGTCAGAAAAGGTGGGTTCATTGTTCTTAATAGCTGCAATGTGTATATATACCACAGCTTTCTCAGCCACTCATCTGTTGTTGGGCACCTGGGTTGCTTCCAGATTTTAGCTATTATGAATTGTGTTGCTATGAACATAGGTGTACACTTATCTTTTTGGTTGTGCATTATGGGATCCCTGGGGTATATCCTCAGAAGAGGGATTACTGGGTCATATGGAAGGTCTATGTCTAGCCTTGTGAGAATTCTCCAGACTACTCTCCACATAGGTTGGACCAATTTACATTCCCACCAGCAGTGCAGAAGGGGTCCTTTGTCCCCACAGCCTCTGCAGCATTTGTTGCTGCTGTCCTTTTTGATGTATGCCATTTTCACAGGGATGTGGTGGTATCTCAATGTTGTCTTTAATTGCATTTCTCTGACAATCAGTGACCTGGAACAATTTTTCATGTGTTTGACAGCCTTTAGGATCTCTTCTGTAGTGAATGTTCTATTCACATCGTCTGCCCATTTTTGGATGGGGTCATTTGTTTTTGTTTTTGTTTTTGTTGCTAAGTTTGCTGAGCTCTTTGTATATTTTGGTTATTAGTCTTGTGTCTGATGTATGGCATATGAAGATCTTCTCCCATTCCATGAGGGCTCCCTTTGTTTACATGATAGTTTCTTCTGTTGTGTGGAAACTTTTCAATTTGATATAGTCCCATTGGTTTGTATTTGCTTTAGTCTTCCTTGCAGTTGGGTTTGTATCATCAAATATTTCCTTGAGGTTTGGGTGGGAAAGTGTTCCACCAATGTTTTACTCTAAGTATTTGATAGTTTCTGGTCTAACATCCATGTCCATTTGGAGTTGACTTTTGTTTCCGGTAAAAAAAAAAGTGGTTCAGTTTCATTCTTCTGCATATTTCAACCTGCTTTTCACAGCACCATTTATTGAAGAGAGCTTCCTTTCTCCATTTCATACTTTTGCCCCCATTATCAAATATTAGATGCACGTAGGTGTGGGGTTTAGCTCTGGACTTTCAATTTTGTTCCACTTATCTGTGTGCCTATTTTTGTTTCAGTACCAGGCTGTTTTGATCTTGATAGCCTTATAATATAGTTTGAGATGTGGGAGTGTGGTGCCTTCATCTCTGTTTCCTTTCCTCAAAATTATTTTGGCAATTCTAGGTGTTTTCTGGTTCCAGATAAATAATTGTAATTTTTATTGTATTCTCTTAAAGAATCTTGGTGGAACATTGATGGGTATTGCATTAAATTTGTATATTTGATAAATTTGATATTAATTCTTTCAATCTATGAGCATGGGATGTCTTTCCATTTCTTGGTGTCATTTTTTATTTCCTTAAATAGTGACTCATAGTTTTCAGTATACAAGTCTCACATTTTTGGTCAGGTTTATTCCTAGTGTTTTTTTTTTTTTTAACTTTGCTGCAACAGTGAATGAGAGTGATTTCTGGATATCCTCTTGTTCGTATTTAGTGTTTGCATAAAGAAATGTCACTGATTTTTGTACATTGATTTTCTTTTAGCCTGACACCTTTCTAATAACTTTTTTCTAATAACCTTTCTAATAACTTCCAGTATTTTTCTGCTGGATTCTTTAGGTGTTTCTTTTTAAATTTTTCATTTATAAAAAGCATACATTGACAAAACCATAGGATAAGAGGGATATAGTTTCGCACAATTCCCAACACCAGAAATCCATATACCAACCCCTGATAGATTTCCTACTCTTTAACCCTCTGGGATTATGGACAAAAGATCATAGTGGGATGCAGAAGGTGGAAGGTTTGGCTTCTGTAATTGCTTCCCTGCTGAACATGTGCATTGACAGGTTGATCCATATTCCCATCCTGTTTCTCTCTTTCCCTAGTTGGGAAGGGCTCTGGGGAAGCGGAGCTCCAGGACACATTGGTGGGGTTGTCTGTCCAGGGAAGTCTGGCCACATCCTGCTAGCATCTGGCACCTGGTGGCTGAAAAGAGAGTTAATATGAAAATCTAAACAAACTGTTGTTCAATCACAGTTTGGGATGCATTGGATCGACCTTCTCGTGGTGCATCCCGTGAGTACCCATTCATTGGGGAAACTGACGATCCTTCCTAACCAACTGAATCCACATGGATCCCAGTCACTTTCAAAGCCAGCAACAAGCAGCTCCTGACAGCTTTCAACCTGACGCTGTTGACTGGCTACGGAAGAAGGGCAAACGCTAGAAGAATGGACCTAAAGGCTGGAATAGTGCTGGTGAAGCATTGGGTGGGGGGTCCTCCATTTTGTAGATAGCTAGTAGGCATATTTTATTTATATTTCAAAGGGCCTGTAGCTATACTAGTGTGTTTTTTTTTGTTTGTTTTTGCATGAGCCTGAAATCTTATATGCAGGTGAATCCTAATTATTGTCTGGTGAGATGATGTCATGGCTGGGAAAAGGACCAGAAGCTGAGTCAAGGAAGAGAGTAACTCTCCAATATGGGAAAGGGGTATAAATATTACTTTAAACCCCATCAATTTTATGTGATTTGGGCCTCATAATTAGCTTAGGAGCCTGTGTGACCTCTACATTCCTCTAGATCTGAGATCATATTCTGTGGTCATGAGCAGGAACATTCCATGCTGCTCCAGTATCGACCCATCTTCCTCAGGTGTATCATAGAGTATGTTGTCCATCTTCCCTTTGGAGGATGGAACATTCTCTACCATTGTTGATCCAGATTGAGGACAAGGTCCTATGGGGGCCCATAAAGGGGTCTGTTTTGTTGTTCCTGATAGAGATGACTGGAAACAATGGAGAGAGGGATTTATTTGAGTTCTAGGCCCATCAAGTCTGTTTGGAAGACTCAGGACTCCCCGATTAGGGTCCCTGCTGGTTGAATGGCCTGATAGTGACTAAAGAGTTATCATTAAATTATGTCGGTCTCTTGTTCTTATTCAGCTTTTGCAGTTCTTGCTTTGCTAATGTTAGCTTTGTAGTTAGTGAGAGAACTGTAATACAAAGTAGGTGAGAAGGGTATCTAAATCTAAGTGGACACTATTTCATTATGAACTTGATACTGACTCACTAAAGACTATTGTGTATTTTTGCTTTCAGGTATATGTTTTGCCTTAATTTATAGACACATGCGAACATATGCTCTATCTAACAGGACCTGGCCTATATCTAGGTTTTGGGACTTTGTTAGTAAGTGAACCTCCTGGAATGGAATTAGAGACTACCATGAAAGGAAAGGTCTCACCTGAGTGATGATGGTGAAGTATTGGCAATCCATTCCTGATGTCTCTGTACACAGTCTGAAGTGAAGCATGCTGTGATGGTACTTGTTGCATTGATTAGGTTTGCAATCATCTGATGCAATATTATTTGGCCTGACTTGAGAGAAGCATGCAGGGAAGTGAACCCCACCCCAGAGGTTCCAGGATTGAGAGAAACATAGGCTCTATAGATGAAGCAGGAGTTTCCTATTGTCTTAGGGTTTAAGAAAACAATAGTTATTGAAATAATCACATTGTTTGGCAATTGGGTTAACTTTGAAGAATCCCTTTGTTAGGATTTGCTGTATCATACACATCCTCACCATATTTCATGTCCTTTGACATTGTTTGCATATAGGTATGCCACCAGTTGCTTTTGTTCTATCTGGACTAAGCTTTTAAAAGAGTCAATATGTCAAAGACTTAGCCTATGTATTAAAAAGATAGTCTGTGGTTTAAAAAGTTTGAGATATTCAATCAATTTCCCCCTCTCATATTAATTAAATAGTGATATATATGACTGCAAATTGATAGGAGTTTACATAAACACCATTCCCACCACCAAAAGTCTGTGTCCCATCCCCTCTCCCCTGCCCCCCCTCACTACATGAAGCTGAACATTCACCATCACCCTCCAACCAGGGTTTTTTTTTGGTGCCCTACTCCAAATTCCCTCAACTTCTGCTTTGAATTTCCCTTTCTGTTCTTCTTAACTTCTGTTCATGAGTGGAATCATCCCATACTCATCTTTATCTTTCTGACTTAGCTCACTAACATAATTTCTTCTAGCTCCATCCAAGATGGATCAGAGAAGGTGGGTTCATTGTTCTTAATAGCTGCTTAGTATTCCATTGTGTATATATACAATAGCTTTCTCAGCCACTCATCTGTTGTTGGGCACCTGGGTTCCTTCCAGGGTTTAGCTATTATGAATTGTGCTGCTATGAACATAGGTGTGCACATATCTTTTTGGTTGGGTGTTAGGGAATCCATGGGGTATATCCCCAGGAGAGGAATTACTGGGTCATATGGAAGGTCCATGTCTAGCCTTGTGACAGTTTCCCAGACTGCTCTCCACAGAGGCTGGACTAATTTACATTCCCACCAGCAGTGTAAAAGGGTTCTTCTGTCCCCACAGCCTCTGCAGCATTTGTCATTGCTGTCCTTTTTGATGTATGCCATTTTCACAGGATTGAGTGGTATCTCAATGTCTTTATTTGCGTTTCTCTGATAATCAGCGACAGGGAACAATTTTTCATATGTTTCTCAGCCTTTTAGAGCTCCTCTGAAGTGAATGTTTTGCTCATATACTTGGCCCATTTTTGGATGGAGTCATTTGCTTTTTTGTTGCTAAGTTTGCTGAGCTCTTTGTATAATTTGGTTATTAGTCTTGTGTCTGATGTATGGCATATGAAGATCTTCTCTCAATCTGTGAAGGGTCTCTTGGTTTGTGTGACAGTTTCTTTGGCTGTGCAGAAGCTTTTCAATTTGATGTAGTCCCACTGTTTTGTCCCTGCTTTAGTCTTCCATGCAGTTGGGTTTGTTTCATCAAAGATGTCCTTGAGGTCTGGGTGGAAAAATGTTCCACCAATGTTTTCCTCTAAGTATTTGTTGGTTTCTAGTCTAACATCCAGGTCCTTGATCCACTTGGAGATGATTTTTGTTTTTGGTGAGATAAGGTGGTTCAGGTTCATTCTTGTGCATGTTTCAACCCAGTTTTCCCAGCACCATTTATTGAATAGAGCCTCCATCCTACATTTAATCCTTTTGGTCCCCTTATCAAAGATTAGATGTGCATAGGTGTGGGGATTAAGCTCTGGGCTTTCAGTTTTGTTCCACTGGTATGTGTGCTTATTTTTGTTCCAGTACCAGGTTTTTTTTTATGATGATGGCTTTATAATATAGTTTGAGATCTGGGAGTGTGATGCCTCCATTTCTGTTTCTTTTTCTCAAGATGTTTTTGGCAATTCTAGGTGTTTTCTGGTTCCAGATAAATAATTGTAGTTTTTGTTCTATTCTCTTGAAGAAGCTTGGTGGAACTTTGATGGGTATTGCATTAAATTTGTACATGGCTCTGGGGAGAATATTCATTTTGATGATATTTATCCTTCTAATTCATGAGCATGGGATGTCTTTCCATTTCTTGGTATTAGTTTCTATTTCCTTGAATAGTGACTCATATTTTTCCATATACAAGTCTTTCACTTCTTTGGTCAGCTTTAATTCCTAGGTATTTTATTTATTTTGCTGCAACAGTGAATGGGAGTGATTTCTGGATGTCTTCTTCAGTTTTAGTGTTTGCATAAAGAAATGCCACTGATTTTTGTACATTGATTTTGAAGTCTGACACCTTCTTATATTGCCTAATAAATTCCAGTGGTTTTCTCCTGGATTCTTTAGTTTTTTTTTAATATATATATTTATTTATTTATTTATTCCCTTTTTGTTGTCCTTGTTGTTTTATTGTTGTAGTTATTATTGTTGTCATCATTGTTGGATAGGACAGAGAGAAATGGAGATAGGGGAGGAAGACAGAGAGGGTGAGAGAAAGACAGACACCTGCAGACCTGCTTCACCACTTGTGAATGATTCCCCTGCAGGTGGGGAGCCGGGGCTTGAACCGTCTTTAGGTTTTTCTATGTATACTATCATATCATCTGCAAAAAGTGACAGCTTTACTTCTTCCCTTCCAATCTGTATTCCTTTGATTTCTTTCTCTTGCCTGATTGCTATGGCAAGAATTTCCATTACTATGTTGAAAAGTAATGGGGATAGTGGACAACCCTGTCTAATACCTGATCTGAAGGGGAATGCTTTCAGCTTCTGTCCATTGAGTATGATGTTGGCTGTAGGTTTCCTATATATGGATTCCACTATCTTGAGGAATTTCCCATCTATTCCGATTTTTGTAGTGTTTTAAACATGAATGGGTGTTGGATTTTGTCAAAGGCTTTCTCTGAATCTATTGAAATAATCATGTGGTTTTTGGCTTTGCTTTTATCGATGTGGTGAATGACATTGATTGATTTATGTATGTTAAATCAGCCTTGCATTCCTGGGATAAATCCCACTTGGTCGTGATGAACAATCTTTTTGATATACTGTTGTATCCGGTTGGCCAGGATCTTTTTTAATATTTTGGCATCAGAGATATTGGTCTACAGTCTTCCTCTTTTGTTATGTCCCTATCTGCTTTTGGTATCAGGGTGATATTGGCTTCACAGAAGATGGAAAGGAGTATTCCTGTTTCTTTGATCTTGTGGAAGAGCTTTAGAAGTAAAGGTATTAACTGCTTCCTGAAAGTTTTGTAGAATCCTAGTAAAGTGTAGTCATATAAATCACTAGTTAATTAATATGAGAGGGGAAATTAATTGTATGTCTCAAAGATTTTAAAACACAGACTGAGTCTTTTTAATATATAGGCTGTGTATTTGATATGTGGACTCTCTCAAAAGCTTAGACCAAGTAATCAGAAGCAACCAGTGGCACAGCTACACACAAGATACTGGGTACTATACAGCAAACCCTAACAAAAGGAATTTTCAAAGTTAACCCAAATACCAAATAATGTGATGATAACATTAACTATCCATTGTCTTTTTGAACCCCAAAACAGCAGGAACCTCACATCTCCACTATAGAGCCTATATTTCCCCCAGTCCTGGAACCTTAGGATAGGGCCCACTTTCCCACATGCCTTTCCCAATCCATATCAAATAATATTGCTTCTGCCGATTGCAACCTAATCAACACAACGATTGCCACCTCAACATGCTTCAGCTCAGACTGTGTCCAGAGACTTCAGGTATGGAATGACAACTTTTCAGCTTCATTACTTGGGTGAGACCTTTCCTTTCATAGTATTCTCTAATTCCATTCCAGGTGGATCACTTTCTAACAAAGTCCCAAAACCTAGATACAGACCAGGTTCTGTGAGAGAGAGCATATGTTCACATGTATCCATAAACTAGTGTAAAATATATACCTGAAAGTAGAAGTACACTAGAGTTTGCAGTAAGTACCCCCCCAACACTTCCTCTCCACTATTCCAACCTTTGGGACCATGATTGCTCAACAATTTGTTTGGCTTTGTATGTTAACTCTCTTTTCAGCTACCAGGTTCCAGATGTCATCAGGATGCCAGCCAGGCTTCCCTGTACTGAAGATCCCACCAATGTGTCCTAGAGCTCCGCTTCCCCAGAGACCCACCCTACTAGGGAAAGAGAGAGGCAGACTGGGAATGTGGACCAACCAGTCAACGCCCATGTTCAGCGGGGAAGCAATTACAGAAACCAGACCTTCTACCTTCTGCAACCCACAACGACCCTGGGTCCATGCTCCCAGAAGGATAGAGAATGGGAAAGTTATCAGGGGAGGGGTTGGGATATGGAGATTGGGTGGTGGGAATTGTGTGGAGTTGTACCCCTCCTACCCTATGGCTTGTTAATTTATCCTTTCTTAAATAAAAAATAAATTAAAAAAATAATTAGTTTGTGAACCATTTGATCCAGGGCTTTTGTTGTTGGGGAGATTCTTAATATCAGTTTTTATTTCTTTGTCTGTGATTGGTGCATTTATGCTTTTAGTTCTTCTTGGTTCAGTTTTGGAAGGGCATATGTTTCTATGAGTTCTTCCATTTCTTCCAGATTTTCTAGCTTGGTGGCGTATGTTCTTCATAGAAATTTCACATGATTTTCTGGATTCCTGTGGTGTCAGTTGTGATATCTCCTATATTGTTCACAATTCTATTAATTTGAGTCTTCTCCCTTTTTTTTTTTTTACTGTGTCTCGCTCGGGGTTTGTGAATCTTGTTTAGTTTTAAAGAACCAACATTTGGTTTCATTGATCTTTTGTATGGTTCTCTTATTTTTGATGTTGTTTATTTCTGCCCTAATTTTAGTCATTTCTGTCCTTCTGGTTGCTTTAGGGTTCCTTTGTTCCTTCTCCTCTAAGTCTTTAACGTGTTCAGTAAGGTGGCTTATTTGAGATTTTTCTTGTTTTTTAATATGTAATTGTATGGCTGTGAGTTTCCCTCTCAGTAATGCTTTAGCTGTATCCTAAATATTTTGATAGCTTGTGTCTTCATTTTCGTTTGTTTCCAGGAATATTTTAATTTCTTTGTTGAGTTTCTCTCTGACCCAGTGATTCTTAAGCAGTATGTTGTTTAGTTTCCAAATTCAGTGTCTTTTAGTAATTTTCTGTTTGTTGTTCAATGTTAGATTCACACCTTACTAGGGAAAGAGAGAGGCAGACTGGGAGTATGGACCGACCAGTCAATGCCCATGTTCAGTGGGGAAGCAATTACAGAAGCCAGACCTTCTACCTTCTGCAACCCTCAATGACCCTGGGTCCATGCTCCCAGAGGGCTAGAGAATGGGAAAGCTATCATGGGAGGGGGTGGGTTATGGACATTGGGTGGTGGGAATTGTGTGGAGTTGTACCCCTCCTACCTTATGGTTTTGTTCATTAATCCTTTCTTAAATAAAAAATTAAAAAAAAAGTTAGATTTACTCCACTGTGGTCTGAGAAGGTACTTGGGATAATTTCAGTGCTCTAGAATTTGTTGATGCTGTCTTTGTGGCCTATTCTTGAATATGTGTTGTGTGTATTTGAAATGAATGTGTATTACAGTTTTTTGGGGGTGAAGAACTCTGAAAATGTCCAGGAGGTCTATTATGTCCATCACTTCATTTAGTTCTCTATTTTATATTCTGTATAATGTTCACTATTATTTAACCACCCTCTGGGAGTATGGACCAAAGACCATTGTGGGATGCAGGAGGTGGAAGATCTGGCTTCTGTAATTGCTTCCCCATTGAACATGGGCCTTTACAGGTCGATCCATACTCCCATCCTGTCTCTCTCTTTCGCTTGTGTGGCGGGGTTCTAGGGATCAGAGCTCCAGGATCCACTGGTGGGGTTGTCTGTCCAGGGAATTATGGTGGCATCATCCTAGCATCTGGATCCTGTTTTCTGAAAAGAGAGTTAACATATAAAGCCAAACAAGTTGTTGACTAATCATGAACATAAAGGCAGGACTAATGCAGATGAAAAGTTTTTTTTGGGGGGGCTCCATTCTGTAGATAGCTAGTAGCATCCCCATATGTCTCTGTTGTTTTTTCAGTGTCTCTCAATATGTTTTTTGAGCTCTTTTACCTCTTTCTTAGTTTTCTAAAGCTCATCCTTTGTCTTGGTAATTCTGTTTTCTGCTTATTTTAGTCTGCATTCTCTTCCCTCAGCTACCTTCTTCAGTTCAGTTATAGTATTAGCTTGTTCTGCTAATTGTCTTTTATCTCAGCTATTTCAGCTTTCAGTTCTCTAATTACCTTAAGGTAGCTAGTATTTTCCTTTAGGGTCTCACCTGTTGTTTTCCTAATTCTGATAGCCCTTTTCTTCATAATTGACTTCATTTCTGTGATTATTAGTTTTATTATTGCTTGCATACTTATCTTTGGTTACTTCTGGTTGATTTGGAGTTTCTTCTAGGATCCTGTCCTCATTCAATGTACTGCAGTTTTATTTGCTCTTGATTTATCCATTTTTTATTTATGTGGTTTTTATTTTTCTATTCTGTCATTCTTCAGTTGTTGTGTTTTGAGTGCAAGCCATGCTGTACTAAAGACCATTCACCAATGCAGTCACCAACCTCAGAAATTACAACAATAGCACCTGAAGCAAAGATTATTGCAGTTAAACTAATACCAGCTAGCTAAACCATGCCTCCAGTCCAAGAAAACAGCAACTAAAACCAAAAAAAAAGAAAGAAAGAAAGAGAAAGGAAAAAATAGAAGGCAAGAATAGACAATTAAAATGTACTGTCCACTATAAATTCGAGGGATAGCAAGAGGATAAAAGGAAGTAGAAAAGACACACACACACACACACTCAGAGTTCACTCCCAGTCAGATTTCTTCTCCCAAATAATACACAAATGAGTATCAGTGAATTCAGAAAGCAAAAGAAGGAAGCAAAGAAAAGAAAAAAATAGAGCAGTGAAAAGTTTTTTTTTTAATTAGCTAGGAGAGAAAATGGAGGAAAGAGGGAAGAGAGAGAGAGAGAAACAAGTTCCTCCCACAATAAATAAGACACTCAGTCACCTATCAGTGGAAAAAACAACAACAGTTAATTTTAGTCAACCTGAGGAAGGGGGAGGGATACGGGACATGTGTATATAATAATAGTAATAATAAAATAAAATAGAGTAAAAAAGACCCCTAATAGTCAGTCACCTGCTTGGACCACTCAGAATTGACTGCAGGCAGCCTGAGCAAATACAGACAATTATAAAAACTGTCCCAAAACAAACAAACAAATTTAAAAAAACCTCCAGGTAGTCTTTCCCAGCCAGGGCAGAGGCTCTGATCGGTCAGGTATATGTATTTTGTCACTCAAATAGAACTCCAGCCACCTACAAAATAAGAGAAGGAAAACAAAGAGAAAAAGTCTTGGAATGACACCCTTGGTGAACCAGGAATCTTGGTAAAGAAAATAGTTTAGCAGGAAGCCTGCTAGGACCTTCTGTCCAGCCCCTGAGGGCTGGTTCTGGGGTGGGGAGAGAGATGTGTGTTCAGAAATAAGCCAAAGATTTTCCTTTCTTTGTCCTTTTGGCTTCTGTTTTCCAGCCCAAGAGTGGGTTATAGGACTCTTTTTAGTGTCACCCTGACCACCCCTTGTTCAGCCTCCTACTGATGGCCCAGCATCCTACCCTATCCAGAGAATCCCAGGTTGTCAGCTGCTTATTTTTGGAACTCAAGCCAGCTGCTATTTCCAAGTCACCATCTTGTCTCCGCCCTCCTGATCAGCTCTTTAGTAGAGAAAACACAGTATCAGAGAGAAAGATACACTGGGTCCAAAAGCACAAACTTCCACTTAACCAAGATTGGTTTACCTAATGCTGTTTCTGAATATTCAAATTCTTTGCATCAGAAACAACTCAAACATCCAGAATCTACTGCTTGAGACAGAGGACTGAATACCTAATTGGAAGCAGACCATATTATCTCTTCCCATAATGGGAAATCCATTGGTTTATTTTCAAGAGAGTGATTATATTTTGTTATAAGCTGGACTTTTGTGCCCATAGCCCCTCACTCTTTATTACTCTCTAGGATTTTGGGATATATGGTCCATAATGATGAACTCACATCCACCAATGTGAGGTACACTGCACAATTTAGAGAGTGAACTTGGGACTGTGACCAGGGGATGCAAAGGTGTGATGGGTTGCTGCATCCCTGAGAAAAATATATCCTCTGAAAAGCTTGAGCAGGCTTGAGTAGGTGTAGTGGAACCTTGGTCTAGAAGAAACACTGTGAAGGAATGGGAACCAACATTCAACATGCAGTGTATTTATTATACTAATGGCTCATATGTGGTGTTTTATATTCAATCAAATGATACAAGGGTGCCAGAATTGAGGATTTGAGACTGTGATCTTATTTACTACCATACTAGTGACCTGTAGGGGATTGTGGTCATATCTGTTTGGATACATACCCTGCCTCCTGTGACTCCAGATTCTGTGGCACTGGGGGGTTCTAATTGCCAAAAGAGTGTACACTTGCCATGAGTCACAACAAGTGTACTACTGAGCTATATATCACAACTGCTGCCAGGAAAACAGTTAGTAAGGACATGAGTCATACTCAGACTATCAAGTGATCTTGATCATCATGAAGAAAAAACTCTCTGCTTTACATTTAAGGTTTTCTTTTATTAATTATATGTTAGAGAGTTTCACATGAGGTACAGAGATGGAGCTGATGGAGAGAGTTGCCAGAGCCATGCTATGGTACATACAGTGGTAGGGACTGAACAGGAAACCTCAGGCATGAAAGTCTGATGTACTACCAATCCCCCAGCCACCACAGAGCTGCTTCCACATGATGGTTTCAAGAAGAATACATGTGAAATCCAGTTGTTATGGACTGATTAGTTGTACTGCCCCTCAGAATTCATAGTGAGTGTCTTAACTTCCAGTATGATTATATTTAGAGTTGGAGCATCTAAATAAATAAACTAGTTAAATGAAATTAAAAAGGTAGGGTTCTGATGCAATTGGATATTTGTGCTCATAAGAAGAGACAGAAGTGAGTTCTTTCTCTTGTGCACATGTACCATGGAAGGGCTGTGTGAGCACATGGTGAGAAGATGTCCATGTACAAGCCAAGTGAGAGCTCTCATCAGGTGCCAACCCAGCTGACATCCTAGTTATAGACGTCTAGCCACAGGGACTATGAAGAAACACATTTTGTTGTTGAAAAACCCCAGTATATTACAATTTATTAGGGCATCCAGAACAGACAAAGAACCCACTTGGATTACTCACTCCATGTGTGAGTGGACACTTGAAGTCATAGTGACCAGAGATGTGTGATTATCCTGGATTTGTAGCCCTCAGGAGTAAATGCATGGGTCATATTTCCAGGGTAGTCACTAAATCTTGCCCAAATCATGGTGAGTCATAACTGAAGTGAAAGAAAATTTAATGGGAGAGGATGTGACCCTGTGGCCTACTGCAAAGATGGGAGCAACAGTTAATACCACTAACCCCTACATCTGACTCTGCCTCAAGAAGGATTCTCCTCAACTGAGCCCTGCTAAATTTGTGTGAAGTGGTAGCTTTGCTTGCTGCTGGAGTAGGCTGCAGAGAGCATACTGGCATGTAATGTGGACCTCCAACTACAGGAAGCTCCATGATATTGTGCTGTGCTGGACTGTGAAGTTCATTATGTCTCTGCATCAGTTTGTCTACCCTACCTTGGCTGCTCCCAGACAATGAATGAGTGTGGTAGAAAGAGTAAGGAAGGGACACACTTGGCAGACATGGACATCTATGTTGACCACATTGGTCTGAGGTTCAGAACCTTCATTCCTTTTATAGTTCAGTAGGAGGCTTCTACACAAAATATATCTCTGTCCTCTCCTCAGATTTCATCATCAAACTTGTATGAATGCTCTTGCAGTTTTACCAAGAACATTTTTCCACTCCTATTTTCTGCCATGTGAATTTTCCTCTGAAAAGTCCTTGTTAGCTTAATCATGTCTTGATATAGTCTTCCAGAGGACCCAGAATATGAGTTCTTTAACCCCAATTCATACATCTGTAAAAGACCATCTATAAAACACATCTTCAAACATTCTGGCTGAGAATGACATCTATTACCTGCTGGGAGTTTGACTGATGAAGTTTGTTATGAGTCATAAATGTTGTAGCTTTTTCAAATAAGAAAAATCAATATTACATGGTATAGTGAGAAAAAGTAGCAAGTAAGAAATGGATTCTGATGATAAGGTATTCACTTAAGGTTAGAAGGTGGCAGCTCAGGTAGGGATGTGTGTGTATATACTTGAGTGTGAGTGTATACATGTGGATTGTGTCTAAAGCTGTATGTGCACATGCATTTATGTATGAACACTTGTAGGTTATAAGAAAAGATACTGAGGCAGAAAAAATGAATGTTTATGGCAGAGTCTGCCCAGAGCTCACATTTTTTCCCCTCAAAAATCTCCAACTTTCTGTGGGAAAAAAGAACTCAGGCACTCATTTTTTATCCTTGTTACTTGAAACCTATGAATAATCTTTCAGCTTTTCCCTATTTAAAATCTCTTTGTGGGGGTCAGGCAGTGACTCAGCAGGTTAAGCACACATGGCATGAAGCACAAGGATCAGTATAAGGGTTCAGGTTCAAGGCTCTGCCCGGCACCCCACCTGCAGGGGGGTCAGTTCACATGAGGTGAAGCAGGTATGCAGGTGTCTTTCTCTTCCCCTCTCCTGTCTTCCCCTCCTTACTCAATTTCTCTCTGTCCTATCTAACAACAACAGAAGCAATAACAATAATAACAGTAATAACAACAAGGGCAACAAAATGGGAAAAAATGGCCTCCAGAAACAGTAGATTCATAGAGCAAGCATTGAGCCAGAGCAATAATAACCCTGGAGGACATATATATGTATGTATATAGATATATATATGTAGAAATATATGTAAATATATGTATATATATATATCATTCTGTGCTTTACTATGTACACCAAGGAGAGGTTGTTGTTCGACAAGACTTGAAAGCATGGACAAGCTGGACAGGAAGTGGTAGAAAGCTTACAGAAAATGGAGGTGAGGGAAGGAAGGAAAACACTGGGAAAACTGTGAGTAAATAACTCTAATTCTTAGAAGCACAAGAAATAATATTCTTTTTAATTCAGAAGATGAGGGAATGTTGGCTTGATCAGAGGCAGAAGAACCTGAAATCTCAAAGCACAGGAATAAACTGATATTAAGAAAGCAGATTCTATATTGCTTTAAGACTAACTTTCTTATCTAACTGTGGAAATCTATATTCTGTTTCTTCTTCCTTTCGACACACATTGACAGGGTGCCTCCACCCATGCTCTATGCAGGATCTATTCCAGACACTAATGATGAATCATTAAACACAACAGATGAAACTTCCTGTCCTCAAGGATCTTACGCTCTAGTGGAAGCAGGCACATAATAAATTGGAAAAACAAATAGTACATCAGAAGGTTAAGTACTATGGAGCAAAGCAGAAGGCGTAGGTCATGAATAGGTCAGATGTGGGCTTCAGGGGAGGGCTTTGCTGACAGAAACACAGACAACACCTAAAACAAATTAATGAGCAAAGTCTGGGTATCCTCAAGAGTGGTTCATGTAAGGGAAATGACAGTTGTGAAGATTTGGAGACAGAGTGTGCTTGGCACTTTGCTGAACACTTGTCCACCAAGCATCCCTATCGTCCAGCTACACACAGACATAATAGTATATATGATCTTCAGGTTCTAGTGGTTTCCACTTAAGGCTGAATTAATGTTATCTAACTGTAGCACATAGAAAGCATCAGTAGCCTACCAAATGTTCTTTCTTATTATGGCATCAGACTTGAAGTCCATTATCACATGATCTGCCTTAGGTTTAGAAGCAGATGAGGCTTCTTAAATGTGACTTTTCAGGCCTATTTTCTCTTGGTCCAGAGACTTTGAATGACTACAAGAGAAGTAGTTCGCTGGCTTTAGAAATGATAAAATTTGGGCTTTGTTTCATTTACAATCTATATGGCCTTGAGTAGTTACATGGCCATTTCTGCCATTTTTTCAAACAGCAGGCAATAGTAAGACCTACCACACAAACCAGGTTTGAGATCTAACAAGACAGCATATTGTTGAAAGGCTGATACTTCACTCATTATTTGAACTTAACAAACCATATTAAAAATATTGGTTTTGAACAATAATAATTTATTTACTCGTGGTTCTGAAATGTGGATTTTCTGGTGTCACTTTGGGGTTATTGCCATCCATAGTTCTGCTGGAGATAGATGTCCCTAGATGGAATATTTATTGCTGGCTTCAGTCACAAACACTCAGTAGGACTTTTAGTGAATGTCTGCTTCTCCTCTTCCTCCTATATGGTGACTGTAACATATCAAGAGGATGAGAACAGTAGCTGTTAAGCAGCCTCAGGTCTGGGCTCAGATTTCACACAACCTCACTTTTGCTACATTATACTAGTGATATCAAATAATGAATCAAACTGAGAAAGATTCACCTCTTATGAAAAGGAGGTACAGTCATATTACAAGGGAGCATTTCTGGTGAATGAAGAAATGGACCAACCTTAAAACCAAGACCTAGTCTATTTTGTGATCTCAGCAAGTCACTTTCTGTTTTGTGAAAAGTACATGTATATTTCTCAGGATGTCTCAAGTTATATTTCATGATATCATAGAATTTAATAAACATAGAATTTATCATCTCATGCTCTGTATCAGGTAGATAAGATGTCTCAAGTATGGTTCCCCAGGTGCAGCTCCTTTTGATGCAGTTCTTGAACTTCAAAAGTAGGCAGTCTGCCCCATACTCCTAAGCCACAGTACTGAGAAAGGCCATGGATAGAACCCTACATTCTCCCATTTAAAAATAGAGAGGATAAGAAGCACAAAGCAGCCATAGTTCAAAGCAATTATCCCATTAGACCCTCCCCCCAAATAATTCAGTGTTCTTTATTTGGGTCTTGATCTACTTTCTGAGCGGATTACATGGTCAATAGTTCTCTGTAGTTTTAAGTCTTTCATCTGGGCTCTTGACTCCATCCTCTAAGATGTATTTTATTTATAGTTGGAAATTGTTCCTGCAGTCTTGGTTTCTAACTAGCTTGCTAGTCCTGATTTCTGCTGGTAGAATGCCGGAGTCCAGAGGCCTCTACATTTGGAGTTGCTTCTTTCATTTTCAGTCAGAATTTGAAGCACTTACAGACAAAATTCTCTTAAAATTTATGGGTTTTCTATGAATCTTACTAGGATTTGTTCCAAGTCCCAAGCCTTCACTCATAGTTCTTGAGACAGATCTCTTTCCTTGAATATGTCAAGTGGTTATAGGGCCATCAATGCTCTCAAGAGTCTCAGAAGCCCTTTGTTTGGATGAGAACATCTCTTGACATGCTTTTCATAGGTATTACAAGCATTTTCTCAAATTGACCTTTCTTATTTTTTAAAAAACTTTAACTTCATAGGGAAGAAAAAAATTGAGAGAGTATAGGGAGAGGGAGAGAGAGAAGAGAGAGAGGGGGAGAGAGGGAGAGGGAGAGGGAAAGGGAGAGGGAGAGGGAGAGGGAGAGGGAGAGGGAGAGAGAGAGAGAGAGAGAGAGAGAGAGAGAGAGAGACTTGCAACACTGCTGCAGCACTTGTAAAATGTTCCCCCTGCAGGTGGGGACTGGGGGCTTGAACCTGGGTCCTTGTACTTAACCAAGTTCACCACCACTTAATCTGTTTGATTTGATCTTTATGTAGAGGATGTTTCTCACCTAAAAGTCTATGACAAGCTAGACATGCTAAGGAAGAAAAATAGTTTAAATTTTTATTTGTAGTTGATTTTTTAAATCTTTTAAATTATTTATTGGACAGAAACAGCCAGAAATCAAGAGGGAAAGGGGTGGTAAAGAAGGAAGAGAGACAGAGAGAGACCTGCCACACTGCTTCACCACTCACAAAGTTTTCCCCTAGCAGGTGGGGACTGGGGTCTTGAACCCAGGTCCTAGCACATTGTAACATCTGTGCTCAACCAGGTGTGCCATTACCCAGCCCCCAATTTTTTATTTTTAAATTAGAACTTTCTGGTACCCTCTAAACTTCTAAAATATGCTTGAATACTGAGCAACTTCTATTTATTTATTTATTATTTTACAGTAATAATAATTTTTATTGATTTAATGATTGGCAAGATTGTAGGGTAAGAGAGATACAATTCCATACAATTCTCACCACTAGTGTTGGAACCTTCCCTATTCTTTATTTTTCTGGGTGTACGGACCCACGGTTATTATGGGGTGCAGGAGGTGGGAGGTTTGGCTTCCGTAATTGCTTCTCCACCAGACATGGGCATTGGCAGGTCGATCCACATTCCCAGCCTATAGTAATTAAACATAAATAAAAGACTTCAGGAGCACAGCTTCTTGGGATGAGTTCAAAACAATCAAATGTTTATTACATGGTGCTATAGTAGTACAAAACTGTATGTTTTAGATACAGCAAGATAGGCAGTTATTGGCAGGTTTAAGACTAGGCTGGCCCGTGAATTCACAGGTTTTGCTACATGTATACAAGTTCCTGGAGGAGCAGTCATGTAGGGCACCACAAACATGCAGTAAAGCAAGGATCCAGAAGAGTGGAATGCAGGCAAAGAGAGTGATTTCCACCAGGCCTGTCCTTATGTCCAGTCCTGAAATTAGCCTGACATCAGCTGTATGATAATTATTTTCCTCAGCCTTATGCTAATAATGTTCTCATAGTCAGCCTCAGCTGTGTGCTAATCAAGTCCCAAAGTCTTATTCATGGGGTGTGTCACAACCCAAGTCTGTTTCTATCTTTCCCTAGTGGGGCAGGGCTTTGGAGATGTGGGGTTCCTGGTTATAGTGGTGAGGTCATCTGCCCAGGGATGTCAGGTTGGCATCATGGTAGCAACTGCAATTTGGTGGCTGAAAATCATTAAGATATAAAGTAGAACACATTGTTTAATAATCAGGAACTTAAAGGTAATAATAGAAAAGAATTGGTTTGGGGTCTCCATTTTGGAAAAAGCTAGGAAGTCTATTTTAGGTATATCCCAAGGGGTCCGTGACTTTACTAATTTTTGCCTGCCATGCAGGTGGGATAAAAGTATTGTCTGGAAATATAGTGCCAGAGTTGAGAATAGACCCAGAAATCTGGATCAGGGCATAGAGTAGCTCCCAAACATGGGAAAAGTATATAAATACCATTAATTGTAAACCCCATTGATCTGACCTAGGGTCCATATCTATTCATGTTTAGCACAGGAGCCTGTGTAACCTCTGTATCCTTATAGGTATGAGCTTGCATTCCATGGTCATAGTTAGAAACAATCTAGGTTGCACTCATTTCAGGACCCATCTTCCTCCAGTGTCAGGTATGCTTCCCTAACTTCCCTTCAAAGAGTGGGAAAGTCCCTACCCATTGTTGTTCTCCATTAATGACAAGGTCCTGTAGAGACTCACAAGAGGATGCTGTTCCTCATGGAGATGACAACTGATGGCGGAGACAGTGATTTGTTAGAGGTCTATGCCTGTCATATCTACGGTGGAATTGCTAGATTCCCTAACTAAAACCCTGGATGGTGAGGTGGCCTGGTAGTGACCAAAAGGGCCATCATTAAAGTGTATTGGTCTCTTGTTCTTATCCATCTTTTGTAATCTTTACTTTATCTCACATGATTGAGGGAAGTGAAATAGGAAGTAGGTGATGAGGGTATCTAGATCTAATTATGGTGTCTATTTTAGGTCTTTCTCCTTGCTTACTACCCTTACTGAGTCACTGCAAACTACTGTGCATTTTTACTTTAAGGTATGTATTTCCCCTAACATGTGCACATGTGCCCTATCTCTTTCTATTTTTTAAGATATTTATTTATTTATTGTGAGATAGTATGTGTTATAAGGAGGAGAGATATAGACTAGAATACTGCTCAGCTTTGGCAAAAGGGGGTGCTGGGGATTGAATCTATGACCTCTGGAACCTGAGAATACAAGTTTTGTGCTCTAACAGACTGAGCTATCTCCCTAATCTTGAACAGCTTATTCTTTAATTTATTTTTTCTTTGTCAGTATCTTTCACACAACTAGAAGCTTCCAATGCTGCTTTCATTGTGGTGATAAAAATTTCTTTGTTTAAATAAAGAAATTCATTAATATTTTCTAGTTATTGAAGGTAGGATTTTTGTAAATGATTTTGCCATATTATGGTTTTACATTTTGTTTTAGCTTTTAGCAAAAATTTCCTCATTGCCATGCTAGCAAACACTAAAAGATCATTTACCTTTTCTCCAGCTTCTGCCAACAACCTACTTACTCCTTTTTCAGTCTATGGGCTATCTCTGTTCAAAGCCAACACCACATATTTTAGATTTTTCTTATACCAGTATACTTCTTCTAGATATGAATTGCTTTAGTAATTATCTAATGTTGTGCAACAAACCAGTCCACATTTTTTTGTGGTTTCAAACAAGAAGCATTAATCACTCACTCTTCTGTGTTTCAGTAATTTGGGCAGGCTTATCTCTGTCCCACATGGTGTTGGCTGGGCTAATCATATGCTCCCACTCAGTTCTCAGTTCAGCTGGGAGCTGGTTGGTGGAGATGGTGTCCTCCATATCCTCCAGTTGGCTGGGGCTTTTGACTGGGGCTCTGTTCATTTTTGTGTGTGACCTCTCCAACAGCAAGCCTGAACTGTCTAAATGGTGGAATTAGCATTCCAAGAGTGCAAGTCTCATCATGCAACCTTTGGCTTGTATCACATTTGTTGATATCCTATTGGCCAAAGAAAGTCACGTAGCCAAACTCAAAGTCATTGTGAGTGTGAAATAAAACCAGTAGCACATCCTGGAGAGTGAACATGTTCCTAATATGACACTTGATGCCCTCATTGATCTATCCTTGTTCACTTTCTGATTCAGTTTATTATAGATGATTCTAACACTTGTTCTCTCTTTTTAAAAAATATTTGTTTCCCCTTTTGTTGCCCTTGTTTTTTTATTATTGTTTTAGTTATTATTGTTGTTGCTATTGATGCTGTTGTTGTTAGGACAGAGAGAAATGGAGAGGGGAGGGGGAAGAAAGAGAGGGGGAGAGAAAGATAGACACCTGCAGACCTGCTTCACTACCTGTAAAGCGACTCCCCTGCAGGTGGGAGTCGGGGGCTTGAAACGGGATCCTTATGCCAGTCCTTGCGCTTTGCGCCACCTGCGCTTAACCGGCTGTGCTACTGCCCTGCCCGACTCCCCACACTTGTTCTCTTATTATCTTCTCCAAGACTTACAGAAAGATCACAATTACTTGTCTTTCCTAATAATGGAATCAGACTAATGTGGGCTGTTGGCGAAGAGCTCATGTTTTTTACAGATTATGACCCACATAGTCAACGACTGCCACCTCTCCAGATTCAAAGGAGGTCTCGAAACTTTACATCAGGCTCAACCTGACGCTGTTGACTGGCTACGGAAGAAGGGAAAATGCTAGAAGAAGAAGAAGAACAGATGGGGAATTTGAGTGCTGGTGTGACCACCTTATTCTTACCATACCTTAAGCCTCTTTTTTGGAGTATGGTTCTGTAGGTCTGGCTATGCAAGTGTATGGACTGTACAAAACAAAACCCATACTCTTACCTCCACATTTTATACCTGCACAAAGAGAAAGCTAGTAAACTTTACTGGGATTGAGGTTATTGGTTAGTTGGGTATATCTTAGCCTATTCTGGTGGGAACAGAACTCTCAGTTCCTCCTGCACTGTGGTCAACTTGAGTTCCAACCCTGGATAATTTTCCCTGTGACTTAAGGAACAAGGAAATAAGCAGCTAATAGAGAAGATGGAGGGGGGGTGGAGGAAAGGAGCACTGCATCAGTGAGGCAATTTTTTATTTACTGAGCATTTATACAGTGTCTCTGTTGTGTCCAATTCCCTGCATGACCTGTTATGCAACAGTAAACAGGACACGTGTATAAGAGGACAGGAACTACAAGCGAGTAGTGACATACAGACAATGAACAACGTGTGAGAATTCCAAGTGCCACTGAGTGTAGTGGTGAGAATCATTTTCTATCTTCTCTTGTAATTGGTTAATTGTCCCTGCAGGCAATTTCTACAGAGAAATTCTAGCCATGGTGTCTGGGGGTGGAAGATTCATTGGCGTGAGTATGTGGCCAGCTCCCAAGGCGACATCTTTGTAGGCCAACATTCATCTAGATTCATAAAGCCTGTGATTTGTTTAAAAGTCAGTCTCATTATTTTGTAATCACATATCAGTTTCAATCCTCACAAATGACAAATATGGGAACAAAACAAAGCTCTTCTGAAGGCTGCAGTATGCAACTTTGAGGCAAAAAGTATGGTTGAAGTGGAAAGAGCTTTTGAACATTCAGTGCCAGCTCTGAGCAGAGAGACTTAGGAGACTTAGGAGCATTCATGACAAGGCTTTGAGATCCCGACATAGTGAAGCCACAGTGCAGTAATAAATTGACCTATGAAATATTAACTTCTAACTAGTGTTGTTTCATGCATTTTAATGGCATATCTGCTGGGCTGAGTTGTTTTGGGATTCACAGAGGGAAGAGGATGGGAATTTCCTGAGGAAAGACCTTGCATGTGTGGTTTTAGGAGGAATACAGAGATTTAACCACAAAGTACCAACCAGGCTTGGTGTGTGAGGCAGAGGTCAACCCTATCTAGTGGTGTGAGTTTTACTGTATATACTGTATGCAATTGAAGAACAGTTCCACTTCCAAATAACACTAATTTATTTCACATCCTGCCAGTCTCATGGGAAATTGAATCTTAGTTTCAATTGAGGTTTCTCACCCCCACCTTCTGAATTGTGAGCTATTGAGTCATTGAATCATAAAAAGTGTGGAATATTTGCTAGGCACCACCTGGCCCTTAGTTCACATGAGTGTGTCCAGTTTTTAAGTCCATACAGTCCCTTGAAGCTTAGGAACTTTTGTGCATGCTGATAAACTGGCCTTTGGTTGGAAATGGATGCTCCTCTGAGGTCATGGCCAGTCTTTCTGAAGTCTTGACACAGTCAGAAAGGGATCCCTACTCTTCAGACACACAGATCTCTTCCAATCTTCCCCTCACATATGTTTCTGAAATCTCCAGACCCACCTGTGTCATGCTTCCTTCTGCTGTCTCACATTCAAGACCCTTCCTGCTTCCAGACAATGCTTTTAGACACACACATCTTTTAACTATCATGTGGGAATAAGTAATAGTTTTTAGGACTTAGAGCCTTAGAGACTTAGAGCTTGGGCAGTTCTTTTCTGTATTTTTTTTTTTTGTGTGTGTGTGTGTAAGACCAAAAAGTACCTTTCATATCATCCATATACATATGTAATATATATATATATATATATATATATATATATATATATGTGAAAAAATGAGTGTATAAATATTCCTCCTTCCCAGAGAGACACTGATCAGAGTCAGAGAACAAAGGCTGCAGGCAAGGAGGTCAGGCATCATGCAAGGTATAGAGATCTCACCATGGCAGTAATATATCTAAAACATGAAGCATCCAACAGAGCACTCCATCTGTGGTGAAGCTGGTGGTCTTTGACCAGCTGGATTAAGCTGATAAAGATCCATTTGGGGATCTAGGAGAAAACTTCTATATTGGTAAGAAGTTTATAGGCAAGTCATTATAATTTGTCACTTGTGACACATAATCTTTCCTGGCCCTTTCTATGCTGCATTTATGTGTACATTGCGATGCAGGCTTTGGGGATAGGTTGAAGAGACTCCAATGAGGTGAGCTGTAAAGACAGTAGGTGTCTGATATCCTAGTTGCTGGCTACAGGACACCTGCATGGAGAGCCCAAGGCAGAAGTTCAGGCCTCATTGGCCTGCTTCTTACAAATCCTCTAAATAGGTTTCTCTAAAGTCCCATTTACATATGGTCATAAGTGTCTGAACTTGAGTTTATTCACCTCTAATATTGTACACCATTATGGGGTCCTGAGGGGCACTTTTCTCCTGTCTCTGATGAAATCTGGAAGTGAGATTCAGGTTATCTGTGTCACCGTCAACTTCCCTTAACACCCTTGTCATGTTTGGGCTCCAGTGGAGGAATTCAGCTGGGGATCAACCAGGGAGGACCACCTTACACTGTCATCTCACAAGAACTTCTGTGTCTTGTCAGTGTAACTGGGCCATTCCTGGCCCTTCATTTCTTGTATCCAAATTTCCTGTAGGACTGAGTTGAATCTGCCCTTTTTACAAGGCTCTTATCGTCAAGATTCCATGCCACTGCTTTCTCTTTCCTCCTGTTTCTGGGATCCTGATCCCAGTTTTAATCACCTCCTCCTTTGGATTTCTCACCTCTTCCTTTTCTCTCTTTTTTTTCTTGTTCCTACTTCTTTTGTTCCTCTCCATCATTCTACCCCAGGAAGACCTCAAGCCTCTAAATATTCCTGATTACTGGGAAACACGTCTAGAGTCATTTGTTCAATTATGATAGTTTGCTACTTATGAATCAATTTGGTTTGCATGACTTTAGAAAGGGTATAGATATAGAGAAATATATAAACAGGTCACATAACAATGATCTCTGTGAAAATGGCATTTAGGCTTTATAATTTGACTCAGAGTTTCTATCTCTTGTGAATTTGTGGACTGGTTCATGATCACATTTGGATACATTTGTTTGTTAATTTTTCTCAGTTATTGACTACTCTAGTGAATGCATAGAGGTTTGAAGTAATCTCTACCTTTGAGTCTTAATCCATAGAAAGGGATTTACAAGGTTTTGATCAGTGTCAGTAAGTGGCAGAGAACAAGAGAATCTATTTGGGGGTGTGTATGCAGAATTAGATAGAGATAATACTTGCACTAGTCTAGAATCTTTATCTACATAGTGAAACTTATGAATGGCCCACCCCAGTCCCAATAAACTTTTTCAGTGTTTGTAAAAGGACAGAACATTTGGACTTTTTTCTTGGAGGGTGAAAATGCTCTAGTTTCAAGCTCTGTAGGACTGCTCAACTAGTACTGGAATTCTCCCCTACTGGATCCAGTTTCCAGGCACAGAGTCATGCACCTGTCTGTCCTGTTCCAGGGACAGTCTATTTTTATTTGATCTAGGTTTGCCAATGCTTATGTTTTAAGGGAAGCCATGTAATTAACTGCTTCGTTCAATGTTCTATTTATATTTTGTTTTCTTTTCTTTGTGGTGGGGGGGTGCGTTTTGGAGTACTAAAACCCAGGCTTCCCTGATGCCAGCTTCAGAGCTGGGTTTTAATCACATGGGTGGCCAGGATGAAGCACGAAGAGGCCTCCCTGCCTCAGGCTAAGATCACAGAAAGGAAAGGTCAGAATCACTCACAATAGAGAACATCTAAAAATAAAGAAACTGGAATCTCTTCTGAGCCTAAGAAATTTCTGAGCTTGTAAGCTAAAAGGCGAGGCTCTAATTGGGGTGTGGTGGGCCTGAAACCCCACTAATATGGTCTAAGTCCAGTTTTCACCTTGGTCTTTTTGCTTTCATTACTTCCCATCGTCACTAAAATGGCTCCCAGTGAAATCATATTTGGTTCAGATATATTTATGCTGAAGTTGGGTGGTTGTACCAGGAAGCTTTCAGAACATGGGATTATACCCAGTTCTAATATCTTTGACCAAGAACAGAGACTATGCTCCTGAGCTTCCTTGTCAGAGGAGGGTACAGGCATATAGTTTTCATCCTAGCATGATCTGTGACTTCCTGTTTATTCATGCACAGTGTCCACTATATACACCCCATTCCTTTCTTCTTCTTAGATGATTATGACTCCTTTGTAGGCTCTAATGCTAAATAGTGGTGTGTGTGTGTGTTTGTGTTTGTGTGTGTGTGTGTGTATGTGTGTGTGTGTGTATGTGTGTGTGTGTGTGTACATGCGTGTGTGCATCTCCTCTCTGATGTTTTCAGTTACCAATATGTTTCACTACCTGTCATGGAGTAGGTGCTTAATAAATATTGGGGATGAAGGGTCTCTGAGTTCTTGGTGTATGATGGTGGAAAAGGACTTAAGTTTGGGGAGACAGTGTCTTGTGGACACATATTATGAGGAAATGAGAGGTTATACTTATACATAAACTACAGTATTATTAACCATTAACCACCCCACCCCACCCACCGATAAAGTGGAAAGATACACGTGTCTTACTAGTATCAATTCAACAACAAAGAACCATTCTTGTTGTTGCTTCCTAAGTTATTTCTACTATCTTTGAGGACTTACAGATGAAAATTGGCCCTTTTTACTGAAATAGAAAAAAAAAAACAAGTAGCAACCTGTTTAACACCTGTTTTGGAGTGATTCTTGCTTTTCAGACAAAGTGGTCCCTTGTTTCCTCCAATAAGGGTGACTTAGCTGTTGAAAATGGTGACAAGATTCAGCTGGACTCACAGCACTGATTTGGTCATTTCTGCTTAAAATACTGACTTGAACATTTTGGATCACTCCATTGCTTCAGTTACCTTTGGTCCTTGTTCTCCTCTATCACTGTTTTGATACTGTATCAATTTCACTCTCTGATCAGGATTAACTCTCCTGGCTCAAATGCTGGGAGTTGAGAATCTCAGGAAATGAATTCTCCCCTTCGACAGTGCCAGCAGGAGAAGCAGTGCAAGAAGGTGGCTAAATCTCTTGACTCAAAGAAGTTGATTAATTATGAAACTCTTCCAATTGCTCTATCCTGGTCCCTTCCTGTCACCAATAATTAAGAGCTGACAATACAGCTGTTTTCAATGAAAAATTTCACCTGGGAAATTCATATTTCTTTAGAAACATCACTTGAGTATCCATCTTCACAACTTGAAAGAAAACTATAATAATGCCACAGGATGCCTGTGTATAAAATCATGTGAGAAAGTATTAGAAAGTCACAAATAAGTTATAGCAGAAAAATTGTAGGACTTAGAGCAGAAGAGACATAATTTCAAGTTTGATCCTCTCAAACATTATCTGTATCATGTTGAGCAAGTCACTTAAACTCTGGGGTTCTTTATTTCCTCAGCTATAAAAATGGAAATAATAAAACTCCCACTATTTTGTGAACACCTACTATTAATTACCTGTAAGATGGAAATAATCAATAGCTACTACTTACTCTATCTCTCCCATTACCCTCAGAATGCTATTATTGGCTCTCTGCATCCCAGTTTAAGATACAAATGTCTACAAGATTTTCTACAAATTTTATGATTTTACTTTCACAAAAGAACAAAGATAATAGAAAGTTCTTTATTTTTTCCTTAAGTAGGAAAGAGTAAAGTGAAATTCTGGACTGGAACTAAGAAACATGTGCCAGAAATACAATTGGAAGCATCACAGATCTATGTCTTATCCCCGTGAGCCCTCTGCCACCTCTCTCTAGGGGTCACTGTTCACTGCCTGCTCTCTCAGTCCAGTCCCATCTTCACATGTGAATATGTATAAACTGTGTGAAGATCAATTCTGCCAGTACAAGTCTTTGAAAAGATCACACAAATACACACAAAGAGACTCCCATTTTTGTTTACATGATTCTGTATCCTGATAAAACCCCTGCTAAGTGAAATACTCATTTGAAAGAAAAGGGTTGCTTAATTGTTTTTTTTTTCTCATTTTTTAATTTGTGATTAACAATTGGCTGCATGATTGTAAGATTATAGTATATAGTTCCACACCATACTTACCACCAAATTTCTGTGTCCCCACACTTCTTCCTCCCAGAGATAACCACTATAGTTCTCACAAGTCTTAGAAACAGTTTATTTGCTTCTGTTATTTTCTTTTTTGTTATTTTTTGTAAGTGCATGTGTATCAGTTCTCTAGAGTCCACATATGAGTAAAACCATCTGACAGTTGTCTTTTATCTCTTTACTTATTTTGCTAAGCATAATCTCCTCTAGTGCCACCTATTTTGTCTCAAAGGACACAATGTATTTTTTGATTGCAGAGTAGTGTTTATGGAGTACACATCCTGTAACTCCTTTTATCCCATCATTGTTGGGATCAAAGATCACTGCTGATGAGCGTTTAAGCTGCTTCCAATATTTTTCCCTTGTGAGTAATGCAGCAATGAACACAGAGGTACATATGTCCCTTTGAATTAGTGTTTGAGTGTCTTTTGAACAAATGCCTAAGAGTAGTATTGCTAGAACACAAGGTAATTTCATTTCATTTGTTTAAGAACTCTCTATACAGTCCTCCAAGGTAGCTGCACTGGTTTATGGTTGTTTAGTTTTAAAAGTTAAATTTCCAAGGGGCTTGGAACACAGAGTTTACAGAAAGTACAAGGGGAGGGGGCCCAGTGTTGCACCCTGTAAGAGAGAACCTCTGCAGGCTGGTGTCCACAAGTTGGAGTAGCCATGAATTGCAGACATGAGCATCTGGGTGAGGCCATGGCTACAACAGAAGTTACTGGGAGGGTGCGAATGAGGAGCAAAGAGGACATGAATTTGCATCAGAGGAGGACACTTGCAAAATTGGTGGCCAGGGCCAGGTACAGCACTCATCATCCTCACCTGTTTTGGGTTGAATGTTTGTGATTCTCCCTAACCATCAATTTATACTCTTTGATGTGATAGTATTTGGAGGTGGGACTTGTGGGAAGTAACTAGATTTAGGTGAGGTTATGAAGATGGAGTCCCTTGCCCCAATTTAGGGGATAAATGCCCTTCTAAAAGATGGAAGAGACAGCAAAGTTTTTTCTGTGCACACACAAAGCAGAGGTCATGAGAGAGCAGGATGGTGGCCACTTGTAAGCCAGGATGAAGTCCCTCACTAAGAACTGAATCTGCTGGCACTTGGTCCTGGACTCCTGGACTTCAGAACTGTGAAAAATAAATATGTGGTGCTTAAGTTACTAGTGCATGGCATTTTTGTGTAAGAACCTGGGGAGATTAAGACTCTGGCCTCCTAAGCCCCACACAACACAGAGGAAACCCTATGGCCAAAAGATGGAGGAAGGAAGCTGCACCCAGTGGGATGGAAAGCCCTGAATCAACTAGAAGGCATTTTCACTAGTCGGCAGAATGGAGTCTTGGGACAGAAAATGAATTGAGTCATTAAAACTTCATAGAGTTCTATCTCTGTGAAACTGCTTTTGTGGTTAGATGTAATTCCTGCTTTCTATGAGGTGTTTCCACTTGGTTTCTGATAGCTGTCACTACTAAGATTAGCTAGTGCATCTTCTATCTGAACACCCCTACCCCCAACTCATAGTCTGCTGACCCTCTTACATGTGTTTGAGAGTGGAGAGTAGAAATACTTGATGTCCTCGTCTCCATCACTGGGCTGTAGAGGCTCAGGAACTGTCACAAACTTGAAATGCTGACATGAGGAATAGGGGTCCCATAGATAGTTCCTTCTAGGCTATACCCAAGGTCTCAGCTTCTCTTGCATCTATAATCCTGTTGACTCAGGGATAGTGGGTGGGTGGAGGGTAAAGTTTGTTTCTCTCTATTTCTTGACACATAATCCCTTCTCCAGCGTTTGGAAGCAACAGCTCGTCAGAATGGGGTAGTCTGGCACTTTATCTGTTACTTCTAGATTTATTATTTATAGCAAAAATTTATGTCAGGATCCCTTTAGATTTTTAGGGTTGTGGCATTTTATACTGACGCTTTGGAACTGTGAGACTGAAAAGTACGTTCTCTTATCTGGTCTCTGTGTGACTAGTTTTAGCAGTTGACTCTGAAGTTGAAACTCTGCTCTTTTTGTTTCCTTTTGTTTTTCTGTTGATCCATTGTACAGCAGGTAATCTAAAACACGGATTATTAAACATTTTTGTACCTATTGACCCTATCACAATCAGGTGAAAACTATAAACTAGAATTTTGTTGTTATTTTATGATGATACTGATAAAAACAGAGAAGCAGGGAGCAAGATCACAGCACCAAAGCTTTGTTCAGTTGGTAGAAGCCACTTAAATCTGGGTTCCACAGTGTACTATTCTAGCAAGCTGTTTCACTGACCTTTTCCAAGAATGTTTTTAAATGCAGATAATCAAATAGTTAAGATTGAAGATGAACTAGTTTATTCTGACAGCATCAAAAATTATGTAAAACACATCTACAATACGTAGTATTTTCCCATTGACATTATGACACTGAATAGCAGGATTCAGTAGGTCTGATAACCACAGTAGTTGTAAAGATTTGTCAAATACAGTCTGGGAGGTAGTTCAGCTAGTAGAGCCCAGGACTGTGTGAGCCCCCAGTTTCTACTCTTAGCACCACATGTTTCAGAATGCCACTCTGCCCTCTATTTTTCTCTTTAATCACGAGAAGGTAAATGTTTTGGTAGAATCTGGGTTTTACACACATGTGATTTAATGACTCTGGACCACTTTTTTTTTTTATCTAGATAGAAAGAGAGACAAAGACAGAGAGAAGAGACATCAAGGCACTAAATCTCTCTGCATAACTTCTATGGGGTGTCATGGTCTGAACCTCAGCCATACTTCCTAATGCCTTATCTGGTCATATAAATAAATACATCTCAAAAATAGTAAAATAAAATTAAAGAATGAATATAAGTGATCTTTGAAACTTCTGTACCATGATATGACATGATGTGATAGTCTGTGATTTCTTCTGGTAACAAAGTTAGAGGGCAGCCTTGGTAAAAATGAACTAAGTTAGCCAATAGTTGCATTTAGAACTACAGTCATATGCTCTGGCAATCAGCCAGACAAAAGATGGGTTCCGGGTCCACTGACGAAAATAAAGGAGTCTGTTTAAGTTGTGCAACTGGAAAAATTGACCCAATCCTTTCACATCTCCTCCCTGGGAAGATTTTCTCTATTCTTGAACATGCACCACAGGTGAGAGAAAATGGAGCATCAGTGATAATTTTGAACTGGAAATTTTCCAACATAATCACAATCATTAGGCAATAAAGGGCATGAAAAACATAAGAGATATCCCTGGTTTTGAAGTATGTTCTGCTACACACATCCTGAAATTCAATATAAGAATGTTTCTCAAGGATCAGATAGTGGTTTCCCTCATTGAAAACACATGCTACAAAGCTCAAGGACCCAGGTTCAAGTTTGCAGTTCCCACCTGAAGAGGAGAAGCTTCACATGGTAAAGCAATGCTGAAAATATCTCTCTCTTTTGCCCTCTATATCCTTTTACTCTCTCAATATCTCTGCCCTATTAAATAAAAAATTAAATTAAAAGCTTATGTTAAAAATGTTTATTAGGCCAGTGTAATGGTTATGCAAAAGAAAATTATGTTTGGAGCTCTGAAACTCCATATTCAATACCCAGAATCACAGTAAGCTAGAGCATAGCTCTGGTAAAACAAATAAAGGTTATCTGGTTAAATAACCTTAAGTTTGAGAAATTCTGCATCCTAACATCTCTTCTTAGTAATTCATGGCATAGTAGGCTTGCTACAAAATTTATAAGCAAAGGAGCCTGTTTACTTTGTTCAGGTTAGTGATTTCCCACCCTCATTTGCATTGGAATCTTCTTAAAACCTTGAAAATACTTTAAATAGTTTCCTTCTCAGAGATTCTGATTCAGCTGACCTGTAGTATGGAAGTTTAAAAGATGTCCTCAGATTAAGGGGTCCTGGCTTGAAAACTTATTCCCTCCTAGACTTTCTATTCATTTATTGTGATTGCTGCAACAGAATACCACAGCTGGGTGGCTTAAAGAAACAGAAATGTACTATCCACAGTTCTGTAGGCTGGAAGTCTAAAATTATGATATTGGAAGGACTGTAACAGTATAGAATCTGTTCTGTGTTTCTCTCTTATCTTCAGCTGGTTGACAACATTCTTTGCTCCACATAAGCATCAGGCACATCTCTGCTTCAGCCTTCACTTGTCCTTGTTTCTGTCTCTCTATTCTAAGGACACCATTCATATTGGTACTTCTTCAACTAATATGACATCCTCTTAGTGAACTTTTATACTCAAAGAATCTATTTCCAAATTAGGTCACATTCTCATGTCCCTGGGTTAGGATTTCAGCACATCTTTGGGGAAGGGTAGTAGGCCCTTATAGCTGACCTTTGGCAAGAATTCTTGGAGCACACTTTGAGAAATGTTGTCCACTAGAATTAAAAGTTGTAAGCAATGTAACCCTCTGGTAGAACAATTATAAAACAGTCCTTACAGCTCCTATTCCCTGGTATCTGAACAATCTGGATTGCAGAAAATAAATTTTGGGGCTACAGAATGTTGAAGAATGTATGAAGACAATTTTGGTTTTAGTGTAGTAGTTGAGCTGAAGCCATTGTTTCTGACCCAGAGAGCTTGGCAGACAGATTGTCAGTTGTGACCACACCTCCTCTGGACAAGAAATAGCTCCTCTCAACTGTGTGTCCCTGTGTGTGGGACTGCAGCAGGCCTATGGCCACACATACAAAAATCGTGACAAGTCATTCAGGTATATGTTTGAAAGAATAACACATTAATACACCAAAGGACCAGGGTTAAAACCCCTTGTGACCATGCGCAGGGGAAGCTTCACCAATGGTGCAGCAGTGCTACAGGTGTTTTCTCTCTGTGTCTCTATCAAAAAATGGCCACCATGAATGCTGGTGCTAAGTAGGCCTCTAGTAATAAGCATAACTAGTGGAAAGAAGAGAAAAAGAAAGAAAAGAAGGAGAGAAGGAAGGAAAGGAGGAATAAGAGAAGGGAGGAAGAAGGGGAAAAGAGAAGGAAAGAAAGATGGAGAGAGAAAAGAAAGGATGGAGGGAAGGAAAGAAGGAAGGAAGGAGGGAGGGGAGGGAGCAAAGAAAGAAGGAGGAGAGTAGGGAGAGAAGGAAGGGAAGAAAGAAAGAAAGGAAGGAAGGAAGGAAGGAAGGAAGGAAGGAAGGAAGGAAGGAAGAAAGAAAGATAAGGTCTCAAATATGCCTGGTCTGCACAACCCCTGAAATTGTTATCAAGTCTGTGAGGACCCTGATTCTAGTTCTTACACAATATTTCAATGGAGGGTTTTATTATCTGGGCAGCAGCAGTTCCAGGGAAAGACTGAATTCAGATTGAAAGTCAGGTTCTGAGGCCTCTGCTCCCTCCATGCTGCACAATCACAGGATTGCTGTGAGTGTTAAACCAAAAACTGCAGGTAAAAGAGCTTGTAAATTATAAATTGGGAAAAGAACAGAATCATTACAGAGGATGCTGGAGCCAGTTTAAATGTGGGTATCATTATTAAGGAGCATAAAGCTGATTATCAGCATTGGCTCTGGCCAAGCATTATGAAATTGGGTTTCTGGCTGACAGCTTACCCACTTCCCATTCTGTGACTTTTCTCTCTGTAAATCTTACCTGCCCTTGCTAAATGCAGTTCTGTGGTTGACCTGCTAATTTTAGTTTGTGCAGTTCTGGCTATATAAAATGGAACTGCTGATTTCAACAGCCTTGTTATTAGGGTCAGAGGAGGGCTCTGGTTAGGAACCTGGAGGAAGCTTCTCCTTCCTGTAATCAGAAGACCAAGCTGAAGCAGGGGCTGCAGGGGTGGGGGAGGGCACCTGCTGGGTGTCCTGCTTGCTCTTGGAGAGCTCTCTTTGATGACCAGCCCCAGAGAATACTTCTGGATTCTGGCAGAAGAGGTCTTGAGGGATTTGAAGACTCTGGGATATGGCCAGAAGTAGAGTAGACATGGCTGTCAGGCAGGGAGCCATGCCTTCTCTCAGGACTGGGTGCTTGAAGTATGTTGGGGTAGATGTTCACTGGGAAACAAGATAAAAAGAGAGGAGGGTAGCATAGTGGAGAACATATTAGACTCTTAAGTATGAGGTTACAAGTTCATTCCCAGTATCACATGTGCCAGAGTGATATTTTGTTTTTTTCTCTCTTTAAGTTCTCCTCCTCGTCCTCCTTCTTCTCTCTCTCTTATATTAATAAATGCTTATTTTTCTAAATAGAGAAGGTAGACATTATATCTGGAATATCTTGAAAACATTCAAAAGCCAAATTCTATCTCAAAATTATTTATTTATTTATGTATTTATTTACCTCTAGGGTTGTCACTGATGCTAGCATGATGCTAACCGGACTTCTCTGGATAGATAACCCCACCAATATGTCCTGGAGCTCTGATTCCCCAGAGCCCTTCCCAACTAGGGAAAGAGAAAAACAGGCTGGGAGTATGTTCAACCTATCAACACCCATGTTCATCTGAGAAGCAATTATAGAAGCCAGACCTTCAACCCTCTGCATCCCACAATGACCTTGGGTCCCAGAGGGTTAAATAATAGGAAAAGTCCCAGAGGGTTAAATAATAGGAAAGCTATCAGGGGAGGGGATGGAATACAAAGTTCTGGTGGTGGTAATTGTGTAGAGTTGTACCCCTCTTATCCTATGGTTTAGTCAATGTTTCCTTTTTATAAATAAAATATTTTTTAAAAAGGTGCTGTTACATCTCATAATGGGGAATCTACATTAACTTAGAACTGAAGGAATGATTTCAATCCAAACCAATTAGAACTACTCTCATGTTTCTGATCCTGAAAAGGCATACAAATATCTATTAGAAAGAGAGAAAGTTATAGTGTCAAATGACTGCTCCCATGCCATGAAGCAGTCAGTCAGCTATTTGTTCAGAAAATTGAGGAAGATAACCCCCAGAGTGTGAAGACTCAGCAGTACTTTGGAAAGAGCTTTATCCAACTTCCACGGCCAAGGAACAACCTGAATGGGTCTACACATTCACTGAGAGCCAGGAAGGAAAAGAGGAGCCCTGGGCTTATAAGACAGAGAGGGTCCAAGTACAGAGAACTTTCCGTCAGTTACTGCCAATGAGATCTGTTCCAGATTCTTAGCATGGGGGCCCTGGAGAATGGCATCAGCCTGAGCCTCAGTTTGCACTAACCAGTTCTGAATTCTAAGGGAGTATGACTTATTTCAGTTTGCCTAATTTCATTTTGATAAAACAACTTGACATTTTCATAAATTCCTAAGTGAAAGAATTATGTGTATATAGCTTAGTTGAACCTGACCTGGGTAGATGTCACTATCAGATTAAGATTCTGGTGCCTACAAAATTGGTTAACCAGGTCAGAATTTTCCCTTCAAGAATGTCATCACAGACTGACTCATTTACTCATTTCTCCTGAAGAGACCTAGTTAACATGATAATGGGGTTAAAGTGAGCTTAAACATATGTTTATGCCAATTGGGGGACATAAGGAAGGCTTTACAAAGGAGTGGGTAAAGGAGACTGCTCTTTAAAAGGGAGTAGAGAGAGGCTGGAATGGTGGCAGAGTGGGTTGGGCCTATTTTCTCCATACCTAAGGCCCTGGAACATAAAAGATAGAGACAGGTGGAATCTAATGGGTGATGAAGAAGTGTATTGTTATCTCTCTCCTCCCTTATTCCATCTCATAGAAATAATCAAAAGAAAAACTAGACTAGTGTGATTCACTGGTGGATTGCATATTTGAGGTTGAGGTCTTTTATTTGATCCTTGATAATGCATTAAAAAGAAAGAGAAAAGTAGGAATTTGACCTGTGTGGATGAGCTCATGTGCAGAGAATGCTGTGAATGCCAGCAAAGATGGAAGGATGGTGGTGGATTAGAGAGACTCATGTGGTCTGGAGGCACCAACAGGGAACTGATCAAAGGGTAGGAAGAAGTGATGGGAGGATTTGAAGTGATGCCTGTTTTGTTGATTACTTTTCTTCTAGTGGAAGAGTATAATTTGAGTTCTTGCCTCAGAGAGTACTGGGAATCATCCATAGATGTAGGGCAGACTTATGGGGCCAGAATTCCCAGGACAGCCATCCGAGACATCCTGCCTTGCTTAGCAGCCTTTTCTATGATACAATGGAAATGACACCCCCTTAACCCTATTTGCATCCTCTGTATTCACATGTTTTCCCTGCTCTGCCAGCAAAACGGCATAATATTTTTCTGGATTTGCACTGGGAGAATGCCTTACACTTCGAAACTTCTGAGTACTATCATTTCTACAAGTTCATGGAAGAAAGCTAAAAGAATCAAAATCAGTAAGTGAGTGAGTGCTCTGTTCTGGGGAATTCAGGAACCTAGAGTTCTCAACCTATTCTGTGTTCATAACTTTGGTGCCTATTTTACCTGACTGAGGAGAAGACTGGGCATGGTAGTGAGGAAGAGGTTTTTTTTAGTCTGGAAAGTTAGTGTCTCTGTCCTTTACTTCTAATGATGGGGGTAAACTTGACTGCTCCAAGGCATGGCCCATGCAAGCTCAGACACGGCCAGGTTAGGGTTAGGGTTAGGGTTAGGGTTAGGGTTAGGGTTAGGGTTAGGGTTAGGGTTAGGGTTAGGGTTAGGGTTAAGGCTAGGGTTAGGGTTAGGGTTAAGGCTAGGGTTAGGGTTAGGGCTAGGGCTAGGGTTACCTGAAATCCACATTGATATGACTTAGTGCCCATGTCTATTCATACTTTCCACAGTATCCTGTGTAGATATTGTGTTCCTATCAGTGCTAACCCACATTCCTTGTTCATAGCTGGGAATAATTTAGGCTACACTAATTCACTGAACCATCTTCCCTCTATTTCTTATCATGTTTTTCCACCCTCTCTTTCTAGAGTGGTATAGCTTCTTCCATTGCTATTTTACTTTTTATTCAAGTCTTGTAGATATTAATAAGTGGGTTTACAATGTTGGTCCTCATTATATGTCTAATGATATTTAGGCAGTTCTTTTACAAGTTTGGATGTTTCATATCTATGTGGTAATTGCTGGTTTCTCTTTATGATGACCAAATGGTCATTCATAATGTGTGCTGACCTCCTCCTTTCAGCAGCTTTTATAAATCTTTACTTTTTCTGACAATGTAGGACTCAACCTGACTTTCCCTGGGATGTTGATCTTACAAATATGTCTTGGATTCTCATAGCCCCAGAGTCCTGTAGGAAAACACAGAAACAGGCTGGGATATGGATAGGCCTGTCAATGTCCATGTCTAGCAGAGAAGCAATTCAGAAGCCAGACCTCCCACCTTCTGCACTTTGTAAAGATGTTTGTTCCATACTCCTAGAGGGATAAAGGACAGAGAACATTACAATGGAGAGTATGGGCTATGACACTTTGGTAGTAGGAATTACATGAAATTTTACCTTTATCTCAGAATCTTGTTGGTCATTATTAAGTCACTTATAAAAAAATAAAAGAATGCTGTGTTAGCAGCTTCCCAAAATAGCTAATTCATCACAGCCTAGATTGCTTGATTTATCCCAACTGTGTGCGTATGGATCAAACTGTAGGAAGGGGCATTCTCCACATCCCAGGTAGAGGAAGGAGCTGGTGGAAAAATGCTAAGTAGAAATGGAAGAGCTATGTCTTTGTTTATATCTCTGGACTTTAAGAATTAGAGGTCATTCAGTCATGTCAGACTAACCTCTGGAACCACACATTTTGGGGCAAATGGAAGCTTAAAAGAGTGTGAGTCACTTTTTCTCCTTTTCATTTTCCTAATAGAGGGAAAAAAATCCCTCAAAGAAATCCAAGTAGCGGAAATGATTGCTTAATTGCAACCCTGGTCTGTTGTTACAATGTTTCCCAGCTGCTCTTACTATTTATTTCCCCCTCAATACCTGCTTACTTTCCTGTGGGAAAGGGTGCTCAGTAAAAATGTTGCTGAAGAAAGGTCACTTACAGGAGTGACAGGAATGCAGTCTGCATGGAGATGCCACTGGAAGTCTCCACCCCTGAAGGACAGACTACTTGCTCAGTATTGGCTGATAGAGCCTGACTCCTTTAATTAGCTTGCCTCTCAGCTCCAGGGGAGGGCCTGCCATAGCCTTTGCTCTCTGCCCCCCTCCCCTCCCCATGTCCCCACAGACTCAGATTGCTCAAGGTAGACAACTAAGTCAAATGTCTGAAAAAGCCTAGCTTTATGGCATTTCCCAGCAACTGTGTGACAAGTTAAGGTTAACTTAAATCTATCTATCTGTCTGTCTATCTATCTGTCTGTCTATCTATCTGTCTATCAATAAGTGAGTCATCAGCATGATGTCATCTGTGTCTCAACCTGTTTCCATTAATTTTGACTGTGTAAGCACATAAAATACAAGAATTAAGTGAAACACATCTGTCCAGCTGGACACATGCATGTGAGTGCACACAAGCACACATACACAAACACACACACACACACACACACACACACCAACTGTGCCCAGGCATATGTAAAACGTCCTATTAGTGGAACAACTGGATGTGGAGAGGGAAGACTTTTTTTAAGCAGCTTTAATGAAGGTGACCTTTGGATGGAGCTATGCAGGCCACAGAGAATGGAAAGGAATGCAAGACCTTGGCATGCTTCTCTCTGGAAGCATGGCAGGGTTTACACAATTAAGTTTAATAATGCCTTGCTCTGCTTTCACTGAATGTTCCCTCAGGTGAAGCCTGGTTTTCTCTCCCTAGGCCTTCCACAGGATCTTATCCTGTTGCTCTGAGCCCTAGTGGCATCTTGTTAAGCTGTTTGGAAGCCACCAGAATGGCCCAAGGTCTGCTTTGCTGGCATTTTTGGGGTATTCTGTTTCCCTGCACAGGAGGACTTAATAGGGTTTCACTGTGTCTTAAGGGATAGCTCTGTCTAGAGCATAGTCTAGGGGGAACCTGGTGTTGAGGTCATAATAGTAGAGCTGGAGTTCCAGAGCTCCTTCTGGCTTCATGTTTTCCCATGAAAATTGGAATGGTATGGCTGCAAAAGTAACTCACTTGGATAGTGTGCTTCTTTGCTGTATGCATGACCCAGATTGGAGCCAAGTCCCACCACACTAAAAGAAGTTTTGATGCTTTGGTTTCTCTCCATCTCTACCTTTCTATTTCTTTTTCTCTCTTTCTTTTCCTTTTTAAATTACTAACAGGGTTATCACTAGGGCTCAGCATTTGCACAATCAATCCACTGCTCCTGGTGGCCATTTTCCCCTTTTATTTGCTAGGACAGAGAGAAATTGAGAGGGGATGGGGGGATACAGAGAAAGAAAGATACCTGCAGACTTGCTTCACTGCTTAGGAAACACTGCTCCAGAATGCCTTCTACTCTTCTCTCTGTCTCTATTAGAAAGAAAAAAATAAATAAACAGAAAAATGGCCACCAGTAGTGGAATTGACATATAGTCGACAGGCCCTAGCAATAACACTGGTTACAAAAACAGACAATAAAAAAATGGGAATATGAAAACTTGCTAGCCTTAGAGCTGTCACATGTGGTGCACAGGCTGGGAACTCACAAGCTCAGGACTCCAGAGGTGGGTACATGTGCTGTCCATGGAGGCCCTGGAGTTGCACAGAACAGAGGCCCTGCCTACTTCCCATCTCTATTGGGCATGGAAAGTGTTATTCCATTCATCAGTGTGCCTCCTATCCATTGTTTCTGACTGATTTTCCTAGCCTGTAAGTTACCTGAATGGAATATAGACTCATTTTCTTCTCTTTGTCACATCCTCTGTCTAGTCTCTGTTGATCAAACTTACATTCCTGAAATATGAATCTTGTGATTTCCAAAATGAAGATATGTGGGGGGATTTCCAGTGGCTTTGGCTTTGCAGAGTTGGAAAAGCAGTAACTTTATAGAAGGCCTTGAAGGAAGCAGTGTGCAGAATGTGGAGATGAGCTGAATTCATCTTTAGTTAAGGATCAAACAGGCCACAGGAAAAATGAGCAGATTCCACTTGACAGGCATTGGATGGATCTGCTAATGACTGCATCCTAACACACACCATTATCTGCTGTATCTGAGGCCTGGGGCACCAAAACAAATAAGAATGTTAACACTCACTTTAACCATTTGTTTTCTGTTCACCCCTCAATCACCCTTGGTGCTTCACTCCTTCCTTCTCCAGCTGTCAACACAACCCATAACAGCTGGACAGGCAGCAGCTTGTCTGGAAGGAGGCTGACCAGTCAGGAAGCTGCTCCTACTCTGACTAGGTGGTGCTAAGTGGTCAATTATCCCCCACTGAGAATCCAAGGGGACAGCCCAGTGTCCATGGAGTGGAAACAAAGCACTTTTAGGAACAGAAGAAAGTTCTGGGGACATTCAGCCTGGAGAAGAGTCAACTCTGGGAAGAGAGAGCAGTGCTTCCCTACCAAACTACAGAATTACCCAGGGGCTTTTTAAAAAATACTTATTTATTTTCCCTTTTGTTGCCCTTGTTGCTTTATTGTTGTAGTTATTGATGTCATCCTTGTTAGGTAGGACAAAGAGAAATGGAGAGAGGAGGGGAAGACAGACAGGGGGAGAGAAAGATAGACACCTGCAGACCTGCTTCACCACCTGTGAAGCGACTCTTCTGCAGGTGGGGAGCAGGGGCTGGAATCCGGATCCTTACTCCTGTCCTTGCACTTTGTGCCACTTGCGCTTAACCTGCAGCGCTACTGCCAGACTCCCACCTTTTGGAAATGAAGATTCTGGGCTTCCATTCCCAGAAACCATGATTCATCAAGTAAAGATGTAGGAAGTGAGTCTTTGTTAAAAAAAATAAACACTTAATTTTTGGATACGTTTAGATTTACAGAAAAACTGAGAAAAAAAAAAAAAGAACACTTGTATTTTAATTCATTTAGATTTTTTCCACCAGTTATTGCTGGGGCCCGGTGACAACATGACAAATCCACTGTTATAGGTGGCTATTTTCTTTAATTATAATATAGACAGAGATGAATAGGATGGGAGAGAGGGAGAGATAGAAAAAGATACCTGAATCCTGCTCTGTAGTTATAAAGCTTTCCCTTCTGCATTTGGAGACTGGGAGCTCAAACATGGATCCTTCTTCATGGTAATGTATGCTCTCTACCAGGTACACCACCACCCAGCCCTTGATCAATTTAGATTTTAAAGTGTGTGTGTATGTGTGTGTGTGTGTGTTAGCTGGATGATTTATGACCAAGTGAATGCTACTGTAACACTGTCACCACAATATGGTGAGAAAACAGAATTTGGCTTGTTTCCAGAAGTTTTCCAGTGGCTCTACTTTTCCTTCCCACTCAAAGTTGCACACTTAGCATGCATCCCCAATGTGTTGCATTTCTCACCCCTAATGTTAGTGTATTCTTGAAAATTTAATAAATGTACATATTCTTCTGGGTCTGCTTTCTTGTACTTGGTGATATTTATCTCTGTTGTTGTGTGCAGTTATAGTATTCTCTCTTTCACTGCTCTGTCCATGCACACTGCACTAGCTAATCAGTAGTCTCTAGGGTCAGGTGGATATTTGAATCTAAATTGATTACAATTAAATGAAGTTAAAGTTCATTTTCTCTTTTACCTTAGTCATATTGCAAGCACACAATAACCACAAGAGACAAGTGGCTACCATATTGGACACAACAGAGCAGAAAGTTTCCATTATCACAGAAAGTACTTTCCATTATCACTGTTCTGCTCTTGAAGGTTCCATTTTCTGAATATATGACATTTTGCCTATTTTACAGTTGATAGACATTTTGTTCATTTGCAGCTTTTGGTTTTGTGAATAATGCTTCCAAGAACAATTTTTACTAGTAGTTTTATTTATTCCTTTTCTATAAAGCATCCAAGAGCTTCAAGAGGCTTCACAGATCTAGGAACAGAAACTAGGAGGACAAGGAGGACCAACCACAGAGGACATCTTTTCAGTGGTCTCTTGGTGCATGTGTATCAGTATTTATTGGGTGTGTGTCTATTGAGAATGAGAATAGGGTCATGGTTTCAGCTCTGGTTGGTAAGGCTACAGTTTTATTTAGTGATCTATTAATTTATACTCCATAGTCTCTTTTTAAAAGCTCCTGGATAATTTTGAAGATTGACTGGGCATGGAGAGTCAGTGCTTGATTTTTCCTAGGAGCGGTTTTAATATAAGATTTATGTATTTAATTTTGATATATATATATATATATAAATATATAGATACATTATAGATAGAGAGAGAGAGATTGATAGATAGGACACTGTTTTGAAATATGTGATGTTTGGAATTGAGAAGGAGTATGTTCTACCTACCGAGTCACCGCCCTGGTCATTGTGTCTTTACATGAGAAAGTATTTTATTATTGACTCAAATTGTGTAGTATGGAACTCCTTTGAGAAATACCACATCAGTCAGTGAATTTACTGCATTTAGATGATGTATTAAAGTTGATGCTGCACTAACAGAGTGACTCTAAAACGACTTCCTGGACTTAGTAGGAAGCCTTTCTTAAGTGATGTAGGAACTCCTTTCTAACTGTTGAAGTCTCTAATTTTAGGCCTTTACATAGCCATGTTTTCTTGGATACATGCTGTACAGTGAAATTCTTCATCATTAGGTAACAGGAGAGAGAAAGGAATGGTGTCAGGGACCAATATTAAACAAAATTGGATTGTTAACCCTGGACTGATTGAATCAGTTGTCTTTATGATTAGTGGACTCTGTTGCTCACTTAAGTCCACTCTTCCTACCTGAGCTCTTGGGAGAATGGGAATGACCACTAGCTCAATGTCACTCTTTGCAGACGTTTAATGCCCTCTTTATTTTTACTTTGATGACTATTGGATATACGTTTATTACTGTGTCTCAGATCATTGTTGGAAGCAGAAGTAGCATAAGCCCTAACACTGGAGAAAATACCCTTCCTCCAGTATTACCTAGCAGTCTGTTTTTTTTTTTTTTAATTTTTTATTTAAGAAAGGATTAGTGAACAAAGGCATAAGGTAGGAGGGGTACAACTCCACACAATTCCCACCACCCAATCAGCAGTCTGTTTTTATCTGTCTCCAAGCAACCTCTTTCCATCAATTCCTCTTTATCTTTGTGTAATTCCCTTTTGCCTTTGAGGACATTGAAAATAAAGGGATTTCTTCATGTCTTGAGGGGAATAATTCTCTTGCCCAGACACTGAAGAGTCTGCCCTTGAGGAATGCAATTGCTGCTTTGTGACACCTGGAAAGACTGTTTGTTTCTTGACAGAATGCTGTTAGGATTTGGGTAAAGGTCTTACATGTACCCAGGTATGTATAAGTGATGAGATTTCAAAGGGAAAAGGGAAAGTAGGAAGACAGGGTAACTGACTCTAGACCAGACCCAGGAGTATCAACCTCATCTGCTCCATTAGGGTCTGCTCTGGATTTCCAGCCAATTCACAGATAATTCTTCCAGTTATTTCCAGGTAAATGATACCCAACTAATCAGGTGTGGGTGTTGTTACAATTGAAGCAACATATAGATGGATCATAGTGCTTATGGAAAGATGTATTAGCACTCTAGCACCACACAGTCAGAGCTAAAGGAGGAGTCAGGCTTTTCCCACCTCATTTTGGGAGGGAAGGGACTGATTGAATCATCAGAAACCCCCATAGAGGTATCCTTGGAACTTCTGGATAGTTTGAAGCACCTTCATGTCACTTAAAAAGATTATTTTAGAAGGTTGCTGAAAGAAGGTGCCCAAAGGAACACTTGAGACAGAACCTAGAGCCAATGCCACTTTCTCTCTATGGTTTTCAGTCTGTCACCCTCTTTCTTACTCCATTTGGTTTCTCTGAAAGTTCAGGAACAAAGATAATCAAAGGGGTATTTCTGAAGAACAACCTATGCTCCAAGAGACACACTAGGCTTAACTGGCTAGTACCCAAAGGATGTTCTGAAAATGAGAAATGTCGAGGATTATTATCTATCAAATGTCACATAAAATATGTTCATGTTCCCATTATGGATGTGTGTGTTGCATACTTGCTCAACTGAGTGTGACCCGTTTGGCGGTTTTAATTACAAATATCAATAAAACTGGTTGATATTTATGGGCACAGACCCTTCAGATCAGGGAGAAGGAAGTTAATTGTGTAAGACAGTGCTGTGATTGAACTCTGAGGAAGACGTGGGCCCTTGCTCACCGGGTGCAATTCTGAGACAGCTCCAGTCTCCCTGTGTTAATTAAATGTGATGAAATGAATATTAACTTGTAATAGGAATCAATGACTAGGCTTACTTGATGGTTGGCGTAGAGGCTGCCATGGGGGTTGTGGTGGATGGACGCAATGTTGCAGTAACATCACCAAGGGGCTCCTAAACTTGCTCAGCTCAGACTGGACTGCCTGGGGTTTGTAGAGTGCAGGGAACAGAACAGCTGATGTAGTGACAAAATTCATGCTGACCGCAGAGGCATAGAACTAGTGTGTGTCCTTAGGTTTTATTTACTGGTCCTCAGTTAGTCTTTTTCTTCTCCTTTTAAGTTAATTAATTTGTGAAAATAAGAGTATTCAGAGCTATAGTATGCATATCTGATGTAAAATGAGTGAGAGGGTTCACTTCCTAATGGGGGTGTCTCAGAAAATATTTATTTCCTTTTGCAATGCCAGGGCTCTCAATACCAGAAGTCTGTATTCCCCCTATTCTACAGAGAAATGGAACCAAATAGGACACCCCCCAATACACACACACAGAAAGACATTTATTGTATGTATGGTATTGACTTATATGTGATTTGGAGACTTGAGAAATGGATTTACTGTCTTCAATATGGAGACCCAGTAAAGTTCATTATGGTTTCAAAGGCCCAAAATATTGAAGGCAGAAGACCATTGTCCCAGTTTAGCAGTTTCAGAGGGAGGGAGAGGAAGAAGGAGGGATAAAGGAATGAGGGGAGTGAGAGAGAGAGAGGGAGGGAGAAAGAGAGAAAGAGAGAGAGAGAGGGAGAGAGATAAAGAGATTCCTTTCTCTAGTTTTATATTCCATTCAGGTCCTTAATAGGTTAAATGAAACTCACACATATAGGGAAGTGTGGTCCCCTTTATCAAAATTCTAGTCTCTTCTGAATTTGTAGCTTCATAGACACATCTAGAAACAATGTTTATTCACGTACCAGAGCATCTTCTGACCTAGTTAGTGGACACATAAACTTAACTGTTCTTCCATCCCTTTCAGGTGTCTGTGGGCAGAGGTCAATTCTGAAGTCTCTAGGAATCTGGGTGCTAAGACACTGACAGGATGGCTCTCAAGGTACCTCTCCTCAACCTCATTGCCAAAGGAACAGAAAGATATCTGAGGAAGTGACTGCTGACCAGCCAAGGGCTCAGTGTGGTTGCCTAAGTGAGAAGAAAGCTGTCCCCTGACTTAGAGGCCATAGTTCTTTGCACTCTGCTCCAGGAAACTCACCTTTTCTGTCCACAGCAGGAGAGTTACAACTCATGTTTGTTTGTTAGGTCACTGGAGACAAAACTCCTTGAGAGACATGTCTTAAGAAACAGAGCAAGATGATACAGCACAAAGCTTTATTTTTAAATAAATTTATTGGTGGAGGGTTTTATGACTCACAGTATAGTTGTTGACACATGGGTAAAATTTCTCATCTCACTATGATAGATAACTGAAAAACTATCCACCTCCAGCCTTGTTTTCCTTGCTCAGTTTTTTTGCTTCTGTGCAATACACCAAACCCAGTTCAAGTTATACTTTGTGTTTCCCCTTTCTGTTCTTAGTTATTTTTCTTTTATTAGTTATTTAATATTAATTTATGAAACCATAAGATAACATGGATAAAATTCTACTACATTTTCACCACTAGAGTTCTGTGTCCCAATTCCTTCCATTGGAAACTATAGAGCTTCTTCCAAGGTCACATATATGAAGATAAGGCAGAACCATAGATGGAATATAACCATAGATAGAATCTATGGTTCTGCCTTATCTTCTTTCTAAGTCTGCTTACATCTACATCTATTACTACTTTCCACTGTATTTCATTTTTGCCTCTTCTCTCTAAGGGTCCTGATGGAACTGGGTGTAATTCACAACCCTCTGGTCATCTTCCACTAACATTTCTTCCCCTCTGAGAGTAGGAACCACAATTCTTTTTGAGATGCAGAAGGGGGGAGTTCCATCTCCTATAATTGCTTCTCTCCACAGGAAGTGAGTATTAGCAGGTTGATCCATACCCCTAGCCTTTTTCTATTTTTCTCTGTTGAAGTAGGGCTCTAGAGAGGTGAGGTTCCAGGACACATTAATGAGGTTATCTGCCTAGAGAGTTCAGGATGGAATCATAGTAGCATCTGCAACTTGGTGGCAGATTATTGATGTTGGAAAGTTGACATTTCAGGCTTGGTGTCTCTGGATATAACCTAAAACAAAAAGGAATGGCAGTATAATGTGATATGTTGGGTTGGCACTGGTTGCGCTGATTTTGTTGAGGTCAGCATAACAGGGTAAGGGATTGAGAGGACAGGCATCAAGAACTACAAACAACGTCCCAGAGGTTCCAAGAGTGGAAGAAATATGGATTTTTAAAAAATATTTATTTTATTTATTTATTCCCTTTTGTTGCCCTTGTTGTTTTATTGTTGTAGTTATTATTGTTGTTGTCGTTGTTGGATAGGACAGAGAGAAATGGAGAGAGGAGGGGAAGACAGAGAGGAGGAGAGAAAGATAGACACCTGCAGACCTGCTTCACCGCCTGTGAAGCGACTCCCCTGCAGGTGGGGAGCCGGGTTCAAACCAGGATCCTTATGCCGGTCCTTGTGCTTTGTGCCACCTGCGCTTAACCCGCTGCGCTACAGCCCGACTCCCAGAAATATGGATTTTAAAGAGAACGAGAAAGGTTTCTTTTAGTTTTAGAGTTTAAAAATGCAATAGATAATTATTGTATAACCAAGTTTTTTGAGAGCTTGCTTTTCTTTGAAAATCCTACAGTTGGGATTTACTTTACTATGCTCAACCTCATCATGATTTATGTCATTTAATAATATATATGAACAACAACATCTTGGATATAGATAGGACCAAATGATTCTTATATATCTGTTATTTTTTTATTCAGTACCATCTATGAGTAAGATCATTCCACATTCATCTTTCTCTTTCAGGCATATCTCACTTAACATGATTTCTTCAAGCTCCGAGATGACTTTATAATTTTTTCTATTTATAAAAAGAAAACACTGACAAAAAACATAGGATAAGAGGTATACAACTCCACACAGTTCCCACCACCAGAACCCTGTATCAGCTCCCTCCCCTGATACCTTTCCTATTCTTTATCCTTCTGGGAGTATGGACCTAGGGTCATTATGGAGGGCAAAAGATGGAAGGTCTGGCTTCTGTAATAGCTTACCCATTGAGCATGGGCTTTGGCAGATAGATCCACACACCCAGCCTGTCCCCCTCATTTCCTAGTGGGACAGAGTTCTAGTGAAAAGTGGGGCTCCAAGACACATTGATGGGGTCGTCTGCCCAGAAAGTCCAGTTGGCATCATGTTCACATCTGGAACCTGGTGACTGAAAAAAAAGTTAACATATAGAGTCAAAAAATTATTGACTAATTGTGAGTCAGGTAATAGTACAGTGGGTTAAGTGCAGGTGGCCCAAAGCACAAGGACAGCATAAAGATCCCAGTTCGAGCCCCCAGCTCCTAACCTGCAGGGGAGACACTTCACAAGCAGTGAAGCAGGTCTGCAAGTGTCTATTTTTCTTTCCCCCTCTCTGTCATCCCTTCCTCTCTCAATTTCTCTCTGTCCTATCCAACAGTGATGACAACTATAATAATAATTACATCAATAATAAAACAACAATTGCAACAAAGGGAAGAAATAAATAAATATAAAAAAGAAAAAAATGTTGACTAATCATGAATAATGTGAGCTCAGATCTACAGGGATTCAGAGGTCAGATAGGAGCCTATCTGTATATGTGCCCTGGCTCAGATCAAATCTATGGGGTTTATAGTCAACAATATTTATACATCTTTCCCATATTTGGGAGCTACTCTCTTCCCTGATCCAGCTTTCTGGTCTTTTTTCCAGTCATGACATCATCTCTCCAGAGAATAACTTAGGTCCACCTGCATATCAGATGTCAGGCTCAGGGAAAACAAACAATCTAGTATAGTCATGGGCTCTTTGGAATATAACTAAAATAGAACTACTATCTACAAAACAAACCCCCCCCAACTCTTTATATGAACTTTTCCAGCCTTTAGGTTCATGATTTTATCATTCTTAACAAGTGACTATTATTCCGTTGTATATATACCACAACTTCTTCTGTTGTTGGACAAATGGGTTGCATGCAGGTGTGCATAGATCACTTTGGACAGGTGTGATTGTGTCTTTTGGATATATTTCCAGGAGAGGAAGTGTTAGGCATAAGATATGTCCATGTCTAGCATTCTAAGAATTTCCCAGACTGCTCTCTATAGAGGTTGAACCAGTTTGCATTCCCATCAGAATACAGAAGGATTCTTTTACTCCCACAACCTCCCAGACATTTGTTGTTACTTCCTTTCTGATGTATAACATTCTCTCAGGAGTAAAAGAGGTATTTAATTATTGTCTTTATTTGTATTTCTCTGTTAATTAATATCTTTGAGCACTTTTTTCATATTTTTTTGGCCTTTTGAATCTCTGGTGAATATTTTGAATCTCTGGTGAATATTCTCTTATCCCCACTTTTGGATGGGGTCATCTGTTGTTATTTCTGCTGAGTTTGGTGAATGCATTTTTTTCTTTTCCTTTCTCTTCTTTCTTTTTTGTTTTGTCTCCAGAGTTATTGCTGGGGCTTAATGCTCAATCCACTACTCCAAGTAGCCATTCCTGCCCCCTCATTTTATTAGATAGGACAGAAAGAAATGAGAGGGGAGGTGAAAAAAGAGAAGAAGAGAGAAAGATAGACACATACAGACCTGCTTCACCACTCTTGAAGCTTCCCCTCTGCAGGCGGGGAGGATAGGGATTGAACCTAGATCCTTCAGTGGGTCTTTGTGCTTAGTACTATGTGCATTTAACCAGGTGCACCATCGCTTGGCCCCTGATGAATTCTTCACACACACACACACACACACACACACACACACACACACACATATATATATATATATATTTGTTATTAACCTTTTGTCTGATGTGTAGAATGTAAAGATCTTCTCCCAGTCCATAAGGAGTCTCTCTGTTTGAGTGGTAGTTTCTTTTTTTTTTTTTTTTTTTTTTTTTTTTTTTTTTTTTTAAAGATTTTATTTATTTATGGGAAAGATAAGAGGAGACAGAAAGAACCAGACATAACTCTGGCACATGTGCTGCCAGGGATAGAACTCGGGACCTCATGCTTGAGAGTCCAAAGCTTTATCACTGTGCCACCTCCCGGACCACACTGGTATAATTCTATACCACTGCCATCACCAGAGTTCTGTGCTCCTACTCCTCCTCCAGCAGTAACCACCATAGTTCTTCCAAGGTCACAGATATGAATTGACTATATATATTCAAGTTCTCTCTTTCTCGCTCTCTCTCTATATATATACATATATATGTATATATATATATACATTTTTAAATTCTCTATATTCTACACATGAATAAAATCATCCATTTTTAAATTCTCTATATTCTACACATGAATAAAATCATCTAGCATTTTTCTATCACTTTCTTCCTTACTTCAGTAAGCATAATCACTACCAGTGCCATTCATTTCGTACCAAAGGACTCAATATAGTCTTCTAAAACTGCCGATTATTCCATTGAGTATATGCCCCATGACTTTTTTTGTGTGTGTATTTATATGAGTCAAATGAGTGATTTTCTGTTCTATTGTTAGCCCCCCACACTCTGTTAAGTATTACTAGTTTTTCCCCCCAGCTTTTGAAACTTTCAATCAGGAAAATGAAAAGGCATACACCACAGAAACCCGTGGATCACTTGGGTAAAGATAGATGACTACAAGTGGAAGTTTATACTCTATTTTCATTTACTTCTAAAGCCCCTGCCTTAATTTCCTTTCTTTTTCTATTGCTATGCAGAAGATTTTCAATTTGATATTGTTCCATTGGTTTATTTTTGTTTTCCTTACAGGTGGACTTGAATCATTGAAGCCACCTTTAGAACTTTATCAAAAAGAGATCTGTAATTATTTTCCTTTAAATATTTGATGATTTTTGGTCTAACATATAAATCCTTGATAACCCAGGGTAAATGTTTCCTTCTCTGTGAATCCTTTCATGAAATGCTGTCCCTGGAGAAACTATGGTAGCATGTGTATGTGTAATATATTGTATGGTGTGGACAACAGAACTCTCTGACTTTGTGAGTGTGTTCTCCCATCTCCTTCCTGCTATGAGACCAGGTGCCAAGGAAGGACAGGCTGGCACCATGGGAAAAGTGTCAACTTGGGCATTCAGGCACAAATAACTTTCAGTTTCATGTCTGTTGCTGCTCTCTAAGCCTCTATGTACTCATTAATTAAAATGAGGAGATAATTTGACTTCTCAGGGTTGGTGTGAGGCTTATTTTGATACATATTTATGAAAGAGTGTAGCAAAGAAAGGTTTACATGGTTGCGTGTGGAACAATTAAATACATTGATATAGATAATTGAATATGAGTGTTAGGAAATCACTCTCACCTACAGCCAAAAAAATACATTTTGGGATAGTGGTGAGGAGTAGATGAATTCTTTTGAGGAGGCTTACAGAATTGAAGGAATTTAAATTTTCTGTAGCTACAAGGGAACTAAGACCTCAGTATAGTCTGGCACATGGTTGGCACTCCACAAATGGCAGCTGGATGTTTGCTGTTGCATTTGTATTAGGAGTCATCCCTCGTTGCACAGCCTTTCATCCTGGTCATAGAAGACTTGGTATTTTAGCCTTGGCATGTGTGCATGGAGTTCACCCTTTTTCTAATATATCACCTGATCTACGGTCCATATTGCTTCCAGATCACAGCATCACAAGCAAGACTCTGCTGTGTGTGTCCCTGTTGTATATTTCCAGAGTTCTTTCATTTTGCATCTGTGAGATCCTGCCTGTTCTTGTATGTTCCTGAAGCAGGCCTGGCTCCCTTCTGGAAAATCCCCACCCAACCCATTTCCCTTATCATCCTAAAGATCACCTCTCATTTGTCATCTTTATTAGCTTTTAATCTCACATCAGTTTAGTCATGGGGTTTAAGAGTACGATTAGTGGGGGGGGGGGGGGTTTAATTGGATGATCCTCCATGGCTCCTTGAACATCAGATTCAATAAAAGTTTATGAAAAGATAAAATATAAAAGGGGTTTTATAGCCCTAGACAGAGCAAGAGATGGGTATAAAAACAAGGTAACTGTTTATATAATCCATGTTTTAACTTGATTAAATGAGGAAGAGAGTTTTTCTCCTGCTTCTTTCTTGGGCAACAGTACGATTTGTGCCTGGTGTAAGCACGAAGCCACTTTCTGCTGGGGTCACTCCCCTCTCACTTTCATTCTCTTTGACAGGAAGACTAATGAAACCTGGGAACACCAGAAAATAGCATTTATTTTATGCAGAAATATGCTGAACCACCACGGAAAGTAGTTGAGGTGATGTATGAGATGAATAAGAGAATAATCTTCAGAGAGGGGCATATTGTCCATGAGGAGAGTGGGAACATGCTTCTGCAGTGTGGACACCTTGCCATTCTCCAGCCTTCCACCCTCCAGTCAGACCCTTCTGTTACTCAGGAAGCCAGAGAGTGTGGACAATATAATTCTTTTATCAATTCAATGAGATATGTTATATGCATATAATGTGCCAAATCAATGCTAAACATGGCTGATAGAAAGGTAAAGAAAGGCCCCATTCCACTCACAGAAGGACATGGTCTCTGAGGAAGATGGCAGCTTGTAAGGAGTAATGAAGGGTTGTGTTCAAAGTGGAGAGAATAATGTGGATTTTCTGGTGGGAAGGGATTAGTAGATCTAAGCAACAGTGGCAGTGGCAGAAGTTTTGATAAATAGCTTCACTGAAGGATTTTAAAGTCCATTATTATCAGCCACAATGTGTGGGCATGGCATCTCCTGCTTCAATCTCCTGCTTCTGCGAAGGAGTAGAACACGATGACCCAAAACATGTTATTTATCAACCATCAAGTCATGCAGATGAGTGAACACTTCATAAAACCCAAAACCCAGCTCCCAGAAGAGTGGACTAAAGGGGAAGAGAGAGACAAATCAGTGACTCAGCTTGTTTGTATCAATGCATGGATGACTGAGTCATGTGTGATGTATACATGTACAAGGATGAGGTACATATTATTTTTTACATTTTAAGACATTTATTTGCTCATTGAATAACTTAATTACTAGGACCTGTTATAAGTGTTGGTATCCCTGTGATGGACAAAAATCAAAATTGTCCTTGATCTTTGAAAATTTAGAACCTGTAAGGGAAAGTGAGTCACAAAAACTGACCTTATGCTATTAAGGACAGCATCAGAATTCTTAGAAATCTTAGAACAAAAACAAGTGAAGCATAATTATAAGGAGGAGAAATTAAGCAGAGCAAGTCAGGTAGTGACAGAGGGGCAAGTACAGATAAAATAGTATGAGAAAAAGTCTTTTTAAATTTTTATTTATAAAATGGAAATATTGACAAGATTATAGCACAAGAGGGGTACATTTACACATAGTGCCCACCCCTAGGGCTCCATATTCAATCCTCTCCCTTGATAGCTTCCCTAATCTTTATACCTCTTGGAGTATGGATCCAGGATCATTATGGGGTTCAGAAGAAGGAAGGTCTGGCTTCTGTAATTGCTGACATGATGGACCTAGACCTCTAACAGATCCCTCTCACCACTGTCACTGGTCATCTCCATCAAGAACAACACAATGGACCCCTCTGTGGACCCCTATAGGACTTTGTCCTGAATATGGATCAACAACAGTAGGGAATGCTTGAGTCTCTGGAGGGAGATTGGACAACATACTCTACCTACTACCTGAGGAAGATGGGTCTTGAAATTAGTTCAGCCGGGAATGTTCCTAGCGGGTACACATCTTTTAGGAAATACTACGTAGAGTACTGTCTATCTCTGCTGGAAAATTCCCAAAATATTTGCTGTGACTTCCCATCACATATCCACAATATGAAAATTTGCCCTACTGGGACCCAATCTTTGGAGCATTCTCCTCAGAGAAACCCGAAGAATGTTCCAGGCTCAAGTTTCCATTTGAATCTTCAGTTTTATTGTATAATACACTCTTTTTAAGTTTGAGTGTTTTTCAGCTGATAATAGTAGTAGGTGTGTGTGTGTGTGTGTGTATGTGTGTGTGTTTGTGTGTGTGTTTGTGTGTGTGTGTGTGTGTGTGTGTGTGTAAGTAAAGGAGTAGAAAGAAGAATCACTTGAATGGGTATTAGTCTGTGGACACTAGGGGTGATGGAATGAGTAAAAATTTCTAGGTGTATATGAACTATGGTTATCTAATGAATAATTATTAGTGCTTCATTGGTGTATTCATTGGTGCTTTGTGAGGACATTTATATTTTCATCTATTCATTCAGTAAAGGCACATGCCTGTAGTCATTAGTGAGTGTGAGGATGAAGCTTCCCAGGAATTCACACAGATCTGGAATTGGTTGGATTTTAACTGATGATGAGTTAAGGTTCAAAAAAATACTTCTTAAAATTCTGTTTATTTATTTTCCATGAAAGATAGCTACAGAGAAAGAGACCAGAGCACTGCTCAGCTCTGGTTATGGTGGTGCTAGGGATTGAACCTGGGACCTGAGAGCTCCAGGCATGAAATTCTTTTGCAAAACCATTATATTAATTCCCCAGCCTGCAACAAGATGTACACATCTCTTAAGGAATACTATATAATAACTCACAGTGACCCAGAATAAAACCAGAGTTGAAAGGGAGGAGTCCACAAGTGAGAGGGTATGTGGTGCCAGTCAACAAGGTCTTCAGAGAAGCAGGGAGAAGGCATACTGATTTCAGCCTTGTAGAGCGAATGGGGATGGAGTGGGCCACTAAACACCTCAACAAGAGGACAGCTTGTGGATGAAGTAGACAGTTATTGAGGTCAGGAAGCTAGGAGGGGAGTCTAAACTGGGATCAAGGATAATTAGAAGGGTATTGGTGGGGAGCACGGGAAACCTCTGGTGCCAAACAAAGGGGTTTTGATGGTATCAGTTGGTGGGGAAGACTGCTGAAGAGATTCATTTAGAGGAAGATGGGAGAAATATTTTATCTTATATGTCATCCTGTCTCATTTCTAGAGGGTGAGTTATATGGGGAGAGAAGCTGAGGTAACAGCTTAAGTAACAACAGTCCAGAGTACAGAAGGGGTGGGGAGAGAAGAGAATGCTTGTCTCTCTATGTTCTCTGTCCCAGGTGCTTATTTGGTGGAGGTGAGCCCTTTCCTGGGAGAGGGAGGCAGTAGAGTACTTTAGTGTGGTTGGAAAGATAACTCAGTCATGGATGTATCAAGAAATAGGTATCTGCTAAGTAGACTCTTGTGCTGAAAACCTATACTGAGTGGAGAATAAGAATCAGAATATGGGGATGGGTGGTGTTGTACCTGTTAAGTGCACACATCATCATGCATAAGGATCCGGGCTTGAGCTCCTACTCCCCACATGCATGAGGGGTGTTTCATGAGCAGTGAAGCAGGTTGGCAGGTCTCTTTTTCCCTCTATATCTCCCCCTCCTTTCTCATTTTTTTTCTCTGTCCTAGCTAATAACTTCAAAAGGAAAAATTGCCACATGGATTTGTAGTCCTGGCATTGAGCGCCAGAAATAATCATGGTGAAAAAAAAAAGAAAAGTAAACTTGTGATGTATGACACCAAAGCAAAAGATTCTGTGAAAGAAAGAGGGAAAGGGATGAGATGCAGGGGCTCAGGGTCCAGGTGGATGATAGGGGAAAAGGACCTAGGTTGGAGAGATAGTGTTTTTGTAGAAACCTATCAAAGGGAAATGAGAAGTTGTACCTATGTGTCAACAACTGTACGTAAAAAATTAACTCACCATTAAGTATAAAAGAGAAAAAATAGTGATGTGGGGTAAAAAAAAGATTCAGAGAACAACAAAGAACAGTTAGAAAGAAAGAAGAGGGAAGAGGAATAAGGGGAAGGGGAGAAGGAAGGGATTTTAACCCCTAGATTTCTGACTTCCTTCCAGACTGTGTTCTAAAAATCTGCCTGATCTAACCTGGGGATATTTAAAAGGTTTTTTTTATAGGCATCACTAGAGAATGCTTCTATATTGTTGGTAAATGTGGGCTTACATGTGGAGCAGTGGCTGAGTGGGTTTGAGGGTCTTGCTTATTTATGATAGGGAAAGCTACTATTTCTGAGAAAAGTCCCATAGAGCATGTATATGAGTCATCTTATTTGGAGAAATATACTTAATTGGGACTTTTAGACTAGGAGTAATTCCAGACTTTGTGGAATTTAAAGCTTGTATTATCTTGTAATAAAAGGAATATAAAATTACGCATGCAAATTTGGGTATGGGTTTCCAAAGAGATAATGAAAGTGAGACACTGAAATGTAAACTTTATTTGTGTCAAAATAAATTCCCTTTGTTTTGGAGACTCTCAGAAGTTTCTGAATAGGCATATGTATACAGCTTGTCCTAACTTAGGGACTTACTTGTTTGTTGACAACTTGGAACTCCAGCCATGGTCATGGAAAATGGCAGCGCAGCTGCTGAGCCTTAAGCATCTCATCAGACATCGACTCTCTCAGTTTCAGTCTCATACCCACAGTCAATCTGTGTACACTATGCTAGCTTTATATATATATATATATATATATATATATATATATTTGTACTTTATTGTGAACTCTGTAGGAATATTTATTTTCTATATTTTATTTTATTTTTATTTCTAAGCATTTATTTTTAATTTGATAGCACAAAGAGAAATTGAGAGTGGGGGGGATAGAAAGGAGGAGAACAGAGAGACTTCTGCAGCTCTGCTTCTCTACTCATGAAGCTTTCCCCTTGCAGGTAGGGACTGGGGGCTTGAATGTGAGTATTTGCACACTGTAGTGTGTGTTCTTAACCCGGTGTACCACCACCTAGCTCCCATATTTCCTATATTTTATTACTGTATTTATTATAGTATACTATTGAATAAACATTTACAATGTATTGAAATGTTATACATCATGCAAAGGTGATATTAAACTATCTGAAAATGGTTGGCAAGCCCACTACCAGTAAAGTAAAATATTAGCGAGGGGATAATCCTCATTTATGAACAACTGTTTTATCAGTTTGGTTTCCAAAGCAGAACTAAGTGAGTATTCCCTGTACTGAGGGTGTGCGTACTTGTTGGTGTTTATACAGACTTCATTACTTTCAAGGATAAGTACCACATTAAGATGTGTGGTAACTCATGTCTGAGAACTTCTGAATCTTATCCCACCTACTAGGGGGCTCACATGGCAAGGAAGCTTAAACACATGCAGTAAGTCTATAGTTTGAGATTGTATATTTCAAGCTCTAGATAAGATTGATGGGATCTCTTATTATATATTTATGTGGGAGCTCAACACTTTCCCCCATTTGTCTACAATTTCTTGAAGGACTTATGTCTTTAAATTTCTGTATGTTAAGCAATACAGTTTATCATTTCTGATGAATCTATGGATGGTCTTTCTTATCTTGGTTGGATTCATTCCTGGTAGGTTGTCCACTGATGTGTCATCCTTGAGATGTCATCCTAGGATGGCCTCATTTAGGACAAATGACTCTCTCCTGTGAACTTCCCATAATACCTCCAAAGCCCTCAGCAGGCCAAACTAGGCACATTCTCATAGTACAGGATAGACTGATGATTGATGAGGGTGAGTGTAAGCTTTTTCCTAGGCCTCTGCTTCTATCACATTTGCTGTTCTCTCATGCACAAGGCCCAGCTAGGAGGATATACTACAGAAGGCAAGGCTGTGAGGCAGCATGAATTGGGGCAATTGGCACAATCCATCACTCACACTGTGCCTTCCAAAGAGTATTTCCAAAGCAAAGACTGTTCTCTCTCTAAGAGGCATCTTGGTTCCAGCTGTTAAGACAATAGTTTGTTTCACTCTGCTACATCTGGCTCCTGCTTTGCATCTTATTAAGCAACAAAATAGCCCAGGGTATCACATTTTTATTGGGGCTTAAGCATTTGTGCATGAAAGGGAAACTTTTATAGATCATTTATTTACTTTCTGAAATCTTATGGACAGATCTAATATATTTTCTGAAAGTCCTGTTCAAGTTCCACTAGAATGCTGAAGAGAGGAAGGAGATGAAGCTCAAGTTACTTTGTCAGCAATTCACAGCCCTTTACCAAAATGAGACACTGAAGCAATGGGAGAAAATTCTGGTGACTGAATTTTCTAGCATGTAGGCTGCAAATGTCCACTAAATCAGCATGAGGGCACATCGTGCCTCCTGTCTTTTTTCATAGAGAGCCAGAGAGACAGAGTGAGAGTGAAAGGGACCACATAATTGAAGTTTCCTTCACAGTTGAGGCCATGATTAAACCTGGGTCATGCACATAGCAAAGCAGCACATTAACCTAGTGAATTATTTTGCCATGGGCCTCCACTAGCAATGCAGTACCTTAGGTCAGTTTTCCTAGGAGAAGCTGCTGGAAGGAGAGATAGGATGTCTCACTGTTCTAATGTCTTCACTACAGATGTGATTTAATGGGATTGTTGTCCACCTTTCTTTCTGACACATCATAGTGTGTGTGTGTGTGTGTGTGTGTGTGTGTGAGAGAGAGAGAGAGAGAGAGAGAGAGAGAGAGAAGATGGCATATATATATATATATATATATATATATATATATTCATGTATCTATACACAGATATAACAATACACCTTAGGGCTTTCTGCTGACAGAAGTGCGGATTTGACACTGCTTTGCTCTGCTTTGTGTTAAGCTAGAAAATAAAGGAAATGATTAGAGCTTTCAAAGGAAGCACCTAACAATGGGGAGAGGTGAATATGGCTGATTGCAGCTCTGTGTACCCCTTCTTGCCTTGCGGGGATGTGCAAGGACCTGCAGACCAGAAACAGATGGTCCAGTAGTTGTCTTCTGCAGAGTCAGTCCCAGGATGGAGTCTCCCCAGCCCTCTTCTTCCTGGTTCCTCTGGGACCCTCGGGGTTGGTTAAATTTAGTGTTCTGGAATCTCCAAATTCAGGCTATTTTTTCTAGGACTGTGAATCTAAATGTCACCCTTGCTGCACAATTACTAACACATTGAGTTGAAGAGGGTTGTTCCCAAACTCAGTGGCTGTGAGAAATGAGAAAGACACTTTGGGAAGGTGAAAGGAGGGAGAGGGAAAGGGAGGGTTGGCGGGAAGATGAAGAGGCTTTCTTCTCCCACCCCCCAAGCAGCCCCAGTGAAGTCAGCTGAGGAAGGACCCCTCTGAGAAAGCCTGTCTCTTCTCTGTAGGAAGCACAAGAAAGCACCCCTCCATGGGAGAAGGGGATTCTACTCCCTACATCCAAATCTAAGCAGAGCCATCTTCCTAGAGGTCATGGGAATCCCATAGACTTGCATTTTCTTCTGGGATGAGTAAGTAGAGCAAATTGTCATGAAGTAATGTAATATCCACTGTGTATCTGATAGCTATGAGGCCTGGGGTTACTCACTTCACTTTTCCTGTTTTGCTGAATAGGGGTGAGTAGCTGTGATCTGCCCACTTTACAGGGCTATCATAAGGATCAAGTGAGATGGTGTATGAAAAATCTTGAAGTCTGGTCAGAGGTGGGGGGAGGTGGGGTAGCACAATGTGCAGAGCACTAGGCTTAATAGCATGAGGCCCTGAGTTCAATCCCTCACATGATATGTGTCAGATTGATACTCTGCTTCTTTCTTACACTCTCTCCTCTCATGCACTCATGTTAACAAATCAGCAAGTATTTTTAAAAGAAAAGAATCAAGAACTGATTCAAGGGAAAAAATATAGCTTACTGATCAGGGTGTGTGTCTTGCTATATTTGTGGCTTAGATTTGAACCCTGGCACTGCCCTGGAGTACCATGACTTTAGGGAAAGCTCCAGTGCTATGGGGTATTCTCTCTCTCTCTCTCTCTCACACACACACACACACACACACACACACACCACCTGGTTCCACATGATCAGGGGCTCATGTTTCTTCCCATCATTAAGTGAGGGGATAGCTCAAAGAAAGAAGGCATGTAAGGTCTCAAGGACTCTCAAGATGGAATTCAGTCCTGCCACTGACTGACTAGAAATTCAGCGAGGTTCCTGTATCTCTCCAGCACCCCAGTTTAATAATTGGAAGATATGCGAGTAGCCATGCCACACCAACATTCAAGGGTCACTGGGAGATTGACATGAATTAAGATATTTCTTGAGCCTTCAGAGAGATCCTAGCAATGATCACCCCATCATCAACAGTGGCTATTGTATCTCTTTCCTGGAGTCTCCTGTATCAATTCCTAGAGTCTTTTCTAGAAAGATGTTTATGTGACAGCTCTTGGAATGTTGAGTAGCACACACCAAGTCTCTTGTTCCAAACTACACAGGTTGTTCATGCACAAGGGTAGCAGGATGCTTCTTCTCTTTTCCTTCATGACCCACCTCTTATACCACAGGGTTTATTGCTTTGCAAGTGGCAAACGAAGGATTCAAAAAGATGCCAATCTGGTGTTTACTTTAGAGAGCCATTGTTATAGCTCCATAATTTTTACTCCCTGATTCACATGTCCTACCTAGAATTCTTCCTCATGCTTTTTGTTCTTGATGACTAAGAGCCCCTAGAAAGAACTGGGAAAGGTCATCCTCCTTCACATACAAGATTTTGGCAGATTTTCTAGTTTGGGACTCAGTTTCTCCACCTGTAAGACTAGGTCATCTCCAGGGGCTGTTCTAGAAGATCACGATACTTTTGGCTTCATTTGACCACCAAGTGATAAGTCACAGGCCCTTACCATGCTGGTATTACTTGCTGTTTTATTTCTTTTTCTCTTTGTTTCTCCCTCTTGAACATGCCAAGTGTTTATGTCACTTCTGAGAATCCAATAAACTGCTTTACTGGGAGGAGACAGACAGGGAGTAACACACACAGGCAAAATTTTTCTGTTTTCACATGAATGCTTTAGGCAGTCAGCCATGCTGAGAAATGAAATGTGTGGAAAAGTACAGGGTGAATAGAGAGGGTTTTAGTGAAATGATGAGTCTTTTATCGCTTATGCTCACACATCATGTGCCGCTGATCTGTTAGGCCAGCAGCTGCTGTGTGTCCTGGAGTCATTTCTGTCATGGAGGTCTGACATCCAACTACCCACCACAGGTTGTATTTTTATGTGGAATGACCCACAGTTATTTATCAAAGTTCCATGAATAATGAACCAGAAGAGGAAGGGGTGAGCCTTTCCATAGCAGAGGCATTATTTCAAGAACTTGGAAGATGCTGAGATGCCATTGACACAATTTCCCTCTACCCACTGGGGGTTGGAAGGACTGCTAAGAGTCCTCACCACATTACAATGAACTTTCTCTGTCCCATGATTTAGGACAAATTCTTCTGCTGTGAGAAATAAGGATTATATTCAAATTTTGATCCCAACTATTTGTGTAGTTAGATAAGATTGCAGAAATAAGTCATCTAATATGCTCCCTGTTAAGGGATACTAATTCAGGGCCCCAGGCTCACACATTCTACAAGCAGGGAAATATATATATATATATATATATATATATATATATATAATTTCATTAACTATTAACTATTGTTTTAAATATTCCTTCAAGTCCCATCCAAGTTGAGGCAAAGAAGATGGCTTCATAGTTTGTAAGAGTAACATAATATTATATATAATATATACCACAACTTTCTTAGACACTCATCTGCCCTTGGGAATCTGGATTGTTTCCAAGTTTGGGCTACTATGAACTGTGCTACTATGAACATAGGTGTACATATTTCTCTTCAGATAGGTATCTTTCTTTCTGCTGGATATATCACAAAGTGAAATCTAGACTTTGTGTGGTGTATTGCACCAAATAAAAGGACTCTGGGGAAGAGGGCTTGGGGAGTTTTTGGGGTCCTGGTGCATGATGGTGGAAAAGAAGCTAGATTAGGCGAGAGAGTATTTTTCAGACATCTATCATGGGGGGTATAAAAGTTGTACCTATGTGTCAACAACTGTACAGTAAACCATTCACTACTACAAGGTGGTAAAAATTTTTAACTTATTTGGCCAAATGTTAGGATTGTATTTCTGGTTCATAGAGAACAGATATTTTAAATTTTATAGAAACTGTCAGAATGTCTTCCAAAATGATGCACTATTTTGCATTCCTGGCAACAATGCATGGGAATTCCTGCTACTCCACTCTCATAGGCATTTATTGCTGTCTTGGTTTAGATTTTAACCAACTTTTATTGAAACATAATTGACATACAACATAATAGGGTGTAGAGATTTGAGATTTCCAAATGCAGTCAATTTGTGACCTTAACATTTCTCAAATGTCAGTCCCATGTCATTGACTTTAGTCTCTATGATGCATGACAGTCTCATGATTATTTATCCTATAACTAGAATTTTGTGCCTCCTGGTACCTTCTCTTCCATTTTAAGCCACCAGTCCCTGCCCATGCTAAGATGAGCACTGGTATCTTACTGTTCCACCTTGCAATTTCCTATTGACATGGGGGTGGTGCAAATAAGAACAGTGCTTTATACTTTCACTCTAGGAATAACATTAAAAAATCCATTTACTATGTTCCCTACCCCTGCAAGTTAGAATCCAGAAGTGACCTGAGCATGTTGCAGTGGCTGGTATAATAGGCAACAACTGTTGGAGCAGTGGGGCCTGAGGCTAGGAAGAAGCCTTCAACCCTTCCCTCCTAGCTCTCTGAGTCCGCCCCTTATCCCTGGGGCTCACTTCTATCCTACAGCTCACCTTCTGTGCCTGCATATATGGTCTGGTCCTGGGCCAATGATGACTTCTTAGTTCAGTGCCCAGCAACTGTAATGAGCAAAGAGGGCACAGGACAGGCTCTGCCATGCCTGAGAGGTGCTTTTTCTACATAATTGCTTGAGTGAGACTCCTAACTTCATATATAGTCAGTGCCAGCCACCCAAGGTTGTTAGCAAGCAAAAATCAAACCACCATCTTCTGCAAGGAAGCAAAGATGTTTATTCATGAATTCGAATCCGGGCCAAGTGGTGTCTGACAGCAGCTCGACCCCGAACAGGGCTCAAACCACACAATTTATAGGATTTCTGAATACACTCAGGGAGGGGGAATGCATCACCTTATCAATCTTATATCCAATAATATGCTATAGAAAATGCGGAGTCCAATCATTTCAAACCTAGCAAAAAGCGGGATCCACTCAGAGCAAAGCACAGGCTAACTTCAAACACTGCAAAACCACACAACCAATAGAACCTAGCCAGAGTAGGGTCACCACATTCTTCCGCCAACAGCCGCAACTTTCTGGTAAACAGTTTCCTTGTGCAAAGGTCCTGATAAGACTTGCCTGTATGCAGGGTCTTGGTAAACAACTAGTGGCTTACTGATTAGGTCCTGTTTTTCAAGGGGGAAAGGGTAAGGAATTTTCCATCTTACATTCCCCACTAGTCTTAGCCAAGAATCAAATCTTTGATTCATCCTCTTCTTCTTCCTCTGTATAAGCTTCTGTATATCCTGTCCTAAGGAGCATTACCTTCTCAGATTGTCTCCGGATCAGAGAGATCAATGATCTTAATAAAAGATCATTACCCAGGGTAAAGATTAGGAGCAGGGTGATCAAGGTCCCCACCAAGGAGCTGATCAGTGTCGTCAGCCAAGGAGACCAGGAGAATAAGTTTGTAAACCAGTTGCCCCCGTTGCTCAGGTCCCTCAGGCGGTCGTCCCTGTCCTCTATTATTTTCTTAACTTCACTTAAAGTCTTCCTTACCATTCCAGAGTGGTTGGCATAAAAGCCACAAGCCTCTCTTAGGGCCACACATAATCCTCCCTGTTTCATGAACACCAAATCAATTTCCCTACGGTTCTTCAGGACCACCTTGGCCAGGGATCCTTCAAGGGATTCGATGGTGCCCTCTAGTGTCGCCATGTCCTGATTCATCTGCTTGTCTAATTTTACTAGAGTGGTCTCTTTGGTTAGGGCCATAACGCCTACTGCTAGCGACACCAGGACTGGGATGCACTTCTCTCTTATTGGTCCAGGGTGTTCTTTCCCCTGCCGTTCAAGGTGTGCCCACCCTGCCTTACCATGGGAATAGTATACATGTGGCAGAATGTGGGTCAAAACACAGAGGTCCTCCTTACCCATTCCATAAGGGGAGATACAGGGAGCCATGCCTGAGGTACAAGCCCACCAGGTTCCTTTGGGGGCTTGGAGGAGAGCGGCCAACTCCTGGGTTTTACTAACTCTAATAGTCTGGTTGCAGTTTCCCCTGTATGGGGAGGAGTCCAGTTTATACCTGGATGTGACAATACAAGTTCCTGTTCCCTGGATATCCCCCAGTGTCATGTGAGGCTGCATTCCCCACTTACACTCTGGGCCTTTAGAGTTGCCAGAGGATAGAGTCAGCTTCCTGATGTCCCCCTTCTGGCTACCTATCCCAGCAGAGGCGGCCACACCTATATAATAAGGAGGTTCAGGGTGTAGACACAGTCAGCAGTCTCTAGTTATACTGGGGTCAGTCTCATTCAAGAGATGATACATTAATTCCACAGTTTTTACTAGTGGCTCCACCCTGGGATGCAAGGGCTCAGTGTCAGTTGGCTCAGTGCCAGTTGGCTCAGTGTCAGTTGGCTTAGTGTCAGTTCCATTCTTTCTCTCTGTCCTTGAGGACGGGGAGGATGTTGGTCAGGGGTCCCTACCTAAGATGACTGGTCTCAATGGCCCAATAGGATTTTGAGTCCATGGTAGCATCTTCAGTTGGATATTGAATAACGTTCCAGGCTCCTTCTCAAAGAACGGTATCTTGATGCCCCATGTTCTCCCTCCCGTCCATGAATCAGTTTCATGCCAAGTCTTAACCTTCACTTCCACAGGGTTACAGTCCCCTATGTTGCAAGTACCTGGTTCAGTCAGGGTGCCTGGGCGGATCACCCTTGTAAACTTCAAGTGTTTATCAGTGTCCCTCACTGGAGATGCTGTCAAACATTCCCCCCATAGTCCACAATAGGGTCTGTTCCAAAGGATCAGTGGAGCCCCACCCCCCGGTTGCAAACATTTCCCCCATAGTCCACAGAAAAAATATGGTTCTCCTCTACACTTGGTGAGACTGCCTTCTTTGGGACAGACGTAATAGGGTCTGTCCCAAAGGCAACTCTCTAGATTAGTGGAGCCACACCCTCCGTCTATAGTAGTCTGACTGTGTGCAGTCTGGCTGGCAGAGATTACACCAGTCCAGTTTGCGCCAAACGAATCACACAAATCAAAAGAGAATATAGGCTTCTCAGCGGTTGGCTGGTTGGCAATCACCTTCCCTTCCTTAGTTTTTAGTTCCCACATGAACAGTGGGGACACTCGGGGATGGGTGGCATGAGAGTTCAAGCTGGAGCAGAGCAAAAGCACAAGGGTCAACAGGAGACCAGCCGGACCTTCATTTGGTCTCTGGTGGGCACAGCACGCCATCCTCTTAGGTCCTCTGCTCCCGGAGGATCAGCGATGGACCTCTTCAGGTGAGTGTGATGAATCCAGTGGTGCTTTGCAGCAGTCAGCGTACTCAGGATCATGGTGTATGGTCTTCCCACTGGACTTCGAGGTGGTCTGGATGCAGCTTCTTTACCAGCACAGAGTCACCAGGCTCAAACAAGGGGGAGTGGCCTTGGCTCTCCTCCCTCCAGGTTCCAGGTTTAACATCCCGGAACAGTGGCTCATGCCTTCCCTCACACCACCTGTAAGGCCTGTAAAGACTTAAGGAGACTGCCATGCAATACTTCAGCCAATTTTACAGCCTCAACCTGGGGTACCAGGGTTGGCTGCTTGCCATATATAATTTCAAACGGGGTGAATCCAGACACATAAGGGGTGTTCCTACTTTTAAGCAAAGCAAAGGGTAAAAGAGTAACTCAGTCCCCTCCAGTCTCTATTTTTAACTTTGTTAAACTTTCCTTAATAGTCCTGTTAATCCTTTCTACTTGCCCCGAACTCTGGGGGTGATAAATACAATTTAATTTCCACTTAATTTTTAAGGTTTCGGCCAATTGTTGGGTGACCTTGGCAATGAATGCCGGGCCATTATAAGACCCCAGAGAATAAGGGAGCCCAAACCTGGGGATAATTTCAAAGACCAATTGTTTCACCACTACCTGTGAAGTCTCTTTCTTAGTTGGGAAGGCTTCAGCCCATCCTGAAAAGGTATATATCATAACTAAGAGGTACTTATATCCTCCTCGAGCTCCGGGCATTTTGGTGAAGTCTAATTCCCAATGCTCTCCAGGTTCTTCTCCTCGCCACTGGGTCCCAGGCTCCTTCACCTTCACAGGATTGGCATTGACTCTAGCACATGTGGAGCATTGGCTTGCCACACTCTGGGAAATCCTGTGCAGACCAACTATCGAATAGAATTTACTGATTAGCTTGGCCAATTTGTTTCCCCCCAAGTGGGTACCTTGATGTGTCCGAATGACCACCTGTCTTCCCAGTGATTGGGGCAGTAGAATTCTTTCATCCAGAAGGATAATCCATCCTTCCTTGTTGGGTTTTCCCCCAAGCTTCCGGCTCACCTTCTCTTCTTGTTCAGAGTACTCAGGCTTCTTCTCTTTGATAATTTCTTCTGGTGTAGCCACTACAAACTGGGCCTGGGTCCCCACTAGTCTTTGGGACACCTCCAAGGCTGTCTGGTCTGCCAACCGGTTATCCCACGAGACTTCTGAGTCATCTTTCTGGTGTCCTTTACAGTGGATGACAGCAACTTTCTCTGGCCCCCAAACAGCCGCTAGCAGGGCCAATATTTCCTGGGCATGCTTGATAGCTTTTCCTCCAGCCGTCAGCAATCCTCTTTCTTGGTACAAAGCCCCATGGACATGGATGGTAGCAAAGGCATACCTGCTGTCGGTGTATATATTCACTTTCTTCCCTGCTCCCCACTTGAGTGCTTGAGTGAGGGAGGTCAGCTCCACCTTTTGGGCTGATGTCCCTTGTGGCAAGGATTCAGCCCACAGGACCTCCTGGCTCATGACCACCGTGGCACCAGTGTACTGTATGCCGTCCTCCACAAAGCTGCTTCCATCCGTGTAGAAGGTTTCCTGTGCATCCGGCAGTGGGATATCCATCAGGTCAGCTCTCAATGAGGTCAGGGCTTCCAAGATTTCTCCACAATCATGGATGGCATCTTCTCCTCGGCTGGGGAGCAGGGTAGCTGGATTTAAAGCTGCAGTCTGTTTAAAAGTAATGTGGTGTGGGTCCAACAACAGTACCTGGTAATGGGTGACCTGAGAGTTGGTCATCCACCGGTCCAGAGGGGAGTGAAGTAGGCTGGCCAGGTTGTGGGCCATGGCAATTTCTAGGGTCTGCCCAAAGGTCAGCTTGGTAGTCTCTTTCATCAGTAGGGCGGCTGCTGCCACTGTCCTCAAGCATCCTGGCCAACATGCTGCTAATGGGTCCAATCGTTTAGACAGGTAGGCAACAGGCTTCTTCCAGGGTCCCAGGGTCTGAGTAAGTACCCCTTTGGCCACACCGGCATTTTCTGCTACAAACAGCTGGAATGGCTTGTTAAGATCAGGGAGATTCAGGGCGGGGGCACTCACCAGAGATTTTTTCAGTGCCAGGAAAGCCCTTTCCTCCTTCTCAGTCCATCTCAAAGGTGTATCGCCTCTGCCGGTAGCAGTGTAGGGGGGTTTTGCTAGCTTGGTAAACCCTGGGTTCCATAGCCTACAGTAGCCCACTGCTCCCAGAAATTCTCGGACTTGTCTCTTTGAAGTGGGAATCAGGATCTTCAGGACAGCCTGGATCCTTCCCTCAGACAGGGCTCGTTGCCCCCCCTTGATCTGATAGCCCAGGTAGGTTACTGCCTGGGTACACAACTGAGCCTTTTTGGCGGATACCCTGTACCCCAAGTTTCCCAGTACCTCGAGCAGGTCCCTGGTTGCTGTTTCGCAGTCTTTCCTATAGGGGGCAGCAACTATCAGGTCATCCATGTACTGCGGAAGACTGCAATCAGGGTGTTCGCCTTGGAATGTCAGCAAGTCTTTGCTAAGAGCTTCATCGAACAAGGTGGGAGAGTTCTTAAAACCTTGGGGAAGTCGGGTCCAAGTCAACTGTCCTGACTCACCTTCTTTGGGGTCTGTCCATTCAAAGGCAAAGATAGGCTGGCTCTTTGGGGCTAGAGGAAGACTGAAGAAAGCATCCTTCAAATCCAAGACAGTGTACCATGTTCGATCGGGAGGCAGGGGACTGAGGAGAGTATAGGGGTTGGAGACTGTAGGATGAATAGTCTCTACCCTCTTGTTTACCTCACGCAGGTCCTGCACTGGTCTGAAGTCATTCATCCCAGGCTTCAGAACCAGAAGGAGGGGCAGGTTCCATGACGATTTGCAGGGTACCAAGATGCCAGCCTCCCTCAGGCGTCAAATATGGCTCCTGATACCATACTGGGCCTCCCGGCTCATGGGGTACTGTCGGACATGAACCGGGGTAGCTGAACTGATTAGATGAACTACTATGGGAGTCACATGCTTGGCCAGTCCTGGGGGGTTGGTCTCGGCCCATACTCTCAGGATTTCCTGCTTCCATAGTGCCAACAAGTCCTGATTACCTGCATCCTTTGGGGTTTCATAGAGGCGGAATTCTTCCCTTGCTGGCATGGTAAGCAAGATCTGCCCACCTGCTTGTACTGTTGGCCCATAGTTGGCATCAAAGGAAATGGTGGCCTGCAGTTTCTGTAGGAGATCCCTCCCCAGCAGTGGCTCAGGACATTCGGGAATTACCAGGTAGGAGTGGGTAATGGTCTCTAGACCGGGGCCAGCGACTCTTCCTATAGACTTGGGATAACTCTTTGCTTCCCTGGTGGCCCTTATAATTTTAACTGTGTCCTTCCCGGTGGGTCCAATTGGTTGCTGAAGTACTGAATGGGTAGCCCCGGTATCCACCAAAAAGTCAATTAATTTTCCCCCTACCGAGAGTTTTTCCTTAGGCTCCCGGGTGTTGGAGGAGCCTTGACTTCCTCAATCTAAGTCAAAAGCAGCAGAGGTGCTTCCTCCTTCCTCCTTCTTTATTCTTCCCTCAGCTTTGGACAGTCCTTCTTCCAGTGCCCCTCTTCCTTACATAGTGCACACTGATTCTTTCCTAACCCTTCTAGGGGCTTGCCTCTGCCTTTTATCTGCCCTCTCTCTTTCTTAGGTCCTCTTCTGTCCTCCCTATGTCCTGCCTCCCTGGCCAGGAGGACCTTTGCCATTTTCTTATTTTGTTCCAACGTAGCCTTTGCTGGGTCTTCCCTTTTCTCAAACACCTTCTGGGCTACGGCCAACAGTTCAGAGAGAGACTTCCCCTCAAAACCTTCTAACCTCTGTAACTTCTTTCTAATGTCTGGGCTGATTGGGCCACGAACTGGAGAGCAACTACTGGACCATTCTAGAGGGCCCTGGGGTATATGGGTATCCAGGTTTGGTACACCTGACATAACCTCTCTGAAAAGGCAGTCAGGCTCTCATCCGCGCCCTGTTTACACTCAGTCACCTTGGATAAATTAGTGGGGTTCGGCGGCTCGGATACTCTGTAATAGAGTCTGGAGGTACCTGGTGAGGGCCTCATATCTGGCACTGATATTGGGGTCCCACTTTGGTCGAGATTGGGGGAATACCTCCTCTATCATGCCCTGGTCAGTAGCCGGCTCCCCCCTGTGATCCCTAACCTGCTTCCTTCTACTTTTATTCTTTCTCTTTCCTCCAGGGTGAATAGGGTATTCAGCAGCTGCTGACAATCATCCCAAGTGGGTTGATGAGTATAAAAAACTGACTCGAGTAGGGTTGCCACCCCCTCTGGGTCGACAGAAAAAGGAGGGTTCTGGTTTTTCCAGTTATGCAAGTCAGAGGTGCTAAAGGAGATCTAAGTCCTCAGGGGCCATCCTCCTGCATCTGATTCCCCTACATCCCGCAAAGGAAAAATCCCGACTGATGCAGGCTCTGGTCCAAAAGCAGTCCCTGCTCTAGTATGAGGTGGGCTCAGGACTCCTGATGGGGACCCAGAGGTGGAATCAGGCACCTGGAGGGTCCCCTCAGGGGCGGTGGCCCTTGGGGCATCGGCATAAGGAGGAGGGGTCTAGTTCCTCCACTTCCTTACTCGCAGAGGGGATTTGGGGCCTTTGGGGAGGATAGGAGTGGTAGGTCTCCTGGGAAGCCTGTCTCTTCGCTTGCTCTCGACCACAAACACTCCCGATCTGCTATTAGCCTTCTCTTTCCCTCTGGGACCACCTTTGCACTCTCGCAAGTACTTTGGCTGGTCCTGAACAATGCTCATCCAGACCTCCATGTATGGCATCTGGTCTGGGTGGCCAGGGTTCCCAAAGATCACATCGTGCACTGCCACACACTTTCCCAGGTCAAGACTCCCTGCCTCAGGCCAGCCAACCTCAAAGATTGGCCACTCCCTTTCACAGACCTTATTCAGTGTGAAGGTGTCCACCTGGGCTCTGAACCCAGCAGCTCTCTTTGAGAAATCTGAAAAATTCTTAGTTAAACATTCAAGGGGGGTGGGCTTACAGTCCTTAGACTGGCTCTGTCCCATTTTCTCATCAAAATGGAACAGAAGGGAGATGAACACTGCAACAAGGAATACAGCAATTAGACTAAGGGTTCCTTTCACTCTTCCTCTTACATGCCGGCTGGCACACCATACACTCTCACACGTTCTCTCACTCTCACACACTTTTCCAACTAACCCAAAGGGTGTCCACTTAGGACCTTCTCCCTTATCTGGGCCATATGGAGTTCCTACAAGTGTCGACTCCAGCTTCACCTGCACAGGTTTCCCCGTGCAGGATTTTTTAGGGCCTGTTTGCACAGGGACACACACAGAAAAGGAAAGAGATGAGTAGCGAGTGCTGGAAAAAGAACTGGCACCCGATGGGTGACAGACAATCAACTATGCTCACCTGGCCAGGCCCTTCGCGGGACCTTAAGGAGTCTTAGCTTAGGGGTAGCCATATGATCCCCGGCCTCAGTCTCAACAAGGTTGAGAATCCCCACTGAGCTGAGATGACTACACGGACATGCAGGTTGAGAGCCCACTCATGCCCTATAGTCTACGGACTGTGAGGCATATAACACACACACAAGCAGTAACATCAAGGCATTCATTCAGTCAAGAGGGGGTCGATTACCTGACTGGCTGCCGCTACTAAGATATCACAAGTCAGGCCTTCAAGAATCACTGGAGAGTAGCTCCAGCCAGACTCTGTCAGTTGCACTGACAAGGTCAATCTTTTCGTGAATCGCCAAAGCAGAGAGAGAGAGAGAGAGAGAGTTAGACAATAGAGATACATGGCAGAGCCACAGGGGATGTCTCCTGTGGGTTCTGAACCAGGGGTCCAGCTTAGGTGTCTCCAGGAAAATTCCTGTCTGGAGAAACCTCGGGCTCGGGCCCAGTGGCTACCACCCAGGTCGCTTTCCCCCTAGCTCTGGTGTGCTAGGTACTACTTCCTAGTGGTAGTGTGGCATGGCACACACACACACACACACACACTCTTCAGGACCCTATTTCATACCCTGGCTTCCGGACCCTATTTCAGGCCCAGGCTTCTGGACCCTGTTTCAGGCCCAGGCTCCAAGCAGCCTAGAAGTCGTCACTTCCCAATGCTGCAGTCTGTGATTTCAATGCGGCGTCCCACAATCCACAGACCCCATGCCCTGCGGGGACACACAAGCGGTATACCGTGCACAAAAATCAGGTCTGACTTACCGGCGCCGGGCAAGGCTTCCAAGGATCCGGATCTGGGATGGGGTGACCTCAGGAATCCCTGTCTGAGGATATATCGCTGGGGCCTCCAAATGTTAGTGAGCAAAAATCAAACTACCATCCTCTGCAAGGAAGCAAAGATGTTTATTCATGAATTCGAATCCGGGCCAAGTGGTGTCTGACAGCAGTCCACCAGCTCGACCCCGAACAGGGCTCAAACCACACAATTTATAGGATTTCTGAATACACTCAGGGAGGGGGAATGCATCACCTTATCAATATTATATCCAATAATATGCTATAGAAAACGTGGAGTCCAATCATCTCAAACCTAGCAAAAAGCGGGATCCACTCAGAGCAAAGAATGGGCTAACTTCAAACATTGCAAAACCACACAACCAATAGAACCTAGCCAGAGTAAGGTCACCACATTCTCCCGCCAACAGCCGCAACTTTCTGGTAAACAGTTTCCTTGTGCAAAGGTCCTGATAAGCCTTGCCTGTATGCGGGGTCTTGGTAAACAACTAGTGGCTTACTGATTAGGTCCTGTTTTTCAAGGGGAAAGGGTAAGGAATTTTCCACCTTACAAAGGTGAAAAATGACAGTCTCCCAGAGAAAAGGGAAGACAGATTTTAAAGCATTGTTATTGAGAAGGCTTCCTCCAGTGGTGTGTCCTGTGCTGTAATGTGCCTGCCTCACCCCTCCTCCCCTGCAGATATTCTTCTTTCTCACATTCCAGTCTAGGCTGGGCTCTGAGCTCTGCCTGGAGGAAGAGTTGCACTCATCCATGGCTTTTTCACCTAGGGAAGTGCTTCAGCTCTTCACAACCAAGTTCCTGACCCCCATGGGGACTTCCATGCTTGAGTACCTACAGATATTCATTTGGACTTTATTCACTTTGCTTCAGAAAGTAGGGGAGTGTCATCCTATTTGAAATTTATTTATTAATACCAGCGATTGATCTTTGTTCTTTAAATAAATAAATGTACTTGGAAAATAGAAAACATCATACATTTTCTGACAATACATACATACATTTTCTGACAACCCAATCCACATTGAAAATAAAATGGATTTGGATTCTCAAAGGATAAGCTGCAGTAAACTGGAAACATCTAATTACACAAGTACAGTTGCTACTGTACTTCCGGAGGTTGGTGAGTGCAATTATCATCAAGGTATTTAGTACAGTGTTACTTGTACTCAACACACAACAACTGAGGAGCAACAGAGCATAAAAAAAAGAAACACATAAATTAAAAAATGGGTAGATCAAAAACAAATAAAACTGCTACTCCAATGAATGAAGACAAGAGCCCAGAAGAAACTACAAATCAGCCAGAAGTAACCATAGATAAGAAAAGTATGCAAGCAATAATAAACTTATTAATCACAGAAATGAAAACAACATTGGAGGAAAGGAATGGCAGTATTAGAGAAACAACAGTTGAGACCCCCAAGGAAAATACTGATTATCTTGAGGCAATTAGAGAACTGAAAGCTGAAATAGCTGTAATGAAGAAAGAAGCTGAGGCAAGGGAAAGCAGACTAACAGAAGCAGAAAACAGAATTAGTCAGACAGAGGATGAGTTAGAGAAAACAAAGAAAGAGGTGAAAGAGCTTAAAAAGAGATTGAGAGACACTGAAAACAACAACAGAGACATATGGGATGATCTCAAAAGAAGTAACATTCGCGTAATTGGCCTGCCAGAGGAAGAAAGAGAGGAAGGGGAAGCAAACATTCTAGAGGAAATAATACAAGAAAACTTCCCAGACCTGAATAACAGAAAGGACATCAAGATTCAAGAGGCCCAGAGAGTACCAAACAGAATCAACCCAGACCTGAAGACACCAAGACACATCATAGTCACAATAAGAAGAAGTAAGGATAAAGAAAGGATCCTAAAGGCTGCAAGAGAGAAACAAAAAGTCACATACAATGCTGTTGAGGCAGATGTTGTTGTGCGCGGGCAGCGGAGAAGAGAGAGGGGGTCCAGAGTGAAGAGGAAACACAAATCTTTATTTGTGCTGGCACCTCAGAGTTGGGTGTTAGAGAAGCAGGTTGGGCCATGTGGAGGTAGCAAAAATGGCTGCCTCACGCAGTAACCTTTTCTGCATCTGAACACCGGAGTTAAGCGCTGGCAAGAAAACGAGGTGCGGAAAATTAAGGGTTTTTATAGGAGTAGCTTTCACGAGAATGGGAAGGGGGAGGAGTAACCAAAGCACTCCGGATATCACGGGGATATAGACAATGCCCTGAGGGCATAACATGGTGGAACAGGTACTCCAATTCTCATGGGAACTAGCAGTAGCCTGAGGAGACAACATGGCAGATGTGACTGCATCAGCATAATTTCCCAGCATCTCCCCCTTTCCTTTTATCTAATGCCCAGGGCAACAGTGTGTAAAGTCTGTGAACTACTCAGGGTCAGTCTATGAAAAACCAGCAACGTGAAGGGAAGAAAGCTGCTGTAAAATTGTCTAAAGTGTCCAAAGGGTATACCAGCAAGTCCGATAAAAGTCTCAGTCCAAAATAGGTGACTAGGGGGAGAAATGGCAGGGAATGAAATGCTGCATGAGGAAGGTCAGCCTCTGGAATTCTGCTTTTCTGTAGAGAGTGAGCTGGAACCGCCAAAACGTGACAGGTCAAAGCAGAAGCAGGAAAGGCAGACAGGCAGTAAAAATGTTCTGTCCTTGGAGTCTGTGAATCAGGTTCTTCAGATCGTGTCAGGTGACATCTAGGGTTTCGGGGAGTTTGCCACTGTAGTCATGCTATCTAGTGGGTGATGTCAGGGTGTGCAGGGGTCCAGACGTTTTTTTTTCTGGGATTCCTGTGGAAGAAACACAAACAATCTGCTTCTCGTGGTTAGCAGGGCATCTGATTTGAATACTTTATAGAAAAAGAGGTTTGGTGCCTTGACCAACTGAGTATTGGGGGATGTATCTTTCCTATTCATTTATGATTATATTTTATATTATTTGTCATGGTAGTCAGCCGTTATCTGGAAGGTCCTGGGTGATTCACGGGGAAAAAGAACTTATCTTTTAACAAAGACTCTAAGGTGTAGGGAAGCGGGAACTATCTTATCCCCTTTTTTTTGTTATCTTGCCTTTTGTTGCCCTAGTTGTTTTATTGTATATTGTTGTTATTACTGATATTGTGGTCGTTGGATAGAACAGAGAGAAATGGAGAGAGGAGGGGAAGACAGGGGGAGAGAAAGACACCTGTAGACCTGCTTCACCGCCTGTGAAGTGATTCCCCAGCAGGTGAGGAGCCGGGGGATCAAACTGGGATCCTCAAGCCAGTTCTTGCACTTAGTGCCACCTGTGCTAAACCCGCTGCACCACCGCCTAATTCCCAGGAACTATCTTTTAACATAAACTCTATGGCCATGCCAATGGCAACCTTGAGGGCACATGCGGCTCCCCACATGTCCCCCTGTCTTATGTCATGTTTTGATGTTTGGCGGACTTTGTTTTGTGGCAGGGTGGACTGTGCCTGTCTTAGGTTGGGGATCAGCCTTCCGTCTTACCCGTCATTGGAACACCTGGACATTTTTGCCCAGTAGTACCAGATGCCCTGTCTTAGGTTGACTGGATAGCGCTAATTTCCTCTTACCCGTCATTGGCTAGCCAGCCCTCTACATGATGGACGTTCTGATGGAGGGAGGCAAATCCTCCACAGCAACTCAATATTCTGCCATGTCCAGCCTATGATAGTGAGTTTGTATAGGTTGCATCTTTATGGCATCAATCTGTTGCTGCAAAAAGGCCATGAGCTTGTTAAGAATTATAGGACCATGGACTGGGAGGTGTCACAGTGGATAAGGTGTTAGACTCTCAAGTGTGAGATCCCAAGTTCGATCCCTGGCTGCATGTGTACCAGAAAGATATCTGGTTCTTTCTTTTTCCTACTCTCTTTCTCATTAATAAATTAATTAGGATGTTTAAAAAATTATAGGACCTATTGTGAGCAGAAGAAGTAAAACAAACTAGGGTCCTACATCTAAGGGTAGACAGGTAAGGAAGGGGGAATGTATCTATTGCTATGAAGCGGTAGGATCATATCTTAAGTCTAAGGGAAGCAGTCAGTGTATGTGATATCTAGGGGAACAGTCATTTGTCTTTGGGGGAAGTAAAGAATGTCTGTGGCATGGGTGATAGTATAAAGGGAAACATCTTTAAATTGTTGGCTGACAAAGGCATGGTTTATGGTGGCAAGACAAGATACCCCAGTTAAGTTTACAATATGTGAATGTTGTTAATTCACATAGGTTGGATATGGAGGAACTTCTTACAGTTTAATACCTTATCATGTGAACAGATGAATTCTCATATGAAGGCTTGATAGCTGTAATCACTTACTTGTGAAAAAAAATAAAACTTGTAATAAGTTAGAGGTTTACTATAATTGACTTTGGACTATAAGCAGACTCAGGTTACTTAGAGAGTTAACACATGTTAGTGACAATGGTTTTAACATTTAGAGTACTCTGAGCAGATGGGTCATACAAAAATTTTTGGTCATTCAACACACTCACAAAACACAACTGGCCAGTCATAATATAAGACATTCAGGGAAGGGGTAGGAGAGAGGGCTCTGTGAGCCAACTTTTGTAGGTTCTTCCATGTCATATTATGGATCCTGGGATGTATCCTGCATCTAGTCCTCTTGTATTTCTTTGTTCTTCAGGGATAATAGTGCCATCATGAGGGTATTGTCGGACATGGCCGGCAGGAACCCAGACAGGTTTAGAGTAATTATGAGGGAAAATGCATGAAAAACCTCTTCCCATGGTCAATAGAGGGTCAGGCCATTTCCAGATTTTATTCAGTGGGTCTCTCCATTTGACCTTAATAGATGGGAGAGTAGATGGTGTTTGCCAGTGAAGAATAATAGGAGGTAAGTCCGAGTTATTGTAAATATTAAAGAGATTTAACATAGTTAAGGCTTTTGCTAGCTGGATGTTAAGGGGTACATTCCTCCTTTATCTTTATTTAATTGAGCCTTAAGGGTCTGTTGGGCCCTCTCGACAATGCCTTGTCCCTGTGGATTATAGGGAATACCTGTGGTATGAGTAATGTCCCAGAGGGAACAAAAATCTTTAAATTGTTTGCTGGTAAACGCTGGTCCACGGTCAGTTTTCACTTGAAGAGGTAAGCCCATCACAGCTAAACAGGAGAGCATATGGCTTATAAGCTTTTTAGAGCTTTCTCCTGTCTGAGCTGTTGCCCACATAAATTTAGAAAAGGTATCAATTGAGCCAAACACATATTTTTGTTTGCCAAAGTTTAGTATGTGGGTGACATCAATTTGCCAAATAGCATTAGTTTTTAAGCCTTGGGGTTTAACACCAAGAGTCTGAGTAGCAGGTGTTTTTATGATACTTGCACAGGAAGAGCATGTAGCTATTATATGTTTTAATTGTGGTAATGGAACATCAGGAAATCGAGCTCGAAGGCCTTTAAGATTAACATGGGTTAGGGAATGAAAGTCAGCAGGATCAGAGACAGAGACTAGGAGAGCTCCTGTGGAGGCAAGGCGGTCAGCTGCAGCATTTCCTTCAGACAGGGAACCAGGAAGAGGGCTTTGGGAACGAAGGTGTTGAATATATAGTGGTTGGGTTCGAGAAGAGAGCATACAGGTGATTTGAATCAAGAGAGGGGAAAGTGGGTTGTCATCAATTTTCACATAGGAATGAGCAAGCCATGGAAGTAAGTTAACAGTATACACACTGTCAGAAAAAAGGTTGAAGGATTCTGGTATAGCTTTTAATGCAAGGAAAACAGCATAAAGTTCTTTGTACTGAGGAGAATTCTCAGGAAGCTCAGTAAAGAGAGGTTTAGGAGATTGTTTGTCTGGGTAATATTTAAGGGCAGCAGCTCCCTTTCTTCCACCATCAGTGAAGACTGTAGGAGCAGAAGGAATGGGATCTCGAGAGAAAAGTTTAGGTGCTAGTAGAGGCAAAAGAGGTAAAGAAGCTATCAATTTATTAGAAGGAAAATGGTTATCTATTTGTCCTGGAAACCCCATGAAGCTTATGGGAAAGCGGGAATGATGGCGTATGAGCCACTCTGTATCAGTGAGAGAAAAGGGCAGAATAATTAAATCTGGTTCTTTCCCTAAGACCTGCACAGACCTATTTCTTCCTTGGCGAACCATCAATGCTAACGTGTCTATGTCAGTGAGGAGTCTTGGAGTTCCTCCTACTGGCGTGTGAAGCCACTCAAGAACCCCATGGTCTTGCCACAATGCCCCTACTACTGTGGGGGTGGAGTTGAATATTAGAAGGTTTACTGGAGAGGAGGGAGAGAATCGAACAAGGTGCATGTCCTGGAGGGCCTGCTTAACCCTTTCCAGTGCCAAGGAGGCCTCAGGAGTTAATTTACGTTTTGAGGAGGGCTGTTTGTTTCCTTTTAACAGGGAAAACAGTGGTTGGAGGCAGCTTGTAGGCAGATAGAGATACTGCCTAAGCCAATTTAAATTTCCTAGAAAACTTTGTAAAGAAGCAAGAGTAAGGTTAGAAGGAAAGGTGACATTAGGTTTTAAGGGATGAATTTGCATTAAAGAAATCTCTGAACCTAAGAAAGATATTGGAGGTATTAGCTGTATCTTGTCAGGGGCTACATTAAGGCTGCTTTTCTTTAATGCAGGAATGAGAAAATCATATAAGGCATAGAGATCTGTATCTGATTTTCCCCATATTAAAATATCATCTGTATAATGAAAAACATTAAGGCCCTTATTAATATATGGGACAAGGGCAGATTTAACAGCCTCTTGACAAATTGTAGGACTATTGGCCATACCCTGGGGCAGCACCACCCATTCAAATCTGTCAGCAGGGCTGGCGTTATTAACAGAAGGAACAGAGAAGGCAAAACGTTTACAATCTTGTGGATGCAAGGGAATAGAGAAAAAACAACCTTGTATATCAATAGCTATGATTGGAATTCCTGTGGGAATTACAGAAGCAAGAGGCAAACCCCAGACCTACATGGTTTTATTAACTGCACGGAGATCTTGGAGGAGGCGCCATTTTCCCGAACACTTTTTGATCACAAAGACAGGAGTATTCCATGGGCTTCAAGAATGACGAATGTGTCCCAAGGACAATTGCTCTCGGACGAGCTCTTTTAAAATTTCTAGCTTAGGGAGTCAGGCTGTAGCACAGCAGGTTAAGAGCAGGTGGTGCTAAGCTCAAGGACCAGCATCAGGATCCTGGTTCGAGCCCCCGGCTCCCCACCTGCAGGCAGGTCCCTTCACAGGCAGTGAAGCAGGTCTGCAGGTATCTGTCTTTCTCTCCCCCTCTCTGTCTTCCCCTCCTCTCACCATTTCTCTCTGTCCTATCCCACAACAATGACATCAATAATAACTACAACAATAAAACAACAAGGGCAACAAAAGGGAATAAATAAAATAAAATAAAATAAAAATTTCTAGCTTATCCCTAGGTAAAGGCCACTGTTCCACCCAGACAGGCTCATTAGAAAGCCAGCTTAAGTGGGGTGTTTGGCTACGAACAGTGGCATTTAGTATTGGGGGTGCTGATTAGACTTGGTCTCGCGTGAATGAGTGTTTCGCTCTGCAGAGGCATCTGTGGATATCCTAACATCAAGACATTTTAGAATATCCCTGCCAAATAGGTTGGTGCTAATATTAGCTACCAAAGGGCGGAAGTATTTGGTAGAACCTTCTGGGTCTTCCCACATGAGCGAATCTCATGTGCGAAATGATTGGGTCACCCCTTCTACTCCATGTAAACTGGGTCCAGGGATGAGTTCCCAATCTTGGGGAACCTCTTCTTGCCTTAAAATCATTTTTGCTGCCCCTGTGTCAACCAAAAATTTAAAAGGAATATTGCCAATATTTACTGTCATAGAAGGGTGACCTCATTCTAAAACAGGAGTGGTCCACAAAATCTCAGGCCCCGAATTTGTACCATTTAGGGGCGTGCCATCTTTATGAAATTTTGACCAACAATCTCTCTTCCAGTGAAACCCTTTATGACATCTTGGACAAACAGTATGTTGTTGGTATGTATGAGACCCCTTCTGTTTCATTTGTTTTAAATCCCCCCTGCTTAACACTATTCTATTTACATAACCACTGTTAACAAGCACCACCCTCCCTCCAGGGCATTGGTGGTTCAGTGATAGGATTCTCACCTGCTCCGTCCCCTCCTTGTCACACTCTGATTTTCACCAGTCACTTTTCTCTCCACCCTCTCTATGTCACATCCTGTTTCCACCCTACTTAGCAAGTATATATAAAGACAGCATTGTGAGTTTTACAGTACTTGAGTTTAGCTTAGTTCGTCTTAGATTGTGCTGCGTCCTGCATGAATAAAGAGATACTGCCTACAGCTCAACCATGAGTCCCTGGTCGTCTGTTACTCACCCGTGAAGCCATCCCGGCGAAAACAACATAACCCGTCGAAAAAAACAACAGTACGTGGCCTCTGGTCCCTGACTGAAAGTGGGGTTGCTCTGACTGGAGGCGTGGTTGCTTTAGCTGGAGGCTGGGTTTCCCTGACTGGAGGCGTGGTCGTAGCTTATCAGGACATTGGTTACGCCAATGTCCTTGGTGACCACATTGAAAGCAGGCCCCTTTTTGATTACGTGGGGTAACTGCATAAACCTGTGTTGTAGCGGATGCCCCATAATTGCCTGATGTAAGTTCCTGTGTCGCTAAAATCCAATTATCTGGGTGTAGGTATTTAAGATTAAGGCATGCCTGATGGAATTGTGGTATCATGCCTTCCCAGACAATAGAGCGCAGGAGTAGTGAGCGGATGTCAGGATTATAAACCTGTCTCTCTAAACTTGTCTTCACCCTTGAGATGAAGCTCGCTAATGATTCATCAGTGCCTTGGCTTAGAGAGTTAATGGGAACTGACGAATCTACATTGGGTGGGGGCACCCTTTCCCATGCTTGTGTTGCACAGATGCGTACCTGTTCAAAATAACCAGTTGGAAACCTGGCTTCTGCCTGCTGAGCTCCAGATTCATAAGCTCCTTCTCCAAACAAAGCATAGAATCCCATTTTTTTGTTTGTTACTATTTTCCTGCGACTGTCTAGAGCGGAAGCATGTCTTCCACTGTAGGTAGAGGTGGTCTGGGAGTGCAGCATGAGCCAGATCTTTCCAATCTTGGGGCGTGTTAAGATGGTGGTAAAAACTCCTTAAAACGGACTTGGTCCATGGAGTGTGCATACCGTCCTCCCTGACCGCTTGCCTGAGTGCTTTGAGGTTTTTTAGAGGAGTATGGCTGCCACGGCTGAGGGTTTTGTTTAGAAGGGGCCATGTTTACCGGGAAGTTGTGGATCCGATGGTGCAGGAAAGGGAGCTACAGAAGTGGAAGGTGCCGTGGAAACTGCTGTAGTGGCCGCAGGGGAAACTGCACACATATCTACGGGGATGGAGCTCTTGGAGTGAACTGCACATGGTTTAAAGTCCTTAAATGCTGCCTTTAACTCCCGTACCTCAGCCACTAGGTCTCTTAATGATGACGTATCAGCAGGGGGTGGGGTCAGAGAAGCAGAATCCTCAGGGGAAGCCAAAACCGGGGCGGTAGGAGGAGGGGCTAGAGAACCGGAAGCCTCAGGGGAAGCAGGGGGCGGGGCCAGAGAATCAGAAGGAACTGAACACATGTCTGCCACAGAAGGAGCCGAACACGTGTCTGCAGGGACAGCGGGTGAAGGGGTCATGGAAGTCGCAGAAGGAACTGAGCACGTGTCTGCAGGGACAGAAGTTTGGGTGCTGACTGCAAATCACTTAGGGTGTTTAGGTTGTAAGCACGTATCTCTTAACTCTTGTATCTCAGGAGAAGCTGAACCCTGGGTGGCCGGGGGCGGGTTCGGAGGAGGAGCTTCCGAACACGTGTACGTTTCTGTGGGAATGGAAGTTCTGGGTCTATCTGCTGATCGCTGAGGGCATCTGAGTCTTAAGCACATGTGCTTTAACTCTCGTATCTCAGCCTCAAGGTCACTTATTCTCATGGCAGACCATGTTGTACATATCTTGTCAGTGGCAACCACAGTTATAAAAATCCAAGGGGTTGTGAATATTAAACCATCTGTGAGAGTGCGAATCTGTCCCAGGGCAGAAGGAGATAATAACGGGGACACCTCCTCATAAAACAAAAAAATTCCCATGGTGGAGGGAAACGCGGGGCCACAGAGGCAGGCGGATGCCACTTACCTGTGTCTGGGCAGCCTTTCTGGACCTCAGGCTGGGCGTGAGTGCGGGACACGTTGAGCGCCAGATGTTGTTGAGCCAGATATTGTTGTGCGCGGGCCGCGGAGAAGAGAGAGGGGGTCCGGAGGGAACAGGAAACACAAATCTTTATTTGCGCTGGCACCTCAGAGTTGGGTGCTAGAGAAGCAGGTTGGGCCACGTGGAGGTATCAAAAATGGCTGCCTCACGCAGTAACCTTTCCTCTGTCTGAACACCGGAGTGAAGCGCCAGTCTAGCAGGATATATTATCCTTGTTGAAACCCTTTTTCATTCAGGGCTCGATAGATACCTTGCCATTCTCTTCTGGCTTTTAGAGTTTGAGTGGAGAAGTCTGCAGATAATCTTATGGGTTTTCCCCTGTATGTAACTTTTTTTTTCTCTCTTGCAGCCTTTAGGATCCTTTCTTTATCCTTACTCCTTCTCATTGTGACTATGATGTGTCTTGGTGTCTTCAGGTCTGGGTTCATTTTGTTTGGAACTCTCTGGGCCTCTTGAATCTTGATGTCCTTTCTTTTATTCAGGTCTGGGAATTTTTCTTCTTTTATTTCCTCTAGAATGTTTGCTTCCCCTTCCTCTCTTTCTTCCTCTGGCAGGCCAATTACTCGAATGTTACTTCTTTTGAGATCATCCCATATGTCTCTATGTTTTCAGTGTCTCTCAATCTCTTTTTAAGCTCTTTCACCTCTGAATATAAGTTCTCTGAATATAAGATTTCACTGTTAAAATTTGGAAGCACTGTCAAAGTAGGCAAACAGAAGAGTTCATCATCACACATAAATTCTTTTTAAAATTTTATTAGTGAGTTAATGATGATGAACAAGATTGTGGGATAAGAGGAGTACAGTTCCATACAATTCCCATCACCAGAATTCTGCAGTCCATCTCCTCTACTGGAAGTTTCCCTATTCTTTTTATTTTTTTGTCTCCAGGATTATCGATGGGACTCTGTACTTGCACCATGAATCCACTGCTTCTGGAGGCTATTTTTCCCCTTGTTGTTTATCGTCGCTGTTATTGTTATTATTGTTTTTGTTGTTATTGCTGTCATTGTTGGATAAGACTGAAATAAAGAGAGGAGGGGAAGACAGAGAGGGGGAGAGAAGGACAGATACCTGCAGACCTGCTTCACCATCTGTGAGGCGACTCCCCTGCAGGCGGGAAGCCAGGGGTTCAAACTGGGATCTTTGTGTAGGTCCTTGAGATTTGCACCATGTGTGCTTAACCCACTGCTCTACTGCCCCACCCCAGGTTTCCTTTTCTTTATCATTCTGTGAGAATGGGCCAAAGATCTTTATGAGGTGCAGAAGCTGGGAGGTCTGGCTTCTGTTATTGCTTCTCTGCTATACTTGGGCATTGACAGGTTGATCCATACCCCCAGCCTGTTTTTATCTTTCCTTAGTAGGGTAGGCACCTGGGGAGGTTGGTTTTCAGGATGCATTTATGAGATTGACTGCCCAGGGAAAGTCAGGTTGACATTATGGTAGCTTCTGAAACTTAGCATTAAGATATAAAGCAGGGGTCCATTATGTTGGTGTCATGGTAATAGCTGCAACTTAGCATTAAGATATAAAACATGGGGAGTCAGGCTGTAGCACAGCGGGTTAAGCGCAGGTGGCGCAAAGCACAAGGACCGGCATAAGGATCCTGGTTCGAACCCCGGCTCCCCACCTGCAGGGGAGTCACTTCACAGGTGGTGAAGCAGGTCTTCAGGTGTCTATCTTTCTCTCCTCCTCGTTGTCTTCCCCTCCTCTCCCCATTTCTCTCTGTCCTATCCAACAACGACAACAACAATAATAACTACAACAATAAAACAACAAGGGCAACAAAAGGGAATAAATAAAATAAATATTAGAAAAAGATATAAAACATGGGTCTATTATGTTGTTCCTGATGGAGATGACAAGTGACAGTGGCAAGGGGTATCTGTTAGAGGTCTAGGCCCATCATTTCTGTGTGGGAACCTCAGGGCTCCTTGACTAGGGCCCGAGGTGGTGAAGTGGCCTGGTAGTGATTAAAGGGTCAACTTACTTTGTCTGACACAGTAACTTTGGAGTTATTGGGGGACGTTTAATAAAAGGTAGGTAAGGAGGGTACCTGGCTCTAAGTAGAAACAGGTTCATTAGGTACTTAAAGTGTCTTTTTAGTTTTTTCTACTTTCTTCATTTTTTATTCACTGCACATTATTGTGCACTTTTGCTTTAAGATATGTGTTCTCCCCTAATTTATGAATACATGTACATATTCCCTATTGCATGGGCCCTGGTCTATATCTAGGTTTTGTTAAGAATTGCACCACTCAACATACTCTACCTACTACCTGAGGAAGAAGAGTACCAAAATTAGTGCAGCCTGGAATGTTCCTAGCCATGACCACAGAATGTGAGCTCAGACCCTGAGGGATGCACAGGTTACATAGGCTCCTGCAACGAATATGGGCCCCAGATCAAACCAGTGGGGTTTATAGTTAAAAATATATACTTTCCCCCATATTTGGGATCTACTCTCTTCCCTGATCCATCTTTCTATTCTTTTTTCCAGTGATAACACCATCTCCCTAGACAAAAACCTGGGTCCACTTGCATATTAGATGTCAGGAAAAGGCAAAAACTAGTAAAGTAATGAGCCCTCTAGAATATACCTAAAACAGACCTACTAGTTTTTTCCAAAATGGAGACCCCAAATCTTCATCTGCAATATTCTTGCCTTTAGGTTAATGATTAGTCAACAATTTGTTCTGCATTATATATTAACTCTTTATCAGCCAACAGGTTCCATGATGTCAACCTGACTTCCTTTGGCAGAAGACCCTATCATGTGTCTTGGAGCCCTGTCTCCCCAGACCCCTGCCCCAAGAGGGAAAGAGACAGATAGGCTGGGAATGTGGAATGACCTGCCAATGCCCATGTTCAGTGGAGAAGCAATTACAGAAGCCAGACCTTCCACCTTCTGCAGCCCATAATGATCCTGGGTCCATACTCCCAGAGTGATAAAGAATAGGGGAGCTATGAAGAAAACGGATTGGATATGGAGCTCTGGAAGTGGGCATTGTGTGGAAATTTATCCATTTTACCCTATAATCTTGTCAATATTTTCATTTTATAAATAAAATATAAAAATATATAAAACAACAATTTGTTCAATAATCAGGAACATAAAAGTAGGAGTACAGCCAGTGAGATTTGGGGTCTTCATGTTGGAAGAAGCTAGGAAGTCTATTTTAGGTATAATCCTAGGGACCCATGACTTTATTAATTTTTCTAGGACCAGACAACTAACATGCAGGTAGACTAAAAGCATTGTTTGGGGAGATGGTGTCAGAGTTTAGAACAGGACCAGAAAGCTGGATTAGGGTAGAGAGTAGCTCACAAATATGGGAAAAGTACATAAATATTGTTAACATATTGTTATTGTTAATCCCATCAATCTGACCTAGGGCCTATGTCAATTCATATTTATCACAGGAGCCTGTGTAACCTCTTCATCCCTGTTCATCTTAGCTTGCATTCCAAGCTAGGAAAATTCTAGACTGCACTCATTTCAACACCCATCTTCCTCCAGCGGCAGAGTATGTTGACCCAGCCTCCCTTAGGGGAGTGGGGCAATTTCTACCACTGTTGTTTTACATTGAAGGCAAGGCCTTATAAAGGCCAATTAGAGGACTTATGATGTTGTTCCTGATGAAGATGACCTGTGACGGTGGAAATAGGGATCTGTTAGAGGCATAGGCCCATCATATCTATGTGGGAATCCCAGGATTCACTGATTAGGGTCTGGATGATGGAGTGGCTTTGGAGAAAGGGTGTTTCTGTAGCCTGATGACCAGGTTGAGGCATTTGGGAGGGTCAGGTAGTTCAGAGCATTGTGTTCTATTTTAGGGCAGGGATAAGGCTGAGAGAGTGAAGTGAGTGAGCTACTCAGAACACCACTGCAGGCACAAATGTGGGCAGAATGCTGCTGAGCCTAGTTCCTGGCTTACCTCTGGAGTGTCCTTGGTCCAAGCCCCTCAATTATCCTTCTTCCCCTTTACTACAGATGAGGTAGGGGAGCTTTGTAAATAGCCATGGTGGATGCTGGAATATGTGTAGAACTTCTATTTGGGGTGGAAAACCCTTCTCACTTAGAACTTACTTGACCACTTGGCTGCCTGAGAAGTTCCTGATTTTATTACATCTAGTCTTACATGGCCATAATTTTATTGCAAAGATGAATGCAATGGAAAGCACAATGCCCATGCCCTTTAAAACACAGCCTAGAGGGCAGCCTCTTGCAGACCAAGGCAGGGATGCTTGGGGTGAAAATCAAGAACATCAGATGGGTAAATAGCTATGGTTATTCAGAAGATTTTTATGCCTGAGGTTCTGAGATACCAACATCAATCCCTATCACCAACATAAGCCAAAGCTGAGCAGTGCTCTGGTCTCTCTTGATTTCTTTAATTAAAATAAAAGTAAAATATAACAAGAATAAAATTCTCCTTAAAAGTCTGCTGCTAGGGACCTTAGTCAAGTCCTGAATTTAGACAAGTTACTTTCTCCTTCTGGAGCTCAGACTCTTCATCTTGTTATAAAGAATGCAGCCAGATATTCCCCAGTACTAGTCCAGCCCAAGGAAATGTCTGGTGTTTCTGCTGTTGTGTGAAAGCAGGTGAATCCTGTTGAACACTGATTTCCTCTGGCATGGAATGGGGAGAGTGTAATACAGGCAGAGCAGAAGAGGTGCCCTGTGAGCACCAGGTAAGAGGAAGTGCAGATAGTTCAATTGGAAAAGTTCACAGCAATGGGGGGTGGGGGTGGGGCTAAATGTGTTGGGCAAAGGTCTCTCCAGAGTCAGTAACTAGAGATGCCTCCTCTTGGGCAGTACTCAGTGCTTTTTCACAGTCTTTTCAGAATGCAATGTTTGCTTCTGGTGGTGACTGAATGAGAGAGGCAGCTTAGGGTCACACAATGTGAAATAACAGAGGAAGATTGCAAGCCTTTGGTTCTGGGTCATTTCCTCAATACCAGAGATCCTATCAGTATCTGAGTTCATAGGATATGTGAAGTTGCCCCTTTTGGAAAATAACTTTCACTAGAAATGGTTACAATAATCCAAATTTATGCTTAAAAACATATGTCTTAGGGCTGGCAAGATAAATCACTTGGATAGTGTGTCTGCTCTGCCATACACATGACTCAAGTTCAATCAAGTCCAGCCCCAACTGCATTAGAGGAAGCTTCAGGGCTGTGATATTTCCTCTCCTCACATTTTCAAAAGTCAGATAAGATCAGTGCAATGCTGGATACAACAAACACATAAACAAACAAGGCATACAAAAAGGCAAAATAAAAACAAAAACAACTACAAGCCTTATTTATCTGAAAATTTTGCTCACAGTGAATACTTCTCAGATTTCCAACAAACAGGCACAAAATAGATTTAAAACATTTTTTATTTATAAAAAGGAAACATTGACAAAACCATAGGATAAGAGGGGTACAACTTCACACACTTCCCACTGCCAGAACTCTGTATCCTACCCCCTCCCCTGATAGCTTTCCTATTCTTTAACCCTCTGGGAGTATGGACCCAGGGTCATTGTGGGATGCAGAAGGTGGAAGGTCTGGCTTCTGTAATTGCTTCCCCACTGAACATGGGGGAATTGATCCATACTCCCAGCCTGTCTCTCTCTTTCCCTAGTGGGTAAAGGTTCTGGGGAAGTGGAACATCAGGACACATTGGTGGGGTTTTCTGTCCAGGGAAATCTGGTAGGCATCATGCTACACCTGGAAACCTGGTGGCTGAAAAGAGAGTTAACATACAAAGCCAAAAAACTGTTGACCAATCATAGACCTAAGGGCTGGAATAGAGAAGATGAAGAGTTGGGGGGGGTTTCTCCATTTTGTAGATAGCAAGTAGTCATATTTAAGTTATACCCCTTTCCAATATTAGGGTTTACAGACAAAAATACTTATACTCTTCTCCATATTAGGGAGTTACTCTCTTCCCTGACTCAACTTTCTGGTCCTTTTTCCAGCCACGACATCATCTCCCTAGACAATAACTTGGATCCACTGGCATATCAGAATTCAGATTCAGGGGCAAACGGAGAAAAAGAAAAAAAAAACTAGTATAGCCACAAAAGAGGTTTTATTGTAGCTTAGTGTTTGCAGCTGGTTCCTGGATAAGTCATTAAGACTGGAGCTACAATTCATGCACATGGTTTCACACAACAGGAGATAATTTAACAAACAGCAAGGTCCAGGCCTGCCTTTTCCTAAAATCACCTGGAAGAAGAAACCACTTATCAAAGGGAGTGTCTACCCAGTAGGTGTAGGGCTATCACCTGCAGGTGATCTACTCCTCTGACAAAGAGGATGGGGACAGTGGTTAGCATGAGTTAAGGACAGTTACATTCACAGTGATCCAGATGAGGAAACTGAAGAACAGACTATGCTGAAAAGGCGAACAACTCTGTCCTGCACTGTGCAGAGAGAAGGACTTGAATTTGGAGCTGGGGCAAAATGTGAGTCCTGGGTCAATGCTTTCTTCCCTCCTCCCTCCCTTTCCTTTTGTTCTCCTTCTTCCTTTTTTTCCTTCCCTTCCTTTCCATTCTCCCCTTGTTTCCTTCCTTCCTTCCTCCTTTTTCTCCCTCCCCTGCCTCTCTTTCTCTCTCTTTAAACTGGACCACTGCTCAGCTCAGCCTTATGTTATGGTGGCTGGGAGATTGAACCTGGGACTTTGGAACCTTAGGCATAAGAACCTCTTTGCATAATCATTATGCTATCTATCCCTGCTTCTCTCTCTCTTCCTTCCTCTCACCCCATCCTTCTTTGCATCCCTTTCTTCTTTCTGTCATCTCCTATCCCTTGTCTCTCTCTCCTTCCACTTTTTTTTCCTTTCAACTTAGCTCATGCTGGACCCACCATGTCCTATCCTGTGACCCTTTGAAGAATTATTTTCTTCCAAAGGCACCTGACATTTTTCAGGGGTTTAGACTGTGGGCCTGGATCTCCTGGTAGAGCTAGTGTTCAGTTTCCTGGAACAATTATTGTGGGAAAGTGGAAAGACTTCACTGGAAGGAGCAAATGGAGTCTGAACTTTTCACAGAAGGGAATGCTATGAAAGACTTAGAGTTACCTCCTAAGTCCCAAGGGCTGTGGGCAAAGACAGTCTTCCCAGGATATATCAGCACCTTTCATTCATCAATTCATACATGGACATTGCTGAAACTTAGTATGTAGACAGGGGACCCTAAGACCTGGGGAGGGCAGGGGTGGGTCCATGGGACCTTGAAGGAATAGTGAGATGGGTTTGTGGTAGGTAGGCTATGTTGGAGGCCTTGGTAAGAAAGCATCTTTTTACATCCTACAGCCTGATGGTGCAGAGGCAGGGTCACTGGAGGGTGAAGTAATCAGGGAAGGGATGTTTTACAGACTTTACCTCCCTGGAGTAGTTAGGGAGGTTAGGATTAATTTATAGCCAGGCAGGCTGGGTGGGCCTGTTGTGAGGGGTGTGGATGGACAGATACTCCTTGGATGGCAGTCTAGTGGGCAAGATGGTGATTGGACAAGAGACACCCTCTTCCTTTGGCTACATACAAAGAAAGGAAAGGGATGTTCTCACTGACTGGAGACCTGTGGAATATCCCTTGCTGTGGGAGAAGTAGGCACTTCTTCAGGCATGTTCTGGGCTCTCAGCCTCTCAGTTTGTGTATATATGTTGACTTTGCCAATAATTTTGTCTGTCCATGCCTATTGTTCTTCCAGTTACCTGCCATCTGTTTCGAACTATATCCTCCCGCTCTCTCTTGCAGGCTTTTTTTAGAAGCAGTTTATGTATGTTGTGCATGTGTTTGTGTGATGATTCATGTTACCAGAATTAGGGGAATTGTTGGTGATGCCAGTTTCCCTAGAATTTTGAGGACATGTGTAATAATGTTGGTTCTTGAGGCTAGGCAATGACACACTCATTAGAGTGTGCACATTACTAGGACCCAGGTTCAAGCCCCCAGTCCTCACCTGTAGGGAGAAAGCTTAACAAATAGTGAATCAGTGCTCTAATTATCTATTGATCTTCCTATCCTTTCCCAATTACTTTCTGTCCTAAAAATATAATAAATAGTAAAATAAAAAGGAGGAGGAAGAGGAAGAGGAGGAAGAGGAGAAGGAGGATGAGGATCCACATACCTGGGAAGGCATGTGCTCTACCGGGTGGCAACCTTCAGCTTCCTGATGGACTTTTGTAGCCAGGATTTGAGTTGTGTATCTTCCTGCTTTCACCTCTGCTTACTGTCTTCATTGGAGCTAGTAAAAGCCTGAGTCTTCTGTCCTCTAGGTTTTCAGAGCACAGTGCAAGGTGTATACTAGTCTTAGACCCCAGTCTGCAAAGGGGAACACTGACCCACTATAAGTCATAGCTGAGCAGTGCTCTGGAAAAAAATCTCATCTGCTATATTTTTGCCTTTGGGTTTCTGATTATTGTTAATTTGTTCTTTATATTTTAGTGCTTTTCAGGCACCAAGTTGCAGATGCTACCATGATGCCAATTTTGGCTTCCATGGGCAAACAGCCTCACCATTGTGTCCTGGAATCCTACCTCCCCAGAGTCCTGGCTGACTAGGGAAAGACAGAGACAGGCTGGGGGTATGGATTGATCTGTCAATGCCCATGTCCAGCAGAGAAGCAATTATGAGAGCTAGAAATCCCACCTTCTGCACCCCATAAAGATCTTTGGTCCATACTCCCAGAGGGGTAAAGACTAGGGGCCCTTCTAGTGGAGGGGAGAGTATATGGAATTCTGGTGGTAGGAATTGTACCCCTGTTATCCCACAGTCTTGTTGATCATTATTAAATCACTGGTAAAATATAAGAACAATGCTGTTAGTGACTTCTCCTGAAGTGGAAAGAGGCAGAGGAAATAATGGGTCTGAGCTGCTCTGGCAGAGTTCTGGTTCTGGGTATCAGGAAGGGAGCAGGCACCCATGTGTGTGTGGCAGAGGAGGGGGCAGCTGGGTGACTTACAGCAGCAGGTAGGTGCTGCTTCCATGGGGACATCAGACACTTAAGATGACTCCTGGGGACTGGGGTGCAGCAGAGGCTGGAAAAGAGGAAGGGAATGGGGGGTGTTGCTCTCCTTTGTATAATAACCTCCTTCTGACAAGGAGTTTCTGTTCTTTTCCACTAGAAAGCTTTTAAGAACGCTGAAAAGGACAGGCAATTACAGGAAGGTTAGGTGCGCCTGATTGGATGTTGTTACAAATCACTCATTGTCATACACAGTGTTTGGAAAGGAGGTCATCAGGGACTGATTGCCGCTTAGGGTAAGTGATTTCTGTTTAGAGTGAGCAAGCAGATGAAGGCTTGGCTGGCACTCCCTGCCCTGTCTCCTTGTTTGCTATTGTATTGATGTTTTTTCTTGGCAAGGAGGGACTGTTAGAGATCTTCACGGGATATTTAAATGGTAAGGGGCTAGGTGTCATTCTTCTAATGTCACTTGCTCTTCAAACTAAGCTCCATTACACTGATGGGGAAACTAAGTCTATAGAGGAAAAAGGAGAAGCTGTAGACCCATGAAGCAACTTAATGGAGGTGCTGGGTCTGATCCCACACAATGCTTTTGCCTATAGCCAGGGTCCACATTGATGGCACTAGATTTTTCCATCAATCCATACTGTATACAGCTCACACTTCACCAATTGCTGTGTCTTAAACATCACCACAGTGGGAAGACTTCCTGACATCTTGATGTCAGTTCCATCTTCACGTATCTAGATTAATATCCAATTGATCTCAGAAAGACTGAAGTGCAACAACCAGAGGACAATGAGCTGATCATACAGCAATCTATAAAATGGTAAAAGAAGATAGCTGAAGAAAGTATATGATAAAGACACTTCTGTCAAGTCACAATATCATAAATTCTTTCATAGTTTTTCCAAAGATGAAATTGAGATGGAGTCAAAGAACTTGCTATGGCAGGGGTATGTAGCATATGCAAAGATACTTTCATGCCTGAGTCTCCAAAGTCCCAGGTTCAATCCCCTGTACCTCCATCAGCCATAGATGAGCAGTGTTTTGGTAAAAAATAAATAAAACAAAATAAATAATAAAAATTAAGCTTCATGAAAAAGAACCTGCTATGATGATATGCCTTTGGTCTGTAAGCTTTAAGTATGTACTCATTTTTTTTAAAGTTTAGTTTATTTTTTAAATATATTTGTTTATTGGATAGAAATAGTCAGAAGTCAAGAAGGGAGGGGAAGTTAGAGAGGGAGAGAGACAGATATAACTACAGCATTGTTACACCACTCACGAAGTTCCCCCCCTGCAGGTGGGGGAACTGGGAGCTTGAACCTGGGTTCTTATGCATTTTAACATGTGCTTAGCCAAGTGTGCTACAATTTGGCTCCCTTAGTGTATACTCTTATTGTGTCCTCCAATGATAGGTTGAATCCTAACATCCAGTACCTTAGAATATGACCTTATAGGGACATAAAATCCTTACAGAAACAGTCAAGTAAAAATTAGGCCAGTAGTGTTGGTTTTAATACTATATGACAGATATCTTTACATTTGGACACAGAGACACACAGAAAGACACTGAGGGAAGGTCAGATGAAGGAAGAAATATGGGTGATGATCTGCAAGCCAAGGAAGCCATGAATCAGAGGAAAAGGCAGGGAAAATACTCTCCTTCAGAGTCATCAGGAGAAACCAATCTGCTGATACCTTGATCATGAATGTCTGAAATGCAAAATCATAAGAAAAAATGTTTTCTGTTGATTGAACACATGGTCAACACTTCTTACCATGGCAGTCCTTGGATACAAGTAAAATGGCCTTCCTTTTCAAGAACTGCCTTCTTTATTATCATCCTCTTTGGCATCTCATTATGTGACTGAGTTCTATAGCTTTATTTCAATGTTTAATGATCCCCTGGATGTGAGAGTGGTGCTACTGTTAATAGGAGTTGAGATAATGACTGTCAGATCATGATCAGGATTGTGGGGCTTTCTATTATCTCCACTCTTGTATCAAGTAGGGGAATCCATCCCTTTAACTACATCACAATATTGACTGAGGACCCACTAATCATAAGACACTGCTTTGTGATGAAGACTGATAAGCAAAACCCTGCCCTAACTCTGATCTCCAGACCTCAGACTCTGGTTTCTTTACAAAGACAAAGTGGCACAATGGTGAGTGGGACAAATATAAACAGGGCTGTGGGCATGAAGTATACTAGGAGTACAGGACAGGGAGCATCATCCAGGGTGAAGTGGAAGGAGCCTAGAAAGGATATTAGAGAAGGTAACTCAGAAGCTAAGCCTTCAAGAACTCACTGAGTATATCTAGTGGGAATGGTTGCTTCAGGCTGAGTCCCTCTTTAGTCCATGAGCTATACTTGAGCCTTTGCCTCCTGTCACTTGAGCCAGTCCTCATCATGGTAGCATTCGGTGCTTTTACTTCTGAAGGAACATCTCTGACTTTTCTAGCCATCTTCTTCTTTAATTGAATTTCTTGTTTAATGTCCAATTTTTCTTTTACTTAAATATATTTAAAATTATTTAATTTTTTTATTAGTAATTTAACAAGTTTGCAAAATATAAGGTTTCATGGGCAGAGTAATTGCATTTGTTGCAAAACTAACTGTATCCATCATCAGTGTTCTTGTGCCACCATTCTTTTAATCATTTTTTATTGTGGTAGCATTGGTTTATAGTAGAATATGGGTGTCAGGATAACTTCCCACCTCAATAAGTGTCTGTTCCCACCATGCCCATGTTCAAGAATCTTGCTGCCATTTACCATTGTCCAACTGACATCCTCTACCCATTTCTCTGACCCCCTTCCTTTCACTTACTTCTTTGCATTCTACTGCAGGTTAAAGATGTTTGCACATTCAATAAGAGTTAATGTAGGAGTATATAAAGCAATCATATAACTCAATAACATCAACATAAAAACAAATAATCAAAATTGGGCATACAGACTGGAGAAATTGCTCATTTGTAGAGTGTGCTGCCTGACAATAAGGAAAATTCAGGTTTGAACCCAGCTCCCACTGCACTGAAGGAAGTTTCAATGATATGTGTTCTCTCTGTCTCTATATAAGAAAAAAAAAACTGGACAAATGACCCCACTTCCCCAGAGCTCTGCCCCACTAGAGAAAGAAAGAGAGAGGCTGGGAGTGTGGATCGACCTGTCAATGCCCAAATTCAGCAGGGAAGCAATTACAGAAGGCAGACCTTCCACCTTCTGCATCCCATAATGATCCTGGGTCCATACTCCCAGAGGAATAAAGAACAGGAAAACTGGAAGGTTCCCGGAAGATGGCGGACTGAGAAGCTGCTAGTGGCTTCAGCTCTGATAACATCTTCTGGAAACAGTAGGATTTTCTGCCTTTAGTAGGCCAGTAAATAAGGGGTCCTAGTGGTGACACCAAGGAGGTGACTATAACTTAATTTGGGTTAGAATTAGAGTAGAAAAAAGGGAACAATTTTTTTCCTTTTAATTATTAAGCACACCATCTCCCCCCCAGTCCCTAACCAGTCCCTGAGGACCAGCTCCTAGCAGAATCCCCTGCTGAGCTTCTGTCTTTACCAAATTCCTGTCCCACCAGGGATTATCATTTATTCTAAGTCTATACCCTTCTGAAACCTCTGGCCTTTTTTCTTTCTAAGTATCCAACCCCCCACCTCACCCCGCATAGCTAATTAAATAATTAAAATAAATTAATTAATTAAAAAAACTCTCTCCTTTCACTGCTCTTTTATGACTGTTCTTTTTCTTATCTTTTTCTTTTTTATCTCTCTCTTTCTTTTTTTATTATTTTTCCCATTCTTGTCATCCTTTCTTCCTTAATCCTACAGCTCCCAAAGCCACAGACCCCAGCCCCCACACCACCAAACAGTGTGCTTTTTGAATTCACTGATACACATTTGGGAATTATTTTGGGGAAGAATTCTGACACAGAGTGGACTCTCTATGTGTGTATGTCTACTCTAGTTCCCTATCCCCTCTTGTTACCCCTAGAATATACAGTGGATAGTAGACTTGCATAACTGTCTATTCTTTCTATCCCTTTTTTTTTTCTCTCTTTCTTATTCACTGGGATTTGGTTACTATTCTTTTACGGACTGGAGAAATTGTTCGGCTAACTGGTAATGATTAAACTGCTTCAATACTTGCTTCACTTGCTACTGTAAATCCTGAGGTTGGTGAGTGTAATTGTCACAAAGGTATTTAGTACAGTGTTGCTTGTACTCAAGACACAACAACTGAGGAACAACAGAGCATAAAAAAAAGAAACACATAAATCAAAAAAATGGATAGATCAAAAACAAATAAAACTGCTACTCCAATGAATGAAGACAAGAGCCCAAAAGAAACTACAAATCAGCCAGAAGTAACCATAGATAAGAAAAGCATGCAAGCAATAATAATCTTATTAATCACAGAAATGAAAACAACATTTGAGGAAAGGAATGGCAATATTAGGGAAACAACAGTTGAGACCCCCAAGGAAAATACTGATTATCTTGAGGCAATTAGAGAAATGAAAGCTGAAATAGCTGTAATGAAGAAAGAAGCTGAAGCAAGGGAAAGCAGACTAACAGAAGCAGAAAACAGAATTAGTCAGACAGAGGATGAGTTAGAGAAAACGAAGAAAGAGGTGAAAGAGCTTAAAAAGAGATTGAGAGACACTGAAAATAATAACAGAGACATATGGGATGATCTCAAAAGAAGTAACATTCACGTAATTGGCCTGCCAGAGGAAGAAAGAGAGGAAGGGGAAGCAAACATTCTAGAGGAAATAATAGAAGAAAACTTCTCAGACCTGAATAACAGAAAAGACATCAAGATTCAAGAGGCCCAGAGAGTACCAAACAGAATCAACCCAGACCTGAAGACACCAAGACACATCATAGTCACAATAAGAAGAAGTAAGGATAAAGAAAGGATCCTAAAGGCTGCAAGAGAGAAACAAAAAGTCCCATACAAGGGAAAACCCATAAGATTATCTGCAGACTTCTCCACTCAAACTCTAAAAGCCAGAAGACAATGGCAAGATATCTATCAAGCCCTCAATGAAAAAGAGTTTCAACCAAGGATAATATATCCTGCAAGACTTTCATTCAAACTAGATGGAGGGATCAAAACCTCCTTAGACAAACAACAGTTAAAGGAGGCAACCATCACCAAACCGGCCCTGAAAAAGGTTCTAAAAGACCTCTTATAAACAAGAACATCACTACAATACTGGCAATATATCAGAGCAAACAAAAAATATTTTTTTGAACAATGGCACTACAATACATTAAATCCATAATATCAATAAATGTCAATGGCTTAAACTCACCTATCAAAGGCACAGAGTGGGGGGGATGGATCAGAAAACATAATCCAACCATATGCTGCTTGCAAGAATCCCATCTGTCACAACAAGATAAACACAGACTTAAAGTGAAAGAATGGAAAACTATCATACAGGCTAACTGACCACAAAAAAAGGGCAGACAGCCATTCTCATCTCAGACCCTATAGATTTTAAATTAAATAAAGTAATAAAAAATAGGCAAGGACATTACATAATGATTAGAGGATCAATCAGCCAAGAAGACTTAACAATCATTAACATATATGCACCCAGTGAGGGACCATCTAAATACATCAAGCACTTACTGAAAGAATTTCAAAAATACATCATAGAAATACAATAATAGTGGGAGACTTTAATACCCCACTCTCACACTTAGACAGATCAACAAAGCGGAGAACCAACAAAGATACAAGATAATTGAATGAAGAGATTGACAGACTAGACCTCTTGGACATTTTCAGAGTCCTTCACCCCCCAAAACTGGAATACACCTTCTTTTCAAATCCACATAACACATACTCAAGGATAGACCACATGTTAGGCCTCAAAGACAGCATTAATAAATTCAAGAACATAGAAATCATCCCTAGTATCTTCTCAGACCACAGTGGAGTAAAACTAACATTTAAAAACAGACAGACAATTATTAAAAGTCACAGAATTTGGAAACTAAACAACATACTCCTTAAGAACCACTGGGTCAAAGATTCACTCAAGCAGGAAATTCAAATGTTCCTGGAAACAAATGAAAATGAAGACACAACCCATCAAAATATTTGGGACACAGCAAAAGCATTACTGAGAGGGAAACTTATAGCCATACAATTACATATTAAACACCAAGAAGAAGTTCAAATGAATGATCTTACTGCACACCTCAATGACTGAGAGGAAGAGGAACAAAGGAACCCTAAAGCAACCAGAAGGTCAATGAAGCCAAATATTTGTTCTTTGAAAGATTAAACAAAATTGACAATCCCCTATCCAGACTCACCAAATAAAAAAGAGAGAAGACTCAAATTAATAGAATTGTACACGATGGAGGAGATATCACAACTGACACCACAGAAATCCAGAGAATCCTGCGAAACTTCTATAAAGAACTATATGCCACCAAGCTAGAGAATCTGGAAGAAATGGAACAATTCCTAGAAGCATATGCCCTTCAAAAACTGAACCAAGAAGAACTACAAAATCTATATGCACCAATCACAGACAAAGAAATTGAAACCATTATTAAGAATCTCCCCAATAACAAAAGTCCTGGACCAGATGGCTTCACAAACGAATTCTACAAAACTTTCAGGAAACAGTTAGTACCCACACTTCTGAAGCTTTTCCATAAGACTGAAGAAACAGGAATACTCCCTTACACCTTCTATGAAGCCAACGTCACTCTGATACCAAAAGCTGATAGGGACAGAACAAAAAAGGAAAACTACAGATCAATATCGCTGATGAATATAGATGGCAAAGTATTAAACAAGATCTTGGCCAACCGGATACAGCAACATATCAAAAATATTGTTCATCATGACCAAGTGGGATTCATCCCAGCAATGCAAGGCTGGTTCAACATCCGTAAGTCAATCAATGTCATTCACCACATCAATAAAAGCAAAGCCAAAAAACACATGATGATTTCAGTAGATACAGAGAAAGCCTTTGACAAAATCCAATACCCATTCATGCTCAAAACTCTACAAAAAATGGGAATAGATGGGAAATTCCTCAAGATAGTGGAGTCTGTATATAGCAAACCTACAGCCAACATCTTACTGAATGGACAGAAGCTGAAAGCATTCCCCCTCAGATCGGGGACTAGACAGGGCTGTCCACTGTCACCGTTACTCTTCAACATAGCATTGGAAGTTCTTGCCATAGCAATCAGGCAAGAGAAAGAAATCAAAGGAATACAGATTGGAAGGGAAGAAGTCAAGCTCTCACTATTTGCAGATGATATGATAGTATACATAGAAAAACCTAAAGAATCCAGCAGAAAACTACTGGAAGTTATTAGGCAATATAGCAAGGTATCAGGCTTCAAAATCAATGTACAAAAATCAGTGGCATTTCTTTATGCAAACACTAAGTCTGAAGAAGAAGACATCCAGAAATCACTCCCATTTACTGATTCAGCAAAATCAATCAAATACCTAGGAATAAAGTTGACCAAAGAAGTGAAAGACTTATATACTGAAAACTATGAGTGGCTACTCAAGGAAATAGAAACTGATACCAAGAAATGGAAAGATATCCCATGCTCATGGATGGAAGAATAAATATCATCAAAATGAATATTCTCCCCAGAGCCATATACAAATTTAATGCAATACCCATCAAAGTTCAACCAAGATTCTTTAGGAGAATAGCACAAACACTACAATCATTTATCTGGAACATGAAAACACCTAGAATTGCCAAAACCATCTTAAGGAAAAGAAACAGAAATGGAGGCATCACACTCCCAGACCTTATACAATATTATAAAGCCATCATCATCAAAACATCATGGTACTGGAACAAAAATAGCCACACAGACCAGTGGAACAGAATTGAAAGCCCAGAAATAAATCCCCACACCTACGGACATCTAGTCTTTGATAAGGGGGCCCAAAGGATTAAATGGAAGAAGGAGGCTCTCTTCAATAAATGGTGCTGGGAAAACTGGTTGTAACATGCAGAAGAATGAAATTGAACCACTTTATCTCACCAGATACAAAAATCAACTCCAAATGGATCAAAGACCTAGATGTCAGACCAGAAACAATCAAATACTTAGAGGAAAACATTGGTAAAACAGTTTCTCACCTACTCCTCAAGGACATCTTTGATGAATCAAACCCAATTGCAAGGAAGACTAAAGCAGAAACAAACTTTTTGATGGGACTACATCAAATTGAAAAGCTTCTGCACATCCAAAGAAACCATTAAACAAACAAATTGACCCCTCACAGAATGGGAAAAGATCTTCACATGCCATACATCAGACAAGAAACTAATCACCAAAATATATAAAGAGGTCAGCAAAGTTAACACCAAAAAAGCAAATGACCCCATTGAAAAATGGGCAGAGGATATGAACAAAACATTCACCTCAGAGGAGATCCAAAAGGCTAACAAATATATGAAAAAGTGCTCTAGGTCACTGATTGTCAGAGAAATGCAAATTAAGACAACACTAAGATACCACCTCACTCCTGTAAGAATGGCATACATCAAAAAGGACAGCAGCAACAAATGCTGGAGAGGTTGTGGGGACAGAGGAACCCTTTTACATTGCTGGTGGGAATGTAAATTGGTCCAGCCTCTGTGGAGAGCAGTCTGGAAAACTCTCAGAAGGCTAGACATGGACCTTCCATATGATCCAGTAATTCCTCTCCTGGTGTTATACCCCAAGGACTCCATAGCACCCAACCAAAAAGAGGTGGTGTGTACTCCTATGTTCATAGCAGCACAATTCATAACAGCTAAAACCTGGAAGCAACCCAGGTGCCCAACAACAGATGAGTGGTTGCGAAAGCTGTGGTATATATATACACAATGGAACCCTATGTAGCTATCAAGAACAATGAACCCACCTTCTCTGACCCTTCTTGGAAGGAGCTAGAAGGTATTATGTTAAGTGAGCTAAGTCAGAAAGATAAATATGAATATGGGATGATCCCACTGATCAACAGAAGTTGAGGAAGAAGATCTGAAAGGGAAACTAAAAGCAGGACCTGACCAAATTGTAAGTAGGGCACCAAAGTAATAACCCTGAGGTGAGGGGTAGACATGCAGCTTCCTGGGCCAGTGGGGGTGGGAGTGGGTGGGAGGGATGGGTCACAGTCTTTTGGTGGTGGGAATGGTGTTTATGTACACTCTTAGCAAAATGTAGACATATAAATCACTAGTTAATTAATATGAGAGGGGGAAAATTAATTGTATGTCTCAAAGTTTTTCAAAACAAATACTGAATCTTTTCTCAATATATGCAGTGTAATTTACATGCAGACTCTCTCAAAAGCTTAGACCAAGTAGGTCAGAAGCAACCAATAGCACAGCTATATACAAGATATTGGGTACTGTACAGCAAACCCTAACAAAAGGACTTTTCAAAGTTAACCCAATTACCAAATAATGTGATGATAACATTAACTATTGATTGTCTTTTTGAACCCTAAGACAGCAGGAACCTCACATCTCCACTATAGAGCCTCTACTTCCCCCAGTCCTGGAACCCTTGGATAGGGCCCACTTTCCCGTATGCCTCTCCCAATCCATATCAAATAATATTGCATCTGCCAATCACAACCTAACCAACACAACGATTGCCACCTCAACACTTCAGACTGTGTCTGAAGTGGGATCATCCCATATTCATATTTATCTTTCTGACTTAGCTCACTTAACATAATACCTTCTAGCTCCTTCCAAGAAGGGTCAGAGAAGGTGGGTTCATTGTTCTTGATAGCTACATAGGGTTCCATTGTGTATATATATACCACAGCTTCCGCAACCACTCATCTGTTGTTGGGCACCTGGGTTGCTTCCAGGTTTTGGGTGCTTTTTGGTTGGGTGCTATGGGTGCTACTTCAGACTGTGCTTCACTTCAGACTGTGTCCAGAGACTACACATGTGGAATGACAACCCTTCAGCTTCATTACTCGGGTGAGACCTTTCCTTTCATAGTATACTCTAATTCCATCTCAGGTGGTTCACTTTCTAACAAAGTCCCAAAACCTAGATATACACCAGTTTCTGTGAGAGAGAGAGCGTATGTTCACATCTATCCGTAAACTACTGCAAAATATATACCTGAAAGCAGAAGTACACTAGAGTTTGCAGTGAGTATCCCCCTAACACTTCCTCTCCACTATTCCAAGCTTTGGGTCCATGATGCTCAACAACTTGTTTGGCTTCTTATGTTAACTCTCTTTTCAGTCACCATGTTCCAGATGTCATCTGGATGCCAGCCAGGCTTCCCTAGACTGAAGACCCCACCAATGTGTCCTGGAGCTCTGCTTCCCCAGAGACCCACCCTACTAGGGAAAGAGAGAGGCAGACTGGGAGTATGGACCAACCAGTCAACACCCATGTTCAGCGGGGAAGCAATTACAGAAGCCAGAGCTTCTACCTTCTGCAACCCACAATGACCCTGGGTCCATGCTCCCAGAAGGATAGAGAATGGGAAAGCTATCAGGGGAGGGGGTGGGATATGGATAATGGGTGGTGGGAATTGTGTGGAATTGTACCCCTCCTACCCCATGGTTTTGTTAATTAATACTTTCTTAAATAAAAAAAAAAGAATAGGATAACTATCAGGGGAGGGCAGAAGATATGGAGTTCTGGTGGTGGGAATTGTGTGGCCTTGTACCCCTCTTATCCTATGTTTTTGTCAGTGTTTCCTTTATATAAATAAAAATTAAAAGAAAAAAATGGACATGTTGAATAGAAATTTCTCCAAAGAAAAGATAGAGATGAATAACCGGCACATAAAAATGTTCCTCATTCCATAGCTTTTGGATTCCTAAATTAGACCGATTCAGATTCATAGAGCTAGAAAGTAGAACAGTGGGTGTCAGTGGCTATAGGGAGAGGGTGGTGTTTTGCATCTTTGATGGGACAGAGTCTTAGGACAGAAGTGGGATAGTATAATAATTGTGCAAGAAGACATTAATTCCTGAGGTGACCAGGCCCCAGGTTGAATCTCCAGTACCATCATAAACCACAGTTGACCAGTGCTCTGGTTAAAACAACAACAACAACAAAACAAAATAAAAATAACATCAATGACAGAGTACTAGTTTGGGAAGATTAGAAAATTGAAGAAATGGATGGTGAGGATAGCTAACAACAATATAAATACTCTTAATAACACAGAATTATATGCTTAAAAATAGCTAATAGCTTTTGTTTTGCCAGGATTTCACCACAATTTTAGAGATAGCTGGATAAAGACACTTTGGGATATATATTCAACAAAATACTACTGTGCAATTAAAAAAATAAGATTGTGTCATTTGGGACAAAATGGATGGAACTAGAGGTTATTATGTTGAGTGGAATAAGTGAAGATCTCATTGACAACTACTGAATGATCCCATTCATTTTTGGAATATATATAAATAAAGGATACTAAATAATAATAATAATAATAATCTAGATAAACTTTCAGAAAAAAAATGCTCCTTGTCATTTATTACTAGGAAAAGACAAGTCAAAACCACAATACTGTGTCAACTCACACCTGTAAGAATGGCCTATAACAATAACACAAGAGGTGGGCTGAATGCATATGCTACCATGCACAGGACCAGGATTCAAATCTCTAGTCCCTGTCAGCAGGTAAAAAGCTTCACAAATGGTGAAGCAGTGCTGCAGGTTTCTCTCTTCCTCTGTCCCTTTCTATCTTGATCTTCAATGACCTGAAAATTTTAACAAAGTAATTTGCAATTTAGGCACATTTGAACTGTCTTGTATAGTAGAGTCAAATTTATATTCTGATACTTCCTACTTAATGAACTGAAAGAGAGGTAGATAGATGGTCAAAGTGAACATGTATGTCTATCAAGCTCTCTTTCCTTTGTCTAAGACTGGAACATATGTGGTTGTTAAATAGACAATTCGTAGATCAGGAAATGACTGGGAAATTGTGATGTGAGAGGGTATATAATTAGATTTGAAGTCTAGCTCTGTCCCTTATTATATATTGAGAACTTGCCAAATCATCTCACCTCCATTAGCTCAAAGTCTATCTTTGTAAAATAACTATAACTAAACATTGTGAAACTCAAGTTGATTTATCTGACAAATATTGAGTGATGCTGTGTGTTGGATATTGGCTGGATGCTGATAATCCGAGATGAATAAGAAAACTGTTTCTACTTTGTTGTTGTTATTATTAGTATCATTTTTATTTACCAGAACATTATTCAGCTCTGGTTTATAGTGGTGTTGGGGATTGAACTTGGGTCCTTTGGTGTGGTAGGCATGAAGGTTTATTTTTATTTTTGCATAATGATTGTGCTATCTCCCCTGTTCTATATGGTCCTACATGTTAAGGAGTTTGCAATTTAATTGGAAAGACAGGTAAATAAGCAAACACATAAAAAATGATGAACTAGTTCTATACAAAGAAGTAGAATACTAAGACTGAGGTCATTGGATGTGGAATGCTGACAGGGTTGCCTTCTGAAAAAGATTATTCAGTCAAGGAGGAGACTATGGAGAAGTTAGCCTTGCTGGAGTGAAGGTTAATTAGGCACAGAGAAGAGGAGAGTCAAGAAAAAGAAACAAAGGGTGATCACGAGGCAGGCAATATCAAAACCTATGGTGAATGTACAAAATGTCTTATCAAAGAGATAGCACTGCAGAAATTCACATTAAGGCTCTTGCAGCCTTTAACTTTTGCCCATATTTCTTCTCCCTGGCCCTTGCTAAAAGTGTCCCACCTCCAGTGTTTCCTCATGGTTGTTGACTACAGGTATCTCAGTGTGTAAGTGTATATGTTTGTGTGCATATGAATATGCAGTGCTATGTGCGGTGCTATGTGCATGAGTGGAGATACACTACTGTGTATGCCTGGGGGAGCAATGAGAATTACAAGCTGGACCCCCTCACACTGAAAACATGGCCAGGCTGTTCACTTAAACCCATTTCACAGACAAAATCAGTTTACAGCTCTGAGCCAGAGACCAACTGATCCAGCCTACTTTTCTTGCTCCAGTTTTCCCAAAGATAAAAAGGTTGTCACATTGTGATATCCATATCAAATGCTAGTGGCATGGCTGGGCCTTTCCCTGAGGACTGATAGTCTTCTCAGATTGAGGACAGGCTATTATGGGATATAAGATTTGGTATTTACTTCCAGGAAGCATAAACATCTTGGAGTATTCATAAGTAAGATAGAGGTGGGGTGGGATGGGATGAGTTCACACAGGTGGATTTAAGCCAACAACAAGAAACTAAAGCTGCTTACCATTAGTGTTCTCTAATGACCCAAGTGGACTAGGGGTTTCAATATGTCAATTATGGGAGATCAAAAGGGAAGACTACCTGAAATACTGCCATTCATATCTATCTCTATCTCTATACCTATACCTATACCTATACCTATACCTATACCTATACCTATACCTATACCTATACCTATACCTATATCTATATCTATATCTATATCTATATATCACTGTTCACCAGTTATGGCACACTTGGTTAAGCATGCATACTACTGTGAGCAAGGACTCTAGTTCAATATATCAGTTCCTATCTGCAGGGAAAAACTTTGTGAGAGGTGAAGCAGTGCTGCAGCTATCTTTCTTTCTTTATCCCCCTCTATATTTCCCTGCCCACCAATTTATCTCTGTCCCATCAAGTAAAAAGAAAGAAAAAATATGTAAAAAGGGAAAAAAAATGCCCACAGGAAGAAGTAGATTCATAGTGCAGACAAGTACTAAGTCCTAGCAATAACCCTGATGGCAACAACAAAAAATCCTAATTTGAGACTGAATGTTGAATTATTCTGATTATTAGTTAAGGAAGAGTCCTGGAGTGGTGAAGCAGTGTTAAACACATGTATAGTCACAGAAGGAACAAGATGGCAACATATGGACTGGGGTCTACTGACTTCTGTTGTGTTCTGGATCCCAATGCCATGCTCAGAGAAATGGGTAGCCATTTATGTTTTTCCATCTCATGATGTGGGCAAACACAATCCAGAATTATAATGCTGGGGATGGGGGCATAAAGCTGCAAATTCCCTTACTTTTATGTTGAATTTCTTTTGGTTATTTTAAATATTTTTACTGCTTTTAAAATATTTATACTTAGTTTTGGATAGAAGCAGAGAAAATGAGAGGGAAAAGGGAAAGAGAGAAAACAGAGACTGTCATAGCACTATTTACCAGTTGTGAAGTTTCCCCCTGTATTGATGACCAGGGGCTTGAACCTGTGTCCTTGAGCAATGTAACATGTGGGGTCTACCACCTGGCCCCTGCTGGCTTTATGGTAGGCTTGGATGTTGGTATGCTAGGTCCTAGGCATTGGTGCGCCAGGGCAGGCACTGCACCCAGTAAAGCCAAAAATGTCACTTGGACTTTGCCTGGCAGCCACAAATAACTTCATTAGAGTAACAATCTTAATGGTGATAAATTGGAGGGTTAGACTGAAATGCTGGAGTGATTTGCCCATGTGTTCCTTAGAGGGTGACATGGTGGAAGGAGCAAGGCACAGAGTATCTCATTTACAATTAAGGCCACTTCCAGATGTTTTTCTGGAGAGGGGGTTAGGGAGGAGGCTGAGAATGGGCTCAGAACAGGGCAGATTTGAGGATGGAGGATACTTTTTACAGTAGGGTCTGTGTAGAGAGGTAAAAACTGACTCTGAGTGTTCCTGGGGTCCCCTTCTTTAGTGCCAGGACCCCACCTCTCCTCCGTATTGCCTTGCTCAGGTGCTGTCTTGTTTCAACTGCTGTTGTAACACTTTCTTCTACAGTATTTTCCCAGATTATAGCCTACTCAGTCAGATGAGTCTCCTTTTGCCAGCAAGACACAAAAGCTCTGCTGTGTGGAGTTTGCCTCCCTCTTACTGCTGAAGTTCCAGGGACTTTAAGTCTCTGGACCTTTGGGGACATATCACCACAGGAATCTACCAGGGCAGCATATACCCAGGCCCTGGTACTAGGTCATTAGAGCATTCCCAGAAACATCCCAGATTCTTGCCCATTTCTGGTGTGTGTATAGGAGTGTGGGGGCAGACAGGGTTTTGTGTTTCTTGTTGTTCATTACGCCAGGTCTGCTGCATTGCTTGATGTTGTGATCTATTTACATAATCACTGTCTTGCCTGAGACCCGCCCTGCCTACAGGGCATTGGTTTAATCCCCACTGGTTAGATCCCCACTGGTTTAATCCTAACTATTACCCCCCCTCTTTCTCTACCCCACCCCCTCTCCTAGTCACTTCCTGTTTTCCACCCTACCACTTCTGTCTTAGAAGATATTTAAAGGCAGATTCTTTTCTGATTAAAAAACACATTGGATTGTGTTCCTGTTCAGCCATGAGTTCCTGGTCATCTCTCTCCCGCCTGTGAAGCTAGTCTGGCAGTTTCTGTGATTTTTTTTTAAGGAAATGGGACTAATTCAGCTGCTATCAGGATGGAACATGGAAGGTGCTGAGAGGATGACTATGACACACACATACTGCACTGTAAATTTGTCTCTAGGTTTATACTCTTCTGAAGAACCCACTTGGTAGGAATTAAACTGTGCCCCTTCCAACCATCCATCTATTCACTTATTCATCCATTCATATACTGAATTCCGGTCTTGATTACCATTATGACTACATTTAAAATAGTTTTTTAAATAACAACAACAATAATAACTACAACAATAAAACAGTAAGGGCAACAAAAGGGAATAAATATTTTTTTAAGTTTTTTTTTTTTAGTAGCCAGCTTAAATGTCCTAAAGGTGGGGCCTGATGTGATTATACATTGTGTCCTTCTTAGAAGAGGAAGAAACAGTAGAGGCATATCTTTATCTACTTGAGCACAGAATGAAGGCCATGTGAGCATGGACTGGGAAGGTGGCCTTCTGCAAGTCAGGAAGAGAAATTTTACTAGAAACAAACCCTGCTGGATCCTTAATCTGTGACTTCTAGCCTCTCATAGTGTGAGGAGACATATTTTCATCTATTATCCCAGTGTGTGACTCTACACTATCTCCCAAGGGGGTCTAGAGTTTTAAACACCGCTCTTCTGCTCCTTCTGAACCTCTGATTCTCGCCCTGTCCTTCTAAATCAAGTAGTATAATTCAATTGGGTTGTCAAAATAATAATGGAGGCAAATGATAGGTTTAGGAAATAGTTAATTAACCTTATAATCCAGCACTTTTGAGCATTTGAATGAAAGCAAACACTAATTCAATGGGACGTACCAGTTTTATGTTCATAGCTACATTACTCACAATAACTAAATAGTGGGATAAGCCTAAATGTCCATTGAAAGAAGACTGGATAAAGAAATTATGGGCTATATACTCCACTGAATACTATTATGCAATGAATAAATATGGTATTATGGCCTTTGGGACAAAATAGATGGTAATAATGTTTAGCAAACTAAGTGAAGAGGTGAAAGACAACTGCGAGATAGTTTACTCACAGGTGGAATCTAGGGAAGTGATGCATACAAACTTGCAATAGAGAGAGAGAGAGAGAGAGAGAGAGAGAGAGAGAAAGAAGGAGAGATCATGAAACTTTCCTTTTGCAGATGAGGACTGAACCTAGGTCCTCATGCATTGTAACATGTACATTCTACCAGATGCACCATCAACTGGTTCCTTAAGTAACATTTTTTAAAAAAAAGAAAATCAAAGCTGCTGCTTAACTTTTTTGATTTTGAAATTTCTGATTTGACTTTTTATCTTTTTATTATTATTGTTGTTGTTATTGTTGTTAGTGATGTTGTCATTGATGTAGTCATTGGATAGGACAGAGAGAAATGGAGAGAGGAGGGGAAGACAGAGAAGGGATAGAGAAAGATAGACATCTGCAGATCTGCTTCATTGCTTATGAAGCAACTCCCCTGCAAGCGGGGAGTCAGGGCTCAGAATTGGGATCCTTCTACCTGTCCTTGAACTTTTCACCACTTAACCCACTGTGCTATGGCCAGTTTCATGTCTTTTTATCTTTTAAGCCCTTAGCCCCACCTAGCTTTAACCCTCATAGACTTCCTCCATTCATGAAGTATCCTCCTTCTCTGAAAGGTGCTGGCTGTTTGGGTAGGGCTAGTAGTAGACTTCCAGAAAGACTGTTAAGCTATCCCATAGGAGAAGTGAAGCAAAAAAGGAGGAGGAGAAGGAGGAGGAAAAGGAGAAGGAAGAGAAGAAGGAGGAGAAGAAGTAGGAGGAGAAGGAGGAGGAGGAGAAAGAGGAAGAGGAGAAGTCCCAGAAAAAAACACAGAACACAGGACAGGAGTCAAAAACAGTTTCAAAGTAAAAGGCAGGAGCAGGATTCAAGATAAGGGATGACAGTAACATGCAGGAGCAGGCTGGGGTATACTGTGTGTCTGTGGGTTCTGCCCTGATGCTTTAGGAGCAAAGATAGTCTAGTCTGGAGGGGAAATGGGAGCTGTATGCCTGCAATACCATGAGTTGAACTATTTGGATGGGAAGCAGCAAGAAAGGCTTTAAGGAGTAAGAGCTCTAACTGCATACTAGAGAAAGGGTATCTTAATTTTCCTTTAAGAAACAACAACAACACACACACTTAAAATAATCTTATCATGTTAAGACTGAAAAGGACATTAGAGGTAATCTATACCTAAGCTATTCAGCATAGTATCCAGTAGGCTTGAGTGGCATCTGGATAAAAGAATTGAATTGAGAGGTGGAGGGTGCTGGGCTAGCTTCGCAGTCAGGAGACAGATGACCAGGGACTTATGGCTGAGCTGGGAAGCAGTATCTCTTTATTTATGTGGAACACAGCACAACCTAAGCTGTCTCTAATCACAATTCTGTCCTTATATATACTGGCAAGTAGGGTGGAAACAGGATGTGGCATAGAGAGGGTGGAGCGAAATGGGGAGGGGGCGGACAAAAAGACATCGTGAACCAGTGGGGATTAAACCAATGCCCTGCAGGCAGGACGGTGCTTAGTTAACAGTGGTTATGTAAATAGAATACAGTGTTAAGCAGGGGGGATTAAACCAATGAAACAGAAGGGGTTTTAGAAGCAGAATCAGAAGCATACCAACAGGAGGGGGCTGAGCAAAGATGCACAACGTAGATTTGCACATGTTTCCATGTGGAAGAACCAGAATTCAAGCCCCTAGTCTCCACCTGCTGGAAGGAAGCATTATGAATGATGAATCAATGCTTCAGGTGTCTCTCTCTTTTCTTCTCTATAACCCTCTTCCCCTCAATTTCTGTCTCTATCCATAATAAAAAAGAAAGTAAGGATGCCATTTTTTAACAAAGAAAGAGGTAGAGCCAGGTGGTGATGCACCTGGTTAGGCATACATATTTAAATGTTCAAGGACCCAGGTTTGATCCCACAGACCCCACCTGCAACGGGAAAGCTTTGTGAGTGGTGAAGCAATGAGGCAGGTGTCTCACTGTCTCTCTCCATTCTTTATTATCCATTTCCTCTTGATTTCTGACTGTCTCTAGTCACTAAATAAATAAATACAAAGAGAAAGGTGGAGAAAGAGCAAAACTCACATCTGGGTTTGAACACATTTTACAAAAACAAATACATAAGATATATTATATATATCACAAATAACTATATTACATATCTTGGATGAATTTGGTTAAGTACATTATTAGTTGTTTCTCTTTATGCTTATCACTTTATTAAGCACAACCACTAGATAACTCAGTCCTGCATATCTGGCTCTCATATGCTAGACCATGCTCTAGACTAGTCCTTCTGTAAAGTACCAACAGAAAATACAATTTGTGAATGAATGAATATAGCTGAATTTCTGTAAAACTGTATTATAAACAATAACAATTAAATACACTTTAATTTTCACAAGTCACAAAATATTATTACTCTCTTGATTTATTCAATGATTTAAAAAGCATCTCTTGCTAGTGAGCCACACACAAATAGGTTATAGACCAAATTTGGGCTGTAGGCTATAGCTAGCTGACCTCTGGTCTAGACCAATGTCCCAATTACAGAATTGGCTTTATTAATGCTTGGGGAGAGAGTGAAAACTATTCAAGGTCATAGAAAGCTAATGTTGGGATTCACTAGCTTGCTTGATTGGGTTATTTGCTTTTCTTCCCAATAAATAATCAAAATAGGTGTTCCTCTACAGATAAAATACTGCTCTATGAATGTTTAAATCCCAGTTAAAGATGTGTTTCTCTTGGATGGCCTTTGTAAAACATGTATTAATTTATTGTGAGTCTTCAGAGACTTCTCCAAGTATAAACACAAAGGAAAGAGGCTCCAATATATCTGCTGATAATTTTAGTGTTGCCAGAACCTCTTCTGGACAATGATAAGAGTCTGCATGACTAGTGCTTACTGGGTATTTTCAAGATCTTACAAGAAGCCACTATGGACACTCAGAAAATGCTACTGAGCAGCTGAATTTGGACATTTAGTTTAAAAATAGAGTGAAATAAGAACTAAAATTTAAGCTTCAGTTAACTGGCAAGAAATCTCTAATTCATTCTTTATGTCTGTGGGTTCTACCTACACCCACCCTTCAGATACTTTTTTTTATTAGGACTATATATTTTGGAAGAATATTTGACTCTCAGGTGCTTCTGAGCTTGAGTGTAACCCAGGATCACAGCAATTGTTAGAGATAATTCAACCTATTCATTATAAGAACAGACTAAGGAAACTTTAAAAAAAAAAGGCAGGAAGCAAGACATTAATTTGATTCTGCAGAATCAGGCACTGGCAGCCCATGTTGGCTCAAAAGGGCTTGAGATAACAGCAAACACTTATACTCAAAATTGAAATTTCTCCTCTAGTTTCCTCACTGGCTGAGTATTTATGCAGTTTACAGTCGGATTAGAGACACTGCATCTAGCAATACAAAATGAATCTTGCATTTAAGTTAGGGACCAGGGCCAGAGCAGTTTTAACACTTCTTCATAACTTACTTAGTTACTGATGGAAAGGGTCTGTCTCCAGGTCTGAGGATAAGTAGCTGGGATGGGGAGGCTTTTTTTCCCTTAATTTTATTTATAAAAAGGAATCACTGACAAAAACCATAGGGTAAGAAGGGTACAAATCTACACAATTCCCACCACCAGAACTCTGTATCCCACCCTCTTTCCTGGTAGCTTTCCTCTTCTTTAGGGAGTATGAATCAAGGGACATTACGGGGTGCAGAAGGTAGAAGATCTGACTTCTGTAATTGCTTCTCTGCTGAACATGGAAATTGACAGGTAAATCCACACTCCCATCCTGTTTCTCTCTCTTTTCTTAAAGGTGGGGCTCTGGGAGAGTGGGGCTCCAATACACATTGGTGGGGTTGTCTTCCCAGGGAAGTCTAGTTGGCATTATGCTAGCATCTGGAACCTGGCAGCAGAAAGAAGAGTTGACATATAAAGCCAAACAAATTGTTGACTAATCATGAACCTAAAGGCTAGGATACTGCAGATGAAGATTTGGGGGGGTCTCCATTTCATAGATAGTTAGTAGGCCTATTTTAATTATATTCCAAAGGACCCATAACTATACTAGCTTTCTTTTTCTTTTCTTTCTTTTTAAGTTTTCCCTGAACCTGACATCTAATATTCAGGTGGACCCAATTTATTGTCAGGGGAGATGATGTCATGGCTGGAAAAAGGACCAAAAAGCTGGATCAGGAAAGAGAGTAGCTCCAAAATATGGGAAAGGTATATAAATATTGTAAACCCATCGATTAGATCTGGGCTCATATTCAGCTTAGAAGCCTATGTGACCTCTGCATCCCTGTAGACCTGAGCTCATATTCTGTGATCATGCTAAAGAGTCATGATTAAAGTATGCCAGTGTCTTCCCTTATTCAGATTTTGTAATCCTTACTTTGATAAGGTTATCTTTGGAGTGAGTGAGGGAAATTTAATGGCAAATAGATGAGGAGGGTATCTATGTCCAAGTAGATACTGTTTCATTAGGAACTTAATGGTGTCTTTTTAGGTCTAGAAAGCAGCAGAAACTTGCTTGCTGCATATATTGACTCACTACAGAATATTGTGCACTTTTGCTTTCAGGTATATAGTTTGCCTAATTTATGGATACATGTGAACATATGCCTTATCTCATGGGACCTGGTCTATATCTAGGTTTTGGAGCTTTGTTAGGGTGTCCACCTTAAATTGAATTAGAAAATCCTATGAAAGAAGATATCTTACCTAAGTAGTGAGGCTGAAGGGTGACTTTCCATGCCTGACGTCTCTGAACATAATCTGAAGTGAAGCATGTTGAGGTGGTACTCGTTGCATTGATTAGGTTGGGATCAGGAGATGCAATATCATTTGGTATGGATTGAGAGAGGTATGCAGGAAAGTGACCCCTACCCTAGAGGTTCCAGGACTGGGGGAAATATAGGCTCTATAGAGGAAGCAGGAGGTTCATGCTATCTTAGGGTTTAAGCAGGCAATAGATAGTTATTGATATAATCAAATTGTTTGGCAGTTGGGTTAACTTTGAAAATTCCATTGATAGGATTTTCTGTATCATACTCAACTTCACCATATTTTATGTACATTAACATTATTTATATATAGCTGTGCCTTATAGAGTAATGCCACCAGTTGCTTCTGTTCTCCCTGGTCTAAGCTTTTAGGAGAGTCACCATTTCAAAGACTCAGTCTATGATCTGTGCATTAAAAAGTTTGAGACATTCAATCAATTTTCCTCCTTAAATATTAATTAAATAGTGATTTTTATGACTAAAAGTTAATAGAATTGTACATAAACACAATTACCACCATCAAATACTGTGACTGTGTCCCTTGCCATCCTGCCCTTCCCCAGGTGAAGCCGAACATCCACCCTCACTCTCCACCCAGAGATTTTACTTTGGTGCCCTACTCCAAACTCAGTCAAATCCTGCTTTGATTTTCCCATTCAGTTCTTCTTTCTCAACTTCTGTTTATGAGTGGGATCATTCCATACTCATCTTTGTCTTTCTAACTTAGTTCACTTAACATAATTTCTTCTATACCATCCAAGACGGGTCAGAAAAGGTGGGTTTATTGTTCTTCATAGCTGCATAGTATTCCATTGTGTATATATACCACAGCTTTCTCAGCCATTCATCTGTTGCTGGGCACCTGGGTTGCTTCCAGGTTTTAGCTATTACAAATTGTGCTGCGGTGAATACAGCTGTACACATATCTTTTTGGTTGGGTGTTTTTGTGTCCTTGGAATATATCTCTAGAGAGGAATTATCGGGTCATATGAAAGGTCCATGTCTAGCCTTCTCCAGACAGCTTGCTCTCCTCAGACGTTGGAATAATTTCCATTCCCACCAGCAGTGCAGAAAGGTTTCTTTGTTGCCACAGCCTCACCAGCATTTCTTTCTGCTTTCATTTTTGATGTATACCATTCTCACAGGGGTGAGGTGGTATCTGAATGTTGTCTTTATTTGCATTTCTGCAGCAGTAAGTGACTTGGAGCTATTTTTCATTTGTTTGTTAGCCTTTTGAATCTCTTCTGTAGTGAATGTTCTGTTCATATCCTCTGCCCATTTTCGATGTGGTCCATTTTGATGATATATTTTCTTCCAATCCATGAGCATAGGATATCCTTCCATTTCTAGGTATCATTTTTCTATTTCTGTGAATTTAAATTCATAGTTTTTAGTACACTTCTTTGGTCAGGTTTATCCCTAGATATTTTTTTGAATTTTCTGCAACAGTGAATGGGAGTGATTTCTGGATATTTTCTTATTAAGATTTAGTGTTTGCATATATAAATGCCACTGATTTTTGTACATTGATTTTTTTAGCCTGATACCTTGCTATATAGCCTTATAACTTTCAGTAGTTTTCTGCTGGATTCTTTGGGTATTTCTATGTATACTATCATATCTTCTAAAAATAGTGAGAGCTTGACTTTCCCCCTTCCAATCCATATTACTTTGATTCCTTTCTCTTGCTTAGTTTCTATGGCAAGAACTTCCAACACTATGTTGAAGAGTAATAGTGATAATGGACAGCTCTGTCTAGTCACCAATCTTAGGGGGGATGCTTTCAGCTTCTGTCCATTGAGTATGATGTTGGCTTCAGGTTTGCTGTATATGGACTCCACTATCTAGAGGAAATTCACATCTATTCCCATTTTTTGTAGTGTTTCAAGCATGAATGGGTGTTGGATTTTGTCAAAGGCTTGCTCTGCATCTATTGAGATAATCATGTGGTTTTAGGTTTTGCTATTATTGATATGGTTAATTACATTGATTGAATACACATATTAAACCAGTCTTGCATTCCTGGGATATATCCCACATGGTCATGATGAACAAACTTTTTGATATTCTGTTGTATAAGGTTGGCCAGGGTCTTGTTCAGTATTTTGACATCTATGTTCATCAGAGATATTGTTCTATAGTTTTCCTTTTTTGTTGTGTTTCAATCTTCTTTTGGTATTGGAGTTATGTTGGCTTCACAGAAGGTACAAGGGAGTGTTCCTGTTTCTTAAATCTTTTGGAAAAGCTTTACAAGTATAGGTATTAACCGTTTCCTGAAGTTTTGTAGGATTTGTTTGTGAAGCCGTCTGGTCCAGGACTTTTGTTATTGGGAAGATTCTTAATAAGTGTTTTGATTTCTTTGTCTGTGATTGGTGCATTTAAGTTTTGTAGTTCTTCTTGGTTCAGTTCTGGAAGGGTATATGTCTCTATCATTATCCCAGTTTTCCCAGATTTTTGGAGTATAGTTCTTCATAAAAGTGTCACATGATTTTCTGAATTTCTGTGGTGTCAGTTGCTATATCTTCTCTACCATTTACAGTTCTATTTTTTGAATCTTCTTACTTTTTTAATGTGTGTGTGTGTGTGTGTGTGTGTGTGTGTGTGTGTGTGTGTGTGTGTGTGTGTGTCTGAGTCTGGCTTTGTCAATTTTGTTTAATTTTACAAAGAACCAACATTTGGCTTTATTGATCTTTATATTATTCTTTTATATTCGATGTTGTTTATTTCTGCTCTAATTTTAATTATTTCTATCCTTATTTTTGCTTTAGGCTTCCTTTGTTCCTCCTCTTCTAAGTCCTTAAGGCATGCACAGTAAAGTCATTTACTTGAGCTTTTTCTTGTTCTCTAATGTGTGCTTGAGTGACTATGAGTTTTGCTCTCAGTATTGCTTTAGATGTGTCCCAAATATTTTGATAACATGTGTCTTCATTTTCATTTGTTTCCAGGAACATTTTAATTTCTTGCTTGAGTGCCTCTTTAACCCAGCAGTATTTTAGCAACATGTTGTTGAGTTTCTAGATTTTGTGACTTTTAGTAATTTTCTCTTTGTTGTTGAATGTTATCTTCATTCCACTGTGGTCTGAGAAGATATTTGGGGTGATTCCAGTGCTCTTGCATTTGTTGTCTTTGTGGCCTAACATTTGGTCTACCTTTGAGGATATGTTATGCGGATTTGAAAAGAATGTGTAGTCCAGTTTTTGGGAATGAAGAACTCTGAAAATGTCCAGGAATTCTAGTCTATCTCTTCATTTAACTCTGTTTCTTTGTTGTTTCTCTTCTTCATTGATCTATCTGTCTGTCTAAGTGTGAAAGTGGGGTGTTGAAGTGACCCACTATTACTGTATAGTGGGTAACTTCACTATTGATGTATTTTTGTAGTTCCTTCAGTAGGGGTTTGACATATTTAGATGAGCCCTCACTGGCTGCATAGATGTTAATACTTGTTAAAACTTCTTGGTTGATTGATCCTCTCATCATTACGTAATTGCCTCGCCTATCATTTATTACTTTATTTAATTTAAAGTCTATTGCTTCAGAGGTGGGAATAGCTTTTCCTGCCTTTTTTCGTGGTCCATTGGTCTGCATGATAGTTTTTAATTCTTTTACTTTAAATCTGTGCTTGTCATTTTGGGTCAGGTAGGATTCTTAGTTATAGCATATGGTTAGGTTGTGTTTTCTGATCCACCCTTCAACTCTGTCCCTTTTAGCGGGTGAGCTTAAGCCATTGACATTTATTGATATTATGTATTTAAGGTATTGCAGTGCCATTATTCAACAATTTTTTATTTGCTCTTATATATGGCAAATATCTTGGTGATGTTCTTGTTCATAGGAGGTCTTTTCGAACCTCTTTCAGGGCAGGTTTGTTGATTGTTGCTTTCTTTAACTGTTGCCTGTCTGAGAAGGTTTTGGTCCCATCTAGTTTGAGTGAATGTCTAGGAGGACATGCTAGCCTTGGTTGAAACACTTTTTCATTAAGGGATCAGTAAATGTATCTTTCCATTTTCTTCTGGCTTTTAGTGTTTGAGTGTAGAAGTCTCCTAATAGTCTTATGGGATTTTCCCTGTATGTGACTTTTTTGTTTTTCTCTTGCAGCCTTTAGGATCTTTTCTTTATTTTTCATTCTTTTCACTGTAACTATGATGTGTCTTGGTGTCTTCAGTTCTGGTTTGATTCTGTTTGGGACTCTCTGGACCTCTTGAATCTTAATGTCCTTTCTGTTGTTTAGATATGGTAAGTTTTCTTCTATTAATTACTCTAGGATGTTTACTTCCCCTTCCTTTCTTTCTTTCTCTTGTAGGCCAACTATGTGAAAGTGGCTTCTTTTGAGATCATTCCATATGTCACTGTAGTTGTTTTCAGGGTCTCTCTTTCTCCCCCATCTCTCTTTTAACTCTTTTACTTCTTTGTTAGTTTTTTTCTTTACTGCTTCTGTTAATCTGCTTTCCCTTCCCTCAGCTTCTTTCTTCAGTTCAGTTATAGTATTAGCTTGTTATGCTAATTGGTAGCCTAGTATTTTCCTTGAGCATCTCATCCTTTGTTTCCCTATTCCTTATAGCCCTTTCCTTCATAGTTGTCTTCCTTCTGTGATTACTAGGTCTACTATTGCTTTCATACTTTTCTTATCTATGGTTACTTCTGAATGATTTGGATTTTTTTCTTGTCTCTTGTCCTGATTCATTGTGACAGAAAATTTATTTGCTCTTGATTTAACCATATTTCCTTTCTGTCATTCTTCAGTTGTTGTGTTTTGAGTAAAGCCACACTATCATAAAATATTTTCACAAATGTTGTCACAAACTTCAGAAATTACAATAGCAACTGAAGAAAGTATTGATACAGTTCAACCAATACCAGTTAGCCAAACAACACCTCCAGTTCAAAAACAAAGAAAACCAAAAGAAAAAAAAAGAGAAAGGAAAAGAAAAAGGGAAAGCAAGAATAGACAATTAGGCAAATCTACTGTCCATTATAAACTCTAGAGATAGAAAAAGGAGAAAGGAAAGTAGAAAACACACACACACAAACAGTGTCCACTCTGAGTAAGATTTCTTCCACAAAATAGTTCACAAATGAGTGTCAGTGAATTCAGAAAGCAAAAGAAGGAAAACGAAAATGAAAAGGAGCAGTGAAGTAAAAGGTCTTTTTTAAATTAGCTAGAGGAGAGAAAAAGGAGGTGGAGAGAAGAGGGAGAAACAAGTTGCTCTCACAACAGATAGCACACCCAGTCACCTATCAATAGAAACAGCAACAACACTTAATTTTAGTCAACCTGAAGAGAAGGGAAAAGGAACATGTGTATATAATATTAATAATAAAATAGACTTATTTCACTTAACATGAAACAGAAGGATGAATATGGGATGATCTCACTCTCAGACAGAAGTTGAAAAACAAGATCAGAAGAAAAAAATAACACAAGTAGAATAGGAAAGCTATCAGGGGAGGGGATGGGATATGGAGTTCTGGTGGTGGGAATTGTGTGGATTTATACCCCTCTTATCCTATGATTTTGTCGATGTTTCCTTTTTATAAATAAAAATAAAATAAAATAAAACAAACGGAAAAAGAGTGATGAAGCAAAAAAATAATAATAATAAAATAGAATACAGTAAAAAACCCTAACAGTCAGTCTGAAGCTTGGACCATTCCAGATTAGCTACACAAAGCCTGTTCCTCTTCCTAAACTAACCAAAGACAACCAATTAAAAAATATATATCCAGCTAGCCTTTCCCAGGCAAGGCTGAGGCCCTGACTGGTCAGGTATTCTGTTACTCAAATAGATCTCCAGCCCCCTTCAAAGAGAAAAGAGGAAAGAAAATAAAGAAAAAAAAGTCTCAGAATGACACCCATGTAGAGCCATGAATCTTGGTAAAGAAATAGCGCCACAGGAATCCTGCTAAAAGACACTGGCCAGTCCATGGGGGCTGGTTTTGGGCTGGGGGTGAAAGGTGAGTTCAGAAATAATCAAGCCAAAGATTTTCCTTTCTTTGTCCTTTTGGCCTCTGTTTGCCAGCCTGAGAGTGGGTTTTAGGACTCTTTTTTGATATCACCATGACCACTCCTTGTTCTCTTTTTCCACTGATGATCCAGATATACTACCCTTTCCAGAGAACCCCAGATTTAAGGCTTCTTTGTTTTGGAGCTCACAACAGGTAATATCTCCAAGAAGCCATCCCTTGGCTCCAGCCCTAGCTTTTTTTTTTTTTAAGATAAACTTTTTGTGCAAGTTTAATGAACACATATCCTGGGTTAGGCGTGTGTGTGTGTATGTGACTCTGTGTGTGTGTGTGTGTGTGTGTGTGTGTGTGTGTGTAGTGAGTGGAAATAAGGGGTAGAGGATGAAACAGTAAATGACACATGTCCTTCTTTGACCTTTTCACACATTGAAATTGAACCATAATCCATACATCAGTGTCATTCTTCTTGTAGCTCAGGTGCCATCTAGTTAGAGAGTTTATTACCCCATTTAAAATCAAAGATACCTGTTCCTAGGTAGGTGGGTAGGCAAAATTCATGTAGAATTGTCCTAGAAAAGAAAAGAAAATGAGGCCTCTGCAAATTCATTTTATTAGGGAAAACAAAGAGGAGCCAAACTATTTGATCTGCACAGAAAAGGAGAAGGAGCTTTTTTTTTTTTTTTTTTAAATTTATTTAAGAAAGGATTAATGAACAAAAACATAAGGTAGGAGGGGTACAACTCCACACAATTCCCACCACCCAATCTCCATAACCCACCCCCTCCCATGATAGCTTTCCCATTCTCTAGCCCTCTGGAAGCATGGACCCAGGGTCGTTGAGGGTTGCAGAAGGTAGAAGGTCTGGCTTCTGTAATTGCTTCCCCGCTGAACATGGGCGTTGACTGGTCGGTCCATACTCCCAGTCTGCCTCTCTCTTTCCCTAGTAAGGTGTGTCTCTGGGGAAGCTGAGCTCCAGGACACATTGGTGGGGTCTTCAATCCAGGGAAGCCTGGCTGGCATCCAGGTGGCATCTGGAACCTGGTGATTGAAAAGAGAGTTAACATATGAAGCCAAACAATTTGTTGAGCAATCATGGATCCCAAGCTTGGAATAGTGGAGAGGAAGTGTTAGGGAGGTACTCACTGCAAACTCTAGTGTACTTCTGCTTTCAGGTATATATTTTGCAGTAGTTTATGGATACGTGAACATAAGCTCTCTCTCACAGAAACTGGTGTATATCTAGGTTATGGGACTTTGTTAGAAAGTGAACTACCTGAGATGAAATTAGAGTGTACTATAAAAGGAAAGGTCTCACCCGAGTAATGAAGCTGAAGGGTTGTCATTCCACACGTGAAGTCTCTGGACAGTCTGAGGACCTAGATGTCAGACCAGAAACAATCAAATACTTAGAGGAAAACATTGGTAAAACACTTTCCCACATACACCTCAAGGACATCTTTGATGAATCAAACCCAATTGCAAGGAAGACTAAAGCAGAAACAAACCAAGGGGACTACATCAAATTGAAAAGCTTCTGCACATCCAAAGAAACTATTAAACAAACAGAGAGACCCCTCACAGAATGGGAGAAGATCTTCACATGCCAGACATCAGACAAGAAACTAATCACCAAAATATATAAAGAGCTCAGCAAACTTAGCACCAAAAAAGCAAATGACCCCATCCAAAAATGGGCAGAGAAGGAGCTTCTTGACAGAAGAAATGGAGAGTTGGTTGTAGGAAATTGGTTCTAGTAGGTAGACTAATAAAGACCTAGTGGTTCTAGTTCTATCTAGTTCTAAAGAAGAGGTATTAAAGTCTCAGTGACTTGACTATAGTTTTTACCTTGTATCAATTCTTGATTTCTAAAATTCTACGTCGAGTCTCTCTCATCTTTGTCTCTACATTACCTCCTAATTACTCTTAGTCTTATGTTCCTCCAGGATCATTTCAAGTCTTTTTCATGGAGAGCATAGATGTTAGGGATACCTGCTCTTATCAGTTATCAATTATCAGTTCTTAGACATTCATTATACAGCATTGAAAACCTGAAAAAGATAATGAATACCTGCAGACACAGATGTGCTCATCATTCAGCGTTCCTCTCTTTCTGTGTGTCTTCCTACACTCACCCCAGGTAATTTCTATCTCGACTTTTGTTTTTTACCATGCTCATGCATTTTGTTATTTATGTTTCTATTATGACATGCATATTTTAATTGTACATAAATTATATGACAAGTGTATAATCTGCACTTTTTTATTCTGATATTTACTTGTATCAGAGATTTACTTATGTTATATATGTACATATATATATATATTTACTGCTAAATGGTTTTCACTATATGAACATACCTCCTTTCATGTTTATTCTCTTGAGGTTAGACTTGAGGTTGTTTCCAATTTTTCCTTCGTAAACAATGCCACATTGAATATTTTTGTAGGTATTTTTTTTTAGAAAGTAGATAAATTATCATGATGATTGGGAGTTGGGTGGTAGGCAGCGGGTTAAGTGTACATGGCACAAAGCGTAAGGGCCACGTAAGGATTCCGGTTCAAGCCTTGGCTCCCCCACCTGCAGGGAAGTTGCTTCACAGGCAGTGAAGCAGGTCTGCAGGTCTCTATTTTTCTCTCCCCCCTCTGTCTTCCCCTTCCTCTCCCCATTTCTCTCTGTCCTATCTAACAACAATGGAATCAATAACAACAACAGTAATAGCTACAACAATAAAACAAGGGAAACAATAGGAAAGAAATATTAAAAGAAAAATTATCATGATGATTATAATTAATATTATCTAGAGCATTGTTCAGCTTTGATTGATGGTGATGTAGGAAACAAAACCTGGACTTCAGAGCCTGAAGTGTGAAAATCTATCATACAACTGTTATACTATCTTCCTTACACTGTAGACATTTCTAAGAATCTAGTGCAAAAATTAATAATCTGTCTTCTGTATTCTGGGTATGTGTTTCTTCTTATTTTTTTGAAGTTTTAAAAAAATATTTAGGGATTAATAGTTTACAGTTGACAGTAAATACAGTTGTTGGTACATGTAAAATACCTGTTTTCTGGGAAACACTCTAATTCCTGCCTAGGTCCTCCTTCATCATCAGGCACCAGGACCTGAAACTGTTTCTCTCCCCTCAATCATTTACTTTGGTACAAAGTACCAAACCCAGTCCAAGCTATGCTTTGAGTTTCCCTTTCTGTTCTTATATCTCAACTTCTGCCAGCGAATGTGATCATCTTATATGCCTCCTTTTCTTTCTGGCTTATCTCACTTAACATGATTTCTTCAAGTTTCATCCAATATTAGGTGAAAAAGATGAATTCACCATTCTTAATAGCTGAGTAATATTCAAATATATATACCACAACTTTCTTAGCTACTCACCTGTTGTTGGACACCTGAGTTACTTGCAGGTTTTGGTCATTACAAATTGTGCTGATATGAACATAGATATACACAGATTTTTTTGGATAGGTGTGTTTATGACATACCCCCAGGAAAGGAATTTCAGGGTTATAGGGCATGTCCAGTTCTAGCCTTTTGAGAGTTCTCCAGATTGTTCTCCAAAGGGGTTGGACTACTTTACATTCTCAACCAGCAGGGCAGGAGGCTTCCTTTGCCCTGAATCTCTCAGCACTTGTTGTTACTACTGTTTCTGACATATGACATTCTCACAGGGATGAAATGGTGTCTCACTGTTGTCTTTATTTGCATTTCTCTGACAATCAGTGACTTGAAACATTTTTTCATATGTCTGTTTGTCTTTTGAATCTCTTCTGTGGTGAATATTCTATTTATATTCTCTCCCCATTTTTGGATGGGGTCATATATTTTGTTGTTGTTTCTAAGTTTGGTGAGATTTTTATATATTTTGACTATTAGCCCCCCCTTTTAAAACTTTGGTGTGTGATGATGAACTTGTCTTCAATATGATTACATCAATACACATTGTATAAACAGTCATACCCTTTAGTATTCTTACCAACATAATTTTGTTGTTACTATTCTGAAAGGTAGATCTTAATAGCATTTGGTGCTGCACTTCTTGATAATGTACATGATGTCCATTTACTTTGACACATTCTGAAAATCAGTTCTCAGTTGTATAACTTGTGACCATTCTCTCTCAAGTTTTGAGTTTTTTTCTGCATTTATGGGATCTTGACCACTGGAAGTTTTCAACTATAATGTGACAAACCCTAGCATCACATGATGTGCTGTGGAGTGGCATATATGAGCAGAGGCTCTAGGACATGGAGCTTCTCTTCACCTTCAGTACAGAAAAGCTCTCTGCAGCTGAAATGGAGGCGCAGACTGGGGGATAGTAGGTGGCTTGTGTTCTCTGCTTAGTGCATTTTCAGACATTTAATGTACTGCTTTGAATTCCATGGTAATATTTGCAAAAAGCCTCAATTGTTGACTAACTTAATTAAACATTACTTACAAGAATTTAATATTCATTATTTGGCTTCAATTACTGTCCTAGCTCCCTCTATTCTCTCTCTCTGCCACTGGAGTGCTCTTTCTCCTCTCCTGATCCCAGGGCCCAATTAGGCTAATGGCTGCTGCTTGTGGTGACCTTATATCTATTAAAAACCCAAAAACTAAATTGACGGTTCTCTAGTTTGCCTTCTCTGATGGTCTTTGCATGTGGCACCCCCAGTTCCAAAATTCCGTATTCCTTTGTTTATTCAAATGCCTGATCCCACTTGTGCCACATGGAGGAATTAATGCTGTGTATTTGAAAAACGCTTGGCAGTCAAACTGCAACAAATATGAGAGGGCTGGGGCACTGGAGAGGGGAGGAGGTGAAGAACAACTCTGAACTTTCCAGCACTGACTGGCAGCAAAGATGCTGCTCGGTTGGTGGCTGGCAGGGAAAGGCTTTCAAAGGTGGGAGTGGAGCATAAAGCAAGACAGGCTCTTTCTTATTCTATCCTTCCCTTTCTTTGGGCTTAATAGCATCATTGGCACCCCTCTAAGCAGGTTCCTTCAATAGCTTTTGTGCATCTCTCCCAGAGCCCTGCCACCTCTGGTTCTGACCCATGGAGGGCCATGTTGATGCCAGTGCTCAGAACCATCTTCATGGGAAGTTGCTCTGGTTCTAAGGTCAAATCTCTGGCCGTGTATGAAGCCCCTTCCAGGTGCTATATATGGGGTAGTGGGTGCATGTGTGGCACCTTGAGTTTGAGGAGGAACTTGAGTACTGTGGGAACTGTGCTATGTCAACCTGGGTGAGTGGTGACTGACTAATATGCTTTATCAGAGTGCACTGGTATCCTGCAGTGTGTGAAGGTGGGTGCCAGAAGACGACCTCAGGCAGTAAACTGGAGGTGTGCCTGCAGGGCCAGGGGAGTCTAAGCTAACCAGAGGGAGCAAAAAGAGGGGAGGTAAGTGCATGCTGAATTTGGGGTGCAAAATTCAATCCTATTTACCTGGAAGAGCAGGGGTGTTTTGAAGAAGGAGGAGAAGGTGTGCTCGCAAAGGGATGAGAAGGTAAGATTCCAAATTCATTTGGGTTCAGATGATAAAAGCTTTGAATCCCATGTGGGAGGTTTGTATACTAAAAATGCCTCACCCTGGGAATAGTTATTTGATTATTTGTTTAGCTATAACTTCTCATATGCATGATTTCACCACTCCTGACTGCTGTTTCACTGACATAGTAAGAGAGAGGTGGAGAATAAGGAGAAGAGAGAGAACAGAGCATCAGAGCTAATTCTACTGCCATAGGACCTTGTGTGGTGCTGGATTTAACCCTAGGTTGTGTGTGTATGGCAGGGCACATACCTTCTTTATATCTCCCTCTTGAATCAGTGGAATGCTGGTTTCCAAGAACTGTCAGTCTCACTACTTGTGCACCCATTGGGAATCAACAAAAATAATAAAACAAATATATTCAAATCATTCTTAAAAACAATTCAACATTGCAAATCAACACACACACACACACACACACACACACACACACACACACACACACACACACACATTGCAGCCAAAACATCCCTCAGCACATGAAGGCAATGCTGATACCAAAAACTGAGTGTTTCTATAATGCAATGAAATATATTCAATTCAATAAACATCAAAGGAACTTCAGGAGCAAGTGCTGAATTTCTGAAGTAAATAGGGTTTTCAAAAGAAACAAAAACACCACTGGGACCTTGGGTATGTAACACATTTTTGACTGGGTAAAGCATGGGATCCCCAAGCTCTTGATCAAAGGGTGAATTCTTTAAAGAGTAGTAATGAATGAAGCACTGAAAACTGTTTTTGATTAAAACTGCCCCAGGTATGGGTACTGACTGCAAGTGACAAATCCATTTTCAAATAAGGGAGGCTGGTGATTTTCTGCCCCCAGCCATATATTTGCAAGTTATGCAAACAGAAGACATAATTCCAGACAAAGGGACCTAGAGAGTAAATTATGGTCTCATGTGAATTCCAAGGCAGCAGTAGGCTTTATAATCTGCAATAGTTTATTAACAAGTTTGACAGCTTCAGTCTTGGAGACATGAAGTTCACAAATTAACAAATTTAAGTGTGTGTGTGTGTGTGCATATGCATTTGTGTACTTACCTGTGTATGTGGGTATCTGTTTTTCTTTTTTTTTGGGGGGGGATGCTCTCAATATGGAAAAACTATGCCCCTCCCTAGCTGATCTATGGAGTTAATTCATACTTTGAAGGAGGGTGAGTACATCCCTGTGGAGGTTTTGAGATCATAGTTTCATAGAATTCTAGAGAGCAGCTGAGAACCATTGAAATCACCTGTCACGATCTGGATGCACTAAAGAGGTTATATGACTTGCCTCATATCACACAGCTTCATTAAATTCATCCTTTTTCCAACTCCTTAAGTCAACTGTTTCTTCAATTTGCACAGTCATTTGCACAGAATAAGAGTATTTTCTCTAACAATCATGTATATCAAACAACCTGTGCACAATAGTTTCCAAACCTGAATCGTTATCAGAACTAGCTGGAGTTCCTTTGAAAGCACAGTTTCTTGTGTAATATAAGAAAAAAGATGGTTACAGTGGTTGGGGGTGGGGCAGAAGTTGGTAGGGGTGTGGTGATTTATATGAATCATGGGTGGGTATGAAAATATCCTTGAAATCTGATAATTTTGTAAAAAAATGTTAAATCACTAATAAAAATGAAAACACAGTTCTTTGTTACATATAAAGCAGTTATGAACATTCATAGATACTTAAACAATTATGTACGTGAACATACATTTTTTTTTTATTATTTATTTTCCCTTTTGTTGCTCTTGGTTTTTTTATTGTTGTTAGTTATTATTGTTGTTATTATTGATGTAGTCGTTGTTAGATAGGACAGAGAGAAATGTAGAGAGGAGGGGCAGACAGAGAGGGGGAGAGAAAGACACTTGCAGACCTGCTTCACCACCTGTGAAGCGAACCTCCCCTGAAGGTGGGGAACCATGGGCTAGAACCAGGATCCTTACGCAGGTCCTTGCACTTTGAGCCATGTGCACTTAACCCGCTGTGCTACCTCCCGACTCCCCAACATGCATTTTTCCCCTCTTAGGCAAGTAAGACTGAAGTGTCTGTGTTATGTGGTTAGTATGTATTTAACTTTTTAAATTAGTGATTTCATAATGATTGACAATATTGTGGGATATGAAAGGTAGCATTATTTACAATTCCCACCACCAGAATCCCATATACCCTCCCCTCCACCGTAAGCGTGCCTAGTTTTTATCCCTTTGGGAACATGGACCAAATATTTTTATGGGGAGCAGAAGGCGGGAGGTTTGGCATCTGTAATTGTTTCTCTGCTGGACATGGGCATTGACAGATCCATCCATACTCCCAACCTGTTACTATGTTTCCCAACTTGGTTAGGTCTCTGGTGAGGTAGGACATATTGCCCAGGGAATTGTCATCTGTCCAGGCAAGTCAGTTTGGCATCATGACATCATCTGCAACTTGGTGGCTAAAAGGCACTAAGATATAAAGCAGAACAATTTGTTTAATAATCAGGAACCTAAAGGTAAAATATAGCAGGTGAGATTTTTTTTTCCAGAGCACTGCTCAGCTCTGAGTTATGGTAGGGCAGGGATTTGAAGCTGGATTTAGGAGCATCAGGCATGACAGTCTCTTAGCATAACCACTATGCTTATGTACCCCCCCCTGAGATTTGGGGTATTTATTGGCAGAAGCTAGAATTCTATTTTAGGTATATACTCATTTTTGCCTGAACCCCACACACAACATGCAGATGGGCTAAAAATATTGTTTGGAAAGATAGTGTCAGAGTTGGGAATAGACTTAGAAAGTTGGATCAGGGCAGAAAGCAGCTCCCAACTATGAAAAAAGTGTGTAAATACCAATAGCTATAAACCCCATCTATCTGACCTAAGACCCATATCTATTCATATTTAGCACAGAAGCCAATGTAACCTCAGCATCCCTGTTAGTCTGAGGTCGATTTCTATAGTTATAGCTAGGCTTCTCATGAACCTAGGACAAGTCTTCCTTGATTGACAAAAATGTTGACCCATAAAAGACTCTGGGGTGGGTGGGTGGGTGGGGAGAATACAGGTCCATGAAAGATGATGAATGACATAGTGGGGGTTGTATTGTTAAATGGGAATCTGGGGAATGTTATGCATGTACAAACTATTGTATTTACTGTTGAATGTAAAACATTAATTCCCCAATAAAGAAATAAATTATTAATAAATAAATAAATAAATGAATAAATAAATAAATAAATAAATTCTTTTAACTAAAAAAAAAATGTTGACCCAGCCGCCCTTTGAAGAGTGGGGCAGTTTTTATCACTGTTGTTCTACATTGAGGGAAAGGTCCTGTAGATACCCATAAGAGATTTTATTATGTTGTTCCTGATGGAGATGACTATTAATGGTAGAGAGAGGGGTCTGTTAGAGGTCTAGGGCCATCATATCTATGTGGGAATCACAGGATTCACTGATCAGGGTTTATTTTTGTTTTAGTCTTCCTTGCAATTGGATCTCTATCATCAAAGATGCCCTTGGGATTTAGATGGGAAAGTGTTTCACCAATATTTTCCTCTAAGTATGTAATAGTTTCTTGTTTAACATCCTGGTCCTTGATCTATATGGAGTTGACTTTTGTTTCTGGTGAGATAAAGTGGTTCAATTTCATTCTTCTGTGTGTTTTAACCCAATTTTCAACAGCACCATTTATTGAAGAAATTTTCCTTTGTCTATTTAATATTTTGGGACCCCTTATCAAAACTTAGATGTCCATAGGTGTGGGGGTTTATTTCTGGTCTTTTAGTTTGTGTATGCATTTTTGTTCAAGTACCAGGTAGTTTAGATAACAATGGTTTTATAATCTAGTTTTAGTGTAGGGGTGTGATTCCTCCATTCTGTTTCTTTTTCTCAAAATTGTTTTGGTGATTCTAGGTTTTTTACTGGTTACATATGAATGATTGTAATTTTTGTTCTGTTCTTTTAAAGAAAGTTCATGAGATCTTGATGGTATTGCATTAAACTTGTATATGGCTATGGGTATAATATTCATTGTAATGATGTTAATTATTCTAGTCCATGAGGATATGATATCTTTCCATTTTTTTGTATCATTTTCTATTTCCTTGAGTTGTAACTCATAGTTTACAGTATACAAGTCTTTCACTTCTTTGGTTAGGTTTGTCTGTCTGTGATTTATGCATTTAGGTTTTGTAGGTCTTCCTGGTTCAGTTTTGAAAGGGTATATGTTTCTAGAAATTATTCCATTTCTTCCAGTTTCTGTAACTTGGTGGCATATATTTGTTCATAGAAAAAATATACAATTTCTGTGGTGTCCTTTGTGAAATTTCCCGTTTTTTAAATAATTCTATTAATTGGAGTTCTCTCTCTCTCTCATTCTCTCTCTCTTTCTCTGTGGTGTGTGTGTTTGTGTGGCTTGGCTAAGAGTTTGTCAATGTTGTTTAGTTTTTTGAAGAGCCAACATTTGGCTTCATTGATTTCTTGTACAGTTCTATTATTGTCTATAGTATTTCTGCCCTAACTTTAGTTATTTAAGTCCTTATAGTTGCTTTAGGGTTCTTTTATTCCTCTTCTTCTAAGTCTTTAAGGCATGAAGTCAGGCTGTTTACTTCATATTTTTCTTGTTCCCTAATGTGTGCTTGTATGGGTATGAGTTTCCATCTAAGTAATGCTTTAGCAATGTTCTAAATATTTTGATAGCTTGTGTATTCATTTTCATTTGATTCTAGGAACATTTAAATTTCTACCCTTGAGTTCCTTTTTGACCCAATGGTTGTTATCCAGTCAGTGTGTTGTTGAGTTTCCATGTTTTGTGACTTTTACTAATCTTCTGTTTGTTGTTCAGTGTTAGCTTTTTCACTATTGTCTCAGAAGATGCTTGGGATTATTTCAATGCTTTTAAATTTTTGATACTGTCTTTATGGCCTAACATATGATCTATTTTTGGGAATGTTCCATGTGGATTCAAAAGGTAGTTTTCTATCCTTTAACTCGGTCTGTGTATGTCTTGTTGAGTTAGGTGGGGTCCCTAAAGACAGCATATGTTTGGGTTTTGTTTTCTGATCTATCTTCCTACTCTGTGCCTTTTAATGGGTGAATTTAGGCCACTGAAATTTATTGATGTTATGGATTTAAGGTAGTGCAGTGACAATATTGAGCACATTTTGAGTTTTCTGATATATGGCAAAATTTTTTGGTATTATCCTTAATGTTTATAGGAGTTCTTCTAGAGGCTCTTTCAGGGCAGGCTTGGTGACAGTCACCTCCTTTAACCGTTGCTTGTCTGAGAAGCTTTTTATCCTTCCATTTAGTCTGAATGACAAACTAGCAGGATATATATATTCTTGGTTTTTCATTGAGAGCTTGATAGATATCTTGCCATTCTCTTCTTGCTTTTAGAGCTTGGAGAAGTCTGCAGATATATGTGATATTTTGCTTTTCTCTTGCAGCCTTCAAGATTTTTTTTTATCCTTACTTCTTTTCATTGTAACTATGTGTCTTAATGTCTTCAGGACTGGGTTGATTCTGTTTGGGATTCTCTGGGTTTCTTGAACCTTGATGTCTTTTCTGTTATTTAGGGTGGGGGATTTTTCTTCTATCATTTCCTCTAGGATGCTTTCTTCCCCTTCTTCTGTTTCTTCCTCTAGTAGGCCAATAATTGTTTATTGCTTCTTTTGAGCTCATCCCATATGCCTCTTGTTGTTTTCAGTGTTTCTCAATCTCTACAATAAAATGCATATTTCTACCTCCCAAAACTGCTATCATAGTGGATTCAGTAGTCTGTGACAGAGAGAGGATATCAATTCTGCAGTAAAAGGGAAACTTAATGCTTAGATCATCAGAGCAAAACACTAGAAATGCCTGTAGGTTTGGTTTCTCCTGTCACCACTTATAAGTTGTGTGTGACCTAAAGCCACATAACCCATATAAATGTTAGTTTCCTTCATCTGTGGACATGAATAATCACTAAAAAAAAAAAATCTCCCAGTTCTCTTAAGTGACTGATGGAATTGGCTTGCACAAAATGGGTTTTTATTGAAGGCGGAGTCAAGATGATAACTTGGAGGCAGCTGCTGCCGTAAGCTCCGACAACAACCGCTGGATAGGGTAGGATACTGGGTTGTCAGCAGGATGGTGAATAAAGTGTCCTAAGTGTGACACTAAGGAGGTGACTATAGCTCAATCTAAGAAAGGAAATCTTTTGATTATTCCTATAGCGCACCACTCCCACCCATCCCATAACCAGATGCCAGGGGCTGTTGAACTGCTACTAGCAGGCTCCACGCTGAGCTTTTTTTTTTTTTTTTAATCAAGATTCCTGGCTCACCAGGGGTGTGATTCCAATCCTTTTCCCTTTTTGATTTCCTTTTCTATTTTTTTTTTTTCTTTCTAAGAGGCTGGAGCTCTATTTGAGTGACAAAATATCTGACCAATCAGAGTGTCACCTCTGCCTGGGAAAGACTACCTGGAGGGTTTTTTTTGTTGTTGTTGTTTGTTTGTTTTTTAACAATTTGCTGTCTTTTCTCAGGCTGCCTGAGCCAATCTGGAGCCTTCCAACCTTCAGACTGACTGTTAGGTTTTTTTTACTCTGTTCTATTTTATTACTACTATTATATATATGCATGTTCCTTTGCCCCCCTACTTCAGGTTAACCAAAATTAACTGTTATTGTTTTTACAATTGCTAGGTGACTGGGTGTCCTACACATTGTGAGAGGAACTTGTTTTACTCTACCTCTTCCATCCACTAACCCCTTTCTCCTTCCTCCTAGCTAATTTAAAAAAAAAAAAAACTCTTTTCATTCACTGCTCTTTTTTTTCTCTTTTTTTCCCATTCTTTCCTTCTTTTCTTCCTTCCTCATTCTTCTGCTTACTGAATTCATTGTTACTCTTTTGTGAATTATTTTGGGGAATAAATCTGACTCAGAGTGGAATCTCTCTGTGTGTGTCTCTTCTGTACTTCACTTTCTCCTCTTACTATCCCTAGAATTTACAGTGGACAGTAGATTTGCATAATTGTCTATTTTTGCTATCCCCCTTTCCCTGTCTCTTTCTTTTTCATTTGGATTTGAAATAAGAAAAAGCTCAAATAAATGCCTTACTGCACACCTTACACATTTAGAGGGAGAGGAACAAAAGAACCCTAAAGCAACCAGAAGGACAGAAATCTAAATCTAGAGCAGAAATAAACAACATAGAAAATAAGAGAACCATACAAAAGATCAATAAAGCCAAATGTTGGTTCTTTGAAAAATTAAACAAGATTGACAAACCCTTATCCAGACACACTTAATAAAAAGGGAGAACACTCAAATTAATAGAATTGTAAACGATAGAGTAGATATCTCAACTGATACCACAAAAATCCAGAAAATCATGTGAAACTTCTATGAAGAACCATATGTCACCAAGCTAGAGAATCTGGAAGAAATGGAAGAATTCCTAGAAACATATGCCCTTCCAAAACTGAACCAAGAAGAACTAAAAAACCTAAATGCACCAATCACAGACAAAGAAATCAAAACTGTTATTAATAATCTCCCCAATAACAAAAGTTAGATGGCTTCACAAACAATTCTATAAAATCTCCAGGAAACAGTTAATACCTATACTTCTTTTTTATTTATTATATTAATTTATTTTCTCTTTTGTTGCCCTTGTTGTTTTTCATTATTGTTGTAGTTACTATTGTTGTTGTTATTGATGTCATCATTGTTGGATAGGACAGAGAGAAATGGAGAGAGGAGGCAAGACAGAGAGGGAGAGAGAAAGATAGACACCAACAGACCTGCTTCACCACACTTAAAGCGACTCCTCTGCAGGTGGGGAGTCAGGGGCTTGAACAAGGATACCTACACTGTTCTTTGTGCTTTTCACCACATATGCTTAACCACATATGCTTAACCACTTAACCACTGCCACCTGACTCCCAATACCTATACTTCTAAAGCTTTTCCATAAGATTGAAGAAAAAGGAACACTCTTCCACCTTCGATGAAGCCAACATCACCCTGATAACAAAAGCAGATAGGGACACACAAAAAAAGGGAAGTCCAGACCAAAATCTCTGATGAATATGGATGCCAAAATATTAAACAAGATCTTGGCCAACCGGATACAGCAGTATATCAAAAACATTGTTCATCACGACTAAGTGGGATTTATCCCAGGACTGCAAGACTGGTTCAACATAAGTAAGTCAAACAATGTCATTCCCCACATCAATAAAAGCAAAACTAAAAACCACATGATTATCTCAATAGATGCAGAGAAAGCCTTTGATAAAATCCAACACCCATTCATGCTCAAAACACTACAAAAATTGGAATAGACAGGAAATTCCTCAAGACAATGGAGTCCATATATAGAAAACCTACAGCCAACATCATTCTCAGTGGAAAGAAGCTGAAAGAATTCCCCCTTAGAACAGGGACTAGAAAGGAATGTCCACTATCACCATTAATCTTCAGTATAGTATGGGAAGTTCTTGCCATAACAATCAGGCAAGAGAAAGAAATCAAAAGAATACAGATTAGAAGGGAAGAAGTCACACTCTCACTATCTGCAGATGATATGATAGTATGCATAGAAAAAACTAAAGAATCCAGCAGAAAACTACTGGAAGTTATTAGGCAATATAGCAAGGTGTCAGGCTACAAAATCAATGTACAAAAATCAGTGGCATTTCTTTATGCAAACACTAAATCTGTAGAAGAAGACATCCAGAAGTCACTCCCATTCACTGTTGCAGCAAAATCAACAAAATACCCAGGAATAAAGCTGACCAAAAAAGTGAAAGACTTGTATACTGAAAAGTATGAGTCACTTTTCAAGGAAATAGAAACTGATACCAAGAAATGGAAAGACATCCCATGCTCATGGATCAGAAGAATAAATATCATCAAAATGTAGAGCCATATACAAATTTAATGCGATACCCATCAAAGTTCCACCAAGCTTCTTTAAGAGAATAGAAAAAAACTACAATAACTTACCTGGAACCAGAAAACACCTAGAATTGCCAAAACCATCCTGGGGAAAAGAAACAGAAATGGATGCATCACACTCCCAGATCTCAATCTATATTATAAGGCCACCATCATGAAAACAGCATGGTACTGGAATAATAATAGGTATACAGACTAGTTGAACAGAATTGAAAGCCCATAACTAAACCCCAATACCTATGGACATCTAATCTTTGCTAAGAGGGCCCAAAGTATTAAATGGAGGGAGGATACTCTCTTCAATAAATGGGGTTGAAAAACTGGTTGAAACATTCAGAAGAATGAAACTGAACCACCTTAACTCACCAGAAACAAAAACAAATTCCAAATGGATCAAGGATATGGATGTTAGACCAGAAACTATCAAATACCTAGAGGAAAACATTGGTGGAACACTTTCCCACCTAAACCTCAAGGACATCTTTGATGAAACAAACCCAAATGCAAGAAAGAGTAAAGTAGAGAAAAAACAGTGGGACTACATCAAATTGAAAAGCTTCTGCACAGCCAAAGAAATTATCACACAAACAAAGAGACCCCTCACAGAATGGGAGAAGATCTTCACATGCCATACACCAGAGAAGAGACTAATAACCAAAATATACAAAGAGCTCAGCAAACTTAGCAACAAAAAAGCAAATGACCCCATCCAAAAATGGGCAGAGGGTATGAACAAAAAATTCACTTCAGAGGAGATCCAAAAGACTAACAAACATATGAAAAATTGCTCCTGGTCGCTGATTATCAGAGAAATGGAAATAAAAGGCAACGTTGACATACTACCTCACTTCTGTGAGAATGGCATACATCAAAAATGGCAGCAGCAACAAATGCTGGAGAGGATGTGGAGGATGGAATATTCTCTACTATTGTTGAACCAAGTTGGGGACAAGGTCCTATGGGGACCCACAAAGGGGTCTATTTTGTTGTTTCTGGTAGAAATGTCTGGTAACAATGGAGAGAGGGATTTATTTGATGTCTAGGCCCATCAACTCTGTTTGGGAATCTCAGGACTCCCACACTAGGGCCCCACCTGATAGGGTGGCATGATAGTGACTAAAGGGAGGATGGACAACATACTCTATGCTACACCTGAGGAAAATGGGTCAATACTGGGGCAGCATAGACTGTTTTACTCATGACCACAGAATGTGAGCTCAGATCTAGAGGGATGCAGAGTTCACACAGGCTCCTAAGCTAATTATGGGCCCCAGATCACATCAATTCAATGTGGTTTACAGTCAACAATATGTATATCCCTTTCCCGTATTAGGGAGCTACTGTCTTCCCTGATCCAGCTTTCTGGTCCTTTTCCCAGCCATGACATCATATCCCCAGACAATAATTTGGATCCACCTGCATATCAGATTTCAGGCTCTGGAAAAAACCAAAACACTAGTATAGCTACAAGCCCTTTGAAATATAACTAAAATATTCCTACTAGCTATTGACAAAATGGATGACCCCCACACACACATTTCGTCTGCACTATTCCAGCCTTTAGGTCCATGATTGTTCCACAATTTTTTTGGCTTTGTCTTTTAACTCTCTTTTCAGCCACCAGGTTCCAGATGCTAGCATGATGTGACCAGACTTCGCTGGACAGACAACCCCACCAATGTGCCTTGGAGCTCTGCTTCTCCAGAGCCCTTCCCCACTAGGGAAAGGGAGAGTCAGGTTGGGAGTATGGATAGATCTGTCAATGCTCATGTTCAGCGGAGAAGCAATTACAGAAGCCAGACCTTCAACCTTTTGCATTCCACAATGATCTTGGGCCCATACTCCCCGAGGCTTAAAGAATAGCAAAGCTATCAGGGGAGGGGATGAGATACGGATGTCTGGTCCTGGGATTTGTGTGAAGCTGTACGCCTCTTATCCTATGGTCTTGTCAATGTTTCCTTTTTATAAATAAAAAAGTAAAGCAAAAATGTGTTTTTATCCATGTGAACCCATTTCATTGCTATTTTTCCAAGAACCCACAAAAAGTTATGTTTTACTCTCTTAGTGAAGGAAGGGCAGCAGTGTGTGTGTGTGTGTGTGTGTGTGTGTGTGTGTGTGTGTGTGTGTGTGTGTGTGTCATGTCCCTGACTAACCTGGAGGGGATTGTGTGAAGATCCAGAAACACACTGGGAGAGGTACAAGTTCCCAACCCATGTCTGTTGACCTCATCAGTTCCCCAACTAATAGCACTATGGAACAATCCAGCTCACCCAGGGACTGAAGTGAATAATGGTCATCTCCATTAAGACTATAGTCTGGAAATGTGTTTCCTTTTCTGTGCTCAGATTAACTGATAACTCCTTCAGTATGCAGAGCTAAAATGAAGGTATTGTCAAACTGTCTTTCTTTACTTCCTTGCTTTTCCCTTCCCCTTTGTAAACTCAGTTCCTTCACTCCATTGTCCAAGAGTTACAAAAACCTCCAGTGCATGCACATTCAGCAGTGTGACACAACACACACACACACACACACACACACACACACACACACACACACACACACACACACACCTCCATCAGGGACAAGGTGATGAATTGTACATTTGCATGTCTCCTTATCATGGAAATGCACATGTGTTGAAATGTGTGTGCCTTTGTATGTGACAGAGGAAGGCAGTGGGGACTCCAGGATGAAAAAATAGAGCTCCTGGCTCCCTTTGTCCCTGCCCTCTTTGTCTAAATGAAATTTCAGATGCTGTTAGGTATTTTGTCAGCAAGTCTTTTGCAAAATAAATGGAGGTAATATATATATATATATGTATATATGTATATACATATATGTATATATACATATATACATATATACATATATGTATACATATACATATATGTATACATACACATATATGTATACATATATACATATGTATATACATGTATATGTATACATATATGCATATATATATGTATATATGTATATATGTATATATATGTGTATATATATGTATATATATATATATACATATATATACACATATATTTAAAGCTGATCTGTTCAGCATTTAGCCTGCGAAGAGGAGATGTACAAAAGCTGGGGGATCCTGATTCCTTGTGTAAATGGGACCCATAGTCCAATAGATGAGTGAAGACAGCCAAAGAGGAAGCCAGGGAGAATTCTGAGTGCTTAGTGAGTGCTGAATGTGTTCATGCACACATGCTTTCATTCACCTTGGAACTTACCTCATGTGGCATGTGCCCAAACATTACTGCTGCCAAGGATTAGGAAGCGACCTCCACACTCATAAAGTCACAGATTACATGAGTTAGGTAAGAGATGACCCTCCATCATGGAAGTGTAGCCATAATGGGCAGGAAACTGAAAGCAACATCTTGAATTTATAGAGCTTTGTACTTTCCCAGTAAATCAAACCACTTTAAAAAAATTACTGGCATCATTAAAGACACACTCTGCTTACTATCAAGCTTTGGGCTACAATAACAGAATTAATAGCAAAGAAAAACAAAATAAAAACAAATAAACCTGCCGGCAATTAAACAAGTTCCTTTGTTCTGGAAGGAGCCCTGTAAAACAGGATGCAACAACTCTCCAAAGATAAGAGCAAGAAAGTGACAGAACCTTCTACTTCCTCCCTGTCCACATTACCCAACTCTTTAGGGCAGTGCTTTTAGGACATCTGCTCTTCTAGAACCTTTCTTTCTTTCTTTCTTTCTTTCTTTCTTTCTTTCTTTCTTTCTTTCTTTCTTTCTTTCTACCAGGGCATGGCTTAGTTCTGACTTATAGTGGTGCAGGGGATTGAATTTGGGACTTCAGAGGCTCAGACAGGAAAGTCTGTTTGCATAACCAATTATGCTATTTTTGTAATTTTCCATCCTCACTTAACATTTAGCTATACTGTCTTCCCAGTTGACCCATTCTGTACAGAGAAGGTTCAATATATGTAAGTCTTATAAAAAATGTTACTAGTCGATTGAATACTGTTATGGGAAGTTTGATGATGTTTTTCAGATAAAGTGTAACTGTCACCATTGAGATAGACAAAGTACATAGTGAGACTTGACCCTTTAGTTCTACCTAATTCCCACATCCCTTTTGTAGCACAGGTCGACAGTATTAGTCCCATTTGACAGATGAAGAAAACAAGGTCAGGTGGGAGAGAATTAAAAAAAAGAAAGGAGAAAGAAAGATGCTGAGAGTCAGACAGGACTGAATTGTAGTACTTCATTCTCAGTGTCCTTGATACTGTGTTCCTGAAACAAAATTCCAGGTACACAGTATGAAAAGACTGAGTATTATAATTCATGCATCAAAGTGAGTCTGGGAAATAGAAGTGTACAGTCTTTCCTGGGGTACAGTTTTGGGCAACAATCCACCAAATGAGTACTGTGAAAGACTCATATGTGGGAGGTAGACTTGCTGTGAATTATATGTTGAGGGGTCAAAAAGAGGAGACACAGATTTAGTAAATTCTACTTCATTTTACTCCTGGAACTATCCAGGTCACCCCAATCTATAAGTCTTAAAATACAAGGTTTTTTGGTGGGGTACAGGTGGTGGCACACTTGGTTAAGTGCATATGTTACAGTGAGCAAGGATCCAGGTTTGAGCACCTGGTCCCCCCTGCAGGGGGAAAGCTTTGCGAGTAGTGTAGCAGTATTGCAGTTCTCTCTCTGTCCCTCCCTCTCTATCATCCCCTTCCCTCTAGATTTATAGTTGTCTCTATCCAATAAATAAAGATAATAAAGATTAAAAAATACAAGTTTTGAATTTGGTTTCTGATTTACACTTATGGTTGACTTTTAGATACTTACCTTGAAAGTTGTTGGTAGTTAGCTAGTACTCATCTTGCTGTGAGCATCTTGACTCATACGCCTTACTATTACCCTGTGGTCATCAGTGAAGAAGGAGAATACAATTAGAATCTGGATTTTCTCTTTTATTTTATTTTGTTTGACAAATGCAACAATGTCCCAACATCACTGGAGTCTTTGGTTCTTTCAAAAAGGCAAATTCATTCATATTTAGTAATGATAATAGCATCTGTAGTACTAATAGAATTCTTCCAAATGCATGGAAGTTAGGAACTTATAGAAGCTTCACCAAAGAGCCACAAACACCTCAAATACTGAGATATATTTCTTGGGGCTCCCTGACTTAGGAGTCACTAATTTCCATTCCCATTCCCTTTTGTTGCCCTTGTTTGACTTTACTGTTGTTGTAGTTATTATTGTTGTTATTATTGATGTTGTCGTTGTTGGATAAGACAGAGAGAAAGTGAGGGAGGAGGGGAAGACAGAGAGTGGGAGAGAAAGATAGACACCCACAGACCTGCTTCACTGCCTATGAAGCAGGTGGGGAGCCAGGTACTGGAACAAGGATCCTTAGCCTGACCTCACACTTCTACCCACATGCTTAACCCGTTGTGCTACCACTACCATTTTTCTCATTGACAATACAAACCACCTGTTTGGAAGGCAACCCTAGTATTCTCCCACTGAAGCAGAAAAATCTAGACTTCTACTACTGGACCACTGGACTGTGCAAACTCACCATAAGACAATCTTTGTCTCTGTTTGGAATGAGGTATTTGGAGTTAGAACTTCAAAGAGTTGGTAGAGATTTGGAGTTGACCTTAGGGGTTGTGGGTCTGAACTGCACCTTCATCTATACAGAAGAGACAGGATGACTATGGACTGTGAAGTGTTCCTTCCAGCAAGGGTGAAGGAAGCACCCAGGTCACATGGTGCATGTGAGTGGTTGTAGCTTATATCCATTAAACCTTTACTGGGTGTAAGAAGTTGCCCAGGGCTGTGAACCAAAATGAAATGTATGTCATTCTTGTGGCCCTTTGAACATGCAAATGTCTGACGACTACAAGCCAGGACATAGTCACACAATCCTGATGTGGACTTGCCACTAACAACCCCACCCAGCCTGACCTAACCACAAGTTAAGGGAGACTCACAGACACTGCATTTAGAGAAGAAATAACTTGCTCATCAAGTATAAATCATGATTCCTGTAGGGGAGAAAAGCCCAAGATTTCCAAAGTGACCAAGTCTGTAGTTGGCCTGTAGTTGGTGGGTAAGCAGGTTTCTTCTATTATTATCCCACTTTCCAAGGCCACAATAAAACTTCTCTCATGGATTCTGAAGTTAGAGATAATGTTGTCCTTGTGAGGGTACCACTTCAACAGCCTACCCAGAGCTTGACAGGATAACCCTGGCTTTACTTTGCTGTGTAGCCCTGTACTGTGGCTCTCTGTGAGTCATGGTATTTATAATGTGTGAAGTCACCGAGTCAACCAATACTAAACCATCACTTCTGGGGGAAATATGGAATTGGGTTCTTTTCACTCTTGATTACCAATATTTTCATCAACCATTCCTACACATCATCTGTTCTAGGTGTGCTCTGTTTAAAGAATATAAACTTGGTATGTTCCTTATAAAGAATATCAAGTCAAGTTAGCAAATCCAGATCAGAATAGAGCTTATCTAACACACATCGTTTCTCCATGAGTCAACTTTATATGCTTATTGCATTTAGGAAATATAATCAGTGCTATAGCACTATACACTGGGGACATTTTAAATAGTAAAAAGCACAAACATACAGACAGCAGTAAGTAGACTACACAAAGACCAGTGTTTACAGTACAAGAACTGAAACAAAAAAGCAGAAAAGCCTTGCTCCCACCCTCCACTAGGACCCTCTACCCTGTGTCAGCAGGCTGTGGGCATGGGGAAAGGTCTTGTACCTTAGTGATATATTCTTTCCTGCTCCACTCACATCTCCTCCCTCGTTCTCCTTTTCTGTCCTCTCTTCTTCCCTCCTCCCTCTTTCTTCTTGTCTCTCCTTGTTCTCACTTGGCTTTATCCAAATAGGCAGCCCAGTGGATTTGTATCAATAAGAAGCAATCAGGAGCAGCTATAATACTTGCAATCAATATATAATTGCATCAGGGTTATTCCATTACCTCGGGCCTCACACACTGATTACTGCTGAGGCCTGGTGATTCCAGCAGTATTTATCTAGCTCCTGCCTTTGTAAAGGAGCATGTGGGAGGCTTCCAGGCTCAGTCAGCTGCAGGACCGTCAGTGCAGGGGTGAGGGCCTGCTGGGCTAGCAGGAGAGTGGTCAGTATGGTGGGGCCAAGACTAGAGTGAGAGGAGCAGTTTTGAGTGATTTCCACTGACAAGAGGGCCCAACCCCCATAATTATCACTACTAGTAGAGGTCAGCCCAAGACTAGTGGTCACCCAGTCTGATCCTCACTCTGTATGTGCTAAATGAAGTAATACACTATGAGGTTTACTCAGAACAGCTGAGAAAGAAGCAAAAACACAAAACCAGTATGCATAGAAATGATATAAAAGGCTGTGTGTGTGTGTGTGTTTCAAATAGAAAGCACAACTTTTTGAATGCTAACTTGAATTGACACTTTACAGTCAATCCTGAATTTGAATTTTGCACTTAAGACCTATACATCTCATATTGAAACCTGACCTCCCATATAGAAAGCAAATAAAAAAAGAGCCTATGGAGTAGAAAAGAGAGGATTCACCAGGAAGGGTGTCTGACTCCAAAGCTAGATTGTTTGGCTGCATCAGACTCAAGGTGCTAAACCCTGGGAGGCCAATGCTCCTGGGGGAGGAGCTATTGAGGTGAAATCATATAACTGCCTCGAAAGAGCACCTGTGTTGGCCATACTGAGCCAGCCTGGAAATGATAGTGCACCCACACACAACTTTTGTCCAGCCAGAGATGCTTAAGCACAAGGGCTGACCCACATAAAAGCCCATCTTGGGCAAGATACCAGCCCTGATTTGTAGGAGCAAGAATCCTGGTCTGGTTAGAGAATCCCAGCTTTAGGAAGTAATGATGAACATCTATTACTGTATCTGAAATGTAAGATAAGATTGTGCTTTATAGAAGAAGCTGGATACTCAGTAATTGCAACTAGAATACAAAGTGATAGTTCAGTTATCAGAACATCTGGAAATAGAATCTGTGTGGTTGAGACTGGTTCTGCTGCTGATTGCTGAGCAGCCTTGGCTGCTTACTCACATTCTCTGTGCAATGTTTACTCCTCTTTATTTTTATTAAAGGAGGGGATTCTATTTCCCCTTTCTAATGAATTAATGAATTAATTTGATAGAACAGAGAGAAATTAAGAGGGTAGGGGACATAGAGAGGAAAATAAAGAGATATCTATAGAACTGCTTTACCACTTGTGAAGCTTTTTCCCTACTGGTGGGAACTGGTGGCTTGAACCTGGGATCTTTGTCCATGATAATGTGTGTTCTCAACCAGTTGTGCCACCAATCAGTCCCTCAGTCTCCATTTTTAAAGAGAGGGTAGTAGATGGTAATAGTACTTACCTCTGAGCATTAACTTATTTAATAGGTGTGAAGCTGTCCGACATCTTAGTGCTTTTCATGCATCTGATTTAATATTTATTTTGATAGAGTACAGAGAAATTGAGAGGGAAGGAGACAGAATATATATATATCTCACTGTTTCACTATTCATGAAGCTTCCCTCCAGAGGTGAGGAACTGGGGCTTGAACCTGAGTCCTTGTGCATGGTAGCATTGGCCCTGTCATTCATCTGTGCAGTAGAGCTCTGAGGCTGGCCCTCTCTCAAGCACAGTTTCCCACAGGTCATAGGAAGGGTTCCACCTGTGTGTGGTTATTAAATAGCACCACAGGCGGGTTGAGGAGGTGGAGAAGAAGGGCTAGAAGGGTCAAAGTGAGGGAAATGGGGCATTCCAGTACATAGGGCAACATACGGAGTCCTGGAGAGGTCAACACAAGTGAGAAGCTACCCAGCTAATTAGGCAGACCTGGACCTGCATGTTGGCTTTCCTGCTTTGTCCACAGTACTGCTCATACATGCTCAGAAGCAATTTTCCCCAGCTCCCTGCACTCATTACCTGGCCCAGCGTGGAGGTGACCTTGATCAGGAAGCTGAGATGCCCGTCTGATCTTCAGTTTGTATCATGTAGGACATCCTACCTGGGACTTTACTGAAGGTTTGGTACATTCTAGCTTGTATTTATGTCAGAGGCGCCTGTCACTATGCCAATTTGTCACCTTGATCACATACTTAGCTGTCAGATGTGGAAACTCAGGAACTGACAGTCTGCCATTTTTGCAGAACACACTATTCTTCACTGGGAGTCTCTGATCCTGACTGTGATCTTACCTTGATCTTCCTGCATCGAGTCTCACCCTGCTGGGGTGGGGCTGGAGGCAAACCAGGAGGGAAGCTGACAGTGATAAACAGGGTGTGTGTGTGGGGGGGCACACTGAGGCTTCCTTTGCCCCAATCTAGAGAGGGCAGACTTTTGAGGGGAAGGTATGGCAGTGAGATGGAGAAGTGGTAGCTACCTAGGTAGACAGCACAGGTGAGGTATCAGGCTGGCTCCAACTTCATGGGACTTGTGAGGTGTGTCCATGAATTACTGTCTTGACCTTTGCAACAAGAGAAATTTTTAGTTCAGTGCTAGAATAAAGTGTGTGTGTGTGTGTGTGTGTGTGTGTATGTATGTGTAGAGAGAGATAGAGAGAGAAAGAGAGAAAGAGAGAGAGAGAAAGTGAGAGAGAGAGAAAGAGAGAGAAAGACAGAGATAGATAGAGATATTCAGTGCTGATCATGGCTCATTCAACAGTGCTGGTCTAGTAGCTATTAATACACATGTTTACCGTCCAGAAATTAGTGAGGGGGATTGGACTGTACTTAGAGAGTTCAAATGGAGATTATAAAGCTTTAATCATGTAGCCCAAGAAGTGTGTAGAGTGCCAGACTCAATGTACAAAATTCTGTGTTTGATCATAGGCATTGCCTGTGACAGAATGACACTCTGGTTTTTCTCTCTTAAATAAGTAATATAATTTATTCTTTTTATTTTTCTTTTCTAACTTCAATATCACCTTATTGAGAGGAAGTTGATTTGCAGGACTGTTGTTACCATGAGGGAACATTTCCACATTTCTCTAAGGTAGGTGTCAGTATGCACCAAACTGTCATCATATTCTAGTTAGGGACTTAGATGTTCAGCTTTGCAATAGCACTGCTCCCTCTGCCTTCTGAGTTCCTGGGTCTGCTGCAATAGACCACAGTCCACATAGGGTTGACCCTGTATTGCCTTTTGCTCTGTGTCTTAGATCCCATTTGTGAGCAAGATCATTTGATTTCCATCTTTCTCCTCTTAATTTACTGTTCTCCATGTGATTGCCTTTAGATACATCCATGTTGTAGCAAGAAGGACTATGTCATCATTTTTTACAGTTGTGTACCATTCTGTTGTGAACATATTCAAAAATAAATCAAGTTTTAATCATCCAGTGACTGAATTTTGTTTTAAAGCTTAATTATTTATTGATAAGAGAGAGAAGGAGAGAGAGAGAGAGAAAGAGAGAGAGAGAGAGAAAGAGAGAGTTAGAGAGAGAGAGAGGAAGAGAAAGAATCAGGGCATCTGAATGGCACAACTCAGGATGTCACACCTGAGAGTTCAAAACTTTAACCACTGTACCACCTCCAAAGTTGCAATAAATCTTTTTTTAAAAAAAGCTTTAAATGGACTTGCAAAATAACTCATTTAGATAGTATACTGCTTTGCAATGCTTGTGACCCAAATTTAAGCCTCTGTTTTTCGTGTAACATAAAAGAAAAAAAATAATGAAAGGCCTTATTTGAGCTGGGTTAATTCAGATTTTGATAACATTAGATATTCTCCCTGTAACTGTAATTCTTAGCACCTAATCAGTAGGACACAGCAGCAGTGTATCTGAGACCCAGTTAAGGGTGTTTGTGGTTAACAGGTGACATTGCTCGTCAGAAGAGCATCTCCACTCTTTTCTGCTGAATTTTCAGGATCCAGATGCTGGAGAAACCTCCTTATACTCTGAGAAAGTCCCTTGCTTCTTAAGTAACAGTCAGGAAAGCTCCAGTTCACTGGCCTTGTAGCCTTAAAATGGGCTAGGAGCTGTACACATCTCAGCTCTATAGCTAAGAAGGGACTTCCACAAATGTTCAAATGTCCATTGACTGATGTGTAGCCTTTAATCAGTGCAGCATGTCCTTGTTCAGGGGACTACTGCAGGCTCTGAAGTAACTAGTGTCAGGATGTTCTTGATTTCTCTCTAAGCTTGGGATCTGTGCTGCTGCGTTGAGTGCCACTAAGACATAACAGAGTGAGCTCACCTCTTGCTGTATGTGTTGAAATACTATTTAACTGGAGAGTGAGAGGACAAGGAAAGACCACATATCTCTCCAAGTAGAAATATTGGTACGACTGACTTATGTTATGTTTAGGGATTAATAGTAAGAAAAAATACTATAAATTGCACCCCCTTCCCAAAAAACCAATAGGAATTAAAACATTGAGGAAATAAGCAGGCTGAAATGAAAGCACATTGCCAAAAAGACAGCTAAATGTAACTGAAGGTTACTTAAACCCAATACAGTAAAAAAAATTATATGAAAGTAGTAGATGAAGGAGTTAACACATCCCAAACTCAAATCACTGATGAGAACACATTCTCTTCATATTCAGGGGGAGGGGGGCGGTGAATAAAGAGATGAGAGTGATGAGGAGATAATAGTTACAGAGAAGAGAGCAAGAGATTCAATCTAGGAATTATAGGTATTGCTGAGGAATAAACCAGAACAATTTACACAGAACAACAATCAGTCATAATTGAAGAAAATGTGTCTTGCAAAAATGTTCTAAGATGCAGGCAAAAAAATTAAACTTAAGAAGGAAATGCGTTAATACACATCCTGGATAAAAATAAATTAAGAATATATAGTATTATAAGCACTCTTGAAAGAAAAACAGCAAAATTATTATGTTGAACACACAGTTGCAAAAAATTAGAAATTTCCTTTGAGTTATGTTTAAATACTCGAGGGCAATAGAGCAGCTACGTGGTCTAGAGCTGTTCAAACCATTGTGCTGTTTCCCAGGGAACACTGGAAGACAAGTGCTCAGGTTCATCCAATGGGCATGTACTGTGAACCCAGTTGGCTGATGGACTGTGGAGAAATCTCTGCCTCTTAATATCTGCTATGACTTTTTTTTTCACTTAAAAAAATTCCCCCTTATTTTCTCCTTTCTTAGCAAACATAGTAAGTAATATACAGAGCATAGAGAAGTCTCTAGGTGATGGTGGCTACAGCCTGGAATCCTGACTGAGTCATCTCCTGGGAGGCTGCCTGCCTCTGATCCTTAAGCCATTGTGACACTGGATTTGGTTGTTTTATGCTGTAATCTTCACGTGGTAGAGGTGTTTTTTTTTTTTTTTTTTTTTTCCTACCAGAGCACTACTCAGGTCTGGGTTATGGTGGTATGGGGAATTGAACCTGGGACTTTGGAGTCTCAGTCATGAGAATCACTTTGCATAACCATTATGCTGTCCACCCCTGCCCAGTGATAGGCCTTTGAGAAAACACAATATTAATTCAAGTATTTTTTTTATTTAGACAGATTTCTATTTAAGTGAAATGCATGCAAAACTCTAGAAATAGCAAGTTCGTTTCCTTCCTAAAAATATTAAAAACAATAAAGAATGTATTATTATTTATACAGATATACTATCAGGAGAAAAATATAAGCATAGGTGTCTTATAAGAAAAATGCATAGTGCTAAATACTGATCAGCTAATCTTGGAATAAAGTTAAATTAACACTCATTAAAGCGAATACAAATGGTATGAAAAGTAAGAAAAAAGATTGAAAGGGGCTGGGGTGGAACAACAACAAAATTTACCTCTGATATTCCATTTTATTCCATAAGGTAAAGTAAAAAATTATTGAAGGAAGAATAGAATGAAGTAACAAATTATTATAGTTTCCTAATCTTAAGTAGGTAGGTATTTTATTTTTAATATTGATTATTAAATATACTTCATGTTTTTTAATAAGTAGAATTTTATAAAGAGAAGTTCAAGCAAAAATAAAATATGAAAAAAGCAAGGAAATCTCACAGTCAGACACAGTGAAATGAACTGACAGTAATAAGTCCCAATACATAATTTATGGAAATAAATAAGAGTCAGCCCTGCTATGAAAATACAGAAACTCTCAGGTTAGGTCAAACAATAAATGTCAACTACATGCTGTTTACAAGATATAAATCTAATACAAAATGATTGACAGGGAAAGATTAAAAATGAAAGACTTGGTAAAAGATACCAGAAATACACATACAAAATACAAGAATGAGAATGCTAATATAATAGCAATTGAATTGCAAGCAAAAAAGAGAGTTATGTAATATGGATGAAACATAAACCCTGACTACAAATGTAGCAGTCATAAACCAAATGATGCCAAATAGTTTGATAGCAAAGTATTTAAAGCAAAACCATTAGAAAATATGTGGAGAAAATAATGCAAGTATTTGTACAGGGGTAGCAATGTGCTTTTCTAGTTATTGGCAGGTGGGATAAAAATCTTTAAAAAATTAGTCAGGTTGTAGGAATTATAGAAAATGGAATCAACAACTTAAAATATTTACTTCTGAAATTATGGTACGTGCAGTTACAGTAATGTAACTTGGGTCTTCATACATACATGTTCTGAACTCTACTCACTGAATATGCTGGAATTCATAATTTTTAGTTAATAAAAATGTATAATCAATTTTAAATCTATTATATAAATTATAATATTAAATAATAATATAACATTAAATTTTAGCATTTTTATATTCACTTATTAATATAAAATTTATTAATTAATTTATTAAAGCAGTGAGAAAAATTTTAAAAAATCAAACCTTATTAAATACTGAAAATCAGCATTTCTTAGAACATAGTGATTTGTACTGTTTTCAGCTTATGAAATAATATAGCAAATATCCTGATAAAGACACACCTGAGATCTTAGAAAAATGTTAAAAACTGTGGTGAAATTTAGGCTATTTTGAAAGTAACAAAACTTCAAACCTACTCTGTAAATGTTTATATGGTAAAGTCAAAGTAGTATGAAAGGGTAGAATCATATATGGATTTTTTATTATTAAATTAGAAGGATGAAATAGTATTTCACATAGTTTAATGTAGGTTAAAAACAAAGCTAGAGGGAATCCGGTGGTAGCGCAGGGGGTTAAGTGTATGTGGCCCAAAGCGCTAAGATCTGCAGAAGGATCCCGGTTCGATCCCCGTCTCCCCACCTTCTTGGGAATTGCTTCTCAAGTGGTGAAACAGGTCTGCAGGTGTCTTTCTCTCCCCCTGTCTGTCTTCCCCTCCTGTCTCCATTTCTCTCTGTCCTATCTTACAACGATGACATCAATAATAACTACAACAATAAAACAACAAAGGCAACAAAAGGGAATAAATAAATATTAAGATGGTTCCAGGAAGATGGCGGACTGAGAAGCTGTAGCAGCGTGTGCTCTGATCACATCTTTTGGAAACGGTAGGATTTTCTGCCTTTAGCAGGCCAGTCAATAAGGGGTCCTAGTGGTAACACCAAAGAGGTGACTATAATTTAATTTGGGTTAAGAATTAGAGTAAAGGTGGCACGGACTAGCAGGCGGGCTTCCAGACTTCCTAGGCGGCGGCGGGCAAGGCGGGTGCGCCGGGCATTGTCCTCCGCCAGGGAAGGCGGCTCTTCCGCCGGTTGCAGAGCGCTGCTGGGCAGCCGGCAGAGGAACCAGAGGGAGCACTATAGCTCGGGGGCTTTCTCTTGGGAGTCTCCAAAGACCACCGTGACCCTGAGGGCGGAACCAAAGACTTCTTAAGTATAGCTCTCATTGGATCAAAGGAGTTGGACCTAGTTTTCATTTTCGAGAAATCCTTTAAAAAAGTCTGGAGGGGGGGGTTTCACGGAAGATGGCGGACTGAGAAGCCGCTAGCCGCTGAGCTCTGAACACATCTCCTGGAAACAATAGGATTTTCTGCCTTTAGCAGGCCAGCCAATAAGGGGCCATAGCGGTGAAACCAAGGAGGTGACTATAACTTAATTTGGGATAAGAATTAGAGTAGGGGGAAAAAATTCTTTTTTCTTCCTTTTAATTTTCAAGCATAACTCCTTCCCCCCCCCCATAAGCAGTCCCAGGGGACCAGCTCCTATCAGGATACCCCACACCACCAAACAGGGTGCTTTTTTGAATTCACTGATAAACATTTGGGAATTTCCTTGCACTGCTCTTTAATTACAACTTTTTTCTTATCTTCTGCCTTTTCTCTCTCTTGTCTCTCTCTCTTTTTTTTTTTTTTTTAATATTGTCATACACTTCTTCCTTCTTCTTTGCCTTTCTGAATTTGTGAATTATTTTGGGGAAGAAATCTGCCTCAGAGTGGACTCTCTATGTGTGTATCTCTGCTCTAGTTCCCTTTCCCCTCTTGTTACCCCTAGAATATACAGTGGATAGTAGATTTGCATAACTGTCTATTCTTGCTATCCTCTCTTTCTTTTCTCTTTCTTCACTGGGATTTGGTTACTATTTTTTCACGGACTGGAGAAATTGTTCGGCTAACTGGTAATGATTAAACTACTTCAATACTTACTTCAGTGGCTACTGTACTTCCGGAGGTTGGTGAGTGCAATTATCATCAAGGTATTTAGTACAGTGTTACTTGTACTCAACACACAACAACTGAGGAGCAACAGAGCATAAAAAAAAGAAACACATAAATAAAAAAATGGGTAGATCAAAAACAAATAAAACTGCTACTCCAATGAATGAAGACAAGAGCCCAGAAGAAACTACAAATCAGTCAGAAGTAACCATAGATAAGAAAAGTATGCAAGCAATAATAAACTTATTAATCACAGAAATGAAAACAACATTGGAGGAAAGGAATGGCAGTATTAGAGAAACAACAGTTGAGACCCACAAGGAAAATACTGATTATCTTGAGGCAATTAGAGAACTGAAAGCTGAAATAGCTGTAATGAAGAAAGAAGCTGAGGCAAGTGAAAGCAGACTAACAGAAGCAGAAAACAGAATTAGTCAGACAGAGGATGAGTTAGAGAAAACAAAGAAAGAGGTGAAAGAGCTTAAAAAGAGATTGAGAGACACTGAAAACAACAACAGAGACATATGGGATGATCTCAAAAGAAGTAACATTCGTATAATTGGCCTGCCAGAGGAAGAAAGAGAGGAAGGGGAAGCAAACATTCTAGAGGAAATAATACAAGAAAACTTCCCAGACCTGAATAACAGAAAGGATATCAAGGTTCAAGAGGCCCAGAGAGTACCAAACAGAATCAACCCAGACCTGAAGACACCAAGACACATCATAGTCACAATGAGAAGAAGTAAGGATAAAGAAAGGATCCTAAAGGCTGCAAGAGAGAAACAAAAAGTCACATACAAGGGAAAACCCATAAGATTATCTGCAGACTTCTCCACCCAAACTCTAAAAGCAAGAAGGGAGTGGCAAGATATCTATCGAGCCCTGAATGAAAAAGGGCTTCAACCAAGGATAATATATCCTGCTAGACTTTCATTCAAACTAGATGGAGGGATCAAAACCTTCTTAGATAAGCAACAGTTAAAGGAGGCAACCATCACCAAGCCGGCCCTGAAAGAGGTACTAAAAGACCTCTTATAAACAAGAACATCACTATAATACTTGCAATATATCAGAGCAAACAACTTTTTTTTTAGAACAATGGCACTACAATACATTAAATCCATAATATCAATAAATGTCAATGGCTTAAACTCACCCACCAAAAGGCACAGGGTGGGGGGATGGATCAGAAAACATAACCCAACCATATGCTGCTTGCAAGAATCCCATCTGACACAACAAGATAAACACAGACTTAAAGTGAAAGGATGGAAAACTATCATACAGGCTAACGGACCACAAAAAAGGGCAGGAACAGGCATTCTCATCTCAGACACGATAGATTTTAAATTAAATAAAATAATAAAAGATAAGCAAGGACATTACATAATGATTAGAGGATCAATCAGCCAAGAAGACTTAACAATTATTAACATCTATGCACCCAATGAGGGACCATCTAAATACATTAAGCATCTACTGAAAGAATTTCAAAAATACATCAATAGTAATACAATAATAGTGGGAGACTTCAATACCCGACTCTCACACTTAGACAGATCAACAAAGCAGAGAACCAATAAACATAAAAGAGAATTGAATGAAGAGATCGACAGACTAGACCTCTTGGACATTTTCAGACTCCTCGACCCCAAAAAACTGGAATACACCTTCTTTTCAAATCCACATAACACATACTCAAGGATAGACCACATGTTAGGCCACAAAGACAGCATCAATAAATTCAAGAGCATTGAAATAATCCCAAGTATCTTCTCAGACCACAGTGGAGTAAAACTAACATTTAACAACAAACGGAAAATTATTAAAAGTCACAGAATTTGGAAACTAAACAACATGCTCCTTATGAACCACTGGGTCAGAGACTCACTCAAACAGGAAATTCAAATGTTCCTGAAAACTAATGAAAATGAAGACACAACCTATCAAAAAATTTGGGACACAGCTAAAGCAGTACTGAGAGGGAAACTTATAGCCATACAATCACATATCAAACACCAAGAAGAAGCTCAAATGAACGACAATACTGCACAACTCAAGGACTTAGAGGAAGAGGAAAAAGGAACCCTAAAGCAACCGGAAGGTCAGAAATCACTAAAGTTCGAGAGAAATAAACAACATCGAAAATAAAAGAACCATACAAAAGATCAATGAAGCCAAATGTTGGTTCTTTGAAAGATTAAACAAAATTGACAAACCCATAGCCAGACTCACCAAACAAAAAAGAGAGAAGACTCAAATTAATAGAATTGTAAATGATGGAGGAGATATCACAACTGACACCACAGAAATCCAGAGAATCCTGCGAAACTTCTATAAAGAACTATATGCCACCAAGCTAGAGAATCTGGAAGAAATGGAACAATTCCTAGAAACCTATGCACTTCCAAAACTGAACCAAGAAGAACTACAAAATCTAAATGCACCAATCACAGACAAAGACATTGAAACCGTTATTAAGAATCTCTCCAACAACAAAAGTCCTGGACCAGATGGCTTCACAAACGAATTCTACAAAACGTTCAGGAAACAGTTAATACCCATACTTCTTAAGCTATTCCATAAGATTGATGAAACAGGAATACTTCTTTCCACCTTTTATGAAGCCAACATCACCCTGATACCAAAAGCTGATAAGGACAGAACAAAAAAGGAAAACTACAGACCAATATCTCTGATGAACATAGATGCCAAAATATTAAACAAGATCTTGGCCAACCGGATACAGCAACACATCAAAAAGATTGTTCATCATGACCAAGTGGGATTCATCCAGGAATGCAAGACTGGTTCAACATCCATAAGTCAATCAATGTCATTCATCAATAAAAGCAAAGCCAAAAACCACATGATTATCTCAATAGATGGAGAGAAAGCCTTTGACAAAATCCAACACCCGTTCATGCTCAAAACTCTACAAAAAATGGGAATATATAGGAAATTCCTCAAGATAGTGGAGTCTATATATAGCAAACCTACAGCCAACATCATACTCAATGGACAGAAGCTGAAAGCATTCCCCCTCAGATCGGGGACTAGACAGGGCTGTCCACTGTCACCGTTACTCTTCAACATAGTATTGGAATTTCTTGCCATAGCAATCAGGCAAGAGAAAGAAATCAAAGGAATACAGATTGGAAGGGAAGAAGTCAAGCTCTTACTATTTGGAGATGATATGATAGTATACATAGAAAGACCTAAAGAATCCAGTAGAAAATTACTGGAAGTTATTAGGCAATATAGCAAGGTATCAGGCTACAAAATCAATGTACAAAAATCAGTCACATTTCTTTATGCAAACACTAAATCTGAAGAAGAAGACATCCAGAAATCACTCCCATTTACTGATTCAGCAAAATCAATCAAATACCTAGGAATAAAGTTGACCAAAGAAGTGAAAGACTTGTATGCTGAAAACTATGAGTCGCTACTCAAGGAAATAGAAACTGATGCCAAGAAATGGAAAGATATCCCATGCTCATGGATTGGAAGAATAAATATCATCAAAATGAATATTCTCCCCAGAGCCATATAAAAATTTAATGCAATACCCATCAAAGTTCCACCAAGCTTCTTTAAGAGAATAGCACAAACACTACAATCATTTATCTGGAACCTGAAAACACCTAGAATTGCCAAAAACATCCTAAGGAAAAGAAATAGAAATGGAGGCATCACAGTCCCAGACCTTAAACTATATTATAAAGCCATCATCATCAAAACAGCATGGTACTGGAACAAAAATAGCCACACAGACCAGTGGAACAGAATTGAAAGCCCAGAAATAAATCCCAACACCTATGGGCATCTAATCTTTGATAAGGGGGCCCAAAGGATTAAATGGAAAAAGGAGGCTCTCTTCAATAAATGGTGCTGGGAAAACCGGGTTGAAACATGCAGAAGAATTAAATTGAACCACTTTATCTCACCAGAAATAAAAATCAACTCCAAATGGATCAAAGACCTAGATGTCAGACCAGAAACAATCAAATACTTAGAGTAAAACATTGGTAAAACAGTTTCCCACCTACACCTCAAGGACATCTTTGATGAATCAAACCCAATTGCAAGGAAGACTAAAGCAGAAACAAACTTTTTGATGGGACTACATCAAATTGAAAAGCTTCTGCACATCCAATGAAACCATTAAACAAACAGAGAGACCCCTCACAGAATGGGAGAAGATCTTCACATGCCAGACATCAGACAAGAAAATAATCACCAAAATATATAAAGAGCTCAGCAAACTTAGCACCAAAAAAGCAAATGACCCCATCCAAAAATGGGCAGAGGATATGAACAAAACATTCACCTCAGAGGAGATCCAAAAGGCCAGCAAACATATGAAAAACTGCTCTAGGTCACTGATTGTCAGAGAAATGCAAATTAAGACAACACTAAGATACCACCTCACTCCTGTAAGAATGGCATACATCAAAAAGGACAGCAGCAACAAATGCTGGAGAGGATGTGGGGACAGAGGAACCCTTTTACATTGCTGGTGGGAATGTAAATTGGTCCAGCCTCTGTGGAGAGCAGTCTGGAAAAGTCTCAGAAGGCTAGACATGGGCCTTCCATATGATCCAGTAATTCCTCTCCTGGGGTTATACCCCAAGGACTCCATAATACCCAACCAAAAAGAGGTGTGTACTCCTATATTCATAGCAGCACAATTCATAATAGCTAAAAACTGGAAGCAACCCAGGTGCCCAACAACAGATGAGTGGCTGAGAAAGCTGTGGTATATATACACAATGGAATACTATGCAGCTATCAAGAACAATGAACCCACCTTCTCTGACCCATCTTGGACAGAGCTAGAAGGAATTATGTTAAGTGAACAAAGTCAGAAAGATAACGATGAGTATGGAATGATCCCACTCATCAACAGAAGTTGAGGAAGAAGATCTGAAAGGGAAACTAAAAGCAGGACCTGATCAAATTGTAAGTAGGGCACCAAAGTAAAAACCCAGTAGTGAGGGGTAGACATGCAGCTTCCTGGGCCAGTGGGGGTGGGAGTGGGCGGGAGGGATGGGTCACAGTCTTTGCTGGTGGTAATGGTGTTTATGTACACTCCTAGCAAAATGTAGACATATAAATCACTAGTTAATTAATATGAGAGGGGGAAAAATCAGTTGTATGTCTCAAAGTTTCTCAAAACACAAACTGAATCTTTTTAATATTTGTATTAAAATATTTGTGTATTTGATATGCAGACTCTCTCAAAAGCCTAGACCAAGTAGATTAGAAGCATCCAATAGCACAGCTATATACAAGATACTGGATACTGTACAGCAAACCATAACAAAGGGACTTTTCAAAGTTAACCCAGTTAACAAATAATGTGATGATAACATTAACTATCGATTGTCTTTTTGAACCCTAATACAGCAGGAACCTCACATCTCCACTATAGAGCCCCTACTTCCCCCTACTTCCCCCCAAGTCCTAGAACCCTTGGATAGGGCCCACTTTCCCGTATGCATCTCCCAATCCAAACCAAATAATATTGCATCCGCCGATCACAACCTAACCAACACAACGATTGCCACCTCAACATGCTTCACCTCAGACTGTGTCCAGAGACTTCACGTGTGGAATGACAGCCCTTCAGCTTCATTACTCGGGTGAGACCTTTCCTTTTATAGTACACTCTAATTTCATCTCAGGTAGTTCACTTTCTAACAAAGTCCCATAACCTAGATATACACCAGTTTCTGTGAGAGAGAGCTTATGTTCACACCTACCCATAAACTACTGCAAAATATATACCTGAAAGCAGTAGTACACTAGAGTTTTCAGTGAGTACCTCCCTAACACTTCCTCTCCACTATTCCAAGCTTGGGATCCATGATTGCTCACCAAATTGTTTGGCTTCGTATGTTAACTCTCTTTTCAATCACCAGGTTCCAGATGCCACCAGGATGCTGGCCAGGCTTCCCTGGATTGAAGACCCCACCAATGTGTCCTGGAGCTCAGCTTCCCCAGAGACACACCTTACTAGGGAAAGATAAAGGCAGACTGGGAGTATGGACCGATCAGTCAATGCCCATGTTCAGCGGGGAAGTAATTACAGAAGCCAGACCTTCTACCTTCTGCAACCCTCAACGACCCTAGGTCCATGCTCCCAGAGGGCTAGAGAATGGGAAAGCTATCATGGGAGGGGGTGGGTTATGGAGATTGTGTGGTGGGAATTGTGTGGAGTTGTACCCCTCCTACCTTATTTTTTGTTCATTAATCCTTTCTTAAATAAAAAATTTAAAAAATAAAAAAAGAAAAATAATACAAAAAAAATATTAAAAAAAGAGAAAGCTAGGGAGAGGCTTTCTTGAGCTAGAATACCAGCATATAGACCTAGGTCAAGTTTGATAAAGATAAACATATAAATGAAATTTTAAAAAGTGGGTAGAATCAGATAATGAAAGTATAACACATTACATGAAATTACTATAAAATATTCTGTATAACTTAAAAATTTTGATTGTAAGATACGTATCTATTTATTTATTTTTGGAAAGGATTCAGTTTGAACATGACCTTAAAATAGGTAATTTAATTTGTGGAGAAAATTGCTTCATTCATATTGTCTTCATATAGCTAATGTTGTGGTTCATATGATAAATTTTCAAGAAATAATTTGTTATTAATAGAAATAACCATTGCTAGTAATGTAAAAATGTAATATTTCAAATATTACTTTATGCAAACAACATAACACTACTAATAATAAATGTATAACACAGTTTATCTTGTAGGATGGAATTATCCCTCAGCAAAATGTCAGCAAATCACACCCAATTCAGCATTAAGAAATGGATGCTACAACATATCTGGCTAGATGTTATCTTAAGAATTACAAAATAATTATGTAACATTAAATTTTATGAATTTTATTAGTATAATCCAGAAATCAGTGAGGCAAAGATGATTCCAAGGATGGTGCCCTAAAGCTATCTGATAAACTAACATCCATTAAAAGTATATCTTAGTAAACTTTTAATAAAATGTGTTTTCATGATTCACCTTAAACCAATAGTTCATTATTATATGTGATGGTACAATGCAAAGAAATCTCTCTGTCTTAGCTTTGACAGTATAAAGATACTGCAAAATCATTGCTTTCTATTAATGTTCTGCAAGTTCTAGATATACAACAAATATAAACAGTATGTTTATATTACAGCATTTCATGAAGTAGTGATTCTTACTCATAGTAATTTTGTCCTGTTAGAGACACTAGGGAATGTGTGAGGGGTACTGTTGATATCTTGTTTGTGGAGACAGGGGTGCTGCTAAATATCCTGAAATGCTAGCAGAGAATGTCTATTGCTTGGGTCTCTCGCATAGAATCCTAAATTCAACTCTTACAAAATTGAGCTCTTGGTATATACCAGGTACTACACAAGACACGTAATTTGATCTCAGTCATCATAAACCCATCTAAGTCATATGTTTTAATAAACCATTTCCACATATGAAGCCACTGAAATATGGGGCTTATATAAGTTTATTCACAGGTAGTGATCATATAAAGACAGGATTTGAAGCCAATGCCTTGCTTTTATGATTTTTTTCCCATTGAGTTGACCAGCTATTATTAACTAATTGAAGTGGTATTTTGCATACACACAGTAAGATCCATCACAATTTCATAAAATATACAAATTTCAATCAAGGTAAATGCATCCTATTTGTTAGCAGTAGGGGGATTCCTTAAGTATATTTAATGTAAAGGTATTATTTTATAATCAGAAAAATAGTAAAAATCCATTAAGTCTCAGAAAATAACCAAAGGAGCTAAACATAGTTTTGGTATCCTTATATAAAAACCAACAGGTCTGAATGAATGTCTATACAACTTCTATGTCCTAGAATTCCTCTGGGAGCAGAACTTCTGGCTGAGACCTATTTAAAGAAATTAATTGGCTTACATAGCTGAAAAATAGAGATAATTCAGATAAGACCAAGTCTTATTGTCATGGTGTCTGACTTAGTCTTTCTCTTCATCTCTTGATTACTTTGTATTGTCATCAGGCTTTCTCTTCTCTGGGAAAGCAAGGAAGAACATTTTAGTAACTGCCAAGATGATCACTTTGAACCACTTTACGTCACACAGATGTACTGATTGTCCTCAATTTGATTTTACATTCAACTTCCAGAACCAGAGGTGAACTCAGCTTTCCCAAATAGACAATGGTGGCTGATGGAGAAATGGAAAATTTACATCCACTGGGAAATAACTGATGGGAATCCTGATACATAACTAAGGGACTTTTAATAATGTAGCTCAACTTTATTAATCTCTACTTGTGCACATTTATTATGTAATATTATTGACAATATGTGCACTGTGTTCAGAATAAGGAGAGACCACTGATAGATGGATTTATGAGGGAACATTTTCTGGCAGAGGAAATATTAGAACAGATGCTTGAGGAGGGTAGGATGTGTTCAGTTGCTAGAATACCATAACAAATCCAGGCTGTGTGTTGGAGGTATATAATTATAGAAATGAGAAAGAGCAGTGAGGAAACTTCAGAGTAGAGGAAAGGATTTAGCATGAGAAATTCAAGTGTTTGAATCTTGGCTTCACAACTCTGTATCTTCAGAGAAAAAATGTCTATAGGGAATTTTGGGTCAAAGGGAGTGTGCATTCATCCATTAATGGTATAATCTGTAATACCAAACCCCTAATTTTATTTTTCAAATATATAAATTGGATACACTTGTTTAACCACAGGATTTTTATGCAGATTAGATGAAATTATCTCTTAGGTACTCTGCAATTTATCAGTCAGATAGAAGGTGAATTTCCTTGGATCCAGGAAAGTTGAGTATAGGGGCCAAAGTGAGGTACATTCAGTAAAATGCACACATAACCATCCCCAAAGATGTAAGTTCAACACCCTAGTCTGCACCTGCAGGGAGGAAGCTTTGTGAGTAGTAGAGCAGTGCTTGAGGTCCTCCTCTCCCTCCTACTTCTTTTTCTCTCTCTGTCTCTATCATAAATAAAGACAAAAAAGGAAATAGAAAAAAATATCTTTAGGTAATGGTGGAGTCATCTTTCAGGCACTGAACACCAGTGACAACCCACCAGCAGGTAGAGAGAGGGAAGGATGGAAAGAGAGAGAGGGAGAGGGAAAAGGAGAGAGAGAGATTGAGAGGGGGGGGAGAGAGAGATGGATGAGCATAACAGAGAGCCAGAGAAAATACCCAGGTTCTGCATATGAAAGGAATACTAGTCTTTCTCCCTGGTGCTCTGCTTTGTCTTCTTGGGACCCAGAACATCTCTATGACTCCCCAGGACACTCCTGAAACTATCAGAATGGGCCTACAAAGATCAGTTAGGGATTCTGCAGTGCAGTCTGCCCAGCTGGGCTTTAGGAAAGGAGGGGTGGGCAGAAGGAGAGAAGCTGTGTTCTGAGAAGAGGTGGGAGCCCCCTAGGAGGAGACAAAATGACTTCTTGGGTTGAGTCTGCCAGAGACCATAAAAACCTCAATGTATGAAATTAGTTTGATTCTGTAAAATAGTTACATCAAGGCGGCTGTCAGGAAATCAATAGCATGCTGTAATTATGTCCATAAATATGCTAAAGAAGCAGGAGAGGTCAGAGGCAAAGGAAGGGGTGGCTGCTGAAGGCCTTTGAACATGACTCATGGGGCTTGTGGGCACCGGAGCCCCCCCATCGGAGGCCAGCTCCCTGCCTCTGCCACAGATTAATCCAGGGAGAAGGTAATTCAATTTGGCAAGCATTTGCTGAGCATTTGTTTCTGGCTGGGCTGGGGGCTGCACTAGTGAGTTAGGCATTGGGTTAGTGGGCTAACCTCTCTGCCCAGATTCCTGCTGTGTAGCTGTGCAGAGTGCAAAATTTCAGGAACTGACACATAGTGAGTGAGTCTGGACCTCTGAGGAAAGGAGAAGAGTCATTTACTGATACTTTATTCTGTTCGTATTTACAAATAATGCTGATTGTGCTACTGGGGGTTATGTCTGCAAGAGTTTTAGACCCATTTGCACTAAAAAGCTCTTCTTTTAAAATTCAAACACTATCTTCTTTGGAGAAGGAGGATAAAAACTCACAGTTTCCGAGCACTTAAGAGATCTGTGTTTTATTTATTAATAAAATAATAAAATATAATAATAAAATAATAAAAACTTCATCTTATAAAAAAATCACAGACTAGTCATTTTTGTCTCCATTTTGCAGATGAAAAAATTGAGGCTCAGTATGCTGGGGTGACCTTTTCAGCACTACACTGAAAGTAAGGGGACATTTATATATGATTCATGCCTTAGTCTGAATTCCTCTAATTAAATTGTCAGAGCAACTATTAGACCAAGCAAATGGCTAGGACTGATTTTGCTCAGAAAACTGGAATATAAGAAGTGGAGACATTTATGTAGGAAATGGATTTTAGACAGAAGCAAGAGGTAATAATTAAACAGAAGAAGTTGGGGAGAAGGCAGGTAGGTCTGAGTGAGCTTTAGGGTGTTCCTTTAGACAGACAGGGCAGAAATGTGTGGGCAGTGGGTACGAAGGGGTGCCAGGGTGCTGAGTGGGTTATTATGTCCTATTGTTCTTCAGCCAGGATTGCCAGAGAAGTACTGGACTGACCAGTATTTATCTGATAAGTGTGATCTAGGCAGAAAGTATTTTCCACCAGTTCACAGGAAATGCACATGGTTTTCTAAATTCCTAGAGAAAAGTCAGTTGTGAAATTGGGATGGTGATTGAAAAAAAAGGTACTGTAATTGTCTTGTAAAATTAAAGTTTGATGGGTGAGTGATTTGACAGCTTTCTACTGACTAAGTCAGAAAAGTGGGAGACACTGACCCAAGGAGTTAAAGGTGAAGGCCAGAGGTTCCAGGAAAATGTAGGCGAGCACCAGACCAGTCTGACTTGCCTGCATGTAGTCTCTGCCAAAGTATGAAGAGTGTACGCCTTGCTGTACATGTCTGCTGCTCATGACAAGTCATTGTTGCAAATGAAATAAACATCATTCAGCTTCATATGGAATGCTTTATGGATGCTGTTCTAAGAAATAATAGATGTTGGAAGTAACTTGCATCCTTAAGTTGGCATTTTTGACACATAATTCTGTGTAGCATTATTAGGAACATTTGCTAGCATATCTGGGTGTTATTTTGTTCTGTGATGACTCAAAAATGTTTATGGTTCAAATATTTGCTGCAGGTTACAATTTTTGAATGTACTTGAACAGAGGAAAGAAAAGAGAATATATGAAGGTTGTTGGAGGAATGTTATAGCATTAAATCAGACACAGATTTAGAAACTGAATTATCCAAAGCAGTAACACATCAGAAGATAAAGACAAATTCAGATTAAGAAGACAAATATGGTTTTGTCCTTAAAAAGGAGATGAGCTGACATAAAGGAACATGTATTTTAACACTCAATTTTAAGTTATTTATGGATAAGTCTTGCAAAGTTGATAAAATATGAGTGCAAAACTGGAACAATGCTGTGTTTGTCATGCACAGAAGAATAGGACTTTTGGACAGAGAAATTAATGCTTCGTTTAGTTCAAAATTAAATAATGTAGTCTTTTCTTTGTGTACTTAAAATGATGATGACTCTTTAGTCACTATCAGGCCACCCCATCAGCTGGGGCCCTTTTCGGGGAGTCCTGAGATTCCCAAAAAGACATGATGGGCATAGACCTCAAATAAATTCCTCTCTTTATTGTTATCAGTCATCTCTATCAGGAACAACAAAATAGACCCCACTATGGGCCCCCATAGGACCTTGCCCTCCACTTGGATCAACAACAGTAGAGAATGTTCCATCCTCCCTTCAGAAGATGGATAACATACTCTATGATACCCCTGAGGAAGATGGGTCAATATTGGGGCAGTTTGGAATATTCCTACTCATGACCACAGAATGTGAGCTCAGATCTACAGGGATGCAGAGGTCACATAGGCTAGCTACTACGCTGAATATGGGTGCCAGCCCAAATCAAATCAATGGGGTTTACAGTCAACGATGTTTATACCTCTTTCCCATATTAGGGAGCTACTCTCTTCCCTGATCCAGATTTCTGGTCATTTTCCAGCAATGACATCATATCCCAAGATAATAACTTGGGTCTATCTGCATATTAGATTTCAGGCTCAGGCAAAACAAACAAACAAACAAAAAACTAGTATAGCCACAGGCCCTTTGGAATTTAACTAAAATATGCCTATTAGGTATCTACAAAATGGAGGATCCCCCAAATCTTCATCTGCGCTACTCCAGCCTTTAGGTTCATGATTGTTCAACAATTTGTTTGGCTTTGTAGGTTAACTCTTTTCAGCCACCAGGTTCCAGATGCTAGCATGACCAGACTTCCTTGGACAGACAACCCCACCAATGTGTCCTGGATCTCCTCTTCCCCAGAGCCCCACCCTACTAGGGAAAGAGAGAGGCAGACTGGGAGTATGGACCGACCTATGTACACCGTTATTCAATGGGGATGCAGTTACAGAAGCCAGACCTTCCACCTTCTGCATCCCACAATGACCTTGGGTCCATACTCCCACAGGGTTAAAGAATAGGAAAGCTATCAGGGGAGGGGATGGGATACGGAGTTCTGGTGGTGAGAATTGTGTGAAGTTGTACCCCTCTTATCTTATGGTTTTGTCAGTGTTTCCTTTTTGCAAATAAAAAAAAGAAAAAAAATTAAATTTTGTGGTAATATATTTTAACTTTTAATTGGTTGTATGTATTTATTTCCTTTACTTAATAATTTGATCGCAAATATTTACATCAGGGAAAGATCATTTTTATAAGTCATCTAAGAGCATTATTTTGTCTTTTTTTTTTTTTTGCCTCCAGGGTTATTGTGGGGCTGGGTGCCAAAGTTATGAATCCACTGTTCCTGGTCACCATTTTTTCCCTTTTTTTGTTGTTGCTCTTGTTGTTATTGCTGTTATTGTTGTTGGACAGGACATAGAGAAGTCAAGAGAGGAAGGAAAGACAGAGTGGGGAAGAGAAAGATACCTGCAGACAGCTTGTGAAGCAATCACCCCCTCCCCAGTAGGTGGGGAGCAGGGGGCTCAAACCAAGATCCTTAGGCAGGTCCTTGCACTTTGCACCATTTATGCTTAGCCCGCTGTGCTACCAACCGACCCATATAGTGTATTTTTTTAAACAATAAACCACTTATACATACTTAATGGAAAACTTTGTGATAACCTATAACCCTCCAAACAGCTTCACTATTTCATATTGTATTCACTTATTACTAATTTTCAACACTTACACACAGAGCATTGTGATCAATGGAGAATAATTTTGATTGGGGGAGGGGTTCCCAGGAAGTAATAGCATTTTGGTTTCTTGTTTTCAAATCCTAAAGATGAATTATCAAATGGGAAATACTATGGCCCAAGAGTGGGGATACATTCAGGTCTGTACATTCTTCCCTTCTGCCACCAAGCCTGATTCAAAGCAACTATCACAAACTCAACATCAGACAAGTAGGCAGGTGAAGGGGTACATAAAAGTAAGAATTGTCATTTGATGTAACCAGTAGAAAGAACTGCTCTGAAGTCTGCCTGCCTCTGGTCTCAGAGCTATTTATTTCCCGTAACTGCTATGACTGCCCGCTTCAGCTTCTCACTCACATCACCTTGTCAGGCACCTGAGCTGAATCCTGGGTGATAGGTGCAAGGTGTTTCAGTGGCCACTTCTGCACTACTCTCCTCTATGAGCTCTCTTCTGAGTCCTCTATAGTCTGATTTCTTGCTCTTAGCTCTTGTCTAGCCTTATGCTTTTTAAATTTGTTTTAGCCTCCAGGGTTAATCACTAGGGATTGTCCCTATTCCTGGTGGCCATTTTTTATACTTTACTGGATAAGGCAGAAAGAAATTGAGAGGAGGGTGGGGGCAGATAGGGAAAGAGAAAGATAGACACCTGCAGACCTGCTTAATCGATTGTGAAATGACCCCCCTGTAGGTGGGGAGCCGAGGACTCAAACTGGGATCCTTCCACAAGTTCTTTTGCTTTGTACTACAAGTGTTTAATTTGGCTTGCTGCTGCCAAGCCCCCACCTTATGCTTTTTTGTTATGTTTTGAAATTTTATATAAAATGAAATCTAGGACTTGCTGGGATTAATTACATCAAGCCCTATCATAACCAGATACCTGACAGAATTAGTCACCACTGACACAGAAGCAAAGATGTTATCAGCTGACTGTGTTATAAAACTTAACGGTTGGGTTGTGCTTTTATGAATCTGAGAGCTGCCTAACTGTGGTGCTACTGAGAGTGATGTCTGCTCTTCACAGGTATCACTGGAAAGTTGCAAATCTTAGTTTGCCTTTTTTTTTTTTTCCCTGAACACTGAGGATGAGCAACTTAATATTAATTGAGCATTCAGGGAATAATCACACCTTCTTCCTACTGACAGAGCACAGGTTTAAATTAAGTACTAGGGTGGGTAGATGAGTCAGTGAACTTCCCTTGCCATTCTAGAATGGCTGCATCCCAACTTGGTGAACACTGTCTTGAATTTTGAAATCCACTTCAATGGTCCCTGCCTCTTGGTGGTCCCTAATGTTTACTTCATTATTAATGAATAAATTGGTTTATTGAGATTTCCCAGAGATATTCAGTATACCTTCACAATAGCACTTAGCACATTGGTGGAGGTATTTGTGTTCCTGTTCGTCTATCTCCGCTAGAATATGAGTTTCCTAGAGACAGACAGAGAACATGTCTTAAATAAATTTGTGATCACCAGCACTGGCATGAGGCACTGTCTATGAAAAAAATCAATAAGCATGTGTCAAATTAAATTGGATTTGTAAATTAGATTTGCTTAAGGGAGAGCACACCTGTATTCATTTCACAAAAGTATTCTTGGAAATACAAATTTTTTGCCAAAGGATTGCTTTTTTTTATTATTTAAGAAAGGAGACATTAACAAAACCATAGGATAGGAAGGGCACAGTTCCACACAGTTCCCACCACCCAACCTCCATATCCCATCCCCTCCCATGATAAGCTTTCCCATTCTCTATCCCTCTGGGACTATGAACCCAGGGTCGTTGTGGGTTGCAGAAGGTGGAAGGTCTGGCTTCTGTAATTGCTTCCCCGCTGAACATGGATTTGTTGACTTGTTGATCCATACTCCCAGTCTGCCTCTCTCTTTCCCTAGTAGGGTGGGTCTCTGGGGGAGTGGAGCTCCAGTACACATTGGTGGGGTCGTCTGTCCAGGAAAGTCTGGTCGGCATCATGCTGGAAACTGGTCCCTTTGTATATCTGCAGCAGGGTGTGGTTGCAAATAGGCCAGGTTCCTATCACATTTGCAAGAGTACATTTCCTGCTCACAGGTGCATCCCGTGAGTACCCATTCATTGGGGAAACTGACGATCCTTCCTAGCCTAATGAATCCACATGGATCCCAGTCACTTTCAAAGCCAGCAACAAGCAGCTCCTGACAGCTTTCAACCTGACCTGTTGACTGGCTATGGAAGAAGGGCAAACGCTAGAAGAAGTCACATCCTGAGCCTATGATCAACACCCTGCTCAGTCATAAGAACAGCTTCAGCCAGACTGATCACTCATAGTAGGACAGCTTTCTCCTCTTGATCCTCAGACTCTGAAGAGCACCCCTGACCCTGCAAGGACTGGTGGGTGAGGACATCCAGGACACCCCTTTTTCTTGTTAAATGCCCTAGAACCTGCTGAAGACCCTGAAAAGCAACAACAGCTGGTGACTTCTCAAGGGGAAGCAAAGCTAGTTGTTTTATTGCTCAGCCTCCATAACAGCCAACTTCACTTCTACCCAGAAATCACCTGCCTGTCATCACCCATTAGAGGTGTTTGTAAGGAGATACAAAATATTGAGACTCATTCTTTTAGGCACTAATCTTGGCTATTAATATTGATATTCCTTGTAATGCCAGCTTAATGGTAATAGCCTTTCTCACAGGCTCCTCAGACAGTGTCCTCTCTTACACCCTCATGATCCCTAGCCCTGCCCTGGAGCTTATGTTTAAGGATTTTAAGACATTACTAATTATACAATAAAAGGGAGTGAAAAATCAAGCCTGACTTTTCTCCATCTGTCATATGGTATATGCTAGAATGGTCTTTCCCTATACTGAGCTAGAGGGTGGCCTTCCCCTTTAACCATGATAGAGCAAGAGCATGGTAGACCGGAAATCATTCTTTTATCCCTGAGGGCTTAGTGAGCCTCTCAGGTAGGTGCGAGGTTCTAGGGACTCTGCAATGATGAATCAGGCCCTGCCCTCTAACAACCAATGGTTGGGGGGTGAATGAGGAAAGAGTCCTGTGCTGCACCTTCAGGCACCATCGAGGGTGTGTGTGTGTGGGGGGGGGGGCTTTCATTTCATGAAAGAAATACTCCTGCAGATTATGTCCCCAGACCCCCATCCAATTCAATTCCAAGAACTCATAATTTGACTCTCTTTGGAGGCAGGGTATTATAGGAAGAGGCCAAGGTGAAAGAAATAAGGTTATGAGATTGAGCTTAACCCAAACAATGTCCTTATAAAAGGACGTGACCTGGATACAGACACACAGAGTGAAGACCATGAAAAAATGTAACATGAAGGAATCCTTCTACAATCCATGAAGAAAGGGCTAAGGAGACAATATTCCTGCTGATTTTGATCTCAGGATTCCAGCATGCAGACTTTGAGATATGACATCTGTGTTGAGATTGCCCATTTGTGGCTATTTCTTGGCCTGATCTGGCTAGTGTAGGCCTTCTGCTCATCTCAACCCCATCTTGGGGTTCCCTAGGAGCTAGAACATGTGGGGGGGGGCAGCCTACAGGGAGAGGATATTGACAGAGAGAAGGGAAAGAGAACACCAAACACTATTTTAAAGGCAATTTTCTCAGACTACTCTTTCTCCATGAAACTTAGGGCAAGGTGCAAAATTAAGGCCAGAAAGTGATAAGGGATGTCACCACTGCAAGGTCACAAAATGCTTTCTCCCAGTGGGCAAAGCAAGAAAACAGGCAATGGCAGTGCCCCTCTTCATTCACTTGTTGGTGGCTTTTTGCTTGTAAAGTTCTTCCCTGTGCCTCTTCACATCTGTGGACACAGAGATGTTGTCATCCACACTTCATGAAAAAGGAGGTATGAGATCTGAGAGGGTCTTTTGGGGGCATTTGTGCTCCAGTTGGGAAGGTGGCTCATTGGGCTACTTCCCGTTGGGTAATTGTCTGGTGACCTGGAGTAGGTGACTCCTGTCCCCGTTCTGCTCACCTGGCTACAGTGGAAATTTATAGTTATTTTATCCTTGTAGGACAAAAGGGTTAACTTGTTTTCTTGATTTACATAAAGATGAGATTTTTGTTATTTTTTCCAGAGTACTGCTTAGCTCTGGCTTGTGGTAGTGTGGGGTATCAAAATTGGGACTTTGTAGTCTCAGGCAGGAAAGACTTCTTGCATAACCATTACGCTACCACTCATTATTTAAAATAAAAGTATTTGTTCTAGCAGAGCTGTTTTGCCTCCAGTCACCTTATTTTTAGTTATTCTCTTTAAAAACCCTGCATTTTAGCATTCCCCATCAGGCCTTTTTTTTTTTTTTTTTTTTCTTTCTTTCTTTCCTCCCTCCAGGGTTATTGCTGGGCTCGGTGCCTGCACCATGAATCCACCGCTCCTGCAGGCCATTTTGTCCCCCTTTTGTTGCCCTTGTTGTAGCCTCGCTGTGGCCATCATTATTGCCATTGTCGATGTCGTTTGTTGTTGGATAGGACAGAGAGAAATGTAGAGAGGAGGGGAAGGCAGAGAGGGGGAGAGAAAGATAGACACCTGCAGACCTGCTTCACCACCTGTGAAGCGACCCCCCTGCAGGTGGGGAGCCGGGGGCTCGAACCGGGATCCTTAGGCCGGTCCTTGCGCTTTGCGCCACATGCGCTTAACCCACTGCGCCACCGCCCGACCCCCCCATCAGGCCTTTTTATTGGACTGCACCCCAACCTTTAGCTGAATGCCAGTGGGGTGCTCCATGACTTGGCCTGTGTGTTTGTGTTAAAAGGGGAGGAGTGGTGGCAAGTTCTGGAAAAATCCCAGCAGTTTATGCTTCAGCCCAGCACCTACTCAACAGAGTGACAGCCACTGTTGGTCACTCCAGAGACTCCTGAAGGCACAAGAAACTTACCTCCCTGAAAATAAATTTTGTTGATAGACTCCTCAGTCTAGGCTATCTGGGAAATTTTCCCTCTAGCCTAGGAAGGAGTAAAATCACAAATGTACTCCTACTCCTTGATAAATAATAACCTTAACCTTGTTTTGCTAAAAGGCACCTTTTCCTTTCATCTCACCTGGTTCTTATAACAAAATGTTCTTGTTTTACCTCTGGGCCATGGGGGCTGCATGACACCAGACACAGTGCATTTCATGACCACTTCTGAAGATGACCACTGAAATTAGTCTTCTGCAAGAAGGGGGTGTTAACACTTGTACCCACCCCCCAGGTACACTAGCTTTATCAGGATATAATAAGGTCCAAATCCCGCATCCTCCCTTTTCCATGTGTGGGGCACCTAGCCACATCTGCAGTGAGTCTGGATGAGTTTTGTCTTGGTAGCATTTCTTTTCTCCTACCTCCATCCTACTTCTTTTCTTTTTTCTTTCCTTCCTTCCTTCCTTCCTTCCTTCCTTCCTTCCTTCCTTCCTTCCTTTCTTCCTTCCTTCCATTCTTTCTTCTTTTTAAGGCGAGATAGATAGAAGAGAGAGAGAGAGAGAATGAGTCCACAGCATCAAAGCTTCCTTCAATCTGGTGGAGATCCAGTTCACACACATGACAAAGCAGCACACTATTCAAGCTAGCTATTTTACCAGCCTTGACATGGTAGATTTCTCAATCCTATTGCACTTGATCAGTTGTTAATAAATTTGAACTGCAAGATTTTGCATGGTAGAAGACAGGCATCTAAAAAAAAAAAAAGTCAGGCATCTAGGCTGGGAAGTGGCACTCCTTGCTGAGCAAACATATTACCAAGCACAAGGACTTGGGTTCAAGCCTCTTATTTTCACTTTGCAGGGGAAATCTTCACGAGAAGTGAAGCATATGCTACAGATATCTCTCTTTGTCTATCTCCCCTTCCCCTTTCAATTTCTATTGCTATCCAAAAACTAAAATAAAATATTAAGAAAAAAATTAAAAAGAAAACCACCTTCTTTAATGAGTCTCAGGATGAAGAAGTCAGACTTTTCATAAATAATGGGAAAGCTAAGGCCAGAGAGGGGAGGAAGAAGGAAGGCCACCTATAACAACTAGTATGACTGCCACTGTGTTGGGCTCTTAACACATAGCACAGAGTAGCCTGTGGAGAGGGGTTCAAATTCAAGGGCAAATGGAGGACCAGATTGCATTTCCTGTGGGACTTTAAGGCTTGGCACACATTTAGCTCTTCAGCAGGACTTGGTGTGAACCTTCCTTCCTGGCCAGATGTTCAGCCATCTCTTAGACTACCAAGGTTAGCAGAACGCTGCTGGGCCAAAAGCAGCTGCCTGGCTCAGTTGGAATCCTGAAGTTCTTAAGGACAGAGCAGATAGATAAAAGTTTTCTCCATTCTCATATACCTGGAAGCATAGCTGGAATAATGTGCACCATCTGGTAGATGAGACAACTGACTTGTGATACAAGCTTGGATAGGAGGGATGGAGTTAGAATCTATCCTTTATCTTGCCTTCTTTTCTGAGCTCCCCACTTGTACCTAGTGCTTACTAACAGTGTGTCCTCTTACATTTCTGACCATTCATTGTTGCTCAGTGGCCAGGGGCAACTAGGAGGAACAGATGGCCACCTGAAGCTCAATCTCCATCTTTCTTCCTTTCCTAGGACAGCTGCCTGCAGTTCTACCCCTGTTAGGGGGTCCAACCTCCTACTGTTCTGGTAGGCCTGGCCCCAGCCAGCATGGAAGCCATATCCTGTGGTCATAGTTGCCTTGGTGCCAAGAGGATTAGTGCAGAGAGATGGTGACCTTTCACAGACTGGAAGATGGACCTCACCCTTCTGATGACACTCTGGGAAAGAAGGCTGAGCCTACATAGTATGGCATTTCTTTTTTTTTTTTTTTTTTTTTTTTTTATTTATTTAAATTTTTAATTTAAGAAAGGATTAGTGAACAAAGGCATAAGGTAGGAGGGGTACAACTCCACACAATTCCCACCACCCAATCCCCATAACCCACCCTCTCCCATGATAGCCTTCCCATTCTCTAGCCCTCTGGGAGCATGGACCCAGGGTCGTTGAGGGTTGCAGAAGGTAGAAGGTCTGGCTTCTGTAATTGCTTCCCTGCTGAACATGGGTGTTGACTGGTCGGTCCATACTCCCAGTCTGCCTCTCTCTTTCCCTAGTCAGGTGTGTCTCTGGGGAAGCTGAGCTCCAGGACACATTGGTGGGGTCTTCAATCCAGGGAAGCCTAGCCAGCATCCTGGTGGCATCTGGAACCTGGTGATTGAAAAGAGAGTTAACATACAAAGCCAATCAATTTGTTGAGCAAACATGGATCCCAAGATTGGAATAGTGGAGAGGAAGTGTTGGGGAGGTACTCACTGCAAACTCTAGTGTAATGCTGCTTTCAGTATGGCATTTCTGGGCCTGTGTGTGGCTGGTCTCTTTGCTTTGATCTCACATCAGACTCTGGCTTTTTTTATTTTTCCAAGCACAGTGATTATTCTCCTAATCATGCCAGGAAATGAAAAACCACAGATGCTTTCTGCTTAGTGGCTCTGTACATTTTCTGTTGTATTACAAATGCGAAAGTTGATTGAACCAGGGAAACAATTTGAAGGTGGCATTTCCAAAGCGACCTTGATAAGTGGAAGCCTCGCTCAAGGTCTGGGAAATAGGCCTGGATTTGCCTGTGGAACCAATGGGCCTTTCCTCCCCCTCTGCTTGTAGATTTAAGGGGCACCGACCCTGCAGATAGGGTGCTCTAGACTCACCCAGGTCAGCTCCAAGGAGGTGGGCAGGCAGATCCCTGAGGCCAGCCTCTACAGAATGGGGATACCCTGCCTGACTCCTATTTCCCTCTTCATCTGTTGGGTGCTTGGTCAGTCTCCAGGGTTTTACTACCCATCAGGTATGGTTTTCTCCTGTGAACATGCATAATCCCAGCACCTGGTACAAATATGATATAGGGATCTGGACGTATTCCTTTAAGTGATGATAGTAATGACACTGAGGATGCAGAGATTATGCTGACTCTGCTCTGGGTATTTCAGAAATCATGACTAATTGAGTCTTTATACTCAAGATCCCAGGAACTCAAGCTGATTGCCTCCCTGTTCATCATCTCCTCCTCTCCTTTTTCACTCTCAGATGGTATCTTACTATCATCTTAACAAGATCTAATTGCAGGAGCAAAAGAGGGTACTTCAGACCCTCAATCTGAAACACAATTCTCCCTTCTTTGCTGTTGGTTTCTGCCTCCTTTCACTGGCTCTTCCCTTGCCCTCTTCCCAGCTGTCCCCCTGCCTTCTTAGATGGCTCACCTGGGGAGCCTCTCTGACCTACAGAGCTCCTGAGATTTCCCCAGCCTGCATGAACTACTCTCTACAGTGTGTTCTTATTTGCTTATTTTATTTGTGATTACAAGGTTGTAAGATTACAGTGTATAGCTCCACAACATACCAAAGTTCTGTATTCCCACCTCCCTACAACCCAAAGATGACCACCATAATTCTCACATGTCATGGAAATACTTTGCTTGCTTTTGTTTATTTTTTCCCTAAGTTCATGTGTATCATCCTTCTAGATTCTAAATATGAGTGAAACCATCTGGTACTTGTCTTTCATTTCTTTACTTATTTCACTAAGCATAATCATCTCTAGTTTTATCTACTTTGTCCCAAAGGGAATAATATCATCTTTTTTGATTACAGAATAGTATACCATGGAGTGGAGTGAATATATATACTAACTTTTTTTTTTTTTTAGATTTTATTCATGAAGATAGGAGACAGAGAAAGAGCCAGACATCACATATGCTAACAGAAGTTGAGCTCAGGACATCATGCTTGAGAATCCAATTCTTTATCTATAGTGCCACTTCCCAGACCACCTAAAGTTATTTTCCTATGGATCATCTTATTGAAATATTAATGTTTATCTTGTAGAGTCTGATATATATCTTAAAAGTATTTTCCCATAAATTCCCCTTCTAGGGATTTATTCAAGAAAGAAAATCTACCTAATCTAAAAGATATATATACATCTATCCAAATGTGCAATGATAGATGATTGATTAAGAAAGTTGTGTTATATATACACAGTGGACTATTCAACTGCTTAAAATGAAACAAAATCTCCTTCACTTTGTCTTGGATGGAGCTTGAAAATCATTATGTGAGATTAGCCAAAATAAAAAGGATGATTACTGGATGGTCTAACTAATAGATGAAATTTAAGAAATAAAGACATAAGAGGGAAATGCTGTTGTTAATGTTCAGGGCTCCAGCAGGCCAGGCTAGCTTTGCGGCAGTGAACAGAGACTCAGGGACACACGGCTGGGCCGGGAAGCTGTACTTCTTTATTCACGAACAATGATTCATAAACTAACCCAAACCAGTCACCACACAGATCTGTCCTACATCCTTCTCTTCCAGCGGCCGTGCCAAGAACTCTGGAAGTCTGTAGGGGTTCCGGGGGTGGGGAGAAGGGCGCCCGCAAAACTAGCAGGGGCCATACCACAATCTTCCAGAGGTGTGGGGGGGAGTGAGACCAAAACCAATGTGAAGCATAGAATAATTCCCCCTTTTCTTTTTAACTAAATGGCCATAGTATCAGGGGTGTGGGATGAACAGAAAACTACAGGCATTTTTTTTAAAAAAAGAAATTGGCACAAACATGGAGGAACATGTAAGTGAGTAACAAGAACCAGTGTGCTGCCAAGGGAAGGCCTGAGGGGGACCTTTTTTTGCCTCTGGGCATTACTTGCCTTGAAGGGCATTTTTTAGCATGGGGGCAGGGAACGGCCTAGAGTCCCAAGGCAGTTGGCTGTAGTCAGTTTTTGAGAAACCCATAAGCATAAAGGGAAGCCGCAAAGTGTCCAAGAGGTGTACCAGTGAGTCCGATAGAAATGCCAGTCCAAAGCAGATGTCCACGGAAGAATGCCAGGGGGTGGAACGTTGTATGAGGAAGGTCAGCTGCTGGAATTCCGCTTTTCTGTAGAGAACTTGACAGCTGCAATTTACTTACTATGAAACAAAACTTGTAGCAGGTTAGAAGTTTATCACAATTGATAACTCTATTACAATCATTAGCATAACCATAGCGCAATCTAACATTTTTAATTGAGAAGGAATTTGAGAGTTTTACATATCAATAAGTCTATTTAACCTTTTGTTACACCCATTCAAGATGGAGACACACACTAGGTGTGCGCAGTTTTTTTTTTTTAGACTAACTTAGTTAAAATATATTGATTTTTAACTCAGACTTTAAATGTAAGTTAATTTTACCTTTATGAGAACTATGTTGAAAACCTTTTTCATTTAACTCTGTCTGGTAAGAATATAGCCTTAAAGTTACATTTTTAACCTTAAATTTAATGTTTACCAAACTTTAAACACACACGTAAACATGGTCTTTAATACACAAGGAGAGAAACCTTTGTTACGAAGACATGTCATTTTAAACACGAATTTAGATCTATACTGTCTTAGTTGTTGTTGGGGGGTCACCATCCGGAGGTGGCCTCCCGCGCAGCTCCACTTCTAGGAATTGTAGGTTGCAATCTCTGGATGAATCTCTGTGTATTCTAGCTCGTCTGCCTTCAGACCCAAGTTTGGGATCTTTGCCAGGGGGCCCAGTTTCAGCAGGGAGCCCGCGGTCTCCAGGTGGTCCGGGATCTGCCCAGACTTCATAGCAGGAGGGCGGGCAGGCCGGCCATGCAGAAGGCTCGGGCCGAGGTACCCCGGAGTGGCGGCCATGAGAGGCTGCAGCTTTGCCTGCCATGTCTGCTGCCCTGCTCCCAGGGCCGAGCAGCATGGAGGGAACCCACGCCCAATGCCCTGTGCCACGCGGCGGAAAGCCAGCTCATGCAGGCTGGCATTGGGTGGAAACCACAGAGTGGTACAGAGATAAATGTTCCAGAAACATTGAAACAGTCTCGTGAAGAAAGGGAAGAGGCCTTTAGAGATCTCTTCACAAGCAGAAGAGAAGGCCATAGTGCATAGGTAGCCTAATTGTCTTCACTTATCTGAGAGACGTGCAGGTCAGGTCCACTTGGGCGCCATTTGTCATTAATGTTCAGGGCTCCAGCAGTCTGGGCTAGCTTCGCAGTGGTAAACAGAGACTCGAGGACACACGGCTGGGCAGGGAAGCTGTATTTCTTTATTCACGAACAACGATTCATAAACTAACCCAAACCAATCACCACACAGATCTGTCCTACATCGTTCTCTTCCAGCAGCCGCGCCAAGAACTCTGGAAGTCTTTAGGGGTTCCGGGGGCTGGGAGAAGGTCACCCGCAAAACTAGTAGGGGCCATATCACAATCTCCCAGAGGCGGGTGGGGGGGTGAGACCAAAACCAGTGTGAAGCACACAACAAAAATGCAAAGAGAAAAATACATTGTATTTGGTGCATTTCAGGAAATCAAAAAACTTTGGGAATGGTCAACTGGTGCGATGTGGAGGAGCTTGAGGATCCTGGTACATCATGGAGGGAAAGGAGCTAAATTGGGGATGAAAGTATCAGAGGGAGATAAAAAAATTATACCCATGAGTGCATAACTGTATGGTAACCTATTGGTAAGAAGTCAAGTGTTAGGCGAAAGGGCTACCCTACTGAACTGAAGGGAAATGATCTGGGAAAGGTGAGGTTCTTTTTTTTGTAAATTTTATTTATAATAAGGAAACATTGACAAAACCTTAGGATAAGACAGGTATAATTACACACAATTCCCACCACCATAATTCCATATCTCATCCCTCCCTTGATAGCTTTCCTATTCTTTAACCCTCTGGGAGTGTGGACCCAAGGTCATAATGGGATGCAGAAGGTGGAAAGTCTGGCTTCTGTAATTGCTTCCCCATTGAATATGGACATTGACTGGTCGATCCATACTCCAAGCCTGCCTCTATCTTTCCCTGGTGGGGCGGGGTTCTGAAGAATCAGAGATCCAGGACACACTGGTGGGGTTCTCTGTCCAGGGAATTCTGGTTGGCATCATGCTAGCATCTAGAACCTGGTGGCTGAAAAGAGAGTTAACATACAAAGTCAAACAAGTTGTTGACTAATCATGAACCTAAAGGCTGGAGTAGTGCTGATGAAGAATTGGGGGGGTCCTCTGTTTTGTAGATATAGTAGGCATATTTTTGTTATATTCCAAAGGGTCTGTGGCTATACTAGTTTTTGTTTGTTTTTTTCTCTGATGAAATCTGATATGCAAGTGGATCCAAATTATTGTCTGGGGAGCCTCTCTGCATTCCACAGTGTTTGTGGGATCCCAGGTTGTAAGCACTACAGGGGATGACTTAGTAGGTTTCTTATGGTGTCAATGAAGGATCAAATATTTTTTTTTGTATAAACTGGCAGTGGTTGCTTCACCATTTCCATCCATTTCAGCTCAGGAAAGTTTCCATGGAAGTGTTCTACTTTCTACATAGAAACCTTATATAAATATAAATGTGATATGTACTTCCTCCAGTCTTTGCTCCTTCACCAAATGAGACCCAGAAAATAAAAGCTTTCCTTGCTTCATGCTAAGAATGTAAAACTCGTGCATACACCATTTTTCTGCAAGGGGGATTGTGTGATATTAATTAAAAAATATTAAAAGGGGCTGGGCTGTAGTGCAGTGGGTAAGTGCACATGAAGCAAAGTGCAAGGATGGCATAAAGTTCCCAATCGAAGCCTGGATCCCCACTTACAGGGTGGTCTCTTCACAGGAGGTGAAACAGATCTTTATGTGTCTATCTTTCTCTACCCCTCTGTCTTCTCTCCCCCTCAATTTCTCTCTGTCCTATCCAATAACAATGACAACAATAATAACAACAATAATATTAACAACAATGATAAACAATAAGGGCAACAACAGTGGAAAAAGGAGCGGTGGATTCATAGTGCAAGGCACTGAGCCCTAGCAATAACCCTGGAGGGGAAAAAAACAACATAATTACAGTATATCTTTAGCAAAAGTGAAGCAGAGATGTATGTTTTCCAGAAGTAGGGCTACCTGTGGTAGTACACAAGAATTTACTCCAGAGGAATGTTATTTGTCTCCCTGCTGGCCCTTGCTAACTAATACTGATTTCAAGATTTCCTGAGGCACCTTGACCATGAACTCCACCATCAAACTTTACTCATCTCCACCAATGCCCCCCACCCCTGCTTTGGCTGATGTAGGTCTTCAGTGAGAGCCAATGGAAGCCCTTCCTTCCCATCTGAATCTCCACAGGAAGAGGGGGGATGCAGCACCCTTATGGCTCTGAGAAAGTGAGGTTGACAAAGTAAGAACATCACTGGTAGACCCTAGATAAATACAAGGCTAGTCTTCCTTGGACTTCTCTGTTAGGGAAGGTTTTAGATTTCCTTCCTTCTTTCTTTCCTTCCTTCCTTCTTTCCTTCCTTCCTTCTCTCCTTCTTTCTCCCTTTCTTTCTTTCTTTTTGGAGGGATGGACTTTCCAGTTAGAGAAAGAGACAGAGAGACAGAGATAGAGTTAGACAGAGAAAGAGAAAGACAAAACAGTACTGGAACTACCTCCAGTGCAGCATGGGGTGATCTGGGTCCCAGGTGGCATGCATGGTTAAGCAGCACACTCTCCAGGTGAGCTATTCAGCTACCCCTTTCTCCTCTTAATCAAATTTATATCACTAGCATCTTTCAAAGGTTCCTAAATGACAGAATGCTGACCAGAATTTGGTTAATTAAATAGCTGAGAGGGGGGCAGGAGGAAATTAGCAACAAAGGAGATGAGCACAGGGCCCAGCATGAGAGCTAAGGCTGCTCCTGAGGAAACAGCCATCCAGAAAAGCCACCCAGCTGCTGAGAAGGAGCAGACTGAGGTGAATATATCAATATAGGATTTGTGAAAAACTTGCAGGAACTCTAGAACCTGTCTGTTCTGACTCATTTTATAGCTGTGAAACTCAATGCCTAGGAAGATGTCTATAAAAGACCACACATGGTGTTAGTGATACTTCTTATTTTAGCTTGAATTCAGCAAGGAGCAGAGTCAGGGTGTTGAGATGTGAGGGGATTCATGCCATGATCATGCCCTGGCAGGTGACCTTTCACTGGAAAGTGTTGGGAAATTTTGCAGTCTCAAAGACTGACCCCAACAGTCCATGGACACTACAGGTTGTACCTTGGGACTCTATAGGTCATGGCCCCTCACCTGCAGGCCCTGCCCCCAGAGTAAAAAAACTAACCCCCATTAGTAGGCCCTGCCCCCAGAGGCAGGAAAAGCCCCTTTGCCCACCAGGTCTCCCCTTGGCATCACACTGGCTCTTGCTGCTCTCCTACTTATCCCTTCATATCCTGTTACAGTTCTTTTGAAAATGCCTGCATGATATCATTCAGTTTTATGCCCAAAAGATTTCTGTTCACCTCTACACTACTATTCCTCTGTCAGAGATGGAGTCTTTTACAGACATTGACCCATTTAAATGTGATGATTAGATAGAAAGGTAAAGGAAAGATGTAGAAATATTGTGAGGAGATGGTGGAGTCTGGAAGAGCTTAACCTATGATATGAGCTCCTCCAGGTAAGTCTCTATTTCTACAGAGGGGTTCAGCAAAAGGGGGGACATATAAATCTCACAAAGTTGGCAGCTATATAAGTCTTCCCTCTCCCACAATAACATCCTACATCTTCTCACCAGAGTCTTACATTCCTTAAAAAACATTAAGCCTGCTCCACTCTAGATTTCCTATACTATGGCCATTAGATAAAAGGAAAGGGGGAGGTGTTGGGAAATTGTGCAGATGTGGTCGAACATTGGCAGGGCCCAAAAACCACTATATTTCCATGCAAATATTATTTACAGATATCCACTACTTTATCTCCTCAGGGTATTGCTAATTCAGTTAAAACCATTGCAACAGTTGCTAAGGATGCTTACACCTTACCAACATGCCTTTTGCCTCATTCCACCCCCTTTCCTAGCCAATCCCATCCCAACTAGCCACTTCCAGAATTCTCCCATAAAAGCTTCTGCTATTTATGCTTTCGCTCTCTTTGCTCTTTTCTCTTCCATGACCTGACCTGGAGAAGGGCTGTTGGGCATAGTGGGAGGCAGCCATTTTGCTAGCTCTATATGGCCTGAACTGCTGTACTCAAACCCAATTCTGGGGGCCTGCATGAATAAAGTGTTCCTGCTCTGCCACAAATTCCTGGTCTCTTCTCTCTCCCCAGCGATGCAACCAGACAGGAAAGCCCACGAATATGGGTGTGTTTATTCTAGGAAGGGAAGACTGCAGTGGGCATGTTCTAGGGATGTGCATAAAGACTATGGATCTTTGGGGTCCTAATCAATCAAAACTGCACAGTCACCTGGAGTTCCCTTTCAACAGGGATTACTGGCCATGTTTCTATTGTGTCCCATTACTCTCCACCCAGATCTTGCTTCCTTTTCTTAGCTACTTGTCTTTCCCTTCCAGTGGCCTGAAGTTTCATTAGTGACTAAGTGTGAGTACAAGGACACCAGCTCATGACCAGGCTGTGGATCTGGTGGTGCTGATGGTGCTGCTGGTAGTGGGGGTGGCTATTGGGCTGGTGGCCAGAGAGGGAAGGGCCAGGAGGGAGAGGGTAATTAGAGTAGCTTTCATGCCTTCAGTGTCCTTCCAAATTCACTCCCCTGGGAAGACAGCTTTCTTTACCAGAGATATTTTTCTTTTTCTCTTTCTTTCTTTCTTCCTTTCCTTCCTTCTTTCTTTTTATTTGCCTCCAGGGTTATCACTGGGGCTCAGTGCCTGCACCATGAATCCACTGCTCCTGGAGGCTATTTTTTCCCCTTTTGTTGCCCTTGTTGTTTATTGTTGCTGTTACCATTATTGTTGTTATTGTTGGACAGAACAGAGAAAAAATAGAGAGAGGGGAAGAAGTTAGAAGAGGAGAGAAAGATGGACATCTGCAGACCTGCTTCACTGCTTGTAAAGCGACACCCCTGCAGGCGGAGATCCGGGGGCTCATACCAGGATCCTTCCTCTGGTCCTTGTGCTTTGTGCCATGTGCTTTTAACCTGCTGCTCCAGCACGCCTGACACCCTATTTTTTCTTTTTGTGACCAGGATTATCACTGGGACTTGGTGCTTACTATAACTCCATCACTCTTGGAGATTGTTCCTTTCCTTTCATTTCCTTCCTTTCATTTCTTTTTGTTTCCTTTCCTTCCCTTTATTTTTATGTTATTTTTTCTTTGTTTTCCCTTTATTTTGATAATAAAGATAGAGAAATAGAGAGGGGAAACTGAGGGGGAGAGACAAAGGGAAACCCTTGTGACACTGCTCCACTTTTCATGAAGCTTCCCCTGTAGGTAGGGACTAGTGGCTTGAACTTGGGTCTTTGTGTATGATAAATTGTGCATCACCACCCAGCCCCCACCAAAGGACTAAGTTAGTTGTCTTTGACCTGTAGGAAATGACCAAATATATGAGTATATACACACGTACATACATAAGATACATATATAACATACAGGTATGCACACATACACCAAGACTGGTATGCCCATAAACATATGCATGCAAACACACACAACACATTCATATCAATACACATGTACATACATATGTTCCTGCATGTACACATATTTGCACACACCCTGCACATATATACCTGTATGTGTACATTTACAGGGAAGAAGAATTTAACTTGAGGACTCTCTTTTCTTCCTCTTCTCCTAAGGGAGCCAAACACCAGGTTAAGCTTTCCTGTGAGAAGTTGTTTACTTTTCCTGGGCCAACCCAAAGGACTCTACATTATATCCCTGAGGTCAGCAGTTTTTTTCTTTTGATCTTTCTAAACTTAAACTTCTCCTATTTGACAAAGGCACTATGCATTGCAGGCACTTCTCTTGCTTGCTGGAAGTATGTGTCCATTTTTCTGAAATTTGAGGGGATGCCTAGGGCACCAGCTCATACCTGTACCTCAGTCAAGTCCAGGCCCTTCTCTGGATCTGCAGTTTCTTACCAATGAAGATTGTCTCTCTTGTAGTGACTTTCACTTCTGCTCAGGTCTGTTTATAAACTTCTGACTTTGACTGCTAGTCTCAAGCTAACAGATACAATGGCACTGGATTACCCACACATGTACACACTTCAAGGCTCAGGGACTTTGTGGAGGACTCCTGGAGGTTGGGGGCTGGGGACAAGGTTGGCAGGTTTGATTGTGGATAAACAGAAAATGCTCAAGTTGTTGCATTATTTTCCAAATACTGCATGGATGCAATTCAGATTATGTTAAATCATCACAAACAAGTTGTTGGATTCTAAACTTCCTTTTGCAACAATTTCTCTCTCTCTCTCTCTGTCTCTGTGTGTGTGTGTGTGTGTGTTTATACATATTTTTAATCTCTTCTCTCAGAAAGTTATTCACTCCTTCTAAAAGTAGAGGCCAAGGCGGTGATAAATTGCTGACTCCTTCAACATGAATATTGTTCAATTATTCACAGATGTGTTTGGCCTGACAAAAGCCTTTGCTTCAGCACATTTCTCCTGTTAACCAAAGGCATTCATGTTAATGTAGAATCAGTTATCATTAGCATAGACTTTCAGCTGCTTTCAACTACTCCAGTGTCTTCTTTCTTCACTCTGTTATTTTCTCTTTTGATTTAATTAGTGTGTGGCTGGAATCTGGGCCTCTTAATTTATCCAGGAAGTAGAGCAAACTGAATTTTGACACCTGCTGAATTCCCCAAGCTGGGTTGTATGCTCCATCCTTCATCTACTGAACTAGATGGAAGGATGCTGTTTTTTTAGCTTCCCCACACAACCTGTGGGGAGACCCATAGATTATGCTATAACTGAGGATTCATCACTGTGGCATCTTCCAATGGTGTGTTTCATGTCTTCCATTTCACAATAGGATAAACCCAAGAGTTATTATTCAGGCAGGGTGGATTTTCTTTCCTTATACTCTTCCTCTAGGTTGTTCATGTTATCTCCAGATGTCCAAGGAATGCCAGTTGCCTTACAGATGCCCAAATTATTAAACAGGCAGTACATCTCATTAGTAGCAATGGGACAATCTTCATATGAAGTCCTGTACAGAATACTAAATATCCAGGTGAGAAAAGAAAAACTACTGTGAAGGAAGCTGAAAAGGTGTCATATGTTCTTTCTTTAGAAAAAGAAGTCTCTCTTTCCCTGCCCCCGTCCCCCGAACTCCAGGGCTTTGCAAAGCCAAGGCTGAAATGCATTGTCAGTCAAAGTGTAAGGAAGGAAATGTGTTACTTGACCAATGCCAGATGCCAGTCATTGGCAGAGAGGGTTCAGTATACTATTCTCTAAGATATTGCTGATTTTCTACTCATCAAACACAGATTTTTATGCCTGCTTCTTCTTCCAAAGCTCTCCCCAAGTGCCACCTTCTTCATTATTCTTAAGACAATAGGTTTAATTTATTTTAAACTCAATAAATATTTGTTGAGCTTTTTCTGTGGGTGAGACACTTCTTTAAGTCCTGGGGAAGCAATTGAAAACAAAGTATATGAACATCTGTTCTCTCATGGAGTTTGTATCCTAATGGAGAAAGACAAACTATAGACAGATGAACAATTAGAAAACTGGAGAAAAATTAATCAGAAACAGGAATACCAAGCATGCGGTGGTGATTATAATTTGAAATAGATGTTCTCTTATTAGAAGATGATATTTAAGTGCTGACTTAAAGGAGGTAGAAGAAAGCAGTCCAGAGAAAGAAAATATTGAGTGCAATGGTACCAAAAAAGAAGTGTTCTGGAGAGCCTAAAGAAGAGTGAAAAGGGGTCATGCTGTAGCAGACCCGAATAAGTGCACATATTACCAAGCACAATGACTAGGCTCCCTATCTGTAGGGGATCTGCTTCAGGAATAATGAAGCAGGTCTGGAGGAGTCTATCTTTCTCTCCTTCTCTTTATCTCCCTATCATCTCTCAGTTTCTCTCTCTTATTTAATAAAAATTAGAAAGAAAAAATCAAAGAAGAAAAAAACTGGCCACTGGGAGCTGTGGATTCATAGTGCTGGTACTGAGTCCTAGCTATAACCCTGGAGGCAAATAAATAAATATGTAAGTAAGTAAATAAATACATACATACATACATACATATTTTAAAAGGCCACTGTGATGGGGGTTGAGCTTGAACCTAGGTCATGTACATGGTAAAGCAGTGCTCTTAGTGAGCTACTGTGTTGGCCCTCAAATAACACTTCTTTTTTTTATTTAAAAAGGAAGCATTGACAAAAAAATAGGATGAGAGGGGTAAACCTCCATATAGTTCCAACCATCAGAACTCCACATCTCATTCCCTCCCCTGATAGCTTTACTATTCTTTAACTCTCTAGGAGTCTGGACCCAGGGTCATTATGGGATGAAGAAGGTGGAAGGTCTGGCTTCTGTAATTGCTTCCCCACTGAATATGGGTGTTGACAGTTTGATCCATATTCCCAGTCTGTCTCTCTGGGGAAGCTGGGATTCAGAACACATGGATGGGGTTGTCTGTGCAGAGAAGTCTGGTTGGCATCATGCTAGTACCTGTAACCTGGTGGCTGAAAAGATAGTTAACATATAAAGCCAAACAAGTTGTTGACTAATCATGAACCTAAAGGCTGGAATAGAGCAGATGAAAAGCTGGGGGGGGGGGGGGGTTCTGTTTTGTAGATAGCTAGGAGGCCTATTTTAGTTCTATTCCAAAGGGCCTGTGACTATACTAGTTTTTGTTTGTTTGTTTTTCCCTGAGCCTGAAATCTGATATGCTGGTAGATCCTAGTTATCTTCTGAGGAGATGGTATCATGGCTGGAAAAAGGACCAGAAAGCTGAATCAGGGAAGAGAGTAGCTCCTAGATGCGAGAAGGGAATATAAATATTGTTAACCATAAACCCCATCAATTTGATCTGATCTGGGGCCCATATTCAGCATAGGAGCCTATGTGACCTCTGTATCCCTGTAGATATGAGCTCACATACTGTGGTCATGAGTATGAAAGTTCTAAGCTGCCCCAATTTCAAGAACCATGTTCTTCAAGTGGAACATAGAGTATGTTGTCCATCCTCCCTTCTGAGGATGGAACATTATCTATCATTGTTGGCCCATGTTGAGGGCGAGGTCCTATGGGGTGCATTGTGTTGTTCCTGGTAGAGATGACAGGCAGTAATGGAGAGAGAGCTTTATACTGACTCACTGCAGAGTATTGTGCCCCTTTCCTTTCAGGTATATAGTTTGCTCTAAATTATGGATACATGTGACTATATGTTCTATCTCATGGTTTCTGGTCTATATCTAGGTTTTAGGACTTTGTTAGGAAGTGAACCACTTGAAATGGAATTAGAGAATCCTATGAAAGGAAAGGTCTCACTCGAGTAATGAGGCTGAAGAGCTGACATTCCACGGCTGACATCTCTGAACACAGTCTAAAGTGAAGCATAATGGTGTGGTACTCGTTGGTGTTGATTAGGTTGGGATTGGCAAATGGAATATCATTTGGTATGAATTGAGAGAAGCATGCAGGAAAATGAGCCCCACCCTAGAGGTTCTAGGACTGGAGGAAAGATAGGCTCTATAGAAGAAGAGGGAGGTCCCTGCTGTCTTAGAGTTTAAGAAGGCAATGGATAGTTATTGATATAATAATATTATTTGGCAATTGGGTTAACTTTGAAAAATCTCTTTGTTAAGATTAGCTGTATCATATACAATAAACTATTATTTATGTCCTTTGACATTATTTGTATATAGCAGTTGCTTCTGTTCTCCTTGGTCTAAGATTTAAGAAAGTGAACATATCAAAGACTCAGGTTATGTTCTATGCATTAAAAAGTATGAGATAGTCAATCAATTTCCCCTCTCATATTAATTAGTGATTTATATTACTGTAAATTAATAGGACTTTACATAAACAACATTCCCACCACTAAAAGACTGTGTCCTATCTCATTCCCCTCATCCCCAGTGAAGCCAACTTCTACCCTAGCTCTCAACCCAGAGATTTTTACATTGGTGCCCTACTCCAAATTCAGTCAAAACCTGCTTTTAGTTTCCCTTTCTGTTCTTCTTTCTCAACTTCTGTTTATGAGTGGGATCATCCCATACTCATCCTTTGTCTTTCTGAATTAGCTCATTTAACTTTTCCTACTAGCTCCATCCAAGATGAGTCAGAGAAGATGGGTTCATTCTTCTTCATAGATGTGTAGTATTCCAAACTGTTGTTGGGCACCTGGGTTGCTTCCAGGTTTTAGCTATTACGAATTGTATTGCTATGAACATAGATGCACACATATCTTTGGATGGGCATTATGGAGTCCTTGGGCTATATCCCTAGGAGAGGAATTACTGAGTCATATGGAAGTTTAATGCCTCACCTTTTGAGAGTTATCCAGACTGCTCTCCACAGAGATTGAACCAGTTTACATTCTCATCAACAGTCCAGAGGGTTCCTTTCTCCCCACATTCTCTTCAACTTTTGTTGCTGCTGTGTTTTTTGATGTATGCCATACTCACATGGGTGAGGTGGTATCTCAATGTTGTCTTTATTTGAATTTCTCAGTCAGTGACATGGAGCAAATTCTCATATGTTTGTTAGCCTTAGGATCTCTTCTGTAGTAAATATTCTGTTCATTTCCTCTGCCCATTTTTGGATGGGGTTATTTGCTTTTTTGTTGCTATGTTTTCTGAGGTATTTGTATATTTTGGTTATTAGTCTCTTGCCTTATGTAGGACATGTAAATATCTTCTCTCATTCCATGAGGGGTCTCTTTGTTTGTGTAATAGTTACTTTGGCTGTGCAGAAGCTTTTCAATTTGATGTAGTCCCAATGATTTGTTTTTGTTTTAGTCTTCCTTGCAATTGCATTTGTATCATTAAAGATGTCCTTGAGGTTTTGGGGGGAATGTGTTCCACCAATGTTTCTCTCTAAATATTTGATAGTTTCTGGTCTAACATCCAGGTCATTGATCCATTTGGAGTTGATATATATATATATATATATATATATATATATATATATATATATATATATATATATATTTTTTTTTTTTTTTGGTCTGGTGAGATAAGGTGGTTCAGTTTCATTCTTCTGCATGTTTCAATACAATTTTCCCAACACCACTTATTGAAAAGAGCCTCCTTCCTCCATTTAATACTTTAGGCTTCCTTACCAAAGATTACAGGTATTCTCTGGTGCTAGATAAATGATTGTAATTTTTGTTCTATTCCCATAGAGCAGCTTGGTGGAATGCTGATGTCTATCACATTAAACTCGTATAAGGCTCTGGGAGGAATATTCATTTTGATGATATTAATTCTTCCAAGCCATGAACATTTGATGTCTTTCCATTTTTTGGTATCAGTTTCTATTTCACTGAATAGTGACTCATAGTTTTCAGTATACAAGTCTTTCACTTCTTTGGTCAGCTTTATTCCTAGGTATTTTATTGATTTTGCTGCAACAGCGAATGGGAGTGACTTATGGATATCCTCTTGTTGGGATTTAGTGTTTGCACAAAGAAATGTCACTGATTTTTGTACATTGATTTTGTAGCTTGACACCTTGCTATATTGCCTAAGAACAAACGTCCAGTAGTTTTATGCCAGAGTTTCTTTAGCTTTTTCTTTCTTTCTTTTTTTTTTTTTTTTTTTTTTTCTTTTTACCAGAGCACTGACTGTTCAGCTCTGGCTTATGGTGGTGTGGGGGATTGAACCTGGGACTTTGGAGCCTCAGGCATAAGAGTCTGTTTGCATAACCATTATGCTATCTACCCTCCGCTAGCTTTTTCTATGTATACTATCATATCTGCAAATAGTGAGAGCTTGACTTCTTTCCTTAAACTCTGTATTCATTTGATTTTTTACTTTGTATGATTGCTATGGCAAGAACATCAAATACTATGTTGAAAAGTAAAGGTGATAATGGACAGTCTAGTCTAGTTCCCAATCTGTAGGGGAATGCTTTCAGCTTCTGTTCATTGAGTATGATGTTAGCTTTAGGTTTCTTATATATGTACTCCAATATCTTGAGGAACTTCCCATCTATTCCCATTTTTGGTACTTGTTTGAGCATAAATGGTTGTTAGATTTTGTCAGACACCCATTTTTTCTGTATCTACAGAGATAATCATTTGAATTTCTTGCTTGAGTGTCTCTCTGACCCAGTGGTTCTTAAGAAGCATGTTGTTGAGTTTCCAAATTCTGTGACTTTGAGTAATTTTCTATTTGTTGTTGAATATTAGCATTACTCCACTGTGGTCTGAGAAGATACTTAGGATGATTTCAATGTTCTTGAATTTGTTGATTCTGTCTTTGTGACCTAACATGTGGTCTATCCTTTAGGATGTGCTGTGTGGATTTGAAAAGAATGTGTATTCCAGTTTTTTTAGGTGAATAACTCTGAAAATGTTCAGGATGTCTAGTCTGTCCATCTCCTTTAATTCTCTTGTGTCTTTGTTGATTCTCAGCTTCCTTGATCTGTCTAAGTGTGACTGTGGGGGTATTAAAGTTTCCCACTATTATTGTATTATTATTGACATATGTTGGCAGTTCTTTGAGTAGGTGTTTGATGTATTGAGATGGCCCTTCATTGGATGCATAGGAATTAATTATTGTTAAATCTTCTTGTTTGATTGATCCTCTAATGATTATGTAGTAACCTTGCCAATCTTTTATTGCTTTATTTAATTTAAAGTTTATTTTGTTAGAGATGACAGTGGACATTTCTGCCTTTTTTTGTGGTCCATTAGCCTGTACGATATTTTTCCATCCTTTCACTTTAAGTTTGTGTTTGTCTTTTTGGGTCAAGTGGGATTCTTGCAAGCAGCATATAGTTGGGTTGTTTTTTCTGATCCATCCTTCCACTCTGTGCCCTTTGATGGCTAAGCTTAAGCCATTGACATTTATTGATATTATGCATTTAATATTTTGCAGTATCATTATTCAACAACTTTTATTTTCTCTGATATATATATCATAAACAAAACCCCGGGTATTCTTTCCCAGGCAGGGATGATTATTCAGGTATTTGGCATTTATTATATATATAAATATTTATTTATTCCCTTTTGTTTCCCATATTGCTTATTGTTGTAGTTACTGATGTCGTCATTGTTGGATAGGACAGAGAGAAATGGAGAGAAGAGGGGAAGACAGAGAGAGGGAGAGAAAGAGAAACATCTGCAGACCTGCTTCACCACTTGTGAAGCGACTCCCTGCATGTGGGGAGCCAGGGGCTTGAACCGGGATCCTTAGCTGCTCCTTGCACTTTGCGCCACCTGTGCTTAACCCGTTGTGCTACTGCCAGACTCCCATATATGTATTTCTTATAATTGGTTATCTTTGTTCAGCCTGCATTCAGCAGTCTTAAGTGGTCCAAGCTGCAGACTAACTGTTAGGGTTTTTTACTCTATCTTATTTTATTATTATTATTATTATTATTATTACTATTACTATATACACATGTCCCTTTTCCCTCCTCTTCAGGTTGACCAAAATGAACTGCTATTGCCATTTACATTGATAGGTGACTGGGTGTCTTATCCATTGTGAAAGGAACTTGTTTCTCTCTCCTGCTTCCCTCCACCCTCCTTTTTTTCCCTAGTCAATTAAAAAAAAAAACTCTTTCGTTCCATTGCTCCACCCCTTTCTTCTTCTTCAATTTCTTTATTCTTTTGCCTTCTTAATTCACTGAGACTTATTTGTGAATTACTTTGTGGAAGAAATATGACTCACAGTAAACTGTGTGTGTGTGTGTGTGTGTGTCAATATTATTATTTTCCTTTCTCCTCTTGCTTTCCCTAGAATTTATAGAGAATGGTAGATTTCCATAATTGTCTATCCTTGCTTACCCTTTTTCCTTACTCTTTCTTTTGGTTTTGGTTGCTATTTTTTCTTGGACTGGAGGATGACCTGGAGAAAACTAGCAAAAAAGTAAAAGAGCTAAAAAAGAGATAGAGAGACACAGAAAACAACAGCAGAGGCATATGGGATAATCTCAAAAGAAGTAACATTTGTATAATTGGCCGACCAGAGGAAGAAAGAGAGGAAGGGGAAGTAAACATCCTAGAGGAAATAAGAAAACTTCCCAGACCTGTAGAACAGAAAGGATATTAAGATTCAAGAGTCCCAAACAGAATTAGACCAGATCTGAACACACCAAGACATATCATAGTTACAATGAAAGAAGTAAGGATAAAGATAGAATCCTAAAGGCTGCAAGAGAAAAACAAAAGTCACATACAGGGGAAAACCCATAAGACTATTAGCATACATCTCCAATCAAACTCTAAAAGCCAGAACAGAATGGCAAGATATCTATCAAGCCCTGAATGAAAACGGTTTCAACCAAGGATAGTATATCCTGCTAGACTTTCATTCAAACTAGATGGAGGGATCAAAACCTTCTCATATAGGCAAAAGTTACAGGAAGCAACAATCACCAAGCTTGCACTGAAGGAGGTTCTAAAAGACCTCTTATAAACAAGAACATCACCATAGTACTTGCCATATATGTTTTTATATATCACAAACAAAACCCCAGGTAGTCTTTCCCAGGCAGGTCTGAGGCTCTGATTAGTCAGGTATTTTGTCATTCAAATAGAGCTCCAGTCACCTAAAAAAAAAAAAAAAAAAGAGAAGAAAAAGAAGAAAAAGGTTTGGAATGACACCCCTGCTGTGCCAGGAAACTTGGTAAAGAAAATAGCTCCCCAGAAAGTCAGCTAGGAGCAAATGGCCAGCCCTTCTGAGGTGGGGGGAAATGGTGAATTCAGAAATAGTGAAGCCAAAGAATTTCCTTTCTTTGTCCATTTGGCTTCTGTTTTCCTGCCCAAGAAACCTGACCACCACCATTCACCCTCTCACAGAGGTGACAGTTATTCTACCCTCTCCAGAGAATCCCAGCTTATAAGCAGCTTTTTTTGGGGCTCACGCCAGGTGTTGTTTCCAAGTTGCCATCTTGGCTCTGCCCCCCGCCCCCCGCCAAATTAACACTTATAAGTCCTTCTAGAAGTACTATTAAATGGGTTTCACAATAAGATAAGTTTGGAAAAAAAATAAAGCTGGAATGTGGAAACCAAATATCTAAATTCAAGCTTCCATAGTGGGATGCTTTCTCTTCACTTCCTTCAACCTGAATATTCTGTGGTAATATTACAGAATAAACTAGTTAGTGTCTGAAGAGTATGGAGATATTAATGACTCTTCATATATTGCTCCTCCCAAGAGGCTCCAAATTAAGTGGGACCCTCTAGAGCTTAGTTCCTAGGTCCAAAGAAGTTCTCTACTCAATAGTAAAAACATAAATATTGTGAGATAACTCTTGTGCTATGGAGGACAAGCAACTAGAAGGGAAGTGTTCTTTTGTGTATATATATATATATGGTTTTTTTGGTGTATTAGTAAAACTGATCAGTGAAGTCTATGGAGAGTACACATGGAAAAAAAAAACTATTCAGACAACATGACTCAGTGGAGTTTACCTGCACTTGGTGGATTAGGAACATATTCACAGAGATATAGAAATAAGCTACTAAAACTTATAAAGTGTTATAAACTATTGACAAATAAGTACAATTTCATTAAGTAAAAACTATAACAAATTAAAGGAAAAAACAAGTCTTTCAAATGACTGAGATTGTAGGAAAGTAGGGCTTAGAGAACAGGTATAAGAAATTCTTATTCTGGGTTAGTAAAATTAGAAACTGGCCCATATCTTCATAGGTAACACATTAGAAAATATAAGGAAATGGACTCTGATATAAACAAATAGAGAATACCCACATATAGTGCTGGGGATCAGGGATGACCTTCAATATAAACCCCCCACCACCACCACACACACACACACACACACACACACACACACACACACACAAGGAAACAAGGAGCATACCCTTTGGGTAGAACAGAATAAAAGAACACATGTCCCATGAAAAAAATCTAGCCACAAACTCTTCTACAAGTTTGGTGTATGAACTTATATTTATATAGCACCAAAAACTGTATTCAGGAATTTTGGGTTTAAATAATCACAGCTTAATATTACCCACAGACATCTGTAAAAAGTAAATATAGACACTACATGGAGAACAATGTCTAAATGTAGCCTGAAGAGTTATCTCAGATAACTATTATCTCCTAGAAATACAAGTTCATAAAAGAATTAGTACTGAGTACACACAGTACTAATAGGAATCAGTAGAACCAACCAACTACACAATTAAAATAACAATTATAGCATACTGAAGTTAAGAGACAATTAATTTTTTATTATTTATCCTTTTTGTTGCCCTTGTTATTTATCATCATTGTAATTATTCTTGTTGTCATTCTTGTTGGATAGGACATAGAGAAATCTAAAGAAGAAGGGAAGACAGAGAGGGAGAGAGAAATAGATGCTTGCAGACCCGCTTCACCACTTGTGAAGGGACTTCCTCTGCAGGTGGGGAGATGGGGGGCTTGAACAAGGATCCTTATGCCAGTCTTTGCCCTTTGGGCCATGTGCGCTTAACCTGCTGCATCACTGCCTGCCTCCCTTAACATAGAACTTAAAGTAAAGATACCTAATATATGCTTAAAATTAAAGTACACTTATAAATAAAGAGGTTATAAATATTTTTCAGGGATATATAAGAAGGAATCAAAGACATTTTCTGAGAATGGTGGTTTTTATGGATGAATCTGGAATGTAGTGGACAGTTGAACAGGATTAATGAAGTAAAAAATCTGAAAGAGACCTGAGAGCTTGAGAAGCTACAGTGACAAAAGATACAGTAAAAAGGAGAGACAAGGGAGTTGGATGGTAGCACAGCGGGTTAAGCGCACATGGCACAAAGTGCAAGAACTGGGGTAAGGATCCTGATTTGAGCCCCTGGCACCTCACCTGCAGTCAAGTTGCTTCACAGGTGGTGAAGCAGGTCTGTAGGTGTCTATCTTTCTCTCCCCCTTTCTGTCTTCTCCTCTTCTCTCCATTTCTCTCTGTCTTATCCTACAACGACAACATGGAAAACAACAAGGACAACAAAAGGGAATTTAAAAAATTTAAAAAAAGGAGAGACATTAGAGAATTGGGGAGTGGTCATGCTAGAATAAACATATAATGACCAAGAATTTTGCAGTCTCATGACCAAACACTCCAAAGTATAACTTCACTAAATTCATATTAATTTATACTACCATGGTGAAACTTCAGGGAACAAAAGAAATACATGTACCTTTAAAACAGTTAAGAATAAAACATTACCAAGAAGAAATGAATTTGAGACTGGCAAAGCTTTTCAACACTGACAATCATACTTAGAAACCAGAGAGATGAACTCTTCAAATTTTGGCAAGAACATGATTGTCAATATAGAATTTCATATCTAATGTGATATGTAAGAATGAAAATAACTAAAAGTAATTTTCAGTCAATCAAAAACTTGACTAGAGGATTTACTAAAGGAATTGTGATGGTTCTTAAGAAGAAACTAATTTTTAAAAGTGGTCCTACTAAATAGACAGAGGAGAATCTCTTTAATAAACATTATTAGGTTGGCAACATGAAGAAGGATATTCTGGGACCACCACAAATCACCAATCACAAAAATCTACTCAAAATGGTTTAAGAATGTGGATGTTAGAATGAAAGCCATGAAGTACATAGAGTAAACCATTGACAGAACACTCTAATATGTGCCTCAAAAATATCTTTGGCTGTTCCATTATAGCATAAGAAAACAAAAACCAAAATGAACCAATAGTCTTATAGCAAACTGAAAACCTTCTGCTTAGCAAAAGGAACCCTCACCAAAGCAAAGAACAAACAAAAACAAAACAAACACAAAACTATTTACATGACATACATAAGACATATGACTAATAAGCACAATATATAAAGAGCTCAAAAAGTCAACAACAAAAAAACTAAACAGTCCCATTAAAAATAAGGAAGTGATAGGGATCAGGTGGTGGTGACGCTGGCTGAGCATACATTTTAAAATGCATGGACCCAGGTTCAAGTCCCTGGTCCCAGGGGACAGCTTTGCAAGTGGTGAAGTTGTGCTGCAGTTGTCTGTCTCTCTCTCTTCCTCTCTATACCTTCCTACTCTCTTGATTTCTGAATGTCTCTATCCAATAAATAATAATAACAAAAGTAATAGTTTAAAATAAATAAGGAAATAATTTAAGCAAACTTCTCATTAAAGAGTCCAGCCAATAAACATGACAATAGTTCAAAGTCACTATGAGCAAAAGAAAAGTCAAGAAAACAAGGAAATCCTTGCTCAGATACTACCTCATATTTGTGAAAATGTCAAGCATAAAAGATGACAGAAAGTATAAGGGTAGGGGGGTCGGACTGTAGCGCAGTGGATTAAGTGCACATGGTGCAAAGTTCAAGGACCAGCTTAAGGATCCCAGTTTGAGCCCCAGGCTCCCCACCTGCAGAGGAGTCGCTTCACAGGCCGTGAAGCAGGTCTACAGGTGTCTATTTCTCTCTCCCCCTCTCTGTCTTCCTCTCCTCTCTGCATTTCTCTCTGTCTTATCCAACAACAATGGCATCATAACAATAACAATAAATAAATAATATATATATTAAAAAAAGGACAAGAGTTATTTTGCATAGCAATTTTGCAAAAACACTTTCATATCTTAGGCTCTGAAATTCTAGGTGCAATGTCCAGCACCACTATAAACCAAGACACCAGAGTTGAGCTGTGCTTTGGGAAATAAAATAAAATAAACACCCACCAAATGAACAAAATACTGGAAACAACAAATACTAGTGAGGAATATGGATCTGGTGAAAAATTAGCCCCATTAGATTGTTGATGGGAATTTCAGTTGATTCAGCCTCTGGAAAAAAATCTGGAGATTCCCTAGAATATTAAAATTGAATCTAGCATGTGGTTTAGTAATTTATCTCTTAGAGATTCATCCAAACCATGAAGTTCCTAATGAAACAGTTTCTACTTAGACCTAGATGCCCTCCTCACCTACTTCCTATTACAGTTCTCTCACTCACTCCAAAACTAACCTTATCATAGAAAGGACTACAAAAGATGAATAAAGGAAAGAGACTGGCATTCTTAAATGATGACTCCGGTCACCCCATCAGCAGGGGCCCTAGTCAGGGAGTCCTGAGATTCCCACACAGACACAATGGCCATAGATCTCAAAAAGATTCCTCTCTCCATTGTTACTGGTCAAAAACTCAACAAGAGTCTCCATCACAAACAGTACAATAGACTCCTTTGTCCCCCTAGGACCTTGCCCTCAATGTGGATCAACAACGGTAGAGAATGTTCCATCCTCCGAAGTGAGGCTGGATAACATACTCTATCTACAACCTGAGGAAGATGAGTTCTGAAATTAAGGCAGTTTGGAATGTTCCTACTAATGACCACAGAATGTGAGCTCAGACCTACAGGGATGCAGAGGTCACATAGGCTCCTAAGCTGAATATGGGCCCCAGATCAGATCAAATCAATGGGTTTTACAGTCAACAATATTTATACACTTTTCCCATATTAGGGAGCTTCTCTCTTCCCTGATCCAGTATTCTACCCCTTTTTCCAGCCATGACATCATCTCCCCAGATAATAACTTGGGTCCACCTACATATCAGAGGTCAAGCTCAGGAAAAAAAACTAGTATAGTCATAGCCCTTTGGAATATAACTAAAATAGGGCTACTAACTATCTTCAAAATGGAGACCACAAATCTTCATCTGCAATGTTCCAGCCTTTAGTTTCATGATTAGTCAACAATTTTTTTGGCTTTATATGTTAACTCTTTTTTCATCCACCAGGTTCCAGATGCCTTCATGATACCAACTGGACCTCTCTGGGCAGATGACCTCACCAATGTAAAGTGGAGCCCTGCTTTCCCAGAACTCTGCCCCACTAGGGAAAGAGAGAGACAGGATGGGAGTATGGATCAACATATCAACACCCATGTTCAATAGGGAAGCAATTACAGAAATCAGACCTTCCACCTTCTGCATCCCATAAGGACCCTGGGTCCATACTCCCAGGGGGTTAAAGAATAGGAAAGCTATCAGGGGAAGGGAAGGGATATGGAGTTCTGGTGGTAGAAATTGTGTGGAGCTGTACCCCTCTTATCCTATGGTTTTGCCAGCATTTTCTTTTTATAAATAAAAAATTAAAAAAGAAACACAGAATATTTACCTATGTAAGTAGATCTATGCACACCTATCACCTATGTTCATTTCAGTGCTATTTATAAGTGAAACATTTTGAAACAACCCAAATGTCCAGAGACAGATGAGTAGTTAAGGAAAAATAACTATATATATATATATATATATATATATATATATATATAGTGTAAGAAATAACTGAACTTTCTCTTTTGATACAACTTAGATGGAACTTGAATGAATCATGTTAAGTTAAATCAACCAGAAAGAAAAGAATAAATACAAAATGATCTCACTTATATGATGGCATTTAAAAATACAAAGAAGGAAAATAGACAGTGGAAGTTATATTAGCTATGGTCTGTTATAGAAGGTACAAGGATTATATAGGGAGTCAGGAAGAGGTTGAAAGGGGGTGTGGACGCACTGTTCTATGGTAGAGAAACAAGACAAGTTGGTAGAGGTTGTGAGGGTGTGGTATGCTACCACAGGGATATATGAGACTATATACAAGTCTTGTAAATCAATAATTTCTCAATAAAGTGACCTAAAAAGTAATGCCACATAAGTAAAGACTTTACTATAACAAAATAAACAAACAAGAAAAAAATCTATTTAAGTGAATTTTAGCTATTGTGCCTGCTTTTGTACTCACACTTGTATTCTTTTTATGTTTCTTATATTGTATGTGAGTCAGCCTCAAAATCTAGAAGTGCTCATGCTCTTCCTACTACCTCTTTTCTTCCCCTTGAAAATCTTATTCAATCTTACAGGTTCAGATCTCATGTTAATGACAAAGTCCCAGAGACTTCTATCTCTAGTCCAAATATCTCTCTCAAACTCCAGATCATAATAAATGTATGATATTTGTCTTATATCCAGCATAATTAAAGCCAAATTCTTTTCAGGTACATGGATAATAACAGTACTAACCCTGTTTTCTTCCAGTATCAGCTTTCCCAAGTCAACTATTGGTGACTCCACCTTTCCTGTCACTCAACTTCAAAGTGTGAAGTTTCCCTTGACTTCTTTATCTAATGTTCCACAATTAGCTATCAGGTCTACCAGTAAACTATATCTGTAGGGCTAGCTTCACGGGTGGGAGAGAGAGACAACCAGGGACTTGTGACTGAGTGGTTCAGTCTTTATTCATATGGAATGCAGCGCAACCTAAGCTATCTCTAATCACAATCTTGTCCTTATATATCCTGAGGGGGAAGAGTCAGGTCCGAAGAGGATGTACGTAGGATAGGGGGTGGGGAGAAGGAAAAAGCGTGCAAAACAGTGAGGATTAAACCAATGTCCTGGAGGCAGGGTGGTGCTTAGTTAACAGTGGTTATGTAAATAGAATACAGTGTTAAGCAGGGGGGATTAAACCAATGAAACAGGAGGGGACCTAGAAGCAGAATTTAGAAGCATACCAACATATATCCAGACTCTATCCTCCTTGATTTTTTAATTTCATTCTTACTACTACTAAACCTGTTTTGTTTATTACTTTTAATAGCATGTAAGATCACTTGTTCACATACTATGTAATTTATTAACTTTAGAAGAATTAGTGAACAAAGGAAATTGACAGATGAGTATATCTAAATAAAGACAAACTATATAAAACAACATTAACTATGCATTATTTGCTGCAATAAAAATGAATATAGCAGGTTGAGAGGTGGTTCACCCAGTAGATCACACAATTTAACTTGGGGAAGAACTTGGGTATGACATGGAAACAACATGCAAATGGGAAAAATCATGAAGAGATAAGGAGAGTCTTTCTTATTCTCTCTCTCTCTCTCTCTCTCCCTTCTATCTGAAAAAAATAGGTTGTCATAAAGTCATACTATATTTTTTCTATGCAAAAATGCATCATGACTTTACCAATAATCTAACAATCCAAATGTTCTGAGCTTTTCTCCAAAGCCATAGGAGACAACAGGTCTATGTTCAAGCAAGTTCAGTTTAATTTTAGGAGAAAATCTCAGCCAATGAGTGGTGGGATGCTATAGATAATTGTTCAGCTTTCCACTGTTCAGATGGATAGCTCTGGAAGTCATCTTTTGTATTTTCAGAAAACCTTTCAGCATCTATTCCCAATTGCTCATGGAAGTGACCTTGATAATGACGCTTAGAAGGCTGTTTAGCAAAATATCTTACCAAGGCATCATGCCTGCTCTGCCATGAATTAAACCCAGGTTCAAGCCAGCTCCTACTATATTGGAGAAATCTTCAGTTCTCTGATGTCTTCTGAGAGTTCTCCACACCTTTTCTCTGTCTCTTTTTCTTTATATCTGAAAATGTAAGCCTTGAGTGATGAAACCCTGACTATGACAAAGAAGGGAAGGGCTTTCTCTCCATCCCCTTACTTCTGCTTCTTTGGATTGCCTGAAAATATGCTATAACCTTCCAACCTTGGTTTTAAATATTTATTCCTTTTTGTTGCCCTTATTGTTTTATTGTTGTAGTTATTATTGTTATTGATGTCTTTGTTGTTGGATAGGACAGAGAGAAATCGAGATAGGAGGAGAAGACAGAGAGGAGGAAAGAAAGATAGATACCTGAAGACCTGCTTCACTGCTTGTGAAGTGACTCCCCTGCAGGTGGGGAGCTGGGGCTCTAACAGGTATCTTTACTCTGGTCCTTGCACATTGAGCCATGTGCACTTAACCCACTGCACTACCTCCCAAGTCCCCGAAACTTGATTTAAATTCTATTGAAAGGGAGTCTAGAATAAGACCATTGATGTTTTACTCTAATTTAATATTTGCTAATTTAAAAAAATGAACAACTGATAAAAGAACACAAGTAGAGTTAATTACTAAAATGGAAAAATCAGTGAATCCAAAATAAAGAAACAAGTTTAAAATTACATTTAAATAAAGTGGTATAAGTGAATTCAAATATATGAGAAATCACAACCAATGTAAACAGGCTATGTGTGCTAGCTAAACCAAACCTGATTATAAAGCTTAGCAATATAAAGCAAAGTCCAAACATATGCCACTTAAAGATACATATTTTTTTAAAATATAAAGGATATAAAAATTTAAATTAAATCTATATATAAAAATTCTTAGGGCCAGCAAGATAACTCACTGGTAGTTATTGTCCCTGTTTACTACATAGAAGTATACAACACTGGGGGAAGCTTTGGTGCTATGCTGTCACTATCTCTGTCTGCCTGATGAAAAAGACAATCCAGTGTGACAAAATCCCAGTTATGGCAGAACTCAATCAATCAATTAGTAAATCAGTTAATCAGTTACTCAATCAAGTCATATACTAGACAAATGAAAGCTGAAATGAAAGGAAAGCTGTGGTAGTAAGAATACTTAGTGTCTTTAGAGTAAAAGAAAACTTTTTTAGAGATTTAAAAATGTATTACTTATTGATACACAATTCAACTTACTATAAATAACTAATAAATCTAAATCTGAAAGTATCTAACAGTGTAACTTCAAAATATTTATAACAAAAAAATAATTCAACTATAAAGATATATGTACAAGTATACCTTTTAAGTGGAATTTTAAAAAAAATATTTATTTATTCCCTTTTGTTGCCCTTTGTTTAATTTTTGTAGTTATCATTGTTGTTGTTACTGATGTCATCGTTGTTGGATAGGACAGAGAGAAATGGAGAGAGGAGGAGAAGACGGGGAGAGAAAAACAGACACTTGCAGACCTGCTTCACTGTTGGTGAAGCGACTCCCCTGCAGGTGTGGAACCGGGAGCTCAAATTGGGATCCTTAGCCCATTCTTGCGCTTTGTGCCATCTGTGCTTAACCCGCTGTACTACCGTGGACTCCCCAAGTGGAAAATTTTAACATCTTGCTCTCAGAAACTGGTCAAATGAATCAAAATCAATAACAGTAGATATGAGCAAACATTTAAAAGGAATTATTTAAGCGATGTGTAAAGAACATTGCACCAATGATTGGAAAATGAATATTCATTTCAAGCACAAATAGAACAATTATAAACATTAATTCTGTACTAGATCTTACATATTTCAAAGTTTCTGCATATAACAGTTGCATTCTTAGGTAACAACACAATTATATTAGAAATGAATAACAAAGGGGAAACTATAACAAAAATCAAAGAAGCTATAATAGATATGAAGTGAAGAAACAATACTGAAAATATAAATCAAACCGTGGAATGCCACTAAGTTGATGCCTACAGATAAAGTCATCACCTTAGATGTTTTTATTGTAAGGGAATATAATTTGAACAGAAACCAGTAGCTTAGAACCTAATTTTAAAAGACGGTGAAGTGACAGAAAAATCCAAAGAAAGAGGTAATAAAAGAGTAAATAAGGTACCAGATATTCAGGAAATGGAAAACAAAGATTTTAATAAAAATGATCTACAAGGATAATCATTTATTTGCAAAATCTTTTGCAATGAGAAGGTCATAACTACTCATCTGACAGGACTCTATAAAAACTAACACAAGATTATCATTAAGCAGTCACATGAATAATTTCAAAATTGATGTACAATACAAACATTCCTAGGGAAATAAGAGTTACAAAAGCCGATTCAAGAAGGTATTATTTTATAGTCATGAATGTCATTGAATCAGTATTTAGAATAATCTCTTAAAGAAGACATTGCATAAATACTTCTTTAAATTGGCAAGTTCTATAAAGCTTCCAAGAATAACAATTTTAAACTTTGTAATATTTTGAGGTTTGTGTATTTCTAATAAAAAATGACAAGAAAGAATATTTACATGGCAAATTGACTCTAGACTATGGCTATATACATTCTAAACAAAAAGTATAAAATTGAATCTAAACCAAAAATAAGACATTATGATCAAGCTTATATTATTTCAAAAATAATGATTAGTTTAATACTAGAAGAATAATAGTTAAATTTGTCACATTAGTTGAAAAGTCATGACCTATTTTTTGTTTTTCTGTGCAAAAATGTGCCATGACATTTACTCCAAACCAATATAAAGTAAAATCACTAATAAATCATGGTGAAAAGTCTTAACAAAATCAGAATACAAAAAACTATTCGTATCTTGATAAGCAATACGAACATAGAAAATGTAGCTCATATTATTTCAGTGATTAAATATTAAAAGTACTCCCTTTTATGTTAGAAATAAGGAAAAATTTTTGTTACTACTATTTTAACAATATGTTTGAAATTCTAGGAAGTATAGCAAATAAGTCAGGGCAAATGTCTAAGGATTACAAATGAAGCAGCCAAGATCTTCCCAAATAATACTTTCAGTCCACTTGAATGTTAGTCATCGGGATCAGGCAGAAATTAGTAAAGTCATGGGACTCATGGAAGTCTATTTTAAGTATAGACTTAAGCCTATTTTAAGTATAGACTGCTATATTCATACCTTTAGGTCCTGATTACTAAACAATTTGTTCTGCTTTATATCTTAATGCTTTTCAGCCACCAAGTTGCAGATGCTGCCATGTTACCAACCTGACTTCCCTGGTCAGACAAACTCACCAATAAGTCCTGGAACCCCACCTTCCCAGAGGCTTATCCAACTATAGAAAGAGAGAAATGGCCTAGGGGTATGAATTAACCTGTCAATGCCCATGTTCAGTAGAGAAGCAATTACAGAAGCCAGACTTTCTACCTTCTGCACCCCATAAAGATCTTTGGTCTGTACTCCCAAATGGATAAAAAAAATGGGGAACCATCCAATGGAGGGGATGTGATGTGAAACTTAGGTGTTGAGAATTGTGTGGAATTGCTCCTGTCTTATTCCACAATCTTGTTGATCATTATTAAATCATTAATAAAAAAGAAATAAGCAATATTATTAGTAAATAATCTGACAAAAATATTCTACAACAGTAATTAGAATTGTTAAAATGAATTAACAAATTTTCAGTTTGATAACTACAAATGTAAGTGACGTTGTATGTATTGAAAGAAACAAAAATGTAGCTAGGGCACTTTGTGATGGCATATCTGTTGAGTGCAGCTTTCATGCCTAAGGACCTAAATTTGAGTCCCACACCTCTCCTGCTGGAGGATAATTTAGGAGCACTGAAAGAGGACTGTAGGTGTCTTTCTCTTTCTCTATATCCCTCTCCCTTCTCAATTTATCACTGTTATATTAAATGAAATAGAAAGAAGAAAAAAAAAAGAAAAAATGTCCACTAGGAGTAGTGAATTTCTGGTACCTGCACCAAGCTTCAGCTATAACTCTGGGGGCTACTTAAAAAAATGCAATTAAATGATTCTTATGTCAGTAAATGAAGTATAATGTTCAGTGATAATAAAAGCATAGGTGTTTAGGGATAATTATAAGTCATGAGCTATTCTAACTGTTCTTTTATGTGAGTCTATATAATTCTTAATAACAACTTTATGATGCAGGTACTATTAGCCCCACTAAACAGCTGTGGAAATTGAGAGCCTATGAAATCATGTACTAGGAGTCCAGCGGTAGCGCTGCGGGTTAAATCCAGGTGGAGCGAAGTGTAAGGACTGGCCTAAGGATACTGATTTGAGCCACTGGCTCCCCACCTGTGGGGGAGTAGCTTCACAGGCAGTGAAGCAGGTCTGCAGGTGGCTATCTTTCTTTCTGCCACTCTGACTTCCCCTCCTCTCTCCATTTCTCTCTTTCCTAACCAGCAATGATGGCATCAGCAACAACAATAATAACTACAACAATAAAACACAACAAGGGTGACAAAAGGGAATAAATAAATAAACATTAAAAAAGAAATCATATACTTTGTCTAGAGCATAGTTAGTAAATTGAAACACAGAAATCCAAATGCAATGTCTCTTTCTAGAATATGTTCTTCTAAGTCCTCTTTCATGATTTCCTTTTTTGGAGAAAATCATATAACATTATAGAAAGGCATAAAACTATCTAAATAAATAGAAATATTTATGCTTATGATGCAATGCCTTAGTATCATAAAAATACCAATTCTCCCAAAATTGGTCTATATATGTCATACAATCCAGTCAGAATTTCAATAGGATTTTCATGGAACCTGCCAGTAAATTACAAAATTTATATGGATGAACAAAGAGTCAAAAAGAGTCAGTTCATTCCAGCACAAGGGAGGGGTAATTGCCCTATCAGATAACAAAGTAAATGTCAGTGCTGTAAGAATGAAGAATATGATTTGGCACAGAGGCAGCTATATAAACTGGGGGAACATTACACAGAGTTTGCAAATAGATGTGTGTGTATATAGAGACTAATAGGTGTCAGATTGGACCAGTAGGGAAAAGATAGCCACAAGCCCTTTGGGATATAAGTAAAATATGCCTACTAGCTATCTACAAAAGTTAGACCCCTCTACCCCAACTCTTCATCCGCACTATTCCAGCCTTTAGGTGCATGATTAGTAAACAAATTGTTTGGCATTATATTTTAACTCTCTTTTCAGTCACCAGGTTCCAGATGCTACCATGATGCCAGCCAGACTTCCCTGGACAGACACCAACACCAATGTGTCCTGGAGCTCCACTTCCCCAGAATTCTGCCCCACTAAGGAAAGAGAGAGATAGACTGGGACTATGGATAGACCTGTAAACACCCATGTTCAGCAGGAAGCAATTACAGAAGTCAGACCTTCCACCTTCTGCATCCCACAATGACCTTGGGTCCATACTCCCAAAGGATTAAGGAATAGGAAAAATATTAAAAATCAGAGTACATTCAAATTAGAGACTTCAAGTTATTGGAAGACAATAGATTAGAAAGAAAAGTCACAAACTGGGAGATGTACAGCACACATAATTTCCATTAATAAAGAACTTCAGTGAATAAATAAGGAAAAACTAGGATCCCAAAGGAAAATGATAACGAGCAGAAATGTTATAAAAGAGACCATGGATGTCTAACAATAATATAAAAAGATATTTAGTCATAGGGCTGAGGACATAGAATAGTGGTTATGCAAAAAACTTTTGTACCTGAAGCTCTGTTTTCCCAGGTTTCAACCCCAGCCTTACCACAAACCAGAGGTGAGTAGTGCTCCAGTCTCTTGTCTCTCTCATTAAAATAAATAAAATATTTAAAAATATATATGTCAAAATCATATTTCAGTATAATCTCTTACTATGTATACAACAAGCAGAACGTTTGAGAATGCTAAGTGAGGTTAGTGCAAGATTTGGAGGGAAGGACACTTTCCTATTACTGGTGGTAGTGCACATTGATAACAGCCACTTGGAAGCAATCTGTCACTATCTAGTGAAGGTGAATGTGTGAATAATGGGGGGGGGGGGGCTGGTAAAGACAAGATGTCAGCTTTGGAGCTGCAGCTGCTGTGAGCTCCAACAGGCATCCCCTTTCAATCCAGGATCCGCTGGATAGGGTAGGATACTGGGCTGTCTGTAGGAGGGTGAAGAAGAAAGAATGGATTCCAGAAGAATTTAAAGATGGGTGCTGTCTTTGTTGATCTCACAGCAGCCTATGACACGGTCTGGCACTGTGGTCTCCTAGTCAAGATCTCAAGATGCCTACCTCCATGGGTGGCCAACACTATATCGTTTCTTCTCCAAAACAGAAGATTTCAGGTGCATCTGGGTGACAAGTCTAGCAGATAGAGACTTGTCTCAAGTGGCCTCCCCCAGAGCTCTGTTCTGGCTCCTACGCTATTTAATATTTACATCAATGACCTTCCAGAAACTTCTTCAAGGAAGTTCATGTACGCCGATGACATCTGCTGTGCAACTCAGGCATCCATGTTTGACATCCTCGAGGAAACACTCATGAAAGACATGTCTCTGATATCTGATTACTGTAAAAAATGGCGACTAATCCCTAGCACTGCAAAAACGGTATCATCTGTTTTCCATCTACACCATGCCTCGGCCTCGTGTGAGCTTAATGTGCAGCTTGATGATACAAGAATCTGGCATGAAGTCCAGCCAGTCTATCTTGGTGTTACTCTCGATCACACCCTGTCATTTCACTAACATCTCATAAAAACTGCAGCAAAGGTGGGCGCTAGGAATAACATCATTGCAAGACTGGCCAGCTCCTCATGGGGCATGAGCGCTTCTACACTACGATCATCATCTCTGGCATTATGCTATTCCACTGCAGAATACTGTGCCCCAGTATGGTTCTGTAGCCCCCATGTCTACTTGGTCAATTCCAAATTATATTCCCCCAAGAGGTTAATTTCTGGAACCATCCATTCCACCCCGGTTCCATGGCTGCCAGTCCATGGCTGCCAGTTCCATGGTTGCCAGTTAGCAACATCGCCCCGCCAGATATTCGTTGGGATGTGGCATCATCTAAGTTCATTTCCCAAGTCTACGCTCAACCAGACCTACCAATATACACGGATATCTTCGCCCACCCTGTCCAACGCTTGACATCTCATCATCCAATCTGGTCCCCTACGCCTACACTGAACTTCTCTGTTCCAGACTCTTGGAAACAGAGTTGGCAGTCAGCTGAAGTAAAGAACAAACACCTCATCACAGACCCCTGCAAGCGTCAACCCGGCATTGACCTAGCACGTTATGATTGGGCCCTCCTCAATCGCTATCGAACAGGCCATGGCCGGTGCGCCGCTATGTTCCATCACTGGGGAGCCAGAGATGACCTGAACTGCCCCTGCAGCTACAGACAGACTATGACCCACATAGTCAACGACTGCCACCTCTCCAGATTCAAAGGAGGTCTCGAAACTTTACATCAGGCTCAACCTGACGCTGTTGACTGGCTACAGAAGAAGGGGAAACACTAGAAGAAGAAGGAGGGTGAACACGGGCTGGTCAGAGTGACACCAAAATACAGTCCCATAACTCTCCCTTGGGTTGAAAAATGGAGGTCAAGGGGGACAAAGGAAAATCCTTTGATTATTTCTGAGCTCACCCCCGACCCTAGTACCAGCCGCTAGGGGCAGTGCAGCCTCTCCTAGCAGGCTCTCCTCTAAGCTATTTTCTTTACCAAGATTCCTGCATCACCAAGGGTGTCGTTCCAAGCATATTCCTTTAACTTCTCTCTTTTTTAAGTGGATGTAGCTTTGTTTGAGTGACAAAATACCTGACCAATCAGGGCCTCCCTGCTGCCAGGGAAAGACTACATGGAGGGTTTATTTTTTAATTTTAATTTAATTTTATTTTTTGGATACTTCTTACAATTGGTTGTATTTGCTCAGGCTGCCTGCAGCCAATCCAGTGGTCCAAGCTGCAGACTATTAGGGGTTTTCTACCCTATTTTATTTTATTACTTCTATTATTATATACATGTGTCCCTTTTCCATCTACCTTCTTCAGGTTGACCAAAATTAAACATTGTTGCTTTTTCCATTGTTAGGTGACTGGGTGTCCTATCCATTGTGAGAAGAACTTGTTTCTCACTACCTCTTCTATCCATTCTCCTTTATCCCTCCTCTTAGCAATTAAAAAAACAAAATCTTTCCTTTCACTGCTCTTCATTTCTTCTTTTTTATTTCATTCTTTTATTATTTTCTTCCTTCCTCCTTCTTTTGTTTTCAGAATTCACTAATACTCACTTGTGAATTATTTTGGGGAAGAAATCTGACTTGGAGTGAACTATATGTGTGTGTGTGTGTCTCCTCTTTCTATCCCTAGAATTATAGTGGACAGTAGATTTGCATAACTGTCTATTCTTGTTTTCCCTTTTTTCATGTCTCTTTCTTTTTCTTTTGTTTGGTTGCTATTTTTTCTTGGACTGGAGGTATTGTTTGGATAAATGGTATTGGCTGAACTGCATCAATCCTTGCTTCAGTTACTATTGTTGTAATTTCTGAGGTTGGTGATTGCATTTGTCATAAAGGTCTTTAGTATAGGATGGCTTCTACTCAAAGCACAACAAAAGAAGAACAACTTAACAGAAAAATAAAAACCATATAAAAATGGTTAAATCAATAGCAAATCAAACTGCTACCATAATTAATCAGGACAGGATCCCAGGAGAAACTACAAATCAGTCAGAAGTAGCAATAGATAAGAAAAGTATGCAAGCAATAATAAACCTAATAATCACAGAAATAAAAGCAACTATGGAGGAAAGGACCATCAGAATTAAGGAAACAATAGAGGGGAACCTCAAGAAAATACAAGCTAACTTGAGGTAATTAGAGAACTGAAAACTACAATAGCTGAGCTAGAAGGCCAACTAGCAGAACAAGCTAATACTATAACTGAACTGAAGAAAGAAGTTGAGGAAAGGGACAGCATATTAACAGAAGCAGAAAACAGAATTAGCCAAATAGAGGATGAGCTAAGAAAAATTAAGAAAGAGATTTTGAGACACTGAAAACAACAACAGAGACATATGGGAAGATTTCAAAAGAAGTAACATTCTTATAATTAGCCAACCAGAGGAAGAAAGAGAGGAAGGGAAGTGAATATTCTAGAGGAAATAATAAAAGAAAACTTCCCAGACCCAAACAACAGAAAAGACAAGAAGATTCAAGATGCCCAAAGAGTCCCAAACACAATCAATCCAGACCTGAAGACACCAAGACACATCATAGTTACAATGAAAAGACACAAGGATAAAGAAAGGACTGCAGTGGCTACAAGAGAAAAACAAAAAGTCACATACAGGGAGAAACCCATAAGACTATCAGCAGACTTCTCCACTCTAACTCTAAAAGCCAGAAGAGAATGGCAAGATATCTACTGAGCCCTGAATGAAAAAGGGTTTCAACCAAGGATAATTTATCCTGCTAGACTTTCATTTAAACTCGACAGAGGCATCAAAACTTTCTCAGACAAATAACAGTTAAAGGAGGCAACCATTACCAAGCCTGACCTGAAAGGGGTTCTAAAAGACCTCTTATAAACAAGAACATCACCATAATACTTGCCATTTATCAGAGCAAAAAAAAAAAAAAAGGTTGAATAATAGCACTACAATACATTCAATCCATAATATAAATAAGTGTCAGTGGCTTAAACTCATCCATCAAACAGCACTGAGTGGAAGGTAGGATCAAAAAACATAACCCAACCATATGCTGCTTGCAAGAATACCATCTGACCCAACAAGACAAACATAGACTTAAAGTGAAAGGATGAAAATATATCATACAGGCTAATGAACCACAAAAAAGGCAGGAACAGCCAGTCTCATCTCTGACACAACAGACATTAAAATAAAAAAGTAATAAAAGATAGACAAGGCCATTATATTATGATTAGAGGATCAATAAACCAAGAAGATTTAACAATTATTAACATCTATGCACCCAATGAGGGCCCATCTATATACATAGAACACCTACAGAAAGAAGTACAAAAAAACACCAATAATAATACAATAACAGTGGGAAACTTTAACACCCTACTCTCTCACTTAGATCAATGAAGCAGAGAATTAACAAAGAAAGATGAAAATTAAATGAAGAGATGGACAGACTAGACATCCTGGACATTTTCAGAGTTCTGCACCACAAAAAACCTGGAATATATATATATTTTTTCAAATCCACACAACACATACTCAAGGATAGACCACATGTTAGACCGCAAGGACAGCATAAAAAAATCAAGGCCATTGAAATCATCCCCAATATCTTCTCAGACCACAGTAGAGTAAAGTTAAAAACAGAAAATTACTAAAAGACACAAAATTTGGAAACTAAACAACATGCTAGTTAAGATCCACTGTGTCATAGAGACACTCAAGCAAGAAATTCAAATTTTCCTGGAAACAAAAGAAAATGAAGACAAAAGCTATCAAAATCTTTGGAGCACAGCTAAAGCAGTATTGAGAAAGAAACTTATAGCCATAAAATTACGTATTAAAGAACAAGAAAAAGCTCAAATAAACAACCTTACTGTAAACCTTAAGGACATAGAGGAAGAGAACAAAGGAACCCTAAACAAACAAACAAACAAACAAAAAACAGAAGGACAGAAATCACTAAAATTAGAGCAGTAATAAATAGCATAAAAAAATAAGAGAACCATACAAAAGATCAATGAAGCTAAATGCTGGTTCTTTGAAAAATTAAACAAGATTGACAAAAAAAAAAGCTAGCTAGACTCACAAAAAAAAAAAAAAAAGAAGAAGAAAAAGACTCAAGTAATTAGAACTGTAAACCATAGAGGAGATATTACAAAGGACACCACAGAACTCAAGAAAATTATGCAAAACTTTTATGAAGAACTATATGCCACCAAGCTAGAGAATTTGGAAGAAATGGAAGAATACCTAGAACTGTATGCCCTTCCAAAATTGAATCAAGAACTACAAAGTTATATGCACCAATCACAGACAAAGAAATTGAAACTGTTATTAAGAATCTCCCTACCAATGAAAGTCCTGGACCAGATGGCTTCACAAATGAATTCTATAAAACCTTCAGCAGTTAATACCTATACTTCTAAAGCTTTTCCACAAGATCAAAGAAACAGTAATACACCCTTCCACCTTCTATAAAGTGAACATAACCCTTATACCAAAATCAGATAGGGACACAACAAAAAAAGAAAAAGTACAGACCAATACCTCTGATGAACATAGATGCCAAAATGCTAAACAAGATCCTGCCCAACTGGATACAGCTGTTTATCAATAAGATTGTTCATCATGACCAAGTTGGATTTATTGCAGGAATGCAAGGCTGGTTCAACATACATAAGTCAATCAATATCATTCACCACATCAATAAAAGCAAAACCAAAAACCACATTATTATCTCAATAGATGCAAAGAAAGTCTTTGACAAAATCCAACACCCATTCATACACACAATACTACAAAAATGTGAATAGACGGGAAATTCCTAAAGACATTGAAGTCCATATATAGCAGACCTACAGCAAACAACATAATAGACAGAAACTGCAAGCATTCCTCCTCAAATCAGGGATTAGATGGGTGTCCACTGTCACCATTACTCTTCAACAAAGTACTGGAAGTTCTTGCCATAGCAATCAGGAAAGAGAAATAAATAAAATGATTGCAGATTGGAAGGGAAGAAGTCAAGCTCTCACTATTTGCAGATGATATGATAGTATACATAGAAAAACCTAAAGAATCCAGCAGAAAACTACTGGAAGTTATTAGGCAATATAGCAAGGTGTCAGACTATGAAATCAATGTTCAGAAATTAGTGGTATTTCTTGATGCAAACACTAAATTTGAAGAAGAGGATATCCAGAAATCACTCCCATTCACTGTTAAAGCAAAATCAATAAAATACCTAGGAATAAAGCTGACCAAAAAGTGAAAGACTTGTATACTGAAAAATACGAGTCACTATTCAAGGAAATCGAAACTGATACCAAGAAATTGAAAGACATCCATGCTCATGGATTGGAAGAATAAATATCATCAAAATGAATATTCTTCCCAGAGCCATAAACAAACATATCACAATACCCATGAAATTTCCACAAAGCTTCTTTAAGAGAATAGAAAAAAAAAAACCTACAATCATTTATCTGGAACCAGAAAACAACTAGAATTGCAAAACCCATCTTGAGGAAAAGAAACAGAATTGGAGGCATCACACTCCCAGATCTCAAAATATATTATAAGGCCATCATCATTAAAACAGCCTGGTGCTGGAACAAAAATAGGCAGCCAGACCGGTGGAACAGAATTGAAAGCCCAGAACTAAACCCCCACACCTATGGACATATAATCTTTGATAAGGGGGGCCAAAGGATAAAATGGAGGAAGGAGGCTCTCTTCGATAAATAGTGCTGAGAAAACTGGGTTGAAACATGCAGAAGAATGAAACTGAAATACCTCATCTCACCAGAAACAAAAATCAACTCCAAGTGAATCAAGAACCTGAATGTTAGACCAAAAACTATTAAATATTTAGTGTAAAACATTGATAAAACACTTTCCCACCTAAACCTCAAGGACATCTTTGATGAAACAAGCCAAAGTGCAAGGAAGACTAAAGCAGAAACAAACCAGTGAGACTACATCAAATTGAAAAGCTTCTGCACAGCCAAAAAAATATCACACAAACAAAGAGACCCCTCACAGAATGGGAGAAGGTCTTCACATGCCATACATCAATCAAAAGACTAGTAACCAAAATATACAGAGTTCAGAAAACCTACCAACAAAAAAACAAATGACCCTATCCAAAAATGGGCAGAAAATATGAGCAGAATATTCACTACAGAAGAGATCCAAAAGGCTGACAAACACATTTAAAAATGCTTCTGGTCACTGATTGTCAGAGAAATGAAAATAAAGACAACATTGAGATACCACCTCACCTCTGTAAGAATGACATACAGCAGCACCAAATTCTGGAGAGGCTGTGGGGACAGAGGAACCCTTCTGCACTGCTGGTGAGAATGCAAATTGGTCCAATCTGTGGGAAGCAATCTGCAGAGCTCTCACAAGGCTAGACATGGACCTTCCCTATAAACCAGTAATCCCTCTCTTGGGGATATACCACAAGACTCCATAACACTTACCCCAAAAGATAATTGTACACCTATGTTCATAGCAGCACAATTAGTAGTAGCTAAAACCTGTAATCAACCCAGGTGCCCAACAACAGGTGAGTGGCTGAGAAAGCTGTGGTATAGATACACAATGGCATACACTGCATCTATTAAGTACAATGAACCCACCTTCTCTGATCCAGCTTGAAGGGAGCTAGAAGGAATTATGTTAATTGAGCTAAGTTAGAAAGATAAAGATGAGTATGGGATGATACCACTCATCAACAGAAGTTGAGAAAGCATGTGGAAGAATGAAATTGAACTACTTTATCTCACCAAAAACAAAAATTAACTCCAAGTGGATCAAGGAACTTAATGTTAGACCAGAAACTATCAAATACTTAGAGTAAAATGTTGGTGGAACACTTTCCCACCTAAACCTCAAGGACATCTCTGATGAAACAAACCCAATTGCAAGGAAGACTAAAGCAGAAAAAAGACAATGGAACTACATCAAATTGATCATCTTCTGCAGAGCCATAGAAACTATTACACAAACGAAGAGACCCCTCACATAATGAGAGAGGATCTTCACATGCCATACATCAGAAAAGAAACTAATAACCAAAATATACAAAGAGATCAGAAAACTTAGCACTGAAAAAGCAAATTACCCCATCTAAATTGGGCAGAGGATATGAACAAAGCATTCACTTCAGAGGAAATCCAAAAGGCTAACAAATTATGAAAAATGTTCCAGGTCACTGATTGTCAGATAAATGCAAATAAAGACAACATTTGGATACCACCTCACTCCTATGAGAATGGCATACATCAAAAAGAACAGCAGCAACAAATGCTGGAGTGGCTGTGGGGACAGAAGAACCCTTCTGCAATGCTGGTGGGAATGTAAATTGGTCCAGCCTCTCTGGAAAGCAGTCTGGATAACTCTCACAAGGCTAGACATGGACCTTCCATATGACCCAGTAATTCCTCTCCTGGGGATATACCCCAAGGATTCCATAATGCCCAATCAAAAAGATATGTGTACTCCTATGTTCATAGCAGCACAATTCAACACTTCATCTGCACTATTCCAGCCTTTAGGTCCATAATTGTTCAACAATGTGTTTGGCTTTGTATGTTAACTCTCTTTTCAGCCACCAGGTTCCAGAGGCCAGCCACATGCCTACCAGACTTCCCTGGACTGATGACCCCACCAATGTGTCCTGGAGCTCCCCTTCCCCAAAGAACCACTTTACTAGGGAAAGAGAGAGGCAGACTGGGAGTATGGATTGACCAGTCATTGCCCATGTTCAGTGGGGAAGCAATTACCAAAGCCAGACCTTCCACATTTAGCAACCCACAATGACCCTGGGTCCATACTCCCAGAGGGATAGAGAATGGGAAAGCTATGGGGGGGAGGGGTGGGATATGGGGGTTGGGTGGTGGGAGTTGTGTGAAGCTGTACCCCTCCTAACCTATGTTTTTTAATGTCTTATTTATTTAATAAATAATTCAATAATTTAAAAAAGAAGTTGAGAAAGAAGAACAGAAATGGAAACTAAAAGCAAGATTTGACTAAACCTGTATTAGGGCACCAAAGTAATAACCTTGGGGTGAGGGTGAGGGTGAGGGTGAGGGTGAATGGCCTCCTGGGTGGTGGAGGGGTTGAGGTTGAGGGTGGGGTGGGAGAAAGTCCTTTGATGGTAGGAATAATCTTTTTGTACACTCCTATTAATTTGTAGTCATATAAATCACTAGTTAATATAAGAGCAGAAAAATTGATTGTATGTCTCAAACTTTTTTTTTTTTAATTTTTTATTAAGAAAGGATTAATGAACAAAAACATAAGGTAGGAGGGGTACAACTCCACACAATTCTCAACGACCCTGGGTCCATGCTCCCAGAGGGCTAGAGAATGGGGATTGGGTGGCGGGAATTGTCTCAAACTTTTTAAAGTACAGACAGTCTTTTTAACACATAGGCTGAGTCTTTGATATGTTGACTCTCTCAAAAGCCTAGACCAGGGAGAACAGAAGCAACTGGTGGCACAGCTATATGCAAGTAATGTCAAAGGACATAAATTACAGTGATGTAGGGTATTATACAGCAAATCCTAAAAAAGGGATTTTAAAAAGTTAAACCAATTACCAAATAATTTGATTATAACAATAACTATCTATTGTTTTCTTGAACCCTAAGACAGCAGGAACTCCACAATAGAGCCTGTATTTCCCCCAGTACTGGAACCTCTAAGATGGGGTACACTTTCCTACATGCTTCTCTCAATTAATATCAAATAATATTGCATCTGCTGATCCCAAGATAATCAAAGCAATGAGTACTACCTCATCATGCTTCACTTCAGACGGTGTCCAGAGACTTCACCTGTTGAATGACAGCCCTTCATCTTTATTACTAAGATAAGACCTTTCCTTTCATGGTATTCTCTAATTCCATTCCAGGTGGTTCACTTCCTATCAAAGTCCCAAAACCTAGATATAGACCAGTTCCCCTGAGATAGAGCATATGTTCACACGTATCCATAAAATAGGGCAAAATATATTTCTGAAAACAAAAGTGCACAATAGTATGCAGTGAGTCAGTATAAAGTTCCTAATGAAATAGTATTTAATTAGACTTAGATACCCTCCTCACCTACTTCTATTATAGTTCTCTCACTCACTCCAAAGATAACCTTATCAAAGAAAGGACTGCAAAAGCTGAATAAGGACAAGAGACTGACATAATTTAATGATGACTCTTTAGTCACTATGAGGGCACCCTATCAGCTGGGGACCTATTCGGGGATTCATGAGATTCCCAAACAGACATTATGGGCCTAGACCTCAAATAAATCCCTCTATCCATTGTTACCAGTCATCTCTATTGAGAACAACAAAATAGACCCCTTTGTGGGCCCCTATAGGACCTTGCCCTCAACTTGGATCAACAGCGGTAGAAGGGTTCCATCCGTGGAGGGAATGGTATTTGGAGGTCTGGTGGTGGGAACTGTGGGAAGCTGTACCTGTCTTATCCTATGGTTTTGTCAATGTTTCCATTTTAAAATAAAAAATAAAAATAAATTGAAACACATGAACTTGAAAAAGAAAAAAGAAAGAAAGAAAGAAAGGTTCCATCCTCTGAAGGGAGGATGGACAACATACTCTATGTTACACCTGAGGAAAATGGGTCAATATTGGGGCAGCTTCAAATGTTCCTACTTAAGACCACAGAATGTGAGCTTAGATCTACAGGGATGCAGAGGTCACATAGGCTCTTAAGCTGAATATTTGCCCCAGACCAAATCAAATTGATGGGTTTACAGTCAGCAATATTTATACCCCTTCCCCATTTTAGGGAGCTACTCTCTTCCCTGATCCAGCTCTCTGTCCCCATTCCAGCATTAACATCACCTCCCCAGACAATAACTTGGATCCACCTGCATATCAGATTTTAAGCTTAGAGAAAACAAAAAAAAAAAAAACTAGTATAGCTAGAGGCCCTTTGAAATGTAACTAAAATATGCCTACTAGCTATATACAGAATGGAGGACCCCCCAAACATTTCATCTGCACTATTCCAGCCTTTAGGTCCATGATTGGTCAACAATTTGTTTAGCTTTGTATGTTAACTCTCTTTTCAGCTACCAGGTTCCAGATGCTAGCATGATGCTGACCAGATTTCCTGGACAGACAACCCCACCAATGAGTCCTGGAGCTCAGCTTCCCCAGAACCCCACCCCACCTGGGAAAGGTAGAGGCAGGCTGGGAGTATGGATGAACAGTCAAAGTCCATGTTCAATGGGGAAACAATTACAGAAGCCAGACCTTCCACCTTCTGCATCCCACAATGACCTTGGGTCCATACTCCCAGAGGGATAAAGAAAGCTATCAGGGAGATGATAGGATATGAAGATCTGGTGATGGGAATTGTGTGAAGTTGTACCCCTCATACTATGGTTGTGTTAATGTCTCCTTTATTAAGTAGAAAAAAAAGGAAAATAAAAGAAAATGTGAATAACCTATGATTCAACAATTCCACTCAAGAATATATGTCCTAGAGATATTCTTACAAATACTCATCATTATGAAGGCATACGAATTTTGATAGCTGTAAACGATGGAGGAGATATCACAACTGACACCACAGACATCCAGAAAATCCTGCGAAACTTCTATAAAGAGCTATATGCCACCAAGCTAGAGAATCTGGAAGAAATGGAACAATTCCTAGAAACCTATGCCCTTCCAAAACTGAACCAAGAAGAACTACAAAATCTAAATGCATTAAAAATAAAAAAAAATAAAATAAAAATCTAAATGCACCAATCACAGACAAAGAAATTGAAACCATTATTAAGAATCTCACCAACAACAAATGTCCTGGACAAGATGGCTTCACAAACGAATTCTACAAAACTTTCAGGAAACAGTTAATACCCATACTTCTTAAGCTATTCCATAAGATTGAAGAAACAAGAATACTCCCTTCCACCTTCTATGAAGCCAACATCACCCTGATACCAAAAGTTGATAGGGACAGAACAAAAAAGGAAAAATACAGACCAATAACTCTGATGAACATAGATGCCAAAATATTAAACAAGATCTTGGCCAACCGGATACAGCAACATATCAAAAAGATTGTTCCTCACAACCAAGTGGGATTCATCCCAGGAATGCAAGGCTGGTTCAACATCAGTAAGTCAATCAATGTCATTCACCACATCAATAAAAGCTCTTTGAAATATAACTAAAAGCCAAAAACCACGTCATTATCTCAATAGATGCAGAGAAAGCCTTTGACAAAATCCAACACCCGTTCATGCTCAAAACTCTACAAAAATTGGGAATAGATGGGAAATTCCTCAAGATAGTGGAGTCTATATATAGCAAACCTACAGCCAACATCATACTCAATGGACAGAAGCTGAAAGCATTCCCCCTCAGATCGGGGACTAGACAGGGCTGTCCACTGTCACCGCTACTCTTCAACATAGTATTGGAAGTTCTTGCCATAGCAATCAGGTAAGAGAAAGAAACCAAAGGAATACAGATTGGAAGGGAAGAATTCAAGCTCTCACTATTTGCAGATGATATGATAGTATACATAGAAAGACCTAAAGAATCCAGTAGAAAATTACTGGAAGTTATTAGGCAATATAGCAAGGTATCAGGCTACAAAATCAATGTACAAAAATCAGTGGCATTTCTTTATGCAAACACTAAATCTGAAGAAGAAGACATCCAGAAATCATTCCCATTTACTGTTTCAGCAAAATCAATCAAATACCTAGGAATAAAGTGGAACAAAGAAGTAAAAGACTTGTATGCTAAAAACTATGAGTTGCTACTCAAGTAAATAGAAACTGATACCAAGAAATGGAAAGATATCCCATGCTCATGGAATGGAAGAATAAATATCATCAAAATGAATATTCTCCCGAGAGCCATATACAAATTTAATGCAATACCCATCAAAGTTCCACCAAGCTTCTTTAAGAGAATAGCACAAACACTACAATCATTTATCTGGAACCTGAAAACACCTAGAATTGCCAAACCATCTTGAGGAAAAGAAACAGAAATGGAGGCCTCAAACTCCCAAACCTTAAACAATATTATAAAGCCATCATCATCAAAACAGCATGGTACTGGAACAAAAATAGCCACACAGACCAGTGGAACAGAATTGAAAGCCCAGAAATAAATCCCAACACCTATGGGCATCTAATCTTTGATAAGGGGGCCCAAAGGATTAAATGGAAAAAGGAGGCTTTCTTCAATAAATGGTGCTGGGAAAACTGGGTTGTAACATGCAGAAGAATGAAATTGAACCACTTTATCTCACCAGAAACAAAAATCAACTCCAAATGGATCAAAGACTTAGATGTCAGACCAGAAACAATCAAATACTTAGAGGAAAACATTGGTAAAACACTTTCCCACCTACACCTCAAGGACATCTTTGATGAATCAAACCCAATTGCAAGGAAGACTAAAGCAGAAACAAACCAATGGGACTACATCAAATTGAAAAGCTTCTGCAAAGCCAAAGAAACTATTAAACAAACAGAGAGACCCCTCACAGAATGGGAGAAGATCTTCACATGCCAGACATCAGACAAGAAACTAATCACCAAAATATATAAAGAGCTCAGCAAACTTAGCACCAATAAAGCAAATGACCCCATCCAAAAATGGGCAGAGGATATGAACAAAACATTCACCTCAGAGGTGATCCAAAAGGCTAACAAACATATGAAAAACTGCTCTAGGTCACTGATTGTCAGAGAAGTGCAAATTAAGACAACACTAAGATACCACCTCACTCCTGTAAGAATGGCATACATCAAAAAGGACAGCAGCAACAAATGCTGGAGAGGATGTGGGGACAGAGGAACCCTTTTACATTGCTGGTTGAATGTAAATTGGTCCAGGCTCTGTGGAGAGCAGTCTGGAAAACTCTCAGAAGGCTAGACATGGACCTTCCATATGATCCAGTAATTCCTCTCCTGGGGTTATACCCCAAGGACTCCATAACACCCAACCAAAAAGAGGTGTGTCCTCCTATGTTCATAGCAGCACAATTCATAATAGCTAAAACCTGGAAGCAACCCAGGTGCCCAACAACAGATGAGTGGCTGAGAAAGCTGTGGTATATATACACAATGGAATACTATGCAGCTATCAAGAACAATGAACCCACCTTCTCTGACCCATCTTGGACGGAGCTAGAAGGAATTATGTTAAGTGAAGTAAGTCAGAAAGATAAATATGAGTATGGGATGATCCCACTCATCAACAGAAGTTGAGTAAGAAGATCTGAAAGGGAAACTAAAAGCAGGACCTGATCAAATTGTAAGTAGGGCACCAAAGTAAAAACCCTGTGGTGAGGGGTAAACATGCAGCTTCCTGGGCCAGTGGGGGGTGGGAGTGGCCGGGAGGGATGGGTGACAGTCTTTTGGTTGTGGGAATGGTGTTTATGTACACTCCTAGCAAAATGTAGACATATAAATCAGTAGTTAATTAATGTGAGAGGGGGAAAATCAGTTGTATGTCTCAAAGTTTCTCAAAACACAAACTGAATCTTTTTAATATATAGGTTGTGTATTTGATATGTGGACTCTAAAAGTCTAGACCAAGTAGATTAGAAGCATCCAATAGCACAGCTATATACAAGATACTGGATACTGTATAGCAAACCATAACAAAAGGACTTTTCAAAATTAACCCAATTACCAAACAATGTGATGATAACATTAACTATCCATTGTCTTTTTGAACCCTAAGACAGCAGGAACCTCACATCTCCACTATAGAGCCCCTATTTCCCCCAGTCCTGGAACCCTTGGATAGGGCCCACTTTCCCATATGCATCTCCCAATCCATACCAAATAATACTGCATCCGCCGATCACAACCTAACCAACTCAATGATTGCCACCTCAACATGCTTCACCTCAGACTGTGTCCAGAGACTGCACGTGTGGAATGACAACCCTTCAGCTTCATTACTCGGGTGAGACCTTTCCTTTTATAGTACATTCTAATTTCATCTCAGGTGGTTCACTTTCTAACAAAGTTCCATAACCTAGGTATACACCAGTTTCTGTGAGAGAGTGCTTATGTTCACACTTATACATAAACTACTGCAAAATATATACCTGAAAGCACAAGTACACTAGAGTTTGCAGTGAGTACCTCCCTAACACTTCCTCTCCACTATTCCAAGCTTTGGGTTCATGATTGCTCAACAATTTGTTTGGCTTCCTATATTAACTCTCTTTTCAATCACCAGGTTCCAGATGCCACCTGGATGCTGGCCAGGCTTCCCTGGATTGAAGACCCCACCAATGTGTCCTGGAACTCAGCTTCCCCAGAGACACACCTTACTAGGGAAAGAGAGAGGCAGACTGGGAGTATGGACCAACCAGTCAATGCCCATGTTCAGCGGGGAAGCAATTACAGAAGCCAGACATTCTACCTTCTGCAACCCTCAATGACCCTGGGTCCATGCTCCCAGAGGGACAGAGAATGGGAAAGCTATCAGGGGAGGGGGTGGGTTATGGAGATTGGGTGGTGGGAATTGTGTGGAGTTGTACCCCTCCTACCTTCTGTTTTTGTTCATTAATCCTTTCTTAAATAAAAAATTAAAAAAAAAAGAATTTTAATAGCAAACTGTCCTGGGTGCTAGAGAACTGGAAACAACTCAAATGTGTATAAAACAACAAGGTGAATAAATATACACTATATTCAGTTAAAGGAAGGGTGAAATGATGAAAACAAGTGCTTTCTATATAGGAATCTCAAAACAGGGGCTTTAGGCATTGGATCACCCAGCTAATTGCACATTATACCATGCATAAGAACTCAGGTTTGAGTCTCCACTCCCTACCTGCAGGGGGGATGTTTCATGAGTTGTGAAGCAGACCTGCAGATATCTTTCTCTTTCCCTTTCTATCTCTCCCACCTCTCTCAATCTCTCTCTGTCCTATCTAATAAAATGAAAGATATATATTTTCTCCTCACTCATGCACACATGTGCACGTGTGCCTTTACTTATGTGCCTAGGTCTATATCTAGTCTCTATATCTCTTCTAGGAACTGTGCCACACAATATGGAACTAAGGAGTACTATATTATAGGAAAGGTCTCACCTTAGTATTCGACACAGTGAAAGGGTCTCACCCGAGTCTCACTCTCGGTCTCACTCACTAACGGTCTCACTAACGGTCTCACTCATGGTCTCACCCGAGTATTGGACACAGTGAAACATGTCAAGGTGGCACTGGTTTCATTTATTTGCTTGAGATTATGAGATATAGTATCAAATGGTATGGATCAAAAGAAGCATGAAGGAAAAAGAGCAAAGCCCCAGAGGTCTGTATAAAGCCTTATCATGATTTATTTCAGTTAATGTTATTTACAAATAATTATATCTAATATACTGAAAAAACTGGTTACTTCTGGTCTACCTGGTTTAAGATTATAGATGATTTAACATTTCAAAAATATTATTAAAATACATTAACAATTTAAGCCTAGTGTTGAAATTCAGTCAGTTTACTAATTTGCAAACTTAAGTGCTTAGATTGAAGTAATATATATACTCATAACTGAAGTCTATGGATTAAAAAACTCCAGACATTCAATCTATTTTCCCCTCTCATTTTGATTAGATAATGATTTATAAGAATAAGTTATATCTATGTATAGGGAAAATAAATAACTTAAAGTAAAATTATACAATAGTTAACAATGATTCAATAAGTGCAGCCAACAGGTAAAAAGACCTAAAAAATGACAACATAAAGTATTTAATCAGATATTTTCTACTTAGACCTAGATACTCTCTTCACCTACTCCCTATTTCACTTCCCTCAATCACTCTAAGGAATACAAAGGCTGCATAAGGGAAGAGACCAGAACATTTTAAAGATGGTCCTTTTGGTTACTACCAGGCCACCCCATCATCTGAGGCCCTAGTCAGGGAATCCTGGGATTTCCACATGGATATGATGGGCCTAGACCTCTAACAGATCCCTCTATCCAACATCACTAGTCATCTTTGTCAGGAAGCATCATAAACCATCTTGTGGGCCTCTATAGGACCTTGTGTTCAATGTCAGACAGCAATGGTAGAAACTACCCCACTCTCCAAAGGGAGGCTGGGTCATCATATTCTGCCATTCAAGTAAGACTGGTCCTGAAATTCATCCTAGAATATTCTGAGATATGACCACAAAATGTGAGTTCAGACTGGCAGAGATGCAGAGGTTAAGTAGGCTCTCATGTGCTAAGTATGGATAGATATGGATCTTATATCAGACTGATGGGGTTTAGAGTTAGCAGTATGTATATACTTTTCATATATTTGGGAGCTTTTCTCTGCCCTGATCCAGCTTTCTAGTCCTATTCGCAATTCCATTACCATCTTCCTAGACAATACTTTCAACCCACTTGCATGTTTGTCAGCAGGCTCAGAAAAAAATTAGTAAAGTCTCAGGATCCTTGGAATATACCTAAAATAGATTTCCTAACTTCTTCCAACATGAAAACCCTAAGTCTCATCTGCTATATTCTTACGTTTGGGTTCCTGGTTATTAAACAATTCAGTCTGCTTTATATCTTAATGCTCTTCAGTAACCAATTTACAGATACTACCATGACACACCCTGACTTCCCTGTGCAGATGATCTCACTAGATGTATCCTGAAACCCTCCATCCCAGAGTCCTACCCCACTAGGGAAAGATAGAACAGTCTAGGGATATGCATCAACCTGACTCCCACCTTCTGCTCCCCAAAAAGGTCTTCGACCCATACTTACGGAGGGATAAAGAATAGGGATGCTTCCAATGGATGGGATGTGAAATTCAGGTGTTAGGAATTGTGTGGAATTCCAACCCTCTTATTCCACTATCTTGTTGATAGTTGATAATTATTAATTCATTAATAAAATAAATAAATGAAATATAAAATTAAATAGAAAGAAATAATCCTAAAGGAATAATGTTGTACCCAAGAAGCTTTTGTAGAGAAATAGGATATAATTCTATTTATAGAGAGCAAAATCAGAAAAATTAAAGTGTTTTGGTTAGAAATTACATATATGTATGTTAGCACACCTGGTTAAGCCACATGGTGAAAACCACAATGGCCGGCTTCAGCCTCCTCCAGGTCAGGACATGGAAGAGACAAAACAGAAACAGGAGTGGTTTGACAATACCATATATGGTTAGGAAAGGGGCAGAAAAAAATGGAAGGGGCTGGAGAGGTAGGAACTTCCTTAGCAACTGTTAAGAGGCTTTTAACTGGTAGAATTAGTAATAATATCCTGGAGACAGGGAGAGCCTTGAGGTTAGAAAGAAGATAGATTAAAGGAATGGAATGTGTGGCATATTTCAGGCAAAACAATGATTATGTAGATAGGCCATACTATCAGGGAATGTATGGTGGAGCAGGCTTAAGTTTGTAAGGAATGTTGGGCTCCAGCAGGAAGATGCAGGATATTTTTGTGGTGGAGGGAAAACTTATATGGCTGCCAACATTTTGAGGATTATGTGTACCCCTTTTTGCTCAACCCCTCCATAGAGAAAGACTTACCACGTAAACTCATCTCTCAGGTCAAGCCCTTCCAGACTCCACCACATCCCGACAAGCTCCCTGCATCACCCTCTTTCTTTGTATCTAATGTGAGGAGGTCAGAGATCCAGGGTACCAAAAGTGACTACATTTTGGACACCCTCCACCATGTTAGCCATCCTGAACCCAGCCAATCAGAGATGAGCAGAAAAGTCCCTGAATATTGAGAAAGGAGAAGAGCCATTGACCTGAAGCCAACTGTCCCTTGTTCTGTGTAAACATCCCCACCTGTACCCACCTTGTGATAACTATAAAAAGCTGAGATGAAAAATGTTTGTGGTCACAAGACTTCCCCTGCATGGAGGCTCTTGCGACCCAAGCTTAACCTTGCTAATAAAGACTCCTGTACTTGCATGTGACTCTGAACTTCCTTGTGTGTGATCAGGACCCGAACCTCTGGGTGTAACCTCTGGGTGTAACATTTATATAAATGGGTCAATGTCTGCAAAAGACTCTATTTATGACAGAGGAATAGCAGTGTAGGGGTGAACAGAAACCTTTTGGGCAGAAACCTAAATGATATCATGCTGGTGTTTTCAAAAGAACTGGAACAAAACAGGGAGGGACAAGTAGGAGAGCACCAAGAGCCAGTGTGAGGATGAGGGGAGGCCTGGTGGGAAGAAGGGGTTGCCTGACGGGCAGAGGAATGGGGGTGAGAGGGGCAATCCGGCACTGCAGAGTCCCAGAACAGCTGGCTGGGAAGAAACACTGTACATCCCATCTTCATGATGGAGGACAACCACTAGAATTTCGTTTTTCCCTAGAGAGTGTGCTGAAACCACCAAAAGGTGACAGGTGAAGCAGAAGTAAGAAGGGCTGATGGCGATGGGTGAGAGAAGGGCAGTAGGAAGTTTTCGGGAACTAGGATGGTGAGAAAGCTTTTGTCCTTGGACTCTGGTAATCAGGTTCATCAGATCCTGCCAGGTGGCATCACGGGTTTCGGGGGGTGTTGTAGCCATGCCATCTTGTGGGCAATGTCAGAGGGCAGGGGACCAACTGGGTTTCCAGGGATTCCTGTGAAAGAAACACATACACATTTGTTTCCAATGGTTAGCCGGGTATCTGGCTTGAATTTTTATAAATATTAAAAGAGGTTTAATGTAGTTAGTGCCTTAGCCAACTGAATATCGTAAGGATGTATCCCCCCTTTTTTCTTTATCTACTTGGGCCTTAGGTGTTTGGTGGACTTTATCAACAACAGTTTGTCCTTGGGGGTTGTAAGGGATGTCTGTGGTATGGGTGAAGTTTTGAAGGGAACAAGTCATTAAATTGTTGGCTGACAAAGGCAGGCCTATAGTGGCAAAATGAGATATACCAGTTAAGTGTAGAAAAATATGTGAATGTTGTTGTTAATTTACATAAGTTGTATATGGGGGAACTTATTATATAGTTTAATATCTTACTGTATGAGCAGTTGGTTCTTCATGTGAAGGCTTGACATAACTGTAATCATTTACTTGTGAAGAAAAAACTTGTGTCAAGTTAGAAGTTTACTATAATTGATGACTCAATGATTAGAATTGGTTAAAGTATCTTTGTAATTTTGGAAGGCCTTTTTAGTATGACTTAGGGCAGTTTAAATAATTTTTTTTTATATTCTTTTTTTATTTTATTTTATTTATTTATTCCCTTTTGTTGCCCTTGTTGTTTTATTGTTGTAGTTATTATTGTCGTCGTTGTTGGATAGGACAGAGAGAAACGGAGAGAGGAGGGGAAGACAGAGAGGGGGAGAGAAAGATAGACACCTGCAGACTTGCTTCACCGCCTGTGAAGCGACTCCCCTGCAGGTGGGGAGCCGGGGTTCGAACCGGGATCCTTATGCCGGTCCTTGTGCTTTGCGCCACCTGCGCTTAACCCGCTGCGCTACAGCCCGACTCCCAGTTTAAATAATTTAAGCACAATAAAATGTGGAAAGAGCAGAACCATTGTTAGAAGCCTCAGGCATGAGAATCATTAGCATAACCGTTGTGTGATCTATCATTCACCCAGGCTGGTTCTACCTCTTTAATTGAGAAGGTATTTGAGAGCCTTACATATCAATAACGTCTTTTGTACCTTTTGTCACACATGGAAAAGATGGAGACACACCCTAGGTGTGTGATACCTATTTTGAAAGACTCTGTTTGAATTTTATGTAAGTAAAATTAAAGGTTAACCTATTTAGCCTAGTGTATCAGTCTCTGTACAGCAGGATCTTCAGATCAAATTTAGTTAAAATATATTGATTTTTAACTAATTTTTACCTTAGACTTTAAACAAACTCAGGTTACTTAGAGAGTTAACACATGTTAGTGACAATGTTTCTTAGAACATTTATAATGCCAGATTGATGTCAGATTTGTTGTGGATTAATTTCCACAATATCAGTCCACAGGGCATTTTTGGAGGCCCTCCAAAAATGTCCTGTATAGAGAATTTGTATTTTTATTTTTGAGATGAATTGTCACATTAACTATTTAGACTTCTACCTTAAATACTCAGTTACTTTAGCAAATTAATTTTACCTTTATAAGAATCATGTTGAAAACTCCTTCATTCAACTATGCCTGGTAAGAATGTAGCTTCAAAGTTACACTTTTAACCTATAGTTAATTTTTACCAAACTTCAAAGACACACATAATCATGTAGTCTATAATGCACAAGAGGAGAAAAACTTTTGTTACAAGACATATCATATCAAACACAAATTTAGATATGTACTGTCTTAGTTGAACCATTTTTACTCACATAGTTTTCAAGACCAAGCATTTCATATTTATATCAAGACTTAAAAAATCAAAAGAGGAAAAAACAATTTTTTTAGGACTGTTTCTGGACATCTCCAGAAACCATGGCCATGTCTGACATTTCTATATAAAGTCAATTAAGTTTAAGAGTACTCTGATCAAAATGGGTTGTACAAAAAAATTTAGTCATTCATATCACTTACTTACAAAACACAACTGGATCATCATAGCATGGAGTAGGGGTTTACAGCTGTAGAAATTTTTCTGGAATAGTGACAGCAGATTGTTTGCCTAACCTGATACTTTCAAAGGGTGACAGATGAAACAGGGGGCAGACAGCAGCCTTAAGATATTCAGAGAGGGGAGTCGGGCGGTGGCGCAGTGGGTTAAGCACACGTGGCACAAAGCGCAGGGACCGGTGTAAGGATCCCAGTTTGAGCCCCCGGCTCCCCACCTGCAGGGGAGTCGCTTCACGGGCACTGAAGCAGGTCTGCAGGTGTCTATCTTTCTCTCCCCTCTCTCTCTGTCTTCCCCTCCTCTCTCCATTTCTCTCTGTCCCATCCAACAACAAAGCAACGTCAACAATGGCAATAATAACCGCAACGAGGCTGCAACAACTATGGCAACAAAAAGGGGAAAAAATGGCCTCCAGGAGCGGTGGATTCATGGTGCAGGCACCGAGCCCAGCAATAACCCTGGAGGAAAAAAAAAAAAAAGATATTCAGAGAGAACAAGGGGGGAGATAGAAGCAGTAGGGAGGTTTTGTTTTTGGGTTCTATGAACTAGCTTTTTCAGGTCTCGCCATGTCACATTATGGGTCCTGGAGGGCATCCTGCACCCAATCCTCTTGTTTTTCAGGGATAGCAGCACCATCTTGTGGGCATTGCTAGACACTGTGGGCAGGAAGCCAGATAGGTTTTGCTTAATCCTGTGGAAACACTCATGCAAAAACCCCTACCCATGATCAATAGGCCATTTTCCAAATTTTAGGCCATTTCCAAATTTTATCCAGGGGGTCTCTCCATATAACCTTAATAGCTGTGAGGGTGGATGTTGTTTGCTAATGAAGAATAATAGGAGGTTGGTTCAATTTTTTTTGTAAATATTAAAGAGGTTTAAAGTAGTTAAAGCTCTTGCCAGCTGGATTTAGGGGGTATGTTCCCCCTTTTACTTTCTAACATTGACATTGGGTCAGGGAATGGAAGTCAGCAGGAAAAGAGGCAGAGGTTAACAATGTAGGTACTGTCAGAAAAACAGATTAAAGGATCTAGGTACAGCCTTTAAAGCTAGAAGGACAGCGTAAAATTCTTTATACTGTGGGGAGTATAAAGTTTAACTTGGGGAGTTTAACAAAAAGAGATGTGGGAACTGAGGCTGATCTCGTGTGTGTGGGGGTTAACTGCTCCCATGCCTGTAATGCAGAGGTGTACCTGATCAAAATAGCAGGGGGGAATATCTCATCCCAGCCCGCTGGAGACCTGTCTCCCAGTGTGCCACTCCAAAAAGAGCCTCAAAATCCCAGTTAGGCTGGTTCTGACCATTCCTGTGGGATTGCTGCAGGCACCCATTCCCAAAAATGGCTTCCCACTGAAGGAAAAGTGGAATCAGGAGGGTAGAACTAACCATGTGTCTCCAGTCTTGGGGAGTGCCAAGGTTATGGAGAAAGTTCTGCAAAATAGATCTGGTCCATGGAACGTGAAATCCATCCTCTTTAACCACCTGACGAAGTCCCTTTAAATCTTGGATCGCAGCCCCAAGGCTGGCCAAACTATGTTTTCTAAGTTAGAGTTGTCACTCTCCGTGTGAGACATGGGAGGGGGTGGTGAGGAAGTCCCAGGGGGAATATCCTTGGTCTTCTTGGGAGGGGGGCCTGCACATCTCCCAAGAGCTACAATCATGGTCAAGAGGAACTAAGGTATGACCCAGAGCAAAATGTCTCAGAGACAGAGAACCCATCTAGTGAAAAAGGAGTAGAGGATTTGGGGATCCTCTTGATAAGAAATAAGGTTGCCCATGACAGAGGGGTCTCAGGAAAACAAGAAGAGGGAGAAAAAGAACCACAGTGCCTTCGTAAACATGAGGTTGCAGAGAGCCAAGCGGCCGTGTACTGACCTACGTCTGCCGCTTGTGTGTGAAGCCGAATTGAGGGTTGCCCCAAGTTCAGGCACCAGATAGTGAAGTTCCTTAAGATCTGTGGAGGAATATGGGCACCACATCTGAGGTCTCTGTCTATTGGGGGTAATATTTACCGGGAATGTGTGGACTTGCTCTGGAGGAAAAGCTCCAGCAGGAAGCTAGCAAAGATATTCTGTATCTCATAGCGGCGTAGTGGAGTTAGTTTCTTGTGGTCAAGAGATATACCCAAGAAGGACATAAAAGGAGGACCATAGGAAATGATATACCTAGTATTTGGGTAATATGCATCTTGGCCAAAAGAAGGAAGCTGATGGAACACCACTGTGCCCAGAAGAGCCCTCATCCTTAATGGCTCTGATATACTTGTTTCTCATGGCATATAGGCCTCCTCTGAGCACAAATTCTTCATATTCTTCTTGTTCTTTCCTATATTGGTCATAAGATGAGAGTACTGAGAATTGTAGGTACTATAAACTTGAATTTCAGAAGTATCTCTTCCTTTTGTGGGCATCATTTCTATATCATTCACTAAATTGGCTGAGCGTACTGTCACTTGAGCTCCTTTTTACTTAAGGACATATGGAATGCAATTATACATACTTTGCTTTTGAGGGGGCAACACATAGCCCAAATTACAGAACCTAGAAATTTTGCTGAATCTTAAAATGAGTGATCTCTTAGTGGAATGCAGGTATCTTATGTAGACCATTTATGTGCTTGTTATTTCCTATTCATTCATTATAGTAGATTGAATAGATATCTTTGATATACTTCCAGTGTTGTGGCTTGGCATTTATTTTTGGTTTGATTGATCAGAGTGAAGGTAGGGGTATATCTTGATAAGGATAAACATTGTTTTAAAAGATATTAGTCTTAATTGAGACTCTTGTATTGTTATTAAGCAAAGGGGATTCATCATCTTCTAACAAATTGGGGTACATATGTAAGCTTAGATAAATTATAGGGAATCTGGGAGTCTAAGACTCTTAGACACATACAAAGGTGATGTTAAGGAAGTTAGCTTAACCTCTTAGAACACCAACTGAAATCCCTAAAGCTCCAAACACCAAAGTTCAAAGGTTTAACCCTCACTTTCAACATATACCATAACTAAGAAATATTATGATTCTCTCTCTCTCTCTCCCTATATCCCTTTTCTCACATTCTCTCTATCTCATAATGAATGAATAGTATTAAACAGATTCTCGGGAGTTGAGCAGTAGTACAGTGGGTTAAGCCACATTGGCAAAGTGCAAGGACGTGAGTAAGGATCCCGGTTCCAGCCCCCAGGTTCCCCACCTGCAGTGGAGTCACTTTACAGGTGGTGTAGCAGGTCTGCAGGTGTCTATCATTCTCTCCCCCTCTGTCTTCCCCTCCTCTCTCCATTGCTCTCTGTCCTATCCAACAACAACAATGTCAATAACATCAATAATAATAACTACAACAATAAAACAAAGGCAACAAAACAGAATAAGTAAATAAATTTTTTTGCTGACAGGGTTATTGCTGAATCAGGATCCTTGCTTGGGTTCATGTGCTTAGTATTTTGTATGCTTAACCAGTGTGCCAGTACCCAGCCCCTTAAAATACAATAATTTGGAGTTGCTTACAGTGTTTTCCAAAAGACGGTCAGTTACCCTGCTGCCTCAGTCACCAAGTTGCAGATGGCATCATGACTTCATCCATCCTGGCTTCTCTGGGCAGATGACCTGACCAATGTTTCTTGGAGCCTCATCTCTCCAGAGCTCTACCTCACTAGGGAAAGATAGAAACAGGGCATCATTTGGCATCATTTAGATGCGATGTTGTCAAAGAACAAGATGTTAAGAATACATTTGAAAAGATAAAGAAACGTTTAGGTCCAGTTGAGGTCTTGGTAAATGCAGCCGTACATAACAGGAAAGATCTTTTAGTAAGAACAAAAACTGAAGATATGATATCTCTGCTTCATATTAATCTCTTGGGTTCCATAATGACATGTAAAGCTGCTGTGAAGACTATAATCCAACAGCAGGGCAGGTCTATAGTTAATATAGGAAGTATTATTGGCTTAAAAGGCCTGTCTGGTGAGTCTGCATACTGTGCAAGTAAAGCAGGATTCGTTGGATTTTCACTTGCTCTTGCTAAAGAAGTAGCAAGGAAGAAAATAAGAGTGAATGTTGTTGAACCAGGATTTATTTACACAGACATGACAAAACAATTGAAAGAAGAAGATTTAAAGAAAAATATCCCTCTTGGGAGGTTTGGAGAGCCTATTGAGGTGGCACATGTTGTTGTGTTTCTTTTAGAATCACCGTATTTACAGGACATGTTCTAGTAGTGGATGGCGGATTACAATTGGCAGTGTAAGCTGATAGCTTATTCAGTCATAATGGTGATTAGAATCCAGGGAATATAATTATAATACTAGTAATAATAATAATAATACAGTAATAATAAATAATTAACAAAATTGGAAGATAAGATAGCAGGGGTGTAATTCCATATAGTTCCTACCACCAGAGACTTGGAGATTGGAAGCTTCCCAAAATTCTTTATGGGGTGCAGAAGATGAAAGATACGGTTTCTGTAATTGCTTCTCTGATGAACATAGACATTGGCAGGTCGATCCATACTCCCAGCCTGCACTGGATGTGCACTCAACCAGGTACACAGCCACTCAGTTGTGGTTCTCTATATTTCATTGTGACATCCCATTCAAGCTTAAGTTCCCTTCTCTGGGCATTTCATGTTCTAAAATTATCAATAAGAGTGATTTGTCTAGTTACAAGAAAGCAGTGTATTTCACTGAAATAACCACATAAAAATGTAGGTTGCAGAGGAGTTTAATCTTCAAGTGTGTTCTAAGTGTATATTGTAAGAAATAAAACCTTTTAGACTGTTCACTGCCACCCTCAGTCTTTATCAAGCCAAAAGAATCAGAACTCCTGAAATGGGTAATCAGTGCTCTAACTCAGATGAATTCTCCACCTGGTACAATTTATAATTTAATGCTTGCAGCATACTGATCAATTCAGTTGCCAACTGCTGCTATGTTCAGTAGTTCAAGAACTTTAATAAATTCTTACTTAAGAAGACTTATCTGTAACCGTTAATGAACTCTTATGAAACCATAATACAGTGTTTAAGACTTTAAAACTGGTTTATGAGTAAAGTCAATGTATTAAATTTTTTACTTGAAAAAACTTTTAAAAAATACAATACTTTGTACATGTGTTACACTTCCCAGTTTTCAATATAACAATTCAACCCCATTAGGTGCTCTTCTATTGTCATATTCCAAGAACGGAACCCTCCCCTCCATACCAGAGTCCATTACTTTGGTGTAATACACCAACTACAGTCCAAGTTCTGCTTAGTGTTTTCCTTCTGCTCTTGTTTTTCAACTTTTGCCTATGAGTGAGATCATGCAACATTCATCCTTCTCTTTCAGACTTATCTCACTTAACATGATTCCTTAAAGCTCCCTCCAAGATGAGGTGATGAAGGGGAATTCACCATTTTTAATAGCTGAGAAGTATTCCATTGTGTATATACACTAGAGCTTTCTCAGCCACTCCTGTGTTGTTGGACACCTGGGTTGCTTCCAGGTTTTGGATATTACAAATTGTGCTGCTCAAGGACCGGCATAAGGATCCCGGTTCGAACCCTGGCTCCCCACCTGCAGGGGAGTCGCCTCACAGGCGGTGAAGCAGGTCTGCAGGTGTCTATCTTTCTCTCCTCCTCTCTGACTTCCCCTCCTCTCTCTATTTCTCTCTGTCATATCCAACAATGACAACAACAATAATAACTACAACAATAAAACAACAAGGGCAACAAAAGGGAATAAATAAATAAAATAAATATTTAAAAAACAAAAAAAATTGTGCTGCTATGAAGACAGATCTACACAAATTGTTTTGTATGGTTGTGTTTGGTACCTTAGGGTATATCCTCAGGAGAGGCATTGAAGGGTCATAGTGTAGATCCACTTCTAGCCTTCTGAGAATTCTCCACAGTGTTGTCCAAAGGGGTTGGACTAACTTACATTCCCAGAACCTCTCTAGCTTTTGTTGCTACTATCTTTTTTGATATATGAAATTCTTACAGTAGTGAAGTGGTATATCATTCTTTTCTCTATTTGAATTTTTCTGATGACAACTTGAAGCATTTTTTAATGTTTGTTGGCCTTTTGGATCTCTTCTATGCAGAAAATTCTGTTCATATCTTCTTCCCATTTTTGAATAGGGTCATTTATTTTCTTGTTGCTGATTTTAGTAACCACTTTATATATTTTGGTGTTTGTCTGAAGTATGGCATGTAAAGATGTTCTATCACTCTGTGGAGAGTCTCTTTGGGTGGTAGTTTCTTTTGCTGGGAAGGAGCTTTTTAATTTGATGTAGTCCCATTGGTTTATTTTTGATTTAGTCTTCTTTGTAATTGGATTTGTATCTTTGCTGATGCCTTTAACATTTAGATGGAAAGCATGTCTATATTTCCTCTAAGTATTTGATAGTTTCTGACCTAACATCCAAGTTCTTTATCCTATGGAATTTATTTTTGTGTTTAGTGAAATACAGCAATTCAGTTTCATTATTTTGCATGTTTCAACCCATTTTTTCCAAAACCATTAGTTATAGAGACTCTCCTTTCCACATTTAATAGACTGGGCACCATTTTCAATAGATGTCTATAGGTGTTGGGGCTTATTTCTTGGATCTCAACATTTATAGTTTTTATTCTATTCTCCTAAAAGATTGGGTGGGTTCTTAATGGGGACTGCATTAAATTTGTATATGGCTCTTAGTAGTATATTCATATTAATAATGTTAATTCTTCCACCCCATGCACATGAAATATCTTTCCACTTCTTTGAGTCCTTTTCTATTACCTTGAATAGTGACTCATAGTTTTCAGTATAAAACTCTTTTACTTATTTTGTTAGGTTTATTCCAAGGTATTTTCATTTGTTGTTTCACCATTTCTAATTATATTGCTTTCAAAAGCTTTCCTTTTTTGTAACTATTGCATAAGTTAGTGTTTGGATGTTGTCTTCATTTTTAAGCTCTTCTTCTTTTGGGGGCTTTTGTCCTGGTTCATTTCTCCAGTTTTTCTTCTGGGTTTAATCATTATATTTGGAGTGTTATGAGGTCACTCTCCCAGTACTTTTCAATTCACTAGTGAAAGTTGCCTGGATTGAATTGTTTCTATGCAAGGTACTTAAGAGTTAACAGTTGCTACTGTTTTACCTATTTTATTTATTCTTTCAAAGAACCAACCCTTGGTTTTATTTTATTTTTACTTAATTATTTATTTATCTATTTATTTTTTATTTAAGAAAGGACAAATTAATAAATCCATAGGGTAAGAGGGTTACAACTCCTCACAATTCCCACCACCCAATCTCCATATCCCAACCCCTCCCCTGATAGCTTTCCCATTCTCCATACCTCTGGGAGCATGGACCCAGGGTCATTGAGGGTTGCAGAAGGTGGAAGGTTTGGCTTCTGTAATTGCTTCCCCACTGAACATGGGCGTTGACTGGTCAGTCCATACTCCCAGTCTGCCTCTCTCTTTCCCTAGTAGGGTGGGTCTCTGGAGAAGCGGGGCTCCAGGACACATTGGTGGGGTCTTCAGTCCAGGGAAGCCTAGCCAGCATCCTGATGGCATCTGGAACCTGGTGGCTGTAAAGAGAGTTAACATACAAAGCCAAACAAATTGTTGAGCAATCATGGACCCAAAGCGTGGAACAGTGGAGAGGAAGTATTGGGGAGGGGTACTCATTGCAAACTCTAGTGTACTTCTGCTTTCAGGTATATATTTTGTACTAGTTTATGGATACGTGTGAACATAAGCTCTCTCTCACAGAAACTGGTGTATATCTAGGTTTGGGGACTTTGTTAGAAAGTGAACCACCTGGGATGGAATTTGAGAATACTATGAAAAGAAAGGTCTCACCCGAGTAATGAAGCTGAAGAGTTGTCATTCCACACCTGAAGTCTTTGGACACAGTCTGAGCTGAAGCATGTTGAGGTGGCAATCGTTGTGTTCATTAGGTTGAGAACAGCAGATGCAATATTATTTGATATGGATTGGGAGAGGCATACGGGAAAGTGGGCCCTATCCAGAGGTTCCAGGACTGGGGGAAGTAGAGGCTCTATAGTGGAGATGTGAGGTTCCTGCTGTCTTAGGGTTCAAAAAGACAAGCGATAGTTAATGTTATCATCACATTGTTTGGTAATTGGGTTAACTTTGAAAAGTCCTTTTGTTAGGGTTTGCTGTACAGTACCTGGTATCTTGTATATAGCTGTGCTATTGGTTGCTTCTGATCTACTTGGTCTAGGCTTTTGAGAGAGTTCACATATCAAATACATAGCCTATAAAATAAAAAGACTCAGTCTGTGTTTTAAAAACTTTGAGACATACAATTAATTTTCCCCCTCTCATATTAATTAACTAGTGATTTATATGACTACACTTTACTAGGAGTGTACACAAATACCTTTCCCACCACCAAAAGGCTGTGACCCATCCATCCCACCCACTCCCACCACCCACTATCCCAGGAAGCTGCATGTGTACCCTTCACCACAGGGTTTTTACTTTGGTGTCCTACTTACAATTTAGTCAGGTCCTGCTTTTATTTTCCCTTTCAGATCTTCTTACTCAACATCTGTTGATGAGTGGGATCATCCCATACTCATATTTATCTTTCTGACTTAGTTCACTTAACATAATTCCTTCTAGCTCTGTCCAAGATGGATCAGAGAAGGTGGGTTCATTGTTCTTGATAGCTGCATAGTATTTCATTGTGTATATATACCACAGCTTTCTCAGCCACTCATCTGTTGTTGGGCACCTGGGTTGCTTCCAGGTTTTAGCTATTATGAATTGTGCTGCTATGAACATAGGAGTACACACCTCTTTTTGGTTGGGTGTTATGGCGTCCTTGGGGTATAATCCCAGGAGAGGAATTACTGGATCATATGGAAGGTCCATATCTAGCCTTGTGAGAGTTTTCCAGACTGCTCTCCACAGAGGCTGTACCAATTTACATTCAACCAGCAATGTAAAAGGGTTCCTCTGTCCCCACATCCTCTCCAGCATTTGTTGCTACTGTCCTTCTTGATGTATGCCATTCTCACAGGGGTGAGGTGATATTTCAATGTTTTATTAATTTGCACTTCTCTGACAATCAGTGACCTAGAGCAGTTTTTCATATGTTTGTTAGCCTTTTGGATCTCCTCTGAGGTGAATGTTTTGTTCATATCCTCTGCCCATTTTTGGATGGGGTCATTTGCTTTTTTGGTGCTAAGTTTGCTGAGCTTTTTATATATTTTGGTGATTAGTTTCTTTTCTGATGTATGGCACTTGAAGATCTCCAATTCTGTGAGGGGTGTCTTTGGTTGTTTAATAATTTCTTTGGATGTGCAGAAGCTTTTCAATTTAATGTGGTCCCATTGATTTGTTTCTGCTTTAGTATTCCTTGCAGTTGGGTTTGATTCATCAGAGATGTACGTGAGGTGTAGGTGGGATACTGTTTTACCAATGTTTTCCTCTAAGTATTTGATTGTTTCTGGCCTAACATCCAGGTCTTTGATCCATTTGTAGTAGATTTTTGTTTCTGGTGAGATAAAGTGGTTCAGTTTCATTCTTCTGCATGTTACAACCCAGTTTTTCCAGCACCATTTATTGAAGAGAGCCTCCTTTTTCCATTGAATCGTTTGGGACCCCTTATCAAAGATTAGATGTCCATAGGTGTCTGGGCTTTCAATTTTGTTCCACAGGTCTTTTTGCCTATTTTTGTTCCAGTACCATGCTGTTTTGATGATGATGGCTTTATTATATAGTTTGAGATCTGGGAGTGTGATGACTCCAATTCTGTTTCTTTTCCTCAAGATGATTTTGGCAATTCTAGGTTTTTTCATGTTCCAGATAAATGATTTTAGTGTTTGTTCTATTTTAGTGTTTGTTCTTCTCTTAAAGAAGCTGGGTGGGACTTTGATGGATATAACATTAAATTTATTTATGACTCTGGGGAGATTATTCATTTTGATGATATTTATTCTTCCAATCCATGAGCATGGTATATCTTTCCATTTCTTGGTATCAGTTTCTATTTCCTTGAGTAGCCACTCATAGTTTTCAGTATATAAGTCTTTCACTTCTTTGGTCAAATTTATTCCTAGGTATTTTATAGATTTTACTGAAACAGTAAATGGGAGTGATTTCTGGATGTCTTCTTCAGATTTAGTGTTTGCATAAAGAAATGCCACTGATTTTTGTACATTGATTTTGTAGCCTGACACCTTGCTATATTGCCTAATAACTTCCAGTAGTTTTGCTGCTGGATTCTTTAGGTTTTTCTATGTATACTATCATAGCATCTGCCAATAGTGAGAGCTTCACTTCTTCCCTTCCAATCTGTATTCCTTTGATTTCTTTCTCTTGCCTGATTGCTATGGCAAGAACTTCCAGTACTATGTTGAAGAGTAACGGTGACAGTGGACAGCCCTGTCTCGTACCCAATCTGAGTATGATGTTGGCTGTAGGTTTGCTATATATAGACTCCACTATCTTGAGGAATTTCCCATCTATTCCCATTTTTTGTAGAGTTTTGAGCATAATGGGTGTTGGATTTTATCAAAGGCTTTCTCTGCATCTATTGAGATAATCATGTGTTTTTTGGCTTTGCTTTTATTGATGTGGTGAATGACATTGATTGACTTATGGATGTTGAACCAGTCTTGCATTCCTGGGATGAATCCCACTTGGTCGTGAGGAACAATCTTTTTGATATGCTGTTGTATAGGTTTGCCAAGATCTTGATTAATATTTTGGCATCTATGTTCATCAGAGATATTGGTCTGTACTTTTCCTTTTTTGTTGTGTGCCTATCAGCTTTTAGTATCAGGGTGATGTTGGCTTCATAGAAGGTGGAAGGGAGTATTCCTGTTTCTTCAATCTTATGGAAAAGCTTAAGAAGTATGGGTACTAACTGTTTCCTGAAAGTTTTGTAGAATTCATTTGTGAAGCCATCTGGTCCAGGACTTTTGTTGTTTGGGAGATTCTTAATAACGATTTCAATTTCTTTGTCTGTGATTGGTGCATTTAGATTTTGTAGTTCTTCTTGGTTCAATTTTGGAAGGGCATATGCTTTTAGCAATTGTTCCATTTCTTCCAGATTATCTAGCTTGGTGGTGTATAGTTCTTCAGAGATGTTTCACATGATTCTCTGGATTTCTGTGGTGTCAGTTGTGATATCTTCTCCATATTTACAATTCTATTAATTTGAGTCTTCTCTCTTTTTTGTTTGGTGAGTCTGGCTAGAGATTTGTCAATTTTGTTTAATCTTTCAAAGAACCAACATTTGGCTTCATTGATCTTTTGTATGGTTCTTTTATTATCGATGTTGTTTATTTCTGCTCTAATTTTAGTGATTTCTGTCCTTCTGGTTGCTTTAGGGTTCCTTTGTTGCTCTTTCTCTATGACCTTGAGGTGTGCAGTAAGGTCGTTCATTTGAGCTTTTTCTTGTTGTTTAATATGTGATTGTATGGCTATAAGTTTCCCTCTCAGTACTGCTTTAGCTGTTTCCCAAATATTTTGATAGTTCGTGTCTTCATTTTCATTGTTTCCAGGTACATTTGAATTTCCTGCTTGAGTGACTCTGACCCAGTGGTCCTTGAGGAGTATTTTGTTTAGTTTCCAAATTCTGTGGCTTTTAATAATTATCTGTTTGTTGTTAAATGTTACTTTTACTCAACTGTGGTCTGAGAAGGTACTTAGGATGATTTCAATGCTCTTGAATTTATTGATGCTGTCTTTGTGGCCTAACATGTGGTCTATCCTTGAGTATGTGCTATGTGGATTTGAAAAGAAGGTGTATTCCAATTTTGGGGGGTGAAAGTCTCTGAAAATATCCAAGAGGTCTAGTATGTCAATCTCTTCATTTAATTCTGTTGTATCTTTGTTGATTCTCTCCTTTGTTGATCTATATAAGTGTGACAGTGAGGTATTGAAGTCTCCCTGTATTACTATTGATGTATTTCTGAAATTATTTCAGCAGATGCTTGATGTTTTTAGATGGTCCCTCATTGTGTGCATAGATATTAATTAGTGTTAAGTTTTCTTGGCTGATTGATCTTCTAATAATTATGTAATGTCCTTGCCTATCTTTTCTTACTTTAGTTAATTTAAAATCTATTGTGTTTGAGATGAGAATGGCTTTTCCTGCTTTTTTTTTTTTGTGGTCCATTAGCCTTTATGATAGTTTTACATCCTTTCACTTTAAGTCTGTGTTTGTCTTGTTGTGTCAGATGTGATTCTTGCAAGGAGCATATGGTTGGGTTATATTTTCTGATCCATCCCCCCACTCTGTCTTTTGACGGTTGAGTTTAAGCCATTGACATTTACTGATATTATGGATTTAATGTATTGCAGTTCCATTGTTCAAAAAAAATTAGTTTGTTCTGATATATTGCAAGTATTATAGTGATGTTCTGTTTATAAGCGGATTTTTAGAATCTCTTTCAGGGATGGTTTGGTGATGGTTTCCTCCTTTAACTGTTGTTTGTCTAAGAAGGTTTTGATCCCTCCATCTAGTTTGAATGAAAGTCTAGTAGGATATATTATCCTTGGTTGAAACCCTTTTTCATTTGGGGCTCCATAGATACCTTGCCATTCTCTTCTGGCTTTTAGAGTTTGAGTGGAGAAGTCTGCAGATAATCTTATGGGTTTTCCCCTGTATGTAACTTTTTTTTTCTCTCTTGCAGCCTTTAGGATCCTTTCTTTATCCTTACTCCTTCTCATTGTGAATATGATGTGTCTTGGTGTCTTCAGGTCTGGGTTCATTTTGTTTGGTACTCTCTGGGCCTCTTGAATCTTGATGTCCTTTCTGTTATTCTGGTCTGGGAAGTTTTCTTCTAATATTTCCTTTGTAATGTTTCCTTCCCCTTCCTCTCTTTCTTCCTCTGGCAGGCCAATTATACGAATGTTACTTTTTTTGAGATCATCCCATATGTCTCTGTTGTTGTTTTCAGTGTCTCTCAATCTCTTTTTGAGCTCTTTCACCTCTTTCTTAGTTTTCTCTAACTCATCCTCTGTCTGACTAATTCTGTTTTCTGCTTCTGTTAGTCTGCTTTCCCTTGCCTCAGCTTCTTTCTTCATTACAGCTATTTCCGCTTTCAGTTCTCTAATTGCCTCAAGATAATCCGGATTTTCCTTGGGGGTCTCAACTGTTGTTTCCCTAATACTGCCATTCCTTTTCTCCAATGTTGTTTTCATTTCTGTGATTAATAATTTTATTATTGCTTGTATACTTTTGTTATCTATGGTTACTTCTGGCTGATTTGTATTTTCTTCTGGGCTCTTGTCTTCATTCATTGGAGTAGCAGTTTTATTTGTTTTTGATCTACCAATATTTTTGATTATGTGTTTCTTAATTTTATGCTCTGTTGTTCCTCAGTTGTTGTGTCTTTAGTATAAGCAACTCTGTATTAAATACCTTTATGACAAATGCAATCACCAACCTCAGGAATTCAATAGCAACTGAAGCAAGTATTGAAGCAGTTTAATCAATACCAGTTACCCAAACAATGTCTCCAGTCTGTAAAAAAAATAGCAACCAACTCCAAGATAAGAAAAAAGAGAAATGAAATGATAGCAAGAATAGACAGTTATGCAAATCTACTATCCACTGTATATTCTAGGGGTAGCAAGAAGAGAAATGGAAGTAGAGCAGAGATACACACATAGAGAGTCCACTCTGAGTCAGATTTCTTCCCTAAAATAATTCACAAATTCAGAAAGACAAGGAAGGAAGAAACGTATGACAAGATAAAAAAAAGAGAGAGAAAAGAGAAGAGATAAGAAAAAGAGCTGTAATTAAACAGCAGTGAAAGGAAAGTTTTTTAAATTGATTACTTTATTTTTTATTTTATTTATTTATTTTTTTAATTAGCTAGGAGGAGGAAGAAGCAGAGAGTCTGTAGAGGAGGTAGAAGTAACGAGACAAGTTCCTCTCGCAATGGATAAGATGCCCACTACCCTAGCAATGAAAGCTAGCCTAAGAGTTAATTCTGGTCAACCTAAAGGAGGTGGGGGATGAGATATGCCTTTATATTAATAATAAAATAGAGCAGGGTAAAAAAAATCTGTCCCAGATTGCCTCAAGCCTCTTGAGGCTGATTGTTAAGAAAACAAAAACAAAAAAAAAACCTCAGGACTAGACAAGAATAGCAGGAACAGACAATTTTGCAAATCTAGTATCCACTGTATATTCTAGGGGTAGCTAAAGTAGAAAGGGAAGTTGAGAAGAGATAAATGCAGAGAGAGTCCACTCTGAGTCAGATTTCTTCCTCAAAATAATTCCCAAACATGTATCTGTTAATTCAGATAGCTGAAGAAGGAAGGAAGAAAGGATGACAAGAATGAGAAAAAGAAGAAAAAGAGAGATAGAAAAGAAAAAGATAAGAAAAAGAACAGTAATAAAAGAGCAGTGAAAGGAAGGAGTTATTTATTTATTAATTAATTTATTTTAATTAGCTATGCAGGGGGGAGATAATGGTTAGGGGCTGTAGGAAAAGTGAAACAAGTTATTTTAGCAGTGAATAAGACATCTGGTCCCCTAGCAATGGAAAATACACTGAGTTAATTCTGGTCAACCTCAAGGAGAGGGGGAAAATGGTACGTGCTTATCCTGTATTGATAATAAAATAGAACAGAGTAAAAAATCTGTCCTGTCTTCAGCTTGGATGGCTTCAGATTGTCTTAGGCCCCCTTAGCAGAGGCAGCTGGTTGGCTACTTAGAAAGAAAAAAGGCCAAAGGTTTCAGAAGGGAATAGGCTTAGAATGAATGACACCCCTGGTGGGACAGGAATCTTGGTAAAGAAAGAAGCGAAGCAGGGGAGCCTGCTAGGAGCAGATCTCTTGTCCCCAGGGACTGGTTATGTGGGGGGATGGGTGAGGGGGTGCGCTTTGGGAATAATAATTTAAAAGAAAAAAATTTTGGTCAGGGGAAGATGGCGGACTGAGAAGCTTCTAGCTGCGTGTGCTCTGATCACATCTGGAAACAGTAGGATTTTCTGCCTTTAGCAGGCCAGTCAATAATTATAGTCACCAGAGAAGTGACTATAATTTAATTTGGGTTAAGAATTAGAGTAAAGGTGGCATGGACTAGTGGGCGGGCTGCTCCAGACTTCCCAGGCGGCAGCGGGCAAGGCGGGTGCGCCGGGCATTGTCCTCCGCCCGGGAAGGCGGCTCCTCTGCCGGTTGCAGAGTGCTGCTGGGCAGCCGGCAGAGGACCCGGAGGGAGCACTGTAGCTTGGGGGCTTCCTCTTGGGAGTCTCCAGGGACCACTGCGAACCTGAGGGTGGATCCAAAGACTTCTTAAGTATAGCTCTCATTGGATCAAAGGACTTGGAGCTAGTTTTCATTTTCGAGAAATCCTTTAAAAAAGTCTGGAGGGGGGGGTTTCATGGAAGATGGCGGACTGAGAAGCTGCTAGCCGCTAAGCTCCGAACACATCCCCTGTAAACAATAGGATTTTCTGCCTTTACCAGGCCAGCCAATAAGGTGTCATAGCGGTGAAAAGGAGATGACTATAACTTAATTTGGGTTAAGAATTAGAGTAGGGGAAAAAATTCTTTTTTCTTCCTTTTAATTTTCAAGCATACCTCCTCCCCCACCCTGCCACAAGCAGTCCCTGTGGACCAGCTCCTAGCAGGACACCCCACACCACCAAACAGGGTGCTTTTTTGAATTCACTGATAAACATTTGGGAATTTCCTTGCACTGCTCTTTAATTACAACTCTTTTTCTTATCTTCTCCCTTTTCTCTCTCGTGTCTCTCTCTCTTTTTTAATCTTGTCATACACTTCTTCCTTCTTCTTTGCCTTTCTGAATTTGTGAATTATTTTGGGGAAGAAATCTGACTCAGAGTGGACTCTCTATGTGTGTATCTCTTCTCTAGTTCCCTTTCCCCTCTTGTTACCCCTAGAATATACAGTGGACATTAGATTTGCATAATTGTCTATTCTTGCTATCCTCTCTTTCTTTTCTCTTTCTTCACTGGGATTTGGTTACTAGTTTTTCACGGACTGGAGAAATTGTTCGGCTAACTGGTAATGATTAAACTACATCAATACTTACTTCAGTTGCTACTGTACTTCCGGAGGTTGGTGAGTGCAATTGTCATCAAGGTATTTAGTACAGTGTTACTTGTACTCAAGACACAACAACTGAGGAACAATAGAACATAAAAAAAGAAGAAAGAAACACATAAATAAAAAAATGGGTAGATCAAAAACAAATAAAACTGCTACTCCAATGAATGAAGACAAGAGCCCAGAAGAAACTACAAATCAGCTAGAAGTAACCATAGATAAGAAAAGTATGCAAGCAATAATAAACTTATTAATCACAGAAATGAAAACAACATTGGAGGAAAGGAATGGCAGTATTAGGGAAACAACAGTTGAGTCCCCCAAGGAAAATCCGGATTATCTTGAGGCAATTAGAGAACTGAAAGCGGAAATAGCTGTAATGAAGAAAGAAGCTGAGGCAAGGGAAAGCAGACTAAGAGAAGCAGAAAACAGAATTAGTCAGACAGAGGATGAGTTAGAGAAAACTAAGAAAGAGGTGAAAGAGCTCAAAAAGAGATTGAGAGACACTGAAAACAACAACAGAGACATATGGGATGATCTCAAAAGAAATAACATTCATATAATTGGCCTGACAGAGGAAGAAAGAGACGAAGGGGAAGCAAACATTCTAGAGGAAATAATACAGGAACACTTCCCAGACCTGAATAACAGAAAGGATATCAAGGTTCAAGAGGCCCAGAGAGTACCAAACAAAATGAACCCAGACCTGAAGACACCAAGACACATCATAGTCACAATGAGAAGAAGTAAGGATAAAGAAAGGATCCTAAAGGCTGCAAGAGGGAAACAAAAAGTCACATACAAGGGAAAACCCATAAGATTATCTGCAGACTTCTCCACTCAAACTCTAAAAGCCAGAAGGGAGTGGCAAGATATCTATCGAGCCCTGAATGAAAAAGGGTTTCAACCAAGGATAATATATCCTGCTAGACTTTCATTCAAACTAGATGGAGGGATCAAAACCTTCTTATATAAACAACAGTTAAAGGAGGCAACCATCACCAAGCCGGCCCTGAAAGAGGTACTAAAAGATCTCTTATAAACAAGAATATCACTATAATACTTGAAATATATCAGAACAAACAAATATTTTTTTAGAACAATGGCACTACAATACATTAAATCCATAATATCAATAAATGTCAATGGCTTAAACTCACCTATCAAAAGGCTCAGGGTGGGGGGAAGGATCAGAAAACATAACCCAACCATATGCTGCTTGCAAGAATCCCATCTGTCACAACAAGATAAACACAGACTTAAAGTGAAAAGATGGAAAACTATCATACAGGCTAACAGACCACAGAAAAGGGCAGGAACAGCCATTCTCATCTCAGATACAATAGATTTTAAATTAAATAAAGTAAGAAAAGATAGGCAAGGACATTACATAATGATTAGAGGATCAATTAGCCAAGAACTTAACAATTATTAACATCTATGCACCCAACGAGGGACCATCTAAATACATTAAGCATCTACTTAAAGAATTTCAAAAATACATCAATAGTAATACAATAATAGTGGGACACCTCAATACCGCACTCTCACACTTAGACAGATCAACAAAGCAGAGAACCAATAAAGATACAAGAGAATTGAATGAAGAGATCAACACACTAGACCTCTTGGACCTTTTCAGACTCCTACAACCCAAAAAACTGGAATACACCTTCTTTTCAAATCCACATAGCACATACTCAAGGATAGACCACATGTTAGGCCACAAAGACAGCATCAATAAATTAAAGAGCATTGAAATAATCCCAAGTATCTTCTCAGACCACAGTGGAGTAAAACTAACATTTAACAACAAACGAAAAATTATTAAAAGACACAGAATTTAGAAACTAAACAACATGCTCCTTAAGAACCACTGGGTCAGAGACTCACTCAAACAGAAAATTCAAATGTTCCTGGAAACTAATGAAAATTAAGACACAACCTATCAAAATATTTGGGACACAGCTAAAGCAGTACTGAGAGGGAAACTTATAGCCATACAATCACATATTAAACACCAAGAAGAAGCTCAAATGAACGATCTTACTGCACACCTCAAGGACTTAGAGGAAGAGGAACAAAGGAACCCTAAAACAACCAGGACAGAAATCACTAAAGTTAGAGCAGAAATAAACAACATCGAAAATAAAAGAACCATAAAAAAGATCAATGAAGCCAAATTTTGGTTCTTTGAAAGATTAAACAAAATTGACAAACCCCTAACCAGTCTCGCCAAATAAAAAAGAGAGAAGACTCAAATTAATAGAATTGTAAACGATGCAAGAGATATCACAACTGACAGCACAAAAATCCAGAGAATCCTGCGAAACTTCTATAAAGAACTATATGCCACCAAGCTAGAGAATCTGGAAGAAATGGAACAATTCCTAGAAACCTATGCACTTCCAAAACTGAACCAAGAAGAACTACAAAATCTAAATGCACCAATCACAGACAAAGAAATTGAAACCGTTATTAAGAATCTTCCCAACAACAAAAGTCCTGGACCAGATGGCTTCACAAATGAATTCTACAAAACTTTCAGGAAACAGTTAATACCCATACTTCTTAAGCTATTCCATAAGATTGAAGAAACAGGAATACTCCCTTCCACCTTATATGAAGCCAACATCACTCTGATACCAAAAGCTGATAGGGACACAACAAAAAAGGAAAACTACAGACCAATATCTCTGATGAACATAGATGCCAAAATATTAAACAAGATCTTGGGCAACCGGATACAGCAACACATCCAAAAGATTGTTCATCATGACCAAGTGGGATTCATCCGAGGATTGCAAGGCTGGTTCAACATCCATAAGTCAATCAATGTCATTCACCACATCAATAAAAGCAAAGCCAAAAAACACATGATTATCTCAATAGATGCAGAGAAAGCCTTTGACAAAATCCAACACCCATTCATGCTCAAAACTCTACAAAAAATGGGAATAGATGGAAAACTCCTCAAGATAGTGGAGTCTATATATAGCAAACCTACAGCCAACATCATACTCAATGGACAGAAGCTGAAAGCATTCCCCCTCATATCGGGGACTAGACAGGGCGGTCCACTGTCACCATTACTCTTCAACATAGTATTGGAAGTTCTTGCCATAGCAATCAGGCAAGAGAAAGAAATCAAAGGAATACAGATTGGAAGGGAAGAAGTCAAGCTCTCACTATTTGTAGATGATATGATAGTATACATAGAAAGACCTAAAGAATGCAGCAGAAAATTACTAGAAGTTATTAGGCAATATAGGAAGGTATCAGGCTACAAAATCAATGTACAAAAATCAGTGGCATTTCTTTATGCAAACACTAAATCTGAAGAAGACATCCAGAAATCACTCCCATTTACTGATTCAGCAAAATCAATCAAATACCTAGTAATAAAGTTGACCAAAGAAATGAAAGACTTGTATGCTGAAAACTATGAGTCGCTACTCAAGGAAATAGAAACTGATACCAAGAAATGGAAAGATATCCCATGCTCATGGATTGGAATAATAAATATCATCAAAATGAATATTCTCCCCAGAGCCATATACAAATTTAATGCAATACCCAAAAAAGTTCCACCAAGCTTATTTAATAGAATAGAACAAACACTGCAATCATTTATCTGGAACATGAAAACACCTAGAATTGCCAAGACCATCATGAGGAAAAGAAACAGAAATGGAGGCATCACACTCCCAGACCTTAAACTATATTATAAAGCCATAATAAACAAAACAGCATGGTACTGGAACAAAAATAGCCACACAGACCAGTGGAACAGAATTGAAAGCCCAGAAGTAAATCCCAACACCTATGGGCATCTAATCTTTGATAAGGGGGCCCAAAGGATTAAATGGAAAAAGGAGGCTCTCTTCAATAAATGGTGCTGGGAAAACTGGGTTGAAACATGCAGAAGAATGAAATTGAACCACTTTATCTCACCAGAAACAAAAATCAACTCCAAATGGATCAAAGACCTAGATGTCAGACCAGAAACAATCAAATACTTAGAGGAAAACATTGGTAAAACACTTTCCCACCTAAACCTCAAGGACATCTTTGATGAATCAAACCCAATTGCATGGAAGACTAAAGCAGAAACAAACCAATGGGACTACGTCAAATTGAAAAGCTTCTGCACATCCAAAAGAAACTATTAAACAAACAAAGAGACCCCTCACAGAATGGGAGAAGATCTTCACATGCCAGACATCATGCAAGAAACTAATCACCAAAATATATAAAGAGCTCTGGAAAAATTAGCACCAAAAAAGCAAATGACCCCATCCAAAAATGGGCAGAGGATATGAACAAAACATTCACCTCAGAGGAGATCCAAAAGACTAACAAACATATAAAAAACTGCTCTAGGTCACTGATTGTCAGAGAAATGCAAATTAAGACAACACTAAGATACCACCTCACTCCTGTTAGAATGGCATACATCAAAAAGGACAGCAGCAACAAATGCTGGAGAGGTTGTGGGGACAGAGGAACTCTTTTACATTGCTGGTGGGAATGTAAATTGCTACAGCCTCTGTGGAGAGCAGTCTGGAAAAGTCTCAGAAGGCTAGACATGGACCTTCCATATGATCCAGTAATTCCTCTCCTGGGGTTATACCCCTAGGACTCCATAACACCCAACCAAAAAGAGGTGTGTACTCCTATGTTCATAACAGCACAATTCATAATAGCTAAAACCTGGAAGCAACCCAGGTGCCCAACAACAGATGAGTGGCTGAGAAAGCTGTGGTATATATACACAACGGAATATTATGCAGCTATCAAGAACAATGAACCCACCTTCTCTGACCCATCTTGGACAGAGCTAGAAGGAATTATGTTAAGTGAACTAAGTTAGAAAGATAAAGATGATTATGGGATGATCCCACTCATCAACAGAAGTTGAGTAAGAAGATCTGAAAGGGAAACTAAAAGCAGGACCTGATCAAATTGTAAGTAGGGCACCAAAGTAAAAACCCAGTGGTGAGGGGTAGACATGTAGCTTCCTGGGCCAATGGGTGGTGGGAGTGGGCTGGAGGGATGGGTCACAGTCCTTTGGTGGTGGGAATGGTGTTTATGTACACTCCTAGCAAAATGTAGACATATAAATCAGCAGTTAATTAATATGAGAGGGGGAAAATCAATTGTATGTCTCAAAGTTTCTCAAAACACAAACTGAATCCTTTTAATATTTTGGCTGTGTATTTGATACGCAGACTCTCTCAAAAGCCTAGACCAAGTAGATTAGAAGCATCCAATAGCACAGCTATGTACAAGATACTGGATACTGTACAGCAAACCATAACAAAAGGACTTTTCAAAGTTAACCCAATTAACAAATAATGTGATGATACATTAACTATTGATTGTCTTTTTGAACACTAAGACAGCAGGAACCTTACATCTCCACTATAGTGCCTCTACTTCCCCCAGTCCTGGAACCCTTGGATAGGGCCCACTTTCCCGTATGCATCTCCCAATCCAAACCAAATAATATTGCATCCGCCGATCACAACCTAACCAATGCAACGATTGCCACCTCAACATGCTTCACTTCAGACTGTGTCCAGAGACTTCACGTGTGGAATGACAACCCTTCAGCTTCATTACTCGGGTGAGACCATTCTTTTTATAGTGCACTCTAATTTCATCTCAGGTGGTTCACTTTCTAACAAAGTCCCATAACCTAGATATACACCAGTTTCTGTGAGAGAGAGCTTATGTGCACACGTATACATAAACTACTGCAAAATATATACCTGAAAGCAGAAGTACACTAGAGTTTGCAGTGAGTACCTCCCTAACACTTCCTCTCCACTATTCCAAGCTTGGGATCCATGATTGCTCAACAAATTGTTTGGCTTCGTATGTTAACTCTCTTTTCAATCACCAGGTTCCAGATGCCACCAGGATGCTGGCCAGGCTTCCCTGGATTGAAGACCCCACCAATATGTCCTGGAGCTCAGCTTCCCCAGAGACACACCTTACTAGGGAAAGAGAGAGGCTGACTGGGAGTATGGACCGACCAGTCAACGCCCATGTTCAGTGGGGAAGCAATTACAGAAGTCAGACCTTCTACCTTCTGCAACCCTCAACGACCCTGGGTCCATGCTCCCATAGGTATAGAGAATGGGAAAACTATCATGGGAGGGGGTGGGTTATGGAGATTGGGTGGTGGGAATTGTGTGGAGTTGTACCCCTCCTACCTTATGTTTTTGTTCATTAATCCTTTCTTAAATAAAAGATTAAAAAAAAGAAAAAATTTTTTCCCTTTCTTTTTACTCTATTTTTTACCCCAAATTAAGTTATAGTCACCTCCTTGGTGTCACTGCTGGGACCCCTTATTCACTAGCCTACTAAAAGCAGAAAATCCTACCATTTCCAGTCAATGTGGTCAGAGCTCAAGCCACTAGAAGCTTCTCAGTTTGCCATCTTCTGGAAAAAAAAAAACAACCCTTCGTTTTATTAATCCTCCTGATGATTTTATTTTCTATTTGTTAATTTCTGCTCTGATTTTAGCTATTTCCTCTCTTCTGATGACCTTTGCATCTCTTTTTTGCTTGATTTCTAGATAGTTCACTGGGTTGTTTATGGTTTATTAGCAATTTAATGTCTTTATTAATGTGGACCTGTATTGCTATAAAATTTTCTCTCAAGACTCTTTTTGTTATATCCAATAGAGGCTAGTAATTTATTCTTTATCTTCATTAATATCCAGAAATTTCTTAATTTTAAAAATTTCTTCACTAACCCATGTGTTAGTCAAAAGCATGTTTATTCTCCAGATATTGCAGAATCTTTTTTATTTTGTGGTTGATCACTAACATTATAACACCATGTTCTAAGAAGTTGCATTTATGATTTTAATAATGATATATTTGTTTAGGCTATATTTGTGTTCCAGCATAAGGTTAAAATTGTGAATAATCTGTGTGTACTTGACAAGACTGTGTATTCATTTATTTTGATATGGAATGTTCTATACATATACGTTAGGTCAATTTCATCTATGGTGCCATTTAAAACTACTATTTCCCTCTTGAGTTTTTGTCTGGATCAGTTTCTTGCTGCGAGTGGTGTGATAATATCCCCTACTGTCATTTTGTTTCTGTCAATATGTACCTTAAATTTAGTGACTACTTGTTTTTTCATACTTGGGTGCACTTAAAATTGGAGCATATATATTAATATTTATGTTTCCTTATTGGTTTGATGATTTGACTATTTTGTATTATCCATCTCTATCTCTACTTACTTATTTTACTTCAAAGTGAATTTTATTTGACAGAAGAACTGCAGAACCTGCTCCTTTCTTCTGCATTCTTGGCATGGAACATCTTTCTCCATCTTCTTACATTAAATTTCTGTTTATCTTTTCATTTTTTTTCTTCTGGCAACATATAATAGATGAATCATGTACATTGATTCATTTAGCTGCTTTTCAGACCATTCATATTTAGGGTGATTATTGATATATGTGGTTTACATATATCCATTCTTTTTTTTTATTTCAATATACTGTTCCATGGGCTATATAGTCCAGAATGTTATTTATTTATTTATAAAAAGTTAACATTGACAAAACCATAAAACAAGAGGGGTACAAATCCACACAATTCCCATCACCAGATCTTCATATCCCATCCTCTCCCCTGATAGCTTTCCTATTCTTTAACACTCTGGAAGTATGGACCCAAGGTCATTGTGGGATGCAGAAGGTGGACAGTCTGGCTACTATAATTGCTTCCTCATTGAACATGGGCATTGACAGGTTGATCCATACTCCCAGCCTGCCTCTCTTTCCCTAATATAGTGGGGCTCTGGGGAAGCAGAGCTCCAGGATGCATCGGTAGGGTTGTCTGTCCAGGGAAGTCTGGTCAGCATCATGGTAGAACCTGGTGACTGAAAAACGAGTCAACATAAAAAGCCATAAAAAATTGTTGAACAATCATGAACCTAAAGGCTGGAATAGTGCATATGATGAAGAGTTGGGGGTGGGGTCCTCCATTTTGTAGATAGATAGTAGGAATATTTTAGTTATATTCCAACGGGCCTGTGGCTATACTAGTTTTTTTTTTCCCTGAGCCTGAAATATAATATGCAGGTGGATCCAAGTTATTCTCTGGGGAGATGTTGTCACAGCTGGAAAAATAAAAGAAAGCTGGGTCAGGGAAGAGAGTAGCTCCCTAACATGGGGAAGGGGTATAAATATTGTTGACTGTAAACCCCATTGATTTGATTTGGTCTGAGGCCCATATTCAGCTTAGGAACTTATCTGATCTCTGCATCCTTGTAGATATGAGCTCACATTTTATGGTCATGAGTAGGAACACTCCAAGTTGCCCCAATATCAACCTATCTTCCTCAGGTGTAGCATAGAGTTTGTTGTCCAGCCTCCCTTCGGACATCTAATCTTTGATAAGGGGGCCCAAACTATTAAATGGAGAAAGGAAGTTCTCTTCATTAAATGGTTCTGAAAAAACTGGGTTGAAACTTGGAGAAGAATGAAACTGAACCACTTTATCTCACTAGAAACAAAAATCAACTCCAAATGGACCAAAGACCTGGATATTAGACCAGAAACTATCAAATTATTTGAGAAAACATTGGTGGAACACTTTTCCACCTAAACCTCAAGGACAGCTTTGATGATATAAACCCAATTGTAAGGAAGTCTGGTTTTTGTTTTAAGGTTGTTGAATATTTTCTGATTTGCTCCTATCTATGATTTTGTGTGGATAGGTATCTGCGGTGATCTCCTTACTGATTTTGTTCATACATTCTGTTTCTCTCTGCTCCTGGTTTTGTACTGTGGTTACCATAAGTGTAATAACTAGCATATTGTATATTAAAAAAATTAAACTTTTTGACTAACTAGTATTAAACTGTTTTGCCCATTAATTCCACCCCCTTTTCTATTTTGTTGTTCTTTCTTATTTCTCTTGTGTTCTTAGTTCTATTCTACTACTGTTCAATTATAATATGTAATTATTTGTTTTCTTTTCTTACTGGATTCCTTTCAGAAATGCCTGAATGATTATGCCAAATTCCTCTAGATTTTGAATATTTGAAAAGACTTTTAGCTATCCTTTGTATTTGGAGGATAAATTTGCAGAAAAGAATATAGCTGGAAGTTCTTATCTTCTAGTATTTTAAATATGTCATTCCACTCTCTTCTTGCCTGTAGTGCTTTGAAGATAAATCTAATGAAAGCCTGATAACTTTATATTTGTATGTCACTTCTTTCCTTTTCATAACAGCCTGAAATATTCTTTCTTTGTCCTTGAATCTAATAGTTTTACTATAATATGTCTTAGTGTCGGTTTTTGCATTTAGGTATCTGATTGTATGCTCTATTTCCTGGAAGTTTATGCTTTGAGGATTGCCTAAGTGAGTAAAATTCTCAGCTATAATTTGTTTGAATATAGCATCTGTTCCCTTCAACCTGTCCTCTTTCTCATGAATTTCTATCATTCTTACATTTCAATTTTTAATGAAGTCTGCTATTTCACAGACGGTTGCTTTATTCTTTCTAAACCTATTTTCTCCATCATCTCTAAATTTAAACAGCGAACTAACCTTGTCTTCTAGTTTCAATATGCATTCCTTTGTCTGAGTGAGTTTACTTCTGATGTCAGTTACTTGAACTTGTACTGCACTCAAAATGTATTTAACACCCTAAAATTCTATTTGATGGTTTTATTTTATGTTCCTAACTTCTTGGTGAATTCTGATTGAAATTGTTATCTTATGTTTTCTAATTTCTTGGAGAATTTTGTGTACATTCTTTGATTTTTCTAGCTCTTAGAAATATTCTCTACAGAGATTTCCAGAAGCAGGGCTATGGAGCAGCAGCAGCTGTGTTTCTCTCCTCTCCTCTCCAAGGCCAACTATTAATACCAAAGCAGATCACCTGGGACTGCAGCAAGGAAGGTCTAGAACTAATTCAGGAACCAAATCACACATGCGAACACATGAGGCTTTCATGGACAGAGAGGATCCTAAGAAGAGACTGAGCAGCTGGTGACAGTCCTGCAGTGTACCAGTTGAGGCACCAACTCCAGTCTGTTTTACCAACAAGAAGACAGCTGAAGCGAGGAGAGGACTCCCCTAAGACTCACCAAATACAACAATGAGTCTCCATTGCTACTGCCCTCAGAGTCTGGAGCAGCAGTGGGGGAGACTCTGTGCTGACATCTGGGAACAGAGAACTGACCAAGAAATTCAAGAGAAGAGCTACACCTTGGTGGCCTAGCAATGGTGTTGTATAGTGAGAGCCTTTCCACATTGCTCTCCTGATTAGAACATGGTGAACAATTGCCTCAGAACCTACAGACTATAAACAAGACTTCTTTATAAACTCACAGGGTCCAGCAGTGCTGCCTGGCTTGGCAGAGAAGTTGGATGAAGCCTGGAGCATTGGCTCCTTGGGGTGTGAGAGTCTTGTTGCATTACCACTGTGCTATCTCTCCCCCATACTGATGTATCTCTTGATTAAGAGTGAGTGGTTAAGCTAAGAAGCCTACTTACAGTTTAAGAGCCCTCAGGCTCCCATAAACTACAGGGGGGGGGAAAGGAACAAAAGAGCCACTGTGCTCCAACTCAGGGATTAAAATAATATTGAAGCAACTGTTAATTTCCACAACTGTGAACTCTTTAAGTACCTTACTTAGACACAAGTTAATTAAGGAAAGACTGATCATTAATTTGAAAAGTACTGAGAGAGGGATCTCATAAAATGCTATATAAAACAGTTAAGCCAACAAGAAGAAATATTGGAGTAATGAGCCAGGACTAGAGTCCAGCTAAAAGTCCCCCAAAGGTTGAAGCATAAAATAATGATATCAACATCCAAACACTACTTAAGAAAATAGTCACATGAGTGAGTAAAGAGTTTGAAAGAATTGTCATCAGAAAATGCAAAAACAACAAATGAGATCCTGGGAGAAAACAATAATCATCTCAAGGTTATTAGAGAGCTGTAAGCTGAAATGGCTGAGCTAAGAACATAACTAGATGAACATACTAAAACAGAATCAGAACAGGGTAACAAAATAGATGAACTCCAGAAAACAGTAGAGGGAAAGAGAATAGAATAAATGAGGCTGAAGACAGAATTAGCAAGATTGAGTATGAATTAGAGACAACTAAAAAAGAAGTAAGAGATTTAAAAAAGATATTAAGAGATATTGAAAACAACAACAGAGATCTATGGGATGACTTGAAAATAAATAATATATGCATTATTGGCTTACCACAGGTAGAGATAGAGGGGGAGAAAAGGATTCTTCAGGATCAAATAGGTGAGAATTTCTCTAGTCTAGACAACATGAAACATATAAAGGTTCAAGAAGCCCAGAGGGCCCCAAACCAAATTAATACAGACTTAAAGATACCAGGACACATACTATTTAGAATGGAAAGTAATAAGGATAAAGAAAGGATCCTGAAGGCTGCAAGAGAAAAACAAAGAGTCACCTACAAAGGAAAACCCATAAGATTAGCATCAGACTTCTCCACACAAACACTACAAGCCAGAAGAGAATGGCAAGATATCCATGAGTGCTCAATGAGCAAGGCTTTCAAGTAAGACTACTGTATCCTGGTAGACTGTCATTCAGACTAGATGGAGCCATAAAAACCTTCTCAGAGAAGCAACAGTGGAAAGAATCAACTATCACCAAGCCTGCACTGAAATAAGCTTTGAAGGTCCCCTATAAACACTCAGACCACCATAAATATGCTATATATAAGAACACTCTAAAAATCTACAATAATGGTGTTAAAATATCTTTAATATATGATATCAATGTATGTCAATAGCCTGAATTCACTTATTCAGAAGATGCATCAGAAAACATAACACAAGAATATGCTGTCTACAGGAAATCCACCTAACTCAACAAGACAAACACAGATTCAAAGTGAAAGGATGGAAAAATATTATACAAGCCAAGGGAAGGAACAGCTATTCTCATATCTGACACGATATATTTTAAAATAAATAAAAATTAAAAAGATAGGGATGGACATTACTTAATGCTCAGAGGATCAGTTAACCAAGAGGACGTAACAATTATTAACATCTATGCACCCAATGAGAAGCTATCTAAATACATCAAACATCTACTGAAAGAGCTACAGCAATATTTTAAGAGCAACACAGTTATAGTAGAGGACTTCAATACCCTACTCTCATAACCTGATAGATCATCCAGGCATAAAATCAATAAAGGAATGATGGACCTAAATGATAAGATAAATAAACTAGAACTATTGGACATTTTCAGAGTCATTCACCCCAAGAAACAGGAATACACATTCTACTCAAGTCCACATGGGTCATTCTCAAGGATGGACCATATGTTGGGACAAAGACAGCATCAGAAAATCCAAGAGCATTGAAAGCATCCCAAGAAATGTCTCAGACCACAGTGGACTGAAACTAACACTTAACAAAAGATTAATAATAGTCCCAAAATGTGGAAGCTCAGTATTACAATACTTAACAACTATTGTGTCAAGCAGGAAAAAAATGAAGAAATCAGAATGTCTTGCGACTTCAATGAAAATAAAGTCACAAATTATCAAAATATTTAGGACACTACTAAGGTAGTACTGAGAAGGAAGTTCATAGCCATATAAGCACACATTAGGAAACAAGAAAAAGCACAAATAAACAGCCTGATTGCACATCTTAAAAACTCAGAAGAAGAACAAAGGAACAATTGACAAAGCTTTAGCCAGACTCACAAAACAAAAAAAGGGAGAAAACCCATATAAATCAGATCATAAATGAAAGAGGAGATATCACAACAGACAACACAGACATTCAATATATCATGTGAGGCTTCTATGAACAATTATATGCCACCAAGCTAGAGAACCTGGAAGAAATGGATGATTTCCTAGATACCTACTAACTTTCAAAATTAATAAAAAGGAACTAGATAATATGATCAGGCGCATCCCAGCCAACGAAATTGAAACAGTTATCAAAAACCTTCCCAAGAATAAAAGTCCTGGACCAGATGGTTTACAAATGAATTCTACAAAACCTTCAAAGAAGAACTAATATCTCTACTTTTAAAAGTCTTCCAGAGGGGAGTCGGGCTGTAGCTCAGCGGGTTAAGCGCAGGTGGTGCAAAGCACAAGTACTGGCATAAGGATCCCAGTTCGAACCTGGCTCCCCACCTGCAGGCGAGTCACTTCACAGGTGGTGAATCAGGTCTGCAGGTGTCTATCTTTCTCTCCCCCTCTCTGTCTTCCCCTCCTCTCTCCGTTTCTCTCTGTCCTATCCAACAACGATGACAATAATTACTACAACAATAAAACAACAAGGGCAACAAAAGGGAATAAATAAATAAAATAAAATATTTAAAAAAGTCTTCCAGAATATTGAAGACATAGGAATATTCCCTTCCAGCTTCTATGAAGCCAATGTAACTTTGATACCAAAAGAATACAGGGACATAACCAAAAAAAGAAAACTACACACCAATATCTCTGATGAACATAGATGCTAAAATATTAAACAAAATTATAGTCAACCAGATACAGCAATATATTAAAAAGATTGTTCATTATTACCAAGTAGAGTTTTTCCCAGGGATGCAAGGTTAGTTTAATATATGTAAATCAATCCACGTGATCCACCGCATCAATAACAGCAAGACCAAAAACCACATGGTCATATCAATAGGTGCAGAGAAAGCCTTTGACAAATCCAACATCCCTTTATGATCAAAACACTACAAAAATGGGAATAGATGGAAAATTCCTGAGGATATAGTGGAGTCTATATACAGCAAACCTACAGCCAACATCATACTCAATGGTGAAAAACTGGAAGTATTTCCCCTCAGATCAGGTACTAGACAAGGCTGTCCACTATCAAAATTACTATTCAACATAGTGTTGGAAGTTCTTTCCATAGCAATCAGGCAGGAGTAAGAAATTAAACGGATACAGATTGGAAGATAAGAAGTTGAACTCTCCCTATTTGCGATGACATGATAGTATCCATAGAAAAAGATAAGGAATCCAGCAAGAAGCTTTTGGAAATCATCAGACAATACAGCAAGATGTCAGGCTACAAAATTAACATTCAAAAGTAGTTGCATGTCCCAAGAGGTGGCTCAGTGGCTAAGGAACTAGACTCTCAAGTATGAGGTCCTGAGTTCGATCCCTGGAAGCACATGTACCAGAGTGATGGCTGGTTCTTTCTCTCCTCTATTCTTTCTCATGAATTAATAATTTTTTTCTTTTTTATTAAAGAAAGGATTAATTAACAAAACCATAGGGTAGGAGGGGTACAATTCCACACAATTCCCACCACCCAATCTCCATATCCCACCCCCTCCCCTGATAGCTTTCCCATTCTCTATCCCTCTGGGAGCATCGACCCAGGGTCATTGTGGGTTGCAGAAGGTAGAAGGTCTAGCTTCTGTAATTGCTTCCCCACTGAACATGGGCGTTGACTGGTCAGTCCATACTCCCAGTCTGCCTCTCTCTTTCCCTAGTAGGGTGGGTCTCTGGGGAAGCGGAGCTCCAGGACACACTGGTGGCGTCTTCAGTCTAGGGAAGCCTGGTCGGCATCCTGATGACATCTGGAACCTGGTGACTGAAAAGAGAGTTAACATACAAAGCTAAACAAATTGTTGAGCAATTATGGACCCAAAGCTTGGAATAGTGGAGAGGAAGTGTTAGGGAGGTACTCACTGCAAACTCTAGTGTACTTCTGCTTTCAGGTATATATTTTGCAGTAGTTTACGGATACATGTGAACATATGCTCTCTCTCTCAGAAACTGGTGTATATCTAGGTTTTGGGACTTTGTTAGAAAGTGAACCAACTGAGATGAGATTAGAGTATTCTATGAAAGGAAAGGTCTCACCCGAGTAATGAAGCTGAAGGGTTGTCATTCCACACGTGAAGTCTCTGGACACAGTCTGAAGTGAAGCATGTTGAGGTGGCAATCGTTGTGTTGGTTAGGTTGTGATCGGCAGATGCAACATTATTTTATATGGATTGGGAGAGGCATACAGGAAAGTGGGCCCTATCTAATCGTTCCAGGACTGGGGGAAGTAGAGGCTCTATAGTGGAGATGTGAGGTTCCTGCTGTCTTAGGGTTCAAAAAGACAATCGATAGTTAATGTTATCATTACATTATTTGGTAATTGGGTTAACTTTGAAAAGTCCTTTTGTTAGGGTTTACTGTACAGTACCCAGTATCTTGTATATAGCTGTGCTATTGGATGCTTCTAATCTACTTGGTCTAGGCTTTTGAGAGAGTCTGAATATCAATTACACAGCCTACATATTGAAAAGATTCAGTTTGTGTTTTGAAAAACTTTGAGACATACAATTAATTTCCCCCTCTCGTATTAATTAACTAGTGATTTATATGACTACATTTTACTAGGAGTGTACATAAACACAATTCCACCACCAAAAGACTGTGACCCATCCCTCCCACCCACTCCCACCCCCCACTGGCCCAGGAAGCTACATGTCTACCCCTCACCACAGGGTTTTTATTTTGGTGCCCTACTTACAATTTAGTCAGGTCCTGCTTTTAGTTTCCCTTTCAGATCATCTTACTCAACTTCTGTTGATGAGTGGGATCATCCCTTACTCATATTTATTTTTCTGACTTAGCTCACTTAACATAATTCCTTCTAGCTCTGTCCAAGTTGGGTCAGAGAAGGTGGGTGCATTGTTCTTGATAGCTGCATAGTATTCCATTGTGTATATATACCACCGATTTCTCAGCCGCTTATCTGTTGTTGGGCACCTGGGTTGCTTCCAGGTTTTAGCTATTATGAATTGTGCTGCTATGAATATAGGAGTACACACCTCTTTTTGGTTGGGTGTTATGGAGTCCTTGGGGTATAACCCCAGGAGAGGAATTACTGGATCATATGGAAGGTCCATGTGAGAGTTTTCCAGACTGCTCTACACAGAGGTTGTACCAATTTACATTCCCACCAGCAATGTAAAAGGGTTCCTCTGTCCCCACAGCCTCTCCAGCATTTGTTGTTGCTGTTCTTTTTGATGTATGCCATTCTCATAGGAGTGAGGTGGTATCCAAATGTTGTCTTTATTTGCATTTATCTGACAATCAGTGACCTAGAGCAGTTTTTCATATTTTTGTTAGCCTTTTGGATCTCCTCTGAGGTGAATGTTTTGTTCATATCCTCTGCCCATTTTTGGATGGGGTCATTTGCTTTTTTGGTGCTAAGTTTGCTGAGCTCTTTATATATTTTGGTGATTAGTTTCTTGTCTGATGTATGGCATGTGAAAATCTTCTCCCATTCTATGAGGGGTCTCTTCGTTTGTTTAATAGTTTCTTTGGATGTGCAGAAGCTTTTCAATTTGATGTAGTCCCATTGGTTTGTTTCTGCTTTAGTCTTCCTTGCAATTGGGTTTGAATAAATAAATAATTTTTTAAAAAGTCAGTTGCATTCCTCTATGCCAACACTAAGTTAGAAGAAGTTGAAATCCAGAAATCGATTGTTTTTACTATAGCACAAAAACAACTAAATATTTACGAATAATCCTAACCAAAGAAGTGAAAGACTCATATATTGAAAATTATGAGTCACTACTCAAAGAGGTAGAAAAAGACACAAGGAAGTGGAAAGTTATTCCATGTTCATGGATTAGAATAATTAACATAATCAAAATGAGTATACTACCCAGAGCCATCTACAAATTTAATGCTGTCCCTAGCAAGATCCTAAACACATTTGTAGGAGAATAGAGCAAATGCTACAAATGTTTATCTGGAACTAGAAAAGACCTAGAATTGCCAAAACAATCTTGAGAAAAAAGAACAGAACTGGAGGCATCACACTCAAAGATCTCAAATTCAATTGTAGGGTTATTGTAATTTAAAATGCCTGTGACTGGAACATGAATAGACTAACTGACCAGTGGAATAGAAGTAAGGCCTCACACCTATGGACATCTAATCTTTGACAGAGGTGCCTGGATTATTAAATGGGGAAAGCTGAGTCTCTTCAACAAATGGTATTGGAAAAAATGGGTTGAAATATGCAGAAGAATGAAATTGACCACTATATTTCACCAAATACATAATTAATAATAATTAAATTCCAAGTGGATCAAGGACTTGGATGTTAGACCAAGAAATATCAGATCCTTACAGGAAAATATTGGCAGAACTCATTTCCACATAAATTCTAGTTATCTTAAATGACCTGAATCCAATTACAAAGATAACTAAGGCAAGTATACACCTATGGGATTACATCAAATTAAAATACTTCTGCAAAGCAAAAGAAATCACTACCCAAACAAAGAGACCCCTCAAAGAGTGGGATCTCTTTACATGTCATACATTAGTCAATAGTTTAATAACCAAAATAAATTAAGAGCTTCCAATCTCAACAACAAGAAAACAAATCAACCCATCCAAAAATGGGGAGAAGACATGGAGAGAATATTCACCACAGAAGAGATCCAACAGGCCGAGAAACACATAAAAAATGTTCCAAGTCTTTGTCAGCGAAATGCAAATAAGACAACAATGAGATACCACTTCACTCCTGTGGGAATGTCATACATCAGAAAAAGTAACAGCAACACATGATGGAGAGGTTGTAGGAGTCAAAGGAACCCTCCTGCACTGCTGGTGGGAATGTAATTTGTTCCAACCTCTATGCAGAGTAGCCTGGAGAACTCTCAAAATGTTAGAAATGGACCTACACTATGATCCTGCAATTTCTCTCCTGGGGATACTCCTAAGATACCCTACACACCCATCCAAAAATATTTGTATAGACCTATGTTCTTAGTAGCACAATTTGTAATAACCTAAATCTGGAAACAAGCCAGGCATCCAACAACACATGAGTGGCTGAGCAAGTTGTACATATACACAATGTAATACTTACTACTGAGCTATTAAAAACTGTGACTTCTTCATTTTCAGCCCCTCTTGAAGAAATCATGTTAGTTGAAGTAAGTCAGAAACAGAAGGATGAATACAGAATGATCTCAGTCACATGCAGAGGTTAAAAAACAGCATCAGAAGAGAAAACACAAGCAGAATTTGGCACTAAAGTTGATGTATTGCACCAAAGTGAAATACTCTGGAGTGGGTGGGAGGGGGAGAATTCAGGCCCTGAGACAGGATGGCAGAGGACCTAGTGGTGGTTGTGTTATTATTTGGAAAACTGAGAAATATTATGCATGTACAAACTATTGTATTTAATGTCGAATGTAAAACATTAATCACCCAATAAAGAAAAAAATAATAAATATTCTCTCCATTCTTGAGTATGCTTTTCAATACTTTACTCTGACTCTTGGTGAGAATTAATACTGAGTGATACATACATACATATATATATATATATATATATATATATATATATATATATATATTATGTCTCTGATGTCCCTCTATATTTTAATTTTCGTGGGTTCCTTCTGTTTCATTTCTGTCTTTTTGAATTGTCATGTTCTGAAGTTTGTTTTTGCTGTTACTCTGCTGTTTGTTTATGTATGGTACCATTTTTTTTTTGCTGAGGCAACAAGTGCTGCTCTTATTATAATTACTAGATTTTACTTTGTCTACATATTAGTTGGTGGGGGTTGGTGTTATGTTTATTGTTATTCCTTGAACTCTTTTATACTATTTATAGTGTGTATATACGGCTTATCTTTAGAATATTAGTCAAATTTTAAGCCAAAACGCTTTTCTATAAGGCTACTAGGTGGTAGTTACATTTGAAGAAGCAGGATCAGTTTACCATTTAGCATTCATTTGCCACCAACTAAATTTTATTTGCCAGCTGCCTCAAATTAACCTTCTGTACATCTGCCTTAATTTGAGAGGCAGAATGGACTGGTCAGTCAAATCCCCTACTACTGTGGTGTGACCCCACCATCAATTTAATAGATTCTCACCCTAGAAGACAAAGGTTAAAAGCTCAGAGGCTATCCCCTCTCACCTTGTGTAACCCTGACCTGATCTTTGCATGCTTGGTTTTAATCTGCAACCCCTACAACCTGACCATGCACACCAGTACACACATGAGGCCTCAATGTCTGCATATATCCCAGCTGCAGTTTGGTAAGGTTTGTGGATTTAATGGTTGTCAACATTTGTTGTTCTGAAGAGATATTCTTTGTTTTTCACTGTTAGTCCATAGTGATGTCTCCTGGAAGTCAAGGCACATTTAGTCATGTGCCTGTGGGCCATGTGTACCTCTTCTTTAGGAAAATGTTTACTTCCTTGGCCTACTTTTCTACTGTATTGTTTTTACTTCTTTTGTAGATCTGTACTATTATGGATACAGATGTTAGATATCAGTCAGTTATCAGATGTGTGTTGTTAAAATTCGGAGGCCTCTAGCTGTTGCGGGCTAGCTTCATGGGCGGGTAACAGAGACGCAGAGACATACGGCTGGGCAGGGAAGCTGTATTTCTTTATTCAGGAACAATGATTCATAAACTAAACCAAACTAAGCACCAAACAGAACTCTGCTGTCTCTTTGCGGCGGCGCAAGCACTCTCTCTCACTCTGGAACTCTGTAACTCTTCAACTCTCCAACTGTCGAACTCTGGAACTCTGTCGGGGTTCCTTCGGGGTGGGGCCAAGCAGGCCCGTGAAACTAACTGGACTGATCCAATTCTCTTGGCGGGGGAGAACTACCCAATGTAAAGCATACAACAATTCCCCCTTTTCTTTTTAACTAAATGACTATAGTATCAAGGGTGTGGGGTGAACAGAAACATATATCATACAGGCATTTTTAAAAAAGAAACTGGCAGAAACATGGAGAAACATGTAAGCAAGTAACAAGAACCAGTGTGCTGCCAAGGGAAGGCCTGAGGGGGCCATTTTTTGCCTCTGTGGGCAAAACTTTATCAGCTTAAAAAACAACATTTCTTGCCTCTGGGGGGCGTACTTGTCTTGACGGGCATTTGTATGGGGGCGGGGAATGGCCTAGAGTCCCAAAGGCAGCTGGCTGCAATTTACTTACTATGAAACAAAACTTGTTATTAGCATATTTCTAATAGAGAAGGAATTTGAGACTTTTACATAGCAACAACGTCTTTTTAACCTTTTGTTACACCCATTCAAGATGGAGTCAGGAAAGGAAACCTCAGGCATGAGAATAATTAGCATAGCCATTGTGCAATCTACCATTTCTAATAGAGAAGGTAATGGAGAATTTTACATATCAACAAGTCTATTTAACCTTTTGTTTAGACCAACTTAGTTAAAATATATTGATTGTTAACTAATTTTTACCTTAGACTTTAAATGTAAGTTAATTTTATCTTTATGAGAATTATGTTGAAAACCTTTTTCATTTAACTTTGTCTAGTAAGAATTTAGCCTTAAAGTTACTGTTTACCAAACTTTAAACATACACATAAACATGGTCATTAATACACAAGGAGAGAAACCTTTGTTACGAAGACATGTCATTTTAAACACGAATCTGTACTGTCTTAGTTGTTGCGGGGGGGGGTTCACTATCCAGAGGTGGCTTCCCACGCAGCTTCACTTCTAGGAATTGCAGGTTGCGATCTCTGCACGAATCTCTGCGTACTCTAGCTTGTCTGCCTTTAGACCGGACCGGCAGCTGGAGATCTCGTGTGCCCAGTTTTGGCAGGGAGCCCTGGGGTCTGGGAGGTCTGGGATCATTCCAGAATTCATAGCAAGAGGGCAGGCGGGTCAGCTTTGTAGAAGGTGTGGGCCTAGGTGCCCAGGGGTGGCGGCCATGATAGGCCACCGCAGCCCTGCCCCATGGCCCTGCCATGTCTGCTGCCCTGTTTGCAGTGGCCGAGCAGCATGGAGGGATCACGCGTGCAGTGCCCTGTGCCACGCGGTGGAGAGCCGGCTCCTGTGGGCTGGCCTTCATGCTGGCATCGGGCTCCTGCATGTTGGCATTGGGCTCCTGTGTGTTGGCATCGGGCTCCAGCGTGTTGGCATTGGGCTCTTGCGTGCTGGCATCGGGCTCCTGCGTGCTGGCGTCAGCCTCCTGCAGGCTGCGGGGCTGCAGGTGCGGTGCGTGGGGTTGTCTGGGCGCAGCCGGCTGGCTGGCTGTTTAACCAGGTGGAAACAGCAGTTCCACACCTCGCCTCCCGCCCACTGGCTATTCCCACTGGCTGTTCTGAGTTCGCCCGAGCGAGTGAAAACCACAGAGTGGTCCAGAGATAAATGTTCCAGAAACAGCAAAACAGTCTCATGAAGAAAGAGCAGAGGCCTTTGGAGATCTCTTCACAAGCAGAAGAGAAGGCCATAGTGCATAGGTAGTCAAATTGTCTTTACTTATCTGAGAGATGCGCAGGTCAGGTCCACGTGGACGCCATTTGTTGTTAAAATTCGGTGGCTCTAGCTGGCCGGGCTGGCTTCACGGGTGGGTAACAGAGACGTGGAGACATATGGCTGGGCAGGGAAGCAGTATTTCTTTATTCAGGAACAACGATTCATAAACTAAACCAAACTAAGCACCAAACAGAACTCTGCTGTCTCTTTGCGGCGGCGCAAGCACTCTCTCTCACTCTGGAACTCTGTAACTCTTCAACTCTCCAACTGTCGAACTCTGGAACTCTCTCGGGGTTCCTTCGGGGCGGGGCAAAGCAGGCCCGTGAAACTAACTGGACTGATCCAATTCTCTTGGCGGGGAAGAACTACCCAATGTAAAGCATACAACAGATGTGTAATGTGAACATATATTCTCCCATTTACTGGATTGTCTAGTTATTCTTATACAGTTTTTCTTTCTATTTGTATATTCTCTGTAATTTTATACAGTCTCATTTATTTACTCTTATTTTCATTTACCATGTCCGTGGAGTTGAGTCTTCAAATATATCTTTGACTTGAAGAACCTGCAAAGTTTCTTTGATGTTTTCTTCCATAATTTTTAGATTTTTCTGGTCTAATATTAATAATTCAACCCATTTTGATTTGACTTTGGTGTATGGTGTTAGGTAGTGGAATAGTTTCATTTTCTACATGTTGTTATAGTATTCCCGGAACCATTTTTTGAAGAGAACTTTCTTAACCCATTGAATGGTTTTGCTCCCTTTTCATATATTAGGTGACTGTACATGAACACTTGATTCTGCTCCAGCCAGGTTTACCACCATTCACCAGAGGACTCAGTGTCTGGGGATGTCCAGCTGTAGTTGAGGTTTGTAGATTTGAAGGTCGTCAATATTTGTATGTGGGGGAAGATCTTTGCTGTTCACTGTTAAGTCCATAGTCATCTCTTCCAGAAAGTCAAATATTTTATATTAACATTTATATTCTTTATTTATATATTTATTTTTTATTTAAGAAAGGATTAATTAACAAAACCACAGGGTAGGAGGGGTACAATTCTACATAATTCCCACCACCCAATATCCATTTCCCACCCCCTCCCCTGATAGCTTTCCCATTTTCTATCCTTCTGGGAGCATCGACCCAGGGTCATTGTGGGTTGCAGAAGGTAGAATGTCTGGCTTCTGTAATTGCTTCCCTGCTGAACATGGGCATTGACTGGTCGCTCCATACTCCCAGTCTGCCTCTCTCTTTCCCTAGTAGGGTGGGTCTCTGGGGAAGCGGAGCTCCAGGACACATTGGTGGCGTCTTCAGTCTAGGGAAGCCTGGCCGGCATCCTGATGACATCTGGAACCAGGTGACTGAAAAGAGAGTTAACATACAAAGCTAAACAAATTGTTGAGCAATCATGGACCCAAAGCTTGGAATAGTGGAGAGGAAGTGTTAGGGGGGTACTCACTGCAAACTCTAGTGTACTTCTGCTTTCAGGTATATATTTCGCAGTAGTTTATGGATACGTATGAACATATGCTCTTTCTCACAGAAACTGGTGTATATCTAGGTTTTGGGACTTTGTTAGAAAGTGAACCACCTGAGATGAAATTAGAGTATACTATGAAAGGAAAGGTCTCACCTGAGTAATGAAGTTGAAGGGTTGTCATTCCACACGTGAAGTCTCTGGACACAGTCTGAAGTGAAGCATGTTGAGGTGGCAATCATTGTGTTGGTTAGGTTGTGATCAGCAGATGCAATATTATTTGATATGGATTGGGAGAGGCATGCGGGAAAGTGGGCCCTATCTAATGGTTCCAGGACTGGGGGAAGTAGAGGCTCTATAGTGGAGATGTGAGGTTCCTGCTGTCTTAGGGTTCAAAAGACAATCGAGAGTTAATGTTACCATCACATTATTTGGTAATTGGGTTAACTTTGAAAAGTCCTTTTGTTAGGGTTTGCTGTACAGTACCCAGTATCTTGTATATAGTTCTGCTATTGGTTGCTTCTGATCAACTTGGTCTAGGCTTTTGAGAGAGTCCGCATATCAAATACACAGCCTATATAGTAAAAAGATTCAGTTTGTGTTTTGAAAAACTTTGAGACATACAATTAATTTTCCCCCTCTCATATTAATAAACTAGTGATTTATATGACTACATTTTATTAGGAGTGTACATAAACACCATTCCCACCATCAAAAACTGTGACCCAACGCTCCCACCCACTCCCACCCCCCACTGGCGCAGGAAGCTGCATGTCTACCCCTCACCACAGGGTTTTTACTTTTGTGCCCTACTTACAATTTGGTCAGGTCCTGCTTTTAGTTTCCCTTTCAGATCTTCTTACTCAACTTCTGTTGATGAGTGGGATAATCCCATACTCATATTTATCTTTGTGACTTAGCTCACTTAACATAATTCCTTCTAGCTCTGTCCAAGAGGGTCAGAGAAGGTGGGTTCATTGTTCTTGATAGCTGCATAGTATATCATTGTGTATATATACCACAGCTTTCTCAGTCACTCATCTGTTGTTGGGCACCTGGGTTGCTTCCAGGTTTTAGCTATTATGAATTGTGTTGCTATGAACATAGGAGTACACACCTCTTTTTGGTTGGGTGTTATGGAGTCCTTGGCGTATAACCCCAGGAGAGGAATTATTGGGTCATATGGAAGGTCTGTGTCTTGCCTTCTGAGAGTTTTGCAGACTGCTCTCCACAGACGCTGTACCAATTTACATTCCCACCAGCAATGTAAAAGGGTTCCTCTGTCCCCACATCCTCTCCAGCATTTGTTGCTGCTGTCCTTTTTGATGTATGCCATTCTTACAGGAGTGAGGTGGTATCTTAGTGTTGTCTTAATTTGCATTTCTCTGACAATCAGTGACCTAGAGCAGTTTTTCATATGTTTGTTAGTCTTTTGGATCTCCACTGAGGTGAATTTTTTGTTCATATCCTCTGCCCATTTTTGGATGGGGTCATTTGCTTTTTTGGTGCTAATTTTTCCTGAGCTCTTTATATATTTTGGTGATTAGTTTCTTGTCTGATGTCTGGCATGTGAAGCTCTTCTCCCATTCTGTGAGGGGTCTCTTTGTTTGTTTAATGGTTTCTTTGTATGTGCAGAAGCTTTGCAATTTGATGTAGTCTTCCTTGCAATTGGGTTTGATTCATCAAAGATGTCCTTGAGGTGTAGGTGGGAAACTGTTTTACAAATGTTTTCCCCTAAGTTTTTGATTGTTTCTGGTCTGACATCTAGGTCTTTATTCCATTTGGAGTTGATTTTTTGTTTCTGGTGAGATAAAGTGGTTCAATTTCATTCTTCTGCATGTTACAAGCCAGTTTTCCTGGCACCATTTATTGAAGAGAGCCTTCTTTTTCCATTTAATCCTTTGGGCCCCCTTATCAAAGATTAGATGCCCATTGATGTTGGGATTTATTTCTGGGCTTTCAATTCTGTTCCACTGGTCTGTGTGCCTATTTTTGTTCCAGTACCATGGTGTTTTGATAATGATGGCTTTATAATATAGTTTAAGGTCTGCGAGTGTGATGCCTCCATTTCTGTTTCTTTTCCTTAAGATGGTTTTGGTAATTCTAGGTTTTTTCATGTTCCAGATAAATCATTGTAGTGTTTGTGCTATTCTCTTAAAGAAGCTTGTTGGAACTTTGATGGGTATTGCATTAAATTTGTATATAGCTCTGGGGAGAATATACATTTTGATGTTATTTATTCTTCCAATCCATGAGCATGGGATATATTTCCATTTCTTAGTATCAGTTTCTATTTCCTTAAGTAGTGACTCATAGTTTTCAGAATACAAGTCTTTCACTTCTTTGTTCAACTTTATTACTAGGTATTTGATTGATTTTGCTGAAACAGTAAATGGGAGTGATTTCTGGATATCTTCTTCAGATTTAGTGTTTGCATAAAGAAATGCCACTGATTTTTGTACATTGATTTTGTAGCCTGATACCTTGTTATATTGCCGAATATCTTCCAGTAGTTTTCTACTGGATTCTTTAGGTTTTTCTATGTATACTATCATATCATCTACAAATAGTGAGAGCTTGACTTCTTCCCTTCCAATCTGTATTCCTTTGATTCCTGTCTCTTGCCTGATTACTATGGCAAACACTTCCAATACTATGTTGAAGAGTAACGGTGACAGTGGACATCCCTGTCTAGTCCCCATCTGAGGGGGAATGATTTCAGCTTCTGTCCATTGAGTATGATGTTGGCTGTAGGTTTGCTATAAACAGACTCCAATATCTTGAGGAATTTCCCATCTATTCCCATTTTTTTGAAGAGTTTTGAGCATGAATGGGTGTTGGATTTTGTCAAAGGCTTTTTCTGCATCTATTGAAATAATCACGTGGTTTTTGGCTTTGCTTTTATTGATGTGGTGAATGACACTGATTGAATTACGGATGTTGAACCAGCTTTGCATTCCTGGGATGAATCCTACTTGGTCGTGATGAACAATCTTTTTGATATGTTGCTGTATCCGGTTGGCCAAGATCTTGTTTAATATTTTGGCATCTATGTTCATCAGAGACATTGGTCTGTAGTTTTTCTTTTTTGTTGTGTCCCTATCAGCTTTTGGTATCAGGGTGATGTTGGCTTCATAGAAGGTGGAAGGGAGTATTATTGTTTCTTCAGTCTTATGGAAAAGCTTAAGAAGTATGCGTAATAACTATTTCCTGAAAGTTTTGTCGAATTCGTTTGTGAAGCCATCTGGTCCATGACTTTTGTTGTTGGGAAGGTCCTTAATAACGGTTTCAATTTCTTTGTCTGTGATTGGTGCATTCAGATCTTCTAGTTCTTCTTGGTTCAGTTTTGGAAGGGCACATGCTTCTAGCAATTGTTCCATTTCTTCCAGATTCTCTAGCTTGGTGGGGTATAGTTCTTTATAGAAGTTTCACAGGATTCTCTGTATTTCTGTGGTGTCAGTTGTGATATCTCCTCCATCGTTTACAATTCTATTAATTTGAGTCTTCTCTCTTTTTTGTTTGGTGAGTCTGGCTAGGGGCTTGTCAATTTTGTTTAATCTTTAAGAACCAACATTTGGCTTCATTGATCTTTTGTATGGTTCTTTTATTTTCAATGTTGTTTATTTCTGCTCTAACTTTAGTGATTTCTGTCCTTCTGGATGCTTTAGGGTTCCTTTGTTCCTCATCCTCCCAGTCCTTGAGGTGGGCAGTAAGGTCGTACATTTGAGCTTCTTCTTGGTGTTTAATATGTGATTGTATGGCTATAAGTTTCCCTCTCAGTACTGCTTTAGCTGTTTCCCAAATATTTTGATAGGTTGTGTCTTCATTTTTATTTGTTTCCTGGAATATTTGAATTTCCTGCTTGAGTGACTCTCTGACCCAGTGTTTCTTGAGGAGTATGTTGTTTAGTTTCCAAATTCTGTGACTTTTAATAATTGTCTGTTTGTTGTTAAATGTTAGTTTTACTCCACTGTGGTCTGAGAGGATACTTGGGATGATTTCAATGCTCCTGAATTTATTGATGTTGTCTTTTTGGCCTAACATGTGATCTATCCTTGAGTTTGTGTTATGTGGATTTGAAAACAAGGTGTATTCCAGTTTTTTGGGGTGAAGGACTCTGAAAATGTCCAAGAGGTCTAGTCTGTCAATCTCTTCATTCAATCCTCTTGTATCTTTGTTGGTTCTCTGCTTTGTTGATCTGTCTAAATGTGAGAGTGGGGTATTGAAGTCTCCCACTATTATTGTATTACATTGATGTATTTTTGAAATTCTTTCAGTAAGTGCTTGACGTATTTAGATGGTCCCTCATTGGGTGCATATATGTTAATGATTGTTAAGTGTTATTGGCTGATTGATCCTCTAATCATTATGTAATGTCCTTGCCTATCTTTTATTACTTTATTTAATTTAAGACCTATTGTGTCTGAGATGAGAATAGCTGTTCCTACCCTTTTTTGTGGTCCGTTAGCCTTTATGATAGTTTTCAACATTTATATTCTTTACCAGGAAATTGGCCCCTTGCACGAGCTGCAAAATAAATTCTATTGTCCTGTGAGACATTCTAATTTTTGATTTGATACTTTGGTCATTGCTTTATTGGAGTTTGTCCATGGCACCAGACCTATTTGAATAGTCTGAAACCTGCTTTTCAAAAGTGACTTTTCTGACTATATCAGGCATTTTTTTCATTTATGATAACAACTTGCAACAAGACATGATGTCCTTCTCCCAAGGTTCCTGTCACTTCTACTTCACCAATTTGTTCTTCCTTGTTGGCCAGAATTACGTCCAGTGTGTATTTCTATTCTTATGTCCTTTCTTTCTGTGAGATGAAATTGTCAGCACTGTGAGTCAGGTAGCTCAATTGGGATGAACCCAAGGGACATATTTGTGGTAATTCACATGCCTGGAAGAAAGGCATTTGATGTGATGTTCAAATCAGCAAAGAAATTGGGTTTATTTTGGAGACTGTGTCAGGAGGAAAAGGACCGAAGCCACTGGGATAAATTGAGGTGATTGAATAGATCGGATCAAGGCTAAAGGCTGTGTTCATTTTCTTCAAGAATTGGTACACTGACTATAGGAAACACTATGTCTACATTAGAAAGACACTACAGTGTTGACAGGTTTGAGGGAAGATGGTGCACATTTGTTGAAGTCTGGAATCACACAGCCAGTATGTGATGTATTATTATATCAGTGGCTGTTGCTAGATGCTCAATTGGCAGTTTTCATGATATACTAGTAGAGTTGATGTACAGGGTCAGCTAGAGGCAAAGGGCAGGAGTGCTGTGGCACAGCATAACTTTCTCAATAAAGGATGGCAACTAGAATATTGAGGGTGGACTTTTGGTTCAGTTAGTCCCAGGTTAGTAAATTACATAAGCCCTTTGCAGGTTCATGATCTCTTTAGTAAGTTGTGAATTGTGATATCTGCTTCATAAGTGGATGGGGATTTAATATTAAGGTATGGGAGCTAATGACTAGAGAACTGGCATATATTTTGAACTTAAGAAATGAGAGGTATACTGGGCAAATAACTACCTATTCACACATGCCTAAATATGTAAGCATACTGTGTTTATCATTTTGTTATTTTCTTTTTTCCTTCTCATTTGGTTTGTGACCTGTAGTCACTGGCTGGAATGGCTGAAAACTGATCCATTGTATGAGTTAACTATACATTTATTTCTCTACTCTATAATGGAAAGAATGCAGTTAGGTCTACGTTTTTTTTTTTTTTTACCATCACCAATGATAATGATGAAAACATTCTTTCATGTATGTATAAGAGTCATGGGTCTTATTTTTAAGGGTGACTTTCTTTTTACATATTTTTTATTTTTAAAAAATTTTATTTATAAAATGGAAACACTGACAAAAACCATAGGATAATAGGGGGTTACTATGCCACACAATTTTCACCACCATAACTCTGTATCCCATCCCCTCCCCTGATAGCTTTCCTATTCTTTAGCCCTCTGGGAGTATGGGCCCAGGATCATTATGGGGTATGTGACTTTATTTTTAAAAACATTTTATTTATGTATTGCATATAAGCAGAGAAAAATTATTAGTTAAGGGAGAGAGAAATGGGGAGGGAGAGAAAGAGAGACATATGCAACCTATTTCACCATTCGTGGAGCTTCTCCCCCTATAGATCCTTGAGGTTATTCAGATCAGATGTGTGTTAAAGTTGGAAATCCACTAGTTTAGAATATATGCTAGTACTAGAGTAAGATATAAGTCATAAATCACATGTGCTGTAAATAAGAGCATGGCTTGACATAAGCAGGGCCAGCATATGTGTTGGCAGAACATATTTCCTTAGTTAATTTAGATAGTCTATCATAACCTTGCTAACAGAGGACTTGAATAAAATGGAGAATATAGTATTAGCTGATCCCCACCCCAGGTAAAAGTTGGTACTTCTAGGGCCAGAAGTTAGTTCATTGGAAACACTCACACCTTGTTGAATGAGAAGCTCTCTCTAGATTTGAGCAATGGTGTCACAATAGTAGGTACATAATGGATATTTATAAATAAATAAGAAAGTTAGACTGAAGAGACTACACAGCTGCAGTATCACAAAATTATGAAGCCAAGTTTATTTTCCTGTGGCAAATATTGAAAAAAGGTGGTATTTGTAGGACACAGATTATGTGCCTCTTATTTTTTAAAAATTTTTTATTTATAAAAATGAAACAGTGACAAAACCATAGGATAAGAAGGGTACAGCTTTGCACAGTTCCTGCCACCAGAACTCTGTATCCCATCCCCTCCTTTGATAGCATCCCTATTCTTTAACCCTCTGGGAGTATGGACCAAAGGTCGTTGTGGGATGCAGAACATAGAAGGTCTGGCTTCTGTAATCGCTTCCCTGCAGAACATGGATGTTGACAGGTTGATCCATACTCCCAGCCTGTCTCTCTCTTTCCCTAGTGGGGAAGGGCTCTGGGGAATCATAGATCCAAGACACATTGGTGAGGTTTTCTGTCCAGGGAAGTCTGATAGGCATCATGCTAGCATCTGGAACCTGGTGGTTGACAAGAGAGTTAACACACAAAGCCAAAAAAAATTGTTGACCAATCATGGACCTAAGGGCTAGAATAGTGAAGATGAAGAGTTTAAGGGTCCTCAATTTTATAGGTAGCTAGTAGGCATATTTTAGTTATATTCCAAAGGGCCTGTGGCTATACTAGTATTTTTCATTCCTTTTTCATTTTGCCCCTGAGTCTGAAACCTGATATGCCAGAGGATCCAAGTTATTGTCTGGGGAGATGATGTAATGACTGGGAAAAGACCAGAAAGCTGGATCAGGGAAGAGAGTAGCTACCTAATATGGGAAAGGGGTATAAATATTGTTGAATGTAAACCCCATTGATTTGATGTGATCTGGGGCCTATAATTAGCTTAGGAGCCTATGTGACCTCTGTATCCCTCTATATCTGAGCTCACATTCTGTGGTCATAAGTAGAAACATTCCATGCTGCCCCAATATTGACCCATCTACTTCAGATGAGGCATAGAACATTTTGTCCATCCTCTCTTTAGAGGATGGAACATTCTCTACCATTGTTGATCCAAGTTGAGGGCAAGGTTCTATGGGGGCCCACAAAGGGGGTCTATTTTGTTATTCCTGATAGAAATGACTGGTAACAATAGAGAGAGGGATGTATTTGATGTCTAGGCCCATAAATTCTGTTACTGAATCTCAGGACTCCCCCACTAGGGCCACACCTGATAGGGTGGCCTGATAGCGACTAAAGAGCAATGCCCGTCTCTTGCCCTTATTCAGCTTTTGCAGTCCTTGCTTTGATAAGGTTAACTTTGGAGTGAGTGAGAAAACTATAATAGGAAGTAGGTGAGGAGGCTACCTACGTCTAGTAGACACTATGTCATTATGAACTTTATGAACATTATGAACTGAGTACTGACTGTTGTGTATTTTTGCTTTCAGGTATATATTTTCCCCTAATTTATGGATACATGTGAACATATGCTCTATCTTATGGGACCTGGTCTATATCTAGGTTTTGGGACTTTCTTAGAAAGTAAACCTCCTGGAATGGAATTAGAGAATAACATGAAAGAAAAGTTCTCACCAGATGACAGTAAAGGGCTGCCATTCCAAGCCTGATGTTCCTGGACACAGTCTGAAGTGAAGCATGCAGATGTGGTACTCCTTGTATTGATTAGGTTGGGATCAGCAGATGCAATATCATTTGGTATGAATTAAGAGAAGCATTCAGGAAAGTCAGCTCCACCCTAGAGGTTTCAGGACTGGGTAAAATATAGACTCTATAGAGGAAGTGGGAGGTTCCTGTTGTCTTAGTGTCTGAAGACAATAGCTAGTTATTGCTATAATCGCAGTGTTTGGCAATTGGGTTTTAACTTTGAAAAATCCCTTTGTTAGTTTTTGCTGTATCATACACACTATCACCATATTTTATGTCCTTTGACTTTATTTGTATATAGTGATAACACTGGTTGCTTTTGTTCTCCCTGACTAAGCTTTTGAGTCAACATATCAAAGACTTAGCCTATGCATTAAAAAGACTCAGTCTGTGATTTAACAAGTTTGAGACATTCAATCAGATTTCCCCCTCTCATATTACTTAAATAGTGATTTATATTACTACAGATTAGTAGGAGTATATATAAACATTATTCCCACCACCAAAAAACTGTGTCCCATTTCTTCTCCCCGCCCCCATGAAGCAGAACATCTACCCTCACCCTCCACTCAGGGTTTTTACTTTGGTGCCCTACTGCAAATTTAGTCAGATCCTGCTTTGAGTTTTCCTTTCTGTATTCTTCAATTTCTGTTTATGAGTGTGATCATTCCATACTCGTCTTTACATATCTGACTTAGCTCACTTAACATAATTCCTGCTAGCTCCATCAAAGATGGGTCAGAGAAGGTGGGCTCATTGTTCTTAAAAGCCATTGTGTATATATACCACAGCTTTCTCAGCCACTCACCAGTTGTTGGGCACCTGGGTTGATTCCAAGTTTTACCTATTACAAATTTTGCTGCTAAGAACATAGGAGTACAGTTATCTTATTGGTTGGGTGTTATGGAGTCCTTGTGGAGTCCCTAGGAGTGGAATTACTGGGTCATATGGAATTTCCATGACTAGCCTTTGAGAGTTCTCAAGACTGCTCTCCTCAGTGATTGGACCAATTTACATTACCACCAGCAGTGCAGAAGGGTGACTCTATCCTCACAGCCTCTCGAGAATTTGTTGCTTCTTTCATTTTTGATGTATGCCATTTTCACAGGTGTGAGGTGGTATCTCAATGCTGTCTTTACTTGCATTTCTCTGACAATCAGTGACCTGGAGCAATTTTTCATGTTTGTTAGCTTTTTGGATCTCCTTTGTAGTGAATTTTTTGTTCATATTCTCTGCCCATTTTTGGATGGGGTCATTTGCTTTTTTGTTGCTAAGTTTGCTGAGCTCTTTGTATATTTTGGTTATTAGTGTCATGTATGGCATGTGAATATCTTCACCCATTTTGCTGGTATTTATGCTTCCAGTCCATGAGCATGGGATGTCTTTCCATTTCTTGGTATAATTTTCTATTTCCTTGAATAGTGACTCATAGTTTTTAGTATACAAATCTTTCACTAATTTGGTCAGCTTTATTCCTAGGTCCTTTTTGATTTCTGCAACTGTGAATGAGAGTGATTTCTGAATGTCTTGTTCTTCAGATTTAGTGTTTGCTTAAATAAATGCCACTGATTTTTTATATTGACTTTGTAGCCTGAAATCTTGCTATATTGTATAATAACTTCTAGTAGCTTTCTTCCTGATTCTTTAGTTTTTTCTATGAATACTATCATATCATCTGCAAATAGTGAGAGCTTGACTTCTTCCCTTCCAATCTGTATTCCTTTGATTCCTTTCTCTTGCCTGATAGCTATGGCAAGAACTTCCAATACTATGTTGAAGAGTAACGGCGATAGTGGACAGCCTTGTCTAGTCTCCGATTTGAGGGGGAATGCTTTCAGCTTCTGCCCACTGAGTATGTTGTTGGCTGTAGGTTTGCTATATAAGGACTTCACTGTCTTGAGAAATGTCCTATCTATTCCCATTTTTTGTATAGTTTTGAGCATGAATAGGTGTTGGATTTTGTCAAAGGCTTTCTCTGCATCTATTTAGATAATCATGTGGTATTTGGTTTTGCTTTTACTGATGTGGTGAATGACATTGATTGACTTATGTATACTGAACAAGCCTTGCATTCCTGGGATAAATCCCACATGGTCATGATGAACAATGTTTTTCATAATACTGCTATATCCAGTTGGTCAGAATCTTGTTTAATATTTTGACATCTATGTTCATCAGATATATTAGTCTGTAGTTTTCCTTTAATGTTTTTGGTATCAGGGTGATGTTGGCTTCATAGAAGGTAGAAGAGAGTGTTTCTGTGTCTTCAAACTTTTGGAAAAGCTTTAAAAGTATAGGTATTAGCTGTTTCCTGAAGGTTTTATAGAAATTATTTGTGAAGCCATCTGGTCCAGGACTTTTGTTGGTGGGGAGATTCTTAATAACTATTTCGATTTCTTTGTCTGTGACTGGGGCATATAACTTTGTAGTTCTTGATTCAGTTTTGGAAGGGGATATACTTCTAGGAATTCTTCCATTTCTTCCAGATTCTCTAGCTAGGTGGTGTATATTTCTTCATAGAAGTCTTTCAAGATTGTCTGGATTTCTGTGGTGTTAGTTGTGATATCTCCTCTATCGTTTGCAATTCTATTAATTTGAGTGTTCTGCCCCCCTTTTTAAGTGAGTCTGGCTAGGGCTTGTCAATCTTGTTTAATTTTTCAAAGAACCAACATTTGGCTTCATTGATCTTTTGTATGTTTTTCTTATTTTTGATGTTGTTTATTTCTTCTCTAATTTTAGTGATTTCTGTCCTTCTGGTTGCTTTAGGTCTCCTTTGTTCCTCTTCCTCTAAGTACTTATGATGTGCAGTAAGGTTGTTTATTTGAGCTTTTTCTTTTTTTTTAAGGAGACTGTATGGCTATGAGTTTCCCTCTCAGTACTGCTATAGCTGTGTCCCAAATATTTTGATAGCTTGTTTCTTCTTTTTCATTTGTTTCCAGAAACATTTTAAATACTTTCTTCAGTGTCTTTCTGACCCAGTGTTTCTTAAGCAGTATATTGTGTAGTTTCCAAATTCTGTGACTTTTAATAATCTTGTTAAATGTTAGCTTTACTTCACTGTGGTCTGAGAAGGTACATGGGATCATTTCAATGTACTTGAATTAGTTGATACTGTCTTTGTGGCCTAAAATATGGTCTATCCTTGAGGATATGCATTGTGGATTTGAAAAGAATTTGCATTCCAATTTTTGGGGGTGAAGAACTCTGAAAATGTCCAGGAGGTCTAGTCTCTCCATCTGTTCATTTAATTATCTTGTTTCTTTGTTGATTCTGTGCTGTATTGATCAAAGTGTGAGAGTGTAGTGTTAATGTCTCACAATATTATTGTATTACTATTGATGTATTTTTGTAGTTCTTTCAGTAGGGGTTTATGTATTTAGGTGGTCACTCATTGGGTGCATAGATGTTAATAATTGTTAAATTTTCTTGGTTGATTGATCCTCTAATATTATGTAATGCCCTTGCCTATCTTTTATTACTTTATTTAATTGAAAGTCTGTGGTGTCAGAGATAAGAATGGCTGTTATTGCCTTATTTTATGGTCTATTAGCCTGTATGATAGTTTTCCATCCTTTCACATTAAGTCTGTGTTTGTCTTGTTGTGTCAGGTAGGATTCTTGCAAGCAGCATATGGTTGGGTTATGTTTTCTGATCCAACCTCCCACTCTGTGCTTTTAGATGGGTGAATTTAATCCATTGACATTTATTGATATTAAAGATCGAATGTATGTAATGCCATTATTCAACAATTTTTATTTGCTCTGATATATGGCAAGTATTATGGTGATCTTCTTGTTTATAAGAGGTCTTTTAGAACCTCTTTCAGGGCAGGCTTGTTGATGGTTTCCTCCTTTAACTGTTGTCTGTCTGAGAAAGTTTTGATCCCTTAATCAAGTTTGAATGAAATTCTAGCAGGATATATTATCCTTGGTTGAAACCCCTTTTCATTAAGGGCTTGACATATATCTTGCCATTCACTTCTAGCTTTTAGAGTCTGAGAGGAGAAGTCTGCTGGTAATATTATGGGTTTTCTCCTGTATTTGACTTATTGTTTTTCTCTTGTTGCCTTTAGGAGACTTTATTTTTCCTTACTTCTTTTCATTGTAACTATGATGTGTCTTGGTGTCTTCAGGTCTGGGTTCATTCTGTTTTGGACACTCTGGGCCCTTGAATTTTGAATTTTAATGTCATTTCTGTTGTTTATGTCTGAGAAGTTTTCTTTTATCATTTTTTCTAGAATGTTTACTTCCCCTTCCTCTCTTTCTTCCTCTGATAGGCCAACTATACAAATGTTACTTCTTTTGAGATCTTCCCATATGTCTCTGTTGTTGTTTTTAGTGTCTCTCAATCTCTATTTTACTTCTTTCTTACTTTTCTATAGCTCATCCTCTCTGGCTGACTCTGCTTTCTGCTTCTGTTAGCCTACTTTCCTTTCCCTCAGCTTCTTTCTTCAGTTCTGTTAGAGTATTAGCTTGTTCAGCTAACTGACCTTTTAGTTCAGCTATTTCAGCTTTCAGTTCTCTAATTACCTCAAGGTAGCTAGTATTTTCCTTGAGGGTCTCATCTGTTGTTCTCATAATTCTACTAGGCCTTTCCTCCATAGTTGTCTTCATTTATGTGTTTCTTAGGCTTTTTTTTCTTGCTTGTATACTTTCATTTTCTATGTTTACTTCTGACTGATTTGTAGTTTCTTCTGGGTTCCTGTCTTGATTCATTATGGTAGCAGTTTTATTTGCTCTTGGCTTAACCTTGTTTTAGTTGATGTGTTTTTTATTTTTCTGTTCTGTCATTCTTCAGTTGTTGTGTTTTGATTACAATCCATGCTATACTAAATATATTTATGACAAATGCAGTCGCCAACCTCAGAAATTACAACAATTGTAACTGAAGCAAGGATTGATGCAGTTCAACCAATACCATTTAGCCAAACAACACCTGCAGTCAAAAAAAAAAAAAAAGCAACCAAATCCAAAATGCAAAATGAAAAGCAAAAGGAGAAAAGGGAAAGTAAGAATAGACAATTATGCAGGTTACTGTCCACTGAAAATTCTAGGGATAGCAAGAGGAGAAACGGAAGTAGAGAAGAGAGAAAGACACAAAGAGTCCACTCTGAGTCAGATTTCTTCCCCAAAATAATTCACAAGGGAGTATCAGTGAATTCAGAAAGTAAAAGAAGGTGGAAGGAAATAAAGAAGACAAGAACAAGGGGAAAAAAAAGAACAATGAAAGGAGAGTTTTTTTTTTTTTTTTAATTAGCTAGGAGGAGGGAAAAAAGAGAGGAGAATTGAGGGAAGAAGTAGAGTTTAACAAGTTCCTCTCAGAATGTTTAGGGAATCCAGTCACCTAGCAATGGAATAAACAAGAACATTTAATGTTGGTCAACCTGAAGAAGGTGGTGGGGAAAGGGTTATGAATATATATAATAGTAATAATAAAATAGAATAGAGTTAAAAACCCTAAATGTCAGTCTCAGCTTGGACGGCTCCAGAGTGTATTGAATTTATAATGGCAAAGGTACTTTTGTAGCCTAGAGCATCTGTCTTGGTAAGAAGTTTTGGAACAGTCCTTTTGTTATGGTTTGCTGTAGAGTACCCAGTATCTTGTATATAGCTGTGCTATTGGATGCTTCTGATCTACTTTGTCTAGGCTTTTGAGAGAGTCCGCATATCAAATACACAGCCTATATATTAAAAAGATTCAGTTTGTGTTTTGAAAAACTTTGAGACATACAATTGATTTTCCCCCTCATATTAATTAACTAGTGATTTATATGTCTACGTTTTGCTAGGAGTGTACATAAACAACATTCCCACTACCCAAAGACTGTGACCCATCCCTCCCACCCACTCCTAACCCCCACTGGCCCAGGAAGCTGCATGTCTACCCATCACCACAGGGTTTTAACCCAATTACCAAATAATGTGATGACAACATTAACTATCGATTGTCTTTTTGAACTCTAAGACAGGAGGAACCTCACATCTCCACTATAGAGCCCCTACTTCCCCCAGTCCTGGAACCCTTGGATAGGGCCCACTTTTCCCATATGCCTCTCCCAATCCATATCAAATAATATTGCATCTGCTGATCACAACCTAACCAACACAATGATTGCCACCTCAACATGCTTCACTTCAGACTGTGTCCAGAGACTTCACGTGTGGAATGACAACCCTTCAGCTTCATTACTCGGGTGAGACCTTTCCTTTCATAGAATACTCTAATCTCATCTCAGGTGGTTAACTTTCTAACAAAGTCCCAAAACCTAGATATACACCAGTTTCTGTGAGAGAGAACATATGTTCATACGTATCCATAAACTACTGCAAAATATATACCTGAAAGCAGAAGTACACTAGAGTTTGCAGTGAGTACCTCCCTAACACTTCCTCTCCACTATTCCAAGCTTTGGGTCCATGGTTGCTCAACAATTTGTTTGGCTTCGTATGTTAACTCTCTTTTCAATCACCAGGTTCCAGATGTCATCAGGATGCTGGCCAGGCTTCCCTGGATTGAAGACCCAACCAATATGTCCTGGAGCTCAGCTTCCCCAGAGACCCACCCTACTAGGGAAAGAGAGAGGCAGACTGGGAGTATGGACTGACCAGTCAACGCCCATGTTCAGTGGGGAAGCAATTACAGAAGCCAGACCTTCTGCAATCCACAATGACCCTGGGTCCATGCTCCCAGAGGGATAGAGAATGGGAAAGCTATCAGGGGAGGGGGTGGGACATGGAGATTGGGTGGTGGGAGTTGTGTGGAGTTGTACCCCTCCTACCCTATGGTTTTGTTAATTAATCCTTTCTTAAATAAAAAAAAAGAAGTTTTGGAACCTCAGTACATAGTAGTATCCTTAATGAGGCATGAAGAGAGTCTAAAAGTTATAAATAACTGGTATTGAGTGACTTAGTAAAGGATCCAGGCCAATTGGAAACATTTAGACTAATTGTGATTCTAGAAACCTCCTGGAGCACTTGCCACTTCATGTTCTCTAATTGAATTACATGATCAGGTAGAGTGTACATAAGTATAGACATGTTTTTATTTGGTTGATGGTGGATCAGAGAAGAATTTCAAGCATGAGGAGGATAAACATGTTTCATACAGTATTCTGAGACAAGTATCTCAGGTTTATGGTGAAACTGAACTGGGAAATTCAAGCAATATCCATATAATACACTCCTGCTACAAACACACACACAAACCGGGGGAACATACCACATTATAAACTTCTCCACCAGAGCAATATATTGCCTGATTCTAGAGACCATACAGAATGATACCTTTGTGACAATATAGCTACAATAAATAACCAGAAACACATTGTTGTAACCCATAGTCCACAGTTTATATTAGAGTTCACTACATATTCTGTGGCTCCTGACAAGGGTATAACAACATGTGATCACCAATATTGCGTCATGGAGAGTAGACTTATAGTAAAAAGTTACTATGTTCTCAGCCTATTCAGTGCACTGCTCCTGGTGTTCATTCCCCACTCCTCTTTTATTTACTTTAATAGAGGGTGAGAGACAGTAAGATAGAGAGGGAAATACAAGGAGGGAGATAGAGAAGAGAGACACCTATAGCCCTGCTGGTAGCCTCGTTGTGTCTAGAGTGCAAAGGACGAGAGAAAAAAGAGTGATGGCTCCAAATTATCTAGGATGTAGATAGACTAGAATTCTCATACTTTACTAGTGGCAAAGTTTCACATAGTTTTAGAAAACTGGAAGTTTCTCTGTCTTAAGTATTTATTACAACTATGACTCATACAAAGAATAGTGAAAATATATGGAGAATGAAATGCCTTGCAACATGCTTGACCCCAATTTGAGCCTGGCCCTTAACTACATTGAAGGGTGCTTTAGTGCTTTGGTTTCTTTCCCATTCTCTCTGCCTTTTGTGCTTCTTGTCTATCCTGCTCTACCTATCTGGAAAAGTCATCTTAGAGTAGTGAAGCCCTGGGAGTGACAAAATATAGTGAAAATATATGTATGCAAAAACGCATATGACCATATGATTAAGATCTGTAGTTTTGTTCATAATAACCCCAAATTATGGGCAACCCTTAAATTAACTCATGAATTAATGGAGAAATAAAATGTGACATGATCTTACCATTGAGTAATAAAAAGTGATGATGTTACTACAGAAATAACTTGTTGAGTAGGGTCTGTATCTCTTCTACATACTCACCTGCCAAGTCAGAGCCCCAACACCAAATAGGAGGTTCCATGATGCCAGGACAATATCTAGTGCTATGGTGTCTTTTCTTCCAATTGTCCTTCTGACTGAATGAGAAAAGTGATTCAGGAACAATGAAATTTTATATGTGCAAGGCCCCAGATCCAAAGTAGAGAAACAAATAAATATGAATAAATTAATCAATACATAGCTTGCCTCAGACATTTGAAGTATGACAGAAGGTAGGCATAAAGAAGTATGTATTATGTGACTTCATCTACATGAAGTTTAAGAGCTAATGTATAGCAAGTGAAATCAAGCACATGGGTGACTGGAAGATGACTTTACTGGGTTTAAAGAATGCTAGATATTGACTGATGGTATAATTTGTACAGGAGTGCATACTTCTGTACAAGTCCCCAAGTATACAATTAGTATCTGTTCCATTGCATTCAAATTTCACTTTCACAATTACTGCCCAAAATATAAACTAGCAGTCATCTTTAAGTTGGCATCAGCATACAGACCATCACAGAATAATTCTGTGTGTTGCTCCAAGTCTCTTCACTTGTGAGTTCAGTGTTATCATACTCAGAGAGCAGAACATGGTATCACAAGTGATCCCTGAGCCTCACCCAGAGGCACGGACCTGGCCATGACACCTGCATGTGGAGCCAACCTGCCTCCTCAGACAGCCTCACACAAGACAGAGTCATCAGCTAGGTTAGGAACAGTGTGAAAAAGATCCCAGAACAAAACTATGTTCCTAATCAAGAACACATTTTCAGAAGTTTAAATATTTGTCCCAGATGGCAGAAATTATTCTGAGGTTTCTAAACAAAGATGATTTAACCCTGCATCATTAATTTCCTTAGTGGAGGTCTCCTTTGCACTAGAATTTATTGTGTTGCCTATAGTTGTGCTCTTGCTATTTTGCATTGTGCTTTTGAAATATCAAATATGTGCTTATAATAAGACTCTTGTGTTGGCAAAGCCTGAGATGTACCTCCAAGGTTGGGAATCTCTGCTCTAGCTCTGCTGACCATTGGAAGCCAGCATGCTGCCTTTTGTTTATGCTAAATAGCTTTCTTAATGGCAAGATTGAAGTGTTCACAGTGGTAATGGGTCCTCAGGCAGTCTGGGAGGCTAAATGACTCCTGTTAAAAAATTGATAATGACTCTTTCTGAACAGACATAAAGGACAAATAAATATAGAGAGGCTGGGATCTGGCCTGTGACTCTAACTCAGATAATGTGGGTTCTATGATGATTTTGAATCCTTTTTCTAACTGTGTGAATTCTTTCTGGGCCTCCATTTTCTCACATCCTTCCAAACTCACTAGGCTAGCATGATGCTTTTCTGTTTTGTTTTGCTTTATTATTTTATAAATTATTGTTTATCATTACTTTTTATTATCTTTATATATTTATTGGCTAGAGACAGCCATAAATTGAGAAGGATGCGGGTGATAGGGAGAGAGGCATAGAAATAGTTGCAACACTGCCTTACCACTTGAGAAACTTTCCCTTGCAGGTGGGGACAGAAGCTCAAACCCAGATCCTTACGCATTGTAACTCAACCAGGTGCTCAACCAGTTGCGTCACCAACCAGCCTCTTTTTTTTTTTCTTTAATTAAATTTAGTTAATTTTATTTTTTCTTTAAAAATTGATTCCTATCCCATCAACTTCAGTATTACTTTCCTATGAAAATGATTTTTAGGACTGTTGTTTTCATGAAGGTACATTTCCACAGTTCCCCATGATAGGTGTATGTACATTCCACTACACCTTTATCCTGGAGAATGGGGTTTCTCATACTTGGATATACATCCAGGTCTTCTAAGCTTCCTTTAAAATACAATTGGGAAAGGGCAATAAGGTAGTGGTTATGCAAATACTTTCATGCCTAAAGCTCCAAAGCCCCAGGTTCAACCCCCACAGCATCATAAGTCAGGTCTGAGCAGTGCTCTGGTCTGTTTATCTGTCTCCTGTCTAAGAATCTATCATCCACCCAATATCTATCTATCTATCTATCTATCTATCTATCTATCTATCTATCTATCATCTATATATCTATCTACCATCTATCTATAATCTATAACATATATTTCGGTATCTTTCCTTAAAATAAAATAAATATATATTTAAAATACAATACATACAGAGTATGTGTAGGAGAGATAGCATAATGGTCATGCAAAAGACTATCATACCTAAGGATCTAAAATCCCAGGTTCAATCACTCCACTACCCTCAACATAAACCAGAACTGAGCTGTTCTCTCTCTCTCTCTCTCTCTCTCTCTCTCTCTCTCATTAAAATAAATAAAATATTAAAGAAATACAGAGAGTGATCCAGTATCCAGTGGGCCTGGAGTAAAGCTTGAGAATCTGTGTTTTCCACAGGTTCAAGGTGGTGTTGGTGCTGCTTGCTTGAGAACCATGCTTGAAATAGCTGAGGGTGAAGAGGCTCAGTTGCTCTGAGAATAGGAAATGGTAAATACTGATCAATATTCTACTTCCTGAGTGGGATGATCAGTGAGAATACAGCTTAGATTATGTTTTGAGAGCAGATGAGATAGGTGAGGAAAGACAGATGCTTCAGAACTTCACTTTTCTTTTTTTATTTCTTTATTGGGTAATTAATGATTTACATTGGACAGTAAATATAATAGTTTGTACATGCATAACATTTCCCCATTTTCCATATAACAATACAACCCCCACTAGGTCCCCTGTCATCCTTTTTGAACCTGTATTCTCCCCAACCCACCCATCTCAGAGTCTTTTACTTTGGTGCAACATGCCAATTCCAGTTCAGATTCTACTTGTGTTTTCTCTCCTGATCTTGTTTTTCAACTTCCCCCAGAGGGTGAGATCATTCCATAGTCATATTTCTGATTCTGACTTATTTCACTTAACATGAATTTTTCAAGGTCCATCCAAGATCAGCTGAAAATGGTAAGTCATCATTTTTTAATAGCTGAGTAGTATTCCATTGTGTATATATGTCACAACATGCTCAGCCACTCATATGTTATTGGATACCTGGGTTGCTTCCAGTTTTTGGCTATTACAAATTGTGCTGCTAAGAACATATGTGTACACAGGTCCTGTTGGATGGGTGTGTTGGGTTCCTTAGGATCTATCCCCAGGAGAGGAATTGCAGGATCATAGGATAGGTCCTTCTGAGAGTTTTCCAGACTGTTCTCCACAGAGGCTGGACCAATTTACATTCCCAATAGCAGTGCAGGAGGGTTCCTTTGACCCCAAAACCTCTCCAGCATTTCCTGCTGTTACCTTTTCTGATGTATGACATATTCACAGGAGTGAAGTGCTATCTCATTGTTGTCTTGATTTGCATTTCTCTGACAATCAAAGACTTGGAGCAATTTTTATGTTTCTCTGCCTGTTGGATCTCTTCTGTGGTGAATATTTTCTCCATCTCTTCATGTCCTCTCCCCATTTTTGGATGGAGTTGTTTTCTTGTTGTTGAGTTTGGCAAGCTCTTTATATATTTTGGTTATTAGTCTTTTGTCTGATATATGGCATGTAAAGATCTCCCATTCTGTGAGGCGTCTCTTGGTTTAGGTAGTAGTTTCTTTTGCTGTGCAGAAGAATTTTAATTTGACATACTCCCATAGGCCTCAGTCTTCTTTGTAATTGGATTTGTTTCATTGAAGATGTCTTTAAAATTTATGCAGAAAAGAGTTCTGCCAATATTTTCCTCTAAGTATCTGATAGTTTCTGGCCTAATATCCAAGACCTTGATCCACTTGGAATTTACTTTAGTATTTGGTGAAATATAGTGGTTCAGTTATATTCTTCTGCATCATTCAACCCATTTTTTTCCAACACTATTTGTCAAAGAGACTCTGCTTTCCCCATTTAGTAGTCTCGACACCTTTGTCTAATGACCTTGAGATAATTAGTGTTTTCTTCCAGGGTCTCATTCGTTGTTTCTGCATTTCTGATGACAATTCTTTCAAACTCTTTACTCACTCCTATGATTATTTCCTTAACTAGTGTTTGGATGTTGACCTCATTATTTTATGCTTCAAACTTTGGGGGGCTTTTAGCTGGAATCTTGTCTTGGTTCATTTCTCCAATATTTCTTCTTGTTGGTAAAACCATTCTATATAGTATGTTCTGAGGTCCCACTCTCAGTACTTTTCAAACTACTGATCATTCTTGCCTGGATTGAATTGTGTCTAAGTAAGGTAATTAAAGGGTTCATACTTGTGGAAATTGTCATTTATTCCAATATTATTTTAATCCCTGAGTTGGAGCTCAGTGTCTTAAAAGCCTCTTTTGTTTTTTTTCTTCCATGTAGGCTATGGGAGCCTGAGGACTTTTAAACTATATATAGGCTTCTTAGCTTAACCTTTGACTACTGACCAAGAGATAAAGCAGGGTGGGGCAAAGATAATCCAGTGGTTATGCAAAGAGATTCTCACAGCCCCACTGCCAGGCCAGGGAGGTATATATCCTCTCCTGAGTTTCCTGGTTAGTTCTCTGTCCCCTGGTGTTAGCACAGGGCCCCCCACCACTGCTCCAGATTCTGAGGGCAGTAGCAATAGAGACTCACAGTTACATTTGGTGAGTCTTAGGGGAAGTCCTCTCCTCCCTTCAGCTGTCTTTTTGTTGGTGAGACATTCTGGAGGTATTGTCTCAACTGGTAAACTACCAGACTGTTACCAGCCACTTTATCTCTCCCCAGGCTCCTCTCTATCTACAAGCCACACATGTTTGCACTCATTGGTGTTTTGTTGGTTTCCTGAAGTTGTTCTAGTCCTGTCTTGTTGCAGTCCCAGGTAGTCTCTTTTGGTATTCCTAGTTGATCCTAGGGAGGAAAGGAGAGAAACACAGCTGCTGCTGCTCCGTGGTCCCGCCTCCAGTAGTAGGACTGCACTTTTCAATATGACAGCCACTAGCTACCATATGATTATTTACATGTAAACAAAAGAAAACTTTTGATACTCAACAGCCCTATAAAGTGAATGGTGTCTCATGCATTGTATTATACTCATTCAGAAAATTTCCTCCACCACAGAAAGTTTCATTGTGTGGCCCTGCTTTGGGGTATTCAAAGGGAGCATTTGACCCAGGGTCTGGTTGAGAAATGAGATGCAGACAGCCTTTCAGAATGAGGACACTGCTGCACACAGATTTATCCAGTGAGTGAAGCTGCACACCGCATCTATTGGTAATTAATTCATCTCAATTCTAAATCTTTGGGCCTAGGGCAGAATACTGCTCTGCTCAACAAAGTTGTTGTTTATGTTTCTAACCTCATACAGCACTACCAGTCTACTCAGCTCACTGTACACTTAGTATATACATTTTACTTTAGAGCTAGGTTTGTGGACCTTTAGAGTGTTCAGAACTAGGAGGAATTCTATTTCAGTGCTTTCTGAACCATATTTAGAGGAAGCTGTGACATCTCAGCTCTGGGCTCCTTCTGCTGCTTCAAGCAAACCAATTTTACTTTTATCTGCTTTATATTCTGGTTTCCTTGAAAGCATACTTCCTGGAAAAAAAAGGTTCCACTTTAAAATAAAGTTTCAAAACAAATCATTCTAGTTCAGTCATCTTACTTTATAAATGATGAAATTGATGTCCAAAGAGGTGGAGGGTCTGACCTCCCCAAGTTCATGGGGCCAATTAACAAGAGAGAGGGGAGGAGAAGTCAGGTTTCCTGATCTAGGCAGCAACCTTTCTACAGGATCACTCTTAATTATCTCTGTGTTTTGTCATTCCTCCTGGACTTCTGGCCCTGAAAAGAGGGTTTCATTTAGAGCTGGTTCCATTGCTGATACAATTCCTGGCTTGATGCTGGGGAAGTGGCACTGCTTGTTTAGTCAACTGCAGATGATGCAGCTTTCAGGATGTAAGCCTCTGGGGAGATTTCAGAGGCAGAACCCTGCATGCCTCAAGATTTCCAAGTCTGCAATTTGCAGATGATGCTCCTCATATAACCATACTATGATTTATCATTACAGTAGGCTAGGCAAAGGTCATTGGGAGCCATCATGCTATCCTTGTCCCTTCTTTTCCATAATGGGCCCCAAGTCAGGCCTGACCTCTCTGGGTAGAACAAGGCTAATTTCTAACCTTCACTCAAAGTTCACTGCTTTTCCATTGTTGGCCTCATTAACTAGGCAATGATGATTGCTGGCTCCCCAGCCAGCTGTTTTCTTCCTTTTTTGTTTTTATAGCAGATCTTTCTTGAGCTTCTATCTGTCCCTCTGGTAACACTTCATCTCTGTATTCACACATGTTAACCATATGCCAAGGAACAGAGATTTCTGAGTTTCTCCTTAATAGCACTGATGAGGGATTGGATCCAGTTAGGTCATTGGATGCTGAATGAAAATTGTTAAAGAATGCTGTCAAAAACAAAGCTTTGACTAAGAGGATTATGTTCCTCTTAAATTGTATTCTGCCCCAGAGACCCTAGGCTGAGTGTTCCAGAAAGATAGAGCTTCTTGATTAAAAAAAAAAAGAGAAAGAAAGAAAGAAAAGAAAAGAAAAAAAGAAAGAAAGAAAGTCCCATTTAACAGGAATGTATAATTTAGGTTAATTTGAAATGTATTCTAGATTTATCAGCCTCTTTACTTACTCATAACATAATGATGATTTCTTAGTATATACATAACACATAGAATGCTACAAATCCCCACCGCATTGAGATTGTTTACCCTGGAGACCTTTCTCAGAAGGCCTATTTATCCTAGAGGATCTCTTTGCCTCTTTTCTCTACAGACACATGAACATACATGCACAAATGCATACACATATAAAAACAGACCCTTATTCATTGTATTTGTAATACTGATCATATTAGGTATCCAAAAGGCTAGCCAACCCTGCTGCATCTAAGAACTAGACATGGTGGTGTCGTACCTAGATGCTCTCTAAACTGTTTGTTTTTCTTCTTTGCAAGATATACGGAAGATGGAGTTGGTTCACTCAAAATATAATTCAATTCTTTCTTCCTTGCCTTCCTGTCAAGTAGATTTTAGAAAGCCAAGTATCTAATTTTCTAGGCTCTAGTCCTAGGATGGTTACTTGACATCAGTCTGGACAAATGAATTTGCCAGAAGTCCCAGAGAATCTTGCATTGCTGGATGAAACCACCAAGTCTTTAAGAAGCAGGAATTTGTTTTATATTTTTACCCCAGCATCTCTCTTTGTTCTCCTTGTGATGGGGAAACAATGCCTGAATGAATAGTAATCCCTTTGCAACTACAGCAGTGAAACAAGAGCTCCATGTTAAATGACAAAGCACATAAGACTAGGAGGAAGGGTTGGTCCCTGTTGACAGTTTTCAGCAGTTTAAATTTCCCTAGATTCCTACCTTTGAGCATTTTATTATGTGAAGGAATAAACCCTACTTTTTAAAATTTTTATTTGGGGAAAGGGGTAGATGACTGTCATTCAAATGCATTCATAGCTATTTTGTTTAAGACAAAAACAATATATTTTTTCTACAAGGAAATTTTATAACTTCATGTATACATTTGCACTTTAAGTAATAATGCTCCTACTATTACACACTTATGTTTCTTTTTCTTTTCATTTTTTTCATTTGCCACACTAGTGTTATTGCTGGAGCTCAGTGTAAACACAACAAACCCACCACTCTTGGGGCCCATTTTATCCTTTAAAAATTGTTAGATAGGACAGAGAGAAATTGAGAAGGGGGGGGGAAAGGGAGAGAAAGAAGATGCTTCTGTAGACATGTTTCACCACTTATGAAACTTCTTTTCTGGAAGTGAAGGCTGGAGATTTGAATCTGGGTCCTTGTGCATGATAAGGTATGCACACTCAGATGGCTGCACCACCACTAGTCTTTCTTTATTTTTCACCATTGTATTTTTTTAAATTTCTTTATTGGAAGATTAATGGCTTACAGTTGATAGTAAAATATAATAGTTTGTACATGCATAACATTTCCCAGTTTTCCATATAACAATTCAACCCTTGCTAAGTTTCTCCTCTCCCAACATGACCCAGGACCTGAACTTTCCCCTACTTCAGAGTCTTTTATTTTGGTGAAATACTCGAGTCCAAGCCCTGCTTAGTGTTTTCCTTTCTGATCTCCTATTTCAACTTTTGTCTGTAAGTGAGATCATGCCACATTCATCCTTTTGCTTCTGATTTGTCTTATTTAACATAATTTCTTTAAGCTCCATCCAGGGTGATGTTAAGAAATTGAATTCATCATTTTTAATAGATGAGTAGTATTCTATTATGTATATATACCACAGCCTACTCAGCCACTCATCTGTTAGACACCTGGGTTGTTTCCAGATTTAGGTTGTTACAAATTGTGTTGCTAGGGACATAGGTATACACAAATATTTTTGGATAGGTATTTGGTTCCTTCGAATATATCACCAGGAGATAAACTGCAGGGTCATAGGGTAGGTCCACTTCCAATCTTCTGAGAGTTCTCCATACTGCTCTCCACAGGGATAGGACCAATTTACAGTTCCACCATCAGTGAAAGAGGGTTCCTTTGTCCTCACAACCTCTCCAGTATTTGTTGCTACTACCTTTTCTGATGTATGACATTCTCACAGAAGTCAAGTGGTATTTCATTGTTGTCTTTATTTGCATTTCTTTGAAAATAAAAAACTTGAGCATGTTTTCATATTTCTCGGCCTTTGAGATCTCTTTTGTGGCGAATATTCTTTCCCCATTTTTGGATGGGGCAATTTTGTTGTTGTTGTTGCTGATTTTGGTGAGCTCTTTATATATTTTGGTTATTATCTAGTTGTCTGATGTAAGCATGTAAGCATTTTCTCCCATTTTGTAGGGGGTCTTTTGTTTGGTTGGTGGTTTATTTTGTTTTGCAGAAGCTTTTAAATTTGATGTAGTCCCACTGGTTTATTTTTGATTTAGTCTTCTTTGTAACTGGATTTGTATCATTGATGGTGTCTTTAAAATTTAGATGGAAAAGAATTCTGCCAATATTTTCCTATATGTACTTGATAGTTTCTGGTCTAACATCCAAGTCTTTGATACATTTCAAATTTGCCTTTTTTTGGTGAAATATAGTGGCTCAGTTTCATTCTTCTGCATGTTTCAAGCTAATTTTTCCTAAGCCATTTGTTGAAGAGAGTCTCCTTTCCCTATTTAATAGTCTGGGCACCACTGTCAAAGATTAGATGCCCATAGGTGTGGAGGGTTACTTCTGGGCTTTCAATTCTGCTCCACTGTGTCTAGTTCCTTTCTTTATTATTATTGTTAATAAATTTATTTAAAATCTATTATCTCAGGGATGCAATTTCAAACCTACCCAAAATATGTGTTAAGCACTATCCCATCATCAAAATGCTACCCTCCTACCACTGCAGGATAATGGATCCCTTCCTCCCTAATAATTCCCTCCCTAATTAGCTTACTCATATCTGCATACACAAGCTAATGTTTTATGCTTCACCTTGTCTCCTTGTTTGTTTCCTAAGTCCCACATAAGCAAGATAATCCAGTATTTCTCCTCATATCTTATTTTATCATGATTTCATCCAGTTTCATCTATATTGTGACAGAAACATTGTACTTTTCCTTAAAGAAATAAAATGTGATTATATATATTGTGATACATATGCATAAATATATAATATATTTTATAGATATGTATATGGATATATATAGATAGATAGATAGATAGATAGATAGATAGATATAGATAGATAGATATAGATGATACAGTTCCTTAACTACTCATCTTAGCAATTGTGTTGTTTCTAAACCTTAGCTTTATAAATAGTTCTGCAATGGACATAGGTCTGTGTTCATCTTTTAGGATCAATGTTGTTATACTGTTCAAGTAGATACCTAAGCAAGGAATTACTGGATCAAAGAACATACCTGGTTTTAGTTGATTGAAAAATCTCCATACTGCTTTACATAGACCTTGAAACATACAAGGTAATTTTTTGACAAGAATTTTTGTGGTTACCAATAAAATCCCTGGAATATAAACTGGCATTTTAGGTTCTAGTTCTAAATTTTCCATAAGCTTGGACTCATAGAAGCCAGGCCTTTTTTGGACAACTTTCCACATCTGTACCCTCATACATAAATAAGGGTGTTGAACTATTTCTGACTTTCCTAAGATTCTATGAAAATTTTCTTGTCCACTTAGTACAGTATGAATATTTTCCTCAGCGTTATGTAGCTTCTTTTCCACAGTGGCATTCCATACTGACCATTCTTCCTGCCCCCATCCATCCAGAAGGTAGAATAAAAAATAATAAAGATTATACTAGTAAAATAATCCTGGATAATAATTCACACCTCTAGAATTTAGTCATCTGAATGGAAATAACCACTAATTAGTTTTTATTATGATTCTGGCAGGTCTGGTTGATCTTGCCTGTACTCAGACATGTGGTTGCATTCAATTTAAAAGACATTATCTCTAACATAGGACAGTTCCTCTTAAGTGGCCTTGCTGGTCATTGACTAGGACAACTTGACTGTTGACTTATCAACTTGAATTTCTTCACATTATGAATCAGGGTTCTAAGTGGGTGGAGTACTTTTTGCCACACTTTTTAAAACCTAGATTCAAAGTTTCAAAATGTTCTTTACTGTATGCCATTTATAAGACCATAAAGTTTCACCGAGTCACAGTATTAGGTGTAATCTTGGGTTCTGCAGTGGGTTCAGATGTAGATGAAGTCCTGTATATTGCTGCTATCATGGGGGTAACTACTAAGAGACCTACAGAGGCAAATGTCTGCCACACCCACATCCAGTATACATCATGCCTATATATAATAACAGCGAGAGGACAGTCATAATAGATAGACATTCCGAGGCAGAAAACAGGAGGCACAACATCATACAAAAAACCCTGGTCTTCCCAGACAATATTTTTAGTCTGCCTGAATGTTAGCTATCAGGCTCAGGTAAAAATTACTAAAGTCGTGAACCCCTTGGAACATAACTAAAATAGACTTCCTAGCTTATTCCTGTGGGAATATGTGAAAGCTTGGTAGAGCTTAGGGGAGCTCTCCCATCCTTGGATGGAGGTCTGGAAAGACACCCCACTTGTTAGCCTCTCTCCTTAAAGAGATGAGTCAAGAGGGAAAACTCTCCCAGACTCAGTTTCTCCTTGTTAGTATCAAGCTTACAAGCCTCTCACACTTAGTTTCCCCTGCTAGCAGCAGGCCAAATGGCTGCCTGCTTTAGGGTTCACTCAAAGTTCACACATCCACTTCACCTTTTGATCACAAAGGAGAACATACTCTATCATATACCCCTAACAACAGACAGTGAAAAGCCCCAAATTCTATTTCTTTGTGCTCTTTGAAAACTATGATTTACATAAAGCTTTGTTTTTCTTTTCTCTACCTCACCTTACTGGTTTAATCCCTATGCTTCTCTCAAATGCCTTTGGATAATTAACCTGCCTGCATCATGGGGAATAGTTATTTTGATCTTTATGTATCACATCAGTTCTTTCATACCAGCCCCCTACCATAGGGGCAAGCTGACCTTTAATAAACCTGTAATTTCTGACATATTTGAAAAAAGGTTCTTTGTTTAACTCTCTATATAAACCTGTACCTATCTCCAAATAAATGAGTGTTCATACCAGAGTACTCCCTGAGTCCTCCTTTCTGAATCACGTGGTCTCTGAGAGCTGGTGAGGAAGGATCGGAGACTTACCTCCTGGCTGCATCCACTCCATGTGAGTGCCAGCATCTTCCCACATGAAGGCTTCTAATTTTATCTGCACTAGCCCTACCTTTGGGTTTCTGTTTATCACATAATATGTCGTGATTTATATCTTACTGCCTTTAAACCACAAAGTTGTAGATGCTACTGTGATTCTAGCCTGACTTCCCTGGGCAGATGACTTCATTGATGCTTCCTGGAGCCTCACCTCCCCAGAGCCTTATCGCCCTAAGGGAAAGATAAAAACAGACTGGTGATATGGATCAGCCTGCCAATGTCCATTTCCAGCAGAGAATCAGTTACAGAAGCCAGAACTACCAACTTCTGCATTCCATAAAGAATATCGCTTCATATTCCCAGAAAGATATAGGGAAACTTCCAATGGAGGGGATGAGACAGAACTCTGGGTGTGGGAACTGCATGAAATTATACCACTATTATGTTACAGCCATGTTAATCATTATTAAATCACTAATGATTTTTTTTAATTATTCCTGAAATCCATTCAGTTTTCTTAACTCTGGTAATACTCATTTTCTTCAACTAGAGCCAAATTATGTTCCTTCAATGTAGTTATGCTTTTCATTTCCATAAGAAGTCATCTTTATTTTCAAATGAGAAGTTTTTTTTTTTTTTCTTTTCAGTCTGTCTCTTACTATAAAAGTTGGGTTGGGGTAGATAGCATAATGGTTATACAAACAGCCTCTCTTGCTTGAGGCATTAAAAGTCCCAGGTTTAATCTCCCACACCATCATAGGTGAGAGCTAAGCAGTGCTCTGGAAAAAACAAACAAACAACAACAACAAAAACCTGGTTGAGCACACATTACAGTGCACAAAACCCAGGCTCAAGTCCCCAGTTCCCACCTTCAGGGGGAACATTTCACAAGTGGGCTATAGGTCTCTCTCTCTCTCTCTCTCTCTCTCTCTCTCATCTATCTATATATCTTCCCTACCCTCTCAATTTCTGCCTCTATCAAATAAATAAAGATAATTAAAAAACAAAAAAGAATCAAACAAAAAAAGTTGGAGTGAAATATTTCCTTTGGGCCCTTCATTGTCCCTTTTTAGTAGAACAGATACAGCTCCTTTAAAAATTGTGATGAGATTTCTTTGTATATAAGATTGTTGTTCACTTCATTTCATAAGTATTCATTTTTTTCTAAGATTCTTTTTTTTTATTTTTTATTTAAGAAAGGATTAATTAACAAAACCATAGGGTAGGAGGGGTACAATTCCACACAATTCCCAACACCCAATATCCATATCCCACCCCTTCCCCTGATAGCTTTCCCATTCTCTATCCCTCTGGGAGCATCGACCCAGGGTCATTGTGGGTTGCAGAAGGTAGAAGGTCTGGCTTCTGTAACTGCTTCCCCGCTGAACATGGGCATTGACTGGTCGGTCCATACTCCCAGTCTGCCTCTCTCTTTCCATAGTAGGGTGGGTCTCTGTGGAAGCTGAGCTCCAGGACATATTGGTGGGGTCTTCAGTCTAGGGAAGCCTGGCCGGCATCCTGATGGCATCTGGAACCTGGTGACTGAAAAGAGAGTTAACATACGAAGCCAAACAAATTGTTGAGCAACCATGGGCCCAAAGCTTGGAATAGTGGAGAGGAAGTGTTAGGGGGGGTACTCACTGCAAACTCTAGTGTACTTCTGCTTTCAGGTATATATTTTGCAGTAGTTTACGGATACGTGTGAACATATACTCTCTCTCTAAACAGCTCCTGATGCAGTTTCTTTCTCTTTCCATGAACTTTATAGAGTTAAGAAAAAACAAATTGACACTTCTACATTCTGCCTGAAATTCTCTTTAGCCATAACCACAAGATCATTGATGCTAATTAATTTTATTTCAGTAGAATGGACAAAATAGTGCTCAGATTAAACATTACTTCTGGGTGTGTCTGAGAGAATGTTTCTAAATGAGGTTATCATATTCTTCTTCTTCTTCTAGCGTTTGCCCTTCTTCCGTAGCCAGTCAACAGCAAAGCTGTCAGGAGCTGCTTGTTGCTGGCTTTGAAAGTGACTGGGATCATATTAATCAGTAAACTCAGTAAAGCAGCTGCATTTTTCTAATGTGGATGTGCCTCATCTACTTCATTCAGGACCTGCCTTAGTATAATAAAAAACTTGAGAAAGGAGAACTTCCTCCTTTTTCCCTTTCTATCTACCTATGTGACCTAGAACATCAGTCTTCTTTCTATCCAGAACAGGGACTTACATCATCTTTATCTCTGATTCATAGGTTTTTGGAAATTTCAAACTGGAATTACACTAAAACTGGTAGGGATTTCCCGGACATAGTCTACATAAAAGAATATACCAATACCTCTTAATAAGGATCTACAAATACTACACACTTACAGTATGATGGTGCATTTACAAGAGCACACTCAATACCACAGAAAGACCTGAGTTCAAGCCTCTAGTCTGCACTTGTAGTGGGGGAGCTTCATGAACAATAAAACAGTACTGCAGTTGTCTGTCCCAATCTCTCTATCCCCTCTCAATTTCTTTCCATCAAAAGGGAAAAACATATAAACAGATATGTTAGCATATATGTGTTTATAGATACCCATGTTCAGTTGGTTATATTTTTTCTAGAGAATTCTGACTAACAATTATGTCAATAAACTATCCTCCCACTTTCCACAGCCCACAGTGTTGCCAGACACTGCATTTCTATGTAAAATGAATCATACTTTCTGTAGCCTCCAGAAACTTCTATGTGGAATTGGATTATTAAAATGAAAATACAGCAAAGCATCTGGCTGATGGAAGCTGGAAGGACAACAAGAACACTGTTAGTAGAGGCTGGGAGAGAGTGGGGTATCTAATGTTGGAGAGTTACTTCACATCTCTTTTTTGTATTGGCAGTGTGGAGAAGATAACCAGACCCTTTTATGTCGGGGCAGATGCATCTGAAGGGTTATACTGGTAAATCGTCATCGATATCTGAGTCTGATTCAGATAGTAAAGTTTGAGCTTCAAACAAATGCTGTAAGGGAATTAGACTCTTCGGGGAAGAGTTTCATATGCTTTGCACGTGCCGTGAGTAGAAATCACTGTGGTCAAAGGGCAGGTATTGGCAGAATGTTGCTAAAGATGTTCACAACAATTCTTTCATTCTGCACAGTTTCTTGCACTGTGATTTTTTTTCACTTATCTATCAAAATGTAGAAAGTCTGTTTCCTCTCCCAGTGACTGAAAATTGGCCTTGGATGACTGTTTTGACCAGTGGGGTGAGGTGGAATTAAACTGGTAGTTTTGTTTTGTTTTTTACTCCTTTCTTGGATCATTTAAGCCACCTTGAGAAGAAGTAAAACTACTCATTTAGAGAAATAACATGGCAGGAGTGGTCCACCTGGCAGCAGCACTGACTGCTAGACAGTGTGAGCTAGCCCCTGCAGCACCTGCCCTCCCACCCAACCTGGTTGGCTATCCTGGTGCCTGCAATCATAGCTTCATGGATAACTTCACCAGCATGAGGAACAGGATGCCCCACCAGCCAGAGTCAGAGAGAGTATAGCAAGCTTCTGGTTCAATCCTGTAGGCATTGGAGCAGCTTGTTATGTAGCCTTTTGCTGATGGTGCAGGCACAGAGACCTATGGGTTGGCTCTCAAATGCTCCATGCTTTTAGCATCTGAGAAATTAGTCCTTCTCCTTGTAAGGCTCTAATTACCTGGAAGCCCAGGAATTTTTTTTTCATAAACCTTTTGATTGGGGCCCAGCAGGTGTTTAATAACTCTCTCCTGAGTCCCCCATCTCTCCCTACTCAGCAGCCTGCTCCCCATGCACTGGGCAGGATGTAGTAGGAAAAGTCACAACAGCTGGTGGTAACAGCTGTGAGGTAGAAAAGCACTAGCTGAGTAATTATAGAGAAGTGTGTGTGGGTCAGTGGGTGGGGGGGTTCTGGCCTGGGAAGAGGCTGTACTCATAAGCTGTGATTGCAGGGATTGTCTGTCCCTGAGTACCCCCACCCCTCCCAAGGAGACCTCTCCTGCTTTGTTGTTCCTGGACATGCAGCAACTCCCTTAACATGGGTAATCTGCCTGCCTTCCTGCTTCCTTGTCTTCCTGAAGCTGTCCCCCTCCTAGAACACTCACCCTCTCATCTAACAAAAGAAATTCTACTTTATATTTTAAAGACTCATTCACACATCTTCTCTGTGAAGCTTTTTTTTAACCTGCCTGGGCAGAGCCAATTGATCTTCACTCTGATCTCACCACGTACTCTTTAGAACACTGTTAGCTCTTCCACAGTCTAACTTGTCTGATGGGTGCTTTACTAATGAGGAGTATATTTAACTGAGTATAACAGAAGGCTCTAAAATAATAGCATCTTACACAGTAGACTTCTCCCTTCCATATGTAGGAAAACTGTAGGTAGTAAGGGCAGAGCTGCTAGTTACTCCCCTGGAGTCAGAACCCAAGTCCTTTTTGTTTTTGTTCTACTAGGTATAGGGTTCATTCAAAAGTTATGTCAAGGTCAGAGGTAACTTTTGGAGATTTAGCTGTGATGTCCTTATTCCAATCAGCCAGCAAGAGAAATGGTTAGAGTTGAGGCTCATTTCTTTCTCTGTGTGTGTGAGAGAGAAAGACAGAGAGAGCAGAGTGCTTCTTCATTTTATTTGCAAACTGGGTTTGGACTCAGTATCTCCTTCTGTAAAGCAGACTGAGGTACCTCTTTGATTATACATTCCCTCCTTCCAAGCACATGTATTTAAAAAATTCACACATCTCTTGCTTATAATTATGACTCCAGTGAAACTGGGAAGTATAGTCTTTAATACCAGGTGAAGCTGGGAAATGTGTTCTTTAATCCCTAGTAAAAGTGAACATTCTATTTCTAGAAAAGGGAGATGATGAATCTATGGGGGTCAGTTAGTTGGTTTTGTTAAAGCACCATATGTCTTCCTTATTAGCATGAACTTTGCTGAGAGCAGAAGCACACCTTGTGAATTCATGTTTTACGTGATGATGCCTCTGTGTCTGATACACAGTAGATGTTCAGTGAACAATGGCATGGCAAGCCTGCTTGTTTATTTGAGGTCAGTGTCTCTGGGAATAACAGCACAGATCATTAACAACTCAGGGGAGATTTGTCTCTTGTCTCCCCTTTCTGCCTTCCTACTTTTCTTTCTCTCTGACACTGATCTCACCAAGCTGTCTCACATACTCTCTGGAATCAGGAGTTATATAGTTGAGGTGCTGCTCACTGGGCAAGGGATGGTTGCAGGTATTGTACATTTCAATAGTAAGTCTAAGACCTGGGTTATAAGTTCAGTTTAGCCACTGAGCCTGGGAGGATCTGAAACTGGTAAAATGTTTATTATCTTTTTTCACAATTTCTTCTTCTGTCAAAGAAAAGAGCTTTATAATTACATTCAAAATGTACAACAATATACGAAGGACATGCATATTTTGTGTGTATGTTAGTATATATATATATAATTAAGTTGTAGTGTACTATTTTGGTATATGCATATGAAACAGGCAAATGTTAATTGTCATCCTTGTATCCTTCCCTGCTGCAGCTGATTACCAGCACAGATATTGGCTAGAAATGGGTAGAAAGAGCTTGACTGCAATTTTTCTTGCCTACAGAGTCTTCCAGGGGCTGCTTGTGTTGCAGCTTAAAACCCAGGCGCTCTGCTAGGTCCTGAGACATTCCTCACAGTTATTCCCACTGATGGGCCAGAGATGACAGGTGATGGGAGCTGTTGTGGCTGCACTGAGATGGACATGTGTTTTCTCTGCCTGGTCCCAGAAGCCTCTCTGCCTAATATGAATCAAATGGACACTGTGGGACTCTGGCTTGGATCAGCCTACCTAAATTGCCTAAAAGTTAACAACTTATTTAAGTCACAGCTAATCCCTTGAAGACACTCTGACTTGAAAATTTGAAGAAGGGAGGAAAAAAATGAATGGAGAAGTTGTTACTCATGCAGATAGGCATGACAAGCTCACTTGGGCCTCCTTCTCCCCATTCAACTCCTACCAGTGCTGACTGCCCTGCTTTTCCCAACCTATGTGTCAGATTATGAGAGACAGGTATCTTCAGAGAATAATAGGATGGCTCAAGGTCTCCTCAGCTCTTAGTCTGGGTTTTCCTGCAGTCTGGACTAAAAGCTAGTGGGAATGAAGAGAAGACAAAGGTCTGGTGGCAAAATGAAGGAAGATAAAAACTAGTGCCCTCTCAGTGTGCCACAATGTCCCTGTACCTTACTGAACTGAGCTGGTAGCTTAACTGAGCAAAGAGGAACACACAAGAAATGAGAAGATTTATGACACCCATATAGAGGTTCAGAATCCCACTCCCATCCTACTTGCTCTTCTGTCATGTGATGGGTGGGTTTTTCTGAAGGGTTTACTGTGATTTTTGACTTATTACCAATACACAGTATATTTCACATGGTTCTCACCTGTATCTATAAGAACATACTGCTATACAGTAATTTATAACAAAAAAACAAACAGAAAAAAAAAAACAGCTCTAGAGAAGAAGCCAGGTTATAATAACCTGGAACACTTAAACCCCCTTTTCACTGCTATCTCTTTTTTTATTTATTCACCTATTATTATTATTATTATTATTATTATTGCCACTAAGGTTATTGCTGGGGTTCAACTTAAGCACTAAAATCCACTGCTCCCAATGACCATTTTTTCTGTATTTATTTATTTCCCTTTCTTGCTTTTATTCGACAGAACAGAGAATATTGGGGGGGGGGCAGAGAGAGAGAAGAAGATAGATACCTGCAGACCTGCTTCATCACTTGTGAAGCAGCCTCCTTATAGGTGGAGAACAGAGACTAGAATCTGGCCTTTGCACATGGTCACATGTGTGGTTAACTTGGTGTACCACTTCCTGGCCCTATTGTTCTCTTTTCTAAAACTAATATGTCAATATTTTCTAGTCTGTTCTGTGTCCTGAAAGTCTAAAGCAAGCAAGAGTTATTTGTAATGGAGAAAAATAAATAAAATAAGGAATTTAGTCTTGGGAGAGCCAAGGAAGAGAAAAGACCAGGCTCCAGAGATTTCCATTTCTGTGATGTGAGGTGGTAGCTCCAGCTAGGGAGCAAGTTCTGTGAGCTGAAGTTATTTGCCTCTCTTCTTCTGTTCCTTGTCCTAACTCTGGCTGCCCCCTTTTGACCTTGACTCTGCATAAGAGCAGGGTGGGTGACTGGGGTCTTCACTATAGACTGGCAGAAGTGATTCTGTTCAGGAAGGCTAATTCCTGGACCTGGAAACTCATGAAGGCAGAGAAGCAGATGCTGATTCTAAACTCTGGTCCCACTGAGAGGTGGCAGGAATGGAGCCTAAACATGCTGCTAGAGCAGATATGGATTCTTGGCCATCCTTGACATGTAAAATTGTGAATATTAAGGAATTCAGGGACGAGTGGACTCCACAGAGGAGGAGTTAATTATGTGGCCAGATCTACTATAAGAAACAAAGAAACTCATGCTGCATGAATAGATCCCCAGCAATACTGCCTGCTCCCTCCCAGGTCCTACTCATTTTGGGGATGGCAAGAATGCTATGGGAACAGTGAGGTCATAAACAAGACTTGCAGAAACAGATCCTGCAGAAGGCTGCTTGAGAATCAGATGGAAGATTACAAGGTTTAAGGTGTAAGAGACAGCAGAATGGGTTATTTTTACTAGAGTGGATCAGAGAGAACAGAAAAGAAAAGAACAAGGATCAGGAAAATCTGGGGAAATAGAAAAGCATAGCTAACAAAGAAAAGTCCATAGGGGGGAAGGAAGAAAATGGGATGCATTTGGCATACATCAGGCTGTTTTGGAAAGGGAGCCCAAATATATGATGAGAAAAATTCCTGGAAAAGCACATATTGCTTTTGGAATGTTGATGATTATATCATTTAAAAGCTAATGAAAATTCATCACTTGGCTTCCCAGAGGCACTATTTTTGTTAAAATAATGTTGTGACTGTGGTGGTTCTGTGACTATTTGTTACTTTGGAGAGACCAGGGTAATACAAAAGGGAAGACTCTAAAAGATACATGGGCACACTTATGCATAGGTAAGTGCATAGGGGTTAATCTAGGTGTACGTTATGGGGTCTATTCTCCACATAACTGACATCAGCAGGGAATGCTTGGATTTCTCCCATGGATAATATGGGTCTCCACTTCCAATGAATCCTTTTCTCTACCACCACTGGTAACACCTATTGGGAATGTCATTATAAGCCCATTTGTAGGCTTCTTCAGGACTATTCCCTCACTTATAAATAGCAATGGTAAGGACTATTCCACTCTTCAAAGGTAGACTGGGTGATCCTACTCTGCTGCTCAAGGAAGACTAGCTTTGAAATGAATTTAGGAGAATCAGAGTTCTAGGACATATTGGTGGGGACGTCTGACCAGGGAAGTCTGGTTGGCATCATGGTAGCATCTGGAACCTGGTGGCTGAAAAGAGAGTTAACATATAAAGCCAAGCAAGTTGTTGGCTTATCATGAACCAAAAAGCTGAAGTAGTGCAGATGAAGAGTTGGGAGTGAGGGAGGTTTCCTTTCTGTAGGCATATTTTAGTTATATTCCAAAGGGTCTGTGGCTATACTAGTTTGTTTGTTTTTTCCATGAGCCTGAATTCTGATATGCATTTAGATCCTAGTTATTGTCTGGGGAAATTATGTCATGGCTGGAAAAAGGACCAGGAAGCTGGATCTGGGAAGAGAGTAACTCCCAAATATTGGAAAGGTGTATACATATTGTTGACTGTAAACCCCATCGATTTGATCTGATCTGGCACCCATATTCATCTTAGGAGCCTATGTGACCCTGTAAATCTGACCTCACATTCTGTGGTTATCAGTAGGAACATTCCAAGCTGCACCAATATCAGGACCCATCTTCCTCAGCTGTAGCATACAGTATGTTGTCCAGTCTCTCTTCAGAGGATGGAACATTCTCTATCATGTGGATCCAAGATGAGGACAAGATCCTGTGGGGGTCCACAAAAGGGTCTGTTTTATTGTTCCTGATAGAGATGACCAGTAACAATGGAGAGAGTTATATATTTAGGCCCATCATGTCTGTTTGGGAATCTCAGGACTCCCCAACTAGGGCCCCAGCTGATGAGGTGGCCTGATAGTGACTAAAGGGTCATTGTTAAAGTATACCAGTTTCTTTCTCTTATTCAGCTTTTGCAGTCTTTGCTTTAATAAGGATAGCTTGGAAGTGAGTGAGGGAAGTATAAAGAAAATAGGTAAGGAGGGTATCTAAGTCTAAGTAGACACTATTTGATTGTGAACTTAATACTGACTCACTGTAGACTATTGTGTACTTTTGTTTTCAGGTGGTGGGAATTGTGTGGAGTTGTACACCTCTTATACTATGGTTTTGTCAGTGTTTCTTTTTTATAAATAAATAATAAAAAATAATTTAAAAGATTACAAATTTAAAAAAGAATAGGAAAGCTATCAAAGGAGGGGATGGGGTATGGAGTTCTGGTGGTAGGAGTTGTGTGGCATTGTAACCCTCTTTTCCTATGTTTTTTGTTAGTATTTATTTTTTATAAATACATTTTTTTAATGAAATTAACCTAGAATGTTCTCGGCTGTAACTATGGACTGTGAGCTCAGTCTGCATTGACTCAGAAGTTGTAAGAGCTAGTTGCATTTATATACCTTCAAGTTTGCAAGCACCTCTCTTCCTTAATACTGCTTCCTAATTCTACTCTTAAGTCTGACATCATCTTCCCAGACAATATTCCCAGTCCAACCCCTTGTTAGCTATCAAGCTCAAGCAAAGATTATTAAGACATAGGCTTCCTAGTTTCCTTCTACCCTAAGGTCCCTGTTTTCATCTGCTCTATTTCTACTTTATAGATACTATTTATTATTAAACATTTTGTTCTGGTTTCCACCTTATTGTCTCTCAGCCACCAAGTTTCAGATGCTATGTGCTTCCATCCTGACTTCCCTGGGCAGATCTCACCAATGCTTCCTGGAACCTCACTCCTCCAGAGCCCTCTCCCAGGAGGGAAAGATATAAACAGGGTAGGGGTATGGATTAACCAGCCAATGACCGTGTCCAGCAGAGAAGCAATTACAGAAGTCTAAACTCTCATTTTCTTCACCCCAAAAATAATTTTGGTCCATACTCTCAGAGGGATAAACAATAAGGAAGTTTCCAATGTAGGGGATGAGACACAGAACTCTGGTGATGGGAACTGTATAGAATTAAACCCCTATTATAATCTCACCTTAAAATCTTGTAAATCAATATGAAATAATTAATAAAAATAAAACACTAAAAATGAGAGAAAGAAGGAGATGGCACTGATTCACCTTTTTGGTATTATCCATGGTACTAATTCCTGTATAATATTGGGGTTTGAACCTATGGACTCATATGAGGTAAAGAGTTTTTCTTTTTACTTGTGGATGCATCACCCAACTCTATATTGATTGCTGAAACTAATTTTTAAGGTATATTTATGTAGTTGGATACATCACTGTGATAATCCAGTGGTGAGCAACATGGCTTCAGTTCTTATATCCAGTCTAGTATGTGGAAGAGAAGTTAATAATAACATTATTACTTGTCGAGAAATATGATACATAGTTTGATAGTATGCTTTATAGGAGCTATCATAACACAGAAGAGAATTCCCAGATAAGACAATTGGAAATAGAGATCTCTAAGGACAAACTAGCATTTCTCAATACAATAAATACTGCATGGTGTGGAGAGGGGATTCATTAGACATAGACATGGTCTTGTGGAAAATTTAGAGGCATGAGAAAATGGGACTTATTCAAGGGAAAGGTCATAGCTCAGGGCAGAGAGTTAAGTGCAGAGAAAGAATAGTGTGTATGCTGGGAGGTGTGAATATAAGGATGTGTGAATGTCTGAGTAGTTTAAAATGGGCTAAGCATCATCTGGTTACAGTATGTCCAGGAAAGTGGGCTTGAGACTGAAAGAGGTAAAGTGATCACAAAGCAGCTCAACTTTATTCTGTGGATAAGGGGGTACTTCTAGAGGATTTAAAGCTGAGAAGTAATATGGTCATGACTTTTGATTACTTTTTTGTGTGCCTGATAATATAAATATCAAATAGTTCATAATAAAGATATTTCTTGCTTTCCTGGCAGTTCAGGCTTTATTGGAACAACATGTACACTCAATTCCCTTCTTCCTTGTCCTCTCTGATTCTGTCTGCTCTTTCACAGTATGACTGCCTCAGCTAGGTTCCCTTGGTCATGTAAAAAATAAAAATCCATGTTAAAGAGGACATCATGCTAGATGAACCAATCCTGTGTATACTCAGAACATGGGCCTGGCCTCTCATCCTTTGTCAATAGCTGGAGTTCTGATGTAAAAAATAGACCTTCCCAAATACACAGCCAATGGCCCTTGGCTTCCACTATGTCAACCTATATTTAGCTAATTTGAAATAACATTAGGTGAGCTATTTACAGTGTAGAGGAGGACCCCATTTTTCTCCACTGTTCCTCCTAAGTCCCAGAAGAAACTCTGGTCTCCATCTCCTTTTTTGGTGCTTCCTTCCTTCTTTCCTTTCTTTAAGAGCTTCCTTCCTCTCTTCCTTCAGTCCTTCCTTTCATAGAGACAAAGATGAACTGAGAGGGGAGGGAAAGATAGTGATGGAGACAGAAAGAGAGATACCTGTAGCACTGCTTCATAACTCATGAAGCTCCTTTCCCCAAAAGTTGGGATGGAGGCAAGAGCCTGGGTCCTTGTACATTGTAACATTTGTGCTCAAGTGGGTGTGCCACCACCCGCTCCTTAGGAGTTTTCTAGAGCATATCAGATCCCTGCTTGAATTATTCTTTCTCCCTCAACACATACTTTGTCACAGGCTGGATGAAGTAGTTCCCACTGTTACTTTGAACCTCAGGACAAAAGAGAAGAAAACAATGTTGAGAAGATTGTCATAAATCATTATGTGAAAAGGGTTGCAAGGGGAGGAGTTTAGACTCGGAGAGAGTGCTTGTTAGACAAGGAAACCAGGTAGCTCCTTAAATTCAGCTAAGATGTCCTCCAAATCCCGTTTTTATCCAAGGGCATTTTTACCACTCATTCCTGCCCCTGCTTATATCCACTCCATTACCTCTTGAAGGGAGCCATGGGCTGGCTTTGGGTATCCCTCAATCTTCCCAGTTTGTGTCTGAGCTGCCATATCATCCTTCCATCATGGAGGCTTCTCTAGTGCCTGGTGCAAGCCCCATGTGACTGTTAGTGATAAAATGATGGGTAGCGGCTCATCTGAAGAGAGCTAAGGATTATGCTGTTCTCTTGAGTCATTTTCTTTGAGAAGGAATGAGAGAATCAGATCTGCCTGGAGCAGAATTTTACAGTGAGTCAAATTAGCCTTCCTCAATGACCTCCTTACCTTATTTTGATGGATTATTGTCTTTCATTGAAATACCCCTGATTATACATACGAGTTTTAGGTATGACTCTCTCCTGCCTAGTTAACTTGCACACAATGTTATTTAAGACACTCATGCAGGAAAGAATTTGCTTTAGGCCAGAAGTTGCATTATGAGTCATGGACATGCATTTAAGATTTATGGGGGCCACCTTGTAACACCTCTGTGTACCTGGGAGCAAGCTGATGAAGGATGACTGTGGACAGTGCTGGGAAGCTGTTAACTAACACCTTTTCTGTTCCAGAACTTTTCTCAGGCAAGCTGAACAGGTAGAGCTGGAAGATTGGCCAGATCAGGAACACTGTTGGTTAGAATGAATGAATAAAGATTCCATATTTCTAATGAATAAATGGAAAGTTATCTACTTCTTTCTTTATCTAACTACAGCCAAAATAGAGTTCTTATTTGTCCTTCTCAAAATTGTAGTCTTTTGAGATTCTTAGCATTCTTGAAAGACATTTTCCTTCTCTTGGAATTAGAAAGGGTCCACCCAGTTACCTACAGAAGCACTCAGAGTTTCTCTCTGAAAGCCCATATGGGATAAGTGATGCTTATTTATGCATATTTACAAGCAACTAACTCAATACCCTAGAGAACTACATAGACTTGCAAGTTCAAAGTTAACCTTCCAACAATAGGAAGGGTAAGAATTTTAATTGAAAGAGGTAAAGCTGGCATTTGGCAGATGTGGTTTGTTTAGGAGGACATTCTATTAAGAAGTCTTTGAAATAACTCTGTAGCTATTGTAAGAGACTCATATTTAAATCAGATTTCACTATTTTTTAAATTTATTTTTTATTTAAGAAAGGATAAATTAACAAAACTGTAGGGTAGGAGGGGTACAACTCCATACAATTACCACCACCCAATCTCCATATCCCATCCCCTCCCCTGATAGCTTTCCCATTCTCTATCCCTCTGGGAGCATGGACTCAGGGTCATTGTAGGTTGCAGAAGGTGGAAGGTCTGGCTTCTGTAATTGCTTCCCCACTGAACATGGACCATACTCCCAGTCTTCCTCTCTCTTTCCCTAGTAGGGTGGGTCTCTGGGAAAGCGGATCTCCAGGACACATTGGGACACATCAGTCCAGGGAAGCCTGGCCGGCATCCTGATGACATCTGGAACCTGGTGGCTGAAAAGAGAGTTAATATACAAAGCCAAACAAACTGTTGAGCAATCATGGTCCCAAAGGTTGGAATAGTGGAGAGGAAGTGTTGGGGGGGTGGTACTCACTGCAAACTCTAGTGTACTTCTGCTTTCAGGTATATATTTTGCACTAGTTTATGGATATGTGTGAACATATGCTCTCTCTCACAGAACCTGGTCTATATCTAGGTTTTGGGACTTTGTTAGGAAGTGAACCACTTGGGATGGAATTAGAGACTACTATGAAAGGAAAGGTCTCACCTGAGTAATGAAGCTGAAGGGTTGTCATTCCACACCTGAAGTCTCTGGACACAGTCTGAAGTGAAGCATGTTGAGGTGGCAATCATTGTGTTGGTTAGGTTGTGATCGGCAGATGCAATATTATTTGATATGGATTGGGAGAGGCATGTGGGAAAGTGGGCCCTATCCTAAGGTTCCAGGACTGGGGGAAATATAGGCTCTATAGTGGAGATGTTAGGTTCCTGTTTTCTTAGGGTTCAAAAAGACAGTGGGTAGTTAATGTTATCATCACATTATTTGGTAATTGGGTTAACTTTGAAAAGTCCTTTTGTTAGAGTTTGCTGTATAGTAGTACCCAGTATCTTGTATGTAGCTGTGCCAAGATTTCACTATTTCTTTAACAAAGAGAAAAATCACCCATGTTTGCCATGTTTTACAATGAACTAAGATATCTTTCCCTTTTGTAAAAATCATAATTGATTTACTCTGTAATGCATTATTGCCTAACATTCAGGGGTTTATTTGATTAAACTATTCATCAGCAGTTTTTAGTTATGTTCCAGCACCAATTCTTGCCTGCCTATCCTCCCTAAGAAACACAGGCTACTGGTATGTGAATATTTCTGGTAAACACACTTGACCAATCCCATTTCTGTGGGGGCAGGAAGGGCAAAGTCAACAGATGGCCCTGCTTCTGTGCCTATCTGCATCACTATTCTATACTACATTTCCTTGAAGTCAGTCCCATTGTAAAACCAAGCCCATGGACACAAAGGTCAGAATATGTATTGATTTGTCTGCTTGGGTTGCTATAACAAATACAAGAGACTGCAACTTGCAACTGAAAGGTATTTTGCAGTTTAGGGCAGAGCAAACCCCAAATCTGGATGCCAGCAGATCTAGTGACTAATTTAGATATTCCCATCTTCTCTCTGTGTCCTTGAATGGTGGAAAGAAGAGAGAACAATAGCTGGTCTCTCTCTTATGAAGCAACCAACTCCATTTATTGCAGCATGATTCTTATAGCTTAATCACCGTCTAAAGACTCCGAATTCTAATAACAATAAACTAAGGATATCTGAATTTGAAGGGAGAGGAGGCAAAGTCCTTACCACCAGATCCTATATGTCTGATAAAGGTGAGGTAGTGGCTCACCTGCTTGACCATACATGGTTCTACGTGTGAGGACCTGGGTTCAAACTGCCGGTCCTTACGTGCAAGGGGAGAAGCTTCATGAGTGATACTGTGGTGTTGCAGGTGTCTCTTCATTTCTCTGTTCTCTGTCCTTATGTATCTCTGTCTCACATTCTCTATGAAAAAGAAAGAAAAAATTGGCTTCTAGGAATGCTGGAGCTATATCAGCTGAGTCCTATCAATGACTTTGATGGAAAAAAATAATGGTAAGAGGTACAAATATCTGAACAAATATTAGTGCTGTCACAAAAGCTGTCATAAATACTGCCTCTCAAAACTGAGATCAACAAGGGGATTCTGCTGTCCTGATGTCTACCTCCTGCTTCCCATCCTCTCATCAACATTGGCAGAAAAATATAAATTTAAAGAACTTCCCCACACCCTCAGGGAGGTATAGGCTAGTCTACTGGGTCCTGTGTGGTAAGGAAACTTCGAGGAATGGTGCCCAAGGGTAGAAGCTTTCTTAAGAAGAGAGCAGACTTTGAAATATCCCTTTTTTAGGATTTTCTATATTATACACAACATCACCATAATTTATGTCCTCTGACATTATTTGTATATAGCTGTGCCACTGGTTGCTTCTGTTCTCTCTGGTCTAATTTAAGAGAGTCAACATATCAAAGACTCAGCCTATATATTAAAAAGACTCAGTCTGTGATTTAAAAAGTTTTGAGACATTCAATTTTCCCCTCTCATATTAATTAAATAGTGATTTATTTGACTAGAAATTGATAGGCGTCTACATAAAAACTATTCCCACCATCAAAAGACTGTGTCCCGTCCCTCCCCCCACCCATGAAGCTGAACATCCACCCTCATCCTCAACCTAGGGTTTTTACTTTGGTGCTCTACTCCAAATTCAGTTAAATCCTGCTTTGAGTTTCCCTTTCTGTTATTCTTTCTCAACTTCTGTTTAAGAGTGGGATCATCCCATACTTATATTTATCTTTCTGACTTATCTCCCTTAATATAATTCCTTCTAGCTCCATCGAAGATGGGTCAGAGAAGGTGGCCTTATTGTTCTGTGTAGTAGTATTTCGTTGTGTATATATACCACAATTTCTCAGCCAGTCATCTGTTGTTGGGAACCTGGGTTTCTTCCAGGGTTTAGCTATTATGAATTGTGCTGCTATGAACATAGGTGTACACATTTCTTTTTGGTTGGATATTATGGAGTCCTTGAGGTATATCCCTAGAAGAGGGATTACTGGATCATATGGAAGGTCCATGTCTAGCCTCATGACAGTTATCCAGAATGCTCTCCAGAGAGGCTAGACCAGTTTACATTCCCACCAGCAGTGAAGAAGGGTTCCTCTGTCCCCAGAGCCTCTCCAACATTTGTTGCTGATGTCCTTTTTGATGTATGCCATTCTCAGAGGGGTGAGGGAGTATCTCAATGTTGTCTCTATTTGCATTTCTCTGATAATCAGTGACCTGGAGGTTAACTCTCTTTTAAACCACCAGGTTCCAGATTCTAGCAGGATACTGACCAGACTTCCCTGGACAGACAACCTCACCAATGTGTCCTGGAGCTCTGCTTCCCCAGAGCCATTCTGCACTAGGGAAAGAGAAAGACAGGCTGGGAGCATGGATCAACCTGCCAACACCAATGTTCAGTGGGGAAACAATTACAGAAGCCAGACCTTCTACCTTCTGCATCCCACAATGACCTTGGATCCATACTTCCAGAGGGCTAAAGAATAGGAAAGCTATCAGGGGAGGGGATGGAATACAGAGTTCTGGTGATGAGAACTGTGTGAAGTTGTATCCCTCTTATCCTATCGTTTAGTCAATGTTTCCTTTTTATAAATAAAAAAATTAAAAAAGAGAGCGGAATGAGAGTCTGCTCTCTGTCACTCTGTGTCTTGTTCTCACACCAACTGGTGTTTCAGGGAGACAGTGACTTCTGATGTGTCCCTTGGGTCATCAGGGAAGGTCAATTGCCTTGTCACTAGAGAACAAGGATGGCAGTCCCTGGAGGGTTTTCTCTCAGAGCCTGTTCTCCAGAACAGCTATCAATCACTAGAACAATCTCCAGATCATTCTATTCCCCACTGGGCTCTTCTATTATTTTTAAAAATATTAATAGAACTAATTAGATATAGAGGTGTGATATGGCCCTAATCAGCTACTCCTCATCACCCCTGTCCTCCTCTTTGCTTCCCCCCTGGGCCCCTGTGTGTCTTGTCAACATGTAAAGTGAGGAGGAAAGGAGAAAATCAGGGGAGATAATGCATAATTGGTATGCTGGGCAAAGGCTGTGGACACAAGGGACTTCTTTTAATCCAGTTCATTAATCAGTTTCTCCATAGAAATTGAATGAACTGTCTTTCAACAACATCACATCCCAGGAGTTGAAAACACCTAGTGCACACAGGAATGTAAATGCATCAGGCAGGAGGGTGTTGCCAGTTGGTGAACACATGTGGCTCTCCTGCTTTCAGTACAGAGAACCACTGAAAGCAAAGGGCTGGGGAATCAAAGGTCAGGCAACCTTGAATCTGGGCTCCAAGAGCGACACTGGAACAATCTGCTCTTTGGTTTTTCATGCTTATGGTCACTGGAGAGACTTTCTACTCCCTTCTTCCCTTTAACTTAAATGCATTTGCCATGTACTAGCTGTACAACAAAAAAGAAAAAAAGAAACCTACAGCTAGTGCCCTGATATGTCCCCAGCCATGCCCTTCATGTGGTGAAAGCAGGCTTTCTCTAGGTCATCAGGCTCTGGCTTGCTCTGGGAATCTCCATGTAGGTATGCGAGGGTTTGAGAGAATAATGTGGGCCTGGCTTTCTATGCATGAAGATGCAGCTCCAGAGAGAGGTCACTGTAGGGGTGTTTTTGACAGATTTGGTTACCTCATTAATTTCATCAGTGAGATAATAGACAGTTATTGGCTGGCTACATGGTTCCCAGATTTGTGCTAGGCCTCAATGCAGTCCCTTCCCTGATAATCAGGGTGAGGTTGGTAGAATATGAATTCATCATACAGTGTGTTGCATATTAAAGGGAGATTTTGCAGTCTGTGGGGTGAAGATAGGGAGTAAGAAGAGAGTCTGATCACTTGCTCTGATGATAGCAAAAGAGGAACATGAAGAGGTAGACAAGCTATTTGCCATAGGAAAAGAGGGACTGAGAAAAGATTCCCAAAGTAAGCAGTCCAATAGAATGGCATCATGCCATTGCTAGGCTTACACCCCCAAGTGAAGCTAACTTCAGTAAAGTCTGGCATGGCTCTGCTACCTGGGGCCAACTTTCACACCTGCTGTTCCCTCTGCCAGAATACCTTCCTGTTGTGTCTCCCAGAAGGCCTCCTTGCCTGACAGAGCCCTTCACATCCCTCAGATACCTACAGGGAAGCCATCTCTGGCCCCCTCTGTAGCTCAAAGGGTACAATCTTCTGTCTTCTTCTCTTGACAGTAATCAGATTGCCAAGGTCACAGGTTTCAAAATCAGTTCCCTCTCTTGAGCTTAAGTGCCAGGAAGAGTGGAACTGTGCTTGACAACTTTAGTGTATCAGGGCCTGGGCCATAGTAGATGTTTAATGAACACCACCTAAGTCATTGCTGAAAAAACAAGGGAAATCTTTGTGCTTGAATAGGCTTGGCCAGTGAGCAGCACACTTGGTGCTGGGTGAGATTGCATGTCAAACTAAAGAGTTTAGAATTTGTCCCCTTAGGCAACAGGGACCAAGGAAGGTTTACAGTAAGAGAGTGACTTATCTGATTTGTGATTTAGAAATATAACTCTAGGTCAGTTGATTGCTGAGTTAACTATCCAGAGTTGGCTCTTATTTTATTTCCCAGGTTCTCACTCTTCAAGTTAAGCAGAGGGAAGGAAAATACATTTTGGGTTTCAGGGATGGGCAGGTGCATAATGTGACAGAGGTATACCCCCTTCTGCCTGTCACAGCTCTCCACCCCCACTCTCAGCTCAAGACCTTAGAGACTAGAAAAATCATACCAGACTGATTAGTATTATTTTATTTCCCTTTCTTTCTTTCTTTCTTTCTTTCTTTCTCCCTTCCTTCCTCACTTCCTTCCTTTTTTTTCTCCTACTTTTTTTTTTTAATTGCCACCAGAGTTATCATTGGAGCTTGGTGTCTGCATGATAATCCCACCACTCCTGCTGATCATGTTTTCCTTCTTTTTATTTGATTACCCAGACAGTAGTTGAAAAAGACAGGGGAAAAGAGAGGAAGAGAGAAAGGAAGGAAGGAAGGAAGAAAGAAAGAAAGAAATAAAAAGAAAGAAAGAAAGGAAGAAAGAAGAAAGAAACTCAAAGCATTATCTCACTGCTCATAAAATCCCCCTCCCACAGGTAGGGGCTGAGGGCTTGAATCTGAATCCTTGCACATAGTAAGTAATGTGTGCACTTTTCTGGGTATGCCACCACTGGTCCCCGTCTGGTGTGGATTAACCTCAGTTGGAGTCATAGTTCTATTCTACCATTCTGGGCTATGTACTCTCCCTGATGCCTGCATACCACTGTGTGAACTGGTCCCTGTGCTAGAGCCACTCCTCCCCTGGCTTCCTGCTCCACCCTTGCATCTCTGCTTCTTTGTCCTTCCCAACATTGCTTATCCTTCTTGGTCTATTTTAAGACTCTCTCCTTTGGCCACTGCAGCACATCCTGATCTCTGGAATTTGCAAAACATTATGGTTTCTTCCCTTCAAAGCTATAGGCACCCCAGAGTCAGGCTATGGAGAACATCTGCATCACCTCTAGTCAGCAGAATGGGGAAGCTGAAGAGGATGAACTGGCAACAACCAGGTAGTTGAGAGCAGGAAGACTGACTCTTGTAGTCTTTTTCTCCATGGCACAGCTTGGCCAGCCTGTGAGCACTGGGTCTCTTATGTAACTTTTTGGCACATGACATTTCTCTAACTCAATCTGGTACTCCTGGGAAACATGGGCCTAGGAGTCTCTCATCCATCTGAGTATAAATGTCTAGCAGATAATATAGTTCTTTCATAAAGTATCATTGACTTGAGATATTTCAGGTGAAAAGTATTTTTTTTCTTCTCCATTAGCCTGTGCTAGTCTCATTGGGTCAGTGATGACTTAGGGATAGGCCATTGGTTTGGAAATGGAGCTAAGAGCAAGTGTAGGGCTGACTGGTCCTAGCTTTCTCAGACAGCAGCAAGGGAGCACCTTTGGGAATGTACCCTGATCCTTAGTGGCAAGGGGTCTGTGCTGGGTTTTCTGTGCCTGTAACTCCTCCCCTTCAGCCCCCACTCTACTCTGCCTTCTTCCAATCTGCAATGTTATTGCTAACTCTGTGTCCTGAAGGCCAATCACCTTCATGATATCATCTGGTTTCCCCTGCTGTGTGATGTTGTAGACTTAATGGAATGGAAGGGGCAAGAGGTTGGGTGTTTATCCCTCTTACTCATCACTCCTATTTGTGAACACACTCTACATGCAGCTTCACCACTGGTGCTTCCAGGTACCCCAGCTCTAACCCATTAGTGGTCTGTTTGTACAGCACTCAGGCCTCCTCACAGGGGAGTGCTGGCTTCTGCTCTTCCTGGCCCCAGGAACTATCTGCCTTTCCCCAGGCCCTTATTCAAAGCTTTATTTCAGATTTCCATCCATTCTTCTGGATAGGGTTTGGTCAGATACAAGGTCACAATTAAAAGCTTTATTAGGGTGATAAAAGGGTGAAAGGCAAATATCTAGGTACTGCAAAATAAGCAGTTATCATCAGGGATTAAGAATATGCTAGGTCTGCAAGGACCGGCATAAGGATCCCGGTTCAAACCCCAGGCTCCCCACCTGCAGGGGAGTCGCTTCGCAAGCGTTTAAGCAGGTCTGCAGGTGTCTATCTTTATCGCCCCCCCCGTCTTCCCCTCCTCTCTCAATTTTTCTCTGTCCTATCCAACAACAATATCATAACTAGAACAATAAAACAATAAGGGCAACAAAAGGGAATAAATAATAAATAAAATATTTTTTAAAAGAATATGCTAGGTCCATATAAAGTCCATGAGTAGTTATCAAAAATTCAGTCCCATGAGATAAACAATTACCAGCTGACGTATAGGTTGCTCGTGGTTGTAGGGGAGTCTTAGAATTTACTGGCTGGCTGAGTCACACGTGTTCAGTTCCCAGAAGTAGCCATGGAAGGCACCTTGATCAGGCTTAGCTGAGATGTGTCTGACTTCTAGCTGGCTGTGATTTTTAGTCTATTCAGTACACCCACAATGCCTTGTACACCTACACAGAGTGGAGGTGTACAAGGGCCTTATATGATACAAGATCTTAAGGAAATTCACAGAACCAGACTGGTGGGAGGACAATGGTGTAGGACTATGTATCTTTGACAATTAGTGCAGATGTTGAGAAACACCTACACAGTATCATTGAGTCTACCCCTGGGGTTGGACATGAGGGAGAATATGAGATAGAACATCAATTCCAGGGTTTTTTTGTAGTCACTATTTTTATATTATGTTTTAATTTTATTCTATTTTTATTTTATTTTACTAGAACATTGCTCAGCCCTGGCTTATGAAGTTGATGGAGATTGAACTTGAGACCTTGGGCTCCACAGTCCAAAAGTCTTTCTATAACCATATGCTATCTCCCCAGCCCTCATTCCTTATTCTTATTTGGCCTTACTAGGTACATCTGCTATTTTAGAGGGAGGGACTTTTATTTTATTAAAATGCATTTCATTCAAAATAAGAGCAAGACACCACTACAGTACTAGGAGTTCATGGAGAAGAGACACATGAACACATTCCACTAGGGAAGCCTGAAGGGGTGAAGGTGAGTTGTGTATCCCTGGAGACAAGGGTCAGGGGGTGTGGGGGACAAGTGTTTCCAGAATGGAATAGGTGTTGGTACAGAAATAACTCTAGGTTCATGAGAGAATAATGTCCTTGGGGCCTGGAATCTCTAGTTACTTCTGAGCTTATTGGTGAACAGAGAACAAGAACCCTGTGCTTGTAGGCTTGTTTGGAGAACTTAGTTGGAAGCTGTTTGCAGGATGACCAAGGGCTCATCACAGGGGCTGCCATTAGCAGGGAGGAAGGGACCAGTATACCCTAGCTGATTCAAAAACATTTATGAGTGAGTGAAAGGCAGGGAGAGGAGTGATCCCCTATGGGTGGAGAGGGCTTCATGGTGGGTGGCCTGAGCCAACTCTGCCTGGGAAGCTCTCCCAGGCTGAGCTGCTTTTCACACAGATCTCTCCCACACAGGCAGCTAAGAAAAGGCTGTTACCAAAGCCCAATGCCTGACATGACCTGTTCACTACTAGGCATAGCCCTAACCCTTTGAAATAAACTCAAAACTTACAATTTTACTTAGTTCCTTTCAGGAGGAACCGAAATAGTGAAATCTGGAGGACACAAATTTGCTTAGAAACAGAACATTTTCCCCTCTCCTTTTTTTGTCTTTAAAAACTCTGGGCAACTGGCCTAGTTTTTCATTCCTTTTGAGATGAACCAAGGTAGATCTTCTTCAAAGCAGGGGTGGGGTGTTGAGGTTCTTCACTCTATGTGGGTCATTGAGATTCTTCCTGTCACTGAGCAGGGAGATAAGCTGTGAGAGGCCATCTTTTTAAGCTGTCTTAGTGCCCAGAGCTCCTTTGGAATCTTCCTTTTTTAGCTTCTCTCAGTAGCCTTAAGCACTAAAGTCATGTTTTTTAGCAAAGAGTGTGGGAGAGATGTTTACCCTTCCATTTTTTAATGAATGCCTTTGGGAAGGGGTTGGCAGAACAGACAATAGTATCTTCACTCTACACTGGCCCCTGGAGGAGGTGCTTGCTACTCTTCATAAAGACCAGAGATCACACACACACCAGAGGCAGGGAGCCAGCTCCTGAGCAATGTCACCTTGGATTCATCACAGCTTATCTGTTTTTTACTTACTCTTAATATATTTTATTTGTTTTAGTTTAATAAGACAGAAATAGAGACAGAAAAAGAAATATTGACAAGAGCACTGCTCAGCTCTGACTTGTGGTGATGTTGGGGACTGAACCTGAGACTTTGTAGTCTCAGGCATGAAAGTCTTTTTGCATATATTATCTGCTCCTCCTCCTTGCCCAAGTCACAGCTTATTTGCAATTCTTCATTTAGAAAGATTTCCATATAGCCCTTTGGTTCCTGAGAGCTCTATAGTTTGATTGTGGTTTGGGAGTGGTCTTACTAGGAACTCTAAAAATAGAAGAATCATCTTTTCTTCTGAATTGCTGCCCCAGTCCTTCAGCCAAGGTTGGACACATAGTAGGAGTAAACAGTCTCCTCTCAATGAGAGCAGGGCTGTTCTCATTGTCTTATAGCTTAGAATTTCAATATTAGAATGTTTTTCATGAGCTGGGGAAATAGCATAGTGATTATGCAAAATATTTTATGCCTGATACTCTCAGGTCCCCAGGTTCCAGATTTACTCCCCAGCACTATCATAACCAGAGCTAAGCAGCAGCACTTTGGTCTCTCTCTCTCTCTCTCTTCTATCTCTCTCTTTCATCTCTCTCATTAAAATAAAATAAATAGAATGTTTTTTTTTAAAAAGAAATTCATTCCTTTGAGTAGGACATTATTAAATTTGTGAGTTTCTGGTTAATGTATATTTCAGTGCTAGTGACTTGAGGAGTTAGGTTATCAGATATCTATCCAACAAGACAGCTGGTTGAGGACTCAATCTGTAGACCCAATTCTGAAGGAAGTGGGTGGTTAGAGTTTCTTCAGTGCTGGTGGGAACACGAAGCTCAACTAAGGTCTATTCCTACTGGCAAGCAGCCTGGCACCTTTCTCATTGGGCTGTAGCCACAAGTAAGCTCCTTTCCTCTTGACTTGGAAAGGCAGTAGCCAAAAAGCCCAGGGGTATAGATCATACAACTTCATACCCTCCTCACCATTTTTCATACCCTACCACCCATTTCTAGGATTTAAATTCACAAATAAAACCCTGGAATGCTCTAGAGCCCAAACGAGCATTTGTGAGTAACAACACTCAGCCCTGCCACCCTCTGCCCCCATCAAATTTAGGCTCACTCTTTCTCCCAGATTCCAAGTGTTCAAATGTTGCTGGCAACCAGGTCTAGGTGTATACCTTCTGTCCTCTGATGCAAAGTTCCTAATGGGGACTATTACACATTTTGGAAAAATAATAGGAGCATCAAGCAAGGATTTTTTTTTCCCTCCAGGGTTATCACTGTGTATCCGCTCCCTCTCTCTCTCTCTCTCTCTCTCTCTCTCCCTTGTTATTGTTGTTGCTGGATAGGACAGAGAGAAATTGAGGGAGGAAGGGAAGACAGAGAGGAGGAGATAAAGACAGACACCTGCAGATCTGCTTCACTGTTTGTGAAATGACACCCCTGCAAGTGGGGAGCCAGGGACTCGAACCAGGATCCTTGTGTGAGTCTTTGCACTTTGCACTAGGGGTGCTTAACCTGGTGTGCTATCTACTGCCTGACCTCCCAAGTAAGGAATTTTATCACAATATGAACATTTTCATTTCAACCTTTTAGGCTAATAAATCCATGGAATCAAATTCAGCAGAGAGGACACAGAGTTGAATTTCAGCCATGAGCTCTTGCTAGCTGGGTAAAGGGATATTCTACAAAGATAGACTGAGAGTGAGGATGGTACTCTCCTGGTTGGTTCTCAATGCTGTCAGAAACACAAATGAGACAGATCCTGTTTGCCAGAAGCACTGGCGCACTCTCTCAGTTCCTTGTGGGTGCTCCTGATTGTAACTGAGCCCCAGCAGTCTTGCAAATATTGGGGGAAACTCTACTGTCACCAACACCAGTACCATCTAAATATATATATATATATATATATATATATATATATATATATATATATATATATATATATATATATATATAGTGGTGTTTACCAAGCATTCACTAGGTGCTTTGTTTTACACTTATCACAATTGATATGCAGAATTATTGTACTTAAAAAATAAGAGAACTTTGTGGGAGCACAATTCAGCATTGGTTTAAAACAATCAAGGCTTATTATATGGAGGTTTAGCAGTATGGAACAGTATAATTTAGGCACATCAAGATAGGTAATTATCAGTAGAGACATAAGTTACTCTTTATGGCTGTTGAGAGTCTTAGAGTTTACCAGCTAACAAAGTTACATGTGTTCAGTTCCCAGAAGAAGAAGTCATAGTGGGCACATCAAGCATGCAGGAAAGCAGGGAGCCAGGAGAGCAGTGTAGTGTAGCAACCTAGCTAGCTGGGGGTGGGGGGAGTGCAGCATCATAGATAGCTGGGGAAGCAGGGGCTGGACTTCTGGCTGCCTGCAAATTAAATAACTTGGTTTACATAATTTTGTCAACCTGGTATCAGCCATATGCTAATTGTGTCCAAATTCCTATTGTGAGCCAGCATGTAGCATCACAACACAGAATGGCTCAAAGATTAGATGCAGTACATAGTCCACTTTTACATATGAAAACAGCCTTCCTCTGGGAACCCACTGAAATGTAGGAAAGTAAGGCCCTGAACTCAGAGAGCTTGAGCTCAGAACCTGTATTGCCAATGTGTTTCTATACTGCCTCTGTGGGTGCAGTTCAGTTGTGGTGCTACAATGTTGAAGGTAGTTCTGGCAGTCTATTTTCCTTTCACTGAAGTCTAGGGAAATAGGTCCATAGTAGTGTTTGGCATCCAGCCATCTCTGTTTCTCCAGCCTTCACTGTTGCAAATATTTTTTGGTTAATGCTGGTATTTACATTTGCAGAGTCCATCTGACTTTCTTCTAAGACTATTCCTGTTTCACTAGGATCAGTGAGTGTTCTAGGTGGGGAGTGTATGTGTGCCAGGTTTTGCGGAGATAACTGGCAAGACTGGAAGTGTGATCAGTGAGCAGAGGGTTTAAGAACAGTTGTCCCTGTCTGTGGTACCATATTTAACATGAACATTCGAGGGGGAAAGGCAAGGTCCAGGCTGGATGGGGCTTGTCATGGGCTAGTTTTCTGACAGGTGAGAACTCATGTGAGCTGCAATGCCCTGAATCTGAGACAGGTGCACATGGGTAGGGGATAAGTATATAGTGAGGTCCAAGAGTAAATACCATATGTTTGAAATTTGGGGAGGAGTGAATTCTAGCTTACCATTTCAAGATTTCCTTGGACTCAGTAGAGATGATTTTGTGTGCAATTTGGAGACAAGAGGCAGTGCAGGTAGGAGACTGAGAAATATAACTAGAGGGTTTGTTGGGCTGTCATTTCTAAAGCAATCACTAGCTTATCAAATACTTCTTGAATACACACCATAATCCTTGCCCACTTGAGTATAGAGTACTGTAAATTTAGGGATTTCTGAATAATGGCTGTAAGTTGTAGGTCTGAGAAAATATTTGTTGGTGGTTCCCCAAGCTTTGATATGTGTGTGTGTGTGTGTGTGTGTGTGTGTGTGTGTGTATGTGTGGGGGAGAAGGCTGCGATTCAGAAATAATTTTTAAAAATCCTTTTTTTCCCTCTGTTTTCTAACCCAAATAGAGCTAAAGTCACCTCCTTGGTGTCACACTTCTACCCTTCCCAGCAATTGTTGTCAGAGCTCATACCAACAGCTGCCTCCAAGTCGCCATCTTGGCTCTGCCTCCCAATAAGAATTTTATAATGGGGAGTTGGGTAGTAGCACAGCAAGTAAAGCACAGGTGGTGGAAAGAGCAAGGACTGGAGTAAGAATCTCGGTTCCAGCCCCTGGCTCCCTACTTGCTGGAGAGTTGCTTCAAAGGCGGTGAAGCAGGTGTACAGGTGCCAATCTTTCCTCCCTCTCTCTGTCTTCACTTCCTCTCTCCGTCTTCCCTTCCTCTCTCCATTTCTTTCTGTACTAACAACAACATCAATAACAACAATAATAACTAAAACAACAAGGGCAACGAATTGGAAAATAAATATTTTTTAAAAAGTAAATAATTTTATAATGGATGAGTAAAATGAAACTCCAGACTCCAGAACATTGGTGTCCACTGAGAATTTTGAAGGTCGTATATCTAAAATGGAGGTCCAGACTCCTGGTCACCAAAATAACTATTCCTCCACTTCAGCTTATGATAGGTGCAGCCTACTATTTGCTCAATCCACAGTTAATCTCAACTATCTCCAAATTTGACAAGTCATGTCCAATCTGTCAGGAAAACCCTTTTCTGCTTTCAAAAATTAACTAAATTCTATTTCTCACAACCACTATACCTAGCCTTGCTGATTTAGCACTAACTTTTGTTTCCCAGCTTTTTCAGTCATCTGAGAATTTCAGTGGTTTTCAGCAGTCTTCTCAACAGATGAGCCACAAAATACTATCCAGATATGATGTCAGGTCTCTGACTCTACCTGTAGTGATCTACCATGTCTAGAGTAGGGACAGAAATGTGATACCAAATTTTGATGTTCCTCTGTGGAACCCAAGTCTCCACATGGTCTGCCTCTGCTTCATAATACTTTCAGTTTCTGCTACACTCCTGTTTGTTGTCTTATCTGAAACATGGCTATTATTTGAATATACTACACAATCCGGGCTGACGGTCATTGCACTATGTACCTTCCCCCCTTGAACCCATTTCCCTCCTTCACTTTCACACATCTTGCCTGCTTCTTTGGTTATTTTATTTAAAGTTTTTTTTTTTAATAACATCCTCCAACAATTCCTATTATTCATCTATGCTTCATTTTGCTCCTTGTTTACTTCATTTTTGCTCCTTATTTGTTCTGTATTTACCATTATTAAAAACACACCACACATTATTTAATTTTGCTTAATATCAGTTTCTGGATCTGGATTGTAAACTTCATCAAGACTCTTTATGTCTATTTAACAAAACAGACAAAAATGTGTATAGAGAAGTTTATGCAATGTGATCATCAATATTTATCACTTAAGTGAGTCACTGAATGAATATGAAACCTTGAAAAATATTTTGTAGCTTAGTAAAGTGAATTGCTCCGTGGCCAGAGAAGAATCCTTCTACATGTAGTTTCGGGACAGGAAACAGGAAAACATAGAATATAAAATACCTGTCTTACCACATTCACAGTAAAAATGTGAGGAAGCTTTACCAAATTTATATATAATAATTAGAAACTGTGGAAAAAGTAATAACTAAATTAAATCACATATTTAACTCAATATCATAAAAATAGTGTTTAAACAATAAATTTGCTAACAATATTTTATCATAAAAATTCCATAGAGAAAAAGGAATGTAACCCAATTATTTTATACACAAAGGAATCAACTTTCAAATAGACTGAACTTAGAAAATACACTTGAGTTCCCATTTGAAAACATTCTAAACATTCTCTAAATCACTAGAATTAATAATAAACAAGTTGTAGGAAGGTGGGTAGATACTTAAAAAAGAAGTGAAACTAAATAGAATATGTCTAAATAATTTTCTTTAAGTGTGGTTATAAATTGATAGGAAAAACTAATAAATCAAGATTAAAGTAACAAAGAATACAAAAAAAGAAAACAGGGAAACAGAAGACCTGTGCTGCTTAGAGAGGTCAGAGATTTTATTTTGGTTTTTACTTTAAACAATTAGAAATGCAAAGGCTTTTATAAGCTGTAAGGTATCCTATACTCTAATTAAAAACAGTATCTTATCTCTACCCAATCTCTATTCAATCACAGTGGATGATGAAAGCACACATTGCCTAGTGTGATTAAAACGCTGCTGATTAAAAAGCTGTATTAAAAATATTTGTGTGTAATATGAATCCTCCCAATTTATGACACTTAACCTAGTTGATCACAGACTTAAACTAGTTTATGAAAATATCTCACTGGTCCAGTAAAACAGCAGAGATTTATTTAACAGATTCACATACATGAGATTCTGATGTTCAAGTTTCAATTCCACACATAAGCTAGAGTTGATCAATACTCTGGTAAAAACAAAATAAAACAAAGCATACTATTATGTATGCATATCTGGTGTATATTGGGAATATTGCTGAAGGACTCATTTTCAAGAAAGAGAGTGACTTAGTCTTCACTTATTAAGGAAAGTGATCAATGTCAAAAGCTGGAAATGGGGTTCATGGATGGTTAAGGGATTGGACAGACACATCTGATATTTGATGTAATATATTATCAGGGAGGGGAAAGTGAACAAGACCAAGACTGAGATAATAAGAATATATCAGATCTCACGGAGATGAAAGGTGAGAGAGGTGTCAACTAGAACTAAGATCCAGAAGTGAGAATAAGAAGCTAAAAAGTAGGTCTAGAACAAATATTAGCAAGAAATCAGAGTGCCCAAGGGGAGGGGGGTAGCATAATTGTTATGCAAACAGACTTTCATGCCTGAGACTTCCAGGCTCCAGGTACAATCCCCCACACCACCATAAACTAGAGCTTAACAATGTTCTGGTATAAATAAATAAATAAATAAATAAATAAATATAGTCTAAAGTAGTGACAGTTAGATGTCCTTAGCAGTGAAGCCTTTTCTTCAACTGAACTTGAAGAAGGTAGCACAAAAAAATGAGCAGTGACTCTACCAAGAGCTGGGTGCCTAGTTCTGCACTGTTGCTCTCTCTGGGCCCAGGGGTAGCCCCCACATTATTTTCCTTGGACTCCTAGAGTCCCTGGTGCCAACATGAAAAATACATGCAGGGCTATGCTGGGCAACTGTTGGTGTGTGTATGTGGAGTGTTGAGTACATATAATTTGATTTTTAATTATATTATAAAGTCCATGTATGAAATGTCAGCTTTCTATTTTAATTTTATACCACTGTCATGTAGATGGATATCACAGTGAATATGATGATTTATTTTATGTGTCAACTTTGGAGTGTTTGGGACAACTAACTTGTTTAAGTGAGTGAATTTTGAGAAAGCAGACTGCCCTCCTTAATGTAGATGTGCTTCAGCTAATCCATTAAAGGCCCAAAAGAGAACAAAAGAACAAAATTGGCAAGTGCTCAAAAGAGGGAATTCCCCAGCAGACTGTCTGTAGATTTCTTGGACATTCTTAAATCTGAAGGCTGCATTGCACACTGCAGAGTTGGTCTCAGCAGCCTCCCAAGTCACATGAACCAATCACATAGAAGAAATCTCTTTCTGAATGTACACATTCTACAGGCTCTGCTTCTCTGGGGGACCTTGGGAATCTGGGCAAAGGGCAAAATAATCCTTTTTGTGCTATTTTGCAAATGTCCATTACTCTCATTATTTAAAGTGTAAATGGAAAAAATTCAGAATCAAGAAAAAAGAAAAAGGAAGGAATGAAAGAAGGAAGGAAAGAAGGAAGGAAGGAAGGAAGGAAGGAAGGAAGGAAGGAAGGAAGGAAGGAAGGAAGGAAGGAAGGAAGGAAAATGAAGGGAGTCAGGCGGTGGCGCAGTGGGTTAAGCGCACGTGGCGCAAAGCGCAGGGACCGGCTTAAGGATCCCAGTTCAAGCCCCCGGCTCCCCATCTGCAGGGGAGTCGCTTCACGGGCGGTGAAGCAGGTCTGCAGGTGTCTATTTTTCTCTCCCCTCTCTCTCTCTGTCTTCCCCTCCTCTCTCCATTTCTCTCTGTCCTATCCAACAACAAAGCGACGTCAACAATGGCAATAATAACCGCAACGAGGTTGCAACAACTAGGGCAACAAAAAGGGGGAAATAAAAGGAAGGAAAATGAAGAGCAGGAGGGACAAGAAACTGCTCCAGACGTCCAGAGAGAAGGAGACAAACAGGAAGTGAAAATATGAGACCCTGGACTGGATATTACTGGGCAAGTGGAAATTTCTTGGCATATTACTGGGCAAGTGGAAAAACTTGGAAAGAGTTTCTGTGTAAAGGTTATATGAAAGTGGTCACTATAACACCTTCTCTCTCTTTCCTTCAAATTTTAAAATCATTTCAAAAAGCTTAAAAATAATTCATGTGAGATAAAATCATTTACTTCAGAGTAGATCCAAATGGTTAACAAACATATGAAAAATTCCTCCAGGTCGCTGATTGTCAGAACATTGCAAATAAAGACAACAATGAGATACCACCTCACCCCTGTGAGAATGGCATACATCAAAAAGGACAGCAGCAACACATGCTGGAGACTCTGTTGGGACAGAGGAACCCTTCTGCACTGCTGGTGGGAATGTAAATTCGTCCAGCCTCTCTGGAGAGCAGTCTGGAGGACTCTCATAAGGCTAGACATGGACCTTCCATATTATCCAGTAATTTCTCTCTTGGGGATATACACAAGGACTCCATAAAGCCCAACCAAAAAGATATGTGTACATCTATGTTCATAGCAGCACAATTATTAATAGCTAAAACCTGGAAGCAACCCAGGTGCCCAACAAGAAATGAGTGGCTGAGAAAGCTGTGGTATATATGCACAATGGAATACTATGCAGCTTTTAAGAACAATGAACCTGCCTTCTCTGACCCATCGTGGATGGAGTTGGTAAGAATTATGTTAAGTGAGCTAAGTTGGGATGCACTGGATTGACCTTCTCGTGGTGCATCCCGTGTGTACCCATTCATTGGGGAAACTGACGATCCTTCCTAGCTAACTGAATCCACATGGATCCCAGTCACTTTCAAATCTAGCAACAAGCAGCTCCTGACAGCTTTCAACCTTACCTGTTGACTGGCTACGGAAGAAGGGCAAACGCTAGAAGAAGAAGAAGTGAGCTAAGTCAGAAAGATGAAGATGACTATTGGATGATCCCACTCATAAACAGAAGTTGACAAAGAAGAATAGAAAGGGAAAATAAAAGCAGGATCTGACTAAATCTAGAGTAGGGCACCAAAGTAAAATCCCTGTGGTGAGGGGGAGGGAGGACATTTGGCTTCCCTGGGTAGAGGGGTGGCGGGCGTGTGTGGGTGGCATGGGATACAGTCTTTTGATGGTGGGAATGGTGTTTATGTACCTCCTATTAAAGTGTAGTCATATAAATCACTATTTAATTAATATGGGAGGGGGAAAATTGGTTGTATATTTCAAACTTTTTAAAGCACAGACTGAGTCTTTTTAATACATAGGCTGAGTCTTTGATATGTTGACTCTTTCAAAAGCCTAGACCAGGGAGAACAGAAGCAACCGGTGGCACAGCTATATACATGATGTTGGGTATTATACAGCAAATACTAACAAAGGGATTTTTCAAAGTTAACCTAATTACCAAATAAGGTGATGATAACAGTAACTATCCATTGTCTTCTTGAAGCCTAAGACAGCAGGAACCTCACATTTCCACTATAGATCCTATACTTCCACCAGTCCTGGAACCTTATGGTGGGGCCCACTTTCCTGCATGCTTCTCTCAATTCATATCAAGTAATATTGCATCTGCCCATCACAACCTAATCAAGACAGCAAGTGCCACCCCAGCATGCTTCACTTCAGACTGTGTCCAGAGACTTCAGGTGTGGAATGACAACCCTTCAGCTTCATTACTTGGGTGAGACCTTTCCTTTCGTAGTATTCTCTAATTCCATTCCAGGTCGTTCACTTCTTAACAAAGTCCCAAAACCTACACCAGGTCCCCTGAGATAGAGCATACGTTCACACGTATCCATAAACTAGGGCAAAATATATACCTGAAAGCAAAAGTACACAATAGTCTGCAGTGAGTACCCCTCAACACTTCATCTGCACTGTTCCCGCCTTTAGGTCCAAAATTGTTCAACAATTTGTTTGGCTTTGTATGTTAACTCTCGTTTCAGCCACCAGTTACAGATGCCACATGATGCTGAGCAGACTTCCTTGGACAGATGACCCCACCAATATTTCCTGGAGCTCAGCTTCCTCAGAGACCAGCCCCACTAGGGAAAGAGAGAGGTAGACCGGGAGTATGGACCGACCAGTCAATGTGCATGTTCAGCAAGGAAGCAGTTACAGAAGCCACCTTCCACCTTCTGCATACCACAATGACCTTGGGTCCATACACCCAGAAGGATAAAGAATGGGAAAGCTATGAGGGGATGGGATGGGATATAGAGATCTGGTGGTGGGAACTGTGTAGAGTTGAACCCTTCCTATCCTATGGTTTTGTTAATGTCTCTTTTTTAAATAAATAAATAAATAAATATTCTTACTGAAGTCATACTGTCCTTGTAATATTGTGTAGCTTTTAGGTATACATCACTATAAATAAATCAGAATTTGTATATATATATATATATATATATATATATATATTTATATAAACACATACATATATATGTTATGAAACTTGACACTAAAAGTCTAATTCACCATGAAATTATTTCTTTTTACCCAACTCCTTACTCCTTCCCTTCTGGTAACTCTAGTTTGGTCTTACAATGTCAAAGTTCATCATTTTTATTTAATTGCCTTGGTTTTGTTTCTTTGTATACTTCATATTAGTGAAATAACACGGTATTTATCTTTCTCTATCTGACTTTTATCACTAAACATAACACCACATGTTTTTTTTCAAATGGAATAATTCCATTTTATTTAAGTTTTTATAAATTATCTTAGAAAAAAGAAGAGGGAGAGAGAGCCAGAGCATCACTCTAGCACATGAAATACTAAGGGGAGAACTGTGAATCTCATGCTTGACAGTATAATGCTTTATATAGTGTACCATTCCTGAGCTGTTTATCTAATTTTTATAGTTGATCAGTATTCCTCTATATATTGATATATGTACAATTTTCTTTATACAAGTAATCTCTCTTTTTAAAGTTTTTATTTTAGTGAGATTGAGCTAGATACAAAAAGAGAGACCAGAGCACTTGTTTAAGAGACCCGAGGCATAAGCTCTAATTTAGAGTGGTACTGGAGACTGAACCTGGGATCTCAGAGCCTCAGATATTAAAGAATTTTTCATAACCATTATGCTGTTTCTCCAGGTTTCCAATGGCCCTTCTATATGTTTTTAGGTTGTTTGCATATATTAAGTATTGCAAATAATGCTACAGTGAATGTAAGGTTGCATATATCTCTTTGAATTATTGCTTTTGCATTATTTGGATAAGTGCCCAGAAAATAAATTATGGATATTGCATAATTCATTTTTTTCAAAAAAAATTGAGGATTCTCTACTGTTTTTCATATTGGCTAAACCATTTCACTTTAACACCAACAGTGTAAAAAGGTTTTGTCTACTCCACATACTTTGCAACACTTTTAATTTTTTTTTGATAATCATTCTCACAGGTGTGGTGACAACTCTTTGTTATTTTGATTTTCATTTCCTTGATAATAACAGGCTTTAAACATATTTTCATACAAATACTGGTCATACGTATTTATTCATTGGAGAATTATTTATTCACACCCATTGTCCAGTTTTTACTTTGTTTAATTGCTGAGTTTCATGTATTTTGGATATTAACTCCTTAGTGAACATATGATTTGCAAACTTCATATATTCAGTACTATTTTTTTCTTATTTTGATCATAGTTTATTTCAGTGTGTAGAAAATTTATAGTTTGATGTAGTCTCATTTGTTTATTTTTGCTTTTTTCTCAATTTCCTTTGCAGTAAAATGTCCAAAGTGAATCTATTGTCAATGTTTTCTATATATTTTATAGTTTCAGCTCTGACATTTGAGCCTTTAATTTATAGTATTCAGCTTTGATGTACTAAGGAAATATCTATCTTATGTGATACTGTTCATCTTCATTTAAAAAGTCTTTACAATTTATTTTTATGATATATGGGGGCATATCAGAACACTGTTCAACTCTGGCATATAGTGGTGCTGGGGACTAAAGCTTGAGTCTCTTGAGCTTTAGGAATGAAGATCTCATGCATCTCCCCATCTCTTTAAAAAATTTCTAATGTATTTTAATGTAATATATAATGGTATGGTTTCACTCTTTAACATATGGTTACAAATTTCTCAATGTTACTTATTGAAGTTTCATTGTAGACACCTAAGTACTGAGATCCTGTTTTAGACAATGCATTGAGATACTCATTAGGTTCTCATGTACAGGGATAGTGAGTTTCATTTCAGACATGCTGGGTTCTAGATGCCTCCCAGTTTCTCAAGGGGGATGATGAGATGGGTAGGATATCAGATACATGAGTCTGTTGTTTGAGAAGGAAGACTTAGATATTTGGAAGTCATCGAGTTGTGTTTTATCTTTAAAACTATAAGACTAAATGTGATTTCAAGGTAGTAACTTACAATGGGCTATTTCAGGGATTATAGGACATGGAGAAGATAATAGGCAAAAGAGACTGATAAGGAGTGCTAGAAACTTATGAAAAGTAGGTAACTGCGTTACAGATGCCAAGGGAAAACAAACTGACATAGGAGAGAATCATCAGCTGTATCCACTGCTACTGATGGGTGAGGTAATTGTGAACTAAAATTTTACCACTAGATTTTGGCAACATAGAGGTTGTTGGTGCCTTAGATAAGAGCAATTTCTGGGAAGTGATGGGAGAAAAAGCTTGATTGGAGTGTGCTTGAAAATGCTAGCCAAAGTCAGGGCTTTTTCCTATAAAAACAAAACAAGGAGGAGGGGTTGTACCTGAAGTAGAAAGTGAGGTAAAGAGAAGGTCTTTCCTTCTGTCATTATCTCCTTTACTTATCTCTCCCTCCCTAATCCCTAGACAGAGAGTGAAGGAGAGGTAGAGACAGGCAGAGAAGAAAGAGAGAGAGATAAAGAGAGAGAGATGCTGCAGCACTGCTCTCCCTTTATGAAGCTCCACACTCCCATCTTTAGTGGTGGCCTAAGGCTCCAACCTGGGTTTTCACTCATGGTAACATGCATGCTCTACTGAGTAAGCCATATGCTGGCCTGCTCCTCCTTATTTATGTATGCTAATTTTACCAAAGCACTGCTCAGCTCTAGCAAGAAAAGGGTTAATGTAAAGTAATAGCAGTAATTATTATTATTATTGTTATTTTAATAGTGTCCTGCTACTGCATAACAAAGAACTACATGCATGTGTTATCCTAGTTTTCACAGATTAACATATCAGACATAAAAAAAAAAAAGACCTGTGTTTTTTCTCTTCAGGAGCTGAAGTCCACTTCCATGCTCACTTCATTTCGAGGCTGAATGGATTCAGTTCTTTGAGTTGTATGTGAGTCTTGCTTTCTCATTGGCTGCTGGTTCATTTTTTCTTCCTAGGAATTTCTAATGCTGATTTGACCCTATCACAGCTGCCTCTCATGAGATGAAAACTCACTTCATAGACTGTAAGAGATTCCAGCTCACCCTAAGTTCTCTTTAAGGCTTTCCCTCAGAATAGGTCAGATCCATTTTATAAGTTCAACAAGAATAGGCTGGAAGATAGCACAACTGATACTATGTATGCTTATCTTCCACATTGATTAGGGTTTAACCCTAGCCATACAGGAAGGAGTACCACTGCACTCTTTGGAGATCTGAAACTGTGGTATGTTTTATCTTTATATATCTGAAATAAAAGAGTGAAAAAATTATGAAATCTCACTTGCCTGCTTGTCTGCCAAAAAAAAAAAAATTTGGGTTAGAAAGGTAGCTCACCTGAACTGTGGACTTGCTTTGGAATGAACATGACTTAACACTGGAGGAAACTTCAGTGTTGTGCTATTTTAACCTTTCTCCATCTGTCTCTTTTTCTCTGTCTCTCTTTCAATCTGAAAGAAGTGGGCTAGAAGAGGTGAAAATCCAGTGTTGACCAAAATAAAGGAAATAAATAAAAATTTAGAAGAACAGGGAGCAGTGAACTTAAACACATCTAGAAGATCTCTTCATTTTAGTTAGATGAAATAATATAACATAATATTATTTAAAAGGTCTGTCTCTGCTATCGCAGAAGTAAGCCCCCTCACCTATGGACATCTGATCTTTGACAGAGGTGCCCAAACTATTAAATGGGTAAAGCAGAGTCTCTTCAACAAATGGTGTTGGTAAAAAATGGGTTGAAACATGTAGAAGAAAGAAATTGAACCACTATATTTCATGAAATACAAAAGTAAATTCCAAATGGATCAAGGACTTGGATGTTAGGCCAGAATATATCAGATACTTAGAGGAAAGTTGGCAGAACTCTTTTCTGCATAAATTTTAGAGATATCTTCAATGAAACAAATCCAATTACAAAGAAGACTAAGGCAAGAATAAACCTATGGGACTACATCAAATTAAAAAGCTTCTGCACAGCAAAAGAAACCAGAATGGGAGAATATCTTTACATACTATACATCAGACAAGAGGCTAATAACCAAAATAAATAAAGAGTTTTCCAAAATCAACAACAGGAAAACAAATAACCCCATCCAAAAGTAGGGAAAGGACACAGACAGAATATTCACCACAAAAGAGATAAAAAAAGGCAGAAACACATGAAAAAACGCTCCAAGTCTTTGAATGTCAGAGAAATGCAAATCAAGACAACAATGAGATACCACTTCACTCCTGTGAGAATGTCATACATCAGAAAAGGTAAAAGCACCAAATGCTGGAAAGGTTGTGGGGTCAAAGGAACCCTCCTATACTGCAGGTGGGAATGTAAATTGGTCCAACCCCTGTGGAGAATTGTCTGGAAAACTCTCAGAAGGTTAGAAATAGACCTACCCTATGATCCTGCAGTTCCTCCCCTGGGATATATCCTAAGGAACCCAACACACCCATCTGATAGGATCTGTGTACACATGTTCTTAGCAGTACAATTTGTAATAGCCAAAACCTGGAAGCAACCCAGGTGTCCAACAATAGATGAGTGGCTGAGCATGTTGTGGTATATATACACAATGGAATACTACTCAGCTATAAAAAATGGTGACTTGAGCATTTTCAGCTGATCTTGGATGGACCTTGAAAAATTCATGTTAAGTGAAATAAGTCAGAAACAGAAATATGAATATGGAATGATCTCACCCTCTGGGGGAAGTTGAAAAACAAGATCAGGAGAGAAAACACAAGTAGAACCTGAACTGGAATTGGCATGTTGCACCAAAGTAAAAGACTCAGTGGTGGGTGGGGGAGAGAATACAGGTCCAAAAAGGATGACAGAGGACCTAGTGGGGGTTGTATTGTTATATGGAACACTGGGAAATGTTATGCATGTCCAAACTATTGTATTTACTGTCGAATGTAAACCATTAATCCCTCGATGAAAAGTTTAAAAAAATAAATAAAAGTTTGTCTAATAGCAAATTGGGTCATGTAATACTTTTTCTAAGAACCTATTTTTTTTCTTTCTTGATAGAGATACTGAGAGGAATAGAGAGACAAAGAAAATGAGAGGCAATGTGAGCAGTGCTCCACTTCTAGAAAATCCTCACCACCTCTACAGAATAGAGATCAGAGACTTGAAACCTAGGTCCTTGTAGAATATAGCGTGTGTGCTATACCACCTGAGACTGCTTAGTTCTATTATCATTGTTACAATCAAGTCACAGTGTCAAGGTTGGCATATCCAACTTTAGAGTAATTCAGTAGAGAGAAAAGATTTGATGATGTAGGAGGAAAGGGTAATGGAATGGTGGAACTGTGTCCTCCTGTGGGTGAGAAGTTATAGATCCATAACACAAGTAGAGATATCAGGCCAAGTTCTGTGTCAGAATACAGAAAGGGAGGAAGCTTAAATAATTGGATGCCCTGCGTGAACTGTCTGTAATGGTGGAGTTTGGGGAAGGCTTCTCTTCCTTCTACATCAGTGTTTACAGATAAGGAGTAGGGCGGGAGGTAGGGTAGGCAGTGGTGCCCAGTTAAGTCCACATAGTACAATCAGCAAGGACCTGAGCAAGGATCCCAATTTGAGCCCCTGAGCCCCACCTGCGGTGGGGGGATCACTTCACAAGCTGTGACGGCAGATCTGTAGGTGTCTATCTTTCTTTTCCACTCTCTATATTCCCCCCTCTATTTCTCTCTGTCCTATCCAATAAAAATAGAAGAAAAAAAAAAAGGCTGTCAGGAGCAGTGGATTTGTAGTGCCAGCACTAAGCCCCAGTAATAACCCTGGAGGCCAAATAAATAAATAAATAAATAAATAAAATAAGAGAATTTGCTAAGAGTGAGAATGCAAGAGGAGATGTTGAAAGTATATTTTAGTATATGTTCATATTTTTCATCATGTACTGTTATACATTTATCTATCAGTTTAACATGTGTTATACTTGAGTGTTTATGGAGAGAAAAGAGTCTATACTGCTGATGCTAGAGGACACTGGGTTAAAGGGATGGGTGAGTGTTCTGGTGCCATGTAGTTGTGGATGACAGGGTGAAATAAACGTCATCAGGAACGTGATAGGACCATGTCAGGACCATGAACTACTAAGATCTGGATTAAAACTCAAAGCAAACTGCATACTGAATACAGTGTGCTGGGTCAGGGTAGGGCTGTGACTGGGGACACCATTGCTGTTACTACTGACTCTCATGTATGGAGGTTTTTTTTTTTGACACCAGAGTTTTAACTGTGACTCCATGCTTGCATGACTCCACTAGTTCCCAGCTTCTCTTCCTTCTGTTTTTTTTTTTTTTTTAAATAGTGGTGAGGAACAAAGAGAGGTAAAGAAAAATAGACCATCAAATAATGACACAGGTTCAACATGCAAAGCAATGTGTGTTCTCTATCAAGTGAGCCACCACCTGGCCCCATGTGGAGGGTAATTTTAACAAATGTATTTGACCCTGGAGCAACAAGGTTAATAGACAGTGAATATTCAATATTTTCATTAATGACTCATAAATGTAGGGCTTGTCCTCACAAACTACATGCAACACCTATACCACAATGCTCTTTTTCACAAAATTTCCCAGGTAATTAATTTTATGGAGCTTTGTCATTTGGCACGTCTCCCAGCTCTTTCCATGCACTCCTGGGGTTATCTTTACAACTGAAATGGAAATCTTACCAAATGGCTATACTTAGAATGTAAATAAACAGAAAAAACTCCATAGTAGGAACATTTAGCATCATACATGCAGTCTAAACAAAGATTCACATTTAGTATCCATTCATTTCACCTACAGCCACTGAAGTTTTTATTCCACTCCCAAGAACTTTAGAGAGACTTGCTCTCTCACCAGACTTTTCACCTTCCAATTTTCCTAGAATTGTATGTACCCATCCACTTTCCCTTCACTTGTCTCTACACCAAGCTGGATGAGTCCCCACCTGACCTTTCCAGCCCCAGTGTCTGAACCTCACTCAGCACTGCCTGCTATTCTCTCCAAAGAAGTAGACCTGGCCTCCCAGGGTCTTCACTTTCCACCTCAGCTCAGTCAATGGATTGTACTCCCACTGTGTTGTGGTCACCTGTATGTATAATCAAAGGGGCTTCCCCACTCCACACCAACATTTCAAATAGAATAAAAGAGAGAGAGGGATAAAAGTAAAGCCACAACAATGCTAAAATTTCTCCAAACTCAATCCTGGGTCATAAGTGTGACAAAGCAGGTGTCCTCTTGGGTGAGCTATCTCCTCAACACCAGTCTTTGTTCTTTGTTCCCCTTGAACTTACTACATCACCAACTTTCCTAAAAGGGAAAGAGGGTCTAATCTGTTTTCCTGGAAACTACTGTTTTATGTCTCTCTGCAGGGCATCTGCCACCCTTGAAGTCATGGAGGATCCTCAAAGCTAGTAAGACTGTGTTACCCCCAACAAAGAGAAGTCTTCCTCAAATTTACTGAACAGTAGAATGTCCTGAAGTACACCACCAAAGCAAGGCTAGTGGACTGCACACTTCAGACAACTCCCAGAAAACATCTGTTCTCTAATCCTCTCTGAATCAGAGTACCTCTTCCTCCTAGGAAAACAGAACATTTTTGGTCAATTAAAGATTACTTGAGAATCTCAAGGGACTTTGAAGAAAGTAACAAGTTCTTATTACCCTGGGGTAGTAGAACCCAGGGAAATTCCTTCAAAATTGTCTGGCTATTAAAAGGGAGGTTGATTTTTATTTTCATAGGGAACTTCAAAGATAATAAGATAATAATAATAAAAAAACAGTATTAGTCACTCTAATGGACTTTGTGAAGTCATAGACGGGCAAAGCCTGTGCTGGTTCTAAGTAGAATGTTTCCATGATTTCTCAGGAAATAACTGCCAAGCAAGAAACTAAAACTAGGTTCTAGGCCTAGGGCTCTCAATTTTTCAAATATTTATTTATTTATTCATTCCCTTTAAAAAAAATTATTATTATTGGGGAATTAATGTTTTACATTCAATAGTAAGTACAATAGTTTGTACATGCATAACATTCCCAAGTTACCCATATAACAATACAAGCCCCACTAAGTCCTCTGAATCCTTCTTGGACCTGTATTCTCCCCACCCACCCACCACAGAGTCTTTTACTTTGGTGTGATATGCCAATTCCATTTCAGGTTCTATTTATGGTTTCTTTTCTGATCTTGTTTTTCAACTTCTACCTGAGAGTGAGATCATCCCATATTCATCATTCTGTTTCTGACTTATTTCACTCAACATGATTTTTTCAAGGTCTATCCAAAATCTATTGAAAACAGTGAAGTCACCATTTTTTATAGGTGAGTAGTATTCCATTGTGTATATATACCACAACTTGCACAGCCACTCATCTGTTGTTGGACACTTGGGTTGCTTCCAGGTTTTGGCTATTACAAATTGTGCTGCCAAGAACATATGTGTACACAGATCTTTTTGGATGGATATGTTGGGATCCTTAGGATATATCCCCAGGAGAGGAATTGCAGGATCATAGGGCAGGTCCATTTCTAGACTTCGGAGAGTTCTCCAGACTGTTCTCCACAGAGATTGGAACAATTGACATTCCCACCAGCAGTGTAGGAGGGTTCCTTTGACCCCACAACCTCTCCAGCATTTTCTTCTGTTACCTTTTATGATGTATGACATTCTCACAGGAGTGAAGTGGCATCTTGTTGTTGTTTTTATTTGCATTTCTCTGACAATCAGAGACTTGTAGCATTTTTTCATGTGTTTCTCGACCTTTTGGATCTCTTCTGTGGTGAATATTCTGTCTATGTCCTCCCCCCATTTTTGGATGTGGTTATTTGTTGTCTTATTGGTGAGTTTGGCAAGCTGTTTATATATGTTGGTTATTAAACTCTTGTCTGATGTATGGCATGTAAAGATCTTCTCCCATTCAGGCAATACAATAAGGTGTCAGGATATAAAATTAACATTCAAAAGTCAGTGGACTTCCTCTACACAAACACTAAGATAGAAGAAATTGAAATCCAGAAATCAATTCCTTTTACTATAGCAACTAAAACAATAAAATATCTAGGAGTAAACCTAACCAAAGAAGTGAAAGACTTGCATACTGAAAATTATGAGTCACTACTCAAGGAAATTGAAAAAGACACAAAGAAGTGGAAAGATATTCCATGTTCATGGGTTGGTAGAATTAACATCATCAAAATGAATATACTACCCAGAGCCACCTACAAATTTAATGCTGGACCCATCAAGATCCCAAGCACATTTTTTAGGAGAATAGAAAAAATGCTACAAATGTTTATGTGGAACCAGAAAAGACCTAGAATTGCCAAAACAATCTTGAGAAAAAAGAACAGAACTGGAGGCATCACACTCCCAGATCTCAAATTGTATTATAGGGCCACTGTCATCAAAACTGCTTGGTACTGGAACATGAATAGACACACTGACCAGTGGAATAGAATTGAGAGCCCACAAGTGAGCCCCCACACCTATGGACATCTAATCTTTAACAAAGGTGCCCAGACTATTAAATGGGAAAAACAGAGTCTCTTCAACAAATGGTGTTGGAAACAATGGGTGGAAACATGCAGAAGAATGAAACTGAACCACTGTATTTCACTAAATACAAAAGTAAATTCCAAGTTGATCAAGGACTTGGATGTTAGACCACAAACTATCAGATACTTAGAAGAAAATATTGGCAGAACTCTTTTCCGCATAAATTTTAAAGACATCTTCATTGAAACAAATCCAATTACAAAGAAGACTAAGGCAAGTATAAACCTATGGGACTATATCAAATTAAAAAGCTTCTTCACAGCAAAATAAAACACTCCCCAAACCAAGGGGCTCTATTTTTTTTTTAGTGGGGTCTGGCTCCTCATAAATCTTTTTCGCTGTTCTGCCAGCAATACCAGCATCTCACCACTTCTGGATATGATAATGATAGTGAGCCAAAGAGACTTCTATCTCTCTTTCATCTGAAAGGAATTCTAGGAAGAAGGAGCAGATTTTGAAAAAGTTCTATATTAAAGGAACTGGAAGGAAGAGGTGTCACATAGTTACATAAAGATTGAGGTAGGGAGTCTTGCAGTAGTGCAACAGGTTAAGCGCAGGTTGTGCAAAGTGCAAGGACCGGAGTAAAGGTCCCAGTTTGAGCCCACAGCTCTCCATCTACAGGGGAGTCACTTCACAAGTGGTGAAGCAGGTCTGCAGGTGTCTATCTTTCTCTCCCCATCTGTGTCTTCCCCTCCTCTCTCCATTTCTCTCTGTCCTATCCAATGATGACATCAATAACAACAATAGTAACTGCAACAATAAAACGAGGGCAACAAAAGGGAATAAATAAATAAAATTAAAAGTTCAAGAAAAAGATTGAGGTCAAGGAATCAGGTTAGTATTTGTATTGATCACTACAAAACAATGCCAGAGAGAACAGGATGCATTATAGATGGGAATAGACTTGATGTAGTTCAAGGATGGATGGGAGGAACCCCTAGGAGGACACTAAGTTGTATAGGTCACTGGATCCCACACAGTAAAATTATACATTCTAGCAATAGTAGAAGTAGTGGTGGTGGTGGTAGTAGTACTAGAAGGAGGAGGAGGAGGAGGAGAAGGAGAAGTAGCAGCAGCAGCAGAATTACAAATACTTATGAGGCATTCCTCTGCATTTTGTATTTGCTTATCTCTTTAAAAAGTATACTGGAATGTTCCTAGCCATGACCACAGAATGTGAGCTCAGACCTACAGGGATGCAGAGGTTACATGGGCTCCTGTGTTGAATATAGACCCTAGATAATCCCTAAATGGTGGTGTTTACAGTTAACAATATTTAAATACTTCCCAAATATTTGGGATCTTCTCTCTTGCCTGATCCACCTTTCTAGTCCTTTTTCCAAATATGACACCATTTCCTCAGACAATAACTTAAGTCACCTGCATGTTAGATGTCAGGTTCAGACAAAAACTAGTAGGGTCATGGGCCCCTTAGAATATACCTAAAATAGACCTACTAGCTTTTTTCCAAAATGGAAACCCCAAATCTTCATCTGCAATATTCTTGTCTTTATGTTTATGATTAATCAACAATTTGTTCTGCCTTATATCTTAACTCTTTTTCATCCACTAGGTTCCAGATGCTACCATGATGCCAACCTGACTTCCCTGAGAAGACTGCCTCACCAAAGTGGCCTGAAGCCATGCGTCCTCAGATATCTGACCCACTGGGGAAAGAGACAGACAGGCTGGGAGTATGGATTGACCTATCAATGCTCATGTTCAGCAGGGAAGCAATTAAAGAAGCCAGACCTCCCACCTCTGAACCCCATAATGGTGCTGGGTCCATACTTCCAGAGCGATAAAGAATAGAGAAGCTATCAAGGGAGAGGATGTATATATATTCTCTGTTAGGTCCATTTTGTCTATTCTTTTATTTGATACTGCTATTTCCCTATTGATTTTTTTGTCCAGATAATCTGTCTTTTGCTGAGTGGTATATTAAGAACTACTACTATTATTGTATTGATGTAAATATTTCCCTTAAATTTAGTATTTCTTTTATATATTTGGGTGCATCTGAGCTTGGTCATATTTATTTATAATGGTTATAAATAAATTATTCAATTAATCCTTTGAAAATTATGTACTGTCCCTCTTTGTCTCTGCTTACTTTTGTTACCTAAAAGTCTATTTTATCTGAGAACAGAATGGCTGTCCCTTACCTTTTTTTTCTGAATTATTATATTAAAACAATGTGCTCCATCCTCTTACATTAAGCTTCTCTTTGTCTTTTCTTTGTATGTGTGTTTCCTGAATATATATAGGATAAATCCACTACTTTAATCCATTTAGCTACTGTGAGCCTTTTTATAGGCAAATTTATCCCATTCACATTTAGTGTGACTAATGATATATCATTTACTTATGTTCATTATGATTTTTGTTTTGAGTTTGTTTTAAATTCTCAATTTGTTGCCCATTTGTTGCTATTCAACATTTTTGGTGGGTGGGTTTCTGTGATGAGTTCCTTGCTGATTTCTCTTGTACTTTCTGTTTTGTATTGTGGTTGACGTAAGTTTAGTAACTAACATAGTATATTTTTAAAAAGTCTTTTTTAAGTTTCTCTTTTTAAACTACAACTTCTGAGAACTGCTTTGTCCTTTAATTACATATTCTGCCCTGTTTTAGTTTTCTTTCCTGTGTGTGTGTGTGTGTGTGTGTTCTTTGTTCTAGTCTACTGTTGGTCACCTTCCTTAAAACCTGTATTACTTTGCTTCCTCTTTTCTTTTGAGACTCTTTTCAGTAATCTTGGAAGTTGGGGCTGATGATGGCAAATTTCTTTGACTTTTATATATTTGAGAAAAATTTATTTCTCCCTCTTATTTGAAGGATAATTTTGCAGGACACAAGATTCATGGCTGGAATTCCCTCTCTTTTAGTACTTTAAATATGTGACTTCACTCTCTCCTTTCTTCTAGAGTTTATGAAGAGAAGTCTGAAGAAAGACTTATAACTGTACCTTTGTATGTAACTTCAGTGCTCTAGGAACCTGCAATTTTTTTCTTGCCATTGAGTTCTGATAGATTTATAATGAGCCTTGGTGTTGGTCATTTTGAATTCATGTACCAATGCCCTGCTTCACATTAACATGTTCTGAGTATTGCCTAAGTGATGAAAATTCTGATAAAACTTTCTAAATATTGTCTCTATTTCTTTCACCCTGCCCTCTTCCTCAGGAATACCTACCACTCTTACATTTGACCTTTTGATGGAGTCTTCAATTTCCCAGACAGTAGCTTCATTCTTTCTCAACCTTTCCTTTCCTTCAACTTTAAACTGAAAGAGTGGGGTTAATTATATCTTCTAGCTTTTGTATTCTTTTTTTGCATGAGTGAGTCTACTTCCTGTTTTCTGTTAATCTACTTCCCCTTCCTTCAGCTTCCTTCTTTAGTTCAATTACAGAAATAGCTTGTTCTGCTAGTTGGCCTTTTAACTCAGCTACTTCAGCTTTCAGTTCTTTAATTAACTAGAGGTAGCTAGTGTTTTCCTTGAGGGTCGCATATATCATTTCCCTATTTATGATAGCCTTTCCTCAATATTTGTCTTTATTTGTGTGATTAATAGGTCAATTACTGTTTGTATATATTCCTTATTTGTAGTTGCTTCTGGTTAACTTGGAAATTTTCCTGGGCTATTGTCTTGTTTCACTGTGGTAGCAGTTTTATTTTATCTCAATTTAAATTTTATTTTTTATTGGCGGGGTTTATATTTTTCTGTCCTGTCATCCTTCAGTTGTTGTGTTTTGTGAGTATAAACCACACTAGAGTCTTTTCACAAATGAAACCACATACTTCAGAAAGTACAATAGTAACTAAAGCAGATTAGTGCAGTTCAACCAAATCAAGTTAGTTAAGCAACAAATCCATACTAAAAACAAAACAAACAATACAAAAAAGAAAGAAAAAAATGAAAAGAATAGACAATTAAGAAACTAAGCTGTCAACTATAAATTTTAGAGATAGTGGGATGAGAAAGGAAAGGAAAGAGGAGAAGAGAGAGAGAGAGAGAGAGAGAGAGAGAGACCACTCTGAGTCAGACATCTTCAACAAGATAGGTCATGAACAAGTGTTAGTGATACAGGAAAACAAAAGTGAATGGAAAAAGATTTATCAGATCAGCTAGAAGGAAAGTAAAAGAGAGTTGGAGAACAGAGAGAGAGAGAGAGAGAGAGAGAGAGAGAGATAATGGAGCAAGTTCCTCTCACAGTGTGTAGCACACTTAATCACCTATTAATGGAAAAAACAGCAACAGCTATTTTTGCTCAACCTGGAGCAGAGAGAAAAGAGATAAGCACAAATAATTACATTACATTACATTAAAATATCTAGTACTCAGTATGCAGATTGAAACAGTCCAGTTTGGCTCCACACAGCAGCATCCCCTTCCTAAACCAAGCTAAAATAAACAATTACAAGAATCAAATATCAGACAAAGTCCAGCAATAGCAGAGGAAAACAAGTACTCTAACTCATACAAATATGAAACCCTGATTGGTCAGGTGTTCTGTCACTCAAATAGAGTACAATCTCCCTTCAAAAAATAAATAAAAAAAGCCTTCCCCTCTTTATCCTTTGAATGACAGCCCTACTGATCCAGGAATTTGATAAAAAAAAATTATCTATAAAAGGACACATTGATTAAACCATAGGATAAGAGTGGTACAATTTCACACAATTCCTACCACCAGAACTCTGTATCTCCTCCCCTCCCCTGATAGCTCTCTTAGTTTTTAACCCTCTGGGAGTATGGACCCAAGGTCATTGTGGGATGCAGAAGGTAGAAGGTCTGGCTTCTACAGTCGCTTCTACACTGAACATGGGAAGGTTGATTCATACTCCCAGTCTGTCTCTCTCTTTCCCTGGTGGGGAAGAGAAGCTCCAAGACACACTGGTGGGGTTGTCTATCCAGGGAAGTCCGGTCAGCATCATGTTAGCATCTGGAACCTGGTAGTTGACAAGAGAGTTAACATACAAAATCAAACTCATTGTTGAACAATCATGGACCTAAGGGCTAGAATAGTGCAGATAAAGAGTTGGGGGTCCTCCATTTTGTAGATAGTTAATAGGCATATTTTAGTTATATTCCAAAGGGCCTGTAACTATGTTAGTTTGTTTTTTCCTTTTTAATTTTTTTCCCCTGAGCCTGAAATTTGATATGCAAGTGGATCCAAGTTATTGTCTGGGGAGATGATGTCATGGCTGGAAAAGGGACCAGAAAGCTGGATCAAGGAAGAGAGTAGCTCCTTAATATGGGAAGGGGTAAAATATTGTTGACTGTAAACTCCACCAATTTTATGTGATCTGGGGCCCATAACCAGCTTTGGGGCCTATGTGACCTCTTCAACCCTCTAGATATGAGCTCACATTCTGTGGTCATGAGTAGAGATATTCGAGGCTACCCAACTATTGACCAGTCTTCCTCAGGTGTAGCATAGAGTATATTGTCCATCCTTCCTTCAGAGGATGGAGCAGTCTCTACCATTGTTGATCCAAGATGAGGGCAAGGTCCTATGGGGGCCCACAAAGGGGTCTATTGTGTTGTTGTTTATAGAAAAGACCAGTAACTATGGAGAGAGGGATTTATTCAAGGTCTAGACCCATAAAATCTCTTTGGGAATCTCAGTACTCCCTGATTAGGGCCCCAATTAATGGAATGGCCTGATAGTGACTAAAGAATCATCTTTAAAGTATGCCAGACTCTTGCCTTTATTAAGCTTTTGTAGTCCTGGCTTTGCTAAGGTTAGCTTTGGAGTGAGTGAGATAACTGTAATAGGAAGTAGGTGAGGAAGGTATCTAAGTCTAAGTAGACACTAATTTATTATGAACTTTATACTGACTCACTGTAAACTATTGCATATTTTTGCTTTCAGGTATATATTTTCCTCTAATTTATGGATACATGTGAACATATACTCTTCTTATGGAATATGGTCTATATCTAGTCTATGTCTGGTCTATATCTAGGTTTTGGGACTTTGTTAGAAAGTGAACCTCCTGGAATGGAATTAGAGAATACTATGAAAGGAAAGGTCTCAGAGGAGCAATGAGGGTGAAGAGTTGAAGAGTTGTGTCCTGATGTCTCTGGATACAGTCTGAAGTGAAGCATGCTGAGGTGGTACTTGTTGCATTGATTAGGTTGGGATTGGCGGATGCAATATCCTTTGGTATGACTTGAGAGAAGCATGCAGGATAGTGAGCCTCACCCTAGAGGTTCCAGGACTCAGGTAAATATAGGCTTTATAGAGGAAGTGGGTGGTTCCTGCCGTCTTAGGGTTTAAGAAGACAACAGCAGTTATTGCTATAATTACATTATTTTGCAATTGGGTTAACTTTGGAAAATCCCTTTGTTAGGATTTGCTGTATCATACACAACATCACCACAATTTATCCTTTAACATTATTTGTATATAGCTTTGCCACCAGTTGTTTCTGGTCTTAGTGGACTAAGCTTTGAAGAGAGTCAACATATCAACGACACAGCCTATGCATTTAAAAGAATCAATCTGTGCTTTAAAAAGTTTGAGACATTCAATCCGTTTTTCCTCTCTCATATTACTTAGTGACTTATATGACTACAGATTAATAGGAGTGTACATAAACATCATTCCCACTACCAAAAGACTGTGTCCCATCCATTCCCCCTCCCCTTACCCCCCATACCCTAAAGCTGAACATCCACCCTCAACCTCAACCAGGGTTTTTACTTTGATGCCCTAGTCCAAATTTAGTCAGATCCTGCTTTGAGTTTCCCTTTCTGTTATTCTTTCTCAACTTCTGTTTATGAGTGGGATCATCCCGTACTCACCTTTATCTTTCTGACTTAGCTCACTTAAGATAATTCCTTCTAGGGCCATCCAAGATGATTCAGAGAAGGTGGGTTCATTGTTCTTAAGATCTGTGTAGTATTCCATTTTGTATATATGCCACAGCTTTGTAGCCTCTCATCTGTTGTTGAGCACCTGGGTTGTTTCCAAGTTTTAGTTATTACAATTTGTGCTTCTATGAACACATGTGTACACATATCTTTTTGGTTGGTTGTTATGGAGTCCTTGGGGTATATCCCCAGGTGAGGAATTACTGGGTCATATGGAAGGTGCACGTCTAGCCTTGTAAGAGTTCTCCAGACTGCTCTTCAGAGAGGCTGAGCCAATTTACATTCCCACCAGCAGTGCAGAAGGATTCTTCTGAACCCACAGCATATCCATCATTTGTTACTGCTGTCCTTTTTGATGTATGACATTTTCACAGGGGTAAGGCAGTGTCTAAATGTTGTTTTTATTTGCATTTCTCTGACAATGAGCACCTGGAGCAATTTTTCATATTTTTGTTAGTCCTATGGATCTATTCTGTTCATATCCTCTGCCCATTTTTGAATGGGCCATTTGCTTTTTTGGTGCTAAGTTTGCTGAGCTCTTCGTATATTTTGGTTATTAGTCTCTTGCCAGATGTAGGGCATATGAAGATTTTCTCCCATTCTGTGTGGAGTCTCTTTGTTTGAGTGATGGTTTCTTTTGCTGTGCAGAAGCTTTTCAATTTGATGTAGTCCCATTGGTTTGTTTCTGCTTTAGTCTTCCTTGCAATTGGGTTTGTTTCATCAAAGATGTCGCTGAGGTTTAGGTGGGAAACTGTTGCACCAATGTTTTCCTCTAAGTATTTGATAGTTTCTGGTCTGACATTCATGATTTTGATGCATTTGGATTTTATTTTTGGTTTTAGTGGAATAGTGGTTCAGTTTCATTCTTCTGCACCATTTATTGAAGAGAGTTTTCCCAGCACCATTTATTGAAGAGAGCCTCCTTCTTCCATTTAATACTTTGGGCGCCCTTATCAAAGATTAGATGTCCATAGGTGTGGGGGTTTAGTTCTGGCCTTTCAGTTATGTCCACTGGTCTATGTGCCTATTTTTGTTCCAGTACAATGCTGTTTTGATGATGATGGCATATAATATAGTCTGTGATATGAGAATGTGATGTCTCCATTCCTGTTTCTTTTCCTCAATAGGTTTTTGGAAATTCTATTTGTAATCTTGTTTCAGATAAATTATTGTAGTTTTTGTTCTATTCTCTAAAAGAAGCTTGGTGGAACTTTGATGGGTATTGAGTTAAATTAATATATGGCTCTGGGGAAAATATTCATTTTGATGATATTTATTCTTCCAGTCCATGAGCATGGGATATGGAATGTCTTTCCATTTCTTGGTATCAGTTTCTATTTCCTTAAATAGTGATTCATAGTTTTCAGTCTACAAGTCTTTTCACTTCTTTATTCGTAGGTATTTTACTGATTTTGCTGCAACAGTGAATGGGAATTATATCTGGATGTCTTGTTCTTCAGATGTAGTGTTTGCATAAAGAAATACCACTGTTTTTTGTCCATTGATTTTGTAGCCTGACACCTTGCTGTATTGCATAATAACTTCCAGTAGTTTTCTGCTGGATTCTTTAGGTTTTTCTATGTATACTATCATATCATCTGCAAATAGTGAGAGCTTGACTTCTTCAGTTCCAATCTATATTCCTTTGATTTTTTTCTCTTGCCTGATTGCTATGGCAAGAACTTCCAATACTATGTTGAAGAGTAATTGTGATAATGGACAGACCTGTCTGGTTCCCGATTTGAGGGGGGGATGCTTTTAGCTTCTGTCTACTGACTACAATGTTTTCTGTATATTTGCTATATATGGACTACACTATCTTGAGTAATTTCCCATCTATTCTCATTTTTATAGTGTTTTGAACATGAATGGGTGTTGGAATTTGTCAAAGACTTTCTCTGCATCTATTGAGATAATCATGTGATTTTTGGATTTGCTTTTATTGATGTGGTGAATGACATTGATTGACTTATTTTTACTCAACCAACCTTAGATTCCTGGGATAAATCCCTCTTGACCGTTAACAATCATTTTGATATACTGCTGTATCTGGTTGGCCATGATCTTGTTTAATATTTTGGCATCCATGTTCATCAGATATATTGGCCTGTAGTTTTCCTTCTTTGTTGGTTCCCTATCTGCTTTTGGTATCAGGGTGATATTGGCTTCATAGAAGGTGGAAGGGAGTGTTCCTGTTTCTTTGATCTTGCAGAAAAGCTTTAGTGGTATAGGTATTAGCTGTTTCCTGAAAGTTTTGTAGAATTCATTTGTGAGGCCATCTGGTCCAGGATGTTTGTTATTGGAAAGATTCTTAATAATGGTTTCAATTTCTTTTTCTGTGATTGTTGCATTTACGTTTTGTAGTTCTTCTTGGTTCATTTTTGGAAGGGCATATGTTTCTAGGAATTTTTCCATTTCTTCCACATTCTCTAGCTTGGTGCTGTATCGATTTATAGTAGTTTCATATGATTTTTCTGGACTTCTGTAATGTCAGTTGTGATATCTTCTCTATTGTCAACAATTCTATTTATTTGAGTCTTCTACCTTTTTTTTAGTTAGTCAGGCTGGGGGGTTCTCAATGTTGTTTAACCATTCAAAGAACCAAAATTTGGCTTCACTGATAATTTGTATGGTTCCCTTATTTTCAATCTTGTTTATTTCTGGTGTAATTTTAATGATTTCTGTCCTTCTGGTTGCTTTAGGGTTCCATCGTTCCTCTTCCTCTAAGTACTTAAGACATTCAGTAAGGTCTTTTATTAGAGCTTTTTCTTGTTCTTTAATATGTGATTGCATGGATATGAGTTTCCTTCTCAATACTGCTTTAGCTGTATCCCAAATATTTTGATCGTTCGTGTCTTCATTTTCTCTAGTTTCCAAGAACATTTGAGTTTTTTGCTTGGAGTCTCCTACTATTATTGTATTACTATTGATGTATTTTTGTAATTCTTTCAATAGGTGTTTGATGTATTTACATGTACCCTCATTGGGTGCATAGATGTTAAAAATTGTTAAATCTTCTTGGTTGATTGATCCTCTAATCATTATGTGCTCGCCTTGCCTATTTTTTTTTTTTTTACTCCATTTAATTTAAAGTCTATGGTGTCAGAGACGAGAATGGCTGTTACTGCCTTATTTTGTGGTCCATTAGCCTGTATGATAGTTTTCCATCCTTTCAATTTAAGTCCGTATTTGTCTTGTTGCAGGTGGGATTCTTGCAAGCAGCATATGGTTCGGTTGAGTTTTCTGATCCATACTCACACTCTGTGCTTTTTTAATGGGAGCATTTAACTCATCTACATTTCTTGATCTTATGGATTTAATGTATTGTAGTGACATTAGTCAAAAATTTTTTATTTGCTTTGATACATGGCAAGTATTATGGTTATGTTCTGTTGGTATGCTTCTAGTTCTGCTTCTGGGATCCCTTCTGTTACATTGCTTGACGTGGCCTATTTACATGGTCATTCTGTTACATTGGTTTGGTCTCACTCCCCCTGTCTCTGGAGATTTTGGTTTAGTCCTTGCTAGTTTCACACTTCTGCCTTCTCCCCGCCCACTATCCTACATACTTCCTGGGTTCTGGATGCGGCGGCTGGAGGAGAGAGATGGAGGAACACATTGTGTGGTGATTAGGTTGTTGGACTGCTAGCCCGCTCATGAATAAAGATTAAACTGTGTTCTCAGCTCAGCCATGTATCCCTGGTCGTCTGTTACCTGCCCATGAAGTCAGCCTGGAGAAAACAACATAATGGTGCTCTGAACAGGTACAAGAATCTCGGCTTCACACACATGCAACAGACTAAAGAAGATCAGATAAGTAAAGCCACAATGGCCTACCTTTCTACTTATCGAGAGGTTTCTAAAAGCCTCTACTCCTTCATGAGACAGTTTCTCCATCTCTGGAAGGTGCTGCTTGGTTGCCGGGAGCAGGGTGGCAGACATGGTGGGCAGAGCTGCAGCCCATCCTGGCCACTGCCCCAGGGAGCCTTGGCCCATGCCTTCTGCACAGCTGGCCAGCCTGCCCTCCTGCTATGAAGTCTGGGCAGATCCTGGACCACCCAGAGACCGTGGGCTCCCTGCCAGGACTGGTCCCCCTGGCCGAGATCCCCAGCTCGGCTCTGAAGGCAGAGGAGCTAGAATACAGAGCCACCACACAACGCAACCCCCGAACAACTAAGACAGTACAGATCTAAACTCATGTTTGAAATGACATGTCTTTGTAACAAAAGTTTTTCTCCTTGTGTATTGAATACCATGTTTATGTGTGTGTTTGAAGTTTGGTAAACATTAACTTTAAGGTTAAAAATGTAACTTTAAAGCTACATTCTTACCACACAAAGTTAAATGAAAAAGGTTTTCAACATAATTCTCATAAAGGTAAAATTAACTTACATTTAAAGTCTGAGGTAAAAATTAGTTAAAAATCAATATATTTTAACTAACTTGGTCTAAAAAACCTGCACACACCTAGGTTGTTTCTCCATCTTGTATGGGTGTAACAAAGGGTAAAAAAAAAGACGTTGTTGATATGTGAAGCTCTCAATTACCTTCTCAATTAGAAATGGTGGATTGCACAATGGTCATGCTAATGAGTCTCGTGCTGCGGCTCTAGCAGTGGTTCTTTGCCTTACCACATTTTATTGTGCTTAAATTAGGTAAGCATCCTTAAAATGAAATGAGAAGGACTTTCCAAATTTGTAAAGATACTTAAGCCAATTATAATCATTGAGTTATCAGTTGTGGTAAACTTCTAACCTGCTACAAGTTTTGTTTCATAAGTAAGTAAATTAATTGCAGCTGTCAAAGTTCTCTACAGAAAAGTGGAATTCCAGCTGCTGACCTTCCTCATGCAACGTTTCACCACCTGGCATTCTTCCATGGACATCTGCTTTGGACTGGCACTTCTATCAGACTCATTGGTACACCTCTTGGACATTTTGCACAACTTTATAGCAGCTTCCCTTTATGCTGCTGGGTTTCTCAAAGACTGACTGCAGCCAGCTGCCTTGGGACTCTATTAGCAATACATCCTCTCCATGCTAGGTAATACCCACAGAGACAGGAAATGCCATCGAGGCAAGAAAAGTCCACAGAGGCAGGAAATGTTCTTTAGCTGATAAGCCTTGTCCAGAGAGCAAGAAGCGCCCCTCTCAGGTCTTCCCTTGGCATCACACTGGTTCTTGTTGCTCACTTAGTTGTTCCTCCATGTTTGTGCCAGTTGTTTCTTTTTGAAAATGCCTGTACAGTATAGGTTTCTGTTCACCTAATACAGCCCCCACTAGGTCCTCTGTCATCCTTTTCCAGGACCTGTATTCTCCCCACCCACCACCACCCTCCCCAGAGACTTTTACTTTGGTGCAATACATCAACTTCGGTATTTCACTTATAACTTCCTCAAATGTATCCATGTTGTAATAGATGCCAAAATTTCATCTTTCTATAGTTATGTATTAATTATTCCACTGTTAGGAACACAACTCATGGTAAGAAAAGTGGATTATGGGACATGAGTGTTATTAGCATATTGTTGACATCAGCCTGACATCAAGAGAATACAACAATAGTCAGCAAACCCAAAAGAGATTTGGGTGTATAGGAAGTTATTTAAATGAGTGTCTGATGGAAATTGGACTTGTTTCCTGCTTGTCCTTTTTGTCTCTTCTCTCATTCAGCTCTGTTCTTGCTGCTGCCTTTCTCCTAGACCCACCATGTAATTTCCCCAAGGACCCTAATGTGTATCTGAACACTTTTAACTCAGATATGAGACTCATGGCTCCATATCTTGTGGTTAACCACTATTACCCCCTTTGCCTATTTCCCTACCACAGTTCTCATACACCTAAATAACCAACACTGTAATAGACTTCTTTGTGTTATAACCTAGCCAAAACCCACAGAAATTCTTTATTTTTTAAAAAACTATTTTCCATTATGTATTATATACTCTAACACTGTTGTAATTTACTGACCGGTATAATCTAGAATAGAGGGATATGGGTGTCAAGGATGATTTCTGGGTTATACATGAGGTAGGGAGCCTCATTTCCTGAAGTTGTGAGTATTGGAAGAAAACAAGATTTACAAAGGAGTTCATACATGTGGGTTTAGGCTTGAATGAGAGCTACTGTAATGTCTGGATATAGCTGTCAAGCAGACATTTCCTCATTGAGGTCTGGTGAGAGGTTTCTGCAGTGGGCTCCATGTTTAAGGTCTCTAGGGGAATATTCTGCTAGTTGAGAAATTTTTTTCTGGCTTTTTTTTTCTCCTTAAATGATGTACTAGGCTTGGATGGTTTTAGTCTCAACACACAGAATACATAGGGATGAAAAGCTGCTTGTGATATGGGCAGACTTTCATTCTAGTCTGTTATCAGGGACTGCCTTAGAACTCAGATTAATCAGAACCTTTAGAACTTGTCTTCTTTATGTAGATTTCCCCTGTGAATGTCACAATGAGTACTGAACTTGACAGCTTGATTGTTGATTCAGATATGGGGTTTCCTAGCATATATCCTCAACTTAGGTAATTATGTCAATTTATATGCCCATACATACCTATGTTTTTGCTTGTGCCTTCATCCCACCCAAGCCTGATCCACATTTCTAAGAATTATTTGTGTTTGAAGTTAGTCGTACCATTTTTTTTGTGTGTGTATGTGTGTTTTTGCATATGCAGTGCATAGTAGAGTAACTAACAATTAAGATCACAGGTTCTAGAGCCAGAGAGTTGGACTGGAAGTCAAACCAATTATTCCTGCATTTATTTTCTTGTTTAATTTACTTACCTACTTTGCTTTAGTTTCCAAATGGTGAAAGTATCATACTTACTACAGCAATCATTGAATCATTATAAATCTAAAATGCTTATCACTGTTTTTGACAAAATAACCACTCATTAAATGTGTATGTGTCCATCCTCCTGGTTATATGACATTTTCCTCAATATGCCTTTCTATGGGATTCTCTTTTCCTAGGCTCTCTATGGTCTATTTCTGTAATATATCATCATCATCGTCATCATCATTGTTATCATCATCATCGTTGTCATCATTATTTCTAGGGCTTCACAGACACTGGGATAACATTTTCTGGTAGAGGAATAGACAGAGATAGAGAAGTAAGGGGAGAGAGAAAAGAAAGAAGAGAGAGAACAGCATAAAATCTTTCTTCAATATAGTGGAGGCCATGATCAAACATGGGTATCATGAATGGCAAAGTAATGCACTATCCAAATAAGACATCTTGTCTTCCCTGTAATTATATCTTTATTTATAAACAAGAACCTATTTTCTTATCCAATTCATTTTGGGTAACATTTATATTATTATTCTTTCATATCACTGAAGAAAAGTTCCTTTGGTTGGTTTCTTCTTTCATCAACTAGATAATTCCTCTTTTTATTTCCCTGAACCCCTTATATGGGGCCAATGCTGTGTGTGGTATAGATGTTGTCAGGGTTTTTGTCTAATGACATAAACTTAAATTAATTCTGGTTCAAGGGGCAGGACTGAAGAGATTCTAGGTACATGTGACTAGGTACTAGAAGTCTGCAGTGACCACCCTGGAGTGTGCTCACATCACACCTGAAGTACTCTTTGTCCCACAAAGGTATAGGAACATGGTAGTTGGTTGGGAGATCAAAAGGTGTGTGAAAATGTGGGACCCTGTATCTTGTGAGTATATTGGCTACATTAGGGAGCTTGAATAATCCAAAATCCTATTTCTCAGAGGTGGAACTCTCCCCACTCTAAATGTGGCTACAGACCCAAGTGATTTTTGTCTAATGAATGAGGATGCCTTTGTATACTGGATACTTTGACCTCATCTCTCAACACATACAACAGAGCTTCTTGAAAGAAAAGAATGTATCTGATTCTCCAAGTTCCTGAACAAATGTTATAATGAATGAAGGTACTAAACTAGGCACCAGACAAACTTCTGTTCTTGTTAACACTAGGGATACAGTAGTTTAAAAATACATAGTATACATTATTTATACATTAAAAAGGGAGAGAATTAAAAAACAGAGCAGCACCCTGACATATTCTGTTCTGGGACGTATTCCTGGAAGGCTGGTGTTCTACTACTGTACAATCTCCCCAGCCATCACTGAAGATTGTGAATCTGGTAGTGGTGTTCAAAGAAAATTCTAATGTATTCCCAGAGCTCACCAACCAAGCCCCTATAAAGAAGACATAGCATGGGGCCAGTTTTGAGGAGGGTGGTCATTCTTCCCACTCCACCAAACCCCTCTTGCCTTCTGATGGCAAATGCAGATAGGCCCTGTTTGCTTCCAGACAGTTTTCCCCCATGACCTCTCTATCTCTCTCTCTGCCTGCTTCTTACTCTCTATCATAGCTACATTAAGTCATCTCATTGCATTCAGCTCAACTCAATTGACTGAATCTTTAACTGGCAATTGCTTTAATCTAAAATTTGAAGAACCCACTTTAGCAACAATTTTTATTCCAACTGTACATTTTCAAAGCTATTAACTATACTTTGTCCTAAGAATGTGACTGAGCCCTTACTTGGGGGTCAAATGGTTATTGGCAATTAGTCCACATAGGAATGGCAATGGGTCCATCCCTTGATTCAGCTCAGAGTATAGTGGATACACAATTTAGTCCCTGTGCTGCCCAGAAAGCCTTGATTTCCTTGGGTTGAAAGGTTGGCATTGACGTGCTCACTAGGGAGCATTTTTCATACAGTAGGGTTCACAATAGGGTCTGGATTTTAAGGTTCACAGTATGGTGTGTGAACTGTTGTCAAAGAGTAAAGTCCACAGTAGGGTGTGAACTTTTGTCAACAAATGTCACCTGTTCCTTGTAAATACACAGGCTTCAAAAACCAAATCTGTTCTCCATTTCAAAGGATCTACAGATCTGCAAATTTGGTCAGTAGTGACTGGTGTGTCTGGGAAATGTATAAATGACAAGACTGTCTTGGTAGAAAGCAAAACCAGAAGCAATAGAGAAGGAATAACATGGTAGAGTGTCATTTTCCTGACCTAACATTTTTCCTGGATATTTACCCATCCTTATGTCCATATTTTTTGCCACATGACATGGAATCTCAACAACTCTCCATAGATGTTCAGTGTATGTTGTCACCTCTTGATATTGTGCAGTTTTCATGATTGCTTTGGCTGTGGAACATGGATGGAAGTGCCAATGTGTCTGTTCAGAGCCTAGCCTGTAAGGGAAATGTGTGTTTTTGTTTGATCACACTAACCTCAAGAAGTGCTTACTCCAGGTACAAACACTGACTCTGCCTGAGTCTCAGACTAACACAAATGCTATAGAACTCACTCTAACTCGCAGAAAGAAACCAAGTCCAACCAATCCATTGTGAAAAACAGAGATGTCCAGTTTACATTAGTTCACAGACATATATAAAAATATACTGATGTGTTGATTTGGTGGAGTTTTGTTATGCAGTGGAAGCTAGCTGATGCAATGCCTCGGTGTAATATCTTGAAATGGCTCAAGTGTCTCCTTAATACTGTTCTAGGTGATTTTCCTCAAATTTTCTTCTCTCCTTGCATTATACCTTTTTTTCAATAATAATAATAACAACAATACTACTAATATTTACAAGAACATTTATGGAGCATTTTCACTGTGTTAAGTCTGTTAGTGGTACTTACATATAAGAAAAAGTTAACCAATGTGTCTGTATTCACATGGCTTGGGAACAGTACAACAAGGATGCAAACCAGAGAAGTCTGACTCTGGAGCCTATATTCTTACCTGCCACTATATCTCCATTTTTCTCTTTCTTTTATCAAGAAAATCAACTGACCAACCAACCAAACAACCAGGGCTATCGTGGGGGTGCCTCTTCCTGGGCACATACTCTCTGGGTTGGAGAGAATTCGACCTGAGCCAGCCTGGGCTGCTACTCACTCATCGATGCAGGAGGGAGAGATAACCCAGGAACCAAATTTGTGGCTGTAGCAATACAAATCTTTATTCATGTGGGCACCCCAGAGTCCCCTGTGAGCACCTGGTTAAAACCACGTGGAGTCAAAACCAGCAATGGCCAGTGTCTGCCTCCCCCTGCCGTCTGCCCTTGTCCAGGTGGGGGCACGGGAAAGACAAGACAGAAATGGAAGTGGCTTTACAATCCCATAGGTATTTAGGAGAGGGGCAGAGAAAAATGGGAGGGATGGAAAAGTAGAACCTCCCTAGCAACTGTAGCGAGGGTTTTAACCAGTGGGATTAATGTTACACTGCAGGCAGAGCTGGTCTTGAAGAAGATAGATCAAAGTAATGGAATGGGTGGGGATCTTTCAGGCAAAACAATGATTATGTAAATAGGCCATAGTATCAGCAATACAGGGTGGATCAGGGGGAGCTGGATTAATGCCTGAAAACCAAAAATGTGAGTTTCATTCTATAGCATAGTATGCTGCTAAGATGTTATCTTTGAGCTGTTTGAAAGAGATTAGTTTCTTACACTGACTTCCAGGATAGAAATAGAAGGTTTTCCTTGCTTAAAGAGTATGGGTTGCATGAGGGCTTTTCTCTATCTATAAAAATCATGCTTCCAAAGTCAAGGTCAACTTGGTATCAATGTACCAAGATCCTGGCTGCTACCATCTTTAGACTGTGGGATCTTCTAGTAATTCAGAGTGAACAGACATGAATATGGTTGTGATACCCTTTGTCTGGGGCTGCAAGCTGCAGGTGAAATGTCTCTGAATCCCAAGAACCAGGTCTCAGCTTTTGAATCAGGCAATATTAACTAGTGGTAGTCTAAGAGCTAGTGAAAGTTGGTGTGAAACTGTATAATGCTGATGATTCTGTGTTTCTTATTAATTGAAGCTGTACTGTTCTTTGTTGACTCCCTGGACAGCTAATTTTGAAATGTTAGGCATCCCAAAGCTTTCAACACCCCATCAAGCTTATGTTGGTTCCTTATTCCCTTTCCCTTTACTCCACACTCATTCAATGGTATTTCTTCATCTTAAAGTGCCAGTTTCTAAGTGTTCTGTAGGGGGATATAAAAGACAATGTAATGTAGCAGAAATATTCCCAGGGCCCTTTCATCCACTCCCATCTTCCTACATCCTAAGTAGTGCCAACCTGTACCTATGGCCTGTACTCCTTTTCTCCTGCAGAGGACCAAATCCAACTATGTACCCAGTTGCTAAGTCAGAAGCAAGGGGAGTTATTTTCCTTCCATCCCAGTGAACCTGAGTAATAGAGGATGACTGATAGCAATATCCATAGCAAACTCAAATCCCAGCCTGGGGAAAAAATGCAGGAGAAGGACAAAAGTCCTGTCACATGCTGAAGAAGAATAAATTACCCAAGACATGAAAAGAAGGGAATTGCATATATTGTAACCTAATCTTCTATAAATATGGCTGACATGGCTGTTTTAATAGGCTCTAGAAAACTGAAGGGACCCAAAGGGAGAAAGTGCTGTTAACAAATGAGATGCAGATTGGGGAAGAGAAGTAGACAGTAGCTATTTCTTGTGATAGTTAGGAGATGGGGTGCTTTTTAATGAGGATTAAGTTGGAGAGACATAGCCCAGCCTGAGAGGGGCCAAAGATCAGGGCACAGGAGTGAATGAGGAAACAAGGATCCATGTGTGAAAAGGCCAATATAAAAGCCCTGTCAGCTTTGCTTAAGCCCCTAGGCCTTACCTGCCAGGAGAGCCCCAGTTCAGACACTGATGTTGTTGCCTCCAGCTGTCAAATCAAGGAGCTTCTGGAGACAGAGTGGGTGGTGGGAGCCCTACTGTGGGGGAGACTGAGAGGCTTGGGCCCAGATGAGTGAATTCATAAGTATTTTCCGGGGTTAGACATACTAGGGTGGGCTTTTCAGAAGGTCTCCAGGCTACACTACAGGCAGAGTAGCCACAGGTCTAGACACCTTTGCCCTTGAGCACATCTGAGAATAACTATTGTGAACTGCTGGGAGGGGAAAATTAAACAGAAATACAATAAAAGATAGTTGAGAGGAGGGGGGAAGAAAAGGCATGGGTATGAGCAAGCTGATATCTTTTGCACTTGTTTCAGAGCCAGGACATTAAGACAGAATCAGTAGCAGGAAGTGCATATTGAGACAGAGCCCTGTGATAGGTGAGAGTGTGGGTTGCAATGGAGCAAAGAATCAGAAGCCCAGACTCAGGATTGGGGGACTACAACAGTAGAGAAGCATATTAGCACCAAGTTTGAGAGCCCAGATTTGTAAGGTCTCCTGACCTGCCTTACAAGCCTATCTCTGGTTCCAGGGAAGTAGTTTAACTTGGATAATTCACTGCTTTGTCATGTGTACAACCAAAGTTTGATCCTGGATCCCACCTCACTGAAGGGAGCTTCCATGCTGTGGTGTCTCTCTCTCTTTCTGTGTGTGTATGTGTGTGTTTAAAAATAAGAACATGTCAAAGAGAGAGGGTTCTAACTCTGCCAGTGGAGGGACTATGCCTTCCAGCATGTTATTTAAGATACCTTGCCTTGGTTTTCCCATCTGTGAAATTAAGGGTTGACATGAGAATTAAGTGAGTCAGCTTTTGGCTAGGATATTTTCTGGTGCAGAATAAGGCTCACATATGCATTTGGTCCTTAGGAGATAATAATACAATCTTAAAGGAAAGATAAAACACTTAGATCTCATTCCCCAGGAGATGGTACACAGAAAATGTATTTAAGGTATCTGGTATGGGACTGGATGAAATGGAGGAGATGGGAGGCTGTACCCAAAAAGCTGTCACACACACCACTGCTTTCCAGGCAGGGCAGTGGAAAACGACCAGATGTCACAATAAATTCCTTGATGTAGTGAATAAATCATGGTGTTTTGAACTGTTTGCTTTGCAGCATGCCAAATGTTAAGCAGGAAATGGAAAATTCAAGTGCTAAGGTCACAGAGGTTTCAACGCAACTCTATGAGTTTATACTTGATCTATAACCAGCCAACTCACCCACCCTCCACCAGCCAGTTAACCACATACCGTTTTTAACAGCAAGCAACTGGAGATGCACATTTGCACTAGAAGAGAGGACCCTATGGGCCAGACATAAATCTCCCTGGGTAGAGCTTTGACATGTTTAAGATCTGGATTCTAGCACTAGCACTGTGTGAGAGATTCTATAGCACCAGGGGCATTGCCTCTCTTGATTTCTGAGTCTCTATGTGGATGAAAAAGCAACTTGGAAATAATAAAATCACTCAGTAACAAAAAAGGGCAGAAGTCTTATCTACTTATGCCAGCTTTCTCAGTGGCCATAGTTGTTTACTCTGGGAGGTGGAATGCACACCTGAAAATTTATTTCTTCCATATACAAGTTGTTCCTGGATAGAGCCTCTTGTACCATCTTCCTGCTTCCTCCCCTCCCTGTGTTTATGAGGGAATGAGGGAGTGAACGGAGACCCCTTCTTCTTCCCAATGACTTTTTTCCTGAGCACAGTTGTGAGGAGTAGTGTAAGACTGCAGGGAAGTGGCCTTCAAAAGTCAAAGCTCCTGGCAATGGACTTTGTCCTGTGGAAGTAAATTAATTGAACATCGGTGTTTAAAGGTAAGGAGAAAAGTGAGAGGGTGTGATTAGACAGGAAGACAGTTCAGAGGAAGAAGTCAGGGCAGCATTGTATGCTAGAATGTGAACTACTCCAATGACTTTGATCAAGATAATAATAAAAAAATTGAGTTATGGTAGCATACCTAATGCTATCATGCTTGAAGATCTGGGTTTAAGCCCCTGTTCCCCACTTGCATTTAGAAAGCTTCATGAATAGTAGAGCAGTACTGCAGATTTATTCCTCTCTTTCTCTATTTCTTATGCTCTATCAAAACTAGGGGAAAATAAAAGGAAAAGGAAAACTGGCCATTAGGATCAGTGAAGTTGTACAAACACTGAGCCCCAGCAATAGCCCTGGTGATAATAAATAAATAAATAAATAAATAGTCAGCTTCGAGACCTTAGCTATATAAATATTCACTGCAATGTGAACATCATCTGTCTGTCAAAGAAATGCTAAAAGCCAGGAAACCTGGAATGAGGAGGAATAATTTTCTCCATAGAACTCACCCTGTACTTAGTGTCAGAACAGTTCCCATGGAGGGTAGCTGGTAGGAATTTATGTCTTCAAGTTCAGAGTCTACATGTTTTATATGCCCTTTAAACATGCAATATAGATATTTTCATTTTTACTGACCACACTGAAAGGTCTGCTCATGTCCCCATCATGCTCAGGATTCTAAGTGTGCATTTCTGGTGTGCTATGCTGCCGCCTCTCTCCCACAGTGAAGCAGATTAGGATTCTGAGGAAATTTGACTCCCTCCCCTGAAGTTAACATAAATTGCTTAAGTCTTTGGATAAAAACAAAAAAAAAATAGAAACAAGTAGTCAAAGCAAATTCTAAATTCCAAAAAAATGACAGTGGTCATAATTTGGAATTTATTGTATCATTTACTTTCTTTCCAGAGTCCTTCAAGGAAGAAGGGACATCAGGTAATCCTCCAAAAGTCTAGTTCTGTTCATTTTCTTGTGGTCAAAGAAGAGAGGGTGGGGTGTACACAGATGAACTGTGGTGCTTGTCCTTCAAGGAGAAGAGGAGAGGAATGTCAGGTAAGGTTAGTGTTCCCAGCCACTGAAGGTGGAAGGTCTGGCTTCTGTAATTGCTTTCCTGCTAAACGTGGGCATTGACACGTTCTCCCAGCCTGTCTCTCCCTTCCCCTAGTGGGGCAGAGCTTTAGGGAAGCAGAACTCCAGGACACATTGGTGTGGCCATCTGCCCAGGGAAGTCAGGTTGGTATCATGGTAACATCTGGAACCTGGTGTCTGAAAAAAGAGTTAACATATAAAGTCATGCAAATTGCTGACAAATCATGAACATAAAAGATGGGATATTTCAGGTGAAGATTTGTATTCTCCATTTTAGAAATAGCTAGTAGGTCTATTTCAGGTATATTCCAAAGGGCTTGTTAGTTTTTGCCTGAACCTGACATCTGATATGCAGGTGGACCCAAGTTATTGTCTGGGGAGATGATATCATGGCTAGAAAAATAGCTAGAAAGCTGGATCAGAGAAGAGAGTAGCTCCCATATATGGGAAAATTGTGTAAATATTGTTGACTGTAAACCCCACCAATTTAAACCAGGGCCCTACTTTATCCTCGCTGCCTCTGTTATATTGGATCTGGTGGGTGAATTCTCTGAGCCTCTATTTTTACAAACATCAATGAAGTAGTGAAAATGATGTTTAAACAATGAAGTAATGTAGAGATTTTATGACTCCATGATTATATAAATGGTTAACAAAGATATTGGGATAAATCCCCCTACATAAAAAGGATATTTTTCATCTGCTTCTTTTTGAAAATATTTTATTTGTTATTAAAGTACATTACAGAATTCTAAGTTTATAATCTATAGTTCCACACTGAACCTGCTACAAATTTTAACCTATCCCCATCCTTCTACCTCCCAAAGACAACCACCATAATTCTCACAAGCCTTACACTTTGCTTGCTTCAATTTTGTTTGGATATTCTTTTTTGGCAAGTTCACGTGTATCAGATCTCTAGATTTCACATATGAGTGAAACCATCCGCTAGTTGTCTTTCATCTCTTCACTTAGTCCACTAAGCTTAAGTATATCCAGTTCCATCCATTTTGTCCCAAGGACACAATATTATCTTTTTTGATAGTATGATTGTATTCCATGTAATATGTATGTCATAATGTCTTTAGACAGTCATTAGTTGATGGACATTTAGGCTGCTTTCATACTTTGGCTATTGTGAATAATGCATCTATGAACATAAGGATACATGTCTTCCTTTTGAATTAGTGTTTCAGTCTCACTTGGATAAATGCCTAAGAGTAGTATTGCTGGATCACAAAGTAGTTCTATTATTATTTGTTTATGGACTGTTCATACAGTCTTCCAAAGATGCTGTACCAGTTTGAATTCCCACCAGCAGTGTATAAGAGTTCCCTTTTCTCCACATCCCTTCCATCACCTGTAATCTCCTAGTTTGTTGATATAAGCCATTCTCTCAGGTGTGAGATCATATCTTAGTGTAGTTTTACTTTGTACTTCTCTAACAGTAAGTGAAATGTAACATTTCTTCATGTGTTTATGGGTTGTATGTATCTATTTTTTAGAAAAAAAAATATCTGTTAAGTTGTTTGGTAGACTTTTTAAATTGGGTTATATTTGCTTCTTTTGAATATCTTTACCAGTTCTATATAGATGCTTGATATCAGTTGCTTGTCTGATGTTAATGTGCAAATATCTTCTCTAATTTACTTTGTGTCTTGGCTATCCTGTGTAATTTGCTTTCTATATATAGATTTTTAGCTTCATATTAATTGATACAACCATGTAGCTTTTATCTTTCTTTTTATTGATATGATGAATTACATTGATTTGCTCATGTTGAACCATCCCTATTCCCAAGGATGAATTTTGTATGATCTTGGGGAATTATTCTCTTGATATGTTGTTGGATTTGATTTTCCATATCTTGTTCAGTATCTTACATCAGTGTTCATCAAGAATACATATCTATAGTTTTATTTTCTGGTAGATGTCCTTCCTTTTTGGGGATCAATATGATGGTCACCTCATACACTGTGTTTTGTAGTATTTTCCCTTCTTTAATTTTCTAGAATTGCTTGAGGAGAATTGAAGTTAATTTTTCTTTGAAAGTCTTGTAGAACTCATCAGTAAAGCCATATGTGCATGGACTTTTATTCTTGGAAATATTTTTTATTACTAATTCAATTTATTTATTATTGACCAGCTTGTTTAAGCTATCTGCTTCATTTTGGGTTGGGCATGGCAGGTTGTGTGATTCTAGAAATGCATCTGTTTCATTTAGGTTTTCCAATTTATTTCCATAGAGAGATTCACAATACTCATGTATGATTCTTTATATCTTGTCTTCAGTTTTAATTTCATCTCTTTCCTGATTGTTTTCAATTATAGATTTCTCTCTTTATTTTTGTGAGTTTTCCAGCTATTTATCTACTTTATTTATTCCTTTTAAAGAACCAGCTGAGTGAATTGGATCGACCTTCCCGTGGTGCATCTCGTGAGTACCCATTTATTGGTGAAACTGACAATCCTTCCTAGCCAACTGAATCCACATGGATCCCAGTCACTTTCAAAGCCAGCAACAAGCAGCTCCTGACATCTTTCAAGCTGTTGGTCCTGCTCTTTGAGTCCTCCAACTTAATGTTGAGGGGCTGTCCTTTGCCAAATGTGTTCTTATTGGTCAATTGCGATACAGCATCAGGCAGATGTTATCTGCCTACAAGAAACACATATAGTAGTCGATGAAGCTGCTCGATTCACCATCAGTGGATTCGATTTAATATGCTATAATCTCCATCCTAAACACGGCCGAGCCATCTACGCCAAATCGTGTCTTGCGGACGTTTACCATACGGCCTCTTCGACCTCTACAACTCCATTACTATTGGAATTATTCAGCTCGTCAACGTATATAAGCCTCCCAGTGCCTCATGGGATAATGAGATCCTGCCTAGCCCGAATCACCCAGCCATTTACGTTGGAGACTTTAATAGTCATCACCAAGACTCCACTTGTGCTGACGGCTCTATCTTAGCCGACTGGGCTTCAGCGAATGACCTCTCCCTATTATACGATCCCAAACAGCCAGGCTCTTTTCACAGTGCTAGATGGAATAAAGACTTGTCACCCGACCTGTGCTGGATTAGCACAGTCAATGGCCAAGCCTTTCCTGCTACGAGACAAGTTCTCAAGATCTTCCCACACAGTCATCACCACCCAGCTATCATCCACATTGGTCTCCAGCTCCCACTGATTCTGTGCTTGGAGAAACTAAGATGGAACTTTTGGAAAGCAAACTGGCGTCTGTTCAGTGATCTTACCAACAAATCTATTCCTGCAATTCCAATTAACTCTATCCCCTCTGAAGATTCCTACAGGTGCTTCCGCTAAGCCATCTTCAAAGCAGCTTCCCAAGCCAATCCTCGTGGGAGACGTGCTAACTATACGCCTTGTCTTGATGCTGAATGTGAGCAATTACTAAAGCAGTATGATGAGTCAGGCGACCCAGATGTGGCTGACCATCTCATTGCCTCCCTGGATGCAGCACGCCAAGCCCACTGGCAACAAATCACGGAAAGTCTGAACTTCACCCACTCAAGTAGGAAGGCCTGGAAGCTTCTTCACAGACTGGGTGCTGGTAGCCAACCTCCTCCCGTCTCCCATCCTCCCGTATCTCCAAACTCAGTGGCCAGTCACCTAACTCAAGTTGGACGTGCTAAGATCGACCCAGTCTGGAAAAGAGAAATTTCCCATGAGTGGTCATCCCACTTCCGGTTATCTTGTCCATCTCCAAAACTCTCTCCCTTTACACTGTCTGAACTGGAAGACGCTTTGAAGAGGGTTAAACCGGGAACAGCTGCTGGCTATGATAACATCACCCCAGAACTCATTCTTAACCTGGGTCGTGCGGCAAAGAAGTGGCTCACTTCATTCCTGTCTTGGAATCTGAGTCTATGCCCAAAGTTTGGCATCGTGCGAAGATAATAGCGGTTTTGAAACCAAAGAAAGACACAACACTGGCCGCCAGCTATAGACCAATTTCTCTCCTTTCCGTGTGTTACAAACTCCTTGAGAGGCTGCTTCTGTCACGTATTTCTCATCTTACAGAGAAATTCCTATCACCCGCCCAAGCTGGTTTTGGCCCAGGAAGATCTACCTGCAAACAAACCCTGGCCCTCTCAACTTACATTGAAAATGGATTCCAGAAGAATTTAAAGACGGGTGCTGTCTTTGTTGATCTCACAGCAGCCTATGACACGGTCTGGCATCGTGGTCTCCTAGTCAAGATTTCAAGATGCCTGCCTCCATGGGTGGCCAACACTATATCGTTTCTTCTCCAGAACAGAAGATTCCGGGTGCATCTGGGTGACAAGTCTAGCAGATGGAGACTTGTCTCAAGTGGCCTCCCCCAGGGCTCTGTTCTGGCTCCTACGCTATTTAATATTTACATCAATGACCTCCCAGAAACTTCTTCAAGAAAGTTCATCTATGCCAATGACATCTGCTGTGCAACTCAGGCATCAAAGTTTGACATCCTTGAGGAAACACTCATGAAAACATGTCTCTGATATCTGATTACTGTAAAAAATGGCGACTAATCCCTAGCACTGCAAAAACGGTATCATTTGTTTTCCATCTACACCATGCCTCGGCCTCGCGTGAGCTTAATGTGCAGGTTGGCGATACGAGAATCTGGCATGAAGCCCAGCCAGTCTATCTTGGCGTTACTCTTGATCGCACTCTGTCATTTCACAAACATCTCATAAAAACTGTAGCAAAAGTGGGCGCAAGGAATAACATCATTGCAAGACTGGCCAGCTCCTCATGGGGCATGAGCGCTTCTACACTACGATCATCATCTCTGGCATTATGCTATTCCACTGCAGAATACTGTGCCCCAGTATGGTTCCATAGCTCCCATGTCCACTTGGTCGATTCCAAATTATATTCCTCCATGAGGATAATTTCTGGAACCATCCGTTCCACCCAGGTTCCATGGCTGCTAGTTCTTAGCAACATCGCCCCGCCAGATATTCGTCAGGATGCGGCATCATCTAAGTTCATTTCCCACGTCTAAGCTCGACCGGACCTGCCAATATACACGGATATCTTCGTCCACCCTGTCCAACGCTTGACGACTCGTCACCCAATCTGGTCCCCTATGCCTACACTGAACTTCTCTGTTACAGACTCTTGGAAACAGAGTTGGCAGTCAGCTGAGGTAAAGAACAAACACCTCATCACAGACCCCTGCAAGCGTCAACCTGGCTTTGACCTAGCACGTTATGATTGGGCCCTCCTCAATCGCTATAGAACAGGCCATGTCCGGTGCGCTGCTATGTTCCATCACTGGGGAGCCAGAGACAACCCAAACTGCCCCTGCGGCTACAGACAGACTATGACCCACATAGTCAACAACTACCACCTCTCCAGATTCAAAGGAGGTCTCGAAACTTTACATCAGGCTCAACCTGATGCTGTTGACTGGCTACAGAAGAAGGGCAAATGCTAGAAGAAGAAGAAAGAACCAGCTTTTGTATTCACTGATACTTAAATTGTCTTTCTGGATTATATTTTATTAATTTATGCTCTGATTTTGACTAGTTCTTTACTTCTCTCTTTGTTATAATTTTTTCTAGTTGACTCAGTTGTGGTGTTAGGTAGCTTACTTGAGAACGTCACTGTTTGTTAATATGGACCTGTATTGTAGAAAGTTTCCTGTTAGGACATCTTTTGTTGCATCCAACAGGGTCTGGTAGCTGCTCTACTCATTTTCATTATTTTCCAAGTAATTTGTAATTCCTCTTTTATTTCTTCCATGACCCATATGTTACTCAGAAATGTATTGTTCAGTCTCCATATTTTGGATGTATTTCTTTTTAATTTATTTATTGTGGGATTAATGGTTTACAGTTAAGAGTAAAATATAATAGTTTTGTACATGCATAACATTTCCACATGACAATAAAACTCCCACTAGGTCCTCCTCTGCCATGATGTTTCAGTACCTGGGCCCACCAACCACCCCAGTCTTTTACTTTGGTGAAATGCATCAACTCTGGTCTAAGCCTGCTTAGAGTTTTCCCATCTGATCTTGTTTTTTAGGTTCTGTCTATAAGTGAGATCATCCCATAGTCAACCTTTTATTTCTGACTTATCTCACTTAACACAATATCTTAAAACTCCATCCAAGATGGGGTAAGGAAAGTGAATTCACCATGAACCTCAGACTTTGGAGCCTCAGTAATAAGAGTTTCTCTGCATAACCATTGTGCTTCTACCCTGTTCACATTTCTCAGTTTTTCACATAACAATTCAAAGACCCTCTAGGTATTCGTCTTCCACCATGTTCCAGGACTTGAAATATACCTCCTACCCCAGAGTCCTTTACTTTGGTGCAATACAAAAAACCCAGGCCTGTTTTGTGTTTATTCAATTTTTTTTATTTGAATTCATTTCATTGAAGATGCCTTTAAAATTTTTATGGAGAAGAGCTCAGCCAAAATTTTCATCTAAGTATTTGATAGTTTTCGGTCTAACATTCAAGAGGTATTGAAATTCCCTACTATTACAGTGTTGCTGCTATAGCTCTTTCAATAGATGTTTGATGTATTTAGATTGACTCTCATTGGCTGTATATATGTTTATAATCCTTAAGTCCTCTGAATTGACAGATCCTCTGGGCATTAAGTAATGTCCATCCTTTTATTTTTTAATTTTATTTATTTTAAGGTCTGTCCTGTCAGATTGAGAATAGTTGTTCCTGCCCTTTATTGTGGTCCATTGGCTTGTATGATAGTTTTCCCTCCTTTCACTTTGTGTTTGTCTTGTTGATTTAGGTGGGATTCCTACAGACAAAGTATGGTTGGGTTGTATTTTCTGATCCATCTTCCTACTCTTTGTCTCTTAATAGGTAAATTCAGGCCATTGACATAATGATATTATAGAATACAGATATTTTTCAGTCTAACGCTCTCCCAACTGAGCTATTTTGGCACTACTGAATAAAGATATTTTTATGCTATTATTCTAAAATTTTAAAGCATTCTTATATGTGGCATTTTTATTATGATGTGATTGTTTACAAGAGACCTTTCTGCAGGTGCAAATACCAGCATAAGGATCTTGTTTTGAGCCCCCTGCACCCAACCTACAGGGGGTCACTTAAAAAAAGTTGTGAAGCCAGTGTCTGCAGGTATCTATCTTTCTCTCCCCATTTCTGTCCTCCCCTCTCAGTTTCTCTCTGTCCTATCCAATAACAATGACAACAATAACAACAACAGTGATAAACAACAAGGGCAACAAAAAGGAAAAAAATAGGGAAAAAAGAGACCTTTCAGAACTTCTTGCACCACAGGCTTGGTGATAATTGATTCCTTCTACTGCTGCTTGTCTCAGAAAGATTTTATGCTTCCATCTAGTTTGAATGACAGTCTAGTAGGATACAGTAGTCTTGGTTGAAAACCTTTCTCATTGAGAGCTTGATATATATCTTGCCATCATCTTGTAGCCTTTAGTAATTGTGTGGAGAAATCTGCTGATAATCTTACGAGTTTTTTCTGTAGGCGACTCTTTATTTTTCTCTTGCAGCCTTCAGGATCCTTTCCCGATCCGTATTCCTTTTCATTCTAAATATGATGTGTCTTGGTGTATTTAATATGGGTTAATTTTGTTTGGGACCCTCTTGGCTTCTTGAACCTGTATGTCTTTTCTGTTGTCTAGAGTAGGGAAGTTCTCAGCTATTATGTCCTGAAGAATGCTTTCCTCCCCTCCCTCTCTTACTTCCTCTGGTAGGGCTATAATACATATTTTACAGTCATCCTATATGTCTCTGTTATTGTTTTCAGTATCTCTTAATCTCTTTTTGAGATCTCTTACTTCTTTCATAGTTTTCTCTAATTTATTTTCAATCTTGCTAATTCAGTTTTCTCTGCCACTTATTCTGTTCTCTCTCCATGCTGTTTTTTTAGCTCAGCTATTTTGTTACCCTGTTGTGATACTGTATTATCTTGTTCAGCTAGTTGTGCTCTTAGCTCAGCTCTTTCAGCTTTCAGCTCTCTAATCACCTCAAGATTGTTAGTGACTTCCTTTGAATTCTCATTTACTGTTTCCCCATTTCTGATTACTTTCAAACTCCTCACTGAATCCTGTGACTAATACCTCAATTATTGTTTGAATCTTGGCCCCATTCTTATGTGCTTCTACCTTTGTTGGGGGGGGGGTGTTAAACTAGGCTTTTGCCCTGGTTTATTTCTACAGTGTTTCTTCTCAGCCTAACCATTGTATATAGTGTGTTATGAGGTCCCTCTCAGTACTATTCAATTCACTAATCACAATCGCCTGGATTGAATTGTGTGTAAGTATGGTACTTAAAGAGTTCACAGTTATACAAATTAACTGTTGTTTCAATGTTGTCTCAATCCTTGAGGTGAAGCACCATGGTTATTAAATCCTCTTTTGTTCTTCATAGTTCCTGCAGACTATGAGAGCCCTCAGGGTTTTTAAGTATAAGTTTTTTTTTGTTTGTTTTTTTAGCTTATTTACTCACTCCTAAACTACAGATACAAAAGGGTGGGGATAGATAGCACAGTAGTTACATAAAGATATTCTCACAGCCCAAGGGTCCAAAGCCCTAGGCCCAATTCAGCTTTACTCACAGAAGTCAGAACAAAGTAGGGTAGCAGTCTTTGGCCCTGTGAGTTTCTCTTTTTTTTTTTTCCTCCAGAGTTATTGCTGGGTTCAGTGCCTGCACCATGAATCCACTGCTTCTGGAGGCCATTTTTCCCCCTTTTGTTGCTGTAGCCTCATTGTGGTTATTATTATTGCCATTGTTGATGTTGTTCATTGTTCTATAAGACAGAGAGAAATGGAGAGAGGAGGGGAAGACAGAGATGGGGAGAGAAAGATAGACACCTGCAGACCTGCTTCACTGCCTGCCTGTGAAGTGACTCCCCTGCAGGTGGTGAGCCAGGGGCTCGAACCGGGATCCTTACACAGGTCCCTGCACTTTTGGCCACATGTGCTTAACCCACTGTGCCACCACCCAACCCCCAGCCCTGTGAGTTTCTCAACAAATCTTGTTTGTACTCCATGGGTTCTGAGGCAATTATAGAACATGTCTCTGAATTTCTTAGCTGACCAATGTGCAAAAAGGCTGCCACTATACAGCACCATTTCCAGACCACTGTGAGTGTATGTCTTCTCCTGAGTTATCTGATTAGACCTCTTCCACCAGTGTCAGTACAGGGAATCCCACTGCTGCTCCAGGGACACTAGAAATGGATACTCACATTTGCATTTGGTGAGCCTTAGAGGATACTCTCTTCCCATCAGTAGCTTATTTGTTAATAACTCTCAGACCAAGTGGAATCAAGATAGTGGCTTGGAGACAACACCTGGTGTGAGCTCTACAAAGAAGCTGCTTTCAACTTGGGAATCTTGAGTGAGCGTAAGATTGTTGGGCCAGTGGCAGAGGAGTAGAGGAGGGGGTGTTCAGGGTGGCACAAAAAAGTCTGATCATCCATTCTTGGGATAACAAAAATAACAGTACAAACAGGGATTCAGTCAGGGGTTTTGGCTTGCCTATTACTTTATGCACTCTTCCCCCCCACCCTCGCCCCAAGAGCAACAGCTACACCAGCTGCTCCTGGCAGGCTTCCTGTGGAGCTAATTTCCTAATCAATATTCCTAGCTCAGCTGGATTGTCATTCAAAGGAGGGGGTGTATCTCCCCAAGAAAAGCTTTTTTTAAGGGGCCTGGTGCTCTATCTCAGTGACAGAATAGCTCTCCTGTCTTTTTAGTCTACCTCTTGATAAAACTGCTACCACAGTGAATCAGGACAGAAGTCCAGAATAAACTCCAAATAAGTCAGAAGCAACTATAAATATGGAATGTATACAAACATTAATTGAAATATTAATCACAGAAATAAAGACAGATATTGAGGAAAAGGCAAACAGAAATATAGAAGCACCAGATTAGACTCTCAAGAAAAATCCTAACTATCTCGTAGTTAGAGAACTGAAAGCAAAGTAGCTGAGATTCTTCTTATAGCATTTGCCCTTCTTCCGTAGCCAGTCAACAGGTCAGGTTGAAAGCTGTCAGGATCTGCTTGTTGCTGGCTTTGAAAGTGACTGGGATCCATGTGGATTCAGTCGGCTAGGAAGGATCGTCAGTTTCCCCAATGAATGGGTACTCACGGGATGCACCACGAGAAGGTCAATCCAATGCATCCCATAGCTGAGATAAGATAGCAGAACAAGCTAGTACTATAACTGAGCAAGATAAAAAAATAGTTGCACTGAAGAAGGAAGGTGAGGGAAGGGAAAACAGATTAACAGAGCAGAAAACAGGATTAGCCAGACAGAGGGTGAGTTAGAGAAAACTAGGAAAGAGGTAAAAGATCTAAAAAAAGAGAGAGAGAGACACTGAAAAAAGCCACAGAGACCTATGGGATTACCTCAGATAAAGTAACATTCACACAATTGGCCAAGCAGAGGAAGAAAGAGAGGAAGGGAAAGTAAACATTCTAGAAGAAATAAAAGAAGATTTCTCAGGTGTAAACAACAAAAGGACACTAAGTTTCAAGAGGCTCAGAGAGTCCCCAAAAGAATCAACCCATACACGAAGACACCAAGATACATCATAATTAAAATGAAAAGAAGTTAGAATAAAGAAAGGATCCTAAAGGCTGCAAGAGAAAAACAAAAAGTCACATACAGGGGAAAACCCATAAAAATATCATCAGACTTCTCCACTCAAACTCTAAAAGCCAGAAGAGAATGGCAAGTTATCTATCTAGCTCTCAATGAAAAAGGATTTCAACCAAGGAAAATATATCCTGCTAGACTTTCATTCAGACTAGATGGAAGGATCAAAACCTCAGAAAGACAACAGTTAAAGGAGGCAACCATCACTAAGCCTTCCCTGAAAGAGGTCTTAAAATACCTGTTATAAACAAGAACAACACCATAATACTTGCCATATATATCAGAGCAAATAAAAAATGTTGAATAATGACAATGCAATACCTTAAGTCCATAATATCAATAAATGTAAGTGGCTTAAATTTACCCATTCAAAATCACAAAGTAGGATAGATAAAAAAACACAACCCTACTATATGCTGCTTGCAAGAATCCCATCCGAGCCAACAAGGCAATCACAGACTCAAAGTGAAATAATGGAAAACTATGATACAGGCTAAGGGACCACAAAAAATAAAAGGCAGGGACAGCCATCCTCACCTCTGACACAATAGACTTTACATTAAGTAAAGTAGCAAAATATAGAGAAGGCCACTACATAATGATCAGTCAACCAAGAAGATGTAACAATTATTAACATGGATACACCCAATGAGGGGCCATATAAATACATCAAACACCTAATGAAAGAACTACAAAAATACATCAGTAGTAATACAGTGATAGTAGGAAACTTCAGCACCCCACTCTGAGAGTTAAACAAATCAATGAAGCAGAGAATCAATGAAGAAAAAAGAGAGTTAATCAAAGAGATGGATAGACTAGACCTCCTGGAAATTTTCAGAGTCTTTCTCCCGAAGAAAATTGAACAGACATTCTTTTCAAATACACACAGCACATCCTCAAAGAGATACCATATTTTAGGCCACAGAAACACTATCAACAAATTGAAGAGTAATGAAATAATCTGAAGCATCTTCTCAGACTAGAGTGGAGTAAAGCTAACACTACAAACATAAAATCACAAAAAGTCACAAAATTTGGAAATCCATCAACCTACTGCTGAGTCAAAGACAAATTCAAGCAAGGAAGTCAAATTTTCCTATGAAAAAATGCAAATGAAGACGTAAGCTATCAGAATATGTGGAACACAGCTAAAGTAGTATTTACTGGGAAAATCATAGCCATACAAACACACATTAGAAAACAAGGAAAAGCTCAAATAAATGACCTTACTGTATGACATAAGGATTTAGAAGAAAAGGAACAAATGAACCTTAAACAAACCAGAAGTTCTGAAATCACTAAAATTAGAGTGGGAATAACTATTTAAAATAAGAAAAATGCAGATTCTGGAAGATGGCAGAATGAGAAGCTGCTAGTGGCTTGAACTCCGACCACATCTACTGGAAACATTAGGATATTTTGCCTTTAGTAGGCCAGTCAATAAGGGGTCCTAGTGGTAACACCAAGGAGGTGACAATAACTCAATCTGGGTTAGGAAGTAGAGTAAAAAGAAAGGGAAAATTTTTTCTTTTAAATTATTATTCCCGAAGCGCACCCCCTCCACCCTCCTGCCCCATAACCAGTCCCTGGGGACTAGAGATCTGTTCCTAGCAGGCTCCCCTGCTGAGCTTCTTTCTTCACCAAGATTCCTGTCCCACCAGGGGTGTCATTCATTCTAAGTCTATTCCCTTCTGAAAACTTTGTCCTTTTTTTTTTCTAGGTAGCCAAACAGAGGCCTCTGCTCAGGGGGCCTGAGTCAATATGTAATCCAAGCTGAAGACAGAAAAGATTTACTACTCTGTTCTATTTTATTATCAATACAAGATAAATGCATACCCTTTTCCCCCTCTCCTTCAGGTTGACCAGAATTAACTTTTAGTGTATTTTCCATTGCTAGGGGTCTGGGTGTCTTATTCACCACTAAAATAACTTGTTTCACTTTTCCTACCCCCCTACCCATTATCTCCCTCCCCCTTGCATAGCTAACTAAAATAAATAAATAAATAAATAAATAAATAAATAACTATTTCCTTTCACTGCTCTTTTATTACTGTTCTTTTTCTTATCTTTTTCTTTTCTCTCTCTCTCTCTTTTTTTCATCTTTTTCTCATTCTTGTCATCCTTCCTTCCTCTTCAGCTTTCTGAATTCACTGATACACGTTTGGAATTATATTCGGGAAGAAATATGACTCGGAGTGGACTCTCTATGTGTGTATCTCTGCTCTACTTCCCTTTATCCTCTTGCTGCCCCTAGAATATATAGTGGATAGTAGATTTGCATAACTGTCTATTCTTGCTATCACTTTTTTCCTTTCTCTTTCTTCTTCACTTGGACTTGGTTGCTATTTTTCCATGGACTGGAGACATTGTTTGGCTAACTGGTATTGATTAAACTGCTTCAATACTTGCTACAGTTGCTATTGTAATTCCTGAGGTTGGTGATTGCATTTGTCATAAAGGCATTTAGTACAGTGTTGCTTGTACTCAAAACACAACAACTGAGGAGCAACAGAACATAAACATAAGAAACACATAAATAAAAAAAATGGGTAGATCGAAACCAAATAAAACAGCTACTCCAATGAATAAAGACAAGAGCCCAGAAGAAACTACAAATCAGCCAGAAGTAACCATAGATAAGAAAAGTATGCAAGCGGGAGTCGGGCTGTAGTGCAGCAGGTTAAGCACAAGTGGCACAAAGCACAAGGACCAGCATAAGGATCCCGGTTCAAACCCCGGCTCTCCACCTGCAGGGGAGTCGCTTCACAGGGGTGAAGCAGGTCTGCAGGTGTCTATCGTTCTCTCCTCCTCTCTGTCTTCCCCTCCTCTCTCCATTTCTCTCTGTCCTATCCAACAATGACAACAACAATAATAACTACAACAATAAAACAACAAGGGCAACAAAAGGGAATAAATAAATAAAATAAATATAAAATAATAAATTAAAAAAAGAAAAGTATGCAAGCAATAATAAACTTATTAATCACAGAAATGAAAACAGCATTGGAGGAAAGGAATGGCAGTATTAGGGAAACAACAGCTGAGACCCCAAGGAAAATGCTGATTATCTTGAGACAACTAGAGAACTGAAAGCTGAAATAGCTGAACTAAGGAAAGAATCTGAAGGAAGGGAAAGCAGACTAACAGAAGCAGAAAACAGAATTAGTCAGACAGAGGATGAGTTAAAGAAAAATAATAAAGAGGTGAAAGACCTCTAAAAGAGATTGAGAGATAGTGAAAACAACAACAGACACATATGGGATGATCTCAAAAGAAGTAACATTTGTATAAGTGGCCTGCCAGAGGAAGACAGAGAGGAAGTGGAAGGAAACATTCTAGAGGAAATAATAGAAGAAAACTTCCCAGACCTGAATAACAGAAAGGACATCAAGATTCAGGAGGCCCAGAGAGTTCCAAACAGAATCAACCCAGACCTGAAGAAACCAAGACACATCATAGTCACAATGAGAAGAAATAAGGATAAAGAAAGGATCCTAAAGGCTGCAAGAGAGAAACAAAAAGTCACATACAGGTGAAAACTCATAAGATTATCTGCAGACTTCTCCACTCAAACTCTAAAAGCCAGAAGACAATGGCAAGATATCTATTGAGCCATGAATGAAAAAAGGTTTCAACCAAGGATGATATATCTTGCTAGACTTTCATTCAAGCTAGATGTAGGGATCAAAACCTTCTTAGACAAACAATAGTTAAAGGAAGCAACCATCACCAAACTGGCTTGAAAGAGGTTCTAAAAGATCTCTTATAAACAATAACATCACTATAATACTTGCAATATATCAGAGCAAACAAAAAATTGGTGAATAATGGCACTACAATACATTAAATCCATAATATCAATAAATGTCAATGGCTTTAACTCACCCATCAAAAGGCACAGAGTGGGGAGATGGATCAGAAAACGTAACCCAACCATATGCTGCTTGCAAGAATCCCATCGGACACAACAAGATAAACACAGACTTAAAGTGAAAGGATGGAAAACTATCATACAGGCTAATGGACCACAAAAAAAAGGCAGGAACAGCCATTCTCATCTCAGACACGATAGATTTTAAATTAAATAAAGTAATAAAATATAGGCAAGGACATTACATAAATATTAAAGGATCAATCAGCCAAGAAGACTTAACAATTATTAACATCTGTGCACCCAATGAGGGTCCATCTAAATACGTGAAGTACCTACTGAAAGAATTTAAAAATACATCAATAGTAATACAATAATAGTGGGAGAATTTAATAACCCACTCTTACACTTAGACAGATCAACAAAGCAGAGAATCGACAAAGGTACAAGAAAATTAAATGAAGAGATTGACAGACAAGACGTCTCGGACATTTTCACCCCCCAAAACTGGAATACACCTTTTCAAATCCAAATAACACATACACAAGGATAGACCACCTGTTAGGCCACAAAGACAGCATCAATAAATTCAAGAGCATTGAAATCATCCTAAGTACCTTCTCAGACCACAGTGGAGTAAAACTAACATTTAACTACAAACAGAAAAATTATTAAAAGTCACAGAATTTGGAAAATAAACAACATATTCCTTAAGAACCTCTGGGTCAAAGATCCACTCAAGCTGGAAATTAAAATGTTCCTGGAAACAAATGAAAATGAAGACAAAACCTATCAAAATATTTGGGACACATCTAAAGCAGTATTGAGAGGGAAAATAATAGCCATACAATCACATATTAAATAACAAGAAGAGCTCAAATGAACGACCTTCCTGCACACTTTAGTGGAAGAGGAACAAAGGAACCCTAAAGCAACCATAAAAACAGAAATCACTAAAATTAGAGCAGAAATAACATCGAAAATAAGAGAACCATACAAAAGATCAATGAAGCCAAATGTTAGTTCTTTGAAAGATAAAAGAAAATTGACAAACCCCTAGCCAGACTCACCAATAAAAAAGAGAAAAGACTCCAACTAATAGAATTGTATTCTATTTAAGAGAATAGAACAAACACTGCAATCATTTATCTGGAACCTGAAAACACCTAGAATTGCCAAAAGCATCTTGGGGAAAAGAAACAGAATTGGAGGCATCACACTCCCAGACCTTAAACTATATTATAAAGCCATCATCATCAAAACAGCATGGTACTGGAACAAAAATAGGCACACAGACCAGTGGAACAGAATTGAAAAACCAGAAATAAATCCCCACACCTATGGACATCTAATCTTTGATAAGGGGGCCCAAAGCATTAAATGGAAAAAAGAGGCTCTCTTCAATAAATGGTGCTGGGAAAACCGGGTTGTAACATGCAGAAGAATGAAAGTGAAACACTTTATCTCACCAGAAACAAAAATAAATTCCAAATGGATCAAAGACCTGGATATCAGACCAGAAACAATCAAATACTTAGAGGAAAACATTGGTAAAACAGTTTCCCACCTACACCTCAAGGACATCTTTGATGAATCAAACCCAATTGCAAGGAAGACTAAAGCAGAAACAAACCAATGGCACTACATCAAACTGAAAAGCTTCTGCACAGCCAAAGAAACTGTTAAACATACAAAGAGACCCCTCACAGAATGTGGGAAGATTTTGACATCAGACACAAACCTAATCACCAAAATATATAAAGAGCTCAGCAAACTTAGCACCAAAAAAGCAAATGACCCCATCCAAAAATGGGCAGTGGATATGAACAAAACATTCACCTCAGAGGAGATCCAAAAGGCTAACAAACATATGAAAAACTGCTCTAGGTCACTGATTGTCTGAGAAATGCAAATTAAGACAACCAAAGATACCACCTCACTCCTGTAAGAATGGCATACATCAAAAAGGACAGCAGCAACAAATGCTGGAGAGGTTGTGGGAACAAGGAACCCTTTTACATTGCTGGTGGGAATGTAAATTGGTTCAGCCTCTGTGGAGAATAGTCTGAAAAACTCTCTCCCACAGGGCTAGACATGGACCTTCCATATGATCCAGTAATTCCTCTCATGGGGTTATACCCGAAGGACTCCATAACACCCAACCAAAAAGAGGTGTGTACTCCTATGTTCATAGCAGCACAATTCATAACAGCTAAAACCTGGAAGCAACCCAGATGCCCAACAACAGTGAGTGGCTGATAAAGCTGTGGTATATATACACAATGGAGTACTATGCAGCTATCAAGAACAATGAACCCACCTTCTCTGATCAATCTTGGATAGAGCTAGAAGGAATTATGCTAAGTGCGCTAAGTCAGAAAGATAAAGATGAGTATGGGATGATTCCACTCATCAACAGAAGTTGAGAAAGAAGATCTGAAAGGGAAACTAAAAGCAGGATCTGACTAAGTTGAAAGTAGGGCACCAAAGTAAAAACCCTGGGGTGAGGGGTAGACATGAAGCTTCCTGGGACTGTGGGTGTGTGATGGTGGGTTATTGGGATGGGACACAGTTTTTGGTGGTGTGAATGATGTTAATGTACACTTCTAGTAAAGTGTAGTCATATAAATCACTAGTTAATCAATATAAGAGGGGGAAAATTAATTGTATGTCTCAAAGTTTTTAAAACACAGAATGAGTCTTTTTAATATATAGGCTGTGCATTTGATATGTGAACTCTCTCAAAAGCCTCATAGATCAGAAGCAAACAATGGCACAAGATACTGGGTACTATACAGCAAACCCTAACAAAAGGACTTTTCAAAGTTAACCCAATTACCAAATAATGTGATGATAACATTAACTATCTATTGTCTTTTTGAACCCTAAGAAAACAGGAACCTAACATCTCCACTATAGAGCCTGTATTTCCCCCAGTCCTGTAACCTTAGGACAGGGCCCACTTTCCCGTATGCCTCTCCCAATCCATATCTAATAATATTGCATCTGCAGATCGCAACCTAATCAACGCAACTATTGCCACCTCAACATGCTTCACTTCAGACTGTGTCCAGAGACTTCATGTGTGGAATGACAACCCTTCGGCTTCATCACTCAGGTGAGACCTTTCCTTTCACAGTATACTCTAATTCCATCTCAGGTGGTTCACTTTCTAACAAAGTCCTAAAACCTAGATATACACCAGTTTCTGTAAGGGAGAGCAAATGTTCACATGTATCTATAAACTAGTACAAAATATATACCTGAAAGCAGAATACACTAGAGTTTGCAGTGAGTACCCCTCTAAACTTCCTCTCCCCTATTCCAACCTTTGGGTCTATGATTGCTCAACAATTTGTTTGGCTATGTATGTTAACTCTCTTTTCAGTCACCAGGTTCTAGATGTCATCAGGAAGCTGGCCAGGCTTCCCTGGACTGAAGACCCCACCAATGGGTCCTGGAGCTCTGCTTCCCCAGAGACCCACCCTACTAGGGAAAGAAAGAGGCAGACTGGGAGTATGGACCAACCAGTCAACGTCCATGTTCAGTGGGGAACCAATTACAGAAGCCAGACCTTCCACCTTCTGCAACCCACAAGGACCCTAGGTCTATGTTCCCAGAGGGATAGAGAATGGGAAAGCTATCAGGGGAGGGGATGGGATATGGAGATTGAGTGGTGGGAATTGTGTGGAGTTGTACCCCTCCTACTCTACGGTTTTGTTAATTTATCCTTTCTTAAATAAAAAGTAAATTAAAAAATTTAAAAAAGAAAATAAAACCATAAAAAATATCGATGAAGCCAAATGTTGGTTCTTTGAAAACTCAAAAATAAAACTGACAAGTTTTTGTCAATTTTTTCAGTGTTTGGGGGAGGATACTCAAACAAATAGAATTGTAAATAATAGAGGAGTTATCACAACAAACACCACAAAAATAAAAAAAATCATGAGAAACTTCTAAAAACAAGTATCGGACATCAAACTATAGAATATAAAATAAATGGAATAATTTTTAGAGCCATATACCATTCCAAAACTGAACTAGAAAGAACTACACAACATAAATGGACCTGCTACAGCCTAAGAAATTGAAACAGTTATTAAGAATGTACTCAGGGGGCAGAGGTAAGATGGCGACTTGGAAACAACTGGCTTGAGCTCCAAAAAGTAGCAGCTTATAACCTGGGATTCTCTGGATAGGGTAGGATGTTGTTCTGTCAGTAGGAGAGTAAAGAAGGGGTGGTCAGGGTGACACCAAAAAAGAGTCCTATAAACCACTTTAGGCTGGCAAACAGAGGCCAAAATGACAAAGAAAGAGGTAGTAGCGCAGTAGGTTATGTGCAGGTGTCACAAAGCATATGACCGGCATAGGGATCCCAGTTCGAGCCCATGGCTACCCACCTGCAGGGGGTTGCTTCACAAGGGTGAAGCAGGTCTGCATGTGTCTGTCATTCTCTCCCTCCCTCTGTCTTCCCCTCCTCTCTCCATTACTCTCTCCTTTCCAACAATGATAACATCAATAACAACAACAAAGACAACAAGGGCAACAAAGGGGAAAATTAATTAATTAATTAATTATAAAATGACAAAAAAGGAAAATCATGGCTTTATTATTTCTGAACTCACCCCTCCCCAACATCCCAGAAACAGCCCACAGGGGCTCGACAAACACTCCTAGCAGCCTAACCACTAAGATATTTTTTTACCAAGATAACTGGCTCACCAAGGGTGTCAACCAAGCGATTATCTTTTTAATATCCTTTTTTTTTCCAGTTCACGTTTTTTTTATTTTCTTATTTTTTATTTAAGAAAGGATTAATTAGCAAAACCATAGGGTAGGAGGGGTACAACTCCACACAATTCCCACCACCCAATCTCCATATCCCACCCCCTCCCCTGTTAGCTTTCCCATTCTCCATCCCTCTGGGAGCATGGACCAGGGTCCTTGTGGGTTGCAGAAGGTGGAAGGTCTGGCTTCTGTAATGGTTCCCCGCTGAACATGGGTGTTGACTTGTCAGTCCATACTCCCAGTCTGCCTCTCTCTTTCCCTAGTAGGGTGTGTCTCTGGGGAAGCTGAGCTCCAGGACACATTGGTGGGGTCTTCAATCCAGGGAAACCTGGCCAGCATCCTGATGGCATCTGGAACCTGGTGACTGAAAAGAGAGTTAACATACAAAGCCAAACAGATTGTTGAGCAATCATGGACACAAACCTTGGAGTAGTGGAGAGGAAGTATTAGGGAGGTACTCACTGCAAACTCTATTGTACTTCTGCTTTCAGGTATATATTTTGCAGTAGTTTATAGATATGTTTGAAGATATGCTCTTTCTCACAGAAACTGGTGTATATCTAGGTTTTGGGACTTTGTTAGAAAGTGAACCACCTGAAATGAAATTAGATTAGACTATGAAAGGAGAGGTCTCACCAGAGTAATGAAGCTGAAGGGTAGTCATTCCACACGTGAAGTTTCTGGACACAGTCTGAAGTGAAGCAGGTTAAGGTGGCAATCATTGCGTTGGTTAAGTTGTGATCGGCGGATGCAATATTATTTGATATACATTGGGAGAGGCATACGGGAAAGTGGACCCTATCCAAGGGTTCCAGGACTGGAGGAAGCAGGGGCTCTATAGTGGAGATGTGAGGTTCCTGCTGTCTTAGGGTTCAAAAAGACAATCGATAGTTAATGTTATCATCACATCATTTGGTAATTGGGTTAACTTTGAAAAGTCCTTTTGTTATGGTTTGTTGTACAGTACCCAGTATCTTGTATATAGCTGTGCTATTGGATGCTTCTGATCTACTTGGTCTAGGCTTTTGACAGAGTTTGCATATCAAATACAGAGCCTATATATTAAAAAGATTCAGTTTGTGTTTTGAAAAACTTTGAGACATACAATTGATTTTCCCACTCTCATATTAATTAACTAGTGATTTATATGTCTACATTTAGCTAGGAGTGTACATAAACACCATTCCCACCAACAAAAGACTGTGACACATACCTCCCACCCACTCCCACTACCCACTGGCCCAGGAAGCTGCATGTCTACCCCTCACCCCAGGTTTTTTACTTTGGTGCCCTACTTACAATTTGGTCAGGTCCTGCTTTTAGTTTCCCTTTCAGAACTTCTTACTCAACTTCTGTTGATGAGTGGAATCATCCCATACTCATCTTTATCTTTATGACTTAGCTCACTTAACATAATTCCTCCTAGCTCTGTCCAAGATGGGTCAGAGAACGTGGGTTCATTGTTCTTGATAGCTGTATAGTATTCCATTGTGTATATATATCACAGCTCTTTCAGCCACTCATCTGTTGTTGGGCACCTGGGTTGCTTCCAGGTTTTAGCTGTTATGAATTGTGCTGCTATGAACATAGGAGTACATACCTCCTTTTGGTTGGGTTTTATGGAGTCCTTGGGGTATAACCCCAGGAGAGGAATTACTGGATCATATGGAAGGTCCATGTGAGAGTTTTCCAGACTGCTCTCCACAGAGGCTGTACCAATTTACATTCCCACCAGCAATGTAAAAGAGTTCCTCTGTCCCCACAACCTCTCCAGCATTTGTTGCTGCTGTTCTTTTTGATGTATGCCATTCTTACAGGAGTGAGGTGGTATCTTTGGTTGTCTTAATTTGCATTTCTCTGACAATCAATGACCTAGAGCAGTTTTTCATATGTTTGTTAGCCTTTTGGATCTTCTCTGTAGTGAATGTTTTGTTCATATCCTCTGCCCATTTTTGGCTGGGGTCATTTGCTTTTTTGGTGCTAAGTTTGCTGAGCTCTTTATATATTTTGGTGATTATTTTCTTGTCTGATGTATGGCATGTGAAAATCTTCTCCCATTCTGTGAGGGGTCTCTCTGTTTGTTTAATAGTTTCTTTGGCTGTGCAGAAGCTTTTCAGTTTGATGTAGTCCCATTGGTTTGTTTCTGCTTTAGTCTTCCTTGCAATTGGGTTTGATTCATCAAGATGTCCTTGAAGTATAGGTGGGAAACTGTTTTACGAATGTTTTCCTCTAAGGATTTGATTGTTTCTGGTCTGAAATCCAGGTCTTTGATCCATTTGGAGTTGATTTTTATTTCTGGTGAGATAAAGTGGTTCAATTTCATTCTTCTGCATGTTACAACCCAATTTTTCCAGCACCATTTATTGAAGAGAGCCTCCTTTTTCCATTTAATCCTTTGGGCCCCCTTATCAAAGATTAGATGTCCATAGGTGTGGGGATTTATTTTGGGCTTTCAATTCTGTTCCACTGGTCTGTGTGCCTATTTTTGTTCCAGTACCATGCTGTTTTGATGATGATGGCTTTATAATATATTTTAAGGTCTGGGAGTGTGATGCCTCCATTTCTGTTTCTTTTACTCAAGATGCTTTTGGCAATTCTAGGTGTTTTCAGGTTCCAGATAAATGATTGTAGTGTTTGTTCTATTCTCTTAAAGAAGCTTGGTGGAACTTTGATGGGTATTGCATTAAAATGGTATACGGCTCTGGGGAGAATATTCATTTTGATGATATTTATTCTTCCAATCAATGAGCATGGGATATCTTTCCATTTCTTGGTATCAGTTTCTATTTCCTTGAGTAGTAACTCATAGTTTTCATCATATAAGTCTTTCACTTTTTTGGTCAACTTTATTCCTAGTCATTTGATTGATTTTGCTGAAACAGTAAATGGGAATGATTTCTGGATGTCTTCTTCAGATTTAGTGTTTGCATAAAGAAATGCCACTGGTTTTTTGTACATAGATTTTGTAGCCTGATACCTTGCTATATTGCCTAATAACTTCCAGTAGTTTTCTACTGGATTCTTTAGGTTTTTCTATGTATGCTATCATATCATCTGCAAATAGTGAGAGCTTGACTTCTTCCCTTCCAATCTGTATTCCTTTGATTTCTTTCTCTTGCCTGATTGCTATGGCAAGAACTTCCAATACTATGTTGAAGAGTAACGGTGACAGTGGACAGCCTTGTCTAGTCCCCGATCTGAGAGGGAATGTTTTCAGCTTCTGTCCATTGAGTATGATGTTGGCTGTAGGTTTGCTATATATAGACTCCACTATCAAAAGGAATTTCCCATCTATTCCCATATTTTGTAGAGTTTTGAGCATGAATGCGTGTTGGATTTTGTCAAAGGCTTTCTCTGCATCTATTGAGATAATCATGTGGTTTTTGGCTTTGCTTTTATTGATGTGGTGAATGACATTGATTGACTTACAGATGTAGAACCAGCTTTGCATTCCTGGGATGAATCCTACTTGGTCGTGATGAACAATCTTTTTGATATGCTGCTGTATCCAGTTGGTCAAGATCTTGTTTAATATTTTGGCATCTATCTTCATCAGTGATATTGGTCTGTAGTTTTCCTTTTTTCTTCTGTCCCTATCAGCTTTTGGTATCAGGGTGATGTTGGCTTCATAGAAGGTGGAAGGGAGTATTACTGTTTCTTCAATCTTATGGAAAAGCTTCAGAAGTATGGGTACTAACTGTTTCCTGAAATTTTTGTAGAATTCATTTGTGAAGCCATCTGGTCCAGGACTTTTGTTGTAGGGGATATTCTTAATAAAGGTTTCAATTTCTTTGTCTGTGATTTGTACATTTAGATTTTATAGTTCTTCTTGGTTCAGTTTTGGAAGGGCATATGCTTCTAGGAATTGTTCCATTTCTTCCAGATTCTCTAGCTTGGTGGCTTATAGTTCTTTATAGAAGTTTCGTAGGATTATCTGGATTTCTGTGGTGTCAGTTGTGATATCTCCTCCATCGTTTACAATTCTATTAATTTGAGTCTTCTCTATTTTTTGTTTGTGAGTCTTCCTAGGGGTTTGCCAATTTTGTTTAATCTTTCAAAGAACCAACATTTGGCTTCATTGATCTTTTGTATGGTTCTTTTATTTTCAATGTTTATTATTGCTCTAACTTTGGTGATTTCTGTCCTTCTGGTTGCTTTAGGGTTCCTTTGTTCCTCTTCATCTAAGTCCTTGAGGTGTGCAGTAAGGTTGTTCATTTGAGCTTCTTCTTGTTGTTTAATATGTGATTGTATGGCTATAAGTTTCCCTCTAAGTACTGCTTTAGCTGTATCCCAAATATTTTGCTAGGATGTGTCTTCATTTTCATTTGTTTCCAGGAACACTTGAATTTCCTGCGTGAATGAATATCTGACCCTGTGGTTCTTGAGGAATATGTTGTTTAGTTTCCAAATTCTGTGATTTTTAATAATTGTCTGTCTGTTTTTAAATGTTAGTTTTACTCCACTGAGGTCTGAGAAGATAGTTGGGATGATTTCAGTGCTCTTGAATTTATTGATGCTGTCTTTGTGGCCTAACATGTGGTCCATCCTTGAGTATGTCTTATGTGGATTTGAAAAGAAAGTGTATTCCAGTTTGTTGTGGTGAAGGACTCTGAAAATGTCCAAGAGGTCTAGTCTTTCAATCTCTTCATTCAGTTCTCTTGTATCTTTATTGTTTCTCTGCTTTGTTGATCTGTCTAAGTGTGAGGGTGGGATATTGAAGTCTCCCACTATTATTGTATTATTATTGATGTATTTTTGAAATTCTTTCAGTAGGTGCTTAATGTATTTAGATGGCCCCTCATTAGGTGCATAGATGTTAATAATTGTTAAGTCTTCTTGGCTTATTGATCCTCTAATAATTATGTAATGTCCTTGTCCATCTTTTCTTACTTTATTTAATTTAAAATCTATCGTGTCTGAGATGAGAATGGCTGTTCCTGCCCTTTTTTGTGGTCAGTTAGCCTGTATGATAGTTTTCCATCCTTTCACTTTAAGTCTGTGTTTATCTTGTTGTGACAGATGGGATTTTTGCAAGCAGCATATGGTTGGGTTATGTTTTCTGATCCATCCCCCCACCCTGTGCCTTTTGTTGGGTGAGTTTAAGCCATTGACGTTTATTGATATTATGGATTTAATGTATTGTAGTGACATTGTTCAAATTTTTTTTTTGTTTGCTCTGATATATTGCAAGTATTATAGTGATGTTCTTGTTTATAAGAGGTCTTTTAGAACCTCTTTCAGGGCCAGATTGCTGATGGTTGCCTCCTTTAACTGTTGTTTGTCTAAGAAGATTTTGATCCCTCTATCTAGTTTGAATGAAAGTCTAGCAGGATATATTATCCTTGGTTGAAACCCTTTTTCATTCAGGGCTCGATAGATATCTTGCCATTCCCTTTTGGCTTTTAGTGTTTGAGTGGAGAAGTCTGCAGATAATCTTATGGGTTTTCCCTTGTATGTGACTTTTTGTTTCTCTCTTGCAGCCTTTAGGATCTTTTCTTTATCCTTATTTCTTCTCATTGTGACTATGATGTGTCTTGGTGTCTTCAGATTTGGGTTGATTCTGTTTGGTACTCTCTGGGCCTCTTGAATCTTGATGTCCTTTCTGTTATTCAGGTCTGGGAAGTTTTCTTCTATTATTTCCTCCAGAATGTTTCCTTCCCCTTCCTCTCTTTCTTCCTCTGGCAGGCCAATTATACGAATGTTACTTTTTTTGAGATCATCCCATATGTCTCTGTTGTTATTTTCAGTGTCTCTCAATCTCTTTTTAAGCTCTTTCACCTCTTTCTTCGTTTTCTCTAACTCATCCTCTGTCTGACTAATTCTGTTTTCTGCTTCTGTTTTTCTGCTTTCCCTTGCCTCAGCTTCTTTCTTCATTACAGCTATTTCAGCTTTCAGTTCTCTAATTGCCTCAAGATAATCAGTATTTTCCTTGGGGTTCTCAACTGTTGTTTCCCTAATACTGCCATTCCTTTCCTCCAGTGTTGTTTTCGTTTCTGTGATTAATACGTTTAGTATTGCTTGCATACTTTTCTTATCTATGGTTACTTCTGGCTGATTTGTAGTTTCTTCTGGGCTCTTGCCTTCTTTCATTGGAGTATCAGTTTTATTGTTTTTGACCCATTTTTTGATTTATGTGTTTCTTTTTTTTATATGCTCTGTTGTTTCTTAGTTGTTATGTCTTGAGTATAAGCAACACTGTACTAAATAGCTTTATGACAATTGCACTCACCAACATCAGGAATTACAGTATCAACTGAAGCAAGTATTGAAGTAGTTTAATCATTACCAGTTAGCCAAACAATTTCTCCAGTCTGTGAAAAAATAGTAACCAAATCCCAGTGAATAAGAAAGAGAAAATAAAGAAGGGATAGCAAGAATAGACAGTTATGCAAATATACTATCCACTGTATATTCTAGGGGTAACAAGAGGGGAAAGGGAACTAGAGCAGAGATACACACATAGAGAGTCTACTCTGAGTCAGATTTCTTCTCCAAAATAATTCACAAATTCAGAAAGGCATAGAAGAAGGAAGAAAGAAGTGTATGACAAGATTAAAAAAAAAGAAAAAGAAAGAAGGGACAAGAGAGAGAAAAGGGAAAATGTAAGAAAAAGAGCTCTAATGAAAGAGCAGTGAAAGGAAAGGTTTTTTTATTACTTTATTTTTAATTTAATTTAATTTAATTTATTTGATTAGCTAGGAGTGGGATGGAGGGGAGAGTCTGTAGAGGAGGTAGGATTGAGAAGACAAGTTCCTCCCACAATTGATAAGATGCCCACTACCCTAGCACTGAAATATATGCTAAGAGTTAATTCTGATCAACCTAAAGGGGGGGAAGATATATGCCTTTATATAATATTAATAGTAAAATAGAGCAGTGTAAAAAAAATAAATAAAATAAAAACCCTGTCCCAGATTACCTCAAACCTTGTGATCAGAGGCAGCTGATTGTTAAGAATGAGAAAAAAAAAACCTCAGGACTAGACAAGGATAGTTGAAATAGACAGTTATGCAAATCTCCTATCCTCTGCATATTCTAGGGGTGGCTAAAGGAGGAAGGGAAGTTGAGCAGAGACACTCACAGTGAGAGTCCACACTGAGTCAGAATTCTTCCCCAAAATAATTCCCAAGTGTGTATCAGTGAATTCAAAAAAGCACACTGTTTGGTGGTGTGAGGGCTGGGGGCTGTGGCTTTGGAAGCTGTAGGATTAAGGAAGAAAGGATGACAAGAATGAGAAAAAGAAATAAAAAAAAGAGAGAGAGAAAAAAATAAAAAGATAAGAAAAAGAGCAGTGAACGGAAAGGGTTATTTATTTATTTATTTTTAATTCTTTAATTAGCTATGTGGGGTGAGGTTGGCTACTTAGGAAGAAAAAAGGCCAGACGTTTCAGAAGTGTATAGACTTAGAATGAATAATACTCCCTGGTGGGACAGAAATTTGGTAAAGAAAGAGGCTCCTAGCAAGGGAACCTGCTAGGAGATGGTCCCCAGGGACTGGTTATGGGGGGGGGGGGAAGGGAAGAGGCATGCTTAAAAATTAAAAGGAAAAAAATTTTTCCCCTTTTTTCCTACTCTAATTCTTAACCCAAATTAAGTTATACTCACCTCCTTGGTGTCACCGCAAGGACCCCTTATTGACTGGCCTACTAAAGGCAGAAAATCCTACCGTTTCCAGGAGATGTGGTCAGAGTTCAAGCCACTAGCAGCTTCTCAGTCTGACATCTTCCGGGAACCCCCTATCCTTTTTTTTTTTTTTTTAAGGTGGCTGGAACTCTATTTGAGTGACAAAATACCTGACCAACCAGAGCCTTGGCCCTGCCTTGGAGGGTTTTTTTTTTTTTTTTTTTTTGGTTACTTTTATAATTGGCCATCTTTGGTGAGGCATCCTGCAGCCAATCCTGAAATGACTAAGTAACAGACTGACAGGGTTTTTTACTCTATTTTTTTATTATTACTAATATAATATACAAGTGTCCCTTCCCCTTCGCCTTCTTCAGGTTGACTAAAATTAACTGTTGTTGTTTTTTTCATTGATAGGTGACTGGGTGTCCTATCCATTATGAGAGGAACTTGATTCCCTCTCCCATTTCCCTACACTCTCCTTTTTCGCTCCCCCTCATTAACTAAAAACAAAAACAAAAAACTATTTCCTTTCACTATTATTTTTTTTCCCTTCTTTTGCTTTCTGAATTCACTGATACTCATTTGTGAGTTATTTTGGGGAAGAAATATGATTTGGAGTGGACTGTGTGTGTGTGTGTGTGTGTGTATGTGTCTTTTCTACATCCATTTTTACTCTTGCTATCCTATAATTTATAGTGGACAGTAGAGTTGCATAATTGTCTATTCTTACTTTCCCTTTTTTCATTTCTCTTTCTTTTTATTTTGGTTTTGGTTGCTATTTTTTCATGGACTGGAGGTGTTGTTTGGCTAACTGGTATTGTTTGAACTGCATCAATTTTTGCTTCAGTTCTAATTTCTGAGGTTGGTGACTGAATTTGTGAAATATTTTAGTATAGTGTGGCTTGTACTCAAAACACAACAACTGAAGAACAACAGAACAGAAAAATAAAAACCTCATCAATAGGGAGTTGGGCAGTAGTGCAGCAGATTAATTGCTCATGGTGCAAAGCTCAAGGAGTGGTGTTAGAATCCCAGTTCAAGCTACCGGCTCCCCACCTGCAGGGGTTGTCGCGTCACAAGTGGTGAAGCAGTTCTGCAGGTGTCTATCTTTATCTCCCCCTCTCCTTCTTCTCCTCCTCTCTCCATTTCTCTCTGTCCTATCTAAAAATGATGACACCAGTAACATAAATAATAATAACTACAACAATGACAAACAAGAGAAACAAAAGGAAAATAAATAAATATAAAAAATTAAAGAAAACACATCAATAAAAAAGGTTAAATCAAGAGCAAATAAGAGTGATAATGAATGAGGACAGGAACCAGTTAGAAGTAACCATAGATAAGAAAAAATGCAATAAATAATAAAAATAATCACAGAAATGAAGACAACTATGGAGGAAAGGGCTATCAGAATTAGGAAAACAACAGATGAGACCCTCAAGAAAATACTAGCTACCTTGAGGTAATTGAAGAACTGAAAGCTAAAATAGCTGAGCTAAAAGGGCATATAGCAGAACAAGCTAATACTATAACTGAACTGAATAAGGAAGCTGAGAGAAGGGAAAGCAGATTAATAGGAGCAGACACAGAATTACCTGGACAAAGAAGGGGAAAACAAAGAAAAAGGACAAAAGATCTTCAAAAGAGATTGAGAGACACTGAAAACAACAACAGAGACATATGGGATGATCTCAAAAGTAGTAGTATTTGTATAATTGATATACCAGAGGAAGAAAGAGAGGAAGGGGAAGTAAATATTCTAGAGGAAATAAAAGAAGAAAATTTCCCAGGCCTAAACAACAAAAGGACATTAAGTTTCAAGAGGCCCAGACAGTCCCAAACAGAATCAACCCAGACATGAAGACAACAAGACACATCATAGTTACAATGAAAAGAAGTAAGGACAAAGGAAGGATCCTAAAGGCTGCAAGAGAAAAACAAAAAGTCACATACAGGGGAAAACCCATAGAGTATCATCAGATTTCTCCACTCAAAATCTAAAAGCCAGAAGAGTATGGCAAGTTATCTATTGAGCCCTCAATGAAAAATAATTTCAACCAAGGATAATATATCCTGGTAGTGGTCCAGAAGGTAGTGCAATGCTAAAGCTTTGGACTCTGAAACATGAGGTTCTGAGTTCTATCTCCTGGAGCACATGTGTCAGAGTGATGTCTGGTTCTTTCCCTCTCCTTCTATCTTTTTAATAAATAAATAAATTATTTAAAAAAAGAAGGAAATATATATATCCTGGTAGACTTTCATTCAAACTAGGATGGACAAAAACCTTCTCAGACAGGCAACAGTTAAAGGAGGCAACCATCACCAAGACTGCCCTGAAAGAGTTTCTAAAAGACTTCTTATAAAGAAAAACATCATCATATACTTACCATACATCAGTACAAATTAAAAAATGTTGAATAATGGTACTACAATACATTAAATCTATAATATCAGTAAATACCAATGGCTAACCTCATCCATTAAAAGGCACAGAGGGGGAGGATAGATCAGAAAACACAACCCAACCATACATTGTATGCAAGAATCCCAAGAAGACTGACACTAACTCAAAGTAAAAGGATGGAAAGCTATAATAAAGGCTAATGGGCCACAAAAAGAAAAAATGCAAGAAAAGCAATTGTCATCTCTGAAACGATATACTTTAAATTAAATAAAGTAATAAAAGATAGGCAAGGCCATTACATAATGATTAGAGGATCAATCAACCAAGAAGATTTAACAAATATTAACACATCAAACACTTACTCCAATAAGTGACAAAATACATCAATAGTAATACAATAATAGTGGGAAAGTTCAACAACACACTCCTACACTTAGATAAACAAAGCAGAAATTCAACTAAGAAATAAGAAAATTAAATGAAGAGATGGACAGAGTAGACCTCCTGGACATTTTCAGTTCTTCACTCCAAAAATTGGAATACACATTCTTTTCAAATCCACACAGCATATCCTCAAGGATAGACCACATGTTAGGCCACAAAGATAGTATCAACAAATTCAAGATCATTGAAATCATCCCAAGTATCTTTTCTCACCACAGTGGAGTAAAACTAACATTCAACAACAAAAAGAAAATTAGTAAAAGTCACAAAATTTGGAAACTCAGTAACATGATGCTCAATAACTTCTGGGTCAAAGAGGCACTAAAGCAAGATATTCAAATGTTCCTGTAAACAAATGAAAATGAAGACACAAGGTATCAAAATATTTGGGACACAGCTAAAGCAATACTGAGAGGGAAACTCATAGCCGTACAATCACACATTATAGAAAAAGAAAAAGCTCGGGAGTCGGGCGGTGGTGCAGTGGGTTAAGCGCACGTGGCGCAAAGCGCAGGGACCTGCGTAAGGATCCCGGTTCGAGCCCCTGGTTCCCCACCTGCAGGGGAGTCGCTTCACGGGTGGTGAAGCAGGTCTGCAGGTGTCTATCTTTCTCTCCCCTCTCTGTCTTCCCCTCCTCTCTCCATTTCTCTCTGTCCTATCCAACAACAAAGCAACATCAACAATGGCAATAATAACCACAATGAGGCTGCAACAACTAGGGCAACAAAAAAGGGGGGAAAATGGCCTCCAGGAGCGGTGGATTCATGGTGCAGGCATCGAGCCCAGCAATAACCCTGGAGGAAAAAAAAAGAAAAAGAAAAAGCTCAAATAAAAACCTTACTGCATGTCTTAAGGACTTACAGAAGGAGGAACAAAGGAACCCTAATGCAACCAGAAGGACAGAAATCACTAAACTTAGAGTAGAAATGAACAACATTGAAAATAAGAGAACCATACAAAAGATCAATGAAGCCAAATGTTGGTTCTTTGAAAAATTAAACAAGATTGACAAACCCCTATCCAGATTCACTAAAAAAAAAAAAAAAAAAAAAAAAAGGAGAAGACTCAAAGAAAATCATGCACAACTTCTATGAAGAACTATATACCACCAAGCTAGAGAATCTGATAAAGACAAGTATGGGATGATCCTACTCATAAACAGAAGTTGAGAAAGAAGAACAGAAAGGGAAACTCAAAGCAGGATTTGACTGAATTTGGAGTCTGGCACCAAAGTAAAAACCCTGGGGTGAGGGTGAGAGTGGATGTCTATTCAGCATCACGGGGTGGGGGTGGGGATGGGATTGGACAGTTTTTTTGTGTTGGGAATGGTGTTTATGTACACTCCTATTAATTTGTAGTCATATAAATCACTATTTAATTAATATGAGGTGGAAAAATTGATTGAATTTCTCAAACTTTTTATACATAGGCCATATTCTGAGTCTTCGATATGATGACTCTTTTAAAAGTATAGACCCTGGAAAACAGAAGCAACTGGTGGCACATCTATATACAAATAATGTCAAGGGACATAAATTATGGTGATATTGTGTATGATACAGCAAATCCTAACAAAGGGATATTTCAAAATTAACCCAATTTCCAAATAATGTGATTATATCACTAAATATCTATTGCCTTCTTAAAATCTAAGACAGCAGGAAACTCTGACTTCCTCTATAAAGCCTAGATTCCCCCCCAGTCCTAGAGTGGGGCTCACTTTCCTGCATGCTTCTCTTAATTCATACCAAATGATATTGCATCCACCAATCCCAAACTAATCAATACAAGAGAAAGAAATCAAAGTAATACAGATTGGAATGGAAGAAGTTAAGCTCTCACTATTTGCAGATAATAGGTTAGTACATATAAAGACCCAAAGAATCCAGCAGAGATAACTCAAAGTTATTAGGGACTATAGAAAGGTGTCAGTCTACAAAATCAATGTACAAAAATCATTGGCATTTCTTTATGCAAACACTAAATCTGAAGAAGAGGATATCCAGAAATCACTCCCATTCACTGTTGCAGCAAAATCAAGAAAATATCTGGGAATAAACCTGACCAAAGAAGTTAAATACTTCTATACTGAAAATTATGTGTCACACTAGTCAAAGAAATAGAATATGATACCAAGAAATGGAAAGGCATCCCATGCCCTTTGATAAGAAGAATTAAAATATTCAAAATGAATATTTTCCCAAGATCCATATACAAATTTATTGTGATATCCATCAAAGTTTCACCAAGCTTCTTTAAGAGAATAGAACAGGAGTCAGGAGGTAGTGCAGAGGGTTAAGCACACATGGAACAAAGCGAAAGGACTAGAGAAAGGATCCTTGTTCAAGCCCCTGGCTTCTCACCTGCAGGGGAGTCTATTCACAAGCAGTGAAGCAGGTCTGCAGATGTCTATCTTTCTCTTCTCCTGTCTATCTTCCCCCCCTCTCTAATTCTCTCTGTCCTATGCAATAGCAATGATATCAGGAACAATAATAACTACACCAATAAAAAAAAGGGCAACAAAAGGGAAAATTAAAAAAAAAGAGAATAGAACAAAAAATACAGTAATTTATCTGGAACCAGAAAACACCTAGAATCACCAAAGATATCTTTAGGAAAAGAAACATAAATGGAGGGCTCCCACTCCCGGATCTCAAACTAGTTTATAAGATTATCATAATCAAAACAGCCTGGAACTGGAACATAAATAGGCACACAGACCAGTGGAACAGAATTGAAAACCCAGAACTAAACCCCCACACCTATGGAGATCTAATCTTTGGTAAGGAGGCCTAAAATATTAAATGGAGAAAAGAATCACTCTTCAATAAATGGTGCTAGTAACACTGGGTTGAAACATGCAGAAGAATTAAACTGAACCACTTTATTTCACCAGAAACAAAAATCCACTCTAAATGGATCAAGGACCTGGATGTTAGAACAAAAACTATCATATACTTAGAGGAAAATATTGGTGGAACAGTTTCCCACCTAAACCTCAAGGACATCTTTGATAAAGCTGAGAAAGTAGAACAGAAAGGGAAATTCAAAGTAGAATCTGACTGAGTTGGCAACAACAGAAAAATTTTCTGGATAGAGGGTTAGGGTCGATGTTCAGATTCAGTGGGGGGATGGGAGTGGGGAGGGACACAGACCTTTGGTGCTGGTAATGGTGTCAATATACAATCCTATTAATATACAGTCTCACAAAAAAACTATTTAATTAATATGAGAGGGGAAAAATGGACTGAACGCCCCAAACTTTTTGATTCATAGACCATACCTTTCAAGTTATATTCCTTCAATCTAAGTACATAAGACTTCAAATTGTAATCAGATTGAATATTAACATTGTGCTCAAAATGTTATTATATTTCTAATAATGACTTGTTATTTGTAATATTAAATCTCCTAAAAATTTAGACCAGGGAGAACAGAAGCAACTGTTGGTGTTAATTTATAAGACACAGCTATATATAAATAACATAAAAGGACATAATTTATGGTGAAATCTTGTATCATATAACAAATACTAACAATGTGATTTTCAAAGGTAACCCAAGTGTCAAATAATTTGGTTATAGCAATAACTATCTATGCCTTCTTAAACCCTAAGACAGCAGGAAACTTCACATTTCTCTAAAAAGCACGTACATCCGCCAGTCCTGGAACCTCTAGGGCAGGGCTCACTTTCCTACTTGCTTCTCTCAAGTCATATCAACTGATACTGCCTCTGCTGATCCCAGCCTAATCGATGCAACCAGTACCCCCTCAACATGCTTCACTTTAGACTGTGTCCAGAGATCTAAGGTGTGGAATGTCAACCCTTTAGCTTCATTACCCTAGTGAGATCTTTCCTAGCTCATAGGACTCCTAATTCCATTTCGGGTGGTATACCCACTAACAAACCTCAAAATCTATATATGACCAGGTCCCATGAGAGAGAGCATATGTACATGTATCCATAAGGTAGGGGAAATATATAATTTAAAGAAAAAGTGCATAATAATTTGCAGTGAGTCAATAAATGACACAAACAAGTACAAAGACCTTTTTGGACACCTTAATGTACCTAATGAATTAGTTTCTACTTAGACCTAGATACCTTCCTCACCTACTTCCTGTTACAGGTCCCTCAATCACTCCAAAGATAATGTTGTCAGATAAAATAAGGAATACAAAAGCTGAATAAGGGTAAGAGACCAGCATACTTTATTTATGAGTCCTTAGTCACTACCAGGCCAGTCCATCACCTGGGGCCCCAATCAGGTAGTACTGGGATCCCCACACAGACATGATGGGCCGAGACCTTGAACAGATCCCTCTAGCCACTGTCACTGATCATCTCTATCAGGAACAACAGAACGGACCCCTTTGTGGGCCCCTATAGGACCTTGCCCTCAAGGTGGATCAACAGTGGTAGGGAATGTTCCATTCTCCAAAGAGAGGTTGTCCTACATACTCTACCTACCACCCAAGGAAGATCGTCCTAAAATTAGTGAAGCCTGGAATGTTCCCAGCCATGAACACAGAATGTGAGCTCCAACCTACAGGGATGCAGAGGTTATATAGGCTCCTGTAACAAATATGGGTCCCAGATAAAACCGGGGTTTAGAGTTAATAATATTTATATACTTTCCCCATATGTGGGATCTGCTCTCTTCCATGATCCAGCTTTCTAGTTCTTTTTCCAAGAATTAGTTATTATTATAGTCACCAGGGTCCACCTGCATATTAGATGTCAGGGGAAGGCAAAAACTAGTTGGGTCATGGGCCCCTTGGAATATACCTAAAATAGACCTACTAGCTTTTTCCAAATGGAGATCCCAAATCTTCATCTGCAATATTCTTGCCTTTATGTTCATGATTAGTCAACTTTTTTTCAGTCACCAGGTTCCAGATTATACCATGATGCCAACCTGAATTCTCTGGGAAGACACCCCACCAATGTGTCCTGGAGCCCCGCCTCCACAGATCCCTGTCCCACTAGGGAAAGAGACAGGCTGGGAGTATGGATCAATGTGCATGTTCTACAGGGAAGCAATTACAGAAGTCAGACCTTCCACCTTCTGCACCCCAAGGCGATCCTGGGTCCAGACTCCCATAGGGATAAAGAATAGGGAAGCTATCAAGGGAGGGATTAGGTATGGAGTTCTGGGGTTGGTTATTGTGTGGAAATGTACCCCTCTTATCCTACAGTCTTGCCAATATTTTCATTTTATAAATATTTTTTTTTAAATCAGACCAGAGGTGGTTCCTCAACTTGCAAGCTGTGGGACCATTACCAATTGCTCCTGAATAGTACAGGCTTTCACCCCCAGGAATCTCTCCTTAAGTCTCTCTCTGTCCATGAGCTACAGTTGTTTTCACTCACCAGTAACTTGGTGGGTTCCCAATGTATTTGGAGTCTTATCTTTTGTGTTGTCAGAGATTTTCTTTGTTATACTTAGTTGACCAGGAGAGGAAAGAGATGCAGCACCTCTCTCTCTCTCTCTCTCTCTGTCTCTCTCATTAGAGCACTGCTCAGCTCTGGCTTACGGTTGAATTCTAGCCTCATGATCAGAAAAGATACTGATAATTTCAGTATTCATGAATTTATTAAGATTATCTTTGAGTCCATATAGTGTCTCCATGCTTTCTCCTTTTCTGGGTTTTTGGAGGAGGTTCAGCCTTGGAAAATCCCATTCTCAGGACTAGGTGTTGGTGCACCTGGTTAAGCCCACACATTACAGTGCATAAGGACATGAGTTCAAGCCCCTGGTCTCCATCTACAGGGGGAAAGCTTCACAGGTGGTGAGGCAGGGCTTCAGGTGTCTCTTTGTCTCTTTCCCTTTCTATCTCATCCTCTCCTCTCAATTTATCTCTGTCTCTTTTCTATGCAATAATAAATAGAGGTTAAAAAAGAAATCCATTTCTCCTTAGTATTAAAAGAAAAAAACTAACCCCCCACCCCACCATTCTCTGCCTTCCTTCCTCTGACAGTGTGTTCTGCTTTGTACCAAAATGACACTTTCCCTCTTGATCAGACTTGTTTGATTTAAGAAATCACAGTTGGGGGTAGGGGAAATTTTATCCTGAGTCACCAAGCTGGTTTGCTGTCTTTGGCATCAATATAAGCTCTCCCTGCTATTATTCCAGCCCCTAAGGGGTAACAGCATTGGAAACTCTGGAGTGAGGGATTATGGTCAGGGATTTAATTGACCCTGCACAGGACCAGCACTTTTCTGTATTCTATCTAGAGAAATAAGCATGTTTCTTTTGAGTCCAGGCACCAAACAATGCTGTATCATCTGTTCTAGAACTTTAACAAATTGACTCATGCCAATCTCTTCCTCCAGCCATTCTACTTCATTTCCAGCTCACTTAGTCCAATTCTTTTCCTTTTGTCCTTGGTTTTAAAGATAGCCCATTTGGGCTGATCCCTATTTGGTGACAAGTTGTCAGAACAGCTCAGACCTTAGTTCTCTTGTGTGATTTAAGCAAAAAAAAAAAAATGACTTGGGAAATTAGATGGAGGTGATTGCAGCTAAAGTGCCTCTTATTGAAGCTTTGGAAAACATAAATGTCATCAGTCTTGTCAAAGCTAGACCCAGGAGAAAATAAGGGAACTAAAAGGCGGGCCAGGATACACACTGGGACTGCACAAACTTAGAATTAGCCTTCCTTTTTGTTATTATTTTTTTCCCTTGTAAGTCCAGAGTTGAAAGGGGGAGGAGTGGAGAAAAAAAATGAGAGGGAAGTGGGGCGTGGTGGGAACATGGATGGAAATACTATACTGATCAGTGATAGTTATTTTTTTGCTCCTCAGAAGCACCAGAAGCATCCCTGGGACTCTCAGACCATAAAACTGAGAGATGTTAAGAGTCTGCAAGTGACCCTCACCTAGGAAGTGGACTTAGGAACAGCGAAGAAGCTAGGCTGCTTAGTGGGTGAGGAACTTTGGCTCCTGTGTTTTTATCAGGGCAGCTGGTAGTTCACCAGAGCATTCCATGAGCCTTTGCTTCTATACATGTGAAGAACCCACTGATAACAAAAGTATCACAGAGAATTAACTACATGAAAGAATTCAGTAGAAAACAACCAAGGGTATGATGCAGCCTTGTCTTGCTGGGGCTTATAGCTTGGACTCTAGGGCTGGGACTCTAAGGAACAGTTAGTGTTAGCTACAGGTCTGGAACTAGAGGAAACTGTATATTTGTAAATGCATTGAATTTGAATATGAAACTGATAAATTAGAGAATGAAGATAAATAATAGATGGCATGTGTATTTAGACAGGTGACTGTTTGATTACTTAATTAGAAATCCAACAGAGAGTGGCTTGGGCAGGCTGTGATAAGACTTAGAGAACTGACCTTCTTACAGAGAATCACACCAGTGATGGTCAGATTGGGTATAGGTAGGCAGGAGGCCATGAGGAGGACATGAGAATTCAGGGGAGAAAATGTCATTCTTGATAGTAGGTCAAGCATAATCAAAGGATATCAAGCACATCCCCAGCTCTGGGTTCTAGGAATGTATGAGTTTAAAGAACAAATGTTTAAACCAAGTTTCTGAAGAGTTGAATTCTATGGATAGAATGGAGTCAACTAGCAAGATGACCTCAAAGATGCCAACATTGTAGAGGCCCTCAAAGTTCACCTCTGTGAAGTTTAGGTCAATTCTCTTTTCCATAAGGATGTGAAGTCATATTGAAGACCAGAAGAATATAAAGATCCAGGTGAGAGTTACATTAGGTCAATTAGGTCATGTGAGAGTTACATTAGGTCAATACTCAAGCCAGAACCAGATCTGATCAGTCTAGACAATCAAAAACTCAGGGTGCAAAACTGAGGAATTTTTAAAGGTAGAACCACTGCTCAGTGTTGTGCACAAAAGAGCAGACTAAACTCAAAAGTTTCTTTCTCCTCTGTTTTCAAGGATCCAAAGTCAGAGGACAAATCTAGAAATACTTTTAAGATTTCAAATGAGCTTTCAATTATGCTAGCTGAATGCCCCTTTCAGTGACTTGCTTTCCTTACTGAATAAATGAGAATTTTAACTAAATAATTCTTAGAATCACTTTCTCATTCCATCTCCTGTGGCATTCTGCCACTGACTGGCATTTGGCACATTGCCACTTCTATATTCGTGGGGTGGTATTTTTCCATATCCAAATTGACTCCTCCTTAAGCATAGAATAAGACATAAGGATACTTGTATATATATCACTCATAAATTTGTATAATGCCTGATTTAATATCTGTTCTGTAGCTCTCTGAAGCAGTGGGTTTATCTCTCTTTCCCTTGGTATATATATATATATGGCAGAGAAATAGTCATGAAGGAGGCACAAAAGGCATATCAATTGAATGAACAAAGGAAAAGCTGCCAATATCCATTGATGACTACCAGTAGGTTAGAAATAAGAGACCACCCAGAGACTTAGCATCTTCCCCTCCTCCATCACAGTATTCCTTCTTCTGAAGCTCTGTGGTAGCTAAACTGTGTTTCCTGGAACAGATGATTTTTTTTTTTAAAGAAATTGATTTCCTATTTCAAGCATGGTCAGTCCAGTGGCATATAATCTACAGTTTGAGTTAGATGTCCACTGAGGGCAATTCAACATTAACAAGATAGCCTATATGACTTATGTCTTCTCCCCACAGCTGGAATGTGCTGTCCCTGGACAGAGGCCCTGATCTTAGCCTCAGGCAAAATGACCTACAGCAAGGGAACACTAGCTTACTCTCTTGTCCTGACACAATAGTGTTACCCAAGGCAGCAGCCTACCAGAGGACACCCTCCCTGCCTGCAGTCTTTGGAAAGAATCCGGGAAATCCTGTAAGTCCGTCCTTATTTAAGGTCATTCAGATTCCCTGTATTTGCATCTTCAGTTACCTGGGTTTTAGAGAGTTCTGTGGTCATCCCAGACACAGCATCTGGTGAATTTGTGATCTGCTGAGACCTAAGAGGTTGGCAACCAGATGGGGGACTATCTCCATCCTGCCCTCCCAGTTTGTTCTGTCCTTCAAATCTAACCTCCCACACAGCACTGCCCCAGTCAGGCCCCCTCCCCACCTCCATAATGTCCAAATCACTTCCTGCAGATAGACTCCTCCCTGGATTCCTCTAGCTCATGGCTACCCCTATTCCTTATACTTGGCACATTTTTCAGATAAGGTGAGAGAGAGGTAGCAACTGTTCTAAGCAACCTGCTTCTAAACAGAAATCTGGGTTTTTGTCAAGAATCTTTCATCTCAAGTTCAGTGCCCTTCCTCAATAGCTGCTAATGCCAGAGAGAGAATATGGCCAGGGCACACCATAAGCTGTCACTTAGAAGCAAAAATCAAAGGTGGTCCCCACTGTAGCACTTTCCATTCAGGATTTAGTATTCTGCTGCATTCCTTCCCAGGCAGCCTCTTTTCCTGTGTCTGAAGCAGTCCCCTTATTCAGAGATAGCAGGCCCCCACTGCCCCAGTTTTCCCTAACATGGGGGTGGCTACTGCCAGACTATGAGAGGAGGTGACCTGGTCAGCAGGAACCTCAATTAGCAAATGCATTATTGCAAATTAATTGAAAACTGGGAGTGAGGCAGGATAGAAGAGCTTAATTGCATGATTGGAAAAACCAACCCCCTGGCCTAAGAGAGGCAGGAAGTTCCAGAGGCTGCAGTCTCAAACCCAGATTTTTTCCCCTCTATCTGCTCTTGAGTTCATGAACCTGAAGTTTTGCAAATGCAGCAGAAAGGCACTTCCTTTAATGCCTTTCTTATCTGGCATTTGGACATTTAAACCAGGCCCCCTTGAAAGTGGGCTCTGTTTGAACCCAGCTTTCATTTCAAAGAGTCCATTCCAAATGGCCTCTGTGTTTACACTGCACTTAACATTTTCATTAGTAACAGCTCTATCCCTGGCATCCTGTCCCACAGCACAGTAGTTGATTTACAACCATGTGAAATCAGACTGAGACTAAAAGCTTAAATGATTGCATCAGAAAGAGCAAAGACATTAAACATTAGCACCAGATCAACTAGCATCCACCTCTGCTGCTTACAAAACTGGGCACTTATTTCTTGGAGCTTTAATTCTTCATCTTAAATTTAGAAAAGCACACATACCTTAGGGTTATTCTGAAGAAGAAAAGAGATAACTGATAAATATTGCTTACTTCTCCAATTACTGATAGCATATAATAGATCTCAGCAAAATCCTCATCTCTCTCTTGTCCTTCTGAGATCAAAGTAGGTTTTAATTTACCTCTAGATAGCTTTCTTAGTCCAGTCTCATTTTTTAAAACTCTTCTCTTTTAATTCATTCCTGCTTTTTTTTTTTTTTTATCAAAACCCATACTCCAACTGCCTTAGGAAGGCCAATTTGTGACAGCTTGATTCCATGACTTTGTTATTTGTGGTTAACTTTACCCTACAATTTAAGAAATAGATTTATAGGAAGTGGCAGCAGAGTTGCAGAATCCCATGGCCTCAAATTGACAGACACACATGCTCCATGGCACTTTAGGTGCTAATTACTTCATGTGAATTATCTCACTTCTTAGCAAGCTTTTAGGATTTATGTATTAGTTTAAGTAATGCTTACTCTTCTGTAATACATAAACTCTTATAGCTCCATGGTCAAACTCAATACACCATATTTTCTTCTAAAGGACAGGCCAGTGTGTGGGACTCACAGTGAGGAGTTCTTTCAGCACTACATGTGGGGGCTTATGAAGATTGTTCAGTAACTTAGCAGGTGGCTTTAGATTTGGAAAAAAGTTGGCAGAAGAAAAGCAGCAGCAGATAAAGAAGGAGGAGGAAGATGAGGAGGAGAAGGAGGATAAAGAAGAGGAGGAGAAGAAGGAAGGAGAAGGTGGAGAAGGAGAAAGAAAAGCTGGCTGGTGGTATACCCAACAGAGCACACATGCCATCATGCTAGAGGACTGGGTTCAAGCGCCTAGTCCCTCCTTTCAGGAAGAAGAAGTCTTCATAAGTGGTAGAGCAGTGCTTTAGATGTCTCACCACTCTATCCCTTTCTAGTTCTGTTTCTATATGAAAAAGAAATTAAAAAATGGTCACCAGGATATATCTTTACACTCTCTCTCTCTCTCTCTCTCTCTCTCTCTATATATATATATATATATATATATATACATATATATATATATCCTTTTGCTGCCTTCGTTGTTTTCTTGTTATAGTTATTATTGTTGTTGTTATTGATGTCCTCCTTATTAGATAGGACAAAGAGAAATGGAGAAATGGAGAGAGGAGGAGAAGACAGAGAGGGGGAGAGAAAGATAGACACCTACAGATCTGCTTCACTGCTTGTGAAATGACTCCCCCACATTCCAGGGGCTCAAACCGGGATCCCTCTGACGGTCCTTGTGCTTTGCACTACCTGTGCTTAACCCTCTGTGCTACCACCTGACTCGCTATACACCTGTATTCTATAAGATGAGCTACCTGTGGAACCCTGAAACACTGTAATTTGTATTCAATACCAAATAATTTTTTTCTTGTTCATTTTTCTTAAATTTCTATTTGTGAAAGGAAACACTGACAAAAACCTTAGTATAATAGTGGTAGAACTCCACACAATTCTGACCACCAGAACTCCATAGCCCATCCCCTCCACTGTATAGCTCTACTATTCTTTATCCCTCTGGGAGTATGGGCCCAGGGTCAATATGGGGTGCAGAATGAGGAAGGTCTGGCTTCTATAATTGCTTCCCTGCTGAACATGAGCATTGGCAGGTTAATCCATACCCTCAGCATCTCTCTCTCTTTCCTTAATGGGGTGGGGTTCTGGGGAATCTGGGCTCCAGGACACATTGGTGGGGTCATCTGTCCAGGGAAGTCTGGTTGACATCATGTTAGCATCTGGAACCTGCTGGCTGAAAAAAAGAGTTAACATATACAGCCAAATAAATTGACTAATCATGAACCTAGAGACTGGAAAAGTTCATATGAAGAGCTGGGGGGGGGTATCTGTTTTGTAGATAGCTAGTAGCCTAAATTATTATATTTCAAAGAATTCATGGCTATACAAGTTTTTTGTTTGTTTGTTTGTTTTGTTTTTTTTCCCTGAGCCTGACATCTGATATGAAGGTGCATCTAAGTTATTGTCTGGGGAGACGATGTCATGACTGGAAAAAGGACCAGAAAGCTGGATAGGAGAAGAAAGTATCTCCCCAAAACAGTAAAAGTGTATAAATATTTTTGACCCCATCAATCTGATCTGATCTGGGGCACATGTTCAGCTTAGGAGCCTATTTGACATCTGCATTCCTGTATAGCTGAGCTTACATTTTATGGTCATGAGTAGGAATATTCCAAGCTTCCCCAATTTCAGGACTCATCTTCCTGAGGTGTAACATAGAATATATTGTCCAGTCTCCATTCAGAGGATGGAACATTCTCTACCATTATTGATCCAAGTTGAGGGCAAGGTCCTATGGGGGCCCACAGAGTGACCTATTGTGTTGTTCCTGATAGAGATGACCGGTAACAACAGAGTGAGGGATTTATTGGAATTCTAGACCCATCATGTCTGTTTGGGAATCTCGGGAATCCCTGACTAGGGCCCCAGCTAATGATCTGTTTGTGACTAAAGAGTCATCTTTAAGTTATGCCAGTCTCTTGCCTTTATTCAGCTTTTTCAGTCCTTGCTTTGCTAAGGTTAGCTTTGGAGTGAGTGAGAGAACAGTAATGGGAAGTAAGTGAGGAAGGTATCTAAGTCTAAGTAGACACTATTTCATTAGGAACTTTATGGTGTCTTCTTAGGTGTTTCCTTGCTGCATATACTGTCTCACTTCAGACTATTATTCAGGTTTGCTTTCAGGTATATATCTTGCACTAATTTATGGATACATTTAAGCATATTCCCTATCTCAAATGACCTGGTCTATCTCTAGGTTTTGGGACTTTGTTAAGAAGTGAACCACGTAAAATGGAATTACAGACTCCTATGAAAGGAGAGGTCTCACCTGAGATGATGCTGAAGGGTTGATAGTCCATGCATAGTGTCTCTGGACACAGTCTGAAGTGAAGCATACTGAGGTGGTACTCATTGCTTTGATTAGGTTGGGATTGGTGGATGCAATATCATTTGGTATGGATTGAGAGAAGCATGAAGCAAAGTGAGACCCACCCAAGAGGTTCCAGAACTGGGGAAAATATAGATTCTATAGTGGAAGTGGAAGGATCTTGCTGTCTTAAGGTTTAAGAAGGCAATAGATATTTATTGATATAATCAAATTATTTGACAATTGGGTTAACTTCGAAAATTCCTTTGTTAGGATTTGCTGTATCATATACAACATCAGCATAATTTATGTCCTTTGACATTATTAGTACATGGCTGTGTTTTACAGTGTAATGTCAACAGGTTGCCTCTCTTTTCTCTGGTCTAAGAGTTTAAGAGAATCAACATTTCAAATACTCAGTCTATGGACTTTGTATTGAAAATTTTGAGACATTCATTCACTCATCCCCTCTCATATTAATTAAATAGTGATTTATATGACTACAGGTAAATAGAAGTGTTCATAAACTCCATTCTCACCACAAAAAAGATTATGACTCATCTCATCCTCCAGACCCCCAGTGAAAACAAACAACCACCCTCACCCTCAACCCAGAGATTTTTCCTTTGGTGCCCTACTCCAAACTCAGTCAAATCCTGCTTTAAGTTTCCCTTTTTCTGTTCTTCTTTCTCAGCTTCTGTTTGTGAGTGGGAACATCCCATACTCCTCTTTGTCTTTCTGACTTAGCTCACTTAACATAATTCCTTCTAGCTCCACCCAAGATGGGTCAGAGAAGGTGGGTTTATTGTTCTTCACAGCTACATAGTATTCCATTGTGTAAATATAACTCAACTTTCTCAGCCATTCATCTGTTGTTGAGCACCTGGGTTGCTTCCAGGTTCTAGCTATCATGATTTTTTACTGCTATGAACATAGCTGCACATATATCTTTTTGGTTGGGTATTATGGAGTCCTTAGGGAGCCCTATGAGATGAATTACTTGAGGAAAAGAAGCACCAAAGGACTTAGGTGTATGCATATCATTTTGGCTGGGTGTTATGAAGTCCTTGGGGTATATTCCTAGGAGAGGTCCATATCTAGCCTTGTTAAAGTTCTCCAGACTGCTCTCCACAGTGGTTGGACAAATTTACATTCTCACCAGCAGTGCAGAAGGGTTCCTTTGTCCCCACAGCTTCTCCAACATTTTCTGCTGCTGTCCTTTATTGATGTATTCCATTCTCACAGGGGCAAGGTGGTATCTCAATATTGTCTTTATTTGCATTTCTCTGACAATCAGTGACCTGGAGCAATTTCTCATGTGTTTGTTAGCCTTTTGGTTTGCTTCTGTAGTGAATGTTTTGTTCATATCCTCTTCCCATTTTTGGATGGCATCCTTTTTTTTTTTGTTGCTGAATTTGATGAGCTTTTTGTATATATTTTTTCTAGTCTTTTGTCTGATGTATTGCATGTAAAGATCTTCTCCCATTCTGTGAGGGGTCTCTTTGTTTGTGTGATGGTTTCTTTGGCTGTGCAGAAGCTTTTTAATTTGATGTAGTCCAATTGATTTTTTTTTTTTTAGTCTTCTTTGCAATGGGTTTGTATCATCAAAGATGCCTTTAAGGTTCAGGTGTGAAAGTGTTCCACCAATGTTTTCCTCTAACTATTTATAGTTTCTGGTCTAACACCCAGGTCCTGATCCATTTGGAGTTGATTTTTGTTTCTGGTGAGATAAGGTGGTTCAGTTTCATTCTTCTGCATGTTTTTTTTTTCTTTTTTTTAATTTTTTTTTATTTAAGAAAGGATTAATTAACAAAACCATAGGGTAGGAGGGGTACAACTCCACACAATTCCCACCAACCAATCTCCATAAACCACCCGCTCCCCTGATAGCTTTCCCATTCTCTATCTCTCTGGGAGCATGGACCCAGGGTCATTGAGGGTTGCAGAAGGTAGGTCTGGCTTCTGTAATTGCTTCCCCACTGAACATGGGTGTTGACTGGTCGGTCCATACTCCCAGTCTGCCTCTCTCTTTCCCTAGTAGGGTGTGTCTCTGGGGAAGCTGAGCTCCAGGACACATTGGTGGGGTCTTAAATCCAGGGAAGCCTGGCCAGCATCCTGGGTTTCAAAACACAAACTGAATCTTTTTAATATATAGGCTGTGTATTTGATATGCGGACTCTCTAGAACCTAGACCAAGTAATTTAGAAGCATCCAATAGCACAGCTATATACAGGATACTGAATACTGTACAGCAAACCATAACAAAAGGACTTTTCAAAGTTAACCCAATTACCAAATAATGTGATGATAACATTAACATTGTCTTTTTGAACCCTAAGACAGCAGGAACCTCATATCTCCACTATAGAGCCCCTACTTCTCCATGTTTTAACCTAGTTTTCCCAGCACCATTATTTAAGAGAGCCTCCTTCCTCCATTTAATACTTTGAGCCCCCTTATCAAAGATTAGATGTCCTTAGGTGTGGGGGTTTATTTCTGTGCTTTCAATTCTGTTCCACTGGTCTTTGTGCCTATTATGTTCCAGTATCAGACTATTACCTTATAATATAGTTTGAGATCTTGGAGTGTGATGCCTCCATTTTTTGGATTCACCTTTATATCAGATTTCAGGCTCAGGGAAAATAATCAAAACAAACAAACAAACAAAAAAACTAGTATAGTAACAGGACTTTTGGAATAGAACTAAAATAGTCCTACTAGCTATCTACAAAATGGAGACCCCCCCCAACTCTTTATTTGCACTATTCCTGCCTTTGGGTTCATGATTAGACAAAAACTTGTTTAGCTTTATATTAACTCTCTCTTAAGCCACCAGATGTGACTTTGACGCCAAATAGAATTCCCTGTACAGATAAGTACACCAATGTGTCCTGGAGTCCCTCTTCCCCAGAACCTGCCCCACCAGGGAAAGAGAAAGGCAGGCTGGGTTACGGATTGACCTGTCAACACCCATGTACAGTGGGGAAGCAATTGGCCATCTTCAAAAAGGACAACAACAACAAATGCTGGAAAGGTTGTGGGGATAAAGGAACTTTCTGCACTGCTGGTGGGAATGTAAATTGATCCAACCATTGTGGAGAGCAGTCTGGAGAATTCTCACTAGGCTAGACTTGGACCTTCAATATAACCCAGTTTTTTTTTTCTCCTAGAGGTTATTTTCCCCCCATTTTTGTTGCCCTTGTGGTTGCTTTTGCTGTTGTTGTATAGGGCAGAGAGAAATTGAGAGAGGAGAGGAAGACAGGTGGACACCTGCAGACCTGCTTCACTGCTTGTGAAGTGCCCACACTGTAGGTGAGGAGCCGGGGGTCTCGAACAGGGATCCTATTACAGGTTCTTCTGCTTTGTGCCATGTTCACTTAACCCACTGCACTAAGGCCTTGGCCCCCATTTATTATTTTTTCTATTGAAATAAATCTGGATATATACAAGGTAGAATGCAAAGTTTATATGAATTTTTAAGACTAAAAATGGATCTTCAAATATAAAAATTGCTTCTGGTAGGCCACAACTATGCCTTTGGACCCTAGGGGATGGAGATGGTTCCTGTCACTTTTGATGTTGGGCAATTTGAGATGGCTTAGAATTGTTTGAATAAAAACATTAATGGAACACATGTATAATTTCTTACTGCTGGTTATTAAATTATCATGCATTTTGGCCTTCTCGTCACAATTTATCTTGTACTTTACCATTTTCTGGAGGCCTTCTTTATGACTGTGGGACCCAAAGTCATTATTATTTTATGTATTTATTTATTTTATTTTTTAACTTTGTTGTTGGATAGAAGCAGAGAAAAATTGAGAGAGAAGGGGGAGATAGAGAGGAAGAGAAACAGAGAGACAACAGCAGACCTGCTTCACCGCCTGTGAAGTGACTCCCCCTGCAGGTGGGTAGCTGGGGACATGAGCTGGGGTCCTAACCTGTCCTTGTGCTTTTGTGCCAAGTGTGCTCAACCCATTGCGCTATCACCAGACTCCCCAAAGTCATTATTTTAAATAGATATTTCAGGGGGGTGGGTGGTTATGCACACATGGCATAAAGCACAAGGACTGGCATAGGGATTGGTTCAAGTCCCTGGCTCCCTGCTTGCAGGGGGTTTGCTTCACTTGCGGTAAAGCAGATCTGCAGGTGTCTGTCTTTCCCCCTCTCTTTCTTCCCCTCCTCTCTCAGTTTCTCTCTGTCCTATCCAACAATGATGGCGGCAACAACAATAAAACAACAAGGACAACAAAGGGGAAAGGTGCCTCCAGGGGCAGTGAATTTGTAGTACTGGCACTGAGCCCCACAGACAACCCTTGAAGTAAATAAATACATACATACATACATACATAAGGAAAATAGGCTTAAAGGAGGATAGTTGTTAGGATATATATTCAGCTGACAGATTACCTCCCTTCCTTCCTCCCTTCATTTCTCTCTCCTTCCAGGAGTAGTAATTTCCTGTTGATTGTATTTTTTTATTTTTGAATTTTTAAAAAATGATTTATAAAATGGAAATATTGACAAGACCATAGGATATGAGAGGTATAATCCACATAATTCCCACCACTAGAACTCCATATCCCATGCCATCCCCTCCCCTGATAATTTCCTATTCTTTATTTCTCTGGGAGTATGGTCCCAGGATCACCTTGGGGTGCAGAAGGTGGAAGGTCTAGTTTCTGTAATTGCTTCCCTGCTGAACGTGGGCATTGACAATTCAATCCATATTTCCAGTCTGTCTCTTTCCTAGTTGGACAGGGATCTGGGGAGGCAGGGTTCCAAGACACATTGATGAGGTTGTCTGCCCAGGGAAGTCAGGTTGGCATCATGTTAGCATCTGGAAACTCATGGCTACAAAAGAGTAAATATATAAAGCAAAACAAATTGTTCACTAATATGACCTAAAAGCAAGAATATTGCAAATGAAAAAGCTAATAGGTCTACTTTAGGTATATTCCAAGAGGCCCATGACCCAACTAGTTTTTGCCTGCCCCTGACATCTAATATGCAGGTGGACCCAGGTTATTGTTTGGGGAAATAGTATTATAGTTGGAAAAAGAACTAGAAAGCTGGATGAGGGAAGAGACTAGGACAACCTCCCGTCGGAGAATGGAACATTCCCTACCACTGTTAATCCACATTGAGGGCAACATCCTATGGAGATGACCAGTGACAGTGGCTAGAGGGATATGTTAGAGGTCTAGGCCCATCATATCTGTGTGGGAATCCCAATACTCCCTGATTGGGGCCCAATGTGATTGGGTGGCCTGGTAGTGACTAAGGACTCATCATTAGCATATGCTGGTTTCTCACCCTTATTCAACTTTATTCCTTATTTTGTCTGACAAGTTTAGCTTTGAAGTGATTGCAGGACCTGTAATAGGAGGTAGGTGAGGAGGATATCTAGGTCTAACTATAAAGTGTTTCATTAGGTATATTAAGGTGTTTAAAAATGTCTTTCTACTTGGTTGCTTCAGGTTGCATTTCTTAAGTCAGGAGCTAGTTCAGTCTTTCTCTTAGCTAAGTAACCTCTTTCCCTTCCACAGGGAACAATAAGAACCTTGTATGCTTTTATTTTACTGTATCAGGAGAACATCACTCCAACTCTTCTTATCTCCTTTATGTATGAATCAACCAATTTAATCTGCATATAATAACTAGGGCTAATTAATAGTTTTCACACAGCTGGTTCCCTCTAGAAACATTTAGCAACTGACTTCTAGGAGAAGCTGCCCTAGTAGCAGAGTTAAATTTAGAAATACCTTTTTATTATAGAGCAAAGCATTTCCAATCAATTAGTTTTATCACAAAAGGCAAGGGTGGCTTTTTGTTCTATTAAATCATGCAAACATCCTACAATGAACCCCAAAAATGTTTGATAGATTTTCTTTATAACTAACATTTATTTTAATTTTTTACTTTGCTTTACTATATGTTTTATTTAGTTTTTAAGAGGCAGAAAGGCCGAAAGATATATAGATAGATGTTTGATAGATAGATGATAGATAGATAGATAGTAGATAGAAAGAGTGAGACCACAGAATTAATTTCATTCAATACAGTGGGGAATGGGATGGAATCTGGATCATACACTTGGCAAAGCTGTTCATGATCCAGGTGAGCTATTTCATCTGCCCTGTTTTATTTTTATTTGCTCAATTTATCATTTACTCTCCACAATGAACCTCACCTCTGACACTATCTTTAGAAAGTTCTAAATTTAGAATTGGATTAATATAGCCTAATCGTATAACTCATCACTACTCAAACATATACTTTGCCTATTTATTTATATCTGATGTTGCTTTTTTTATTTTTTTTTATTTAAGAAAGGATTAATTAACAAAACCATAGGGTAGAAGGGGTACAACTCCACACAATTCCCACCGCCCAATCTCCATATCCCACCCCCTCCCCCGATAGCTTTCCCATTCTCTATCCCTCTGGGAGCATGGACCCAGGGTCATTGTGGGTTGCAGAAGGTAGAAGGTCTGGCTTCTGTAATTGCTTCCCCGCTGAACATGGGCGTTGACTGGTCGGTCCATACTCCCAGTCTGCCTTTCTCTTTCCCTAGTAGGGTGGGTCTCTGGGGAAGCTGAGCTCCAGGACATATTGGTGGGGTCTTCAATCCAGGGAAGTCTGGCCGGCATCCTGATGACACCTGGAACCTGGTGACTGAAAAGAGAGTTAACATACAAAGCCAAACAAATTGTTGAGCAATCATGGACCCAAAGCTTGGAAAAGTGGAAAGGAAGTATTAGGTAGGTACTCACTGCAAACTCTAGTGTACTTCTGCTTTCTTACTTTGGTGCCATACTCCAAACTCAGTCAATTTCTGCTTTGCGTTTCTACTTCTTTTTTTTTTTTTTACATGCATAACATTCCCCAGATTCCCATTTAACAATACAACCCCCACTATTTCATTCATCATCTTTCATGGACCTGTATTCTCCCCACCCACCCACCCACCCCAGAATCTTTTACTTTGGTGTATATCTGATGTTGTAATAAGCATTAACAGAGCTACCTATGAAAATAACAGCTAGACACTGATAATGTTTTACATCTATTCCTATGGGTCCCCATATTACTGCATTTTCTGAATCTTCCCTCACCCTGAGTTTTATGGCTATTATTCCCTTTTAAATATTATTTATTTATTTATTTTATTATAGTGTAATTATTATTGTTGTTATTGATGTTGTCATTGTTAAATAGGACAGAGAGAAATGGAGAGAGGAGGGGAAGACAGAAGGGTGAGAGAAAGACAGACACCTGCAGACCTGCTTCACCGCTTGTGAAGCAACTCCCCTGCAGGTGGGGAGCAGCTGGGGGCTAGAACCAGCATCCTTTCCTGGTCCTCGCGCTTAGCGAAGCGTGTGTTTAACCCGCTATGCTATGGCCCGACTCCCACCATGAGCTATATTTTAAATACATAGTATTTAAAATATATTTTGATTTTTATTATCTTAGACTCTATAGAATATCAAGATCTATGTAACTTCAGGAGTTGTTTCTTACTATTAAAATCTAGTTCTACCCAAATTATTGCAAACCAGTCTAGTTTCTTCAGTTTGATTGTAACTTATCATGTGAAAATTCTACATATGATTCATCTATTTTCACACTGATGAGGATTTTAAAATGTTCAGGTTGTTCTGTTATGAAGAACAGCATATGATAAACATGTTTGTATCAGCATATGATATAATATGAATGTATTTTGTACATGCTTAGGAATTCCTTTTGAACATATAATGATTAGAATTGTTGTGCCATAGCCTCTATTTTAGGAGTTGGGCAGTAGGGCAGAGGGTTAAGCTCAGGTGGTGCAAAGCGCAAGGACCTGCATGCATAAGGATCCCGGTTCGAGCCTCCTGCTCCCCACATACAGGGCAGTCACTTCATAGACAGTGAAGCAAGTCTGCAGGTGTCTGTCTTTCTCTCCCCCTCTCTATCTTCCCCTCTTCTCTCCATTTCTCTTTGTCCTATCCAACAACAATGACATCAAAAATAACTACAACAATAAAACAATAAAGGCAACAAAAAGGAATTAATAAAAAAAATAAAAAAGAATTGTTGTGCCACAGGGTGAAATTTTCCAAAGTAGTTGTATTGATTATCACATAGTTTCAGAAGCAATATGGTCCTACAGATCCATAAGACTTTATTGGTCAAACTTAAAAGCTGTGTTTTGCAATAGAAGGGAAAAACAACTGAAAGGTAACCAGAAGAAAACTGAATTTTTATCACCAAGATTATGTTTCAGAGTTTTAGTGAAGATAGTCACGATACCTCACCTGGGAAGGTTTCTGCAACCCATGTTCAACCAGACACACTGAGGGAGATTTTGCCACTGACAACTCTTGATTTCTATCAAAAAACGTCAACCCAACAATGAAAGGGGGTAAAAAGGTGAAAAAAATAAAGATTTTAGTGAACCAGAAAGATAGTACCAAAAGTGAGGCATGACATACTATCATTCCTGGAGCACAAAAGATACTGCATTCAATAATAGTACAGCCATAAGCTAGAACTGAAAAGTGCTCTGGTAATAATAATAATAATACAAATGAAAGTAGCTTAAAATGTCAACATAATAGAAATCTAAAAATTAGTGAACTGGGTGCTGCTAAAATACAGATTTAGAATCAAATAAATTGAAAGACAGTTTCCTCATACCACAGTTATGATCAGCTCCTGCACAAATCACTGGAGCATGTCTTTCTTTAGAAAAAAAAATATGTCTTTACAAATATGAAAACTAAGACCCAGACACAGAGACAAGTGGAGTGACACAGCCACTAAGATATGGAGACTAAGTAAGGGCCATCCCTGGCACAGTCCTGCTTGATTTTAGACTTCTGGCCACTGAACTGTGAAAGAATAAATTTCTGTAGTTTTAAGTCACAAAGTTTGTGGTAATTTGTTCTGGCAGCCTTATGAAACTAATTTAGATATCTAAGACCAGGCCACAACCTTAAAGTGTCTTTACTAAAAATTGGAGGATAATAGAAGAGAAGAATAACATGAAGCATAATTACAACCTCTACAGAAACTCAGATGTGCCCAAGGGATTTTCCTAGACTGCTCCCACATTGGGGGAACATAGCCTGCCTCCTAGTGGCAGGACTCGAAGTTGTTAACATCTTGGAAATGGTCAGTTTTACCCCTACTCCTGCCCGAGACGAGCTACTTAAATCCTTATTTTAGTCCTGGGATTGATTTTTCTTTATTTTAAAAAGTCACCCTCACGTGTGGACTCTGAGCTTCATCCATCACCAAACTCCCAGCAGTACAGTCCTAAAACCTTGGGGTAGCTGACCAAGTGGGGCTGCTCCATGAGTAGGCTATTGCTGTTTGAATTTCAAAGTTTTTAAAAAAAGTAATCATTTGTGCCACTCAGGGCCATATTTTAAAATAATTTCATTTTAAAATGCGTTAAATGTGAATTTTTAAATGAATAAATGCTATTAATGAAATTAGATTTGCTAATGATTATAACTATGTTAGTGCATATGTATGGAGACTAGGAGGAAATTCAAACTTTGCTTATAGTTTGGTTAGAGTAGTAAAATGATTCCAAGATTACATGTAGGATTATAGATGAGGCATTTGCTTTAAAAATATATACATATTTTGCATCTGGAAAGGTGTATTGGCAGCATGTGTGAGACCCCTGGTTCAAGCCTTCTTACCACATATGAGCAGAATGATATTCTTGCCTTTCTCTCACTCACAAATAAGTCTTTTAAAACATGCACTTTAACATTGCTTTTGGAATGCATAATGCTATGTTTACAGTAAATAAGGATAGTCATAAAATTTTGATGCTGTAAGAAAAGGTTAATGCTTTTTTGCCTATCTCCTCATTACTTCAGCGGAAAGTACGATACCAGTTGCTAGGGTCAAATTTCTCTACTGAGAGAAACTATTAGAATTTATGTGCATTTCAAATAGTTGCAGATCTATTTGGGAGGAGAATTGTTTCCCTTTCTTTAAAGGGAGGAGATATTTTCCAGCCTTTCATTAAGTATCAGTCATGATGCATTGCCCAGATCAGGTGAAGTTCAGAAGGTAAGGAGAGGGAGAGAGAGAAATGAGAAACAACAAGCAAGGGGGGAGAGTAGAGACTTCAGGAGACAGAGCTGAAGGAACAACAACGATATCCCCTTCATTAGCTACCACCACAGTAGTTAGCAGAAAACTGTACAAAGACTAGTTGGCATATTCTGGGTAAGCCCAAGATCTTCTGCCCAGTCTGCTTTCTCCATCTGGAATGCAACTCTTCTCCCTCTGCTGGCATTTAAAAGATTATTTAAGGTTTACCCCAAAAGATAGCTATTCTATAAAAGATCACTCCACCCAACTAGGTACTTAGCTTATAAGATTCTCAACACATACTTCATATATCTTATCTTTGGCCTTAGTCTTTCTCTTTCTCAGCATCCATGTTCCCCATGTTCCCCTATTACAAGATTTTTTTTTTTTGTATCTATACTATGTCTCCCAAATTCTTAAGAAAATTTGTAGACCAATGTACTTGAAACTCATGGATAAAATAAAGTTTACCTTATGCCATGCTAGTGTACCAAGTCTTAATTCTCCATTTGTATACTAGTGTCACTGTATATATTTTAAAAATTCATTACAGTTCACATGAAATTAGTTTTTTTATTAAATTAAAACTATTAAAAATCCATGCTGATTCTTGGTTTTCCATACTAGTGTCAACATATGATTGATTATTTGACATCACATAGCCATAGCCTAGTCATCACCATGGGGAAATTATATCATAACAGGAAAAATTAGGTTGTATTGAATGATTTCTTAAAGTTTATCTTATGCTGGACAATGATAATGTTTAAAGTACCTTATCCTCTAAGGGATAATGATTCTATTATTATATTTTAGATAACAATAATAATTCTCCTTATTGTTACTAGTGCAATGACACTCTTTTTTTATATTTACTTATTTATAAAATGGAAACACTGACAAAACCATAGGATAAGAGGGGTACAGTTTCTACCACCAGAGCTTTGTATCTCATCCCCACCTTGATAGCTTTCCTATTCTTCAACCCTATGGGAGTATGAACCCAGGGTCCTTATGGGGTGTAGAAGGTGCAAGGTCTGACTTCTGTACAGGCACTCATTTTTTTTATTTATTGGACAGAAACAGAGAAAAATTTAGAGGGGAGAGGGAGACAGAGAGGGAGAGAGACAGAGAGACACCTACAGTCCTGATTCACCACTTGAGAAGTTTTCCCCTTGCAGGTGGGGACAAGGGATTTGAACCTCAGTCCTTGGACACTGTAATACATGCATTTAACCAAATGCGCCACCTCCTAACCCCTGTACAGGCACTCTTTTAAGAGCTTTGCATACTGATTTAAATTGATTGTAATATATTTTTAAATAGCCACCACAGTTACTACTGAGGCTCTGTGCATGCAGGAGGAATCCATCTCTCTCAGTGGTTTTCTCCTTTCTTTCATTTGATAAAAATAGAGAGAAACTGAGAGGATGGAGAGAGGGAGAGAGAGGAGAGAGAGGAGGTATTGGGAAGGAAAGAGAGAAGAGAAGGAGAGAGAGAGAGAGAGAGAGAGAGAGAGAGAGAGGGAGAGAGAGAGAACAGCACTGGTCCACCACTTGTGAAGCTTCCAGCACTTTGGTTTAACTTTAATAAACATAGGAAGAAACTCAGGCATAAGTAAACCAAATCTATAGTTACTGTTGCAGCCCAGATTCAACCCTATGAAATACCTGTGTCAATCCAGTACTTTACTCCTTCATTTTGTTATTCTCTCTCTCTCTCTCTCTCTCTCTCTCTCTCTCTCTTTCATTCTTTCTTTATCTTATAGGGTACAGAGAATATGAAAGGGGAGGGTGGCAAAGAGCTTCTTGTGAAGCTTTCCTCCTCCAAATGAGGACTGGGGGCTTAGATTAAGGTCCTTGAACATAATAATATGTACTCAACTAGGTGTCCCACTACCCTGTCCCATCTAATGTCTCTTTCCAAAAAAAAAATTAGGTATGTAACTTTTAACTATAAAATGAAACAACAAAAGTGTGAAAGGCAGTGGGCTATATTTAAACCTAGAAGTATTTTTCTTTCTTTCTTTTTTCTCAAGGGTCTTCCTTTCCTAGAAGGAAACAAAGAGAAAAACAGTACAGAAAAACTGTATATACCCTATTCCAGCTGCGTGACAATCATCTAGGCACTTAATTTCTATGAGTTTTATTTTCAGAGTGAGTGTTTATAAGAACTGATTGAGCTGATATGTGTACAGTAGAGTTCTGTACAGAGCACTATCCACAGAGAATGCTCCAGAGGTGTGTGATGTTGTTCTTACAACTTGCTGAAGCTCTAGAGGTGTTTGTTGATGTTCACAGAGCTCACTGAATTTCACTTTATTCCACTGTTGTGCTAGACTCTAAGGATGAAGAGTTGAAAAAGCACAATCTCTGCCCATAAAGGACTACTTAACCTAGTGGAGGGGAAATACACATGGTCAAATCCCTGTAACAGAATGTAATAGAAAGCAGCTTTGAATAATTGAAGAAAGTGTGCCTAGTTTGTTTTGGGTGGGAAAAAGAAGTACTTCGTTGCACTTACTCTTCTGTAGATGCATGTTTGTCCATGCAGTGTAATTTCATCTCCTGTCTGGTTTGTTCCATTCCTAAATCAGATTTCCTGAGATCCCAAACTTAAAGAAGTGTGTGTGTGTGTGTGTGTGTGTGTGTGTGTGTGTGTGAATAAACATGCTCCTTTCCCATAGATTTCTTGCATGACAATACAATGAAGTTGTACCACTTAATTAATGACATTGGGATGTCTTGGGTGAGAAGTGGCTGGGACTCTCACTCAGTGATTCAAGTCAGTGAATCTGAGTGGGGTATGCAAAATCCCCCTAGTTTAAAACTGGAATCATCATGCACTACTCTCTGAAAGATAAAAGGTTGAGGCACAGTGTTGGACTTTTTCGTGTGGAGAAGCTTCTTCAACTCCTGTTGTGCACCAGATGCAGGGGCCCAGAATGAATGTTCCAGGGCTGTGTGAGTGAGCCAACTGGATCTCTCCCTGTTTTTGTAGCTAGAGACATAACCAGAGATCACTAGGGGGATGTTTCATAAACAGTCCTTTTATTGAACAGCAAAGGGGTCATAAGGGGTTGTAGGAGGAAGTTATCCATTCCATATATGGTTTGGGAGAAGAGTGACAAAGAGAAATAGGGGGTTGAGAAAAGGTCAGAGAATGTCTAGTAAATGTTGAACAAGGGGTTTAGTTGATCAAAGGAATGAAGGGTGTAGGGTTATCAATAACCAGCAGACAGAGAGGAGCTTTAAGAGAGAAGACGGATCCTGTAAGATTAGAAGGTCTGCAGGAGGTGGAGGATTAAAGAGGATGTCCCTGGTTTTAGTTTGACAGAGCAGAACAATGATATATGAGCCATATATGATCAGAGAAGATGGACTTCTATTGACCTCCGAGTAAATGAACCAACTGATTTGAGAACACAGAAACGGGCTGCTTATAGAGTCTTTTGTGAAGCAGGGAGGCTTACAGATGAGTCTTTTTCTGGTGGTCGTTTTCCTCCATGCTCAGTCTCAGATAGAGAGAGACTTATAGAAAAGGTCCTGCCATCCAGACTCCCAGTTTTCAATATGAGGTCCCACATCATGCTCAACCCTGCCTCATAATTTCACTATAGCATAGTAGTGGTCCCTGTCACCTGATGGACAAAAGCACATGGGAAAGGGGCTGGGTGGTTGTGTACATGGTTAATTTCACATATTACTATGTACAAGGATTTGAGTTCAAGCCCTTGTTTCCCATATGCAGGGAGGAAGTTTCACAGGCAGTGAAGCAGGGCTGCAGCTCTCTCTCTCTCTCTTTCTCTCTCCACCTCTTATTCTGTCTCTCCATCTCTATCTTCCCTCCACCTCTCAATTTTGTTATGGTCTATCAAATAAAATAAATAATTTTTAAAGTGTGAACTTAAAAAAATAAAGTAGCAAATGGGGAAACTAGGTTTATTAACAAGAGAAAAGATGGTGAGGAAGCTCTCTCCTTGCTCTTCTCTAGGCTCTATTGCTGCACTCTTTTTTCTTCTCTGATTTTGGGGATAATCTCAGTTGCATAATCCAACACCTATTACTCCATCTTCCTGCCAGTATGCTCATTCCTTCTGTGGTTTCTTGACTGTACTGCCTGATATCAGCCCCCAGTCATGTGGCTAATGAGAGGGCCATTCAGATCTCATTAGGATATCAACTTAGTTTCCTCTGTTCTCTAAAGCTAATTATGTCTCATTTATTAGTTCAGTTTAGCTATTAATATACCTCTGTGTACATAGACACTGTTTGTTTTTAATCTAAGTGAAAAGCATGCTGCTATCCTTCCTCAGTAAATGGTCACATTTTTGCCTTATTTCTCTTTCTTTATCTATTTCAACTTTTCAAAAGGTTCTAGTTTTAAGTAACAGAAGTCAAAATAACACATTTAAGAGGTGGGAAGGATTTATGGTTTAGAGATTTGACAGTTAATCTACACACATTGCATAATTACATCTTGGCCTACCAAGTATTTGATCACAACTGGAAAGTTACCATATAAGGTCTGGTCATGAGCTCACAATGTCTGAGTAGGCTTTTTTTTTTCCTAAGGGTAAATTACAAGTACCTCAAGGCAGGGGGCTAGGGAGAAGTTTGAGCAAAACCAGGATATTTGTGGTGGGTTTGGCTATACACAGTAATTTTATTACTTCAATACAAAGAGGATGGGGGAGCATGTACAGGAAGATACCCTGTCTGGAAAAGCCCATCTATCATAAATTCATAAGGTCAGGAGGACCTGCCTACCGACCCCTTAGAAAGGGGGAACTTGGGGTCAACCTGCTTTGACCCTCATGGAAATAATGGTTTGGACTTAACAGACAGTGGGCCCTTTTCCTACACCCCAAGTCCTAAAATTAAAAACATCTGCATCTCTCATTAAACAGCATTTTTCAGGCAGGCTGGCTCCAGTGACTTGGTTGTTTCAGTGACTTAGTGAATCGTCAGTAATTTTAGTGTTTGTAGATCATTTATTTAGGTCTCCTCATACTCATTATAAGATGACAAAGACAGGTAGAAAGGATGTTGGGGAAATATGAAGACTGAACAGCCATTTTTAGTTACTGAAAACTCAGATTCTAATTTTCTAATAAATTTCTTTTTAAGTGAATAAATAGTACATGAATAGTTCAGAGTCACCTGCTAAAACTGAAGCTTCTAGGGAAAGATTAAGGTGCTTTAGGTTAATTGCATGGTCTGGGATGACTTGTATCCCCTGCCCACCAGTCCTTATTCATTCAGCCATTGAAGACTCAGGCTCCCATGAGACCATATGTGAGACTGGGCCTTTAAGGAGGATTAAGTTAAATAAAATTATTATTAGTATAGAGCTCTGATATGAGTGTCATTTTAAAAGGGGAAAAGACACCAAAATTCTTCTTTCAACATATGAGTTTATATAAGACAGGTGGATGAGAGCTCTCAATAGAAACCAAGCCCTCTCAGTGCCTTGACTATGGACTTCCTAGCCTTCAGAATGCTTAGAAAATACATTTCTGTCATTTTTCGAGAATGTTGCCCAGTGTATGGGATTTTATTATGGAAATGAATGCAGATATATAATATATCTCTAATAACATAGTGAACAATTTGATTGTTGAAAATGTTGAATGCAATTTCAATACAGGTGGAAATATGTAGAGACCAGATCCTCAGCTTACTGTACTTATCAGTCCTTCTAGAGCATCAGAAGAGTCATGGTGGGTGCCATGCTTTTGAAAGGACACACATATCACAGCACACAAGGACCCAGGAAACCCCTGGTTCCCATCTGCAGGAAGAAAGCTTCACATATGGTCAAGCAGGGATGAAGATATCTCTCTTTCTCTTTCACTCTTTATCCCCCCTCTCAAATCTTTTCTTTCCATATCAGATAATAAATAAATATTAAAAATGATTTTCTACACCTTGTGAATTACCTATCGCTTCAGAAGTATGAGAACACCTTTCCCTTAGCAATATTTCTGACCAGGTAAAAAAAAGTATTCATCATTCTATGGGAACAAGGAAGTATCAAGAAGTTCCCAGATGCATCTCCTCAACTTTGCACACATTCCTTAGCATGGAAAATGAATAAGAGGAGCCCTACTGCTTGGAGTCAATTTCCTATAGAGCTATGATGGTTCTTCTTTTACTGATGCCTTAGAAGAAAAAAAATAAAAAGCCCTGGCAACACACATAGTGCAGTAAGATTCTTTTATTCTTTTTCTCTTGTCATTTTTTATTTAAGAAAGGAGACATTAACAAAACCATAGGATAGGAGGGATACAATTCCACACAATTCCCACCACCCGATCATATCCCATCTCCTACCCTGATAGCTTTCCCATTCTCTATCATGTGGGACTATGTGAAAGCTTGGTAGAGCTTAGGGGAGCTCTCCCATCCCTGGATGGAGGTCTGGAAAGATACCCCACTTGTTAGCCCCTCTCCTTATAGAGATGAACCAAGAGGGAAAAGTCTCCCAGACTCAGTTTCTCCTTGTTAGTCTCTCAAGCTCACAGAAAACCTACAAGCCTCTCACACTTAGTTTCCCCTGCTAACAGCACGCCAAATGGTTGCCTTCTTTAGGGTTCACTCAAAGTACACACATCCGCTTCACCTTTTGATTATAAAGAACACACTCTATCATACACCCCCAAAACGAGGCAGTGAAAACCCTAAATCCTATTTTCATGTGTTCTTTGATATCTGTGATTTATATCAAGCTTTGTTTTTCTTCTTCTCTACCTCACTGTATTGGTTTAACCCCTATGGTTCTCTTAAATGTCTTTGGATAATCAACTTGGCTGCATCATGAAGACTAATAGTTTTGACTTTTATGTATCACATCAATACTTGTCATACCAGCCCCTTATCATAGTGGAAAGCTGAACTTTAAGAAACCTGTAATTTCTGACATATATGAAAAAGGTTCTTTGTTTAAATCTCTATATAAGCCTGTACCCATCTCCAAATAAATGTTTGTTCATACCAGAATATTCCCCAATGCCTCCTTTCTGAGTCATACAGTCCCTAGAACTGGTGAGGGAGGGACGGAGGCTTACCCCCTGGTTGGAGCCTCTCCATGTAAGTGCCTGCACAATCTCTCTGGGAGTATAGACCCAGGGACATTGTGTGTTGTAGAAGGTATAAAGTCTGGCTTCTGTATTTGCTTCCAAGCTGAACATGGACATTGACTGGTCCATACTCCCAGTCTGACTCTCCCTTTCCCTATTAAGGTGGGTCTCTGGGAAAGCAGAGCTCCAGGACACATTGGTGGCATCCTCTGTCCAGGAAAGACTGGACAGCATCATGCAGGAATCTGGAATATGGTGGCTGAAAAGAGAGTTAACACACAAAGCCAAACAAATTGTTGAACAATTATGGATCTAAAGGCTGGAATAGTGCAGCTGAAGTGTTGGGTACTCACTGCAGACTCTTGTGTACTTATTTCAGGTATATATTTTGCCCTGGTTTATGAATATGTGTAAACATATGCTCTATCTCAGGGTACCTGGTCTATATCTAGATTTTGGGACTTTGTTATGAAGTGAACCACCTGGTGTAAACTTAGAGAATACTATGAAAGGAAAGGTCTCACCAGAGTAATGAAGCTGTTGTCATTCCACAACTGAAATCTCTGGACACAGTCTGAAGTGAAGCATGTTGGGGTGGCACTCTTGTCTTGATTACGGTGTGAAGGGCAGATGCAATATTATTTGATATGCATTGAGAGAAGCATGCAGGAAAGTGGGCCCCACCCTAAGGTTCCAGGACTGGAGGAAATATAAGCTCTATTGTGGAAATGTGAGGTTCCTGCTGTCTTAGGGTTCAAGAAGACAATGGATACTTATTGTTATCATCACATTATTTGGTAGTTGGGTTAACTTTTAAAAGTCCCTTTGTTAGGGTCTGCTGTATCCCAGAGTCTTGTATATAGCTGTGCCACCAGCTGCTTCTGTTCTCCCTGATCTAGGGTTTTGAAAGAGGCAACATATCAAAGACTCAGCCTATGTATTAAAAAGACTTCCTCTGTGCTTTAAAAATATTGAGACATGCAATCAATTTTTCCCCTCTCATATTAATTAGTGATTTATATGACTATACTTTAATAGGAGTGCTCATAAACACCATTCCCACCACCAAAAGACTGTGTCCCATCCCAAACACCCACCCTTGCACCTCTACAGCAGGGGGAAGCCAAATGTCAACTCGCCCCCTCACCACAGGATTTTTACTTTGGTAACCTAGTCTCCAATTAGTTAATCCTGCTTTTAGTTTCCCTATCTGTTCTTCTTTCTCAACTTCTGTTGATGAGTGGGTACATCCCATACTCATCTTTATTTTTTTGACTTAGCTCACTTAACATAATTCCTTCTAGCTCCATCCAAGATGGGTCAGAGAAGGTGGGTTCATTGTTCTTAATAGCTGCATAGTATTCCATTGTGTATATATATCACAGCTTTCTCAGCCACTCACCTGTTGTTAGGCAACTCTTTTGCTTCCAAGATTTAGCTATTATGAATAGTGCTGCTATGAACATAGATGTACACATATCTTTTTGGTTGGGCATTATGGAATCCTTGGGGTATATGCCCAGGAGAGGAACTACTGGGTCATATGGAAGGTCTATGTCTAGCCTTGTGAGAGTTCTCCAGACTGCTCTCCACAGAGGCTGGACCAATTTACATTCCCACCAGCAGTGCAGAAGGGTTCCTCTGTGCTCACAGCCTCTCCAACATTTGTTGCTGCTTTCCTTTTTGATTTATGCCATTCTTACAGGAGTGAGGTTGTATCTCAATGTTATCTTTATTTGCATCTCTCTGACAATCAGTAACCTGGAGCAATTTTTCATATGTTTATTAGCCTTTTGGAACTCCTCAGAAGTGAATATGTTGTTCATATCCTCTGCCCATTTTTGGATGGGGTCATTTGCTTTTTTAGTGCTATGTTTGCTGAGTGCTTTGTATAATTTGGTGATTAATATCTTGTCTGATGTGTGGCATGTGAAGATCTACCATTCTATGAGGGGTCTCTTTGTTTATGTGATAGTTTCATAGGCTGTGCAGATTTTCAATTTGGTGCAGTCCCATTGGTTTGTTTCTGCTTTAGTCTTCCTTGCAATTGGGTTTGTTTCATCAAAGATGTCCTTGAGGTTTAGGTGGAAAGTCTTCCACCAATGTTTTCCTCTAATTATTTCATAGTATCTGGTCTGACATCCAGGTCCTTCACCCATTTGGAGTTGATTTTTGTTTCTTTTGAGATAAGGTGGTTCAATTTCATTCTTCTTCATGTTTCAACCCAGTTTTCCCAGCACCATTTATTGAAGAGAGCCTCCTTCTTCCATTTAATACTTTGGGCCCCCTTATCAAAGTTTAGATGTCCATAGGTGTGGGGGTTTAGCTCTGGTCTTTGAAATTCTGTTCCACTGATCTGTATGCCTATATTTGTTCCAGTACCAGGCTGTTTTGATGATGATAGCCTTATAATATAGTTTGAGATCTGGGAGTGTGATGCTTCCATTTCTATTTCTTATCCTCAAGATTATTTTGGCAATTCTAGATGTTCTCTAGTTCCAGAAAAGTAACTGTAGTTTTTGTTCTATTCTCTTAAAGAAGCTTGGTGGAAGTTTGATGGGTATTGCATTAAATTTGTATATGGCTCTGGGGAGAATATTCATTTTGATTATATTTATTCTTCCAATCCATGAGCATGGGGTGTCTTTTTACTTCTTGCTATCAGTTTATATTTCCTTGAATAGTGACTCATAGTTTTTAGTCTACAAGTCTTTCACTTCTTTGGTCAGCTTTATTCCTAAGTATTTTATTGATTTTGCTACAACAGTGAATGGGAGTGATTTGTGTTTGCATAAAGAAATGCTACTTATTTTTGTACGTTGATTTTGTAGCCTGACACCTTGCTATATTGCCTAATAACTTCCAGTAGTTTTCTGCTGGATTATTTAGGTTTTTCTATGTATGCTATCAAGTCATCTGCAAATAGTGAGAGCTTGACTTCTTCCCTTACATTCTGTATTCCTTTGATTTGTTTCTCTTGCCTGATCGCTATGGCGAACTTCCAATACTATGTTGAAGAGTAATGGTGATAGTGGACAGTCCTGTCTAGTCCCCGATCTGAGGGGGAATGCTTTCAGCTTCTGTCCACTGACTATGATGTTGGTTGTTGGTTTACTATATATGGATTCCACTATCTTGAAGAATTTCCCATCTATTCCCATTTTTTTGTAGTGTTTCAAGCATGAATGGGTGCTGGATTTTCTCAAAGGGTTTCTCTGAAGCCTTTGAAATAATCATGTGGTTTTTGGCTTTGCTTTTATTCATTTGGTGAATGACATTGTTTGACTTATGTATGTTGAACCAGACTTGCATTCCTGCGATAAATCCCACTTGGTCATGATGAACAATGTTTTTGATATACTGATTTTCATATCAGGTTGATGTTGACTTCATAAAAGGTTGAAGGGAGTGCTCCTGTTTCTTCTATCTTTGGAAAATATTTAGAAGTATGGGTATTAACTGTTTCCTGAAGGTTTTGTAGAATTTGTTTGTGAAGCCGTCTGGTCGAGGACTTTTGTTGTTGGGGAGATTCTTAATAACGGTTTTGATTTCTTTGTCAGTTATTTGTGCATTTAGGTTTTGTAGTTCTTCTTGGTTCACTTTTAGATAGACACATGTTTCTACGAATTTTTCCATTTCTTCCAGATTTTCTACCTTGGTGGCATATAGTTCTTCATAGAAATTTCACCTGATTTTTTTGATTTCTGTGCTGTCAGTTGGGATATCTCCTCTATCATTTACTACTCTCTTAATTTGAGTCTTCTCCTTTATTGTTTAGTGAGTCTGGCTAGGGGTTTGTCAATCTTGTTTAATTTTTCAAAGAACCAACATTTGATTTCATTGATCTTTTGTATGGTTCTTAATCTTCAGTGATGCTTATTTCTGCTCTAATTTTAGTGATTTCTGTCCTTCTGGTTGCTTTAGGGTTCCTTTATTCCTTTTATTCTAAGTCTTTCAGGTGTGCAGTAAGGTCTTTTATTAGAGATTTTTCTTCTTCTTTAATATGTGATTGTATGGCTATGAGTTTCCTTCTCGATACTGCTTTAGCTGTGTCCCAAATATTTTGATAACTTGTGTCTTCATTTTAATTTGTTTCCAAGAACATTTGAATTTCTTGCTTGAGTGTCTCTCTGACCCAGTGGTTCCTAAGCAGTATGGAGTTTAGTTTCCAAACTCTGTGTCTTTTAATATATTTATGTCTGTTGTTAAATGTTAGTTTTTCTCCACTGTGGTCTGAGAAGATACTTGGGATATTTTCAATACACTTGAACTTGTTGATGCTGTCTTTGTGGTCTAACATGTGGTCTATCTTTGAGTATGTGTTGTATGGATTTGAAAAGAATGTGGATTGCAGGGGGCAGAGCCAACATGAAGTCTGGAAAGCAGCTGCAGGCATCAGCTCTGACAACAACTGCTAGAAAACCTTAGAGATCCTGACCTTCAATGGGACAAGGATGGAGGAGTTGTAAACTTGAGACCAAGGAGGTGACTATAATTCTATTTGGGTTAAAAATTAGAACAAAAAGCCAAACAAATTGTTGAACAATCATGGACCTAAAGACTGTAATAGTGCAGATGAAGTGTTGGGGGTATACACTGCATGCTCTTGTGTACTTCTGCTTTCAAGTATATATTTTTCCCCTAATTTATTGGCACGGGTGAACCTATGCTCTATCTCAGGGGACCTGGACTATATCTAAGTTTGGGGACTTTATTGGGGAGTGGAACACCTGGAATGGAATTAGAGAATACTATGAAAGGAAAGGAAATCACCCAAGTGGTTTGTTTGGCTTTGTATGTTAACTCTATTTTCAGCCACCGGGTTCCGGATGCCAGTGAGATGCTGACTAGACTTCCCTGGACAGACGACCCCATCAATGTGTACAGAAGCTGAAAGCATTCCCCCTCAGATTGGCGACTAGACAGGACTGTCCACTATCACTATTACTCTTCAACTAGTATTGGAAGTTCTTGCCATAGCAATCCATCAAGAGAAACAAATCAAAGGAATACAGATAGGAACTGAAGAAGTCAAGCTTTCACTATTTGCAGATGATATGATAGCATACATAGAAAAACCTAAAGAATCCTGTAGAAAACTACTGGAAATTATTAGGCAATATAGCAAGGTGTCAGGCTACAAAATCAATATACAAAAAACAGTGGCATTTCTCTATGCAAACACTAAAACTGAAGAAGAAGACATCCAGAAATCATTCCCATTTACTGTTGCAGAAAAAATCAATCAAATACCTAGGAATAAAGCTTTCCAAAGAAGTGAAAGACTTGTATACTGAAAACTATGTGTCACTACTCAAGGAAATAGAAAATCCTACCAATAAATGGAAAGACATCCCATGCTCATGGATTGGAAAGATAAATATCATCAAAATGAATATTCTCCCCAGAGCCATATACAAATTTAATGCGATACCCATCAAAGTTCCACCAAGCTTCTTTAAGAGAATAGAACAAAAACTACAATGATTTATCTGGAATCAGAAAACACCTAGAATTGCCAAAACCATCTTGAGGAAAAGAAACAGAAATGGAAGCATCACACTCCCAGATCTCAAACTATATTATAAGGCCATCATTATCAAAACAGCCTGGTACTGGAACAAAAATAGGCACACAGATCAGTGGAACAGAATTGAAAGCCCAGCTCTAATGCCCCACACCTATGGACATCTAATCTTTGATAAGGGGGCCCAAAGTATTAAATGGAAGAAGGAGTCTCTCTTCAATAAATGGTGCTGGGAAAACTGAGTTTTAACATGAAGAAGAATGAAATTGAACCACCTTATTTCAAAAGAAACAAAAATCAACTACAAATGGGTGAAGGACCTGGATGTCAGACCAGATACTATGAAATACTCAGAGGAAAACATTGGTGGAAGACTTTCCACCTAAACCTCAAGGACATCTTTGATGAAACAAACCCAATTGCAAGGAAGACTAAAGCAGAAACAAACTAATGGGACAACATCAAATTGAAAATCTTCTGCACAGCCAATGAAACTATCACACAAGCAAAGAGACCACTCACAGAATGGTAGAAGATCTTCACATGCCATACATCAGACAAGAGACTAATTCCAAAATATATATAAAGAGCTCAGCAAACTTATCACCAAAAAAGCAAATGACACCATCCAAAAATGGGCAGAGGATATGAACAACATATTCACTTCAGAGGAGATCCAAAAGGCTAATTTGTTATGAAAAATTGCTCCAGGTTACTGATTGTCAGAGAGATGAAAAAAAAAAAAACATTGAGATATCATCTCACTCCTGTGAGAATGGCATACATCAAAAAGGACAGCAGCAACAAATTTTGGAGAGGTTGTGAGGACAGAGGAACCCTTCTGCACTGCTGGTGGGAATGTAAATTGGTCCAATCTGTGGAGAGCAGTCTGGAGAACTCTCACAAGGCTAGACATAGACCTTCCATATGACCCAGTAGTTCCTCTCCTGGGCATATACCCCAAGGATTCCATAATGCCCAACCAAAAAGATGTGTGTACATCTATGTTCATATCAGCACAATTCATAATAGCTAAAACCTGGAAGGAACCCAGGTGCCCAACAACAGGTGAGTGGCTGAGAAAGCCATGGTACATATACACAATGGAATACTATGCAGTTATTAAGAACAATGAACCATCTTATCTGACCCATCTTGGACAGAGCTAGAAGGAATTATGTTAAGTCAGCTAAGCCAGAAAGATAAAGATGAGTATGGGATATCTCCACCCTTCAACAGAAGTTGTGTAAGAATTACAGAAAGGCAAACTAAAAGCAGTATCTGATTAAATTGAGAGCACGGAACTAAAGTAAAACCCCTGTGGTGAAGGGTAAGGTGGCCATTGGGCTTCCTGGTGTGGTGGGGGTGATGGGGGAAAGGGGGAGGTGGTTTGGATAGGATACAGTCTTTTTGTGGTGGGAATGGTGTTTATGTACACTCCTATTAAAGTGTAGACATATAAACCACTATTTAATTAATATGAGAGGGGAAAATTGATCATATGTCTAGAACTTCTTAAAACACAGACTGAGTCTTTTTAATATATAGGCTGAGTCTTTGATACGTGGAATCTCTCAAAAGCCTAGACCAGGGAGAACAGAAGCAACTGGTAACAGAGTTATATACAAGATGCTGCGTATTATACCCCAATCCCTAACAAAGGGACTTTTCAAAGTTAACCCAATTACCAAGTAATGTGATGATAACAATAACTATCCATTGTCTTCTTGAACCCTATGACAGCAGGAACATCAAATTTCCACTATAGAGCCTATATTTCCCTCATTCCTGGAACCTTAGGGTGGGGCCCACTTTCCTGCATGCTTATCTCAATTCAAATTAAATAATATTGCATCCACTGATCACAACCCAATCAATGCAATGAGTGCCACCCCAGCAAGCTTCACTACAGACTGTGTCCAGAGACTTCATGTGTGGAATTACAACCCTTCAGCTTTATCACTAGTGTGAGACCTTTCCTTTAATAGTATTCTCTAATTCCATTCCAGGTGTTCCACTCCCCAATAAAGTCCCCAAACCTAGATATAGTCCAAGTCCCCTGAGATAGAGCATATGTTCACACATATTCAAAAACTAGGGGAAAATATATACCTGTAAGCTGAAGTACACAGGAGCCTGCAGCGAATACTCCTCAACACTTCATCTGCACTATTCCAGTCTTTAGGTCTATGGTTGTTCAACAATTTGTTTGGCTTTGTATTTTAACTCTCTTTTCAGCCACCAGATTCAGGATGCCAGCACAATGCCGACCAGACTTCCCTGCACAGATGACCCCACCAATGTGTCCTGGAGCTCTGCTTCCCCAGAGACCCAGTCTACTAGGGAAAGATAGAGGCAGACTGGGAGTATGGATCGACCAGTCAATACCCATGTTCAGCAGGGAAGCAATTACAGAAGCCAGACCTTCCACATTCTGTAACCCACAACAACTCTGGGTCCATACTCTCAAAGGGTTAAATAATAGGAAAGCTATCAGGGGAGGAGAAGGGATATGGAGGTCAGGTGGTGGGAACTGTGTGGAACTCTACCCATCTTATCCTATGGTTTTGTTAATATCTCCTTTTTAAAATTAAAAAAATGTAAAATAGGAAAAAAAAGAATATGTATTCCAGTTTTTTGGGGTGAAGAACTCTGAAAATGTCCAGGAGGTCTAATCTGTCAAGCTCTTCATTTAATGCTCTTGTTTCTTTGTTGATTATCTGCTGCACTGATCTAAGTGTGAGAGTGGGGTGTTAAAGTCTCCCACTATTATTGTATTATTATTGATGTACTTTTGAAGTTCTTTCAGTAGGTGCTAGATGTATTTAGATAGTCCCTCATTGGATGCACAGACATTAATAATTATTAAGTCTTCTTGGCTGATTGATCTTCTAATCATTATGCAATGTCCTTGCCTATCTTTTATTACTTTATTTAATTTAAAGTCTATTGTGTAAGAGATGAGAATGGCTGTTCCTGCATTTTTTATGGTCCATTAGCCTGTTGGATAGTTTTCCATCCTTTCACTTTAAGTCTGTGTTTACCTTGTTGTGTCCGATGGGATTCTTGCAAGCAGCATACGGTTGGGTTATGTTTTCTGATCCATCCTCCCACTCTGTGCCTTTTGATGGGTGAGTTTAAGCCATTGACATTTACTGATATTATGGATTCAATATATTGTAGTGCCATTATTCAGAAATTTTTATTTGCTCTGATATATTTCAAGTATGATAGTGATGTTCTTGTTTATAAGAGGTGTTTTATAACCTCTTCTAGGGCAGTCTTAGTGATGGTTGCCTCCTTTAACTTTTGTCTTCCTGAGAAGGTTTTGATCCCTCAGGGCTCAATAGATATCTTCTGGCTTTTAGAGTTTGAGTGGAGAAGTCTGCTGATAGTCTTATGGGTTTTACCCTGTATATGACTTTTTTTTTTCTTGCAGCCTTTAGGATCCTTTCTTTATCCTTACTTCTTTTCACTGCAACTATGATGTGTCTTGGTGTCTTCAGGTCTGAGTTGATTCTGTTTGGGAGTATTTTGGCCTCTTGAATCTTAATGCCCTTTCTGTTGTTCAGGTCTGGGAAGTTTTCTCATATAATTTCCTCTAGAATGTTTACTTTCCCTTGCTCTCTTTCTTCCTTTGGCAGGCCAGTTATATGAATGTTACTTCTTCTGAGATCATCCCAAATGTCTCTGTTGTTGTTTGCAGTGTCTCTCAATCTCTTTTTGAGCTCTTCTACCTCTTTCTTAGTTTTCTCCAACTCATCCTCTGTCACTTGCTATGGCAGGACACAGAAAAAGGAGGTTTGGAGCAGAAAGGGGAGAACAATCCTTTATTTGCACTGGTACCTCAGAGTTGGGTGAGAGAGAAGCAGCTTGGGCCAAGTGGAGGTAGCAAAATGGCTGCTTCATGCAGCTACCTTCCCTGCATCTAATCACCGAAGTGAAAGTGGGCAAGAGAGTGAGGTGTGGAAGAAGAAGGGCTTTTATGGGAATAGCTCTCACAAGAATGGGAAGAGGGAGGAGTAACCATAGCACTCCAGGGTAGGATAATAACTCTTGTGAGAATGGGAGGGGGAGGAGTAACCAAAGCATTCCAACTACCACAGGGAATCAACAGTGCCCTGAGGGCACAACATGGCAGATGTGACTACATCTGCACAATTTCCCAGCAATCCTCTGTCTGACTAATTCTGTTTTCTGCTTCTGTTAGTCTTCATTCCCTTCCCTCAGTGTCTGTCTTCCATTTAGTTATTTCAGCTTTTAGTTCTCTAATTACCTCGAGGTAGCTAGTATTTTCCATGAGGGTCTCTTCTCTTGTTTCCCTAATTCTGCTTGCCCTTTCCTCCAAAGCTGTTTTCATTTCCCTGATTATAAATTTTATTATTTCTTGCATAATTTTTAATCTATGTTTACTTCTGACTGATTTCTAGTTTATTTTTGCTCATGTACTCATTCATTGTTGTAGTAGTTTTGTTTACTCTTAGTTTAACCTTTTTATTATTGATGTGTTTTTTATTATTATGTTATGTTGTTCCTCAGTTGTTGTGTTTTGAGTACAAGCCACAGTATACTAAATACCTTTATGACAAATGAAATCACTAATATGAGAAATTACAATAGTAACTGAAGCAAGGATTGAAGCAGGTTTGCCAATACCAGTCAGCCAAACAATATCTCCAGTTCAAGAAAAAATAGCAACCACATCCACATGAAAAAGAAAGAGAAAGGAGAAAGGATAGCAAGAATAGATAATCATACAAGTCTACGGTCCACTGTAAATTATAGGGGTAGCAAGAGGATAAAGGGAAGTAGAGCAGAGACACACACAAAGAGAGTCCACTCTGAGTCAGATTTCTTCCCCAAAATAATTCATATACGAGTATCTCTGAATTAAGAAAGCAGAAGGAAGAAGGAAGGAAAACAAGAATGAGAAAAATAAAAAAATAGAAAAGAAAAAAGATAAGAAAAATAACTAAAAAAAGAGCAGTGAAAGAAAAAAGTTTATTTACTTATTTATTTATTTATTTAGCTAGGAGGAGGGAGAAGGGGGAGAGTGTATAGAGGAGGTAGGAAGAGTGAAACAAGTTCCTCTCACGGTGGATAAGACGCCCAGTAACCTAGTAATGGAAAATACACTAAGAGTTAATTTTGGTCAACCTGAAGAATGGGGGTAAAGGGACATGGGTATATATAATATTAATAATAAAACAGAACAGAGTAAAAAAACTTTAACAGTTGGTCTGCTACTTGGACAGCTCCCCAGTGGCTCAGGCACCCTGAGCAGAGGCAAGCAATTCTTAAAAACACAAAACAAACAAAACAAAACAAAACCTCCAGACAGTCTTTCCTAGGCAAGGTGAGGCTCTGCTTAGCCAAATATTTGTAACTCCAATTGGCCACTTAGACAGAAAAAAAAAAAAAAAAGAGCAAAGGGATTCAGAAAGGAATAGGATTGGAATGACACCCCTTGTGATCCAGGAATCTTGGTAAAGAAAAGAGCTCAGCAGGGAGCCTGCTAGTAGCAGCTGTCCAGTCCCTGTGGTCTGGGTATGGGGGGTGGGAGAGGGGTGCGCTTCAGGAATAATAAAAAAAATTCCTTTCTTTTTTCTTTATTTTCTAACCCAAATTGAGCTATAGTCACCTCCTTGGTGTCACGCTTAGAACCCCTTATTCCCTGTCCTGCTAAAGACCTGGAGTCCTACTCTTTCCAAGAGTTGTTGTCGGAGCTCACACCAGCAGCTGCTTCCAAGTGATCATATTCCCCAAGTATGTCTCAGTGCAGGTTTTACTTTGTGTTTTTCCTATCTGTTCTTATTTCCAAAGATCCATCCATAAGTGATATTATCTGATAGAGATCCTTCTCATCTTCCTTATCTCATTTAATACAATTCCTTCAAGCTCCATCCAAGATGAGGTGAAGGAGATGACTTCAGCATTCTATGTGGCTTGGAAAGTACTTGTTTCAACTGGATACCATGACTTCCAACCTGGAAACTGAAAATACAAAGTTACCTCATATTATTTGAATTACTACTTTCACTTGGACTCAGGGATTATTTCTGTTGGGATCAAATGCCTTTTAGAGGTCTCTTATTTAAAGTGGATACTATATTCTTTGGGAAGGAAACTCACTCTTTCAGAGTTGTGGTTGTGAGTTTTACAGTACTTTACTTTGAGTTTAGCTTAGCTCGTCTTAGGTTGTGCTGCGCCCTGCATGAATAAAGAGATACTGCCTACAGCTCAACCATGAGTCCCTGGTTGTCTGTTACCCGCCCATGAAGCTAGCCCAGTGAAAACAACATAACCCGTCGAAAACAACATATGGTGCCACAACGTGGGACCAGACCTGCGCAACTCCCAGATAAGTGAAGACTTTGCCTACCTATGCACTATGGTCTTCTCTTCTACTTATGAAGAGGTTTGCCAAAGCCTCTACTGTTTCATTATGAGACAGTTACTCTGTCTCTGGAACATTTTACTCTGGGCCACACTTCGGTTCCCTGACCAGGAACTTTGGTTTCTTATGACCGGGATCATAGAGCTTGGGAGATGCACGGAGATTTCTCCTTGGACTTTCTGGATTCCCTCTCCCATGTTTCCTGAAGAAAAGGACTACATTTTGCTCCGGGCCACAGTTTGGTTCTTTATGACCGTGATTGTAGACCTTGGGATATGCATGGGGATTTCCCCTGGGACTTTCTGGACTTCTTCTCGCATGTTTCCCATGGAGAAGGACTACTCTAATTTGAGGAGCATTCTCCAGTACCCTGGAAGTTCCCAAGTATGGAGACACGTGGTTAGTTCTACTCTCCTGATTGGATTCTTTCTTCGATGGGAAGACACTTTAAAAATGGGTGCCTGAAGCAATCCAGCAGGAACAGTCCGAAGCACCCTAAATGGAATTTCGAGGACCTTTTTGGACTAGGATGTCCTCCGGGGATTCTTAATCCTACATGTTGAGATCTTGATAATCTGGTTCAAGTTGCGTTTCATAAGAGAATGATTTGAATGACTGAACTTTTGTTTGACACTGACTTAAAAAAAAATACTGGACGCAGCCATGATTTCTAGAGACATCCAGAAACAATCCAAAAAATTGTTTTTTCCTCCTTTGATTTCTTTTTTTACGTCTTGGCATAAATCTGAAATGTTTAATCCTCAAAATGGTATGAGTTATGGGTGGGGCAGATAGTGCAATGATTATGTTAATAATTCTCATGCCTGAGGCTTTTAACCGTGGTTCTTCTGTTTACCTTTCCACATTTTATTGAGTTTAAACTGTTTAAACAACCTTAAAATCATACTAGAAAGGACTTCCAATTATAATGGAGTTATCAATTATAGTAAACTTCTAATCTGCTACAAGTTTTGTTTGACAAGTAAGTGCATTTCAGCTGTCAAAGTCTTCACATGAAAAAGCATCTACTCAAATGGAATTCCTGGAAATCCATTTGGATCCTGTTCTCTGACATTGGCCCCGGAAACCAATGATGAGACCTGGCACAACCTGAAGAAACAGATTCACAGACTCCAAAGCTCACTCTCTACAGAAAAGCAGAATTCTGGTGGCCGACATTCCCCATCGAGACAGATGTGCAGCGTTTCATCCTCTGGCATTTTCTTCTGTGGTCAGCTACTTTGGACTGACACCTCCATCGGACTTACTGGTACACGCTGCTGTGTTTCTCAAAGACTAACTTCAGCCAATTGCCTTGAGACTTTATAGACCATGTCCCCTCGCCTGCAGGCTCTGCCCCAGAGTCAGAAAACTCCCCCTCCTTATTAGGTTATGCCCACAGAGGCATGAAGTGCCCCAAGAGGCAAGAGATGCCCCCAGAGGCATAAAGCACTCCCAGAGGCAAGAAATGCCCTTTCACCTGCTAGGCCTTGCCCTTTGAGTCAAGAAACATTCCCCTTGGCATCACACTGATTATTGCTGCTCACCTATTTTGTTTTCCATGTCTTATGCCAGTTCTTTTGAAAACACCTGTACGATATACGTTTCTGTTCACCCCACAATGGCCATTAGTTAAAAAGAAAGGGGGAATTGTTGGTATGCATGAGACCCCTTCTGTTTCATTTGGTTTAAATCCCCCCTGCTTAACACTATTCTATTTACATAACCACTTCATTCTATTTACATAACCACTGTTAACAAGTTCCACCCTCCCTCCAGGGCATTTGTGGTTCAGTGATAGGATTCTCGCCTAATCTGCCCCCTCCTTGTCACACTCTGATTTTTACCAGTCACTTTTCTCTCCACCCTCTCTATGTCACATCCTGTTTCCACTTTATATATACTTCGCAAGTATATATAAAGACAGTATTGTGAGTTTTACTGTACTTTGAGTTTGACTTAGCTCGTCTTAGATTGTGCTGCGTCCTGCATGAATAAAGAGATACTGCCTACAGCTCAACCATGAGTCCCTGGTCGTCTGTTACCCGCCTGTGAAGCCAGCCCAGCGAAAACAACATAACCCATCGAAAACAACAGATTTTACTTGAACTTGATTCAGGGTCAGAATTTCTAACATTTGATAACTATTTCTAGGTATGTTTGATTTTACAACTTGGTAGGTCTGACAGAACGTGACTCACAACGGGGAGTTATGAGAGATATATAACCAATTTGTGCTCAATTATCAAGTTTTCTGTCTTGAATAAAACCCGATATCATGCCAAGAACTATTTCCCAAAAAGTGTAAAATTCTATATTACAAATACCATGACCTTGTTCCAGAACCTCTGCAGCCTATGATATGTTTCATTGATTGGGGCTTTCCAAAAGCTCCATACTGCATCTTTATCCACTGTCAAAATCTTTAAAACCATAGATTCTGCTAAATTATGTGACTAAAAGGGCAGAACTGCTTGATTATACTTCCTGCTCCTATCCCCCTGGAAGCTGGTACCTTTCCACATTATGTATTGTTGGTTGAACCCACTACTAGGGTACAATGGAAGGTATTAACTCCAGAACTCCTACCTAATCAGAAACTGTGACTATTTCAAGAAAGAATGAAGATTCAGTGATTTGTATCATATTTTGGAGTGGATAGTCTGGTGTGCTCATGACCACCGAAAACCCTAGAGATGTTATTCAGATGGCAGATCCCTAAGATCATCATCTTCAGATTTATCTTACCCTCTATGAATCAAATTCTGTCATGTCTTCAAACTAATCCTAAATATCCTGTCCAGTAAGCATGGTGATATATCTCTTAGGCAAACAGAAAATAAGTAAACAGATAAATTAGGATATATACATTGTTGTCTAACCTACATGAATGCAAACTATGTGATTTTTATTTCTGGTTAAAATGGAAAATAACATACCTTACATCAATGACAGCATACCACGTGCCTAAAGTCTAATTGTTCTACTTTAGTAAAAATACTGTCTACCACAGCAGCTATGATTAAGGATATAACTGGGTTAAGCCTATATTAGTTTAAAGTTACTGTCCAGAACTCAGCCAGTAATTTATGAGGCCCCTAACTCTGCATTTTTGTCTTAAAGGAGGGCACAAATCTGTCACTGGATCTGGAATGTCTTTTTTGTTAATGTGTTTAGTAAATAAGAACATTTAGCAAAATATCTACCCTCTGATCAGATTTTAAGTATATAATACCATATTTTATATGTAGACATAAATTTTCACTTTGTAACTTGTGTTCATTTTTATAACTGAAAGTTTCTACACATTTATTAACAATTACCACTTCCCTCTCCCAGAAATGTTCATTTTATTTTTTTCTTCTATGACTTTGACTACCATATATACTTCATATAATAATGCAGTATCTGTCTTCCTGTGACTGGCTCATTTCACTTAAGTGATGAATGTCTTCAAGGATTATATGTATTGTTGCATATTTCCAGATTTTTTTCTTTTGTTAAAACTGAATGTTATAACAATGTAAGAATATACCACTTTCTTTATCCATTTATCTCTCTCTCTCTCTCTCTCTCTCTCTCTCTCTCTCTCTATATATATATATATATATATATATATATATATATATATAATTTCCTTATTGTGACTATTGTAAGTAGTAAATAAAATGACCATAAAAGTGCTAATATCTACTCAAAATCATGATTTCAATGATATTAGATATATAACCAGAAGTATACATTTTTAATTGTGTGATTATTCTATTTTTAACTGTTTAAAGGAATCTCAACATTCTTTTCTATAGCAATTGTGCCATTTCATATCCAATCTTACTTTATAAAGTGTTCAATGTCTTTAAGTCCTCAGCAACACTTTTCTTCTAAATATTCATAATCATCTTAGTAGGTATAAGGATAAATGCCACTGTGGTTGTGGACTTCATTTTTCTGATTACTAGTTAAATTGAGTCCCTTTTCACATGGTTCTTGTTATTTGTATGTCACATTTTGAGATATATTTATTCAGATCATTGCTCATGTTTTAAATTGCTGTTTTGCTATTGAGTTGTAGGACTCAATATACTTTTGAAATTAACATCTTATAAAATATATGACTTGCAAATACTTTCTCATATTTTATGTATTGTTTTCTCAGTGTATTGATTTTTCCTTGTGTATAGAAACATATTAGTTTTATGTAGACCCATTTTGTTCAATTTGTGTGAGTGTGAGTATGTGTGTATGTCTGTATGTGTGTGATGTTTTTGATGTCATGCCATTAAATCATTGTCAAGGGTAGCATAATGATTTTCCCCCATTTTTAGGAATTTTATGATTTAATATCACATTTACATTTTCAATCTATAGTGAGTTGATTTTTAATATGGTTTAAGGTTCTAGTTCATTTCTTATGCATGTGGATGTTCAGATTCTTCCTGCTATCATTAATTTTTTCTTTCTTTGAAAAACTAAATAAGGCATAGAAACAGAGTGTGTGTGAGAGTATGTGAAAAGACCACAGTACTGTTATTTCTTATAAGATGGAGGGAGCAGGGTTAAAACTTAGGTCTCACACATAAAGAAGTAAAAACTATCCAAGTAAGTTATATCTCTGGCCCTCATTACCATTTCTTGAGGACACTATCCTTTCCCTACTGTGTATTATGGTTATTCTTATTGAAGACCAACTGGCTTTATATTCATTATTTCCATGATTTTTATTGCATACCATTCACTAAGATGCCTTTCTCTTTAAGTAGATAGTACACTGCTTTAATTATTGTGAATTTTTAATATGTTTAAAAACCAGAGAATTTGATGTCCCCTTTTTTTCATTATTTTTACTGGGAAGTTAAAGGTTTAGAATACAGAGGTTGGTGTACAGGTACAGTTTCTCATTTCACCAAGACAGGTGTCTTCAAAATATTCTTACCTTTGAATTAGATCCATCATCATGTATCAGGTTCTGAAAGCTCACTCTTTTCCACTCTTCTCCCTGTCCTACTTCCCCCAAATCCTTTGCTTTGATGCAATGAACCAAACCAGTCAGTTTTACTTTGAATTTTATGCTTTATGCTCTTTTTCTTAAGTTCTTCCCATAAGTGAGATCATCCCACATTCATCTTTCTTTTTATGGCTTATCTCACATAGCATGATTCCTTTAAGCTCCATTCAAGATACGGTGAAGAAGTTGACTTCATCATCCTTAATAGTTGAGTAATATTCCATTGTTCATATATACCATACATTTCTTAGCCACTCATCTGTTGCACACCTGTGTTGCTCCCATGTTTTGTCTATTACAAATTGTTCTGCTGTGAACATAGGTATACATAGATCTTTGTGGATGGGTATGTTTGATTCCTTAGGATATTCCCAGGAGAGGAATGACTGAGTCATAAATTAGGTTTACTTCTAGGCTTTTTAGTGTTCTCCAGATTGCTCTCCACAGGTGTTGGACCAATTTACACTATCACCAGCAGTGCAGAAGGGTTCCTTTGTCCCAAAAACCTCTCCAGCATTTTTTCTTGCTGCCTTTTCTGATATATGACATTCACACAGGAGTGAAGTGGATCTCATTGTTGTCTTTATTTGCATTTCTCTGATAATCAGTGACTTTGAGTATTTTTTTCGTATGTCTGTTAGACCTTTGGATCTCTTCTTTGATGACAGAATTTTCCATATTATCATATTGTCATCAAATTTCATTCATTATTGTTTTTGATTTACCAGTGTGGTCAGCAGTGGGATAAAATCTGATGATTCCATTTGTCCACTTATACTATGATAATGACCTAATATGGAAGTTATTTCAAAAGCCAGGCATATCAAATCAACTACTTATCTTGGGAAGAAGAAATGATACACCTGATAGGTGATTCCATGGTCCCCTGAGTTCATCAGACTTCAAACAGAACTGTCCATTAATTGGTCCCTCTAAGTCCTGGCTCTGGCTCTATCAAGAACAAGTTGAATGTCATTTTTCACTCAGAGCCTGTGCCACATAATCCCTAAAATTTCTTATTTTTTCCCTTTCCCCAGTGAACATACATGCAGATATATGTCCCTAGGTCTCTGTGGAAATGAACTGGGGAAAATCTCATGGTATATAATTACAGTACTCATAGTCTTTCTTCCTCCATCAGTGGTGCTGAAATTTGAATACCAGAGCAAATTTCAGGAATGAGTAAAGAGTTATGATTTCTTAATAAGGGAATAACCCTAAACTTCCTTCTTCCTTCAAGGCTGTCAAATGTTTTGTGACTATTGATCCTGTACACCATCCTTGTTGTTTGCCTGTCTTTTTGGCTCCTATGGACACAATGTCCTATGAACAGTGCACCATGGTCCTCTGGTAGGCACTCTGGTCTTACACTACATGTCTATAGTGACAGGCTCACTTTATCAACTTCTTTACTTTTCTATTTTTATATTGATAATCCAGGCATTTTTACATAATCAATATTTAGTATTCCTATTTCTAGGACTCTAGGAGCTCCTTACCTAGCAGAAAGTTTGCCCATCACTTGAGTTCTTGCAAGGATGATAAGTCCAGTCTTTCAAGGAAACACACCTAACTCCTATGAACTCCTGCTTACATAATCTTGATGAAAAACATTAAAAATCTAATCATAGTTGCACTCCCCTGGTTTCTGCAAACTAATTTTTGCAGCACCTTTGGTACATACTCATTTCCTACTTTAATAGTCTCAGCATGGGTGTAGCAAGATTACTAGGGGAAAATTGACCCTAAGGCTGAAAAGAAGCACTTGATACCTTATAAGAGGTTGCCCTCTGTAACATCTTATGTCATAGTGAAAATGTGCTCTTTTCAAGCAGGAATGAAACTTCTGTAAGATCCAAATGTTCAGGTGAACCCACAAAGCTAACATTTGCAGAGCTAACAGATTGCTTGTGCAGGTATTTCAAGGACCCAACATTTTTTTTCCTGCCAGTTCCAAAATTTTAATATGAAGTTCCCTATTGTAAGATTCAGGTGCTCTTAGAGACTGCTTGGTTAGTTGTATCTGCTCCTCTAAAACTTAGTATAAGGGTACTGTACATGTATCTTGAATACACAGTAATTAGCAACTTTTTTTCACTATCCTTTCATAGGACATCACAGATATTAACAGTAACAAGCCAACTTCATTTTTCTCTGGAGGCATAGGATCACTATATTTTCAAAGTCATGACTAAATGTTTATGCAGTTGCCATCCCCTCCACCAGAATACCTACCAACTTGTAGTAGTGTTCCCCTGAATCTAAAAGTTTTCCCAGACCAATTTCAGTGAAATCTTTAAATTTTGAGCAATTTAAATATTTGCACTGCTTACTATGCAGCCTGAGGTGAGATCCAGTCCAAGTCCCTCCTTTACATCTATTTCTTCAAGCCCCACTCTTAGTACAACTAGTGACAGTTTGAATTTCTATAAAAACAGATATAAAACAAATTCACATATATTAGATTTATTGAGAGAAAATACCTATCAAAGAAAAAGAGGAGTTGGGAAAGGCAGAATAGCCATCAGACTCTGCAGCTGCTATCTATATCAGTTCCTTTTGCTGCTGTAACAAATTACCACAAATAACTGACTTAGAACAACACATATTGATAATGTATTATAGTATCAAAGATAAGATGTTGTGTTGATTAAAATCAAAGTGTTTTCAGGCCTGGGATATTTCTGGAGATTGCAGGGAAGAACTCACTCATTTACTTTTTAAGTTTCTAGGGGTTTCTTGCATTCTTGACTCATGCCTTGTCTTTCTTACATCTTGAAAACCACAACCACATCACTCTGAGTTTTGCTCTTATCTCTCCTTTCCCTTCTCTGACTCTAGGGGTGGTTGCATGGGACTCATTGGGATAATTCATGAAAACTTTCCATCTCAAAATCCTTAAATTAGTGATATATATAAAGTTCCTTTTTACCATGTAAGATAAGATAATTTCTGGATCTGTAGACTTGGGTCTGGGAATTGGAAAGGGCATTATTCAGTCTACAGCAACTTCACCATCTCCCATTAAAGGAGAAAGATAAAGAAAGGGAGAAGAAGAGAGAGGGAAGGTGGAGGAGGAACGAAAACCAGACAGAAAGACTCAGACTGCTGCATACTTCTAAGAAAGTCTTTGATGGTATAAGAAAGATTGTCAAGATCAATCTACCTATTGAAGAACCCTAAAACTCCAAGCACTGGATGTAGCTGAGGGTCACTGCTTCACAGGCACTGCCTAATAGCAGGTACCAGTGTACTGCCCTCAGCAGGAGACCTGAGAGCATGGCTGCCATTACCATAGGCTTCTGAACCAGACTGCCTGCATTTGTACCCTCTCTTCACTGCTGTGTTAACTGTAAGAATGAAGGCTACAACAAACCCTAACAAAAGAACTTTTAAAAGTTAACCCAACTACCAAATAATGTGATGATAACATTAACTATCCATTGTCTTTTTGAACCCTAAGACAGCAGGAACCTCACATCTCCACTATTGCCTATATTTCTCCCAGTCCTGGAACCTTAGGATAGGTATGGCTCACTTTCCCTCATGCCTCTCCCAATCCATATCAAATAATGTTGCATCAGCCAATCACAACTTAATCAACACAATGATTGCCACCTCAACATGCTTCAACTCAGACTGTGTCCAGAGACTTCAGGTGTGGAATGACAACCCTTCAGCTTCATTACTCAGGTGAGACCTTTCCTTTCATAGCATTCTCTAATTCCATCACAGGTGGTTCACTTTCTAACAAAGTCCCAAAACCTAGATATAGACCAGGTTCTGTGAGAGAGAGCATATGTTCACACTTATCCATAAACTAGTGCAAAATATATACCTGAAAGCAGAAGTACACTAAAGTTTCCAGTGAGTACCCCCCCCCCCCAACACTTCCTCTCCACTATTCCAACCTTTGGGTCCATGATTGCTCAGCAATTTGGCTTTGTATGTTAACTCTCTTTTCAGCCACCAGGTTCCAGATGTCATCAGGATGCTGGCCAGGCTTCCTGGAACTGAAGACCCCACCAATGTGTCCTGGAGCTCCGCTTTCCCAGAGACCCAGCCTACTTGGGAAAGAGAGGCAGACTGGGAGTATGGACCAACCAGTCAATGTCCATGTTCAGTGGGGAAGCGATTACAGAAGCCAGACCTTCCAACTTCTGCAACCCACGACCCTGGGTCCATGCTCCCAGAGGGATAGAGAATGGGAAAGCTATCAGGGGAGGGGATGGGATATGGAGATTGGGTGGTGGGAATTGTGTGGAGTTGTACCCCTTCTACCCTATGGTCTTGTTAATTTATCCTTTCTTAAATAAAAAAATAAAATAAAAAGAGTGAAGGCTTCTGTGATTACTGATAAATAAGATGAGAGTGATAATAGTATCAAATTGGGGTTGCTGATATGAATAATTTAGAGCAATGATCTTCATAATGTTATCTATGTTTATCCATTGTTAATGCCAGAATTGTCACTCATGCTCTTGTCCCTGTGACTATATTTTCTGTGCCCTTTTAACTAATAACACTACTATTAGGAAAAGGCTTCATAGTTTTTGAATAATCTGTTAAATTTCCTTGAAATATGTTGTTGGGATTTTAATAGGGATTTCATTGAATCTATAGATTGTTTTTGACAAAAGCGCCATTTTAATGATATTTATCTCCCAGTCAGTGAACAGGGGATATTCTTCCATTTATTTGTGTCATACTGTATTTTTTAACAGTGTCTTATAGTTTTCCTTAAAAAGATCCTTTCTATCATTTGTTAGATTTATTCCAAGATATTTGATCTTATTGGGTTCAACTGTGAATGGTATTGCTTCCTTCAGTTTCATTTCTTCTGATCTATCTTTTGCATATACCATGGATTTATGGGTATTAATTTTGTAGCCTGCTACTTTACTGAATTTATTGATGATTTCCAGTAGTTTCTTGTCAGGGTTTCTGTGGTCTTCTGGGTATATCAACATATCAACTATGAATAATGAGAGTTGAACTTTCCTTTCCAATCTGTATTCCTTTGAGTCTCTTTCTTATCTGATTGCTATGGCAAGAATTTCTAGGACTACTTTAAATAAAATTGGTAAGAGTGGGTACCCTTGTCTAGTTCCTGATTTGGGAGGAAAAGCTTTCATTTTTTTCCCCATTGACTATGACATTAGGCATGGGTTTATCATGTATAGCCTTTATTATGTTAAAGAATTTTCCTTCCACTTCCAGTTTCTCAAGGGCCTTTATCATAAATGGGTGCTGTACTTTGTCAAATGCTTTTTCTGCATCAACTGATAGAATCATGTGATTTTTATATTTCCTTTTGTTGATATAGTGGATTATGTTTATTGACTTATGGATATTAAACAATCCCTGTGTCCCAGGGATGAATCCCACTTGTTCTTGGTATATTGTTCTCTTACTATATTGTTATATTCAATTAGAAAAGATTTTGTTGAGTTTCTTTGCATCAATAATTATCAGGGATATAGGTCTATAGTTTTCTTTTTTTTTTTTTTTTTTTGGTGGGGTCATTTCTATTGTCTGGAAGAGGTTGAGGAGGATAGGTCTTAGTTCTTCTTTGAATGTTTTGTAAAATACATTGGTATAGTCATCAAGACCCCGGGGTTTTATTCTTGGGTAGGCTTTTGATGACTGTTTCGATTTCCTTACTAGTGATTGGCCTTTTAAGTTTATCTACCTCCTCTTGTGTCAAGGTTTGTAGTGGGAATGACTCTAGGAGTGTGTCCATTTCTTCTAACTTGTTAAATTTGACTCCATACAGGTTTCATTAACATTTTTGCATAATCTTTTGAATCTTTACCTCATCTGTTGTAATATTTCCTCTTTCACTTTTGAGTGATTTTACCATAGCATTCTCTCTTTTTCTTTCGGTGAGTGTAGCTAGTAGCTTTTCTATTTTATTTATCCTTTCAAAGAACCAACTCTTGGTTTTGTTAATCTTCTTAATGGTCCTCTTGTTTTCTATTTTATTGATTTATGCTCTGATTTTGACTATTTCCTGCCTCCTGCTGACTGTTAGTTCTTTTTGTTGCTCCAATACTACTTGATCGAGGTGGATTGTTAGGTGGTTTGCTAGTGATTTCTCCTGTTTATTAATGTGGCCTTGTATTTCTATGAACTTCCCTCTCAGCACTGCTTTTGCTGCATCCCATAGGGTGTGGTAACTGGTTTCTTAATTTACATTGGTATTAAGGTAATTCTTAGTTTCTTTTTTCATCTCTTCAATGACCCATTTATTGTTCAGCAGAATATTGTTTAGTCTCCAGGATTTGAGGAAATTTCTTTTCCTTTTTTTGGTTTATTTCTAGTTTCATGCATTCATGGTCTGAGAGAGTGCATTTTATAATTTTAGTATTTGCATATCTGTTTAGACTATCTTTGTGGCCCAGCATAATATGGTTAATCCTTGTAAATGTTCCATGTGTACTTGAGAAGAATGTGTATTTATTACCTTTGGGATGTAAAGTTCTGTATATATCCATTAGTTCCATTTCATTTATGGTTTCATTTAACTTTGTTATTTCTCTACTGATTTTTTTTTCTAGATGATCTGTCTCTTGCTGTGAGTGGTGTGTTGAAATCTCCTACTATTATTGTGTTGCTATCAATGTCTCCCTTGAATTCAGTAAGTGTTTTTTTTATATATTTGGGTGCTCCTATGTTAGGGGCATATATATTAATGATGTTTATATCTTCTTGTTGGATTGAATCTTTAACCTTTATGTAATGTCCTTCTCTATCTTTGATTACTTTTTTGCCTGAAAGTCTATTTTATAAGAGACTAGGAGAGCTGTCCCTGCCCTTTTTTGGAGTTATTAGCTTGAAACATATTGCTCCAACCTCTTATATTCAGTTTCTGTTTGTCTTTCTTTTTTGGATATGTGTTTCCTGAAGACATATAATGGATGGGTCTTGTTCTTTAATCCATTTAGCTACTCTGAATCTTTTGACAAGCAATTTTATGACATTAACATTTAAGGTGATTATTGATATATGTGGTTTACTTATGCCCATTCTAATTTTTGTTTTAAATTTATTTTAAATTGTTGATTCTTTGCCAATTTGTTTCTATCTAATCTATCATGTGGATGAGTTTTTGTAGCAATTTTTTCTTGTGTTCTCTATAAAGCTCTGTTTTGTTCTGTGGTTACCCTGTTTGTAATAACTAGCATTGTGTATCTAGAAAAGTCTTTTTTAAGTTGATCTTGATTAAAAAACATTTGATAAGGCTTCTTTGTCTTTTAATTCCCTCCTCTATTTGTTTGTTGTTCTTTCCCATTTTCTTGTATTTTTGTTTCTAGTCTACTGCTGTTCACCTCACTAAGAATGTATGCTCCTTTGTTTCCTCCTTTCCTGTAAGACTCCATTCAGTATTTCTTGTAAAGTGGGATTGATTGTGGCATATTTGTTTAGTTTTTGAGTATTTGGGAATACCTTTATTCCTCCCTCATACTTGAAGGATAATTTTGCAGGCTACAAAATTTGTGGCAGAAATTCCCTCTCCTTTAGTTCCTTAAATATATCATTCCACTCTCTCCTGGCCTATAGGGCTTGTAAAGAAAAGTCTGATATTTCTCCCTTTATATGTAAATTCCTTTGTAGGCTGCTAGTAAAAGGAAGGGATTTACATATAAAGGGAGAAATATCAGACTTTTCTTCAACAGCTGTTGAGATTTATAATTTTACAATACTGTGTTTTGGTGTTGGTCATATTGGATTTGTGAACCTGGGTGATCGATCTGCCTCCAAAATAGGCATATTCTGAGGATTGCCTAAGTGAGGGAAATTTTCATCTAAAATTTCTCTGAAAATTACCTCTGGGCCTTTGACATAGTCTTCTTCCTCAGGTATCCCTATAACTCTTAAATTCAACCTTTTTATGGAGTCTGCAATTTGACAGAGAGCAGCTTCATTCTTTCTGAACCTTTCCTCTCTCTCTTCTCTGAATTGAAAGAGTGGGTTAATTGTGTCTTATAGATTGGAAATTCTTCCTCTTGCATGTGTGAATCTAATACCTAAGCTTTCTACCTGAGATATAACTGCACTAAAGATGTTTTTCAGTCCTTGTAGTTCTTTTTGAATTTTTTCCTACATGCTGTTTAACTTCTTAGTGAATTGTGCTTTGAGTTATTTTTTCACACTTTGTAGCTTCTTATCAAATTTCAAAGAAAAATGCTCTTTCAACTCTTGCTTATATACAGAACTTTACATCCCAAAGGTAATAAATACACATTCTTCTCAAGTACACATGGAACATTTACAAGGATTAACCATATTATGCTGGGCCACAAAGATAGTCTAAACAGATATGCAAATACTAAAATTATAAAATGCACTCTCTCAGACCATGAATGCATGAAACTAGAAATAAACCAAAAAAAGGAAAAGAAATTTCCTCAAATCCTGGAGACTAAACAATATTCTGCTGAACAATAAATGGGTCATTGAAGAGATGAAAAAATAAATTAAGAATTTCGAAGAAAAATACAAATTTAACTTGAACATCCTATTATAATTTAAAGACTCACTGTGAATGTTTAAAATCACAGAACAATTAGATGTGAGCTTCTAGGGCATGCTAAAGTTAAGCACAAAAATGTTGAGCATAGGCAGATTAGAAACTGATGTTAATTTTTTTTATTTTTATTTACAAAATGGAAACACTGAAAAGACCATAAGATAAGAGGTGTACAATTCCCACCACCAGAATTCTATATCCCATCCCCTCCCCTGATAGCTTTCCTACTCTTTAACCTTCTGGGAGTATAAACCCAGGGTCATTATGGGGTACAGAAAGTAGAAGGTCTGGTTTCTGTAATTGTTTCCCCTCTGAACATGGGAGTTGAAGTGTTAGTCCGTACTCCCAGCCTCTCTCTTTCTCTCTTTCCATAATGGGGGAGGGGTCTGGGGAGGTGGACACAAGGACACATTGGTAATGTCTGTCCAGGGAAGTCAGGTTGGTATCATGGTAGCATCTGGAACCTGGTGGCTAAAAAAAGTGTTATCATATAAAGCCGTACAAATTGTTGACTAATCTTGAACCTAAAGGCTGGAATACTGCAGATGAAGACTTGGGGGTCTCCATTTTGAAGATAGCTAGATCTATTTTAGATATATTCCAAAGGGTCCATGACCATACTAGTGTTTTCCTGAGCTTCAAATTTTTTAAAACTTACCTTAGACTTTTTTCTCGGAAAAAAAAAAAACATTCTTCTGAGTTGTGGGAGGGCGGATTCAGATTCAGGAATATTATGGCAGAGGAGAACCTAGAATAGGTGTAAATTGTTATTAAAAACTGAGAAATGTTATGCATGCACAAATAACTTTATTTTACATTAATCTCTGCAATAAGGAAAAACATAAAAAAGAAGGGAACATTCAAGATTATTTATTTGATTGCTTAAAATAAGAAAAGAAATAATGAGAACAAAATGGCAATATCAATATTTTCACCATGCTTGTATATTGCTTTGCATTTTTAAAAATCTGTCAAAACATCTTGCTTAGACTTCACAACCTATGATTTTCTACTTGTATGTAGGAAAATATGACTCAAAGAAGTGAGTCCCTTTCCTATTCTTTCTTTATGTTCCTTTAAATATCTTCTCTTCTTGAACATATTGGTCCTAAATACACAGACTAAGTCAAGTTAGAGCAGGTGCCAAGCTGAACAATGGGGGCACTGGAACAATGTTTGATATCAGAACTTGACCAAGGTTGCTTTTTTCAGAAGATATGACCAATAATAGAAAAAACAAGATGGTCGGTAAGGACAAGGTCAATATGGATACAGATAAAATACCTAAAATCAATACTTTAAAGTACATTTAATAAGCATCTTAAAAATGAAAGAAAATATAATATTCATTTAAATAACAATGACTCTTATAGGGGCTCGGTGGAGGCACACGTGGTTGAGTGTTCATGTTGCCAGGTGCAAGAACCTAGGTTCAAATCCCTATTCCCCACCTGCAGGATAGAGCTTCAGAAGTGGTGAAGCAGTGTTGCATATCTCTCTCTCTTTCTATTCCTCTCTCTCTATTTACCAACTGCTTCCCTCTCAATTTCTCTGCTTCTATCTAAAATAAATAAATACAAATTTAAAAAGAATTTAAAAATATCTATAAACTAAAGCTCTTTATACAAGAAAAGTGGTTTTTTAAAAAAGATTTTATTTAAATTTGTGAGAAATATAGGATCAGAGAGAAAGAACCAGATATCACTTTGGCACATGTGCTACCGGGGATCAAACTCGGGACCTCATGCTTGGGAGTCCAAGGCTTTACCACTGTGCCACCTCCCGGACTCCCTCCCCCAACACTTCATCTGCACTATTCCAGCCTTTAGGTCCATGACTGTTCAACAATTTGTTTGGCTTTGGAGCCCCATTTCCCCAAAGCCCTTCCCCACTAGGGAAAGAGAGAGACAGGATGGGAGTATGAATTGACCTGACAATGCGCATGTTCAGCGGGAAGCAATTACAGAAGCCAGACCTTCAACTTTCTGCTCCCCACAATGATCTTGAGTCCATACTCCCAGAGAGTTAAAGAATAGGAAAGCTATCAGGGTAGGAGATGGGATACAGAAGTCTGGTGGTGGGAATCATGTGGAGTTGTACCCATCTTATCCTATTATTCTGTCAATGTTTCCTTTTTATAAATAAAAAATTAATAAAATAAAAGTGGAAGTTCTGTGATATAAATATAATTAAAATGCAAAGACTCCACCATAGGGTTAATAGCAGTGTTTAGATATTATAAGAAACACATAAAGGGAGATCAACAGAAGTTATGGAACATGGGAATAAAAGATAAAAGAAATAAAATAAAATGATATGAAACTGGATATTTACCTGACAGCCTCAAGTATCAGAACAGGCCCCAGGAGATGGATCACTATTAGAGCACAGGACTTGCATGCCTGAAACTCCAAAGGGCTCAAGTTCAGTAACTGACACTATCATTTACAAGAGCTGAGTGGTACTCTGGTTTCTCATTCTCTTCCCCACCTTATTTTTTTATCTGTCATAAAAATAAATTTTAATCTTAAAAAAAGTTTCAAGATACATGTAATGAGAGAACCAGTGAGAACAGAGATGAAAGTGCATACACACACACCCCACAGCAACAAAGAAACACTTGACAACCCTGTTGGGGAGAGGTATAATGGTTATGCAAAAGACTTTCATGCTTGAGACTGACTTCCCAGGCTCAATCCCTAGAACCACCTTAAGCCAGAGCTGAGCAGTGATTTTGTACCTCTTTCTCTATCTCTCAGTAAAACAAACAATTAATAAAAATTAAAAACTAAATAATTGACAGTATACCACACCTAGCCACCCAGCACATAAGGCATAAAAACATTCAAGAAAGAGTCCTTAGAGACTTTCAATTGCCCAGTGCAATTTAAAGTCATTCAAGCAAGTATGATATGACCAGTGGGGGAATGGTTATGAAGAATTTGGTATGCTAGCACAGGACATTGGTATTTATCTTATAGGCACAGAAAGTCAATGAAGTACTTACTTCCAGAATTGAAAAAGAAATTATTTTATATATATTGAGCAATCACATTTGTGGCAGCTAAACAGATGGATTTGGGGAAATCAAGAGACAGTAAGGCCAGTTAAAAGACTATTGACATATCCAGGTGAGAGATTTGCCTGAACTGAGGCAGTGACAGGGCATATGGATTGGGAAAGGACTGACAAATGAGATATTTCAGTGGTGAAATCAGCACACTGAGAGATGGCAAGGAATGAGGTACAAGAAGGGTTGTGAATGATCACAGCTCTGGGACTGAGAGGATGATGAGGATGTTGGGGCTAATCCATCAAACATAGGATGCTTCCACACAGGGAGGAAAAGGAAACTACATGGGGCTGGTGGTGGTGGTGGTAATAATGATGAGATGGGTTTTCTGTGCTTGGATCTTCAGAGATCTATGGAGGATTCATGCAAAGGCATGGGGTACCTGAATTCTTTTATCCTTTATGGGTTTTTACACTTTAGGAGAGTGATATTGTGTGGAAACCAGGATTTGGAAAACATAAGAAGCTAGGTGTCAGTAAAACAAACAAATTAACATAGGACTGAATGTTATTTTGTAAGAAACTATTTAAAAAAAGCAAGAGGAAAAGGTGGACAGAGGCAGCATCCCAGAAAATTTGAACAATTAAAGTGTTTAGTAGAAGACGGAGAAGCTGGAGGAAAATGCACTCTGAAAATGAAAGTAAATGAATGAGAGTGATTCAGCTTTTACATCTAGTAAAGTGTTAAGAGATGCAGTGGCAAAGACTCCTTAGAGTTGGCAACATGGATGCTGATGATGAATAAGGTAACAGTGATTTCTATGGAGTGGTAGTGATTCAGATCAGAGCAATGGCTCTAGAAGTGATTAGGAAATGAAGAATGGAGACAGCTATTACCAATTCTTCAAGAGGCTCGATTGTCAGGGAAAGAGAGATTGCGCAGAAGAAGGCATGGAGAAACAAACCCAGAAACAACTCTCCGTTTGAATAATAATCTGAAAGGACAAAGCAAGTAAGGGCCTCTATGCTACAGAAGAGCACAATGAAAATCAGAGGAGCAAGGTCTATTTGGAAATCATTTGGGTCCATGTAGGCCTCTGACTGGAGGGAGGACTTACAAATGTGGTTTCTTCTCTAGTATGTTCCAGGAGGGCACGTTGTCAGCAGAGGGAGATACAGTCCACACCCAGATAGCACAGCTCTAATTGGACCTGCACAGTAAGCCTCTGGTCTTAGATCCTGGGGTTTGCCTTTGAAGATAAACAAATTATGGAAATATAGTACTCACTTTCCCATGTCTCTCTCTTCAGACTACTCAGCCTGTAGGCTGGTCTGCTTTATGAAGAATAGAATTAAATAGAAAATGCAGGAGTCTTTAGAAACTACCAAAAGTTGTTATTGTCATATTATTATTATTATTATTATTATTATTTTATTATCACTGTTGTTGTGCCAGGGGAGGAAATATTGCCTAGACAGCAGGGAGTCCAAGGCTTGGCAGCCAGTGAAGGAAACTGGGGCTATCACTATCCCTGGGGCTATCACTATCAGCTTCTCTGACCTTCACAGGCTCAGTCTTATTTACTTGATAACCTCAGACTCAGAGTGGAGGAAAACTCTTTTTCCCTGCTTGGTAGTATTTCGGTGATTAGTAATTTTGCCAGTGAGTCCTTTTTGTATGTGAAATGGAACACAGGCTATTCCTGCTTGGCTTTTTGACTCTTTTCTCTTTTGTCGTGAGACCCTCACAAGCACAGAAAACAATTTCCACAGAAATCCCAATGTACCCATACATACATGGTCACTATTCCTGTTGATGATAACAGAGACAAAACTTGTTGATAATAACCAAGCTTGCTGTGGACAACTCATTTAACTATAGCTGCTCTTTAACTCTGTTTACAAGTATAATTTCTGTGCTACAAGCAATAAATAAATACATAAAACAAAAGAAACAAAAAGCCAAGCAAGGCAGAGAAACATAAAGCCACTCACCCAGCAAAGATGAATAGTCTGGTCCTGTCTCTACAGTCTACATATCAGTTTCCCTGATATTAGTTTCTAGGTGGACACCTTAACGGGATAATGTAATTATCTCTCCATGTTCCAGTGTAGCTTCTAGGCTCAGCTGTGCCCACCTTTTGTGGCCACTTGCTTTACCCTACCCTTGGGACCCTTGGAAACCCTTCATTGGTCACTCCTCTCCTTTGCTTCCTGGTCTCTCTGAACCCTACTCTTGCTGAAAAACCATTCTAGTAACTCAAGCCTGAAGTCTAGTGAATTATGGTCCTCCAAACTGCTACATTAATAAGGGCCCTGTGTTCCTAGAAGATCATTAATTACAGACACATTTTTATTTCCTGCTGAAATATAATCTGTGTGTCTGCTCCATGCAGCTCAGTCACAGTCTTGCTAGTGTGCCTTCATGTTGCTTTTGACATCTGGCTCTATTCTCCATATCCTCTCCTTTTAATATTTACTACATCATTTATTTAACACTGATCTCTCTGTGCAAGCCTGGTTGAATGTGAAAGTTCCTATTTCTCAACCTACTCCAGACAAAACTAGGGACACTGTGGATGAGTGGGGGAGAACAGGTCAGACAGATGACACTGTGCTAATGTAACCCTTTAAATCCACCTGGAATCTTCCTTGCATTTAAGGTGCTTCCAAAAATAGGCACATCCTAGGAGAGTTAGGAGGTACTGGCCTCTGCCCACTTGGCTTCCTTGAGCTGGATCTACTTGCAGGCCTAGACTCTAAGTCAGTAAAATTGAGGCAGGAAGCTGGAGGGAGCATCCTAAGTCCCTATCTGCTGGGCTTGGAGACAGTCATTCTAGTACCATGTCTGCTTTCCTGGTCCCCAGGGTGAGACAAAGGGAAACTTCCTCATGTGCACAATCAGGAGATGAAAGGTTCCCACCATTCACACTGATCTTCTCCACAGGCATTTATTTGTTCCTCTTGAACTGCCTATACTTCCTGGACATTTACTTATAAATTTTCTTCCTCTGTTGGGGTGGTTTTGAAACAGGGCTGCATATTAGAATCACTTAGGGAGGGTACTAGGCATTGGTGCACTTAACTGAGGATATAAGTTACCACATAATCAAGGACCCAGATTCAAGGCCCCATGCCATACCTGCAAGAGGGAAGCTTCCAGCAAAGCAGGTCTATAGGTGTAATTCTTTCTCTCTCCCTCTGTTTTTCCCACTGGTTTCAATTTCTCTCTGTCCTACTGAATAAAGATAGAAGGAAATAAAGAGAGAAAGAAGTAAAGATACAGAGAGAAAGAAAAAAGAAAGAAAGGAAGAAAAAGGCAATACTGGCCTCAAGGAACAGATTTATAGTTCAGGCACCAAGTCCCAGATTTAACCCTGGTGGCAATGAAAAGGAAAAAAAAAGTCACCTAGGGAAATTAAAAATCATCCCAGGCCCAGGGTATCCCACACACTGATTGAGAATCTCTGAGAAAGGCCTGGGCCTCTGTATTTTTTCATACTTTTCTAAGTGACAGGAAGATTCAGCTCATTTAAGAGACTTTCCCAGTCCTTGGCAGGCAAAGTGCATCCCAGAGACCAGCAAAGTAGCCTGGTTTGAGAACTAATTAGGAATGCCGAATCTGAGGCTCCACCCCAGACCAACTGAATCAAAATCATCTGCATTTGAACAAACTCTCCAGGTGATCCTTTAGAATTTGAAAATCACTCTAGCTGAAAATTTTTTTCAAACTTTAGTGTGTGAAAGAATTACCTGGAGACCTTGTTAGGTAAAAATCCAATACAGTTAGTCTGGGTTGGTGGGGCAGAGGGGTCTGTACTTTAAACAAGTGTCTTGGTTTTGATGCAGTTATTCCTGGGACCATATCTTGAGAAGTGCCTCTTCTTGAATTCCTGAGTTGTGGTCCAGAAAACCCTGCCAGGTTCCACAGTCCAGTCACAGTCTCTCACAGAGACCACCAGAGGTCTGGGATCACTTGCCTGTTCCTGCTCCTATCTAATGTTGCTAAACTTCTACATCCCCATTCACTGGATTCTGCTTAACTTCTTCATTTGCAAAAGTCTACAGTTTTTAAAGAGCTATATACCTTTTAATTGTAAACAAACAAACAAAAAATGGACATAATGTAAAATCCACCTATTTCTGTCTCTAAGTGAGGAAATTGACACCCAGAGAGATTTTTCTCCTATCCCATAGCTTCTCTAGACTGCCTAATTCCCCACCCCCCAGGATGGAGAGAAGCTGCTGGGGGAGTAGGGAGCAGAAGTGCTGGGAGAGAAGTGACAAATGACACTGGGAACAGCATGAACCTGACCCATGGGAGGCAGCTGGGTATGAAGTCTGGGACACCATCTCCTTGAAGAAAGAAGCATGAAGCCCAAACTAAGATTTATATCTGGGATTCACAGGTTTTCAGATGATAGGGCAAAAGAGACACATTTATTGAGAGATGATAAACTCTCTCTTTGTAGATTTACTAGGGCTTGTATAGAGCAGGATCATAGATTTTTTTTTTTTCTAGTGAAAGGCCTTAAACTTTTATGCCAAATCATAAAGGTAAATGAAATCCAACAAACAGTTTAAATAACTCTTGATTAGCTGATTCTCCCTGGCTGCCAATTACAAGCCCCTGTCCCTCCAGCTGGTCCAGGTTTGTGAGAAGAGGACTTTGGAGTGCCCTGGAGAAACAACATAGAAAGAAATAGCAATTTTAAAACCACTGAAGTAAGAGTCACTGCTCATAATAGTGAATGCTAGTGAAATAGGGACACCAGAATCCTTCTGCACATCTGTTGGAATATAATGGACATGGACACACTGGAAATGAGTTTGATAAGTGAAAGTCATTCTTATTATATGGCCCAGTCATCCCACAGCTTGGTACACAGCCAGAAAAACCAGAACAAATACCCTTAAGAGAACGGCACTCAGCTGTAGGCAACAGCTTTATTTTCTACAGAATAAATTGGGGATAAAAACAAATAAATGAGTCAGTTAATGAATAAATTGTGTTATATCCATCCAATCAAATACTGCTCAGCAATGAAAGGAAATTAAGTATCAATATACAAAAACAGGAATGATCTCAAAAAAATATATACTGAATTAACGAAGTCAGGCAAATAAAGATTGCATACTGTGTGCTGCTGTTTACATACATTTCTGGGGGGAAAATGTTGCAAATGAATCTATAATGACTGAAAGCAGATTACTGATTTTCTGTAGTTGCAGTTCTCAATGGATTCCCTGTCCAGGGGCAGAGAGGGAGTGTGAAGAGGAATGAGGAAGATCTGGAGGCCATGGGTTTATAATTATTATGACTATGGTGACGGTTTTATGGGCATATACAAATATATCAAAGTTTACAATTTAAATATGGCCAGATTATGACATGGCAAAAAAGCTGTAAAAAGATGGTTCTTTTTCTGGGCTGCAGGAAGGAAACCACAGAATAGGAGGGCCTGACAGCTGGAATGAAAGGTTCCTGGGCCACTTTCTGCCCTGACACTTCCAGAGGACAAAACCATCCTGGCTCTTTGGGTAGAATGAAGGTGGCTTGCACTGTGCTGAATTACCTAGCTCCCACAAGAGCAGTGCCCTCCTGTTTGGAGGAGGGCACTTGTGATTTTTCAGATTCTTTCTGTGTATCTTCCAACTTTTCCTGAGATACTAGGTAATACATGTGCCTTAACCCCCATCCCCATGCAGCAACCTGAATTGAAATCTCTATATCTACTTGTTCCTTCTTGTAGTTCCATAAGTTTTTATTTAATTAAAAATGTATTATCTGTATTTATATATTAAATAGAAACAGCAAGAAATTATGAGGAAGGGGGAAATAAAGAGGAAGAGAAGCAGAGAATGCAACACCAGCTGCATTGCTTCATTGTCAGTCAAAGTTCAGGGTGCCACTATGCTGGGCTAGCTTCGCGGCAGGAAACAGACGATCAGGGAAACATGGCTGAGCAGAGAAGCAGTATTTCTTTATTCACGAGTGAATGATTCAAAAAACTAATCTAATCAAATCACAATCCAATTCTGTGCTGCCTCTCTCGCGGAAGAGTCAGTAACCAAGGAATTACGTAAGATAGGGGGTGGGGAGAATCAAGAAGCACGAAAAGGCAAAGACTAAACCAAAATCTCCCGGAGGCAGGGGGAGTGAGACCAAACCAATGTAACAGAATGACCATGTAAATAGACCACAATGTCAAGCAGTGTAACAGAAGGGATCCCAGAAGCAGAACTAGAAGCATACCAACAATTCCCCCTTTTCTTTTTAACTAATTTACCATAGTATCAGGAGTGTGGGGTGAACAGAAACTATATTGTACAGGCATTTTCAAAAAAGAAACTGGCACAAACATGGAGGAACAAGTAAGCGAGCAACAAGAACCAGTGTGATGCCAAGGGAAGGCCTGAGGGGGGCGTTTCTTGCCTCTGTGGGCATCTCTTTCTTCTGGGGAATTTCTTGCCTTGACGAGTGTTTCCTGACTCTGTGGGCATTACCTAGCAAGGAGGGGGGTATTCCCTATAGAGTTCAAGGCAGCTTCAGTCAGTCTTTGAGAAACCCAGCAGCATAAAGGGAAGCTATTATAAATTTGTGTACCAGCAAGTCCGATAGAAGTGCCAGTTCAAAGCACATGTCCACGGAAGAATTGCCAGGAGTGAAATGTTGCATGAGGAAGGTCAGCCGCTGGAATTCCGTTTTTCTGTACTTGACAGCTGCAATTCACTTACTTGTGAAACAAAACTTGTAGCAGGTTAGAAGTTTACCACAATTAATAACTCCATATAATTGGAAGTCCTTTCTAGTATGATTTTAAGGTGGTTTAATGTTTAAACTCAATAAAACATGGAAAGGTAAACAGAAGAACCATGGCTAAAAGCCTCAGGCAGGAGAATCATTAGCATAACCATTGTGCAATCTATAGTTCCTAATTGAGAAGGTATTTGAGAGCTTTACATATCAATAACGTCTGTTTTACCTTTTGTTACATCTGTACAAGATGGAGACACACCCTAGGTGTGTGCAGGATTTTTAGACCAAATTTAGTTAAAATATACTGACTTTTAATTAATTTTTACCTCAGATTTTAAATGTAAGTTAATTTTACCTTTATGAGAATTATGATGAAAACTTTTTTATTTAACTTTGCCTGGTAAGAATGTAGCCTTAAAGTTACATTTCTAACCTTAAAGTTAATGTTTACCGAACTTCAAACACACACATAAACATGGTCTTCAATGCACAAGGAGAAAACCTTTTGTTACAAAGACGTCATTTTAAACACGAATTTAGATCTGTACTGTCTTAGTTGTTCAGGGAGTGTGTTGTCCAGCAGTGGCCTTTTTCCTAGCTTCACCTCCAGGATGTGCAGGGTGTGATACATACATGGATGTCTGCGTATTCTAGCTCCTCTGCCATCAGAGCTGAGCTGGGGATCTTGGCCAGGGGGCCCAGTCCCGGCAGGGAGCCAGTGGTCTCCTGGTGGTCCAAGATCTGCCCAGACACCATAGCAGGAGGGCAGGTGGGCCAGCCGTGCAGAAGGTTTGGGCCAAGGTGCCCAGGGGCTGGGGCCAGGATGGGATGCAGCTCTGCCGGCCAGGTCTGCCCCTGCGGCTGAGCAGCGTGGAGGGAGCGCACGCCCAGCACCCCGCGCCCCGCGGTGGTGAGCAGGCTCCTGTGGGAGGGCGATGGGTGGAAATCAGAGTGTGGCCCAGAGCAAAATGTTCCAGAGACAGAGAAACTGTCTCATGAAGAAAGGGCAGAGGCCTTTGAAAACCTCTTCATAAGCAGAAAAGCAGCCCATAGTGGATAGGTAGCCAAACGTGTTCACTTATCTGGGGGATGGGCAGGTTAGGTTCCACGTTGTTGTGCCATATGTCAGTCAACATTCAGGGCACCAGTATGCCGGGAGAGCTTCGCAGAGGGAGACAGGCAACCAGGGACACATGGCTGAACAGAGAAGCAGTATTTCTTTATTCATGAGCGAATATTTCAAAAAAATAATCTAATCTAATCTCAACCAAATTCTGTCCTGCTTCTCTCTCCAGCAGCAGCATCAGCAACCAAGGAAGTATGTAGGATAGGGGGCAGGGAGAAGCAAGACGTGTGAAAAGGCAAGGACTAAACCAAAATCTCCCGGAGGCAGGGGGAGTGAGACCAAACCAATGTAACAGAATGACCATGTAAATAGACCACAATGTCAAGCAATGTAACAGAAGGGATCCCAGAAGCAGAACTAGAAGCATACCAACACTTCACCACTTGAAAATCTTCCCCCCTTCAGGTGGGGACTGGAGACTTGAACCAGGGTCCTTGTGCATAGTAACATGTACACTCAATCAGGTGCATCATCATCATCATCACCAGGTCCATAAACTTTGCTTCCTATATTTTGAAGTTCTGTTATTTGGTGTATGGATATGATCTTATGCTCTCCTTATGAAATTAATCATTTATCAAAAATGAATTGATAATATTTCTGGTAATAAGATGGATTTTGAAATCAAAATTTCCCAGTCTTGATCTATCCACATCATTGAATCTTTCCTCTGATGCATATCTTAGATGAAATGGTATCCTCTCCACACAAACACTTTTGCTTTTAAACTATTGGAGTCTTTCTATTTACTATGGCTTTCCTGTAGGTCACATATTAAAGCAATATATTTGTCTAACTTACATGCTTACAGTCTGGTAATTTGCTTTGTTGTTGTTGTTATTCACTTTTTTATGCTTTCTAGGGGCCATTTCACATTCCCCAGTCACATTTCTTTTTTTATTTTTATTTTTATTTATTATTGGACATAGAAAGAAATTGGGAGGAGAGAGGGTGATAGAGAGGGAGAGGGAGAGAGAGAGAGACACTTGCAGCCTTGCTTCATCACTTGTGAAGCTTCCCTCCTGCAGGTAGGTACTGAGGGCTTGAACCTGGTTCCTTGTGCCCTGTAATGTATGCACTTAACCAGGTGTACTACTCCCCCCCACACCAGTCACATTTCCATTTAGGCAGACAGAGAAAAAGGCTATAGACACCAAGCATTCAATAATGCAGCACCTCCTGTGTGTTTCTGGGGCTCATGAAAAGACATGTGTTATATCCTGTGAACTACTTAGTTGACCCCTAATCATCTTTATAGTTGGCATATTTTCAACATGTCTAAAAAGATTGCTGGCATATTTGTTTTCAAATCTATTTTAAAATGTGTTGCTGATTTGTTTCATTATTTATCCAATAATTAATTAATACTACCCTACTTTATCTCATTCTTTGACTCATTAGACGTGCTATCTTTTTAATGGTTGAATTAGTTTTTTGGCATGCATTTCAATATAGTTTAGTTTCATCGTAATTCTTTACACATAACATATAAGCTTTATGCTCCAAATTTCCCCTTATACCCCTTAAACTATTGTTGTCCTATCCTTACTTTTACATATGTCATAAATTCAAGTGTTCAATGAAATACAATTATCTCTAAAATAAATTTCTTTCCCAAAAGAGCAATTATCTGTAAAAGAGATTTATGAAATGGATATGAAACTATCCTCCATTAATCTACATGTTTCTAATATCTTTCTTAGATTTGTATAGGTTTTGGATTCTTCCAATGGCATGACAACTATTACATATCTTGTGAGATGGGAATTGGGAGTATCTGGAAGTTTCTCACTTGGGAGCTCTCATAAGGTTGCAGTCGAGTTGTTGACAATGGCTGTGGTCATCTGAAGGTTCTGAAAAATCTGTTCCTAATCTCAAACTATGACTGTTCCCAGTCCTTTAGAACATAAGGATTTCTCAAGGATGCTCACATGCCATGGTGTTAGTGTCCTCTAGATCAAGAAAGAGAGCACACACATTACAACCTGGCATCTACAAATGCCTCCCATCTGCCATCCATGCTATTGGTCACCCAGACCTTAGAAAACCTTTGGAAGGACCCCAGGGGTTTGAGCACCACAATGTGGAGATGACTGGAGTGTCCAAAATATTTCACAGCTATCTTTCACACAAATCTTCCAAGACTCCCAGCTTTGTTTCCCCATTCATAGACTCCTGTTTTTTTGTTTTTTTTTTTTTTAAGAAAAGAGACATTAACAAAACCTTAGGATAGGAGGAATACAACTCCAAACAATTCCCAGCACCTGATCTCCATATCCCATCCACTCCCCTGAGAGCTTTCCCATTCTCTATCCCTCTGGGAGTATGGACCCAAGGTCATTGTGAGTTGCAGAATGTGGAAGTTCTGGCTTCTGTAACTGCTTCCCCGCTGAACATGCACATTGACTGTTCCACCTATACTCCCAGTCTGCCTCTCTCCCATACTCCCAGTCTGCCTCTCTCTTTTCCTAGTAGGGTGGGTCTCTGGGGAAGCATGCCACATTGGTGGGGATATCTGTCCAGGGAAATCTGGTTGGCTTCGTGCTGGCATCTGAAACCTGGTGGCTGAAAAGTGAGTTAACATACAAATACTAACAAACTGTTGAACAATTATGGACCTAAAGGCTGGAATAGTACAGATGTTGGGGGGTACTCACTGTAGACTCTTGTGTACTTCTGCTTTCATTTATATATTTTGTCCTAATTTATGCATACATTTGAACATATGCTCTATCTCAGGCACCTGGTCTATATCTAGGTTTTGGGAATTTGTTAGGAAGTGAACCACCAGGAATGGAATTAGAGAATACTATGCAAGGAAAGGTCTCACTAAAGTAATGAATCTGAAGGGTTGTCATTCCACACCTGTAGTCTCTCAACAGTCTGAAGTGAAGCATGTTGGGGTGGCACTCCTTGCATTAATTAGGTTGCGATCAGCAGATACAATATTATTTGATATGCATTGAGAGAAGAATTCAGGAAAGTGGGCTCCAACCTAAGTATCCAGAAATGGGGGAAATATAGGCTCTATTGAGGAAATGTGAGGTTCCTGCTGTCTTAAGGTTCAAGAAGACAATGGATAGTTATTGCTACCATCACATTATTTGGTAATTGGGTTAACTTTGAGAAGTCCCTTTATTAGGGTTTGCTGTATAATACCTAGCATCTTGTATATAGCTGTGCCACCAGCTACTTCTGTTCTACCTGTCTAGGCTTTTGAAAGAGTCTACATATCAAAGACTCAGCCTATGTATTAAAAAGACTCAGCTACGAGCAACAGCAGATCACTTTCTCTCCTCTCCTCTCCTCCCCTGGATCAACTAGGAATACCAAAGGAGATCACCCAGGATCAAAACAAGGCAGGAATAGAATGATCACAGGAACCCACTAAATCACTGGTGAGTACAACACGTGTGGCTGGTGACAGAGAGGAGAGAGGAGCATAAGGAGAGATTAAGTGACTGCTAACAGTCCAGCAGTTTATCAGTTAAGACACCACCTCCAGTCTCCTCCACCTACAAGGGGACAGCTGAAGGGAGGAAAGGACTCCCCAGAGACTCACCAAGTGCAACTCTGAGTCTCCCTTGCTACTGCCCTCAGAATATGGAGCAGTAACATGGAGGTACACCAGGGGACAGAGATCTAACCAGGAAACTCAGGAGAATATCTATACCTCAGTGACATAGCTGAGGGGCTGTGAAAGTCTCTTTGCATAACCACTGGATTATCTCTGCCACATCCTGCTTTATCTCTTGGTCAGGAGTCAGTGATTAAGCTAAGAAGCCTATTGATAGTTTAAAAGCCCTCAGGTTCCCATAGCCTACAGGGAAGAAAAAAAAGAGGCTTTTAAACCACTGAGCTCCAACTCTGGGATTAAAATACTATTGAAACAACTGTTGCCTTCCACCACTGTGAACCCTTTAATTAACTTACTTAGAAACAAGTCAATCCAGGCAATAGTGATCAGTAATTTGAAAAGTACTGAGAAAGGGAACTCATAACATAATATATAAAATGGTTAAAACAACAAGAAGAAATATTGGAGAATAGAACCAGGATAAGAGTCCAGCTAAAAGTCCTCCAGAGGGTGAAGCACAAAATAATGAGTTCAATATCTGAACATTAACTAAGGAAATAATAACAGGAGTGAGTAAAGAATTTGAAAAAATTGTAATTAGAAATACAGGAACAACAAATGAGACTATGGAAGAAAATATTAATCATCTCATGGTTATTAGAGAGCTGAAAGTTGAAATCTCTGAGCTAAGAATGCTAAGTTTAGCTGAACAAGCTAAAACAGTATCAGAACAGGGCAACAAAATAGATGACCTTCAGAAAACAGTAGAGGGCAGAGAGAATAGAATCAATGAGGTTGAAGACAGAATTAGCAAGATTGAGGATGAATTAGAGAGAACTAAAAAAGAAGTAAGAGATCTCAAAAAGAGATTAATAGATGCTGAAAACAACAACAGAGTCCTATGGGATGACTTCAAAAGAAACAATATACACATTATTGGCATACCATAGGAAGAATGAGAAGGAGAGGAAGAAAGCATTTTCCAAGCCATAATAGCTGAAAACTTCTCTAGTCTAGAAAACATCAAATACATAAAGATTCAAGAATCCCAGAGGGTCCCAAACAGAATTAACCCAGACCTAAAGACACCAAGATATCATACTTAGGATGGAAAGCAATAAGGATAAAGAAAGGATCCTGAAGGCTGCAAGAGAAAAACAAAGAGTCACCTACAAAGGAAAACTCATAAGATTAGCAGCAGACTTCTCCATACAAACACTACAGACCAGAAGAGAAAGGCAAGATATCTATTCAGTGTTCAATGAGAAAGGCTTTCAACCAAGAATACTATATCCTGCTAGACTGTCATTCAGACTAGATGGAAGCATCAAAACCTTCTCATACAAGCAACAGTTGAAGGAATCAACTATCACCAAGCCTGCCCTGAAAGAAGTTCTGAAAGGTCTCCTATAAACAATCAGACCACCACAAATAGGACATATATCAAAATACTATAAAACTCTACAAGAATGGCATTAAAATATCTTCAATCTTTGATATCAATAAATGCCAATGGCCTGAATTCACCTATTAAAAGATACAGAGTAGGAAGATGGATCAGAAAACACAACCCAACAATATGCTGTCTACAGGAAACCCACCTAACTCAACAAGACAAACACAGACTTAAAGTGAAAGGATGGAAAACTATCATACAAGCCAATGGCCCACAAAAAAGGGCAGGAACAGCTGTTCTCATATGTGACACAATAGACTTTAAAATAGATAAGATTAAAAAAGATAGGAATGGACACTACTTAATGCTCAGAGGATCAGTCAATCAAGAGGACTTAACAATTATTAACATCTATGCACCCAATGAGAAGCCATCTAAATACATCAAACTTATACTGAAAGAGCTACAGCAATATATTAACAGCAAAACAATCATAGTAGGGGACTTCAACACCCCACTCTCTCAACTTGACAGATCATCTAGGCAGAAAATCAATAAAGACATAAGGGAGCTAAATGAAGAGATAGATAAACTAGAACTATTGGACATTTTCAGAGTCATTCATCCCAAGAAACCGGAATACACATTTTTCTCAAATCCACATGGGTCATTCTCAAGGATAGACCATACGTTAGGCCACAGAGACAGCATCAGCCAATTCAAGAGCATTGAAATAATCCCAAGCATCTTCCCAGACCACAGTGGAATTAAACTAACACTTAACAATCACCAAAATATTAGTAACAGTGTCAAAATGTGGAAGCTCTACAGTATACTTCTTAACAAATTTTGGGTCAAAGAGGAAATAAAGGAAGAAATCAAAATGTTTCTAGATTTCAATGAAAATGAAGACACAAGCTATCAAAATATTTGGGACACAGCTAAAGCAGTACTAAGAGGGAAGTTCATAGCTATACAATCACACATTAGGAAACAAGGAAAAGCACAAATAAACAGCCTGATTGCACATCTTAAAGACCTAGGAGAAGAAGAAGAAAGGAACCCTAAAGCAACCAGAAGGACAGAAATCACTAAAGTTAGGGCAGAAATCAATAACATTGAGAATAAGAAAACCATACAAAAGATCAACGAAAGTAAATGCTGGTTCTTTGAAAGAGTAAACAAAATCGACAAACCTTTAGCCAGACTCACAAAACAAAAAGGGAGAAGACACAAATAAATCGGATAGTAAATGAAAGAGGAGATATCACAACAGACACCGCAGAAATTCAACATATGATGTGAGGCTTCTATGAACAACTATATGCCACCAAGGTACAGAACCTGAAAGAAATGGACAATTTCCTAGATACCTACCAACTTCCAAAACTAAGCCAAGAGGAAGTGGATAAGATGAACAGGCCCATCAGAGCTAATGAAATTGAAACAGTTATCAAAAATCTCCCCAAAAATAAAAGTCCTGATCCAGATGATTTTCCAAATGAATTCTACAAAACCTTCAAAGAAGAACTAATACCTCTATTTTTAAAGTCTTCCAGAAGATTGAAGACACTGGAATACTCCCTGCCAGCTTCTATGAAGCCAATGTCACTCTGATAACAAAAGCAGACAGGGACACAACCAAAAAAGAAAACTACAGACCAATATCTCTGATGAACATAGATGCGAAATTATTGAACAAAATTCTAGCCAACCGGATACAGCAGTATATCAAAAAGATTGTTCATCATGACCAAGTGGGGTTTATCCCAGGCATGCAAAGTTGGTTTAATATACTTAAATCAATCAATGTGACCCACCACATCAACAAAAGCAAGACCAAAAACCTCATGGTCATATCAATAGATGCAGAGAAAGCCTTTGACAAAATACAACATCCCTTTATGATCAAAACACTACAAAAAATGGGGATAGATGGAAAATTCCTGAAGATAGTCGAGTATATATATAGAAAACCTACAGCCAACATCATACTCAATGGTGAAAAACTGGAAGCATTTCCCCTCAGATCAGGTATTAGACAGGGCTGCCCACTATCACCATTACTATTCAACATAGTGTTGGAAGTTCTTGCCATAGCAATCAGGCAGGAGCAAGGAATTAAAGGGATACAGATTAGGAGAGAAGAAGTCAAACTCTCCTTATTTGCAGATGACATGATAGTATACATGGAAAAACCTAAGGAATCCAGCAAGAAGCTTTTGGAAATCATCAGGCAATACAGTAAGGTGTCAGGCTACAAAATTAACATTCAAAAGTCAGTGGCATTCCTCTATGCAAACCCTAAATTAGAAGAAATTGAAATCCAGAAATCAATTACTTTTGCTATAGCAACAAAACTGTAAAATATCTAGGAATAAATCTAATCAAAGAAGTGAAAGACTTGTATATTGAAAATTATGAGTCACTACTCAGATAAATTGAAAAAGACACAAAGAAGTGGAAAAATATTCCATGTTCATGGGTTAGAAGGATTAACATCGTCAAAATGAATATCTTACCCAGAGCCATCTACAAATTTAATGCTATCTCCATCAAGATCCCAAGCACATTTTTTAGGAGAATAGAAAAAAGTGCTACAAATATTTATCTGGAACCAGAAAAGACCTAGAATTGCCAAACAATCTTGAGAAGAAAGAACAGAACCAGAGGCATCACACTCCCACATTTCAAACTGTATTATAGGGCCATTGTCATTAAAACTGCTTGGTATTGGAACATAAATAGACACACTGACCAGTGGAATAGAATTGAGAGCCCAGAAATGAGGCCCCACACCGATGGACATCTAATCTTTGGCAAAGGTGCCCAGATTATTAAATGGGGAAATCAGAGTCTCTTCAACAAATGGTGTTGGAAAAAATGGATTGAAATATGCAGAAGAATGAAACTGAATCACTGTATTTCACCAAATACAAAAGTAAATTCCAAGTGGATCAAGGACTTGGATGTTAGACCAGAAACTATCAGATACTTAGAGGAAAATATTGGCAGAACTCTTTTCCGCATAAATTTTAAAGACATTTTCAATGAAACAAATCCAATTACAAAGAATATTAAGGCAAGTATAAACCTATGGGACTACATCAAACTAAAAAGCTTCCTCACAGCAAAAGAAACCATTACCCAAACCAAGAGACCCCTCACAAAATGGGAGATCTTTACATGCCATACATCAGATAAGAGTTTAATAACCAACATATATAAAGAGCTTACCAGACTCAACAACAAGACAACAAATAACCCCATCCAAAAATGAGGGGAGGACATGGACAGAATATTCACCACAGAAGAGATCCAAAAGGCCAAGAAACACATGAAAAAATGCTCCAAGTCTCTGATTGTCAGAGAAATGCAAATAAAGATAACATTGAGATATCACTTCACTCCTGTGAGAATGTCATACATCAGCAAAGGTAACAGCAGCAAATGCTGGAGAGGGTGTGGGGTCAAAGGAACCCTCCTACACTGCTGGTGGGAATGTCAATTGGTCCAACCTCTGTGGAGAACAGTCTGGAGAACTCTCCGAAGGCTAGAAATGGACCTACCCAATGACTCTGCAATTCCTCTCCTGGGGATATATCCTAAGGAACCCAACATATCCATCCAAAAAGATCTGTGTACACATATGTTCTTGGTAGAACAATTTATAATAGCCAAAACCTGGAAGCAACCCAGGTGTCCAACAACAGATGAGTGGCTGAGCAAATTGTGGTATATATACACAATGGAATACTACTCAGCTGTAAAAAACGGTGACTTCACAGTTTTCAGCCAATCTTGGATGGACCTTGAAAAATTCATGTTATGTGAAATAAGTCAGAAACAGAAGGATGAATATGGGATGATCTCACTCTCAGGCAGAACTTGAAAAACAAGATAAGAAACGAAAACACAAGTAGAACCTGAAATGTAATTGGCATATTGCACCAAAGTAAAAGTCTCTGGGGTGGGTGGGGAGAATACAGGTCCATGAAGGATGATAAATGACATAGTGGGGGTTGTATTGTTAAATGGGAAACTGGGGAATGTTATGCATGTACAAACTATTGTATTTACTGTTGAATGTAAAACATTAATTCCCCAATAAAGAAATAAATTTAAAAAAAGACTCAATATGTGTTTTAAAACTTCGAAACAATCAATTTCCCCTCTCATATTAACTAAATAGTGATTTATATGACTACACTTTAATATGAGTGTACATAAACAGCATTCCCACCACCAAAAGACTGTGTCACATTCCACCTACCAACCCTTACACCCCTTCCTCCGGGGGAAGTTGAATGTCCACTTGCCCCCTCACCACAGGATTTATACTTTGGTGCCCTACTCTCTATTTAGTTAATCGTGCTTTTAGTTTCCCTTTCAGATCTTCTTTCTCAACTTCTGTTGATGAGTGGGATCACCCCATACTCATCTTTATCTTTCTGACTTATCTCACTTAATATAATTTCTTCTAGCTCCATCCAAGATGGGTCAGAGAAAGTGGGTTCATTGTTCTTAATAGCTTCATAGTATTCCATTGTGTATATATACCACAGCTTTCTCAGCCCCACTCATCTGTTGTTGGGCACCTCGGTTGCTTCCAGGTTTTAGCTATTATGAATTGTGCTGCTATGAACATAGGAGTACACATATATTTTTGATTGAGCATTATGGAATCCCTGGGGTATATCCCCAGGAGAGGAATTACTGGGTCATATGGAAGGTCCATGTCTAAGCTTGTGAGTGTTCTCCAGACTGCTCTCCACAGAGGCTGGACCAATTTACATTTCCAATAGCAGTGCAGAAGGGTTTCTCTGAACCCACAGCCTCTCCAGCATTTGTTGCTGCTGTCCTTTTTGATGTATGCCATTCTCTCAGGAGTGAGGAGGTATCTCAATGTTGTCTTAATTTGCATTTCTCTGATAATCAGCGACCTGGAGCAGTTTTTCATATGATTATTAGCCTTTTGGTTCTCCTCTGTAGTGCATGTTTTGTACATATCTTCTATCCATTTATTGATGGGGTCATTTGATTTTTTGGTGCTAAGTTTGCTGAGCTCTTTGTAAATTTTGGTTATTACTCTTGTGTCTGATGTAGGGAATGTGAATATCTTCTCCCATTCTGTGAGGAGTCTCTTTGTTTGTGTGATAGTTTCTTTGGCTGGGCAGAAGCTTTTTAATTTGATGAAGTCCCATTGGTTTGTTTCTGCTTTATTTATCCTTGCAATTGGGTTTGTTTCATCAAAGATGTCCTTGAGGTTTAGGTGGGAAAGTGTTGCACCAATGTTTTCCTCTAAGTATTTGATAGTTTCTGGTTGAACATCCAGTTCCTTGATTCACTTGGATTTGATTTTTGTTTTTGGTGAGATAAGGTAGTTGAATTTCATTCTTCTGCATGTTTCAACCTAGTTTTCTCAGCACCACTTATTAAAGAGAACCTCCTTCTTCCATTTAGATGTCCATAGTTGTGGGGTTTAGTTCTGGGCTTTCAATTCTGTCCCACTGGTCTGTGTGCCTATTTCTTTTCCAGTACCAGATGATGATGATGGCTTTATAATATAGTTTGTGATGATGATGGTTTTGTTAATGTCTCCTTTCTTAAATTTAAAAAAAATGTAAAGGAGGAAAAAACTGTTTTCTGTCTGAGAAGGATTTGAACCCTCCTTATATTTGAATGAAAGTCTACTAGGATACATTATCCTCAATTGAAACCCTTTTTCACTTGATAGATATCTTGCCATTCTCTTCTGGCTTTTAGAGTTTGAGTGGAGAAGTCTGCTGATAGTCTTATGGGTTTTCACCTGTATGTGACTTTTTATTTCTCTCTTATAGCCTTTAGGATCCTTTCTTTATACTTTTTACTTCTTTTTATTGTAACTAGGATGTGTCTTGGTGTCTTCAGGTCTGGGTTGATTCTGTTTTGGACTCTCTGGGCCTCTTGAATCTTGATGTCCTTTCTGTTATTCAAGTCTGGGAATTTTTCTTCTATAATTTGATCTAGAATGTTTACTTCCCCTTCCTCTCTTTCTTCCTCTGGCAGGAAAATTATATGAATATTATTTCTTTGGAAATGATCCCATATGTCTTTGTTTTTGTTTTCACTGTCTCTCAATCTCTTTTTGAGCTCTCTTACCTCTTTCTTAATTTTCTCTAGCTTGTCCTCTTTCTGGCTAATTCAGTTTTTTGCTTCTATTAGCCTGCTTTCTCTTCCCTCAGATTCTTTCTTCAGTTCAGCTGTTTCAGCTTTCGGTTCTCTACCTTGAGGTAGGTAGTATTTTCTTTTATGTTCTCGTCTCTTTTTTACATAATTCTTCTAGCCCTTTCCTACAAACTTGTTTTCTTTTCTGTGATTAGTAAGTTTATTATTGCTTGCATCCTTTATTTAAATCAATGTTTAATTCTGACTGATTTTTAGTTTCTTCTGGGCTCTTGACTTCATTCATTGTAGTTGCAGTTTTGTTTTCTCTTGGTTTAACCTTTTTTATTGATGCATTTTTTTTGTTCTGTTGTTCCTAAGTTGTTGTGTTTTGAGTACAAGTCACGCTATACTAAATACATCTATGACAAATGCAATCACCAACTTCAGAAATTACAATAGCAACTGAAGCAAGGATTGAAGCAGTTTAACCAATACCAGTTAGCCAAACAATGTCTCCAGTCCTAGAAAAAATAGCAAAAAAATCCAAATCAAGAAGAAAGAGAATAGACACTTATGCAAATCTGCTGTTCACTGTAAATTCTAAGGGTTGCAAGAGAAGAATGGGAAATAGAGCAGAGAAACACACAAATAGAGACCACTCTGAGTCAGATTTCTTCCCCAAAATAATTCACAAATGAGTATCAGTGAATTCAGAAAGCAGAAGGAGGAAGGAAGAAAGGAAGACAAGAATGAGAAAAAGAAAAAAGAAAGAAAAGAAAACAGCAGTAAAAAAAGGAGCAGTGAAAAGAAAGAGTAGTATTTATTTATTTATTTTAATTAGCTTGGAGGAGGGAGAAGGAGAAAGTGGACAGAGGAGGTAGGAAGAGTGAAACAAGTTCCTCTCACAATGGATAAGATACTTAGTCACCTAGCAATAGAAAATACACTAAGAGATAATTTTGGTCAACCTGAAGGAGGGAGGGAAAGGGACTTGGGTATATATAATATTAATAATAAAATAGAACCCTGTAAAAAACCTTGACAGTCGGTCTGAAGCTTGGACAGCTCCCGATTGGCTCAGGCACCCTGAGCAGAGGTGGCAAATTGTTAAAAACAAACAAACAAACAACAAACTAAAAACCTCTAGGCAGTCTTTCCCAGGAAGGGTGAGGCTCTGCTTGATCAGATATTTGTAACTCCAATTGGCCACTTAGAAGAAGAAGAAGAGAGAGAGAGAGAGAGAGAGAGAGAGAGAGAGAGAGAGAGAGAGCAAAGTGCTTCAGAAAGGAATAGGATTGGAATGACACCCCTGGTAAGCCAGGAATTTTGGTAAAGAAAAAGGCTCAGTGGGGAGCCTGCTAGTAGCAGCTCCCTAGCCCTGGGTGTCTGATTATGGGGAGAGGGATGTGCTTCAGAAATAATAAAAAACATTCATTTCTTTTTTCTCTATTTTCTAACCAAAATTGATCTATAGTCACAACCTTGGTGTCATGCTTAGGACCTCTTGTTCCCTGTCCTGCTGAATGCCAGGAATCCTCCCCTTTCCTGCATTTGTTATTGGAGCTCATGCCAGCAGCTGCTTCCAAGTCATCATCTTGGCTCCACCCTTCCTTTTTTTTTTTTTTTAACTCCCTTTACCTGCTCTGCTACCAATACTTTCTGCAGACAGCTAGATGGAGCAACCACATAATACCTTGTCTTCCTTTCTCTTTTAGTTGCCCATATCTGAGCACAGTAGTTTAACATATTTTATCTGTCTTTCATTTGTTTCAGATAATTGAAAGAAAGGTAATTATATTTCCTTTTACTCCATGTGGGCTAAAAGTGAAAGTGCTAACATTTTAAAATATGAGTTTCTATTGTTGGGTAAGCCTTTGATCTGAGAACAGATGTTTTGTCAGAGATGCATCCAATGGATGGAATGTGAAGGTCTGGGGAAGTTAAGGTTTAGAGGACTTTTGAAATGTCATTGGATAGAAAGTGGGCTTTAGATGAGCACTATAAGAACATGAGGTATAGAATGAAAATTGTTCTTATTTCTCAAGGAACCATCTGGGTGCTTTTTACTTTCCCCCATTCATATGGTATTCCTTTGACAGATATTGTATCCAAATTTGACATGTTTGTTGTACAATCTTGTACCATGCTGCTTTTACTAAGGATGATGTAAGATTCTGGATGAGAAGGCTCCCACAGGTGAGCCTTTCATCAGGGGAAGAGGCTGCAAGAGGAAAGAGCAAGTTCAGGGCTGGAACTGGGTAACTGAACTGTTGGCAGAGGATAAGGAGCGTCCCACTGATCCATGAAGGATCCCTACAACTGTCTTTGGCATTTTCTGCCTTCACTGACTGCAACCCTGCTAATATACTCCTACATTTCTGATTTTCTGTATTTGTTGACCATTCACTATGCTGGGTGTATGGTGAATCAATGAACAAAGCATGCACACTTGTAGCCTACTAGAGTTTGCATTCTGACAGTAGAAAGGCTCTGAAATGCTGATCCTTCTTTATATTCCATTGCCATCTTGGCAGCTTCCAAGGTGAACCTTGGGGTGTCAGGGGATTATCAGAGTAATCTGACAAGGAAGATAGGTCTGAGGAGAGAGGCATATCTAGTCTGTTGTCACCCCCTCTCTGTAGAGGGGTTTACACTGAGGCATTGACATGAATCAACATTGTCCTGGCTCCTGGGTACCCAGGTGTTTAGTAGATGGACTTTGGCTCTCTGCAGGCTCCATCTTCTTGGCAAAGTCAATATGTATAAGATTAGAGCACACACAGGCTTTTTAGTCTCTCAGTGGCCTCGAAGTCCTCTGCTTTTTCTGTGTAAATATAAAGTAAGTTGATTCTTTCTGATCCCTAATTTTATCAGCAGTATTTTAAAAAGATTTATTGATTTAATATGAGATGGTGTTGAGAGAGAGAGAAAGAGAGAGATATTGAGAGAAAAGCCAAGTAACTAGTTCAGTATATATGTCCCTGGGAGCTTCAGACTTACAACTTCAGTTCTCTACCAGATGAACTATTTACCCAGTCAGTTCCCACATTCAGAGAGCTTGAACAATGTGTGTGTGTGTGTGCGCGCAGGTCCCTATGCCTGAGTGTATGTATGTATGTATATGTGTTTCTATGGTTTCTTGGTTCCTGTGAGTACCTACTGATATGTCTGCCTGTGTATGTGCACATTTGTGTATGTAGATTCCCTAATGTGGGTGAATGATGCAGCTGTTCAGGTGCCGTTATGGGGCTGGACATCCTTACTTGGACACTCACTCATCTTGGATAATGCATGTTCCCAGACACCTCTCACTTTTTCCCCTTTCTGATATCTTCTTCTGTCTCCAGCCTCCTCCAAGTCACCCTCCTCTTCCTCTCGGTGCTGGGTCTCCTGCTGATATATGGACTATAGGAACTTCCTTTCATTTTTTTCTGTTTTATTAATTTAATTATAATAAAAAAGGCTGTTGGATTAAGAGGGGTACAATTACACACAATTCTCACCACCAAATTTCTGCATCCCATCCTCTCTATTGCGAGCTTTCCTATTCTTAATCTTTATGGGAGCATGGACCCAGGATCATTATGGGGTGCAGAAGGTGGGAGCTATGGCTTTTGTAATTGCTTCTTCACTGGACATAGGCATTGGCAGGTTTATCCATACTCCCAGACTACTTTTATCTTTCCCTAGGGGGGAAGGGTTATGAAGAGGTAGGGTTCCAGGACACATTGGTGAGGTCATCTGCCAAGGGCAGTCGGGTTGGTGTCATGGTAGCATCTGCAATTTGGTAGCTTAAAAGTATTAAGATATATAGCAGGACAAATTGATTAATAATCAGGAACCAAAAGTTAAAAGTATAGCAGATGTTATTTGGGATCTTCATATTGGAAGAATCTAGGAAGTCTCTTTTAGGTATATTCTTAGGAGTCCATGACTTTACTAAGTTTTGCCTGAGCCTGGCAGCTGACATGCAGGTGGGCTAAAGGTATTGTCTGGGGATATGTTGTCAGAGTTGGAAATAGAACTGGAAAGCTGTATCAGGGAAGAGAGTTGCTTCCAAATATGTGAAAACTAAATAAATACCATTAACTGTAAACTCCATTGATCTGATTTGGGGCCCATATACAGCATATATATCCCTTTAGGTCTGAGCTTGCACTCCGTGGTCATAGCTAGGAACATTCTAGGCTGCACTCATTTCAGGACACATCTTCCTGGAGTGGGAGAATATGTTGACCAAACCTCCCTTTGAAGAGTGAGGCAGTCCCTACAATTGTTGTTCCACAGTGAGGATAAGGTCCTGTAGAGGCCCACAAGCAGGTTCAGGATGCTAGGAAGCTTCTTTCTTGTCTTTGTTGGAGTTTCACCACTCCAGAAGGACTTCCAGATAAAAATTAATAGAGAGATATGGGGGCAAAGAGGCAGTATGAGAGAGAAAGAATGAAAGAAACATCACCACCAAAGTTTCTTTGAATGTTATGGAAGTTGGACTCAAACCAGTGTTGCATATATGGCAAGACAGTTCACTATTCACATGAGCTTTTTTGCTAACCCATCTCTTTTTGTCATTCCTGGGGCATCATATGCCTGCTCCTTTTATTGCTGGGGACCAATCCATCTTTCTTATAGCCACATACTCTGATTTTAGCAGTATAAATTTTCCTGCCAAAGGAGCATATGTATGTGGTGTTTGTGTGCATATATGCATGGTTATTCTATCTTTTTCCTCTTGAAACCAAATGATAAAATCATTCAAGTTCCCATGGCATAGCCTTGGATTATCTCCCAGATTAGATCAGTTAGTCCTTCCCATTGCCACACTACACACTCTCAGAGGGTCTGTTACCATTGATTTAACTGCAGGAGGAAAAGTTTCAAAGTGTTGAATATGATACTGGCTCATAGTAATTCATATAAATCAGTCACTTAGGAAGGTAGGTATATATACTATTTATTGGCAGATATGGGGATAGACACTGGGAATCACTTATTTGCCTAATTTCACACAGACAATAGTGGAGTTAAACTATAAAATTTGGAAGTATGACCTCTGGGACTTACACATGTGGTGTGTAGTTCAGAGAAACCAGTGGCTTCCTGGGGAGAAAGTTCTTACACTGGCAAAAAGGAGCAGAGAAGAAAGGCAATGCTTCTTACTTGAATTATCCCTAGGGGAAAGCTGAGGATCTAGGAAAAGGCACTTATGACACTAGAAAAGTGTTAAAATCACTGAAGAACAACTGTGTCCTACATGCCAGTTCTGCTGTTCAGCATCCTGACCCTCTGCTCTGTAGGACCTCTTCTAAAACATTAACTCTGCTGCCTAGTGTCTATACTTTCTGTGCTCTTGGTAACTTCCTACCCTGATTGCATTTCTGTCTCTGGGAAGGCAAAACCTGGGTGGTCTCTTCTTGGGCACAGTTCTCAAGCTAATGCCATTTAAATTGGACTGTTTGGGTGTGGGAGATTGTATAATGTATAATGTTTGGGTGTGGGAGATTGTATAATGCTTATGCAAAAAGAGTTTCCTGCCTGAGACTCCAAAGTTCCAAGTTCAGTCCCCATATCACTGCTAAGCAGTGTTCTGGAAAGAACAATAAAAATAGTACATCTATGGAGGCAAAAATAAATTAGACTGCTTTTTTCCTTTCTTTTTCAGTCTGTCTCTGTGCTTCTCCACTATGCTCGTGCCTCATTCATCTCAATAGATGCAATCTGAGGGGTTTTGCGTCAACTCATGGATGGTGGTAGGGGAGGCACTGTGCTATAAAAAGATGATTCTTGGAGTTCACTAGCCTTATGGAGTGGGTAGTGCTGAAGAATACATGTTACAGTCCAAAATGAGTTTATCAAGCACTTCTGAGCAGGAGGACCTCTAGCCTGTTCAACAGGTTGACCTTCCACTTTTGAAGAGGACAAACCTGTCTTCCCAACCCCACCACCTCTGGGATCCTGAAGGTGCCCAGCTCAATGGACCAATTCTGGAAGTAGTTCCCCAATTCAGGATGCTAAAGGGAAGAGTTAAGACACAGAACTAGTCACACCCTTGACTTCTTGAGGATCCAGGGCTAGAATCCCCTGTTGTGACTAACCACTGACTGCAAACTGCTAAGGACAGAGATTCATCCCTTCTTTTTCTGACTTATTTTGCTTAACATGAATTTTTCAAGGCCTAGCCATGATCAGCTGAAATCGAGGTTTTTATAGCTAAGTAGTATTCCATTGTGTATATATACAGCTACTTGATCAGCCATTCATCTATTGTTGGACACCTGAGCTGCTTTCAGATTTTGGATATTACAAATAGTGCTGCTAAGAACACATGTGTACACAGATCTTTTTGGATGGGTGTGTTGGGTTCCTTAGAATATATCCCCAGGAGAGAAATTACAGGATAATAGGGTAAGTCCATTTCTGGCCTTCTGAGAGTTCTCCAGACTGTTCTCCACAGAGCTGGACCAATTTACATTCCCATCAGCAGTGCAGGAGTATTCCTTTGACCTCACACCCTCTCCAGAATTTGCTGCTGTTACCTTTGCTGCTGTTTCCTTTGCTGATGTATGACATTCTCACAGGAGTGAAGTGGTATCGTATTGTTGTCTTTATTTGCATTTCTCTGACAATCAAAGACTTGGAGAATTTTTTTCATGTATTTCTCATCCATCTGGATATCTTCTGTGGCTAATATTCTGTCCATGTCCTCTTCTCATTTTTGGATGGTGTTATTTGTTTTCTTGTTGTTGAGTTTAGCAAGCTCTTTATATATTTTTGTTATTAGCCTCTTGTCTGATGTATGGCAAGGATTCATCCCTTCTTGAGGTAATGCAGTGGGAGTAGGGTTGTGTCTGGCTTGGGTGCTGTGGTTGCCTGAACCTCACAGACCACTGGTGGGGTGGGTGAGGGTGGCCTGCAGCCACTCTCTGCTCCCATCCCCCCAGTGGCTTGCTCGCCCCCGTCCCTGGACCTTGGAGCTCCTTCCCAAGGCCACAGTGTTTTCCTGCAGAGTTCTGTGTTCTGGGATCTGGAAGTCTTTACAAACTTGAAATGATTTTTTGTTTTCTATGCTGGGGTGGAACCAGCCCACTCCATGAACACAATCTATAGTGCTGAGAAGCGGCAGCAAATTGGCAAAGCTTAATAAACCTCATTCCTGATGTACTCCTGTGGCTATATATCAAAGGGAAAACAAATATATTGACTAATTGCTCTCAGAAGAACATCCATAAATTACAGCTGTTTGAAACTAGCCTGTTGTGAAAAAAAAGGTTACAGATGATGTAATTTGCACCATTATAGGTAAAATGCTGCCTGCCATCCTGCATTTGATTCCTGCAGCCCTAGAGCCTGGAGTGTGGGAGGGCACAGCAGCCAGGGCTGCTTGGCTTGGGGTCAGAGGAAAAGAACACCTGACATTTGCTTTCTCAGACACCCTTTTCTCTTCAGGGCTCCCTGCCACCTTCTGACAGCTCCACTGTGGTGGGGAGGGCAGGTTCTCAGAGGCAGTGAGGGAATTATTTGTAGAGTGGGGACATTAAAGTGATGCAAGTGAACTGGACCTGCACTTGGGACAGAGGCCACAGAGGGTCTGAGTCCATGCTGTGCTGGGAACCTGATGTCTGTCTGGGGACACCTACTATCCACACACCCTTGCCAGAGAGTCCCTCTGGCATCTGGAAGCTCCCTATCCCAAACACAAACCCAACAATTCTGAAGGGACCTGTATCTCCAGACTCCCTTGTCTCAGAAGCTTCTTTCAAGTCTTAGTACATATTTGCATTTGTTCTGCTGATGTTTTAAAGAGCTGAAGAGCAGCACCTATGATGTAAAGGGCCTGAGGGGAGATGCTGAGGCCTCTTTCCCTTCTTCTAGCTTCTGTGGACTCTTCTTCTAGCCCTCATATGCTTCCAACTCAGCAAGGACTCCTGTGATCATGTTAGGCCCATGTGATTACCCCCCCATCAGGGGGAGAGGCAGCCACAGGGACATGACATTCATCGACCCCCAGTTCCCTGGTCGCTGGGCTTGGATGCACATCACAATCATCTGGGGTGCTTGAGACACAGATTACAGGGCCCTAGCTTCGGAGGCTAAGAGATTCTGAATTAACATATTTCTTCTTATACTCAGGAAGACATGCTACATCCTCGTAAAGAGCTGCTGAAACTGGCCAAAGGGCCTTTTGTTGAAGGCTGAGTCACTTATGTCTTTCATTGGCCTCTGACTGTTCAGGGACACAGGGACTGAGGGCTCTGCCCAAGGTTCTGAATGAACCTCTTGCTCTAGAGCTCTCTCTACTGATGCCGGGGAGGGGGAAATCAGGGGCTCTGCCACTGGCCAGACCCTGAGAGAAAGAGTGCATGAAGGATGGGGTGAGTGGCACATAGGACCCTGTGTTGGAACTCTGGCACTTCAATCAGGTTTCATAGTTTGGTTTTATTTGCTTATTAGACAAGTGCAGTCTCATTGCTTCTGGGTGCTGGGGTTCCAATGTGTCCAGAGAGGCTCTCACCTGCTAACAGCCTGAGAAGACTCATTGGTCCCAGCCTGAAATGTTCCCCATAGACTCATCCTGAACCCACTTCTACCTCCCAGAACCAGGGCTAAGTCACTCCCTGGCAGCAGGCATGGGGAAACAGACAGTTCTGCTGATGCAGGTGGACACCCTGTGCATCTGATTGCAGTAATTGCATGCTCAGTGTTTTGTATTTGTCTACATATACCCTGTCAGTGGCAGCCACCCACTCAGTTTCTCTCCAAGACCTCACTCACTCTCTATATGCACATGTTCACACATCCACATAAATATGCATGACCACAGGCCCAGCCTGGCCCACTCCTTGCCTGGCTTTATTCACAAGGCAAAAAAACACAGACATACTCAGGATGAGTCTGATTGACCCCTCAGTGGCTCTCCTCCTCCTCTTCAAATGCCTTCCACCTGCTCCTTGTTTCCTTATAAGACTCAGATGAGGGCCTATATGTGGGTGTGAGAATATATGAATGGGTTCTGCTTCTTTTCTCTCTTTGCCTGGTTTTAGAATTCAGGCTTTCTGCAGTCATCATGGCACAGAGGAGGAGGGTAGTGCAGATAGAGCTTTTTTATTGAGTTGTGTATTAACATAGGGTTAAGCTTACTTTGTGTAAGCTAACCTATGTGCCAGGCTGATGTAGCTCCTGGAGCCATCAGAGATAGTATGGTTCTAAATTTGCTAGTGAGTCAGAGAGGCAGGGACTGTCCTAGCAAGAACATGACTGGCTGGGAGACTGTGATGCCTAACTTCCCCTTCAGATGTTTGAAGGTTGCTATTTAGTGTTGTATTTCTTTTTGTTTTCTAGTATGAGATAGAGTTTTATATAATAAAGAGAGAAGCAAGAGCAGTAGTTCAGTATATGTGCCCCTGGCAGCTTCCTACTTACAAGTTAAGCTTTCTACTAGTAGGTGAGATATTTTCTCACTCACTTTCCACATTCATAGAGCTTGAATATTGTGTGTGTATGTGTGAGGGCATACACACAAGTCTGCATGCCAGAGTGTTTTCTAAGTAGTCATACAAGAAAACTGAGTGTTTTAGGTGTGGCATTGACCGAATGTCTCAAAATTTTCAATACATAGACCATAGGTTGAGTCTTGAAATGCGGACTCTCCTAAAAGCGTAGATCAGAAGAGAAGCAACCAACTAGTGGCATTATTTTATAAGATACATATATGTATAACATCAAAGGAAAAATTATGGTCAGGCCATGTATGATACAGCAACTTCTAGTAATGGGGTTTTTGAAGCCAACCCAATTGCCAAATTATTTGATTATAGCAATTACTATCTATTGCCTTCTGAACCATTGTTTTATTATCTTCTTCTAAGAGAGCAGGAACCTCCTTCTTCCTATATAAAGCCCGAATTTCCCCAGTTCTGGAAACTCTCAGGTGGGGCTCACTATCCAACATGATTCTCTCAATTCCTACCAACTGAACTACATCTGCTGATCTCTACCTATTCAATGCAATGAATACCACCTTGGTATGCTTCACTTTGGAATGTGTCCAGAGACATCAGGCTTGGAATGTCAACTATTCAGCATCATTACTCAGGGCAGACCTTTCCTTTCTCCCTAAATCCATTTTGAGTAGTCTTCCTAACAAAGCCTTAAAACATAGATATAGACCAGGTCCCATGAGATAGGACAGATATACACATTTATTCATTAATTAGTGAAAAATATACACCTTAAAGTAAAAGTGCACAACAGTTTGCAGTGAGTCAATAAATGAAGCAAGCAAGTAGAAAGATTTAAAAAGACACATAAAAGTACCTAATGGAATAGTTTCTACTTAGACCCAGATACGCTCTTTACCTACTTCCTATTACACATCCCTCAATTACTCCAAAGCTACCCTTATCAAGGTAAGGACTACAAAAGCTAAATAAGGACAAGAGACTGGCATACTTTAATGATGACTTTTTAGTCACTATCAGGCAACCCCATCCACTGAGGCCCTGTCAGAGAGTCCTGGGATTCCCACACAAACACAATGAGTCTAGACCTCAAATAGATCCCTCTCTGCAATATCACTGGTCATCTCCTATTGGAACAACATATTGGACCCCTCTGGGGGTCCCAATAAGACCTTCTCCCCAATGTGGATTAACAATGCTAGAGAATGTTCCATCCTTTGAAGGGGGATGGGTAACATACTCTATTTACCACCTGAAGAAGATGGGTCCTGAAATTGGTGTAACTCAGAATGTCCCTACTCATAACTACAGAATGTGAGTTTGGACCTACAGGCATGTAGAGGTTAAATAGGCTCCTATGCTGAATATAGACCCAGATCACATCAAATCAATAAAGACTACAGTCAACATTATTTATACACTTTTACTATATTTGGAAGATACTCTCTTCTGTGATCCAGCTTTATAGCCCTTTTTCTAGCCATGACATCATCTTCCCAGGCTATAACTTGTGTCCAACTGCATGCATATCAGATGACAGGCTCAGGCAAAAACTAATAAAGTCATGGACCCTTTAGAATATACCTAAAAGATACCTACTAGCTATTTCTAAAATGGAGACCTCAAATATTCATTTGCAATATTCCATCCTTTAGGTTCATGATTACTCAACAATTTATATGGCTTTATATGTTAATTCTTTTTCAGCCACCAGGTTCTATATGCTACCATGATGCCAACCAGACTTTCCTAGGCAGATGACCCCATCAATGTGTCCTGGAGCCCAGCATACCCAGAGCCCTGCCCCACAAGGGAAAGAGAGAGACAGGCTGGGAGTATGGGTCTACCTGTCAATGCCCATGTTGAGCAGGGAAGCAGTTACAGAAGCCAGACCTTCCACCTTCTGCACCCCATAATGACCCTGGATCTATACTACCAGAGCGTTAAAAAATTGGAAAGCTATCAGGGGAGGGGATGGAATATGGAGTTCTGGTGGTGGGAATTCCACCTCTCTTATCCTATAGTCTTGCCAGTGTTTCCATTTTATAAATAAATAAACAAATAAAGAAATTTTAGAAAGGCACATCCTTCTGCATGGTTAATATTTAATAGCATGGTTGTTGGAACATAGGTACAACTACTCAAATTCTTATGACAGGTAACTGCCAAATACTCTCTTCCCCAACCTGAGCTCTTTTCTATCATCATCCCTATTATTTCTTCCCCAAAGTTCTTTGCTTTGGTGCAATGTACCATCTTCAATCTGGGTTTCATTCTACATTTTCTTCCTCTTAATTTCCACCTATTAATTAGATCATCCAGTATTTTTCTTTATCATTCTGGCTTATCTCACTCAGCATGATATCTTGGAGGTCCATCTAAGATATGACAAAGGAGATGATTTCATCATTTTTAACAACTGCATCAAATTCCTTTTTGTATAAATACTATAACATTATTGCATCTCATCTGCTGTTGGGTGGGTATGTAAGTGTGCATAACTTTCTTTGAATAAATAACAAATTCTTTTCCACAAAGTCATTGCCATAATTCTTCCACTGTCCTCCTTAGTGGAAGTAACAGAAATCTTCCGCTGCCATCACTCCCTAGAGGTACCTAAAGCTTTCTCTTTCTAGTCTTCCCTTCACAATGCCTGATCTAGTCACTATCACTCTACTTTTATCTTTGACTGGGACATAAATGGAACACAATTTCTAAACTTTTCATGCACTGGAGGATATGGGTTTGTTCTGTTTTGCCTTTGATTAAGGACTCTATATACATTCATACATAGAATTTTTTTGAGACTTTCTTTTTTCACTTTCTCTTTTGAAACTAATTATTTTTTCCTGACCAATTACCTTGATTTTTTTGGATAACTTGTTCAATTTCCTTGAAATATGTCATTGGAATTTTGATAGGGATTACATTAAATTTATAGATTGCTTTTGGCAAGATTGCCATTTTAATGATAGTTACTCTTTCAGTCTATGAACGGGGGATGCTCTTCCATTTCTTTGTGACATCCTTTATTTCTTCTAACAATAGCTTATAGTTTTCCTTGCACAGGTTCTTCAGCTCTTTTGTTAAATTCATTCAAAGATTTTTTTTTATATTTGGGTTTGATTGTATATAATATTGCTTTCTTGACTCACATTTTCTCTGGTCCATCTGTTGTTAAATAAATGTCAGAAATTTATTAATATTTATTTGAAACCTACTATTTTACTAAATTTATTGATGATTCCAAGTAGTTATTTTGGCAGAATTCCTGAGGTCCTCTGGGTATAATAGCATATCATCTGCAAATAATTATAATTTAACTTGATGTTTTTCAATTTGAATTACTTTATATCTCTTTCATGATTGATTTCAATGGCCAGGGATATTAGGACCAGATTAAATAGAAGTGGTGATAGTGGGCATCCTTGCCAAATTCCTGACTATAGGGGGAAAGCTTTTGATTTTTCCCCACTGAGTATAATGCTAGCCATGAGTTTGTCATATATGGCCTTTATTAAATTGAGCAATTTTCCCTCCACTCCCAATTTCTTGAGGACCTTTATTATAAATACATATTGAAACTTATCAAATAGTTTTTCTGTATCAATTTCAAAAATCATGTGATTTTATCTCTATTTTTTTAATATGGTGGATTACATTGCTTGACTTGTTAATTTTGAACTATGCCTGTTTCCCAGGGATGAATCTCACTTGGTCTTGATGCATTATTCTCTTAATATTTTGTTGGATTCAATTAGCCAAGATTTTATTGACGATCTTATTGATGATCTTTGAATAAATGCTCATCAGGATCATATATTGATGGGGTCATTTCTCACTTTGGAGATCAGGGTAATATTAACTTCATAAAAGGTTAATATTACCCTCATCCCCCAAGTACCCTCCTCATCTATTTTCTAGGGGAATTTGAGGAGAATAGGTGTTCTTTGTATGTTTTATAAAATTCACTAGTATAGGCACTTGGACCTGGACTTTTGTTCTTGGGGAAGCTTTTGATTATGGTTTCAATTTATGCACTAGTGATTGATCTGTTAAGTTTATGTTCTTCTTTTAGTATCAAAGTTGACAGTTGGTATGACTGTTAGAGTGTGTCCATTTCTTAAAAGTTGTCTAATTTATTTCCATATAGATGCCCATAGTATTCTTGCAAGATCCTTTATATCCTTTCCTCATCTGTTGTAATATCTCTTCTTTTATTTCTTAGTGATTTTACCATAGATTTTAGTACTTGGTGGTTTACCTAATTTATTGATCCTTTCAAAGAACCATCTCTTGGTTTCATTATTCTTCCTGATGGCATTCTTGCTTTCTATTTTGTTGATTTCCGCTCTGATTATAATTATTTTCTGTCTCATGCTGAACTTTGGATTTCTTTTTTGGTCTGTTTCTAGTTGGTACAGTTGAGTTTCTAGATGGTTTATAAGTAATTTATCTTCTTTATTAATGTGGGCCTTTATTGCTATGAACTTTCCTCTCAAGACTGCTCACAGGAGGTGGAGCCAAGATGGCAGACTGAGAAGTAGCTTCTGGGCTGAGTTCCAACAACTGCTGGAAATGGTACGATTTTTGCCTTCAGCAGGACAGTGAATTTGGGGTCCTAGTTGTGACACCAACGGGGTAAATATAGCCCAGTTTGGGTTAAAATATAGAGGAAAAAAGAAAGGAAAATTTTGTTATTATTCCTGAAGCACACCCACCCCCCATAACCAGACCCTGGGTGCCAGAGAGCTGCTCCTAGCAGGCTTCCCTGCTGAGCTTATTTCTTTACCAAGATTCCTGGCTCAAAAGGGGTTCCATTCCAAGTCTACTCCTTTCTGAAACCCTTGGCCCTCTTTCTTTTAGATTGGCCTCTGAATGGCCAATCTAAAAAAGGGAAAGACTGCCCTGAGTTGTTCTTTTTTGTTTGTTTGTTTGTTTGTTTTACTTTTTTAACATCAGCTGCCTCTGCTCAGGTGGCTTGAGGCAATCTGAGACAGGTTTTTTACCCTACTCTATTTTATTATTAATATTATATATAGGTGTATCTCTTTCTGCCCCTCCTTTAGGTAGACCAGAATTAACTCTTAGTGTATTTAGCATTCCTGGGGACTGGACGTCTTATCCATTGAGAGAGGAAACTGTTTTACTACTCCTACCTCCACTCCCATTCTACCTCCTCCTAGATAATTAAAAAATAAAATAAAATAATGAATTAATTAAAAAACTTTCCTTTCACTGCTCCTTTATTACAATATTTTTACTTATATATATTTTTCTTTTCTCTCTTATTTTTCTTTCTTCTTTATTTCTTCTTGTCTTCCTACCTTCCTCCTTCGGCTTTCTGAATTCAATGAAATCTTTTGTGAATTACTTTGGGGAAGAAATCTAACTCAGAGGGAGCTCTCTAGGTGTGTATCTCTGCTCTACTTCCTTTCTCCTCTTGCTACCAATAAAATATACAGTGGATAGTAGATTTGCATAATTATCTATTCTTGCTATCCCTTCTTTCCTTTCTCTTTCTTCTTCACTTGGACTTTGTTGCTATTTTTTCAGGTACTGGGGACATTGTTTGGCTAACTGGTAGTGGTTAAACTGCTTCAATCCTTGCTTCAGTTGCAATTGTAATTTCTGAGGTTGGTGATTGCATTTGTCATAAAGGTATTTAGTATAGTGTTGCTTGTACTCAAAACACAACAACTGAGGAACAACAGAACATAAAAAACATTAATAAAAAATGGGTTGATCAAGAGAAAATAAAACTGCTACTACAATGAATGAAGAAAAGAGCCCAAAAGAAACTACAAATCAGCCAGAAGTAACCATAGAAAAGAAAAGTATGCAAGCAATAATAAACTTATTAATCACAGACATGAAAACAACTTTGGAGGAAAGGAATGGCAGTATTAGGGAAACAAGAGTTGAGACCCGCACAAGGAAAATACTGATTATCTTGAGGCAAATAGAGAACAGAAAGCTGAAATAGCTGAACTGAGGAAAGAAGCTGAGGGAAGGGAAAGCAGACTAACAGAAGCAGAAAACAGAATTAGTCAGTCAGAAGATGAGTTAGAGAAAACTAAGAAAAAGGTGAAAGAGCTCAAAAAGAGACTGAGAGACACTGAAAACAACAGAGACATGTGGGATGATATCAAAAGAAGTAACATTCATATAATTGGCCTGCCAGAGAAAGAAAGAGAGGAAGGGGAAGGAAACATTCTAGAGGAAATTATAGAAGAAAACTTCCTAGACCTGAACAACAGAAAGGATATTACGATTCAGAGGCCTAGAGAGTTCCAAACAGAATCAAACGAGACCTGAAGACACCAAGACACATCATAGTCACAATGAGAAGAAGTAAGGGTAAAGAAAGGATCCTAAAGGCTTCAGGAGAAAACAAAAAGTCATATACAGGTGAAAACCCATAAGACTATCAGCAGACTTCTCCACTCAAACTCTAAAAGCCAGAAGAGAATGGCAAGACATCTATCGAGTCCTGGATGAAAAAGGGTTTCAACCAAGGATAATGTATCCTGCTAGACTATCATTCAAACTAGTTGCAGGGATCAAAACCTTCTTAGACAAAAAACAGTTAAAGGAAGCAACTGTCACCAAACCGGCCCTGAAAGAGGTCCTAAAAGACCTCTTATAAAAAATAACTTCATTATAATACTTGCCATATTTCAGTGCAAATAAGAATCCGTTGAACAATGGCACTACAATACATTAAATCCATAATATAATGAATGTCAATGGCTAAACGCACCCATCAAAAGGCACAGAGTGGGGGGATGGGTCAGAAAAAATAACCCAAATATATTCTTCTTGCAAGAATTCCATCTGACACAACAAGATAAACATAGACTTAAAGTGAAAGGATGGAAAACTATCTTAAAGGCTAATGGACCACACACACACAAAAATAGCTGGAATAGCCATTCTCACCTCTGACACAATAGATTTTAAATTAAATAAAGTAATAAAAGATAGGCAAGGACATTACATAATGATTAGAGGAGCAATCAGCAAAGAAGACTTAACAATTATTAACATCTATGCACCCAATGAGAGACCATCTAAATACATCAAGCACCTACTGAAAGAACATCACAAATACATCAATAGTAATACAATAATAGTGGGAGATTTTAACACCCCACTCTCACACTTAGACAAATCAACAAAGCACAGAATCAACAAAGAAACAAGAGAAATAAATCAAGAGATGGTCAGACTAGACCTCCTGGACATCTTCAGAGCCCTTCACCCAAAAAACTGGAATGGACATTCTTCTCAAATACATAACACATACTCAAGGATAGACCACATGTTAGGCCACAAAGACAGCAACAATAAATTCAAGAGCACTGAAATAATCCCAAGTATCTTCTCAGACCACAGTGGAGTAAAACTAACATTTAATAACAAACAGAAAATTATTGAAAGTCACAGAATTTGGAAACTAAACAACAATCTCCTTAACAACCACTGAGACAGAGAGTCACTCAAGCAAGAAATTCAAATGTTCCTGAAACAAATGAAAATGAAGACACAACTTATCAAAATATTTGGGACACAGCTAAAGCAGTATTGAGAGGGAAACTCATAGTCATACAATCACATATTAAGCAACAAGAAAAATAAATAAATGACCTTACTGCACAGCTCAAGGACTTAGAGAAAGAGGAACAAAGGAACGCTAAAGCAACCAGAAGGACAGAAATTACTAAATTGGAGCAGAAATAAACAACATTGAAAATAAGAGAACCATATAGAAGATCAATGAAGCCAAATGTTAGTTCTTTGAAAGATTAAACAAAATTGAGAAACCCCTAGCCAGACTCACCAAACAAAAGAGAGAGAAGACTCAAATTCATAGAATTGTAAACGATAGAGGAGATATCACAACTGACACCACAGAAATCCAGAAAATCATGCAAAACTTCTATTAAGAACTATACACCACCAAGCTAGAAAATCTGGAAAAAATGGAAGACTTCCTAGAAACATATGCTCTTTCAAAACTGAACCAAGAAGAACTAGAAAACCTAAATGCACCAATCACAAACAAATAAATCGAAACCGTTATTAAGAATCTCCCCAACAACAAAAGTCCTGGACCAGATGGCTTCACAAATGAATTCTACAAAACCTTCAGGAAACAGTTAGTACCCATACTTCTTAAGCTTTTCCATAAGATTGAAGAAACAGAAATACTCCCTTCCACCTTCTATGAAGCCAACATCAACCTGAATCCAAAAGCTGATAGGGACACAACAAAAAAAGAAAAACTACTGACCAATATCTCTGATGAACATAGATGCCACAATATTAAAGAAGATATTGGCCAACCAGATACAGCAGCATATCAAAAAGAGTGTACATCATGACCAAGTGGGATTTATCCCAGTAATGCAAGGTTGGTTCAGCATACATAAGTCAATCAGGGAGTCAGGCTGTAGTGCAGTGGGTTAAGCGCAGGTGGTGCAAAACACAAGGACCAGCATAAGGATCTCGGTTCAAACCCCGGCTCCCCACCTTCAGGGGAGTTGCTTCACAGGTGGTGAAGCAGGTCTGCAGGTGTCTATCTTTCTCTCCTCCTCTCTGTCTTCCCCTCCTCTCTCCATTTCTCTCTGTCCTATCCAACAACGACAACAACAATAATAACTACAACAATAAAACAACAAGGGCAACAAAAGGGAATAAAAAAATAAATATTAAAAAAATAAAAAAAAATAATTCAATCAATGTCATTCACCACATCAATAAAAGCAAAGCCAAAAACCACATGATTATCTCAATAGATGTAGAGAAAGCCTTTGACAAGATCCAACACCCATTCATGCTCAAAACCCTACAAAAATGGGAATAGATGGGAAATTCCTCAAGATAGTTGAATCCATATATATCAAACCTACAGGCAACATCATACTCAATGGACAGAAGCTGAAAGCATTCCCCCTCAGAAGGGGGACTAGACAGGGATGACCACTATCACCATTAAGCTTCGACATAGTGTTGGATGTACTTGCCATAGCAATCAGGCAAGAGAAAGGAATCAAAGGAATACAGACTGGAAGGGAAGAATTCAAGCTCTCACTATTTGCAGATGATATGATAGTATACATAGAAAAACCTAAAGAATCCAGCAGAAAACTACTGGAAGTTATTAGGCAATATAGCAAAGTGTCAGGCTACAAAATCAATGTACAAAAATCAGTGACATTTCTTTATACAAACAATACATCTGAAAAAGAAGACATCCAGAAATCAATCCCATTTACTGCTGCAGCATAATCAATAAAATACCTAGGATAAAGCTGACCAAAGAAGTGAAAGACTTGTATACTGAAAACTATGAGTCACTATTCAAGGAAATAGAAACTGATACCAAGAAATGGAAAGACATCCCATGCTCATGGATTGGAAGAGTAAATATCATCAAAATGAATATTCTCCCCAGACCCATATACAAATTTAATGTGATACCCATCAAAGTTCCACCAAACTTCTTTAAGAGAATAGAACAAAAACTACAATCATTCATCTGGAATCATAGAACACCTACATTTGCCATAGCCATCTTGAGGAAAAGAAACAGAAATGGAGGCATCACACTCCCAGACCTTAAACTATATTATAAAGCCATCATCATCAAAACAGCATGGTACTGGAACAAAAATAGTCACACAGACCAGTGGAACATAATTGAAAGCCCAAAACTAAACCCCCACACCTATGGACATCTACTCTTTGATAAGGGTGGCCAAAGTATTAAATGGAAGAAAGAGGCTCTCTTCAATAAATGGTGCTGGAAAAACTGGGTTGGACCATGCAGAAGAATGAAACTGAACCACTTTATCTCAAAATAAACAAAAATCTACTCCAAATGGATTAAACACCTGGATGTTAGATCAGAAACAATCAAACACTTAGAGGAAAACATTGGTGGAAAACTTTCCCACCTAAAGCTCAAGGACCTCTTTGATGAAAAAAACCCAATTGCAAGGAAGACTAGGGCAGAAAAAAACAATTGGACTATATCAAATTGAAAATCTTCTGCAGAGCCAAAGAAACTATCACACAAACAAAGAGACCCATCACAGAATGGGAGATTTTACATGCCATACATCAGAAAAGAGACTAATCACCAAAATATACAAAGAGTTCAGCAAACTTATCACCAAAAAAGCAAATAACCCCATCCATAAATGGGCACAGGATATGAACAAAACATTTTCTTCAGAGGAGATCCAAAAGGCTAACAAACATTTGAAAAACTGTTCCAGTTTGCTGATTGTCAGAGAAATGCAAATAAAGACAACAATGAGCTACAACCTTACCCCTGTGAGAATGGCATACATCAAAAAGAACAGCAGCAACAAATGTTGGAGAGGCTGTGGGGTCAGAGGAACCCTTTTGCACTGCTGGTGGGAAGGTAAATTGGTCCAGACTCTGTGGAGAGCTGTCTGCAGAACTCTCACAAGGCTATACATGGACCTTCCATATGACCCAGTAATTCCTCTCCTGTGGATATACCCCAAGGACTCCATAACACCCAACCAAAAAGCTGTGTGTACTCCTATGTTCATAGCAGCACAATTCATAATAGCTAAAACCTGGAAGCAACCCAGGTGCCTAACAAGAGATGAGTGGCTGAGAAAGCTGTGGTATATATACACAATGGAATACTATGCAGCTACTAAGAACAATGAACTCAACTTCTCTGACCCATCTTGGTCAGAGCTAGAATAAATTATGCTAAGTGAGCTAAGTCAGAAAGATAAAGATGAGTGTGGGATGATCCTACTCATCAACAGAAGTTGAGAAAGAAGATCAGAAAGGGAATCTAAAGGCATGATCTGACTAAATTGAAAGTAGGGCACCAAAGTAAAAACCCGTGGTGATCAGGAGGGTGGACATGCAGCTTCTTGGGCCGGTGGAGGGGTAGGGGTTGGGATGGGGGTGGGTGGGATGGGACACAAACTTTTGGTGATGGGAATGGTGTTTATGTACACACCTACTAAATTGTAGTCATATAAATCATTATTAAATTAATATGAGAGGGGGAAATTTATTGTATCTCTAACAAAGGTACCTTTCAAAGCTAACCCAATTACCAAATAATGTGATAATAACAGTAACTATCCATTGTCTTCTTGAACCCTAAGACAGCAGGAACCTTACATTTCCACTATAGAGCCTAAACTTCTCCCAGTCCTGGGACCCTAGGGACCCACTTTCCCGTATGCTTCTCCCAATTCTTATCAAATAATATTGCATCTGCTGATTGCAACCTAATCAAAACAATGAGTGCCACCCCAGCATGCTTCACTTCATACTGTGTCCAGAGACTTCAGGTGTGGAATGACAACCCTTCAGCTTCATCACTGGGGTGAGACCTTTCTGTTCATAGTATTCTCTAATTCCATCCTTGGTGGTTCATTTCCTAACACATCCCAAAACCTAGATATAGACCAAGTTCCAGGAGATAGAGCATATATTCACAGGCATCCATAAACCAGGGTGAATATATACCTGAAAACAGTAATACACTAGAGTTTGCAGTGAGTACCCCCCCCCCCAACACTTCATCTCCACTATTCCAACCTTTAGGTCCATGAATCTTCAACAATTTGTTTGGCTTTGTATGTTAACTCTCTTTTCAATCACCAGGTTACAGATGCCATCAGGATGCCAGCCAGGCTTCCCTGGACTGAAGACGCCACCAATGCATCTTGGAGCTCTGCTTCCCCAGAGATTTACCCTACTAGGGAAAGAGAGAGGCAGACTGGGAGTATGGATTGACCAGTCAACGCCCATTTTCAGCAGGGAAGCAATTACAGAAGCCAGACCTCCCACCTTCTGCAACCCATAATGACCCTGGGTCCATGCTCCCAGAGGGATAGAGGATGGGAAAGCTATTTGGGAGGGGATGGGATATGGATATTGGGTGGTGGGAATTGTGTGGAGTTGTACCTACCCCCCCCCCCATCCTATGATTTTGTTAATGTCTCCTTTCTTAAATATTTTTTTTTAAATGACTGCTCTCTTTTTCTGTATTCCCTAGTGTCTGATAAGTTGTTTCACTATTTTCACTGATATTGAGGAAACTTTTCTTTCTTGATTTTCTTTTCAATGATTCATGTGTTTTTCAGAATCATGCTGTTTAATATGTGCGTTGACAGGTTGTTCAATATTCCCATCCTGTTTCTATCTTTCCCTAGTGGGTTAGTGCTCTAGGGAGGTGGGGTTCCAAGACTCCTTGGTGAGATCATCTGCCCAGGGAAGTCAGGTTGACATCATGGTAGTTTCTGCAACTTGATGGCTGAAAATATCTTGTGAAGATTAAAGAATCCAGGCCTCCCACCTTCTGCACCCCACAAATATCTCTGGGCCATATTCCTACAGGGATAAAGAGTGGAGAATTTTCCAATGAAGGGAATGTGATATGGAATTCTGATGGTGGGAATTTCATGGAATTGTACCCCTCTTATCCCACAATCTTGTTAATCCTTACTAAATCACTGGTAAAATTATAAAAAAACAAAACAAAATAAATAAGTAGATAAACTTAAAAAATAAGTATATTATTTAGTATTAAGAGTTTGATGAAATTTCTTTTACTTTGTTTTTCTTTAAGCAGAGCAATGCTCAACTGTGGCTTATGGTGGTGTGGTAAATTGAACCTGGGACAAAGGAATGAAAATCTCTTTGAATAGTCATTATGTTACCTACCCCCACCCAAAGTTTATTTTCTTTTTGTGGTTGATCTCTGGCATTATTGTCTAAGATGTATTTTATGTTTAGGCTGGCTTCATGACCTAGCATACTCTCATTCATTGAGAAGAAAGTGTTCTCATTTTTTGGGGGGATGAAAGTTCTGTATATACTTAATGGGTCCATTTAATATTTGGTTTTATTCAAAAACACTGTTTTCCTATGGGTTTTTAGTCCAGATGGTCTGTCTGTCTATTGCTGTAAATGGTGTGTTAAGATACCCTACTACTATTGAGTTACTATTAATATCTGCCTTAATTTCACTAAGTACTCTTTTATATATTTGGGTGCACTTAAATTTGGAGCACATATATTTGTAATGGTTATGTCTTCTTGTTGGATTGATCTTAGGGCCATTATGTAGTGTCCCTCTCTATCTCTATCTACATTATTTGCCTGGCACTGTATTTGAGAACAAAATGGCTGTTGCTGTCTTTTTTTCTGCATTATTGACTTGTAACGTCTTGTTTCATTCTCTTATGTTAAGCTTCCTTTTATCTTTTCTTTGAATTTATTTTTCCTGGAGACATATAATAGATGGATCATATTCATTAATCCATGCAGCTGCTCTGAGTTTTTTGACAGGTGAATTTAGGCCATTCATTTTGAGGGAAAAATATATATGGTTTACTCACAGTCATTGTTCCTTGTGGTTATCACAAGTGTAATAAATAGCATATTGTATCTTAAAAGATTTTTTAAGTCTTTGACTAACTAGTACTTGATAGTATTGTTCTGTCCATTAATTCCCTACCATTTCTGATTTGTTTTTCTTTTTTAATTTTGTTGTACTTTTAGTTCTATTCACCTCATTTAGAATGTGTAATCCTTTGTTTCTTCTTTTTTGATGGGACTTCATTCAGCAATTCCAGCAACATAGAGTTGATAGTGAAAATTTCCTTTAGGTATTAGATATTTGAAAAGACCTTTATTTCTCTCTTGTATTCAAAGGACAGCTCTGCAGGATAGAGTATATGTAACTGGCTGTGCATGACTTTTAGTATTATTAATATGTCATTCCACTCTCTCCTTGCATCTAGGATTTTTTAAAAAATGATGAGAACCTTTCTTTTCCCTAGCATCCCACAATATTCATTTTTTGTCTTTGTGTTTTAATAGTTTTAATCTGATATTTCTTGGTGTTGGCCTTTTTCATTTATGTACCTAGGTATATACTCTGCTTCTGAGGGTATTCTTCACCCTGTCCTCTTTCTCAGGAATTCCTATCACTTTTACATGAGCTTTCCATGGAGTCTTCTATTTCACAGAGGTTTGCTTTGTTCTTTCCAAATCTTTCTTCTCCATCATCTTTGAATTTAAAAAGTGACTTAATGGTATTTTCTAGTTTAGATATTCTTTGCTATGCCTAAGTAATTTTACTTCCAAAGACTGATATTTGAGATTGTACTGCACTCAGAGTACCTTTTGCACCCTACAATTGTATTTGAAGTTTTTCTCTCATGCTTCCTAACTGCTTAGTGAATTCTACGTTCAACCGGACCTGCCAATATACGCGGATATCTTCGCCCATCCTGTTCAACACTTGACGTCTCGTCATCCAATCTGGTCTCCTATGCCTACACTGAACTTCTGTCTTCCAGACTCTTGGAAACAGAGTTGGCAGTCAGCTGAGGTAAAGAACAAACACCTCATCACAGACCCCTGCAAGCGTCAACCTGGCTTTGACCTAGCACGTTATGATTGGGCCCTCCTCAATCGCTATCGAACAGGCCATGGCCAGTGTGCCGCTATGTTCCATCGCTGGGGAGCCAGAGACGGCCCGAACTGCCCCTGCGGCTACAGACAGACTATGACCCACATAGTCAACGACTGCCACCTCTCCAGATTCAAAGGAGGTCTCGAAACTTTACATCAGGCTCAACTTGACGCTGTTGACTGGCTACAGAAGAAGGGCAAACGCTAGAAGAAGAAGTGAATTCTAATTGAAGTTCTTTATGTTTGCAAAATTATTAGCAAACACTGTTTGGAGTTCTTCATTTGTTACTCTTAACTCCTTAAAGACATATTTTTTTCAACTCTTAAATATACACACCAGAACCCACCTGAGGCCTGTAGATGTTCCTGATACCGTTTAGTGAGGTTTGTAGATTCGATAGTTGTCAATATTTGTTGTTTTGTGGGGATAGTCTTTGCTCCTCATGATTACGGCATAACTATGTCTTCAAATTTTGTCATTCTAGGTAACCACTTAGGTAGGAAAGGAAATAAATTGTTGTAGTGTATAGAAAGAAAGATATGTTATATGCTAGAACATACCTAATTATGGTCTAATAAGGCTCTATAATTTTGCATTCATACCGGTAACAATTTTAGTTATTCTGGAATCTTATAAGCATATATATATATATATATATATATATATATGGTTTGTGTGTGTGTTTTCATGCCATAGCTACTTGTGTCCTTCTCTCTCTCTCACTCTCTCTATATATATTTGATACCACTGGGACTTTACTGAACTTGACTGACTTTTCCAGAGAGAAAAAAACAGAGAAAGTAAGTGAAAGAGAGATGAAAACTATGGTACCAAAGGTTCTTTTAATGCAGTGGAGTACAGGTTACAACTTAAGGAGAATGTATGGCAAATCAGCACTTTTAGTTGGGTTTTCTGTTTCCTTACTCTTGAGTTTTTGAGAGTTCTTTCTATATTTTAAATCAAGTTTTTTATAAATTTATGCCTTGCAAATATTTCCCCAGTATATATATATATATATATATATATATATATATATATAGTCTTTTTGTCTTTGTAACAACATCATTTGATGTAGTGCAAATTTAAATTTTCATTTATAGATCATACTTCTGTGTCACATCTAAAAACCCTTTGAATCAAGGTTATAAAAATGTTTATTATTTTTCTGCTAAATGTTTTACAATTTTATTACATCTGGTTTAAAGTCTTATTTTAGGTTAATTTTTACACCTAGAATGATATTTATTATTATTACTATTAGTTGCTATTATTTGTGGAAGGATGTCCGATTACTCTAATAGCATTAGTTGAAACTATTAACCTTTCTCCATTTAATATGTTTTGTGCCCTTGCAATCAATAGTTTATATATCTATGGGTCTATTTCTAGACTTTATAGTCTGTTTCATTGATTTGTGTAATGTCTCCATCTTTTTATCAACACGACATTGCCTAATTAGTGGGTTTATATAGTAACTCACAAAATTGTGTACCTTGATTTTTCTAATTTTACTCATCTATATTTTAAAAGTTTTCTCCATGTTCTTCTTAAAGGTTATCCCATGAAACACCTATAAGAATCCTTATGAAATTTTTTTATGGAAAAACTATAGATCAAGTTGGGGAGAATTGTTATCTTTACTCTGCTGAGTTTTCCAATTCATATACAGAATATCTATTTAGTTTAAACATTTATTTATTTATTTACATATTAAGTTTTCCCCAAGATTTTTGTTTATTTATTCTATTGGGTGAGAGTGAGAGTGAGAGTGAGAGTGAGAGGGAGAGGGAGAGGGAGAGGGAGAGGGAGAGGGAGAGGGAGAGGGAGAATCTGACCAGGGCAGTTCAAAGCTCTGGCTTATACTTAAGCTATGAATTGGTTCTCAGAGCCTCAAAACTGAAAATCTTTTGTATAATCATTATGGTAGCTCACTGTTCCATTTGCAATTATTTCACACCAGAACTGTTGCTAGGGCTTGGTGCCTGCATTGCAGCTCTCTGTTTCTGGTGACCAATTTTTCCTCTTTGTTTTTGATAGATGTTAGAAGGCTGGGAGAAAGAAAGAGAGACAGGAAGGAGAGAAAGAAGGAGAGACAATTATAACATCATTCCAGCATTTATGAAACTTCTCATCTGTACATAGGCCCTAAAGCATTTAACTCATGTCTTTGATAATGGTAATCTGTATACTCTTCTGCATGTATTTTATTTTCCAGAAAATACTCTCATAAAATTGTTCTGGTCTTAAACTGTTTATTGGCATAACATAGAAATGTAAATTGATTTTTGTGTAGATATTTTATTTTAATAAAATAAACAGGATGATTAATAAAACAGGATAATTAATAAAATAAACAAAATAACAGTGACCTCATAAAATAAATGTAGAAGTCTAAATTTTATTTTGCAGTGTCCTTAACACTTGGTAGAAATTACTGAGAGTAAGATGTCAAGGGATCCCTAAGTTTGGGGATTTCTATTTCAGGAGATTTTCTTTTAAAATGACTAAATTTGTTTTTCACCTCCTTAATTCACTAATCACAATTGCCTCATGTTCTATTTTTTCTGAAAGAATACCAATTTTTTGCATTTAATTGAATATGTTTCATAACTTGAAGGAATTAGAACACATGAACTTGCAACAGTAATAATGATAATTAATAATAATAGTCAAACCACCAGTAAGACATTGTGTGAACTGTAGTCATTAACACTGGAGAATGGGGAGAAGCACAGAGTTTTTGTAGTGTGTGTTTATTTTAAAAATAAAAACAACTAGTGCACTTTTGTTGAGATTTTTAACTTGGGAGGTTTATTAGGTACATAAAAACCACAACGGAAAAAATGTCAGGAGATAAATGGCTAGCTAGACATGTGGCAGGAGCCAAGAATCCTTAGTTGAATTTAGTTCACCAGCATTCAGCTACAACATGTGTGGGTCCAGGGAGAAATGGCATTGCTCAGTTCCTGGGAAAGATAAGACAAGAACAAATAATGGTGATGCAGAAAAGAGGCAAAAAGGGCTAAACTTCCCACAAGAGGCTTACTTTAATAATCTCTCAAGAGTTAACACCCTATGCTATGGGTCTGTGTATGCTCATGATGTCAATTGTATTTAATTATGTACATAACTCATAATTCCTTTTGTTTATTTCTGGGAATACTGTGAGAACCAGGTTGGGCATGGTGAGGCTGTTCCAATTAAAAAATGGGGAACTGAGGAAACTAATCTCCCTATCAGACTCTCTCTTTCTGAGGTTGAGCTTGAGAGAGGAAGGGACTTCAGTTTCTGCCTCTCCATCAGCTTACTCCCTGTCTCCAGAGACTTTGCACTTTTCTGCCTCCAGGTGATTGGCATTCCTTAAAACATTAAGCCAGCTCCCCTGTCTCACCCTGCATTCCTTGATACAATGGCCTGATCTCTTATTATCTACATATCAATGTTCTTCTTTGTCTAACAAATGACTTAAGGTCTCCTCCCCATTTCACCACCCATTCTGCTCATTTGATATATTGATTTTCCACCCTCAAGACCCTCCCTGCCTGCAGGGTATTATTAATCCTACCAGTTAACCCCCTTGCAACACTTGCTAAGGAAGTTCTTACCTTTCCCAGCCCCCTTTTACCTTTCTCTGCCCCCTTCCTAACCATGTACCTTTCTCTGCCCCCTTCCTAACCATGTATGGTTTTGTCAAACCACTTCCATTTCTGACTTGCCACTTCTGTTTTCCGACTTTGAAGAGCTTGGGCACTTGGATGAATAAAGATTTGAACCACCTCACCTCCACCAGCTCAGTGCCTGGGTCATCTCTCTCGAATTGCTGAATGAGTAGCAACCCTGGCTGCCTCTGGTTGCAGTCTCTCCAACCCAGAGACTACACGCCCAAGAATAGGCACCCCTGCACTATCCTGGCAGTTTATAATCAATAAAAGAAAGTGTTCACAACAGGTGTGGTATGGAACTGTATCCCTGTAATCTTTTAAACCATTACTAAAAAAAGGAAAAAATGATTTAAAAAATAAATTTAAGGGGGTCAGGCAGTGGTGCATCCAGTTGAGTGCACATGTTACCACACACAAAGAGCAGGGTTCAAGTCCCAGGATCCCACTGCGGGGGTGGGGGTGGGGGTGGTTGTGGTGGTGGTTATCATAACTTGTGAAGATATGCTGAAGGTTTATCTATCTCTCTCTTTTTTTCTTTCCTCCAAGGACTCAGTGCCTACACTATCAATCCACTGCTCCTGGAGGCCATTTCCTTCATTTTTTTATTGTTGGCTAAGACAGAGAAATTGAGAGAGGAGGGGAAGACAGAGGGGGAGAGAAAGACAGACACCTGCAGATCTGCTTCACTTCCTGTGAATCAAGGTACCCTACCCCCCTCCCCCACAGGTGGGGAGGGGGTTCGAACCAAGATCTTTAACAATGATTCTTGTGCTTCGTGCCATGTTTGCTTAACCTGGTACACTACTGCCCGACCCCCTGCAGGTTTCTCTATCTCCTTTTATATCTTCCTTTCTCAATTTATGTCTGTCTTATCAAATAAAATAAATTATGATTTAAATAATTTAAGTCCTCCAATATTAATTGTCTACATAGATCACGTGCTTTGTTTTGCTCACAATCTATGTTCAAACCTGACCCTCATTGCACTGCAGATAGGTGCTGTGAGATCTCCCTCCTTCACCACCATCACTCTTTATCTGCAAACATTTGATTTGAGTTGGTAAAGCCCTGGTGATAATAAAAAATAATATAATTTAATTTTTCTAATATTTTCAAGATTATTCAGATTCTGACCTTCATGTTAGGTAGAGTTTTTAAGTAATAAGCTTATTTATCAGTTTGATATTTATATTTATGGTGTTATTTTCCTTTTTTAAAGTTATTTGTTAAGTGATAACATGAGATTGTGTGTGGAATAGAAAGAGGGGTACAGGCATCACTTCATCATATGCAGTGCTATATGTTGAACCTTGTGTCTCACTCATGCAAGTCCTGTACTCTATTATAAATTACCTTGCTAGCTATAATCTTGGCCATATACTATTTATTATTGCTAGAGGGTTATCACGATATTGGAGAAAAGATCATTCACTCTTCTCTACTTAAAATTGTGTTGCTTTCTGGTATTATTGTTTCTATTTCCTTCCTCTTTTATGCTTAAGGAGCATTTTGTTTTTCACTCTTAAAGTAGAATCTTAAATCTTTATTTAACACCTTTCCTCTTTCCTAATGGAACTAATTAGTCCTATAAAGTTCTCTCTAGGAACTTCTCTAGCTGCATCTTGAATGTATTTAAGCCCATTTCAAAGTTTGCCCTGCCTTTTAAGACTTCTTTATTTGATGCTTGGATTATTTTGAAATGTATTTTGAAGGTCAAAAGTGATCAGTCACCTACTGTTTCTGAAATGTAATCAAAGCTTAATTCCATTATGATCAGATTTTTGACTGTGTATTTAAACTAATTTAATTTATAAAAGTCTGCTTTATGATTCAAGATATGTTATCTCTTGTAGAATTATCTAAGTATATTAGGCAAGAATGTATATTCTTCCATTGCTGTGTTGATATTCCATTACTATCAATTAGGCTCATTTGGCTGGTGGTTTGCTTAATTTTCTATATACTCTTTTTATTGTCTACCTCTTGGATTTACTAATTTATTTATGAGTGAAGAGAATTAAAAAAACTCCCACTGTAACAGTATTCTATTGTTAGGTGAACATGCATTCAGAGTTGCTGTATATTCTTAGTGAATCAAGTTTTATCATCTTTATTATCATTACCCTTTATAGTTTTCTTTGCTGTGAAAGTGGTTTAGAATTGTAATATCCACCCAGTTTATCATTCATGCATTTGCTCTGTATTATTTCTCATTGTTTTACTTTGATTTCCCTATATATTTTTATTTGAAATAAGCTTATATTAAAAAGTTAGTGAATTAATATTGATTTACAAAGTTATGAGACAATAGTGATATATAATTGTACACCATTCGCACCACCAAAGTACTATGTCACCTTTCCTGCCATTGGAAACTGAAGTAGTTCTCCCAAGGTCATATATAGGGGTTGACTATTATTTCTATAATTACACATATATATTTGCCTATTTTTCTGTAGTATTTTCTTCTCTTTCCATCTAAATCACAACTATAACTATTATTACTTCTGAATGTTCTTCCTTTTTTTCTCATATCTCTCCAGGTTCTGATGATAATAAGTTATTATTATTTTAGAGGAAACACATAGTTGATATATATATTTAAAGTTTGTTCTGATTATTCAAATCCTTACACTGAAATATTTGGGCCATTTACAATTAATGTAATTATCACTCTAGATTTAATTTTGTGTTTGTTCCTTTTGTTTTTTCTTTCTGTTTCACCTTTATTGCACTCTTTTAGGCTTATTTAGCTGGTTTTGTCTACTTTATCTTATACTTATTTTTAAAATTTATTTAATTAATTTATTTTTATTGCACCAGGGCTATTGTTGTGCTCAGTGCTGATAATTTGAATCCACTGCTCATAGTGGATATTTTCTTCCTTTTTATTTTTTATTCAATAGGATAGAGAGATATTGAGAGGGCTTCAGATAATAGAGAGGGAAAAGAGACAGAGATACTAAATATTAACATTTTATTAAAATATTTAATTATTTATTGGATACAGAGAGACATCAAAAGAGAAGTTGAAGATAGGAAAATGAAAATAATCAATATTGAAGAATTCCTATTGAAGCTACTTGTGAAGCTTTCCCATTGCAGGTGGGGAACAAGTACTTGAATCTGGGTCCTGTGCATTATAGCATGTGTGGTCAAATAAGCGCACCACCGCCCCTAACATGTTGAAACAAAGTCAGTCATAAGAAAGGGTTGATGAAATATGGAAATATAGAAGTAGGTTATATATAGATGATAGAATTGGCATGCCCACATAGGTGCTATCCAATGAGACAAGGGTACTAAATATCAGAATCCTGTTCACTGGACTTATTCCACAGGAGTGTATAGATGGAGTGTGCAAACTTTCTTTTTTTTAAATTTCTTTATTGAGGGATTAATGTTTTACACTTATGCAATGTTTCTAAGAATCACTCATCTTTTACCTATAAAAGCAATAACTAGAGGACATCAATGGGAGATTTAACACTTGAATTGACATTTTGCTTCTTTCTGAAATTCTAATGAATTCATAGTAAAGGAATATATATATAATATTTCTCTTACTATGTGTGTGTGTGTGTGTGTGTGTGTGTATCTTCACCTTTTGGATCTCTTTTTTTATTTAAGAAAGGATAAATTAACAAAAACATAGAGTAGGAGGGTACAACTCCACACAATTCCCACCACCCAATCTCCATATCCCACCCCCTCCCCTGATAGCTTTCCCACTCTCTATCCCTCTGGGAGCATGGGCCCAGGGTCATTGTGTGTTGTAGAAGGTGGAAGGTCTGGCTTCTGAATTGCTTCCCCGCTGAACATGGGCGTTGACTGGTTGGTCCATACTCCCAGTCAGCCTCTCTCTTTCCCTAGTAGGGTGGGTCTCTAGGGAAGCGAAGCTCCAGGACATATTGGTGGGGTCTTCAGTCCAGGGAAGCCTGGCCAGAATCCTGATGACATCTGAAACCTGGTGACTGAAAAGAGAGTTAACATACAAAGCCAAACAAATTGTTGAGCCATCATGGACCCAAATCTTGGAATAGTGGAGAGGAAGTGTTAGGGGGATACTCACTGTAAACTCTAGTGTACTTCTGTTTTCAGGCATATATTTTGCAGTAGTTTACAGATACGTGTGAACATATGCTCTCTCTCACAGAACCTGGTCTATATCTAGGTTTTGGGACTTTGTTAGAAAGTGAACCACCTGGGATGGAATTAGAGTATACTATGAAAAGAAAGGTCTCACGCGAGTAATGAAGCTGAAGGGTTGTCATTCCACAAGTGAAGTCTCTGGACACAGTCTGAAGTGAAGCATGTTGAGGTGGCCATCATTGTGTTAATTAGGTTGTGATCGGCAGATGCAATCTTATTTCATATGGATTGGGAGAGGCATACGGAAAAGTGGCCCCTATCCAAGGGTTCAAGGAGTGGGGGAAGGAGAGGCTCTATAGTGGAGATGTGAGGTACCTGCTGTAATTTGGTCAGGTCCTGCTTTTAGTTTCCCTTTCAGATATTCTTCCTCGACTTCTGTTGATGAGTGGGATCATCCCATACTCATCTTTATCTTTATGACTTAGCTCACTTAATATAATTCCATCTAGCTCAGTCCAGGATGGGTCAGAGAAGGTGGGTTGATTGTTCTTGATAGCTGCATAGTATTCCATTGTGTATATATAACACTACTTTCTCAGCCACTCATCTGGTGTTGGGCACCTGGGTTGATTCCAGGTTTTAGCTATTATGAATTGTGCTGCTATGAACATAGGAGTACACACCTCTTTTTGGTTGGGTGTTATGGAGTCCTTGGGTTATAACCCCAGGAGAGGAATTACTGGATCATATAGAAAGTCCATGTCCAGCCTTCTGAGAGTTTTCCAGACTGCTCTCCACAGAGGCTGTACCAATTTACATTCCCACCAGCAATGCAAGAGGGTTCCGCTGTCCCTACAACCTCTCCAGCATTTGTTGCTGCTGTTCTTTTTGATGTATGCCATTCTTACAGGAGTGAGGTGGTATCTCAATGTTGTCTTCATTTGCATTTCTCACAATCAGTGACCTAGAGCAGTTTTTCATATGTTTGTTAGCCTTCTGGATCTCCTCTGAGGTGAATGTTTTGTTTATATCCCCTGCTCATTTTTGGATGGGGTCATTTGCTTTTTTGGTGGTAAGTTTGCTGAGCTCTTTATATATTTTGGTGATTAGTTTCTTGCCTGATGTATGGCATGTAAAGATCTTTGTTTGTTTAATAGTTTCTGTGGATGTGCAGAAGCTTTTCAATTTGATGTAGTCCCATTGATTTGTTTCTGCTTTAGTTTTCCTTGCAATTGGGTTTGATTCATCAAAGATGTCCTTGAGGTGTAGGTTGGAAACTGGTTTACCAAAGCTTTCCTCTAAGTATTTGATTGTTTCTGGTCTGCCACCTAGGTCGTTGATCCATTTGGTGTTGATTTTTGTTTCCGGTGATATAAAGTGCTACAATTTCATTCTTCTGCATGTTACAAGCCAGTTTTCCCCGCACTATTTATTGAAGAAAGCCTCCTTCTTCCACTTAATCCTTTGGACCCCCTTATCAAAGTTTAGATGTCCATAGGTGTGGGGATTTATTTCTGGGCTTTCAATTCTATTCCACTGGTTTGTGTGCCTATTTTTGTTCCAGTACCATGCTTTTTTGATGATGATGGCTGTATAATATAGTTAAAGGTCTGGGAGTGTGATGCCTCCATTTCTGTTTCTTTTCCTCAAGAGGGTTTTGTCAATTCTAGGTGTTTTCATGTTCCAGATAAACGACTGTAGTGTTTTTTCTATTATCTTAAATAAGTTTGGTGGAACTTTGATGGGTATTGCATTAAATTTGTATATGGCTCTGGGGAGAATATTCATTTTGATGATATTTATTCTTCCAATCCATGAGCATGGGATATCTTTCCATTTCTTGGTACCAATTTCTATTTCCTTGAGTAACGACTCAGAGTTTTCAGCATACAAGTCTTTCACTTCTTTGGTCAATTTTATTCCTAGGAATTTGATTGATTTTGCTGAAACAGTAAATAGGAGTGATTTCTGGATGTCTTCTTCTTCAGATTTAGTGTTTGTATAAAGAAATGCCACTGATTTTTGTACATTGATTTTGTAGCCTGATACCTTGCTATATTGCCTAATAACTTTCAGTAGATTTCTGCTGGATTCTTTAAGTTTTTCTATGTATACTATCATATCATCTGCAAATAGTGAGAGCTTTACTTCTTCCCTTCCAATCTGTATTCCTTTGATTTCTTTCTCTTGCCTGATTGCTAAGGCAGGAACTTCCAATACTATGTTGAAGAGTAACGGTGACAGTGGACAGCCCTGTCTAGTCCCCGATCTGAGGGGGAATGCTTTCAGCTTCTGTCCATTGAGTATGATGTTGGCTGTAGGTTTGCTATGTATATAGACTCCACTATCTTAAGTGATTTCCTATCTATTCTCAATTTTTGTAGTTTTGAGCAAGAATGGGTGTTGGATTTTGCCAAAGGCTTTCTCTGCATCTATTGAGATAATCATGTAGTTTTGGGCTTTGCTTTTATTGATGAGGTGCATGACATTGATTGACTTACTGATGTGAACCAGCCTTGCATTTCTGGGATGAATCCCACTTGTTCGTGATGTACACTCTTTTTGATATGCTGCTGTATCTGGTTGGCCAAGATCTTGTTTAATATTTTGGCATCTATGTTCATCAGAGGTATTGGTATATAGTTTTCCTTTTTTGTTCTGTCCCTATCAGGTTTTGGTATCAGGTTGATGTTGGCTTCATAGAAGGTGGAAGGGAGTATTACTGTTTCTTCAATCTTATGGAAAAGCTTAAGAAGTATGGGTACTAACTATTTCCTGAAAGTTTTGTAGGATTCGTTTGTGAAGCCATCTGGTCCAGGACTTCTGTTGTTGGGGAGATTCTTAATAATGGTTTCAATTTCTTTATCTGTGATTGGTGCATTTAGATTTTGTAATTCTTGTTGTTTCAGTTTTGGAAGGGCATATGCTTCTAGGAATTGTTCCATTTCTTTCAGATTCTCTAGCTTGGTGGTGTATAGTTTTTCATAGGAGTTTCACATTATTCTCTGGATTTCTGTGGTGTCAGTTGTGATATCTCCTCCATCGTTTACAATTCTATTAATTTGAGTCTTCTCTCTTTTTTGTTTGGTGATTCTGGCTTGGGGATTGTCAATTTTGTTTAATTTTTCAAAGAACCAACATTTGGCTTCATTGATCTTTTGTATGGTTCTTTTATTTTTTATGTTGTTTATTTCTACTCTAATTTTAGTGATTTCTGTCCTTCTGGTTGCTTTAGGGTTCCTTTGTTCCTCTTCCTCTAAGTCCTTGAGGTGTGCAGTAAGGTCATTCATTTGAGCTTTTTCTTGGTGTTAAATATGTGATTGTATGTCTATAAGTTCCCCTCTCAGTACTGCTTTGGCTGTTTCCCAAATATTTTGATAGGTTGTGTCTTCATTTTCATTTGTTTCCAGGAACATTTGAATTTCCTGCTTGATTTCCTGCTTGAGTGAATTTCTGACCCAGTGGTTCTTAAGGAATATGTTGTTTCGTTTCCAAATTCTGTGACTTTAAATAATTGTCTGTTTGTTGTTAAATGTTAGTTTTACTCCACTGTAGTCTGAGAAGATACTTGGGATGATTTCAATGTTCTTGAATTTATTGATGCTGTCTTTGTGGCCTAACATTTGGTCTATCCTTGAGTATGTGTTATGTGGATTTGAAAAGAAGGTGTATTCCAGTTTTTTGGTGTGAATGACTGAAAATGTCCAAGAGGTCAAGTCTGTCAATATCTTCATTCAATTCTCTTGTACCTTTGTTGATTCTCTGTTTTGTTTATCTAAGTGTGAGAGTGGGGTATTGAAGTCTCCCACTATTATTGTATTACTATTGATGTATTTTTTTAATTCTTTCAGTACGTGCTTGACGTAATTAGATGGTCCCTGATTGGGTGCATAGATGTTAATGATTGTTAAGTCTTCTTGGCTGATTGATCCTCTAATCATTATGTAATGTCCTTGTATATCTTTTATTACTTTACTTAATTTAAAATCTATTATGTCTGAGATGAGAATGGCTGTTCCTGCCCTTTTTTGTAGTCTGTTAGCCTGTATGATAGTTTTCCATCCTTTCACTTTAAGTCTGTGTTTATCTTGTTGTGACAGATGGGATTCTTACAAGCAGCATATGGTTGGGTTATGTTTTTTGATCCACCTCCCCACTCTGTGCCTTTTGATGGGTGAGTTTAAGCCATTGACATTTAACTTAATGTATTGTAGTGCCATTGTTCAAAATAAATTTTTGTTTGATCTAATATATTGCAAGTATTATAGTGATGTTCTTGTTTATAAGAGATCTTTTAGAACCTCTTTCAGGGCCGGTTTGGTGATGGTTGCTTCCTTTAACTGTTGTTTGTCTAAGAAGGTTTTGATCCCTCCATCTAGTTTGAATGAAAGCCTAGCAGGATATAATATCCTTGGTTGAAACCCTTTTTCATTCAGGGCTCGATAGATATCTCACCATTCTCTTCTGGCTTTTAGAGTTTGAGTGGAGAAGTCTGCAGATAATCTTATGGGTTTTCCCTTGTATGTGACTTTTTGTTTTTCTCTTGCAGCCTTTAGGATCCTTTCTTTATCCTTACTCCTTCTCATTGTGACTATGATGTGTCTTGGTGTCTTCAGGTCTGGGTTGATTCTGTTTGGTACTCTCTGGGCCTCTTGAATCTTGATGCCCTTTCTGTTATTCAGGTCTGGGAAGTTTTCTTCTATTATTTCCTCTAGAATGTTTGCTTCCCCTTCCTCTCTTCCTCTGGCAGGCCAATTATATGAATGTTACTTCTTTTGAGATCATCCCATATGTCTCTGTTGTTCTTTTCAGTGTCTCTCAATCTCTTTTTGAGCTCTTTCACCTCTTTCTTCATTTTCTCTAACTCATCCTCTGTCTGACTAATTCTGTTTTCTGCTTCTGTTAGTCTGCTTTCCCTTGCCTCAGCTTCTTTCTTCATTACAGCTATTTCAGCTTTCAGTTCTCTAATTGCCTCAAGATAATCAGTATTTTCCTTGGGGGTCTCAACTGTTGTTTCCTTAATACTGCCATTCCTTTCCTCCAATGTTGTTTTCATTTCTGTGATTAATAAGTTTATTATTGCTTGCATACTTTTCTTATCTATGGTTACTTCTGGCTGATTTGTAGTTTCTTCTGGGCTCTTTCTTCATTCATTGGAGTAGCAGTTTTATTTGTTTTTGATCTACCCATTTTTTTGATTTATGTGTTTCTTATTTTTATGCTCTCTTGTTCCTCATATGTTGTGTCTGAGTACAAGCAACACTGTACTAAATATATTTATGACAATTGCTCTCACCAACCTCAGGTATTACAATAGCAACTGAAGCAAGTATTGAAGCAGTTTAATCACTACCAGTTAGCCAAACAATGTCTCCTGCCCGTGAAAAAATAGTAACCAAATCCCAATGAAGAAGAAAGAGAAAAGAAAGAAGGGATAGCAAGAATATACAGTTATCCAAATCTACTATCTACTGTATATTCTAGGGGGTAATAAGAGGGGGAAGGGAAGTAGAGCAGATATACACACGTAGAGAGTCCACTCTGAGTCATTTCTTCCCCAAAATAATTCCTAAATTTAGAAAGGCAAAGAAGAAGGAAGAAGTGTATGACAACATAAAAAAAAGAAACAAGAGAGAGGAAAGAGAAAAGATAAGAAAAAGAGCTGTAATTAAAGAGCAGTGAAAGGAAAGTTTTTTTGATTAATTTATTTTTAATTTAATTTTCAATTAGCTAGGAGGAAGGGGAGAGTCTGTAGAGTAGGTAGGAGTAATGAGACAAGTTCCTCCCACAATAGATAAGATGTTCACTACCCTAACAATAACAGATACCCTAAGAGTTAATTCTGATCAACATAAAGGGGAGGAAGATATATGCCTTTATATAATATTAATAATAAAATAGAGCAGGGTAAAAAAAAAAAAAACTTTCCCAGATTACCTCTAACCTCCTGAGCAGTGGCAACTGATTGTTAAGAAAGAGAAAAAAAAAAAAAAAAAAAAAAACCTCAGGACTAGACAAAGATAGCTGAAATAGACAGTTATGCAAATCTAGTATCCACTGTATATTCTAGGGGTAGCTAAAGGAGGAAGGGAAGTTGAGCAGAGATACTCACAGTGAAAGTCCACTCTGAGTCAGAATTCTTCCCCAAAATAATTCCCAAACGTGTTCCAGTGAATTCTGTGAAAGCACACTGTTTGGTGGTGTAGGGAATGGGGCCTGTGGCTTTGGAAGCTGTAGGATTAAGGAAGAAAGGATGACAAGAATGAGAAAAAGAAAAAAAGAGAGAGAGAGAAAAAGAAAAAGATAAGAAAAAGAATAGTAATAAAAGAGCAGTGAAAGGAAAGAGTTTTTTATTTAAAAAAATTAAAAAATTAATTTAATTAGCTATGCAGGGGGGGGTTGGGTACTTAGAAAGAAAAAAGGCCAGAGGTTTCAGAAGGGACTAGACTTAGAATGAATAATACTCCCTAGTGGGACAGGAATCTTGGTAAAGAAAGAAGCTCAGCAGCGGAGCCTGCTGAGGGGGGGAGGAGGTGTGCTTTGGAAATAATGATTTAAAAGAAAAAAAATTTTTTTCTCTTTTTTTCTACTCTATTTTTTAACCCAAATTAAGTATAGTCACCTCCTTGGTGTTACCGCTAGGACCCCGTATTGACTGGCCTACTAAAGGCAGAAAATCCTACCATTTCCAGAGGATGTGGTCAGAGCTCAAGCCACTAGCAGCTTCTCAGTCCGCCATCTTCCAGGAACCCCTATGGTAATATTCTATGCTTTCATGTTAAGTCTCTGTTTGTCTTGTTGAGTTAGGTGGGATTCCTGCAAACAACGTATCGCTGGGTTGTGTTTTCTGATCCATGTTGTTACTCCTTGACTCTTAATAGATGAATTCAGGCCATTGACATTTATTGGTAGAGTGTTCTGATATATGGCATATTTATGGTGATTTGATTGTTTATAAGAGAACTTTCAGTACTTCTTGCAGGGCAGGTTTGTTGACAGTTGATTCCTTCAACTGTTGCTTGTCAGAAAAAGTTTTTATGCTTCCATCTAGTTTGAATGACAGTCTCGCAGTGTACAGTAGTCTTGAATGAAAGCCTTTTCCATCTCATGCTCAATATATTCCTCGCCACTCTCTTCTGGCCATCAGTGTTTGTGTGGAAAAATATGCTGATGATATTATGTGTTTTCTTCTATAGGTTACTCTTTGTTTTTCACTTGCAGCATTCAAGATCCGTTCATATCCGTATTTCTTTTCATTCTAAATATGATGTGTCTTGTGTTTAAGCCTGGGTTAATTATTTTTTGAACTCTCTGAGCTTCTTGAACCTTTATCTCTTTTATCTTGTCTAGAGTAGTGAAGTTCCCAGCTTTTATGTCCTGTAGAGTGCCTTCTTCTCCTCCCTCTCTTTCTTCCTCTGATAGGCCAATAACTCATATTTTGAAGTCATCTCATATGTCTCTATTGCTGTTTTCAGTATCTCTTCATCTCTTTTTCAGATCTCTTACCCATTACTTAGTTTTCTCTAATTAATCCTTGATATTTCTAATTGTTTTCTTCCCCACATATTCTATTCCCTCTCTACACTGTTGTTTTCTGTAGCTCAGCTACTTTGCTACCCTGTTGTGATATTATATTAGCTTGTTCAACTTGTAGTCTTAGCTCAGCAATTTTAGCTTTCAGTTCTCTAATTACCTTGAGATATTAAGTATTTTCTTTTGGATCCTCATTTGCTTTTTTCCTATATCTGATTATAGTATTTTCAAAAGCTTTCCTCATTCCTTCAATTAGTGTTTGGATGTTGTCCTCATTCTTACATGTTTCTACCTCTGGGGAGTTTTTATATGGCTTTTGTCCTGGCTCATCTCTCCAATGTTTCTTCTTGTTTTAGCCATTTTATATGGTATGCTATGAGGTCCCTTTCTTGGTATTTTTCAATCCAATGATCACACTTACCTGTATTGACTTGTGTCTAAGTAACGTACTTAAAGAGTTCACGTGAAAACTAACAGTTGTTTCAATGTTGTATCAATCCCTGATGTGAATCAAGGTGATTGTTTATCCCTTTTATGTAATTTATCTTCCATCTGGGCTATGGGAGCCTGAAGGCTTTTTAACTATAAGTATATTGTTTTAGCTTAATTACTCACTCCTAAAAAAGAGATAAAAAGGATGGGGAAGAGATAGTGTGCTGGTTATATACAGAGAGACTTTCACACCTCAAGGGTCCATAGCTGCAGCCCCAATTTGGTGCTCTAACAGCAGCCAGACCCAAGCAGAGCAGCACTCACTCACCCTGTGAGTTTCTAAAAACAATTCTATTTGTACTCCATGGGTTCTGAGAGAGTTATTCAATGTATCTCCAAATTCAAGGAGAAAATAATGTGGATAGGCTCCCACTATACAACCCCACTTCCAGACCACTCAGAGTATAATTCTCCTGAATTTCCTGGTCAGTTCTCTGCCTCCGATATCAGCACATGGCCTCACCAGTGCTGCTGTAGCCTCCAGGACAGTAGCACAGGAGACTCATGGCTTCATTTTGAGCCATAGGGGAATCTCTCCTCCCTTTAGCAGTCTATTCGTTGATAAAATTCAGAACAGAGGTGGTGCCTCAATTGGCAAACTGCTGGACTGTTATCAGTCACTGCCAAGTAGATAGGGGCTTTTAGTCCCAGGGATCTCTCCTCTGGCCCCCTCTCTTTCCTCAAGTCACATATGTTTGCACTCACCTGTGACTTGGTGGGTTCCCAAAGTAATCCTAGTCTTATCTTGTTGCATTCTCAGACGATCTTCTCTGCTATTCCTAGTTGACCATGGAGAAGAGAGAGGAGCAGATACTGCTATTCAGTAGCCCTGCCTCCAGAAGTCAGCTATTATTTTTATATATTTAATTAATTTTATTGTCACCCATTTATGAGTTTCTGGCAACAATTTTATCTCTCTCTCAATAGAGATGGAGAGAAATTGAGAGCTGGGAAGAGATGATGAGAAAGAGACACCTACAGCATTATTTCATTTCTTGTCAAGCATACCTCCTGTAGGTTCCCTGGTTCTTTTACATAGTACCATTTGAACTTTGCCAAGTGTGATACTACCTGACCTCCATTTGGGAAAATTTTTATCCCAAGTACCTAATAAAGAGTTCAACTCATAGTAGATATGAGATAGGTGTTTGATAAATGAATAGAAGTTTTTGGTTGACACTTATTGAACAGTTTTAGATTGTATAGAGCAGTCTGTATCCTTTATCTCAAGTAAATCTCACAATGCACAGTTCATCAGATGAGTGGATTCAGTCTTGGAGGTTATAGAGCACATCACCACTCACATCACTCTCCTTGAAGAACTAGCTATACAGGGTACTATTTCTCATTTGGGTGTAAGAGGTTTTTCATTATGTAAATTTTTTTTAAATTTTGTCAATTCTATTGCCAGTAGTTTCCCTAATTTTGATGCCTTCTAATTTTCTACTTGAACAGTTTGAAGTTTAGAATGTTTTAATTATTAAATAGTGCAATCATTCACTCTACATTGATGACTTGTTCCATGGATATATTGCAATACATCTTGGAACACATCTTTGAATCAGCTGTTCTTTCCAAGTTATCTTGAAAGTATTTTAGATATGATTACATTTTGAAATCATGAGCTTTAGTCTATACAAGATTTTCACCAATATAAAAAATTGGGGGGGCAGGCAGTGGCATACCTGGTTAAGTGCACTACAGTGCAAGGACCTGTATTCAAGCCCCTGGTCCCCACCTGCAAGGGAAAATCTTCAAAAGTGGTGAAGCAGAGCTGCAGAAGTCTGTCTCTCTCCCTTCAATTTCTTCCTGTCTCTGTCTAATAAAAATAAATTTAAATAAATTTTTAAAAATGAATTGTTTTTTGATTCCTCTATTGTGGATTTTTAGGTTATTGCCACTTTTTATTCCTTCCTTCCTTCCTACCTTTCTATCTTGCTTTAATTTTTTCCTTCTTTGGAATAACATTGGAGTGAGATCTCTGCAAATAGATTTTTTTTTTCAGAGTTGATCATTCCTGTAAGGTATATTTCTAGATCTAGGTCAGTAAGTATAAGAAATTTTAAGGCTTAAAATTGTTTTTAAAAAAGATTGCACTGACTTAAACTTCTTCTGGCACTGTATAAAAAAGCTCATTTCTACTGAACTCTTGCCAGTACTTGGGTATTATTATCTCATTGAGATTTTCATTGTAGTTATGTTAAATCTATAAATCAATTCAGAAAATATTATCAGCTTTATAACATTGATTCTACTGCAGGAAAATGGTATCTACATTTAATTAAATCTTCATTTTATATCCAAATAAAGTTTTTTTGTTATCTTTATATGTGTTGTATATTTATTATCAGAGTTATTTCTGGATATATTATGACATTGTGTTTTGGCTTTGTATTACAATGTGAATACATTTTAAAATATTTATATCTTCTTTTCCCAAAGTATGCTCTACAAGGATTTTATACTCCAGATGCTGTGTGATAAAAGAATCGCATGTACAAATCTGTTTGGGAAAGCCTGGGACCTTCACTGTCAAACTTTCATGATACATTCATGTGTTATGGTTAAACATATTTCAAATTTTTATGACCATTGATTCTTTACTTTTACATTTCAATAGATATGATATTCTGGAAATCTTGAAGTTGTACATGGTCAAAGAATCCTATTCTTTATTCTTACCTGTGCCTACACATAAAGGTACAAAGCCTTTAAAATTTCCATACTCACTGTTGCACTCTTCTGTATCCATGAAAAAGTCCTGCCTAGCATACATGTAGGAAGAGAAGACATGTGAATAAGGGCTAAGTCATACAAATCATCACATTTGAGATATACTGGATTAGGTAAAAAAAAAAAAAAAGAGAGAGAGAGAGTAGCATTCTTAGAGTTTTGCATTAATAGTATATAGCATTATTGTGACGAGTGGTAACTAATATGTCCAGTTTGAATAGACATTATGTAGGCAGCTAGACTCTGTTATTGTAAGGTTGGTCCATTTCTTTTCAATGCTTATAATTACTTTAAACAGCAAATGTTATGGAATCACTTTTGATCAGACAATTATATTTTTTAAAGTTTTTCTAATTAAACTTAATAATGTTACTTTATATTGGCAGACTTCATATTAAAAACCTAGCCTGGCCTTTCTAGGGTAATTTATTTTCAGTAATAGTTATAATTTCAATGTACTTTTGATATATATATATATATATATATATATATATATATATATATATATATATATATGTATATATATAAAGTGGAAACAATGACAAAAACCGTAGGATTAGAGGGGTACAACTCCCACACAATTTCTACTACCAGAAATCCATATTCCATCCCTTTCCCTGACAGCTTTCCTATTCTTTATCTTTCTGGGAGTATGGACCCAGGGTCATTATGGGGTGCAGAAGATGGAAGGTCTGGCTTCTTTAATTGCTTCTCCATTGAACATGGGCATTGACAGGTCAATCCATAGTCCCAGCTTGTCTCTCTCTTTCCCTAGTGGAGTGGAGTTCTGGGGAAGCAGGTCTCCAGGAGAGATTGGTGGGGTCATCTGACCAGGGAAGTCCAGTTGGTATCATGTTAGCATCTGGAACCTCGTGTCTGAAAAAAAGAGTTAACATATAAAGCCAAACAAACTGTTGATTAATCATAAACATAAAAGTTGGAATATTGCAGATGAAGTTTGGAATCTCCATTTTGTAGATATTTAGTAGTCCTATTTTAGTTATATTCTGAGGAGCCCATGACTATACTATTTTTTTTTTCCTGAGCCTGAAATCTGATATGCAGGTGGATCCAAGTTATTGTCTGGGGAGATGATATCATGGCTGGAAAAAGAACCAGAAAGAGAGTAACTCCCCATATTCTAGTGTTCTTACCTAGCACTTACATTCTTTTTTTTCTCTTTTGTTGCCCTTGTTGTAGTTGTTGTTGTTGTTGTTATTGATGTCATCCTTGTTGGATAGGACAGAGAGAAATGGAGAGAGGAGGGGAAGACAGAGGGGGAGAGAAAGATAGACATCTGCAGACCTGCTTCACCGCCAGTGAAGTGAGCCCCTACAGGCGGTGAGCTAGGGCTCAAACCCAGATCCTTATGCAGGTCCTTGCACTTTGTGCCATGTATGCTTAACCTGCTGCACTATAGCCCAACTCCCAGAATCTACATTTTTAAGTGAAATTAGTTTATACTTTCCTGTTTTAGCTTGTATATTTCTCTTTGCCTCTCTCTCTCTCTATCTCTCTCTCTCTCTCTCTGTCTCCACCCTGGAATAAGTCTTATGGCTTTGTAAAAGACTCTGTTAGCTTTCATTTTTTGCCTATGTTTTGGGTTAAGTTTTATGACATAGAAATATTTTGCTTCTATAAGTCTAATAAAATTCATTCTTAGTGCCACCTGGTGCTGGAACATTTTTGATAGAATACTAATTATTTGTTACTTTTTTATTTTAAATATATTTTGTGATTACCGATTTTTAAACTTTTCTAAATTTTAACACATTGGAAGAAATTCAAACAGCTTTTTGATGACCAATAAATATATATCCTGCAATTTATGTATTTTTTGGAAACTGCTTTTCAATCACTTTTGAAGTAAAGTTTGAAATAATTATTCAAGCAAATACATGCCAAGTCTTTTATTTTGAGAACTGAAATTTAATGTCAAACTTAGCATGGTTTTGTATTTTAATCTGATATTTATTTGTATTTATGTTTGTAGCAGTATGGTTATGTATATGTGAACATATTATTTTCCAACTTTTTTGTGTGACTCAGTTGTGTGGAGACATGATTTATTGTTGTGTTTCCTATTACTGAGGCAGTTAAATTGAAAGAACTAATGCAAGTGATTTGGATTGATTCATAAATGTGGAATTTTAAATACTTTTATATGATTTCATCCAAAATGGGAAATAATACTTGGAAGCAGAACTCTTGTAAAAGTCTCCATCTTTACCTTGTTAGTTGACCTTAGTTGTAGTTAACTTGTTACTAAGTAAAATCACATTTACCCTAAGAACCTCCAGAGAAACAGAAGAGTGGAAGCCTCTATTGTCCATAAAGCATAACCTATCTCTGGATTCTGTCTCTGCTGGCTCTATGGGTTACAAATTCTCAGATTTCAGTCACATAGCCTTACCAGCAGCAAGATAAAGCTTACACAGTGTTTACTATGTACCATATAATATTAATAAGCACCATTCCATCTCACAAGTCAGGAAATGAAGGTACAGAAAAGATATATTATTTGCACATGCTTGCCATCTTGCAAGTGGTGAAGATAAAATTCTACCTTATAAAGTAGGGCTCTGTAGTCTACATTGTCAATCACTACACTGTTCCATTTCTTAATTTCTCTACTTGTGTTATATTTTGTGTCTGCTCACTAGAGTGCCTGGGTCAGTACTGAGTTTCCTGCTTGTTATTCTAGATTTATTTAATGATGAGAATAAAAGAATCAAAAGATAAGAAAATAAATCAAAGTGAAGATTGATAAAATATTACAGGGGGATCACATGGATTCTGAAACAAGACTATGACTTCACCTATTTAGAAGAGCTTCATGGGAGAGGGTGGGTTATGGGGATTGGGTGGTGGGAATTGTGTGGAGTTGTACCCCTCCTACCTTATGCCTTTGTTCACTAATCCTTTCTTAAATTAAAAATTTAAATAAAAAAAAAAAAAGAAATAGAAGGCAATAAAATCACAGAAATTAATGCCAAAAAAAAAAAAAAAAAAGAAGAGCTTTCGCTTAGGTTTATTGCAAGGATTTTCTGAACAAAAGACCTGGTAGATAATCACTCCTCTCTCATATATATATATATATATATATATATATATATATATTCATATTAAATTATGATGATGTTTATGATAACCCCTCCCTAACTGGCTCTGCTACACTGCTTAGGTCACTTTGTTCCCTGTGCCTCAGTTTCTCTATTTGTTAGATGGAAAATTACCTCATGATCTGTAATCCATGATGGAGATTGAGCAAGGTATGGACCACTGCTTACTTGTTCTTCTGTTCTATCTGTTCTGTTCTATCTGTTCTGATCTATCTTGATCTTACTTGATCTTCTGTTCTATTCAAGTAGGCTTAGGGCTTAGGGTACTCTTCTAACATCCAAGCATGAAGGTAATGCACAGTACAACTCACTGTACTCACCTCAGACATCTCATAGATGGGATCCTTGAGTGAGGACAAGGGGGGTGGCTGTCTACATAATGACTTACTGCATTTTTGTAGGGCATCCACAGGGTTGACAGACTGAGCATCTAGAAAAAACAAAACAAAGAAAGAAGCAAACAACACCGCTACCAGGATCCCTGGACAAACTTGAACTCCAGATGAAACTTGGATTCATTTTAAGTATAAGTATGTCTGAAATCCAGCATATACTATACTTATGGATTTTAATCTGAGCTCAGTTCTCCATGCTTCCCTGCTTGGCACAGTGTCCAGGTGTCTCCACTCAGCAAGCTTCAGTGTCTGTGTACCAAGTCAATTTGTTCCTATAAATTGATGAAGAGCTGAGTTTCAGAATCTCTGTATTCCACATTCCTCCTTTCTTTAGGAGAAAAGACAGAATAACTAAATGGATGAATCTGTTTGCCACAAATTACCAAGAGCAGAGCTTCTTCTGATTCAATAAGGTAATTATTGTATTTTGAACAAAGAACAACTGATTATTTCAAACAAATGGACCAACTGCAGTTTAACAGAGAAATCTGTGTCTATACCTTGCTGTAGATGTAAGCCAGAAGTAAATATGCTCTTAATAACCAATTGGTATTTAATTTATTTAATGTACAATAACTTGCCTGCTAAGATTAAATAAAATGCACAGTTGATTAAAACTATCTCTGCACCAAGTACTCTGGGGAAAATATGTTATACACCCTCTGACTCAGTATATTGTTTTTACTTTCACATCCCTGTGGAGCCTGTGTGGCAGATTTCAGTGTGTTCTGTTTGGAGCTCTGCAGATGTGTCTATCAGGCAATTCTCATCTTGCTCAGTAGTATAAAAACTCTATTTGCTTGTTCATAATTGCTAAGGATGGGCAAGTTGTTCCTCTGAGCTTGGAAGTGGGATTGCATTTACTTATTTTAGTTTAATTTATTTTTAATAGAGACAGAAAGAAATAAATAAGGGGGGTGGTGTAGGGTTAATTGTAAAAGCATGGAAAGAGCATAGGGAAACTCTCAACATAAAGATGGAGGTCTGAAAAGATACCCCACCTGCCAGTCTCTCCCTTTCAGGGGTGAGCATGGAGGAAAAGCTTTCCTGACTCAGTTTCCCCTTGTCAGTCTCCCAAGCATCCCAAGAAACTACACCCCCCTAACACTTAAATCATTTCCTTGTTATAAACCAAATAGTTTGCCTTCTTAAAGTTCACTATAGTTCACCTGCATTTGGTCACACATACTTCATTCTTCCTTGACTAAAAGGCCTTTCTTTCTATTCATCTTCTCCTCCACTTTGGTCTAACTCCTCTATCTTATCTCTCTGGTTTCAAGGCTCATTTCTGTCTGCTTCTGTCTTGCTACTAATCACTCCGGAACTCCCTTTTACCACTATCAATTCTCTTCATTCCTTAGAACTTTTTCCATGAAGGTTCTGACCTTCAAAGCCCACCAATATTGCCTCATGTGAAAAAATGTCCTTTGCTCCCTTCTGCTACTTAAAACCTGCCTACTGTACAATAAAGCAGATCATTTGTGATTAAAATGGTCTCCTGGTCCTTTTCTGTTGTTAGCCACAAGAGTTAACATGAGGAGCCAGTCACAAGGCTTACCTCTGCTGTGAGGCCCCCCATGCAAGTGCCAGTAGAATGGAAGTGCAGGAAATAGAGATACCTCAGCACTGCTTCATCAATCCTAAAGTTCCCCACCCCCCTCATTTGAGGACTGGGGCCTTGAACAGAAGTTCCTTGTGCATTGAAACGTATATGCTCTTCTAGATATGACACTGCTGGCCCACAAAGGGTTACATTTTCATTTGACTACCAACATATTGTTCAACTCCAGACTTTCAAGTAGTTTCTCTGTGTTGGAGTTTCCTGATTTATGAAACAAATGTAAATTTTTAAGTCTTTTTCTGATAGGACAGAAAAAACACTGCCAGAATTTGGAAGCATAGGTTAGCCTTGATTTGAGAAATGGCTCTCCAAATAAGCCAGCATAAAATCCTTCCTGATGTGTGAACATCAGACTCAGAGCTATATAGAGATGACTGAGATGCCATTTGCTTATCTAATAATTCTTTTTTGTTTGCTTGTTTTTCAAACATTTGATGCTTGATTGTCTACAGGACCCAATACCTCTGACACTGTGATCCCAAGCTCTCTCTTCCTGACATATATTTTAAGATTTTTATAGTTGAAGGAATCATTTTATTCCTCTGAGTTTCTTTTACCATAAAATTAAGAAGGTGGATTTCCTACAAGTTACTGAATGGTTATAAATTTGAATGAGGTAATATTTGCACAGATGCTTTCAACATCTAAAGAATAAACATATAGATATATCTTTTACCCAATAACATTAGTTCTTGAGTGTCCAAAAAAAAAAAACAGTCCATAGGGAGTCGGGCGGTAGCACAGTGGGTTAAGCACACGTGGCACAAGGCATGAGGACCAGCACAAGTATCCCGGTTGGAGCCCCCAGCTCTCCACCTGTAGGGGAGTCACTTCACAGGTAATAAAGTAAGTCTGTAGGTGTCTTTCTCTCCACCTATCTGTCTTCCCTTCCTCTCTTAATCCTATCCAACTAGGATTACAACAATGAAACAACAAGGGCAACAAAAGGGAACACATAAATACATATTAAAATAAATAAATAAAACCACAAACTGTATGTGTTTAGGACCAGCATGGACAGTCTGTGAGTGTCCAGCAAGGTGAATAGAACAGGATGTGAGGGGTTGACAGCTTAGCCCCACATGATACTCCTAGGTATGAGAACTATTTAGATGAAGACTAAAGCTTGATGACTGTATAGGACATAGAAAATAGAGTGTCTTTCCAACTTACAGCCTCATTTGGTATGTAGTGTCTCTCTGTAGATGGTAGAACAGGTACTCTCTTCCTCATTCTATGGTTAAAGGAGAAGAATGGACATCGCCATACAAGAATTCCTGGTAGTTTTAGATGGGTGGGAGGAGAGTGGGCTTGCCTACCTGAACTGATTCTAAGGAAGGTACTGGAGCTGGTGACCTTCTGGGGACAGTTCCCTGGTTTTCTGATGTGACAGTTGCCTCTGTGCTGCTCAGGAAAGGTATTATAAAAAGTTAATATTTAATTGCAGTGGAAGCTAGCTAAAATTACTTGGGTGTGGAGATATTAAGGGCCTTTGTAATTATATTTCCAGGGTAGTGGGGGAGAACATTCAGCAAGCTTTTGTGCTAATGCATCTTTTTTCCCCCCTTTGTTTCTCAAATTCCCTGCAATAATCAGTTAGACTCATCTCTGCTGGTCTCTGGGGCATAGCTCCTCCCACACCACTTCTGACAATAGTGGCTGTTCCATGTGAAGCCCAAACTCAGTGGGGACTTCTAGGGCTGCCCATTATGCACCCGGACCCCTGTTATTTCCATTTTTTATTTTAAAATTCATCTTATTTTATTCTCTTTTATATTTGTTCTTGACAGAGAAAAAGTAAGCGAGACAGGGATAGAGAGGAAGAAAGAGACATAGAGACAATTCCTCCCTCCTTAATTACTCATGAATCTTTCCCTCTACAGGTGAAAACTGTGGGCTTGAACAGCTTTCTTGTGCTTTGCAACATGTGTGCTGTGTGTGCCACCACCACTAACTGGATGTGCCACCATCTTCCCCCTGATATTTCCACTCTCCTTTACTCTTGATCTTTTGCTATGTTTCTTGTTCTCTTTTTTCCTAAGATAATGGTAGAAAATTACCTAAATTGGGAGTTAGTCTTTTTTATACACCTACCATAGGGAGATGATCATTACACCCTTGTGTCAGCAATTATACTGTAAATCATTACCCCTACTTTGATAACATAATAAAAACAAACAAAACAAAAATTTTGAACTCAGGGACTTGACAACTTATTCCTGTCTGTCTTGTCTCCCAGAGTGAGTGGTTCTGCTTCTTCTATCTGGCCATGTTGCTGCTTCTTGAATTATGGATATCCCTTCTCTAGCTGGCATGACATAAGAAATATCAATGATTTTTTGTTGTTGTTGTTGTTCCATCTCTCAGATGCAACACAGAGAAGCCACTAGAATGCAGTCATTCTGCAAATTTAACCAGAGAAAAGGAAGTAACTCGTGTCCATCTATTGCTACAGTTTACTTAATTGGAAATACGTTATTGTGTGAACTGAAAGCTGGTGTTTAATTTGAAAAGGGTGCTAAGATAGTGGTACTTATGTATGCTTAACCTTTTATCCAAAAGAAGACTAGACTAAATAAATACCAAGTAAGAATCAAAAACAAAAACAGACAAAAAACAGAAAACAAGCAAACAGAATCTCATATCTCACACCTCCAGTCTCACACCTTGGAAATGATGACAGATGAGGATAATTCCCAGGGCCTGTGAAATTCTGGACATTTTCTGTGTCTTGGAACCAGTGTCAGGAAAGAGTAGATCCAGGTTCTTGGGACAGAAACAGGTAACTCTGGAACAGAGAGTAATACACATTGCCATATGTGAATATATGGTTTGAACCCTGGACCACTAAAGTAACTGTGAATGTGTGTGGGCATTGTGGGGAGGAGTAGTCTTCATGAAGAAAGGAGAGGTGCCTTGGCCTATTTCTATTTCTAGAAAAAAAAAAGAATGGAGTGGTGAAATGGTAAAGCCACTGAGACTGAGCAATAGCCCTAATGACAAAAAAATAAAATAATTAATTTAATAATTTAATATATATATATATATAGAGGAGAGATATATAGGTAGAGAGAGAGTGAGGGAGAGAGAGAGAGAGAGAGAGAGAGATCCATTTTAGCAGTGACTGCCCCACACTAAGTGGAGAAAGGCTTCATGGAAATGATGTCCCCAAACCTTCATCTGACTTATGCAACTGGGCATTTTAGCAACTAACTAGAGAGTTTGACTAAGTATTTTTTTTTCTTTTCAAGAATGAAAAGACACATATGATCTGCCTATTTCTCTGTGCCTTCACCTCTCTTTCCCACCTCCACCATGTCTTCCATCTGTCTTATTCCCAGAAGTGCCAGATTTAGGAAACAATAACAGAGAGTGTTCAGTGAAATTTGAAGTTCAGATCAACAATCAAAGCTTTTAAAATATAAAATTATCAAAGAAAGATGAGAGATTGAACCCATGTGACAAGTAGCTCCTAAAGCGTTACTTCTCTGATAAAACAAAACTAAAAGTACAAAAAGTATGATTAAAATATATAAATATATTCCATACACTACTTTGGGCATACTTTCATTAATAGCTATGCCTGATGTATATTTGAAATCCTGTTTAACTAGGTATTTTATCTATCTAAAGTTTCCCTCATGCAGTCTGAGCTAGGCTGAAACCTGCCTGGTGCCTGAGACTAAGAAATCACACTTCCCACATACCTATGCTATAGGTATATTCTGCATTTTAACTGAGAACCCTGCCCATATCACTTAACTGCTGGGTATGGATATCTGCATAAGACCTGTGGGTGCTCTGTTTATGTGGGACTTCTGTGTTTATATGTGGCTTGCTGTCTCCATTCCTGGAATAGGGAAGGGGTAAGTATGAGGATTGCAGAATTCCTCATACTTAGAAGCTCTAAATAACTCTAGATTGTGTGGCCAGGGATACTCACATGACTTTGTGGTCTTCTTCCTGTGTCCCTGCCAATGTCTTAATGCCCCAAGGCTGAACAGAGGGAAAACACTGCTTAACGTCAGATGATGATGGTTTGGCTGTATTATCTCTCTCCGTAAATGCATGCTATTCTTTTGACTACTACCTCTGAGGGACCGTGTTGTTATGTAGGGAAAGAGTCCTGATTCAAAGGAAACACTGCCTCAGTGTCTAATGGAGTACTTCTTCCTTTCACGGAAATGAGTCCTGAGTCACTCCAGGATGACCACCATATTCCCATCTGCTCTTTTGTGGGTTAAGCTATGCCTGCTAAGTGAGGGCTGGAGGATAGAGAATAGACAAGGACTTGAGTTCAGTATGATTCCTGCTACATAATCTCACTCTTGGTCCTGGAGACCTCACCTCCTTTTCCAAGTTCCTTTCTCATATAATGGTGAGATAGTTGCAAAGGTACAATTATTCAGGTCATAGCTCTTCTGCATCCTGTTTCTACTGATCATGTGGACCTTTGAAAAGATTGTGAAGATTTTCCCCTGCCCTCTGGTGCAGGACTTCTCTGTCACAGCTCCTACACCCAGTGTTTTCTAGATACTTAATGTCCATCTTGCATGTGCCCTGTCTTCCATACTATCCTTCTCCACTTTGTCTTTTACTGCTTCTACTACTTCCTATCTCCTAAGCTATGCTGCAGCCCTATTGCCTCTTGGCAGTCCTTGCTAAACACCCTGCTGTCCCATCCTTCCTTCTTCTGTCTGCCTGGACAACAAAGGTCTGGCCACATCCACTTAATTCAGCATCTGATGCTACAGTATCATTTCTTATAGTCAACCTGCCCCTCCTTTATCACTTTGTGAATTTTAAAATTACTTAAGAGGATTGTACCTCAAATCTTTAGTCTTTCTGCACCTGGTAAGCATGCACAGTGAATTAAATGTCATTAAACACCATGGGGTCACATGGAAGGTGACATAGTAAAGACAGACAAATAATATCTTTCTGCCTTCGGCGCCGGACCCCCAGCCGCCTGCTCCTACTTGCTGCTGTCGTCTGCAGTCTGCAGCAGTCTCTGCACTCCACCATAGCGAGGCACTGGCAGCACCGGAACCCGCAATGTCAGGCCCCAATGGGGACCTGGGCATGCCGGTGGACCCGGATGCGGAAGGCGAGGACGACAGCTTCGGGGAAGCAGAATACGCTGCCATCAACTCCATGTTGGACCAAATCAACTCCTGCCTGGACCACCTGGAGGAAAAGAACGACCACCTCCACGCCCGCCTCCAGGAGCTGCTGGAGTCCAACCGGCAGACGCGCCTTGAGTTCCAGCAGCAGCTCAGCAAGGCCCCCAGTGATGCTAGCTCCTAGGCTCCAGGAGACCCCAGTCAGGACCCCAACCTGCCTCCCTGGGCCAGACTGTTACCCAGGCACTTAACTTACCACTTGGCTTAGATCCCTTTTCTAGGACCAGCCTCCAGGTCCCCCATTGGGGCTGCCTGCCTGGGCCACCCTCTGGCACTCCAATGGGCCTGCCTAGGCCAGCCTCCACCTCTCAGCATTTCTTCTGGAGCCAGATGTGGGCCTGGAACTCATCCACCTTGTCTGTCTGCACACAGCTTGGACTCTTCCCATTCTGCCCTCAGCTGGGCCTTATGTGCCCATATTAAATGGGTCTTCAACACCACTACTCCTCTCTTCTGTATCCTGAAAACAGACCTCCTATAGCTGCCAGAGGGGAACATGACAGCCAAGCTGACTCAGGAGATCCCAGACCTTGACTTTCTTGTATTTCCTTTTTGTTAATTTCAGCACCATGTCATGAACCCATGGCCTGAATGCATGCATTATGGGGGTGCTGAGCAGCCTCCCCAGGACCAGGCTTTTCATTCTTTATTTCAGAGAGACGAGAGGAAGAGACATCATGGGGAGAGAGACAGCACAGCACTACTCCACCATCCAAGGAGCCCCACTGTAGTGCTAGACTTGAGCCTAGGGCTTCACAAATGGTAAGGGACTCTACCAGGGAACCTACTCCCTGGTCTCAAGTTTCTTGTTTTTCTGGACATAAAGCATGCAGGTGAAGCAGGATGTATTCCCACTTGCTGTGCTTCTGGCCAGCAGGCCCTTTCCAGCCTCATGGAAACAGCATCAGACATGCTGTGTGACCCCATGCTATGCACTCAGCCTCTCTGGACACTTGGGCCTTTCTCTGAGATAACTACAACTTTGTGTGTCACTCTCCTGCTCTTCAAAAAACAGGGCTGGGCTGGTTCTCTGTCACCAAAGTTGTGTTTTTTTTTTTTTTAAGGAGAAAGGAGAGAGAAAACCAGAGCATCACTCTGACATATGCACTCTGACATACGCTAGGTTTAGAACTCAAGACTTCATGCCTGAGCATCTAGCATTTTATCCACTTCACCACCTTCCAGGCCTGTAAGGCTCTTTTCAAATAGGGAAGTTACCAAACTCAAGAACGAAGTCAGCTTGGGCCCCATTCACTGATGATTGATTATTGGTTGTGAGAGGAGACGGAGTGGGGTCCCTGTTTGTGAACCAACTCAGACCAGAAGGCCTGAGCAGCAAGAGCCCCCACTCCTGGACAGAGGCCAGCACAGAGCCCAAACTCCTGCCCACTTATCAGATGTATGACCTTCAGCAAGTCACCTGACCTTGCTAGGCCCTAGTTTCATATCTGTATGTTGGGGATAATAAGATGTACTTCCTACCCATTGTGACAATGAAATGATATGTGAATAAGATGTACCTCCACCCAGATGTGAAGATTCAATGAGATGTGAATGAAGATGCCATCCCAGCCTGACCCATTAGTAGGAAAGGAACTCGGAAGTGAAGCATCTTTTTGAGCAGAGTTCCTGCTTCTCAGGAAGGTTGTCATTACCCTTCTGAGACTGGCACTGTCCCACAGACAGAAGGGCTTTGGGATGGGGACTGCTACCAAACTACTTTATTTTATTGAATTTTGAGTAAAAACAGCAGTATGTCAAAAATATAATAATAATAATATCCTTCTATCTTGGTCGAACAAGATGGCTCTCACCACAGGGGTCACAATTTTATTTACTTAGCTATATGCATCTTACAGTAGAAGCTATTTTTTTTTTTGCTTTTTAAATTTTTATTTATAAAAAGGAAACACTGGAAAAAAACATAGGATAAAAGTGGTACAACTCCACATAATTCCCATCACTAGAATTCTGTATTCCATCCCTTCCCATGATAGCTTTCCTATTCTTTATCCCTCTGGGAGTAAGTGAAGCAGTGTGCTGGGTTTTAGTTGACTGAACACACTGCTGAGGGGGAACTTGTATCTGTCCCCAAAGGGTCCTGCAGAATATACTTAATGTCACCTCTGGAGAGACAACACATGCCTCCATCTTGTCATGTTGAGGTTTTAGTCTATTGATGTCTTGTAAGACTCTAGATTATCAAAGTATATTTTAATGTTTGGTTAACATTTAACACTGTCAGTTATGTTCTGTTTTCCATTCAGTTTTTTGTCCTAAAGTACCATATAATGGGAAATTAAGACAATAAGTTGAGGGTCTAATGTGTGCTGCCTTCAGTCTCTCTCTCTCCTGGAACCCTGACCCTGGAATTTAGCATTGCTGTGGCTGCCTTGTTTAATAGTAGCCTTGTGTCTCATCCTGAACCATAAATATCAAAGCTGATCCTTAACAGATTGGGACACACGAGCCATACCTTAGAACTGCATCTTTTATGTAGACAAGGGGTTTGGATGGCAGAATAAATTTGACTTTCTTGACTTCATATTTCCTTTGATTTTTTTGAAACATCTACACTCTTGTCTGCTGCACTTTCTAGGAGGTTTGTCCTGAATATTATTCTGGTAATTTTGTGCCCAGTGGCCTCTCTTTGGACTTGTCACCCCTATATACTCTTTCCATGCTGCCTAAAGTTTGTTATCACTACACTTGATGATAAGAATGGGAGTGTGAAGTAACTAGGATGTGAGAAAAACATTATTTTCTTTACTCTCCTGCTCTAAAAATAACAGAAGAATATCTGTCAGATTATAACCATAATTTATATATGCATTTGTTTTAAATTTTATTATCTGTATTTATTTATTGGCTAGAGACCAACAGAAATTGAGAAAGAAGGGGGAGATAGAGAAGGAGACAGACAGAGAGAGAAACCTGCAGCCCTTCTTCACCACTTGCAAAGCTTTTCCCATGCAGACGGGGACCAGGGGCTTGAACTGGGGTCCATGCACATTGTAATATGTGTGCTTAATCAGGTACCTGGCCCCCTAACCACAATTTATATACATTGTAAAAATATTTATTTTTTATTATTTTCCTTCTCAGGTCTGGGAGGTGGTCTATGCTAAAGACTCCCAGGTAAGATACATCATACTATAAAATGGATAGAATCATTTATAAATGCTAATAGTAAAGTATTATAATAAAGTAGTGGTAACAAGATGAGCATTTGCCATATTCTAGACTATGCTAACCATACCATAGATTTCAGGTAAAATTGATTATTATGTGTGGATTTGCAAGTATGACATTTAGGGGTCAGATAGTGCTTTGAATAGAATGAATATTTGGAGGTTGATTGAAGACAATTGACTCTGATCATAAAATGGGTATACCAAGACTCATCATCCCCCTGAAAGGGGGATATGAAGCCAGTGGGGGTATTGACATAATTCACATTGTACTTAACAGTCCTAAGTGAGGCAAAAATCAAGCCCAGGGCTCAGAGAATCACACATGTAAGCTGTATCTACACTAAGCCTTGTTAATTTCTGTTAGCAAGCATGAATAGAATCTGTGATTTTCTCTGCCCCTGTTTCATTTATTAGGGGATTTTAGAGAGAAGTTTTCACACTGAGTCCTACTAGCCTCCCTTAAGAACTTTGAGACTTACATAATTTTATTATAATTATAGAATAATGATAAAATACATATAAATTATTAAAAGTAGGTGAGTATAAGGGCACAGTTAAGGACCGACAAAATGTACTAGTACATTTAGGACTGTTAAGTACAATGTGTTTCATATGAGACACTTAGGAATTCAAATGAGTTTCAATGGATCAGGCTGGCCACATGTCAGTATACTTGCCAATGTTTCCAGCACTGTCTTGAGTGCTACTAAAATCATCTAAGCTATGTGAAGCACTTGTGCTAAAATAATTCACATTTAGTAAGAGAGAAGAAATGCACATCATATTATAAGTTTCACTTAGCAACTAAAGAGCTAGACTTGGAAACATGGGCCAGAAGTCCTGTTGATTATTGTTTGAGGGGCAGTGTTCCTTTAAATCCTCCCTCTGTTCAGCTGTTCTTCACAGATCTTCATCTGCACTGCTGTGGCCTTCTCGAGAGCAACTGGGAAGTCATGGTAGAAGGGGGCTCTCAGATGCCACCTGCCACATTTAACAAGGACTTAGTGTGACTGATTAGCTTCAAAGCCCATCCTTAATTAGGAAAACCTCTAAAAGCACCACCAGAGAGGCCTGCCCAGCATTAATGAAGCTGCCTGCTTGCTAACATAAGTTGCTTGGATTGATTGATACTTGTTTTGAGATTCCTTCCGTCAGCTTCTCTGGTCCATTCATCTGTTTTCTACCCAACAAGAGGTACTCTGGCTCCTATCTTTGCCTGATTTGCAGTGGAGATCACCTAAGGGTGGGTTGGGGCTTGAACCGGAAGTTGGCAGTGGTGTGCTTTGACAGACTCATTACTCAGAGAAGACAGTCATCTTGGACTGGAAAGCTTTTGGGGCTTTGAGTTCTTCTGTGTGATATTTGCAGCCAAAGTTACTATAGGGTAATCTGAAGCATCTGATGAGGTTTCCTAACCTTCTGAGAAAACAAAAGACAAAAAGCAAAACAAAACAACAACAAAAAATCTTACATGCTCCTACTTCATTCTCCAGCCTTATTCTGTCTAGACACTTAATGTCTACCACTTAAAATTTACACAGAATCCTGAGTCAAAATCCTCAATTATCTGTTAATAAAGATATACAAATTTTCTACTGTAAAAAGTGAGAGTGAGACATAATTACCACATTTAGAGAATAGCCCTGTTGGGAGACACACATACACACACACACACACACACACACGTTTGAGGAAAATAGGGGAGAGTTTGTACTCAAATCAAGGTTTAGTTATATTGCCCATATTAGTCCTAAAAATGTAGAGTTAAAATATGCCTGCTAGCTGTCTACAAAACGGAGGACTCCCTCCAGCCCCCAACTCTTCATTTGCACTACTCTAGCCTTTAGATTCATGGTTAGTCAATGGTTTTGTTTGGCATTATGTTAACTCTCTTTTCAGCCACCAGGTTCCAGATGCTAGCATGATGCCAGTCAGATTTCTCTGGACAGATATCCCCACCAGTGTGTCCTGGAGCTCTGATTCCCCAGAATCCCAACCCACTAGGGGAAGGGCAAGAGAGAGGCAGGCTGGGAGTATGGATTGACCTGTCAAAGCCCATGTTCAGTGGAGAAGCAATTATAGAAGCCAGACCTTCCACCTTCTGCAACCCACAATGACTTTGGGTCCATACTCCCAGAGGGTTAAAGAATAGGAAAGCTATCAAGGGAGGGGGTGGAATACAGAATTCTGGCGGTGGGAATTGTGCGGAGTTGTACTGCTCTTATCCTATGGTTTTGTGTTTCCTTTTTATAAATAAAATATAATAAATAAATAGCAATATAGTTTTAAATTGTCAGATTAAAATCTCTTGAAAGAGGCAATTTATCACTTGAAACATTTTCTTTCTTTTTCTTTTTTTTTCTTTTTTCTTTTTTTTTGCCTTCAGGCTTATCACTGTGGCTCAGTGCTTGCACTACAAATCCACTGTTCCTGGAGGCCATATTTCCCAATTTTTTGCCTTTGTTGTAGTTGTTATTGTTATTGTTGTTGGATAGAACAGAGAGAGAAGGGGAAGACAGAGAGGAGGAGAAAAAGATAGATAGACACCTGCAGACCTGCTTCATCACTTGTAAAGACATTCTCCTGCAGGTGGGGAGTTGGGGGCTCAAATCGGGATCCTTACGCTGGCCCTCACACTTTGCACCATGTGCGCTTAACCCCCTGTACTACTGCCCAACCCCCCAACTTGAACCATTTTGCTGGTTGAAAACTTTGATGAAGCCACAGGAGTGGGTGAAAGAGATAATACTTAGCATATATATGCATATGTGCATATGTCTATAGACTGAGTATTACTTTTGAAACAAAGCATAGCTGTAAAAGAATGTCTAGAAAAATATTAAATTTCTTGTTAATTTTTCTATTTAACTGAAACAAGCAAAGTAGGGCCATAAAGAGCATTTGGTTGTAGATTTCCTCAGAGTATACCTAAAATAGATTTCCTAGTATCTTCCAACATGAAGACCCCCCCAAATATCATCTGCTATACTCCTAACTTTATGTTCCTGATCACTATGCAGTTTGTTCTGCTTCATATCTTTTTTTTTTTTTTTTTTTTTGCCTCTAGGGTTATCACTGCCTACTTACAAATCCACTGCTCCTGGAGGGCCATGTTTCCAATTTTGTTGCTCTTGTTGTTTCTATTATTGCTATTGTTGTTATTGCTGTTGTTGTTGTTGGATAGGACAAGAGAAATCGAGAGAGGAGGAGAATACAGAGGAGGAAAGAAATGTAGACATCTTGTGGTCCAGGAGGTGGCGCAGTGGATAAAAGCATAGGATTCTCAAGCATAATGTCCTTAGTTCTATCCCCGGCAGCACATGTACCAGAGTGATGTCTGGCTCTTAACAAAATCTTAAAAGGAAAGAAAGAAAGAAAGAAAGAAAGAAAGAAAGAAAGAAAGAAAGAAAGAAAGAAAGAAAGAAAGAAAGAAAGAAGCACCTGCATACCTGCCTCACTGCTTGTGAAGTGACCCCTCTGCTGGTGGGAACCTGGGAGCTCTAACCCAGATCCTTAAACCAGTCATTGGGTTTCACATCCTGTGCACTTAACCCGCTGTGCTACCACCTGACCCCATCTACTTTATCTCTTCATGTGTTTCAGTCACCAAGTTGCAGATGCTACCACTACATCAACCTGACTTCCCTGGGCAGATGACATCACTAATGTGTTCCAGAGCCCCACCTCCCCAGACCTCTACCCCACTAGGGGAAGATAATGATGGGCCGAGGGTAGGGATCAACCTGTCAACACCCATGTCTAGAAGAGAATCAATTACAGAGGCCTGACCTCACAACTTCTGAACCCCATAAACATCTTTGTTCCATACTCCCAGAGGAATAAACAATAGGGATAGGGAACTCTGGTGGTGGGAATTGTGTGTAATTGTACCCCTCTTATCCCACAATCTTGTTGATCATTATAAAATTTCAAATAAAGTAAAATAAGTGAAAATAAAATAAAATGAAAAATCAAGACTTAGAAGACTCTCAGTAAGGAAATGTGCGACTCCATAACTCTGGGTATGAGATCAGGGATGTCTGGCAGGGATTGTCACTGTGATTGTAAATGCTTACAAAAGCTGACAACACATTACTTTAGTAAGTGAGGCTCTGCATTGTGGACTTAGAAAGAAACTAGCTCTTTCTTTATGTTTTATATTGGGTTACCTTTCCTTTGATAAAGATATAATACATTATTTATTAATGTGTTAACTATTTATTAACTATTTAAGTAATTTATTTTAGATGATAAATGTTTATTTACTTTTAAGCAGAAAATATATAATCTGTAACTATATACATACATATATACACACATATGCATAATGTGAATAATACATAGTTGAATATAATATCTTGTACATTTAACAAAATCTTCTAGACTTTTGTCACCCATTCCTTTCTTATGTAACTATGCTGATTTGAGGTTCTCATCCTTGCACTCTCTGATATTTTGCATCAGATTCAGTGTTTTCTGTTGGGATAAGAATATGTACTGGGAGGATGGGAATCATTTTACTCATGAACATTCATTCCAGAATACTGTTCTTGCTACATTTCTAGCCCTGACTTCGATTTCACTCTGTCTACTTTATTAATATAACCTTAGTCCTCCATGACCAATAGAGCTCATATCAGAACTTAGGAATACAATTTTACTGAAACTTAGGAGTTGACTACAGGCTTGTTCTGGGTCCTCTGCCTCCCCAGGCATTGGTCAGTGGAAGTCAGAGCTGCACCCTGGAAGTCTTGGGGTGGCTCTATGGGTAGAGAGTTGACATGCAAGGAGAGACAAGCAGACAGTCAGCTCCAGGAGAACCTTAGAGGGTTATCTCACTTATTGCGGGAATAATGGCAAGCAGATATACCCATAGTTCAGGGAGAAAGTTGAAGTAATCATTAACCCAAACATAATACATAATTGCATCTTGGCCTACAAACTATTTGATCACAAGTGGAAAGTTACCATACAAAGCTTGATCATGAGTTCACAGTGCATATTTCTCTGGGGGTAAATTACAGGCAGTTCAGGGCAGGGGGGGAAGGAAGGAGTTGAGTAACAGGACATTAGTGGTGGATTTCAAGTTTTGCCCTACACAATGTACAGAATTCATGGCCTTTGTTTTAAGGGGGAAGGAGTGGTATGTGTAGAAAGGTAGCCCCTGTCTGGGGGTCTATCCATTATAGTTCACAAGGTCAAGGGAACCTGCCATTGTCTTGACCAAGAGTGGGGAGAGATTGGGGTCTACCCACTCATACTCTCATGGAAACAATGGCCTGGAATTCCCGGACAGTGGGCCCATTTCCCAACAGTTGACAAAGATGACTGGAGTAATCTGCATAGGAAAACAAACAAACAAAAAACCTTGAAAAGATTGTATTTTCTTTTCCAAAAGTCCTTTGGCCACTTGTGCCACTTTCATACAACTTACCATACTTCCCACTCTCTGGGCATGTATAATCCAGGCTGGTCTCCAATATAAACCCCTCCTACTTTATAAGCACTTGTTATCTGTGTTTCAATACTTTTCTGCTCAATCTGGTGATTTATTAACAAAGTCACTACATTTCTTAAAGATCTATCACCTATATATTTATCTATCTACCACCTATCATCATTGATCTGTCTGATGAGAAACTGAAAGAGAACTAGATTGCCACTGGAGCATATGTTCTGAAAGGGATGAACCATGGGAATTTACACTTGTAAATTCTACCTATACTCTCTGAGTTACCTCCCTGGTCACTATTAAATAAATAAATAAATAAATAAACAAATAAATTTGGAGTTAGAGTCTCACAAATGTGTGTCGCACCCACCCCCCTTTTTTCAGTTAGAGGGCGATAAACAGAGAGAAGGGAAAAGGAGAGACAACACAGCAATTAAGTTTCTTTTAGTGCCACAGCACACCTCTCTGATGCTCGGACTGTAGTCTAGGCCCCAAGATTTTATTACATGTAAAAGGAACATTGCCTACTCAGAAGGATATAACACTGATACTAAAATATATTTTGAACAGTATTACCACCTACTTTATCTTTGATTTTAATATCAAAAAAGACTAGTAGACACTTTGAGTAGGAACTTTTTCTTTAAGTCATGCTATGCGGATTTTTTTTTGTGGGGGGGAAGGCAAGTTCTCTTTCTTCCTTTCTGTCTTTTCCTCTCTCTTTCTCTCTCTCTGTCTGTCTTTCTTTCATTTTATTAAAACTGATTTAATAATGATCACCAAGATTATAGGACAAGAAGGGTACAACTCCACACAATTTCCACCACTGGAGTTCAGCATTCCATTCCCTTCAGTGGCCCCTGTAATATATATAAAATAGATGTATTAGCTTTTTACAAAATGGAGACCCCAAATTTCATCTGCTATATTCTTACCTTTAGGTTAATAATTGTTAAACAAATTGTTTTTGCTTTATATATTAATATTTTTAGCCACTAAGTAGCAGATGCCACCCTAATAACAACCTGATTACTGGATTGATTACTTCAACAATGCACCTTGGAACTCCACCTCTCCAGAATCCTGCTGCAGTAGGGAAAGATGGAAATAGGCTGAGTGTATAGATCAATCTGCCAATGCCCATGTCCAGTGAAGAAGCAATTACAGAAGCCAGAACTCCCACATCCTGCACCCCATAATGATCCTGGGCCCATGCTCCCAGAGGAATCAACAAATTATGGGATTCCTACATAGACATTATTGGCCTAGACCACTAAAAGATATCTCTCTCCACTGTCACTGGTCATCTCCATCAGGAACAACATAATGGACCATGTTGTGTTTTTCTCTCAATGTGGGTCAACAATGGTAGCGACTGCACCATCCTTCAAAGAGAGGTTGGTAGAACATACACTGCCTCTCAAGGAAGACAGTTTCTGCAATTAATGCAGCCTAGAATGTTCCTAGTTATGACCATAGAATGTGAGCTCAGACCTACAGGGGTGCAGAGGTTACACAGGCTCCTGTGCTGAATATCAGCTCCAGATCAAGTAGATGAGATTTACATTTAACAAAATTTATATACTTTTCTGATATTTGGGAGCTACTCTCTGCCCAGATTCAGCTTCTAGTCCTGTTTCTTTATCATCATCATCATTATTATATTTTAATTAAATATTTTATTTATTTACTTTCCCTTTTGTTGTCCTTGTTTTTATTGTTGTTGTAGTTATTATCATTATTGTTGTTACTGATGTCATCAATGTTAGGTAGGACAGATAGAAATTGAGAGAGGAGGGGAAGATAGAGATAGGGAGATACTATAGACACCTGCAGGCCTGCTTCACTGCTTGTGAAGTGACTGCCCTGCAGGTGGAGATCCAGGGGCTCGAACCAAAATCCTTACGTCAGTCCTTGTGCTTTGTGCTACATACACTTAACCCACTGGGATACCACCCAACTCTTAGTTCTATGTCTAACTCTGACACTATCTCCCTGAATATTGCCTTTAGCCTACCTGCATGTTAGTTGTCTGGCTCAGGTAAAACTTAGTAAAGTCAAGCTTCCTTTTGGTCATTCATCTCTGAATATACAAGAGGGATAAGTGGTGATGGTATTATTTTAATCTTGTTGTTATCCATGTAACATGTTTTTCTTTACTTATGTACTGTGTACATGAAGTGTACACATAAAGTGTGTTTAATAAATGTGAAATTCAATAATCAAGTTCAATCCGTATGTTGTGTGGTTTCATTTTACTTCAGATGTTATTGAAGGTTGTGGTTTCACAAATAGGAATATATCTATTTTATTTAAGGAGCATAGAAACTAGAGAAGGAGACTCAAAGTTAAATCTTTAACAAAGAATTGTAAATGGTATACTTCTGATATGCCAAGGGTATTTTTGTAGTGCAGAATATGGACTTGAGGAAATCCTGGTTCAGGAAATCTCCTGGGAGGAAATGAGCTGGATCTTGATGGGTCATTAATATCACCATGCGCAAAAGGAACTAGCAACATTTTCTTCACAAGATGTTGTGTGGGAAAACATGGTGACATGGGCAGCAAAGTTAGGTTTAGTATTATTGGCACAGAGCGCCAGTCATCACCTTGCAGGTGATGAGGCAGGAAATGAGAGCAGGAAACTTTTCTTTAACCGACAAAAATGTTGACCTTTATCTTGCCCTCATTAGGGAGTAATTGAGCTAGAGAAGCATTGTGATAAGACATGGACCTTGGTTTATTCATAGCAATGAAAATAGCAGAGTTTAGCTGGGACAAGACTAGTAGGAGTTCTCAAAATAGTTATAATAGTTCCATAAGAGATGGAACAGCTCTTCTAGAATCAGAAAAGATTGAAAAAATTAATAGAATAAAATATTTGGTGATTTGTAAGATAATATTGAAATATCAGCCTAAATGTAAGGTTATGTGCCACCCAACAGCCAACAGTTTCAATTCATCACCATTCACAAAAATAGAGGAAATTGCACCCAATGACTGAAGAAACATCTATGGAAAATGGTGGGAATTGGCCTACTTGTTGAATGTTTCAAGCTGAAAATCAAAGTATATTTCAAACTAAATGGACTTAAACATTAATAAAATTATCTCACATCACAAGAAGTCCTGAGGTAGGGTAGCTCACAGACTGCTAGTAGAGAAGTTCAGTATATTACAGCATCAGATAATTTTTTCTGCTTTATCATCTTCAGTACAAGGGCAGTTCTGTGTTTATCTTCTCCCATGACCATAAATTATATTCAGACTTGAGTAATTCCAAGGAAAGGAAGTGACTCATTTCCTTTAATACTTTTTCAGAATGAGCACAATTTTTAGTACTCCAACAAATAACCTATGTTTTGTCATTCTTGAGGTTTGCTATGTTAATGGATCAACTATTAGCAAAAGGAGAATGTACAGTATGGCAAGGTTAGGCTATTCAAGATAAATGCTTTACAGAGGTCCCAGGTTCAAATACTGGCACGTTCATAACTCAGAGTTAAGCAGTGTCCAGGACTTCCTTTTATAAAAATAAATTATTAATAGAAGATAGAACCTTGGGGCAGTGGTAACACCATGATTACCACTACCACAAAAAGTACAACATACATGTAAAAGTTCACATAAAAACAAGGTTGGGATGCAGATAAATAACAGCAAAGAAAAAAATATATCACAGATAGGTTGTGGCACATCTGGTTAAGCACTCACATTACAGTGCACAAGGTCCCAGGTTCAATCCTCTAGTCCCCATCTACAGGGGAAAAGCTTCATGAGCTGTGAAACAGATCTGCAGGTGTCTCTTTGTCTCTTTACCTCTCTATATCCCCCTCCTCACTCAATTTATCTGTATTTATCTAGTAATAAATAAAAATATTAAAAATAAATTTAAAAACAGCAAAATATATATCAGTATCAGGGAATAAAAGACAGAAAGCTTTTCAGAACAAAGGCAAACATTTTTCTTTCTCTTGGTCTCATGCCACCCAATCATACTCCTCCTGTTCTCCTCTGATTTTTCTTCTTTTTTTTTCCCTAGAACTCCCTCTGCCAATGCTTGCTACTGTGTGTTCAGCTTTAGCTGTCTGGCTTCCACCATTCAGATTGACTTGGATCTTGAACTCCACCTTTATTCTTGATTTTCACACACACACACACACACACACACACACACACACACACACACACACACACACAAATAAATGAATAAATAAATAAATAAATAAATAAAATAAAACACAATGTGAAGACAAAGTAAATCAACTGCAATGATGGACCAAGACAACAGTTTGAAGAAAGGTTCATATTCAACAGAGCTATTTAAGTTGTCTGATGAACAGTTGAAAGCTATGGTCTTGGGGCTGCTCACTCAATTAGAAACTATATGGAAGAAAACTGAGGCAAGTTCAGAAATATGGTAAGAAATATAATAGAAAAATATGTAATAGTGAACAGAGGAATGAAGCATGTTTTGGTTAAGTTAAAAAAATAGCAGTGGTAAATACTGAAGATCAAAGCAGAAATCAGGAAGATACATTTGAGGAAATGACAAAAAGTAGCAAACAAACAACTACATATATATATATATATATATATATATATATATATATATATATATATATATATATTGATGAAGAGTTGGGGGGTCCTCTATTTTGTAGACAGCTAGTAGGCATATTTTAGTTATATTCCAAAGGGCCTGTGGCTATATTAGTTTTTTCCTTTTCTTTTTTTCCTAAGCCTGAAATCCGATATGCCAGTGGATGCAAGTTATTGTCTGGGGAGATGATGTCATGGTTGGAAAAAGGACCAGAAAGCTGGATCAGGAAAGAGAGTAGCTCCCTAATATGGGTAAGGTGTATAAATATTGTTGACTGTATACCCATCAATTTGATGTGATCTGGGACCCATAATAAGATTAGGAGCCAATGTGACTGCTGCATCCCTTTGAGCTCAGATTCTGTGTTCATGGGTAGGAACATTCCAGGCTGCCCAAATATCAACCAATCTTCCTCAAGTGTAGCACAGAGTATGCTGTCCATCCTCCCTTAGGAGGATGGAACATTCTATTTGCTAACAGAACCTCTAAACGCTATAAATGTTTTCATAATATATTCAAATTTTTGAGTGGAAAAGAGCAGCACCAATGAATACTTTATCTTTCTTTTATTTTTTCAAGAAAGTATAAATTAACAAAACCATAGGGTAGGAGGGGTACAACTCCACACAATTCCCACCACCCAATCTCCATATCCCACCGCCTCCCCGATAGCTTTCCCACTGTATCCCTCTGGGACTCAGGGTAATTGTGGGTTGCAGAAGGTGGAAGGTCTGGCGTCTGTAATTGCGTCCCAGTCTGCTTCTCTTTTTCCCTAGTAGGGTGGGTCACTGGTGAAGTGGAGCTCCAGGACATATTGGTGGGGTCTTCAGTCCTGGGAAGCCTGGCCGGCATCCTGATGACATCTGGAACCTGGTGACTGAAAAGAGAGTTAACATACAAAGCCAAACAAATTGTTGAGCAATAATGGACCCAAAGCTTGGAATAGTGGAGAGGAAGTGTTAGAGGAACTCTAGTGTACTTCTGCTTTCAGGTATATATTTTGCAGTAGTTTGTGGATACTTGTGAACATATGCTCTCTCTCACAAAAACTGGTGTATATCTAGGTTTTGGGACTTTGATAGAAAGTGAACCACCTGAGACCTGAGATGGAATTAGAGTATACTATGAAAGGAAAGGTCTCACCTGAGTAATGAAGCTGAAAGGTTGTCATTCCACACGTGAAGTCTCTGGACACAGTCTGAAGTGAACCATGTTGAGGCGCCATCGTTGAGTGGATTAGGTTGTGATCGGCAGATGCAATATTATTTGATACGGATTGGGAGAGGTATATGGGAAAGTGGGCCCTATCCAAGGGTTCCAGGAGTAGGGGAAGTAGAGACTCTATAGTGGAGATGTGAGGTTCCTGCTGTCTTAGGGTTCCAAAAGACAATCGATAGTTAATGTTACCATCACATTGTTTGGTAATTGGGTTTACTTTGAAAAGTCCTTTTGTTAGGGTTTGCTGTACAGTACCCAATATCTTGTATATAGCTGTACCACTGGTTGCTTCTGATCTACTTGGTCTAGGCTTTTGAGAGAGTCTGCATATCAAATACACAGCCTATATATTAAAAAGATTAGGTCTGTGTTTTAAAAAACTTCAAGACATACAATTAATTTTCCCCCTCTCATATTAATTAACTAGTGATTTATATGACTACATTTTACTAGAAGTGTACATAAACACTATTCCCACCACCAAAAGACTGGGGCCCATCCCTCCCAACCACTACCACCCCCCATTGGCCCAGGAAGCTGCATGTCTACCCCTCACCACAGGGTTTTTACTTTGGTGCCCTACTTACAATTTGATCAGATCCTGCTTTTAGTTTCCCTTTCAGACCTTCTTACTCAACTTCTGTTGATGAGTGGGAGCATCCCATACTCATCTTTATCTTTCTGACTTAGCTCACTTAACATAATTCCTTCTAGATCTGTCTAAGATGGGTCAGAGAAGGTGGGTTTATTGTTCTTGATAGCTGCATAGTATTCCATTGTGTATATATACCACAGCTTTCTCAGCCACTCATCTGTTGTTGGGCACCTGGGTTGCTTCCAGGTTTTAGCTATTATGAATTGTGCTGCTATGAACATAGGAGTACAGACCTTTTCTTGGTTGGGTGTTATGGAGTCCTTGGAGTATAACCCCAGGAGAGGAATTGCTGGATCATATGGAAGTTCCATGTCTAGCCTTCTGAGAGTTTTCCAGACTGCTCTCCACAGAGGCTGTACCAAAATACATTCCCACCAGCAATGTGAAAGGGTTCCTCTTTCCCCACAACCTCTCCAGCATTTGTTGCTGCTGTACTTTTTGGTGTATGCCATTTTAACAGGAGTGAAGTGGTATCTTAGTATTGTATTAATTTGCATTTCTCTGACAATCAGTGACCTAGAGCAGTTTTTCATATGTTTGTTAGCCTTTTGGATCTCCTCTGAGGTGAATGTTTTGTTCATATCCTCTGCCCATTTTTGGATGGGGTCATTTGCTTTCTGGTGCTAAGTTTGCTGAGCTCTCTCTATATTTTTCTGATTAGTTTCTTGTCTGATGTATGGCATGTGAAGATCTTTTCCCATTCTGTGAGGGGTCTCTTTGTTTGTTTAATAGTTTCTTTGGATGTGAAGAAGCTTTTCAATTTCATGTAATCCCATTGGTTAGTTTCTGCTTTAGTCTTCCTTGCAATTGAGTTTGAATCATCATTTGGAGTTGATTTTTATTTCTGGTGATATAAAATGGTTCAATTTCATTCTTCTACCAGTTTCAACCTAGTTTTTCCAGCACCATTTATTGAAGAGAGCCCCCTTCTTCCTTTGGGCCCACTTATCAAAGATTAGATGTCCATATGTGTGGGGATTTATTTCTGGGCTTTCAATGATGTTCCACTGCTCTGTGTGCCTATTTTGTTTTCAGTACCATGCTGTTTTGATGATGATGGCTTTATAATATAGTTTAAGGTCTGGGAGTGTGATGCCTCCATTTCCGTTTCTTTTCCTCAAGAGGGTTTTGGCAATTCTAGGTGTTTTCAGGTTCCAGATAAATGATTGTAGTGTTTGTTCTATTCTCTTAAAGAAGCTTGGTGGAACTTTGATGGGTATTGCATTAAATTTGTATATGGCTCTGGGGAGAATATACATTTTGATGTTATTTATTCTTCCAATCCGTGAGCATGGGATATCTTTCCATTTCTTGGTATCAGTTTCTATTTCCTTGAGTAGTGACTCATAGTTTTCAGAATACAAGTCTTTCACTTCTTTGGTCAACTTTATCCTAGGTATTTGATTGATTTTGTTGAAACAGTAAATGGGAGTGATTTCTGGATGTCTTCTTCTTCAGATTTAGTGTTTGTATAAAGAAATGCTACTGATTTTTGTACATTGATTTTGCAGCCAGATACCTTGCTATATTGCCTAATAACTTCCAGTAGTTTTCTGCTGGATTCTTTAGGTTTTTCTATGTATACTATCATATCATCTGCAAATAGTGAGAGCTTGACTTCTTCTTTTCAAATCTTTGTATTCCTTTGATTTCTTTCTCTTGCCTGAACTTGCCTGGCAAGAACTTCCAGTACTTTGTTGAAGAATAACGGTGACAGTGGACAGCCCTGTCTAGTCCCCGATCTGAGAGGGAATGCTTTCAGCTTCTGTCCATTGAGTATGATGTTGGCTATAGGTTTGCTATATATAGACTCCACTGTCTTGAGGAATTTCCCATCTATTCCCATTTTTTGTAGAGTTTTGAGCATGAATGGATGTTGGATTTTGTCAAAGGCTTTCTCTGCATCTACTGAGATAATCATGTAGTTTTTGGCTTTGCTTTTATTGGTCTGGTGAATGACATTGATTGACTTACGGATGTTGAACCAGCCTTGCATTCTTGGGATGAATCCCACTTGGTCGTGATGAACAATCTTTTTGATATGCTGCTGTATCCGGATGGCCAAGATCTTATTTAATATTTTGGCATCTATGTTCATCAGAGATATTGGTCTGTAGTTTTCATTTTTTGTTCTGTCCCTATCAGGTTTTGGTATCAGGGTGATGTTCGCTTCATAGAAGGTAGAAGGGAGTATTCCTGTTTCTTAAATCTTATGGAAAAGCTTCAGAAGTATGGGTACTGTTTCCTGAAAGTTTTGTAGAATTCATTTGTGAAGCCATCTGGTCCAGGACTTTTGTTGTTGGAGAGATTCTTAATAACGGTTTCAATTTCTTTGTCTGTGATTGGTGCATTTAGATTTAGTAGTTCATCTTGGTTCAGTTTTGGAAGGGCATATGCTTCTAGGAATTGTTCCATTTCTTCCAGGTTCTCTAGCTTGGTGGCATATAATTCTTTATAGAAGTTTCACAGGATTCTCTGGATTTCTGTGGTGTCAGTTGTGATATCTCCTGCATCGTTTACAATTCTATGAATTTGAGTCTTCTCTCTTTTTTGTTTGGTGAGTCTGGCTAGGGGTTTCTCAATTTTGTTTAATCTTTCAAAGAACCAACATTTGGCTTCATTGATCTTTTGTATGGTTTTTTTATTTCTGATGTTGTTTATTTCTGCTCTATTTTTAGTGATTTCTGTCCTTCTGGTTGCATTAGGGTTCCTTTGTTCCTCTTCCTCTAAGTCCTTGAGGTGTGCAGTAAGGTCTTTCATTTAAGCTTTTTCTTGATGTTTAATATGTGATTGTATGGCTATAAGTTTCCCTCTCAGTAATGCTTTAGCTGTCTCCCAAATATTTTGATAGGTTGTGTCTTCATTTTCATTTGTTTCCAGGAACATTTGAATTTCCTGCTTGAGTGACACTCTGACCCAGTGGTTCTTAAGGAGCATGTTGTTTAGTTTCCAAATTCTGTGAATTTTTATAATTGTCTGTTTGTTTTTAAATGTTAGTTTTACTGCACTGTGGTCTGAGAAGATACTTGGGATGATTTCAATGTTCTTGAATTTATTGATGCTGTCTTTGTGGCCTAACATTTGGTCTATCCTTGAGTATGTGTTATGTGGATTTGAAAAGAAGGTGTATTCGAGTTTTTTTGGTTGAAGGACTCTGAAAATGTCCAAGAGGTCTAGTCTGTCAATCTTTTCATTCAATTGTCTTGTATCTTTGTTGGTTCTCTGTATTGTTGATCTAAGTGTGAGAGTGGGGTATTGTAGTCTCCCACTATTATTGTATTACTATTGATGTATTTTTGAAATTCTTTAAGTATGTGCTTGACGTATTTAGATGGCCCCTCATTGGGTGCATAGATGTTAATGATTGTTAAGTCTTCTTGGATGATTGATCCTCTAATAATTATGTAATGTCTTTGCCTATCTTTTATTACTTTATTTAATTTAACGTCTATTGTGTTTGAGGTGAGAATGGCTGTTCCTGCCCTTTTTTGTGGTCCATTAGCCTGTATGATAATTTTCCATCCTTTCACTTTAAGTCTGTGTTTATCTTGTTGTGACAGAAGGGATTCTTGCAAGCAGCCTATGGTTGGGTTATGTTTTCTGATCCATCCCCCCACTCTGTGCCTTCTGTTAGTCTCCTTTCTCCTCCCTCAGCTTCTTTCTTGATTACAGCTATTTCAGCTTTCAGTTCTCTAATTGCCTCAAGATAATCAGTATTTTTCTTGGGGGTCTCAACTGTTGTTTCCCTAATACTGCCATTCCTTTCCTCCAATGTTGTTTTCATTTCGTTTGCAGATGATGTGGTCAGAGCTCAAGCCACTAGCAGCTTCTCAGTCTGCCATCTTCCGGGAACCCCCTACTTTATCTTTCTAAGTTATTAACCACCTTTGAAGGGGAAACAAAATTATCAGTCAAGCAATTGCTGAAGGAGTTTATTAACAGTAAACTAGATGTATAAGAAATACCAAAGGAACCTATAAACTTAAACCATAAATGGCATGTCATTCAAAGAAAGGAAAACAATTCAGTCTAATGAAATTTGATAATAAATAATACAAAGTTAATATTCACAAAGGTTTCCATGGGTGTCTTCAATGTGTGGGGTGAGAAGTGGTCCAATGCTCCTGATTGAGTGCACATGTTTCAATGCACAAGGACCTGGGTTCAAGCCCCTAATCTCCACCTATAGGGGGAAAGATTTCTGAGTTTATCAATAGTGTTGCAGGTATGTATCTCCCCTACCCTCTTTATGTCTAACTATCTCTATCAAATAAATAAAAATAATAAGAAGGAACTTTGAAGTTTGGTGGAAATATATTAATACTATTGATGGGGTAGAATTGGTGCAACGAATTTTGAGGTTCTTCACCTTTTTACTTCTAAAACATTAATAGGAATTTAAATCAATGTAACTTGATATTCTAGAAAGGAGAGGGAAAGACATCTAATTCTGGATCCATATCCAATATGGTTTGAAAGGTACAGTTTTAGCACACAGGTAAGAATCTCTAGGAAGTAAATTCCATAATATAAACAGTCCTTGAGATTTTGATGTACAGACTTAGAAATTTTCAAATTATGAGGGATCTAATTCATGGGCCAAAAACAATTCTTCCTAAGTCTAGGTGATAATATAGAGATAGTGATTAGAGCTTGAGAGAGACTTCAATTATAAATACATTTTGTAAACATTTGTGAACTTGTGTCACTGTGGAAAAAAAAAGCGAGAGAATCCCTTTATTTTTCCCCAATTGTATGAAAAAAAATTCCAAGAGAAAGCGAGTAATTCATTGGTGTAGAATTTTCCAAATTCATGGGTTTCATAACCACAGGGGTTTTACGATGAATTCCTTACCAAAAGTAAGTAGTTCTAGCAAATGTGAAGTGTGGAAGAAATCATAAGATTACTAAAGCCTTATACAACTAAATTCCTGCCAAATACTTGTGTTTCTGGACAAAGAAATGTCTAGGAATTCCTTCTTAATGATAAGGATATGAATATGAGTTTTAGGAATAAGCAGGTGATCTGTTTAAGGTCACACAGTTAATTAATGGTGGATTAAGAACTAAAATCTGGGTTACTGGTGCTCTTCTCTATTCAAGTCCCTAGAAGAGTATCACAAATGTCACAAAATCACAATTAGAAAATGATAAAAATCTGGATATGCATGAAGAACAGGAAGAGAGAATAGTTATTCAATGTCTCCTCTAAAACTCTTTCTCCATTTTTCTTCACCCAACTCACTCATCTTTGGCCCTTGCCCTGGTGTTCTGATCACTAAGGCAAAATTCACGTGAGAAAAAAAGATTCTAATCTACATCTTATGGGGAAAAGGTAAATGCAAAACTGCTATAATCATTATTGTGCTCTCTAAAGAAACATATTTCTGTTTGTTCTTCTTTATAAAATGTTGGTTATTTTCATGAGAGAGAGAGAGAGAGAGAGAGCACTGATCAGCTTTGATTTACATTGATACTGGAGACGGAACCTGAAACCTTAGAGCCTCAGGCATAAATATCTTTTGCATAACCATGATGCTGACATTCCAGTGCCAGTTCTCCTTTTTACTCTAAAAGGAAACAATCAACTCACAGTTTTGGCATGTTTATTGTAGTACCCACCCCTGGGCTGCTCCCTTACACATGGCCTTTCTTTTCATCCTTTCATACCAAACATTTCCAAAGTTAATTTCAGAACTCTGGGAACACTTGGTAGTTTTAATCAACTTTATGCCTGGGTAAATATGATTTTCTACATTGGAGGTCTTTCTCAGCTTCTCTGGATAGATAGTAATGCCAACATTTTATTTTTTATTTTTATTGATTTATGATATATAAGTCTGTGGAATAAGAGGGATACAATTCCACATAATTCTCACTACCAGAGATCTACATCCCATTCCCTCCATTGGAGGCTTTCATATTCTTTACCCATCTGGGAGTATGGACCCAGTATCATTATGGGGTACAGAAGGTGGAAGGTCTGGCTACTGCAATTGCTTCTCCACTGGGCATGGACAATGAACTGGACACGGATAGGTGAATCCCAGTCTGTTTCTGTCATTCCCTAGTTGGACAGGACTCTGGATATTGGGATCCAGGTCACATTAGTGAGGTTGTCAGCCCAGATAATTCATGTTGAATGTCATCATTTTCAATTTAGCTGTGATCATGCCAACATTTTGTCTATTTGTTTTTTTAACACTTAAGAGGAACTAATGGGTGATGTGTTTCCTCAGGATGTGATTTCTGGTTTTCAAATGATACTTCCTAGTTAAAAGGTACATTAGGCCATGAGCAATGACCTCATAATTAAGATTTATTCATCTCTTCAGTAATTAGGTATAAAGAAATAGTACTTATGGGAGAGAGGAGAAACTGAGATCTGGAGATATAAGCATTTATTTATTTATTTATTTATTTTATATTGAGGAGATTAATGTTTTACAGTAAATACAATAGTTGATGCATGTGTAAAGTTTTTCAGTTTTTTGCAAAACATTATCAACATACCATTTACTTTTAGGAATAAGAAGATGACCTAGTTAAGGTCACACAGTTAATTATAGGTGGATTAAGAACTAGAATCTGGGTTACTGGTGCTCTTCTCTGTGTTTCTGTTCATAATAGGACCACTTATTAAGACCTCAGAAAAGTGTAACAAATTCACAACTAGAAAAACAAAAAATCTGGATATGCTTGAAGCATACCCCCATCTAGATCCATCCCAAACATTGTCCATTAGGCCCCAAAGGCTCCCTCTCCCTAGAGTCTTTTATTTTGGTACAATATACCAAACCCAGTCAAAGTTCTGCTTTGTGTTTTCCTTTATGTTCTTCTTTCTCAACTTCTGTGTATGAGTGAGATTATCTCATATCCATCCTTCTCTTACTGGCTAATCTCACTTAACATCATTCTTTTAAGCTCCATCCAAGATGAAGTAAAGAAGGTGAGTTAATTATTTTTAATTACTATCCCATAGTTGGTTTGTGCCACTGTCATAGATAAAAAAAATCCAAGCTGTCTGACTTGTAGATGACAGGATTCTTTCACAGCTCATCTTCTTTTCCATAGAAACACCAAGGAAATAAAGTGTTGCCCATTTCAGGATTACTGATGATGCTTATTAACATATTTTGCTGTTTGGGAACTCTTTGCTATAACTACACTGAGTGAATAAAGGTCAGACAGACTAGTACTAGATCTGTGTAAAATTTTCCATTCTCTACTGACTCCTATTAAACCAATTCCACTCTGCAGTGAAAAGACATATTCTACTACAATAGAAGAGATTCTTGGAGTATGACAACACCTTAAGCAAAGATGTAGATAAATATTTTCATATTCTTGCAAGAATAACAAGTTAAATTCCCTTCAGAAAAAATATATTTAGGTATTATATAAGCTAGGTCTCAGGATTTAAAAGATGGAAATACAGTCTAAACTGATGGAATGATAACAGATATGGTAGTACCTAAGTTAATATAATGCACTCTTAATACATTTGTGATTCATTTCTTCTTTAACACAGCTACCATTCTTTTTTTTTTTACTTATAAAAAGGAAATATTGACAAAACCATAGGATAAGAGGGGTACAACTCCACACAGTTCTCACCACCAGAACTCCGTATACCATCCCCTCCACTGATAGCTTTCCTATTCTTTAACCCTCTGGGAGTATGGACCCAAGATCATTGTGGGATGCAGAAGGTGGAAAGTCTGACTTCTGTAATTGCTTTCCCACTGAACACGGGCATTGGCAGGTCGATCCATACTCCCATCCTGTCTCTCTCTTTCTCTAGTAGGGAAGGGCTCTGGGGAAGCAGAGCTCCAAGGCACATTGGTGGGGTTGTCTGTCCAGGGAAGTCTGGCCGCATCCTCCTAGCATCTGGAAACTGGTGGCTGAAAAGGGAGTTAATATACAAAGCCAAACAAGTAGTTGAAAAATCAGAGACCTAAAAGCTGGAATAGTGCAGATGAAGTATTGGGAGGTCCTCCATTTTGTAGAAAGCTAGTAGGCATATTTTAGTTATATTTCAAAGGGCCTGTAGTTATACTAGTGTTTTTTGTTTGTTTATTTGTTTGTTTTTTGCCTTATCCTGAAATATGATATGCAGGTGGATCCTACTTATTGTCTGGGAAGATGATATCATGGCTGGCAAAAGGACCAGAAAGCTAGATCAGGGAAGAGAGTAGCTCCCTAATATGGAAAAAGGGTATAAATATTACTGTAAATCCCATTGATTTGATGTGCTCTGGGACCCATAATTAGCTTAGGAGCCTGTGTGACCTCTACATCCCTCCATATCTGAGCTCACATTCTGTGGTCATGAGTAGGAACATTCCATGCTGCCCCAGTATTGACTTGTCTTCCTCAGGTGTAGCATAGAGTATGTTGTCCATCTTCCCTTTGGAGGATGGAACATTCTCTACCATTGTTTATTCAGGTTGAGGGAAAGGTCCTATAGGGGCCCACAAAGAGGTCTATCTTGTTTTTCCTTATAGAAATGACTGGTTGCAATGGAGAGATGGATTTATTTGAGTTCTATGCCCATCAAGTCTGTTTGGGAATCTCAGGATTCTCTGATTAGTGGAGTCCAGATGGTGGAATGGTCTGATAGTGACTAAAGAGTCATCATTAATGTATGCCAGTCTCTTGCCCTTATTCAGCTTTTTCAGTCCTTGCTTTGATAAGGTTAGCTTTGGAGTGAGTGAGAGAACTGTAATAGGAAGTAGGTGAGGAGGGTATCTAAGTCTAAGTGGGCACTATTTCATTATGAACTTGATACTGACTCACTAAAGACTATTGTGCACTTTTGCTTTCAGGTACACATTTTACCCTAATTTATGGATACATGTGAACATATACTCTATCTAAAAGGACCTGGCATATATCTAGGTTTTGGGACTTTGTTAGGAAGTCAACCTCCTGGAATAGAATTAGAGAATACCATGAAAGGAAAGGTCTCACCTGAGTGATGAGGGCGAAGGGTTGGCAATCCATGGCTGATGTCTCTGTAAACAGTCTGTGGTGAATCATGCTGAGATGGTACTCCTTGCATTGATTAGGTTGGAATCTGCAGATGCAATATCATTTGGCCTGACTTGAGAGAACCATTCAGGGAAGTGAGCCCCACCCCAGAGGTTCCAGGAATGGGAGAAACATAGGCTCTATAGAGGAAATTGGAGATTCCTATTGTCTTAGGGTTTAAGAAGACAATAGATAGTTATTGCAATAATCACAGTGTTTGGCAGTTGGGTTAACTTTGAAAGATCCCTTCATTAGTATTTGCTGTATCATACACACCTTCACCATATTATATTTCCTTTGATATTATTTGCATATAGCTATACCGGGCTAGCTTTGTGGGTGGGAGACAGAAGACCAGAGACTCATGGCTGAGTGGTACGCAGTTCAGTCTTTATTCATGTGTAACGCAGCACAATCTAAGATATCTCTAATCACAATCCTGTCCTTATATATACTCACCAAGTAGGGTGGAAACAGGATGTGACATAGAGAGGGTGGAGCGAAAAAAGACTGGTGAAAATCAGGGTGTACTAGGAGAGGGGGCGGAGCAAAAAGACATCATGAACCAGTGGGGATTAAACCAATGCCCTGGAGGCAGGGTGGTGCTTATTTAACAGTGGTTTATGTAAATAGAATACAGTGTTAAGCAGGGGGGATTAAACCAATGAAACAGAAGGGGTTTTAGAAGCAGAATTAGAAGCATACCAACATAACTATGCCACCAGTTGTTTTTGTTCTCCCTGGACTAAGCTCATAAGAGAGTCAACATATCAAAGACTCAGTCTATGTATTAAAAATACTGTGATTTAAGAAGTTTGAGACATTCAATCAATTTTTCCCTCTCATATTAATCAAATAGTGATTTATATGACTACAAATTGATAGGAGTGTACATACACAGGATTCCCACCACCAAAAGACTGTGTCATATTCCCCCCTTCCCCTCTCCATGAAGCTGAACATTCATCTTCACCATCCACCCAGGGTTTTTACTTTGGTGCCCTGCTACAAATTAAGTCAGATACTGCTTTGAGTTTCCCTTTCTGTTATTCTTTCTCAACTTCTGTTTATGAGTTGGATCATTCCATACTCATCTTTCTGACTTAGCTCACTTAGCATAATTTCCTAAAGATCCATTTAAGATGGGTCAGAGTAGGTGGGTTCATTGTGCTTAATAGCTGCATAGTATTATATTGTGTATATATACCACAGATTTCTCAGCCACTCATCTGTTGTTGGGCACCTGAGTTGCTTCCAGGTTTTAGCTATTACAAATTGTGCTGCTATGAACATATGTGTACACATATCATTTTGGTTGGATGTTATGGAGTCCTTGGGGTGTATATCCCCAGGAGTGGTATTACTGGGTCATATGTAAGGTCCATGTCTATCCTTGTGAGACTTCTCCAGACTGCTCTCCACAGAGGCTGGGCCAACTTACATTCCCAACAGCAGTGCAGTAGAATTCCTGTTCCCACAGCCTCTCCAACATTTGTTGCTGTTGTCCATTTTGATGTATGCCATTCTCACAGGGGTGAGGTGGTATCCCAATGTTGTCTTAATTTGCATTTCTCTGACAATCAGTGACCTGGAGCAATTTTTCATATGTTTGTTAGCTTTTTGGATCTCCTCTGTAGTGAATGTTTTGTTCATATCCTCTGCCAATTTTTGGATGGGGTCATTTGGTTTTTTGTTGCTAAGTTTGCTGAGCTCTTTATATATTTTGGTGATTAGTTTCTTGTCTGATGTATGGCTGATTTTTGTTTCTGGCGAGATAAAGTGTTTCAGTTTCATTCTTTTGCATGTTTCAGCCCAATTTTCCCAGCACCATTTATTGAAGAGAGCCTCCTTCCTCCATTTAATACTTTGGGGCCCCTTATCAAAGATTAGATGTCCATAGGTGTGGGGGTTTAGTTCTGGGATTTCAATTCTGTTCCACTGATCTATGTGCCTATATTTGTTCCAGTACTAGGCTGTTTTGATGATGATGATGGCCTTACAATAGAGTTTGTAATCTGGGAGTGTGATGCCTCCATTTCTGTTTCTTTTCCTCCATTTTTTCCTCCATTTCTTTTATTGATGTGCTTTTTATTTTTATGTTCTGTTGTTCTTAAGTTGTTGTGTTTTTAGTACAAGCCACGCTATACTGAATACCTTTTTTACAAATGCAGTCACCAACCTCAGAAATTACAACAATAATAACTGAAGCAAGCATTGATGCAGTTTTACTAATACCAGCTAGCCAAACTATACCTCCAGTCCAAGAAAAAATAGCAACCAAATCCAAATGAAAAAGAAAGATAAAGGAAAAAAGGGAAAGCAAGAATAGACAATTATGCAAATCTACTGCCCAGTGTAAATTCTAGGGGAAGCAATGGGAGAAAGGGAAGTAGAGAAGAGAGTCCACTACGAGTCAGATTTCTTCCCAAAAATAATTCACAAATGAGTATCAGTGAATTCAGAAAGCAGAAGAAGGAGGAAGGAAGAAAAGGAGACAAGAACAAGAAAAAAAAAGAGCAGCGAAAGCATAGAGTTTTTTTTTTTTTTTTTTTTTTTGAGTTAGCTAGGAGGAGGAAAAGATGGGGAGTGGATGGAAGATGTAGAATTAAACAAGTTCCTCTCACAATGGGTAGGACACCTAGTTACCTAGCAATGGAATAAACAATAACAGTTAATTTTGGTTAACCTAAAGAAGGAGGGAGGGGAAGGGACATGCATATATGAAATAATAATAATAAAATACAATATAGTATAAAACCCTAACAGTCAGTCTGCAGCTTGGCCGGCTCAGGATTCACTCAGGCAGCCTGAGCAAAGACAGCCAAATGTAAAAAAAAAAAAGCAAAACCTCCAGGTAGTCTTTCCCAGGCAGGGGTGAGGCTCTGATTGGTAAGATATTTGGTCACTCAAATAGAGCTCCAGCCACTTAGAAGAAAGAGAGAGAGAGAGAGAGAGAGAGAGAGAGAGAGAGAGAGAGAGACAAGGAAATCAAAAAGGAAAAGAATTGCAATAACATCCTTGATGAGCCAGGAATCTTGGTAAAGAAAAGAGCTCAGCAGGAAGCCAGCTAGTAATAGCTCTCCAGCCCCTGTGGTCTGATTATTGGGTGGGAGGAGGGTTGCACTTCAGAAATAATCAGAATATTCCCTTTCTTTTTTGTCCATTTTCTACCCCAAGATGGAGCCTCAGGACCCCTCCTTGGTGTCACACGTAGGACCCCTTATTAGAGCTCCTACCAGCAGCTGCCTACAAGTCATATTCTTGTCTCCACCTCCAGCACTGCTTCCATTCTCACACTCTTCCTTTGTAGAGGAAAGACTTCAGTGGCTTGTCAATTATTTTGTTGTTGAGAATGAAGATGTTTCCTGGTGGTTTATCTTTCTGGTGAATTTATGTTCTCATTCTTTACCAATCTATGACAAATTGATTGATTTGGGCCATAAATTACATCTGGACTAGACTTCATTCATTCACTCATAAATTAACAATAGAATAGGAATTGGCTCCACAGAATAAGTCAGAATAAGACTATCAACAGGGGAGGAGGGAAGGTTGGGAATAATTTCTGTCCATAAGAAATAACAATGTGTTCCTCCTTTTCTCATTTTATTTTTAAACTCGGATGAATAGAAGAATTATCACATCTCCTTTCATAAGAGAGGAAGCAAAATCTCTACTCATTGAGTCCTTTGTCAACATCTAAAACTTAGCTACATACTGCCAGCATCCTTGTTGGATCCTTTCCATAGAATTATCCTTAGTGGAAGTTCTACTTTCCATATCTCTGGAATGAGGGGTACTAAATTATTTAGTGAAATGTAATATTCCTCTTACAGTTATAATCCTTTCCCAGACTTATTAATTGAATAAAAAAGAGACATTTGCAACCCTACTTCACCACTCATGAATCTGGGTCCTTGTGTACTGTAGTGTGTGAACTTAACCAGGTGTACCATCTTGTGGCCCCCAAGAATTCATTATTAATCAAGATTTTTGGCTACTTTTTCCCAAGTCAAAATTTTCTTTCACAGAATTTTCAAAATCTGTTTAATATTTTTACTTATAAAAAGGAAACATTGACTAAACCATAGGATAAGAGGGGTACAACTCCACACAGTTCCAAACACCAAAACTCCATATTCTATCCCCTCCCCTGATAGCTTTCCTATTCTTTATCCCTCTGGAAGTATGGACACAGGGTCATTATGGGGTGCAGATGGTGGAAGGTCTGGCTTCTTTAATTGCTTTCCCACTGAACATGGATGTTGGCAGGTAGATCCATAATCCCAGCCTGTCTCTCTCTTTTCCCTAGTGGGGAGGGGCTCTGGGTAAGTGGGGCTCCACGACACATTGGTGAGGTCATCTGCCCAGGGAAGTCCAATTGGCATCAGAATAGCATCTGGAAACTGGTGGCTGAAAAAAAAAATATATATGTAAAGACAAACAAATTGTTAAATAATTATGAACCGAAAGGCTGGATTAATGCAAATGAAGAGTTGATTGTCTTTGTTTTGTAGATAGTTAGTAGGCCTATTTTAATTTTATTCCAATGGGCTTATGACTATACTAGTGGGCTTTTTGTTTGTTTGTTTTTGAGCCTGATATTTGATATGCAGGTAGACCCAAGTTATTGTCTGGAGAGATAATGTCATGGCTGGAAACAGGATCAGAAAGCTAGATCAGGGAAAAGAGTAGCTCTCAAATATGGGAAAAGTATATAAATATTGTTAACTGCAAATCCCATCGATTTGATCTGATATGGGCCCATATTCAGATTAGGAGCCTATGTGACCTCTGCATCCCTGTAGATCTGAGCTCACATTCTGTGGTCATGAATAGGAACATTCCAAGCTGCCCCAATTTCAGCATCCATCTTTCTCAGGTGGAAGATAGGGTATGTTGCCCAGCCTCCCTTCAGAGGATTGAACATTCTCTACCATTGTTAATCCATCTGAGGGCAAGGTCTTATGGGGGCCCATGGAGGGGTCTATTTTGCTGTTCCTGATAGATATGACCAGTAACAATAGAGAGTGGGATTTATGCAAGGTCTAGGCCCATCTTGTCTGTTTGGGAATCTCAGGACTCCCTGACTAGGGCCCTAGCTGATGGGGTGTCCTGATAGTCATAATTAAAGTGTGTCAGTCTCTTCTCCTTATTCAGCTCTTATAGTTCCTACTTTGAAAAGGTTAGCTTTGGAGTGACTGGGGGAAGTGTAATAGGAGTTAGGTGAGGAGGTTATCTAATTGTAACTAGACACTATTTCGTTAGGAACTTTATGATGTCTTTTTAGGTCTTTTGGCTTGCTTGCTGCTTATATTGGATCACTGTAGAATATTGTGCATTTTTGCTTTCAGGTATATATTTTGCCCTAAATTATGGATACATGTGAATATATGCCTCATCTCATGGGACCTGGTCTATCTCTATGTTTTTGAACTTTCTTAGGAAGAAAACCACCTGAAATGGAATTAGAGATTCCTATGAAAAGAAAACTGGGAATTGTGTGAAGTTGTACCCCTCTTATCCTATGGTTTTGTCAATGTTTCATTTTTATAAATAAAAATTAAAAAAAAGAAAAGAAACGTCTCACCTGAGTAATGAGGCTGAAGGCTGATATTCCTTGCCTGACTTCTCTAGACACAGTCTGAAGTGAAGATTGCTGAAGTGGTACTTGATGCATTGATTAGTTTGAGATTAGCAGATGAAATATCATTTGATATGAATTGAGAGAATCATGCAAGAAAGGGAGTCCCACCCTAGAGGTTCCAGCAATGGGGGGAATCTAGGAACAATAGAGGAAGTGGGATGTTCATGCTCTCTAAGGATTTAAGAGGGCAAAAGATAGTTATTGCTGTAATCAAATTATTTGTCAATTAGGTTAAATTTGAAAATCCCTCTGGTAGGATTTTTTGTATCATACACAACATCACTGTAATTTATTTGTATATAGCTCTGTCTTATAGAATAATGCTATCAGTTGCTTCTTTTCTCACTAGTCTAAGCTTTTTAAAGAGTCAACATTTAAGACCTGGACTATGATCTGAACATTAAAAAGTTTGTGATATTCAATCAATTTTTTCCTTTTCATATTAATTAGTGATTTATATGACTAAAAGTTAATAGGAGGGATTCGGGTGGTAGCGCAGCAGGTGCAAAGTGCAAGGACCAGCAGAAGGATACTGGTTCAAGCTCCCAGGTCCCCACCTGCAGGGGAGTCCCTTCACAGGTGGTGAAGCAGGTCTGCAGGTGTCTATCTTTCTCTCCCCCCATGTATTCTCCAGCTTTCTTTCCATTTCTCTCTGTCCTAACAACTAGGACATCAATAACAACAACAATAACTAAAACAACAATAAACAGACAACAAGGACAACAAAACAGAAAATAAATAAAATTTTTAAAAAACTCTAAAAAAGTTAATAGGAGTGTACATAAATACAATTCCCACCACTAAAGGACTGTGTCACAATCCATCTTCCCCTCCCCCCCAATGTGAAGGTGAACATCTGCCCTCATCCCAGAGATTTTTACTTTGGTACCCTACTCCACACCCAGTCAAATTATACTTTGATTTTCCATTTATGTTCTTCTTTCTCAACCTCTGTTTTATTGGGTCATCCCATACTTGTCTTTGTCTTTCTGACTTTGTTCACTTAACAAAATCCCTTCTAGCTCAAACCAAGATGGGTCAGAAAAGGTGGGTTCATTGTTCTTAATAGCTGCACAATATTCCATTGTGAATATGTACCACAGCTTTCTCAGCCATTCATCTTTTGTTGGGCACCTGGGTTGCTTCCAGGTTTTAGCTTTTACAAATTGTGCTGCTATGAACATAGGTGTACAAATAGTGTTATGGAGCCCTTTGCCTATATTCCTAGGAGAGGAATTACTGGGTCATATGGAAGGTCCATGTCTAGCCTTGTGAGAGTTCTCCAGACTGCTTCCCACAGAGATTGGACCAATTTACATTCCCACCAGCAGTTCAGAAGGGTTTCTAAGTCCCCAAAGCCTCTCCAGCATTTGTTGCTGCTGTTCTTTTTGATGTATGCCATTCTCACAGGGATGAGGTGGTATCTCAAATGTTGTTTTTATTTGCATTTTTCTGAAAATTAGTGAACTGTTGCAATTTTTCATGTGTTTGTTAGCCTTTTGGATCTCTTCTGTAGTGAATTATCTGTTTATATCTTCTTACAAATTTTTGGATGGTGTCATTTGCTTTTGTGTTGCTAAGTTTGCTGATCTCTTTGTATATTTTGTTTATTAGTCTCTTGTCTGACGTATTTCGTGTAAAAATCTTCTCCCATTCTGTGAGGGGTCTTTTTGTTTGGGTTATGGTTTCTATGGTGTGCAGGAGCTTTTCAGTTTGATGTAGTCAGAATTGTTGTTTTTTGTTTTAGTCTTCCTTGTAGTTGGATTTGTGTCATATAAGATGTTTTTGGGGATTAAGTGGGAAAGTTTCCACCAATATTCCATACTTTCATTTAATTCTGTGTTTGACTTGTGTCATGTGATTCTTGCAAGCAGCATATTGTTGGGTTTTGTTTGATTATCCATCCTCCCACTCTGTACCTTTGCATGGGAGACTTTTAACCATTGACATTTATTGATATTATGGATTTAATGTATTGTAGTGACATTAGTTAACATTTTTTTATTTGATCTGATATTTGAGAAGTATTATGTGATGTGATTGTTTGTAGGAGATCTTTTAGAACCTCTTTCAGGGCTGGCTTGGTGATTGTTTATTCCTTTAACTGTTGCCTGTCTGAGAAGGTTTTGATCCCTCCATCTAGTCTGAATGAAAGTCTAGAGGATATATTATCCTTCATTGAAACCCTTTTTCATTGAAGACTCCATAGATGTCTTGCCATTCTCTTCTGTCTTTTAGAGTTTGAGTGGAGAAGTCTGCTGATATCCTTCTGGGTTTTCCCCTGTATGTGAATTTTATTTTTCTCTTGCAGTCACTAGTGTCCTTTTTTATCCTTATATCTTTTCATTGTAGCTATGATGTATCTTGGTGTCTTCACATCTGGGTTGATTCTGGTTGGCACTCTCTGGGCCTCTTGGATCTTGATGTCCTTTCTGTTGTTTAGGGCTGGAAAGTTTTCTTCTGTTATTTGCTCTAGTATATTTACTTCCCCTTCCTCTCTTTATTTCATTGGTATGCCACTTATATGAATGTTACTTCTAAGATCATCCCATATGTCTCCGTTGTTGTTTTCAGTGTCTCAAAATCTCTTTTTGTGCTCTTTTACCTCTTTCTTAGCTTTCTGTAGCTCATTCTCTGCCTGGATAATTCTTTTCTCTGTATATGTTAATCTGCTTTCCTGTCCCTCAGCTTCTTTCTTCAGTTCAGTTATAGCATTAGCTTGTTATGCTAATTGGCCTTTTAGATCAGCTATTTCAGCTTTCAATTTTCTGATTACCTTAAGGGAGCTAGTATTTTTCTTGAGGGTCTCATCTGTTGTTTCCCTAATTCTGATAGTTCTATCCTCCATAGTTGTCTTCATTTCTGTTATTATTAGGTTTACTATTGTTTGCATACTTTTCTTATCTTTGGTCTCTCCTGACTGATTTGAAGTTTCTTCTGGGCTCCTTTCCTGATTCATTGTGGTAGCAGTTTTATTTGTTCCTGATTTACATTTTTTATGTGGTTTGTATTCTATTCTGTTGTTCTTCAGTATTGTGTTTTAAGTATATGTCAAGCTAAACTAAAATCTTTTCATAAATGCAGTCACAAACCACTGACAGTCGGAAATCCTTCTCTCTCAGTCCCAGTTTGAAGGCTGCTTTTTCCTGGTGCTCACACCACATGTTTTCTCCAAGTCAAAATCTTGGCTCTGCCTGCCCATCACAGATTTTTTAGTATTTAGATGGGCTCTTATTGGGTGCATAGATGTGAATAATTGTTAAACATTATTGGTTTATTGATCCTCTGATTATTATGTAACCACCTTCCCTATCTTTTAATACTTTAAAGTCTTTTGCATCAGGAATAAAAATGGATTTCCTGTTTTTTTGTTTTTTGTGGGTTTTTTTTGTGGTTCATTAGACTGTATGATACTTTTCCATCCTTTCACTTTAAGTCTGTGTTTGTCTTGTGTCAGGTGTTATTCTTGCAAGCAGCATATTGTTAGGTTGCATTTTCTGATCCATCCTCCTACTCTGTGTTTTGATGGGTGAGTTTAAGCCATTGATGTTTATTGATATTATGAATTGAATGTATTGCAGTACCAGTGTTCAATATTTTTTATTTGATTTGATATGTGCCAATATTGTGGTAATATTATTGTGGTAATAATATTGTGGTAATATTATTGTTTACAGGAAGTCTCTTAGAACCTCTTTCAGGGTATGCTTGATGCTTAAACTTTTGCTTTCCTGAGAAAGTTTTGGTCCCTCTATCTAGTCTGAATGAAAGTCTACTAGGATATAGTATCCTTGGTTAAAGCCCCTTTTCATTGAGAGCTCGATAAATATCTTGCAATTCTCTTCTGGCTTTCAGAGTTTGAGTGGAGAAGTCTGCTGATAATCTTATGGGTTTCCCCTTATGTGACATTTTGTTTTTATCTTGCAGCCTTTAGGATCCTTTCTTTATCCTTACTTCTTTCCATTGTAACTATGATGTGTCTTGTTGTCTTCAGGTTTGGGTTGATACTGTATGGTACTCTCTGGGCCTCTTGAATCTAATGCCCTTTCTGTTGTTTTGGTTTGGGAAGTTTTCCTCTTTCATTTCCTCTAGGATGCGTTCTCTCTTTCTTCCTTGGGTAGGCCAATTATATGAATGTTACTTCTTTTGAGTTCACCCAATATGTCTCTGTTGTTGTTCTCAGTGTCTCTCATTCTATTTTTTAAGCTCTTTTACCTCCTTACTTTTCTCTAGCTCATCCTCTGTCTGGCTAATTCTGTTTTCTGGTGTTGAACTGGTTACAAAATGAACCATTAAAAATTGTGCAAAAGTTTAGAAAACTTGAATTGAGTGCTGACTTTACTTCCTGCTACTTATGTTACATTTCTACAACTCAGGCAACTTCATAGGATATGTGTTCCTTCCTTCATTTTTTTTTTGGTTTTTATTTGCAGATGTTTAAATATCAATTACCTAACTATGCTACACTGCTGTGGGAATGCAACCTAGTGTAGTCCATTGGGAAGACTGCTTGGAGAGTCCTTAGACAAATACAAGCATAATTATCTTATGTTTATCAAAGATACCACTCTTAGGCATTTATCCAAAGGACAGAGGAACACTAAATTAAAGGGACATATGCAGTTCTATGTTCATAGCTTCTTTATTCACAATAACCAAAGAGTGGGAGAAGCCTAAATTCCCACCAACAGAGATTGGCTAAAGTCATAGGCCCATTGGAATATACTTAAAATAGACTTCCTAGCATCTTCCAACATGAAGATCCAAATTTCACCTGCTAAATTCTTACCTTTAGTTTCCTGATTATTAAAAAAAAATGTTGAGCTTTACATTTTAATCATTTTCAGTCATCAAATTGAAGGTGCTATCATTATGCTAACCTGACTTCCCTGGGCAGACTATCTCATCAGTGAGTCTTGGAACCTCATCTCCCTAGAGCCCACTAGGGAAAGATATAAATGGACTGGGGGTATGGACTGACCTGTCAATAACCAAGTCCAGCAGAAAAGTAATTACACAAGCTAGACCTTCTACCATCTTCTCCCCATAAAGATCTTTGTTCCATACTCCCATAGGGATAAAAACTAAGGAGCCTTCCAATGGAGGGGATGGGCTACCAAACCCTGGTGGTGGGAATTGTATGGAATTGTAACCCTCTTCTCCAAAAATTTTGTCAAGCATATTAAAGTAACTAATAAAATGCAAAAAAAAATTGTTATAGGAATATATCTCATGGATATTTTAAAATAAAAGAAAAAGATGATTGTGTCCCTGTAACCAAGTATGCCACCACCTGGCCCCAGTATTGTCTTTTGGGACAAAATGGATAGAACTTATGAATGGAATTATGCTTAGCAAAATAATTAAAGAGAAGTTATACATATGAACTTGGAAAACAAACACACATGGTCACATGGAGGCAAGCAAAATGTTTCTTCTAATTTTTATTTATAAAATAGAAACACTAACAGGACCATAGGATAAGAGGGGTGGAATTCCACATAATTCTTACCACTAGAACTCTATATCCCATTCTCTTCCCTGATAGCTTTCATATTTTTTAACCCTCTTGGAGAATGGAACTAAGGTTTTTACGAGGTGCAGAAGGTGGAAGTTCTGGTTTCTATAATTGCTTCTCCACTGAACATGGGTATTGACAGGTCAACCCATACTCCCAGCCTCTCTCTTTTTCTTTCCCTAGTAGGGCAGAGATCTGGGGAAGCAGGATTCTGTTTTGATGAAGCATACCAGTCAGGCACAATGCTCAGCTGATGTCACACTTGGTGACAGTGATCTGCACAAATGCACAGTGAACTGTGAGTGGATCTGGTCTGTGCAAATGCACAAAGCATAGTGGATACACTGAACAGACTTAAAAGCACAGTGAGCCATAAGTCCATTCTTTTTGGCTACTACTTCTTCTGATCAGATGCATCTCAGCTGAGGCTGTTAAAAGTGCTCACCATGGCTACTTCTTCTGGGAATTGAACATGTGTGACTCAGCCAGCTGGTAAACTGTAAGACTCCTCTACAGCCATGAGCAACCTATAGCTCCATAGATAATTTTCTATCTCATGGGACTAAACTTTTGATAAATAACTCATGAACTTTTTGTATCTAGTGTATTCTCTGATGATAACTGCTTATTTTACAATACCTAAAATAGTTTCCAATACCTCTGTACTGCCCTAATAAAAACTTAATTTAAACCTACTCCAAGCTGCCCCTTAGCTGAATCCAAACAAAGTCACTTTTAATTATTAGTTACACATACAAACTTTCAAAATTAAGCAAAGAAGAACTAGAAAATATGAGCAACCCAATTACAACAAAAGAAAATGAGAGATATGAAGAGCCTTCCCAACAATAAAAATGTCCTGGACTAGATGGTTTTACAAATTTTACAAAACATTTAAGGAAGAGTTAAATCCCCTACTTTTAAAACTTCTCCAAAAGATTGAAGACAGAGAAATACTTATTTCTAGCTTTTATGAAGTCAACATCACCCTGATACCAAAAGCATACAGGGACACAACCAAAAAAGAACACCTGAAACTAATATCTCTAATGAACATAGATGATAAAATATTGAACAAAATTCTAGCCAACCTGATAAATTCTAAAGTGAAGCATGCTGAGTTGGTACTAATTGCATTGAATAGCTTAGGATCAATTGAGAGAAGGATGGAAGAAAGTGAACCCCAAGCTAGAGGTTCCAGGGCAGGGGGAAATATGAGCTTGTAAATAAATGAAGTGAGAGGTTTCTGCTGTCTTAGTGTTTAAAGAGCAATTCATAGCTTATTGCTATAATCAGGTTATTTGGCAACTGGGTTAACTTTGAAAACCCATTGTTAGTATTTGCTGTATCATACATGAACTCATCATAAATTTTGTCCTTTGATTAGATATAGAACTAGAGCTAGAGCTAGCACTAGAGATATATATATCAAAGACTCAGCTTATGCTCAATTCATTAAAAATTTGAGACATTCAATTAAATTTTCCCCTCTCATATTAATCAAATAGTGATTTATATAACTACAGGTTAATAGTGTACATAAACACCATTCCCTTCACCAAAAGACTGTGTCCCATCCCATCCTCCCCCAACACCCTCACCCCACAGTGAAGCTCAATATCCACCCTAACCCTCCACCCAAAGAATTTACTTTGGTGACCTACTCCAAACTCAGTCAATTCCTGCTTTGAGTTTCCCTTTCTTTTCTTCTTTCTTAACTTTTGTTTATGAGTGGGATAATCCCATACTAATCTTTATCTTTCTGATTTAGTTCACATAATTCCTCTAGCTCCATCCAAGATGGGCCAGAGAAGGTGTGTTTGTTGTTCTTAATAGCTGTATAGTATTCCATTGTGTATATATACCACAGCTTTGTCAGCCATTAATTTCTTCTTGGGCACATGGGTTGCTTCCAAGTTGTAGCTACTACAAATTGTGCTGCAATGAATATAGCTTGACAGATATATTTTTTGGCTGGGTGTTGTGGAATCCTTGGGGTATATCCCTAGGAGAGGAATTACTGGGTCATGTGGAGGGTCCATGAATACCCTGGTGAGAGTTCTCCAGACTGACTGCTTTCCACAGAGGTTGGACCAACTTACATTTCCACCAGCAGTGCAGAAGAGTTCCTTTGTTGCCACAGTCTCTATAGCATTTGTTTCTTCTGTCAGTTTTAATGTATGGAGTTCCAGCAGGTGTAATGTAGTATCATAATATTGTCTTTATTTGAATTTCTCTGACAATCAGTGACTTGGAGCAATATTTCATGTTTTAGAATTTTAGATCTCTTCTGATGTGAAAATTCTGTTTGTATCATCTGTCCATTTTTGGATGGGGTCATTTGCTTTTTTATTGCTAAGTATACTGAGCTCTTTGTATATTTTGGTTTATTAGTCTCTTGTCTAATGTATAGCATATGAAGATTTCCCATTCTGTGAGGCGTCTCTTTGAGTGATGGTTTCTTAAGCTGTGCAGAAGCTTTGATTTTTATATAGTCCTATTGATTTGTTTTTGTTTTATTTTCCCTTGCAATTCAGTTTGTATCAAAGATGTCTTTGAGGTTTACATGCGGAAGTGTTCCACCAATATTTTCCTCTATGTATTTGATAGTTTCTCATTAAATATACAGGTCCTTGATGTAATTGGAGCAGATTTTTTTCTGGTGTGAAGAAGTGGTTCAGTTTCATTCTTCTGCATGCTTCAACCCAGTTTTTCCAGAATAATTTATTGAAGAGTGCCTTTTTTCTCTGTTTAATATTTTGGGACCCCTTATCAAAGATTATATGTCCATAGGCGTGATGGTTTAGTTCTGGGTTTTCAATTCTGTTCCACAGGTCTATATGCCATTTTTTGTTCCAGTACCAGGCTGCTTTGTTGATGATAGCCTTATAATATAGTTTGAGATCTGGGAGTGTGATGTTTTCATTTCTTTTTTTTTTTTTTTTTCTCTCAAGATTTTTTGGTGATTCTAGTTTTCTGATTTCAGATTAATGATTTTATTTTTTGTTCTATTTCTTAAAGAAGCTTGGTGGAACTTTGATGGGTATCACATTAAATTTTTATATGGCTCTGGGGAGAATATTTATTTTGATGATATTAATTCTTTCAATCTGTGAGCATGGAATCTCTTTCCAGTTCTTGGTATCATTTTCTATTTTTTGGAATAGTAACAAATAGTTTTCATTATAAAAGTCTTTCACTTCTTTGGTCAGGTTTCTTCCTAGGTATTTTACTGATTTTGCTGCAACAGTGAATGGGAGTTATTTCTAGATATCCTCTTCTTTGGATTTAATGTTTATATAGGGAAATGCCACCAATTTTTGTACAATGATTTTGTACCCTGAAACCTTTCTATAGTGCCTAATGACTTCCAGTACCTTACTTCTGGATTCTATCAATTTTTTTTTGTGTACTATCATATCATCTGCAAATAGTGAGAACTTGACTTATTCCATTCCAATCTGTATGCCTGTGATTCCTTTCTTTTTTTATTGTTGTTTTTGTTTTAATTTTTTATTTAAGAAAGGATTAATGAACAAAAACATAAGGTAGGAGGGGTACAACTCCACACAATTCCCACCACCCAATCTCCATAAGCCACCCCCTCCCATGATAGCTTTCCCATTCTCTAGCCCTCTGGAAGCATGGACCCAGGGTCATTGAGGGTTGCAGAAGGTAGAAGGTCTGGTTTCTGTAATTGCTTCCCCGCTGAACATGGGCGTTGACTGGTTGGTCCATACTCCCAGTCTGCCTCTCTCTTTCCCTAGTAAGGTGTGTCTCTGGGGAAGCTGAGCTCCAGGACACATTGGTGGGGTCTTCAATCCAGGGAAGCCTGGCCAGCATCCTGGTGGCATCTGGAACCTGGTGATTGAAAAGAGAGTTAACATATGAAGCCAAACAATTTGTTGAGCAATCATGGATCCCAAGCTTGGAACAGTGGAGAGGAAGTGTTAGGGAGGTACTCACTGCAACTCTAGTGTACTTCTGCTTTCAGGTATTATGTTAACTGAACTAAGTCAGAAAGATAAAGATGAATATGGGATGATCCCACTCATCAACAGAAGTTGACTAAGAAGATCTGAAAGGGAAACTAAAAGCAGGACCTGATCAAATTGTAAGTAGGGCACCAAAGTAAAAACCCAGTGGTGAGGGGTAGACATGCAGCTTCCTGGGCCAGTGGGGGGTGGGAGTGGGCGGGAGGTATGGGTCACAGTCCTTTGGCAGTGGGAATGGTGTTTATGTACACTCCTAGCAAAATGTAGACATATAAATCAGTGGTTAATTAATATGAGAGGGGGAAAATCAATTGTATGTCTCAAAGTTTCTCAAGCCACAAACTGAATCTTTTTAATATATAGGCTGTGTATTTGATATGCGGACTCTCTCAAAAGCCTAGACCAAGTAGATTAGAAGCATCCAATAGCACAGCTATATACAAGATACTGGATACTGTACAGCAAACCATAACAAAAGGACTTTTCAAAGTTAATCCAATTAACAAATAATGTGATGATAACATTAACTATCGATTGTCTTTTTGAACCCTAAGACAGCAGGAACCTCACATCTCCACTATAGAGCCCCTACTTCCCCCAGTCCTGGAATTCTTGGATAGGGCCCACTTTCCCGTATGCATCTCCCAATCCAAACCAAATAATATTGCATCCGCCAATCACAACCTAACCAACGCAACGACTGCCACCTCAACATGCTGTGATTCCTTTCTAATCCCTGATTGTTATGGCGAGAACTTTCAATACTATGTTGAAGAGTAATGGTGATAATGGACAGCCCTGTCTAGTCTCTAATCTGAGAGGAAATGCTTTAAGCTTCTGTCCATTGAGCATGATCTTGGTTGTAGGTTTGCTATACATGTATTCCACTATCTTGAGGAATTTTCCATCTATTCCCATTTTTTATAGTGTTTTGAGCATGAATGGGTATAGGATTTTGTCAAGGCTTTCTATGAACCTATTGGGATAATCATCTGGATTTTGTCTTTTAGTTTATTGATGTGGAGAATGACATTTATTGACTTATGTATGTTAGACCAGCCTTGAATTCCTGGGATAAATCCCACTTGGTCATGATGAACAATCTTTTTGATGTACTGCTTTATCTGGTTGCCTAGGATCTTGTTTAATATTTTGACTTCTATGTTCATCAGAGATATTGGTCTGTAGTTTTCCTTTTTTTGTTGTGTCCCTATCTGCTTTTGGTGTCAGGGTAATGTTGGCTTTATAGAAGGTGGAAGGGAGTGTTTTTGTTTCCTCTATCTTTTGGAAGAGCTTTAGAATTATAGGTATTAACTAACTTTTTCTGTTATTTAGGCCTGGGATATTTTCTCCTCTTATTTCCTCTAGCATATTTACTTCCTTTTTTTATTTTTCTATTTTATTTATTTATTTATTTTTATTTAAGAAAGGATTAATTAACAAAACCATAGGGTAGGAGGGGTACAACTCCACACAATTCCCACCACCCAATCCCCATATCCCACTCCCTCCCCTGATAGCTTTCCCATTCTCTATCCCTCTGGATCATGGACTCAGGGTCATTGTAGGTTGCAGAAGGTGGAAGGTCTGGCTTCTGTAATTGCTTCCCTGCTGAACATGGGCATTGACTGGTCGGTCCATACTCCCAGTCTGCCTCTCTCTTTCCCTAGTAGGGTGGGGAAAGCGGAGCTCCAGGAAATATTGGTGGGGTCTTCTGTCCAGGGAAGCCTGGATGGAATCCTGATGACATCTGGAACCAGGTGACTGAAAAGAGAGTTAACATACAAAGCCAAACAAATTGTTGAGCAATCATGGACCCAAAGCTTGGAATAGCAGAGAGGAAGTGTTATAGGGATATTCACTGCAAACTCTAGTGTACTTCTGCTTTTAGGTATATATTTTTCAGTAGTTTATGGATACTTGTGAACATATGCTCTCTCTCACCGAAACTGGTGTATATCTAGGTTTTGGGACTTTGTTAGAAAGTGAACCCTGTGGTGAGGGCTAAACATGCAGGTTCCTGGGCCAGTGGGAGGTGGGTGTGGGTGGGAGGGATGGATCACAGTCTTTTGGTGGTGGGAATGGTGTCTATGTACACTCCTAGTAAAATGTAGTCATATAAATCACTAATTAATTAATATGAGAGGGGGGAAATTAATTGTATGTCTCGAAGTTTTTAAAACACAGACTGAATCTTTTTAATATATAGGCTGTGTAATTGATATGCAGACTCTCTCAAAAGCCTAGACCAGGTAGATCAGAATCAACCAATAGCACAGCTATATACAAGATATTGGGTACTGTACAGCAAACCCTAACAAAAGGACCTTTCAAAGTTAACCCAATTACCAAATAATGTGATGGTAACATTAACTATCGATTGTCTTTTTGAACCCTAAGACAGCAGGAACCTCACATCTCCACTGCAGAGCCTCTACTTCCCCCAGTCCTGGATCCCTTGGATAGGGCCTATTTTCCCTTAAGCCTCTCCCAATCCATATCAGATAAGATTACATCTGCCGATCACAACCTAATCAACGCAACGATGGCCACCTTAACATGCTTCACTTCAGACTGTGTCCAGAGACTTCACGTGTGGAATGACAACCCTTCAGCTTCATTACTTGGGTGAGACCTTTCCTTTCATAGTATACTAATTCCATCTCAGGTGGATATTTACTTCCTTTGCCTCTTTTTCTTCCTCTGGTAGGCCAATTATACAAATGTTATTTCTTTTGAGATCATCCCAAATGTCTCTGTTGTTTTTTTTAGTAACTCAATCTCTTTTTGAGCTCTTTTAATTGTTAGTTTTATCTAGCTCATCTTCTCTCTGGCTAATTCTGTTTTCTACTTCTGTTATTCTGCTTTCCCTTCCTCAGATTTTTTCTTCAGATCAGTTATTATATTAGCTAATTTTGCTAATTGGCCTTTTAGCTCAGCTAATTCAACTTTCATTTCTCCTGTTACCTTGAGGTAGGTAGTATTTTTCTTGAAGATCTCATATTTTGTTTACCTATTTCTGATAGCCCTTTCTTTAATAGTTTCCCTCATATATTTCATTAATAGTTCTATTATTATTTGGATACTTCTCTTATCTATAATTGTTTCTGACTGATTTGGAATTTCTTCTGAGCTCCTGTCCTGATTCATTATGGTAGCAGTTTTATTTTTTCATAATTTAACTTTTTCTTTTTTTAATTGATGTAGCTTGTATTTTTCTGTTCCGTTGATCTTCAGTTGTTGGGTTTTAAGTACAAACCACATTATACTAAAGTCTTTTCATAAATGCTGTCATGCACTTCTGAAATTGCAACAATAACAACTAAAGCAAAGATTAATGAAGTTCAACCAATCAGTCAATACCAGTTAGCCACCCAGCACCTTCAGTCCAAAAATAAAAAGAGAGAGAAATAGAAAAGAAGAGAAAGGAAAAAAAGGGAGTAAGATAAAAATTATGCAAATCTACTGCCCACTATAAATTTTAGAGATAGTAAGGGAAGAATGGAAAGTAGAAAAGAGAGACAGAGAGAGAAAGAGAAAGAGAGTCAGAGAGAGAGAATCCACTCCAAGTCAGATTTCTTCCACAAAATAATTCATAAATGAGTGTCAATAAATACAGAAAGCAAAAGAATCAAGGAGAAAGGAGAAACAAAAGTGTAGTGAAAGGAAAGAGTTTTTTTTTTTTCTTTTTAATTAGCTAGGTGGAAAGAAAAAGGAGTTGGGCAGAGCCAATATGGTTACTAGGAAACAACATATGGACTGAGCTCTACAAGGAGGCTGCTTCAAAACTGGGAAGTTTGGGCAAGCCTAGAAATTCTGGGTCAGTAGTGGGATACGAATGCACTGGCTGTGCAGACAAAAACTAAAGAAGAGTCTGATAATTCATATTTGGGCTGACAAACAAAGGTCAAAAAGGGACAAAGGAAACAGCTATATTGGCTGGGAGTTTTCAGTTTTACTGGTTCCCAGTCCCTACACCAGCTACTCCTGGTGGGACTCCTGAGGAGGGAATTTCTTTAACAAGATTCCTGGATCAGCAAGTGTGTCTTTCAAATGTGTGTCATTCAAAAGACTTTGAAGGTAGCAGGAACTCTATATGAGTGACAGAATACCTGGTCATTGAAGGCCTTGTTCTTGCCTGGTGTGTCATTTTGAGTTGATTTTCAAAGACATTGAAGGTAGAAGGAACTCTATCTGAGTGACAGAATACCTGACCAATCAGGGTCTCGGTCTTGCCTAGAATAAGGTACCTGTGTTTTTATGATAACACTTGAGTTTTTCCTATAGGTACCTCTTATAATTACTTATTTTTAGCTTGGTCTAGGAAAGAGAAGAAGCTGTGTGGAGCCAATCTATACTGGTTTAATCTACAGACTGACTGTTAGGAAATTTAATTTAATTGTATTCTATTATTGTTATTATTTGTGCTTGTCTCCTTCCCCCTTGTCCAACTTGAGCAAATGTAGTTATTGCTGCTTCTTCCATTGAAAAGTGACTAGGCAAGCTACACATTGTGGGAGAGGCTTGCCCCCCTCTCTATTTTCTCTACTTCTCTTTTTCTTTCTGTAAAGCTGTTCTGAAATATCTCTCCTTTAACTACTCTTTCTTTTCTATCATTTTTATTCTTTGGCACTCATTTGTGAATAATGTTGTAGATGTCTGAGATTAGATTTTTTTTCTATTTCTCTTTCGCCCTGTGTCTCTCCCCTCTTTCCTTCTCTCTCTCCTCCCACTAGCTCTAAAACTTGTAGTTGACAGGTTATTTTTGTATTTTTCTACTCTTATTTTCCTTATTTCTTTTCTTTTTTCTTTTACTTTATATTTGCCTTTGTGTGTTGGTCTTTGTTTTTAGAGTGAAGGTGTTGCTTGACTATCTGGTTTAGGTGGAATTGCATTTGTTTCGACTACTATTGTACTTTCTGAGGTTTGTGACTAGATCTGAAAAAAGACTCCAGTGTCAACTATACTCACACAACACAACTGAAGAGTGGCAGAACCTAAAATACAAACCATACCAACCAAAAAAAAAAAAAAAAAACAGTCAAATCGAGAGCAAATAAAACTACTAGCACAATGAATAAGGATAGGTTCCCTGAAGAAACTCCAAAAAGTCACAAGCAATTATAGATAATAAAACTATCCAAACAGTACTGGAACTATTGGTTACAGAAATGAGGAAAACTACTGAGGAAAGGACTATCAGAAATAGATTAACAACATATGAGACCCTCAAGGAAATACCAGCTACCTCCAGGTAATTAAAGAACTGAAAGCTGAAATAGTTGAGCTAAAAGGACAACTAGCAGAAGAAGCTAACACTGTAACTTAGTGGAAGAAGGAAGATGATGGAAGGGAAAGCAGGTCAAAAGAAGCAGAACATAGAATTAGAAAGACAGAGGGTGAATGAGAGAAAAATAAGAAAGACGTAAAAGAGCTCAAATAGAGTTTGAGAGACACTGAAAACAACAACAGAGACATATGGTATAATCTCAAAAGAAGTAATATTTGTATAATTTTCTACCAGATGAAGAAGGAGTGGAAGGGGAAGTAAATATTCTAGAGGAAAAAATGGAAAAAAACTTGTCAGCCCTAAACAATATAAAGGATTTTAAGATTCAAAAGGCCCAGAGAGTTTCAAACAGAATCAACCCAGACCATAAAACATGTCATAGTTATAATGAAAAGAAGCAAGGATAAAGAAAGGATCCTAGTGACTGCAAGAGAAAAACAAAAAGTCACATATAGGAGAAAGCCCATAAGACTATCAGCAGACTTCTCTACTCAAACTCTTAAAACCAGAAGAGAATTGCAAGATATCTACTGAGGCCTCAAGGAAAAAGGTTTTCAACCAGAGATAATATATCCAGGTAGACTTTCATTCAGACTAAGTGGAGGGATAAAAACCCAGACAAGCAACAGTTAAAGGAAGCAACTATCACCAAACAGCCCTAAAAGTTAATAAAAGAACTCCTATAAATAACAACATCAACAAAATACTTGCCATATATCAAAGAAAAAAAACTGTTGAAGAATGCATTGCAATACCTTAAATCCCTAATATCAATAAATTTCAATGGATTAAACTTGCCCACTAAAAAGCACAGAGTGGGAGGATGGTTCAGAAAACAAAACCTAACCATATGCTGCTTGCAAGAATCACATCTAGCCCAGCAAAGCAAACACAAACTTAAAGTGAAAGGATGGAAAATTATCACACAGGCAAATGGACCACAAAAAAAAGGGCAGGGGAAAACATTCTCATCTCTGAAACAGTAGAGTTTAAATTCAATGAAGTAATAAAAGATAGGAAGGCCATTACTAAATGATGATAGTATCAATCAACCAAGAAGATTTAACAATTGTTAACATCTATACACCCAATGAAGGTCCATCTAAACACATCAAGCACCTACTGAAAGAACTACAAAAATACATCAATAGTAGTACAGTAATAGTAGGAGACTTCCATACCCCACTTTCACACTTAGATCAACAAAGCAGAGAATCAATAAAGAAACAAGGGAATTAATAGAAGAGATGAATTGACTAAACCTCCTGGATATTTTCAGAGCTCTTCACCCCCCAAAACAGGGATACACATTCTTCTCAAATCCACACAGCATAGCTTCAAGTATTGATCACATCCTAGCCCACAAAGTCAGTGTCAAAAAATTCAAGAGCATCAAAATCATTCCAAGCATCTTCTAAGATTAAAGCTAACATTCAACAACAGAAAAGGAAATGAATTGTAAATAATAGAAGGGATATTACAACAGACATCACAGAAATGTGAAAAAAATCATATGAAACTTCAATGAACAACTATAAGTCAGCAAGCTAGAGAATCTGGAAGAAATGGAAGAATTACTAGAAGCATATACCCTAAACCTCAAGGACATCTTTGATTATTCAAACCCAATTTCAAGGAGACTAAAACAAACAAGAAAAAATCAAGGGGCCTAAATCAGATTGAAAAGCTTCTGCACAAAGAAACCATCACACAAATAAAGAGACCCCTCACAAAATGGGAGATCTTCTCATGCCATACATCAGATGAGACTAAGAACCAAAATATATAAAGAACACTCCAAACTTAACATCAGAAAAGAAAATGACCCCTTCCAAAAATAGGCAGAGAATATGAACAGAATATTCACTACAGAAGTGATCCAAAAGGCTAACAAATACATGAAAAATTGCTTCAGGTAACTGATTATCAGAGAAATACAAATAAAGACAACATTAAGATACCACCTCACCCATGTGAGAATGGCATACATCAAAAAGGACAGAAGCAACAAATGCTGGAGAGGCAGTGGGGACAAATGAACTGCACTGCTGGTGGGAATGTTAGTTGGTCCAACCTCTGTGGAGAGCAGTCTGGAGAACTCTCACCAGGCTAGACATGAACCTTCCAATAATTCCTCTCCTAAGGGTATACCCCAAGGATTCCATAACACCCAACCAAAAAGTTATATTTCAACCTATGTTCATAGAAAAAAAATTCATAATAACTAAAATCAGGAAGCAATCCAGATGCCCAAAAACTTATGAATGTCTGAGAAATCTATGGTATATATGTAAAATGGAATACTATGCATATATATATATATATATATATATATATATATATATATTTAGTTTCAAAGGACAAATTATGGTGTGGTTGTATATGATAAAGCTAATCCTAACAATGGGATTTTCAAGGTTAACCCTATTGCCAAATAATTTGATTATAGTACTAACTATCTACTGCTTTCTTAAACCCTAAGACAGTAAGAACCTCTTGCATCCTCTGTAAAGCCCAAATTTCTCCCAGTCCTGGAACCTCTAGGGTAGGGCTCACTTTCCAGCATGCTTCCCTCAGTTCATACTAACTGATACTGTATCTGCTGATTCCAACTATGCAATGAGTACCACTTTGGCATGTTTCACTTCAGAATGTGTCCAGAGACATCAGGACTGGAATGTCAACCCATCAGTGTCCTTATTCAGGTGAAACCTTGTATTACTCCTTAATTCCATTTTGGGTGGTTTACTTCCTAACAAAGCCTCAAAACCTAGATATAGACTAGGTCCCATGAGATAGGGCAGATGTTCATAGTTTATTGATAAACTAGTGCAAAATATATATCTTAAAGCAAAAGTGCACAACAGTTTGCAGTGAGTCAATAAATGAAGCAAGCAAGTAGAAAGATTTAAAAAGACACCCTAAAGTACTGAGTGAAATATTTTTTACTTAGACCTAGATATACTCTTCACCTAATTCCTATTATAGTTCCTTCAGTCACCCCAAAGCTAACATTATCAAAGTAAGTCCTACAAAAACTGAATAAGGACAAGACACTAAAATACTTTAATGATGAATCTTTAGTCACTCTAAGGCCACCCCATCAGCTGACATGTTGGGTTTCTGATGAGGACTCTGCTTCTCAATCTTACCAAGTAAGCTGACCCACTCTGTAGCACACAAGAGGAGGGGGCTCAAAGTGTCAAATCAAGGGCAGCAGGGGTGAGTATGAGCTGGCAGTTCTTTCCCTGCAGTTCACTGCAAGAGATGAAGCCAAGGATCACACCAAGACACTATTTGCCTATGAATACTGCATTTATTGTATTGTAAGCAAGAGTTTTTATAGGTTGGGGTGGGGGAAAACAGGGCACTATGGCCTAGCCTTATAAAGTCATGAATGTTAAGGGATACCTTACATGGTCAAGATAGCTGGGGGTAGAAAATGATGAGGGTCTTCCCAGTAGCCAGTGGGTAAGTGGTGAAGCGAGTTTGTAGAATGAGGAAGTGAAAACCACCAGCTAGCACAGAGGGGATGTGGGCCATTGCATGAAGGAGACTCATAGGAGGGCTGGGACCAGTTTGGTAGGTTCCTTCTTGCTCAACCCATAGAGGCAAAAAGTCCCTTGGGAGACCAGTAGAAGGCCTTTACCTCCCAGGCATGCAGGGGGTCCCCCTGGATGGCCTGCACCATGCTTGACCTTGGCTTATGCAAGAACCTACACTGATGCCCTAGTCAGGGTGTCCTGGGGTTCCCACACAAACACGATGAGCCTAGATATCAAACAGGTCCCTCTCTGCATTATCACAGGTCATGTACATCAGGAACAACATAAGTGACCACATTGTGGGCCCCCATAGAACCTTGCCCTCAAAGTGAGTCAACAAGGATAGAGAATGTTCCAACCTATGAAGGGGGGTTGGATAACATACTCTATCTACCATCTGAAGAAGATTGGTCCTGAAATTGGTGCAACTGGGAATGTTCTTACAGATGGCCACAGAATGCAAGTCCGGACCTATAGGGATGTAGAGGTTACATAGGCTCCTATGCTGAATATGGGCCCCAGATCATATCCATGAGGTTTATAGTCAACAGTACTTATGCATCTTCTCCATATTTGGGAGCTGCTCTTTTCACTGATCCAGCTTTCTAGCCCTTTTCCCTGCCATGATGTCATAGTGCCAGACAATAACCTGGCTCCACCAGCATACTAGATGTCAGGCTCAGGCAAAACCTAATAGTCATGGTCCCTTTGGATTATACCTAAAATAGACCTACTAGATATTTCAAAATCAGAGACCCCAAATCTTCATCTGCAATATTCCAGCCCTTAGCTTCATGATTATTCAACAATTTGTATGACTTTATATGTTACCTCTTTTTCAGCCACCAGGCTCTGGATGCTACCATGATGACAATTGGACATCCCTGGACAGAGGACCCATCAATGTGTCCTGGAGCCCCACTTCCTCAGAGCCCTGGCTCCACTAGAGAAAGAGAGAGAGAGGCTGAGAGTGTGGATCGATCTGTCAATCCCCATGTTCAGCGGGGAACTAATTACAGAAGCCAGACCTTTCACCTTCTGCACCACATAATGCCCCTGGGCCCATACTCCCAGAGAATTAAAGAATAGGAAAGTTTTCAGGGTCGGTGATGGGGTAGGGCGCTCAGGTGGTGGGAATTTTACTCTTTTATTCTTTTGTCTTGTCGGTGTTTCCATTTTATAATTAAATAAAAAAAAAGAAGCAAAAATAAAACATAACAGAGTATGGAGGGAAGAGGGAGAAAGAAACAAGCTTCTTCCACAGTGGATAGTACACTCAATCACCTATCAAAGGAAAAAAAGTAACAACAGTTAATTTTGGTCAACCTGAAGATGAGGGAAAAGGGACATGTGTATACAATAATAGTATTAATAAAATGAAATAGAGTAAAAAAAAAAAAAAAAACTCTAGCAGTTAATCTGAAGCCTGGACAGCTCCAGACAGGCTGCACACAACCTAGTTCCCTTCCTAAACCAAGCAACGACAACGAATTATAAGAAGTATCAAAAAAAAAAAAAAAAAAAAAAAAAAAAGAACTCGCCATCTAGTCTTTCCCAGACAGGAATGCAGCTCTGATTGGTCAGGTGGTCTGTCATTCAAATAGATCTCTAGCCCCCTTCAAGAAGAAAAGAGAAAAAAATGCTTGGAATGACATTCCTGCTGTGGTAGAAATCTTGGTAAAGAAAAATAGCTCCACAGAAAGCCTGCTAGGAGTGTCTAGTCATCCTGTGGGCATTGGTGAGTTCATAAATAGTCAAGCCAAAGGCTTTCCTTTCTTTGTCATTTTGGACTTTATTTCCCAGTCCAAGAATAGGTTATATGACTCTTTCGGTATCACCCAGACTACCCTTTTTTCTCTTTTCCCACTGATGTCCTACCCTCTCTGGAGAATCCCAGGATTAAAGCTGATTCTTTTTGGAATTCACACCAGCTTTGTCTGCTAGTAGCCATTTGAGCTCTATTCCCTCTAATGTTGCTTCTTTTAAGATCACCCCATTTGTCTCTTGATGTCTTCACTGTCTCTCAATCTCTTTTTTAGCTCTTTTACCTCTTTCTTATACTTTATCTCTTTCTTTTACCTTTTTCTTCTTTTACCTCTTTCTTTTCTTTTGCTCATCTTCTGTATGGCTAATTCTATTTTCTGCTTCTGTTGACCTACTTTCCCTTCCCTCAGCTTCCTTCTTCAGTTCAGTTATAGTAGTAGCATGTTCTGCTAGTTGGCCTTTTAAGCTCAGCTATTTCAACTTTCAGTTCTCTAATTACCTGGAGATAGCTGGTATTTTCCTTGAGGGTCTCATATGTTGTTTACCTATTTCTGATAATCCGTTCCTCAATAATTGCCCTCATTTCTGTAATTAACATATCCATTATTGTATGGATACTTCTTTTATCTATAATTGCTTCTGACTTGTCTGGAGTTTCTTCTGAGGTTATATCTTCATTAATTGTGCTAGAAGTTTTATTTGCTCTCTATTTGACCTTTTTTTTTTTTTTTAAGTTAGTATGGTTTGTATTTTTCTGTCCTGTTGGTCTTCAGTTGTGTTGTGTGAGTATAGTTCTCACTGTAGTCTTTTCTAAGATCAAATCACAAACCTCAGAAAGTACAATATCAGCCAAAGTAAAGATTAATGTAGTTCAGGCAAAACCATTTAGTTAAGCAACACCTCCACCCTAAAACAAAAACCAACAGTACAAAGGCAAAGAAAAAGGAAAAGGATAAAAGGGGGGAGGCAATAATAGACAAGTATGAAAATAAGCTCTCATCTATAAATTCTAGAGATAGTGGTAAGAGAGAGAGAGAGAAAGACAGTGAGACACAGGGAGAGAGTGAGAGAGAGAAGAAGAATAAGTCCACTCTGTGTCAGACTTCTTTTATAAGATAATTCATGAATGAATTCCAGTGAATAAAGAAAAATAAAAGCAATGAAAGGAAAGAGATTTTTCAGATCAGCTTTAAGGAAAGAAAAAAAGGAGAAGAAAGAGGGGGACAGGCAAGTTCCTCCCAGAAGGTATAGTACAACTAGTCACCTATAAATGGAAAAATACAGCAGCAGCTTCTTTTGCTCAACTTGGGGGGGGGGTCAAGACAAGCACAAGTAATAATAATAATATAATAAAATTAAATAAAAATCCCTAACAGTCAGTCTGTATTTTAAACCAGTACAGCTTGGCTCCACACAGCCTCATCACCTCCTAAACCAACCTAAACTTAAGCAATTATACAGGTATCAGCAAAAATCAAGCTTTAGCTTAAAAACACAGGTACTTTACCCCAGGTAAGACCAAGTCCCTGATTGGTCAGGTACTCTGTTACTCAGATAGAACTCCAGCTCCCTTCAATGTCCTTGAATAGCACACATTTGATACACCCCTCCTGTTCCAAGAATCTTGATAAAGAAATTATCTCCATAGGAGTCCCACCAGGAGTAGCTGCTGTGGGAGTTGGGAAGTGGCAAAACAGAAAACTCCCATCCAATCTCCCTGTTTCCTTTGTCCTTTCTTGGCCTCTGTTTGCCAGCCCAAATATGGATTATGGAAATCTTTAGTTCTGTGTTCCCACCTATTGCACCCCTATCCCACTGCTGACCTAGAATTGCTACCCTCACCCAAACTTCTCAATTTTGAAGCAGTGTCCTTGAAGAGCTCAGTCCATATGTTGTCTCTGAATCACCATCTTGGTCCAGCCCTCCCACCCATATTTTTTAAGAGAAGAGAACAAAAGCTAAAAATGTTTATCTGGAACCAGAAAAGACCTAGAATTGCCAAAACAATCTTGAGAAGAAATAACAGAACTGGAGGCATCACTCTCCCAGATTGCAAATTGTATTACAGAGCCATTGAAGTCAAAGCTGCTTGGTAATGGAACATGAATAGACATACTGACAAGTGGAATATTGTTGGTATGCATGAGATCTCTTCTGTTTCATTTGGTTTAAATCCCCCCTGCTTAACACTATTCTATTTACATAACCACTTCATTCTATTTACATAACCACTGTTAACAAGTTCCACCCTCCCTCCAGGGCATTTGTGGTTCAGTGATAGGATTCTCGCCTAATCTGCCCCCTCTTTGTCACACTCTGATTTTCACCAGTCACTTTTCTCTCCACCCTCTCTATGTCACATTCTGTTTCCACCTTACTTGGCAAGTATATATAAAGACAGCATTGTGAGTTTTAGTAGTACTTTACCTTGAGTTTAGTTTAGCTCGGCTTAGATTGTGCTGTGTCCTGCATGAATAAAGAGATACTGCATACAACCCAGCCATGAGTCCCTGGTTGTCTGTTGCCCGCCCGTGAAGCCAGCCCGGCGAAAACAACATACCCCGTCGAAAACAACAGAATATAACTGAGATTCCAGAAGGTCCGACACTTATGGACATCTAATATTTGGCAAAGCCCAGACTAATAAATGAGGAAAAGGGAGTCTTTTCAACAAATGGTGTTGGAAAAGATGGGATGAAACATACAGAAAAATGTTTCACCAAACTGTATTTTCACCACTATATTTCACCAAACACAAAAGAAAATTTCAAATGAATTAAGGACTTGGATATTAGACCAGACACTATTAAAAACTTACAAGAAAATATTGGCAGAATCGTTCCCATCTGAATTTTAAAGGCATATTCAATGATATGGACCCAATTACAAAGAAGACTAAATAAAAACAAACAAACAAAACAATGGGACTACATCAAATTAAAAAGCTTCTGCCCAGCAATAGAAACAAGCACTGAAACAAAAAGACCCATTACAGAATAGGAGATCTTTACTTGTCATATATCAGGTAAGAGGTTAATAAATGTATAAAGAACTCACCAAACTCAGCAACAAGAAAACAAATGACTCCATTAAAAAATGAGAAGATATGAACAGAATATTATGCATAAAAAGGATTAAAAAAGATCAGAAACACATGAAAAAATGCTCCAAGTCATTGATTGTCAGAGGAATGCAAATGAAGACAACAATGAGATACCACTTCATTCCTGTGAGAATGGCACACATCATAAAAGCTAGCAGCAACAAATGCTGCAAGTGGTTGTGGGGATAAAGGAACCTTCCTGCACTGCTGGTGGGTATGCAAATTCATCCAACCCCTGTGGAGAGCACAATAGAGAACTCTCAGAAGTCTAGAAAGCACCATCCCTATGACCCTGAAATGCCTTTCCTGGGGATATATGCTAAGGAACAAATCACACACATTCAAAAAGATTTGTGAATACCTATGTGCTTAGCAGCACAATTTTTAGTAGCCAAAACCCGGAAGCAACCCAGTTGTTCAACAAAAGATGAGTGGCTGAGAAAATTGTGGTATATATACACAGTAGAATACCATTCAGCTATTTAAAATAGTGATTTCACTTTATTCATCCCATCTAGGATGGCATTTGAAGGGAATATGTTAAGTGAGATAAGTCAAGAAAAGAAGGATGAATATGGGACTTTCTCACTTATAGAGAGAAGTAGAAAAAATACTGCTAAGATGCCAGCCTGACTTCTCTGGACAGAGGACCTCACTAATGTGTCCTAGAACCCCATTTTCCCTACATGACTAACCCTACACGACTAGGGAAAGGAAGAGACAAGCTTTAGGTATGGATCAATCTGACAACTCCCATCTCCAGCAGAGAAGCAATTACAGAAGTCAGACCTCGCACCTTCTGTACCCCATAGAGATCTTTGATCCATAATTCCAGAGGGATAAAGAATAAGGAAACTTCCAATGAAGGGTATAGGATATGACACTTTGGTGGTGGCAACTGTATGATTCATACCCCTCTTATCTCACAGTTTTGTCAATTATTATTGAAACACTAATAATAATAATAAAGTTAAAAAATATACACAAAGCAGAACATGAATTTGATTTGGTGTGTTGCACCAAAGTAAAAGACTCTGGGGTGGGGATGTGGGGGGATGGAGGTTTTAGATCCTGGAACATGGTAGCAGAGGATAACCTAGAGGGGATTGAACTGTTATGTAGAAAACTGAGAAATGTTACATATGTATAAACTATTGCATTTTATTGTTGACTAGAAACCATTAATTCCTCCAATAAAGAAAACAAAAAAATGAATTAGAAAAAGAAATAACTTCTAAGTTTCACCTTTATTTGTTTATTTTTCCATTTTGTTAGACTGAACAGAGATAAATTGATATGGGACAGGGAAATAGAGAGGGAGAGAGAAAGGCAGACACCTATAGACCTACTTCACCACTTGTGAAAAGCATCTCTGCTGCAGGTAGGGAGCCAGAGCTCGAATCAGGGTCCTCACACATAATAACCAGGTACACAACTGCCCACCCACCCTCACCTACTCCAACTCTAACATTTAATTGTACAGACATCACTCTCTAAAGGTAGTGAGAGTCTGGCCATGGAAATTTAGTGTTTCTGGATAGATTCAGAGCCATGTGCCTTCTCTGGGGACAGGTCTTTCCCTAGAAGTCAATGTCCCTAGTCTTGTATCTGAGTTCTGTCATCTGGCTGACTTTAGGGAAACCACACCAGTTCAGGGATTTGGAGTCCATTTACAAGTGACATTTAAATGTTTCCTCAATCTTTCTGCTAGGAAATTGGGGTGCAGTGTTTACAACAGTCAATGTAGACTGAAGATGAATCTAATATGTTTGAGAAAGAAGCTTGGTAGCTATAAGCAGAAAGAAGTGCCATGTGGAAGACTGACCTTACCATGAATCATTGAGAAGTTCAGGAGGAGACTATGTTCAGGAGAAATATGGAGCACATATTCATTTTTTAGAAGAAAAGGAGAAAAGGGTACTTGCATTGTTTGACTTCATCTCTACTAGTGTGGGCATGTTTAGGCTCTGTATATTTTGTCTTCTCACAAGTGTGGCTAGTGAAGAAAACATACCTGGGAAATATATGTGAAAACTACCTCTAGACCATCTCTTAGAAGCTCCATATCTAAGGGTCAGGCTGTAGCACACTTGGTTGAGAACCCAGGCTTGAGAGCAAAAGAGATATTTGTAGTACTCCAGGCAAACCTATATATAGGTGGTGAAGCAGTGCTACAAGTGTCTTTTTACTCTCTCTATCACCCCTCCCCATCTTAGTATATATTTGTCCTATTAAATAAAAGGACAAAAAGGGTAAAATGGTCACTGGGATTGGTAGATGTGTACAAGCACCAAGCCTCAGTTATAACCCTGGTGTAAATTAAAATAAATAAATAACTTTTATTTTTCTTTAAGTCCAGCATCCTGTCAGAGTCTGTAGTTCACCATCTGGTTAGAGAAATTCACAGAGTATATTTTCTGACCAATGGCCAGTACATACAGCCTGAGGGACTGATAGTGTATCATCCTATGGAGAGGCGATGAACATCCTGCATGAAATCAAAGCTCACTTTTTGATTTTCTAGTACTGAGCAGAATGTCCAGCTGGGAGCACTTGCTCACTGAACATTTGTAGAATTCTCAGCAATGAGTGGAGAAATATCTGGAAGGTGTGAGTCCTTTTTGTCTGTCTTCTCTTGCCCCCCAGCCACCGCCCCCACCAATTTATACACATAGGAAAGTACCATATCCAAATTTGAGGACCGTTCCACTGTGTCTGAAAGAATCCCTTTATAAAATGAAGACATCCTGGTGAGGGTCTGAAATGCATTAAGCAAAAAACACATTAAGCTACTTTCAGTTTTAAAGAGGACATTTTCGTGAGAATTAATTTATCAGGCCTCTTTAAGATGTGACACCTAGTTGAGAGGGATTTGTATTTAGAATAGAAGAAGACTGATGGCAGGAAACCAAAGGAAGACAGACAGGGAAGCACTGAAAGGGGAAACAGGCTGTGTCAGAGGTCAGCTGGTATGAGGCAGACATGCTACTGATGGTGTCATATGGGAGGAGCCACACCATTATAGAAGTCAACAGGTAGTGCAAGAAAAATACACACCTTGTAAGGACAGAATATAGAGGAAGTGAGTGAAAGAAGAGGCATAGGACCTTGGAGGTTGGGCTGATTTGTAGCAATTCAGAGAGCAGTCTCCCACCAGTCCAAGTGACCATGGACACCATGTTCCCAGGTCTTAGGACACAGAGTAGGGGAAGCTTGGGACACTGAAAGCAACAGATGACAGCATCAGGGACTCCCTTGAGGGAATAAACAGAACAATTCCCCTAGCCCTTTGTTCAAGGAGTCTATTGATCCTTAAGATGCAGGAGCACATTTATCTCTGTGATCTAATTTCTAAAGGGACATTAGCATATGCCCAGCTAGCTTCGTGGAAGAGAGACCAGGAACTCATGATGGATTGGAAACACAACGCCTTTATTGATCTGAGACAATGCTTTTATATATATCTTTAACTGGAAGTGGCAAGTGGGAAAAGGAAATGGCTAGGAGAGGGGGTGGAGAAAAGGAAAGAGCAAGAAGGTAGAAAGCTTCCATAGCAACTGTTGCAAAGGTTTTAACCAGTAGCATTAATTAATACCCTGTAGGTTGGGCATGTCTCAGGCAAAACAATGATTATGTAAATAGACCATAGTATCAGTGATGGAGCAGAGCAAAGGGGCTTCCTGACATCTCCCCCTTTCTTTTTATCTAATGGCCATAGTATCAGGAATGTGGGGTGCTTTGTGAGGCAGGGAGTCTGATAGGACAAGGCATACATTTGGGGTGACTACTGTCTCTCTTTGGTCAGCCTCTCGGTAGAGAGAGAGACTAATAGGATAGATGCAGCCCTCAGGTTCAAGCCCTGCCAAGCTCAACCATATCCTCACAATTTCCCAACATCTCCCTCTTTCCAAATGGTCATACATAAATGGGTCAATGTCTGTAAAAGGCTACATTTCTTTCAGGGGAATAGCAGTGTAGGGGTGAACAGAAAACTTTTGGGCAGAAACCTGAATGATATCGCACAGGCATTTTCAAAATAACTGGCACAAGACATGGAGGGACAAGTAGGGGCATTTCCTGTCTTTGGGGGCAGGGCCTACAGGTGAGGGGGTGTGGGGGCTTGTGGTCTGCCAGATGAAGGGGCTATTTGGTGCTGTAGAGTCCCAAGACAGCTGGATGCAAAGTCCATGGAGTGCTGCAATCAGTCTTTAAGAAACCCAGAAGCACAAAGGGAAGCTGCTGTAAAGTTGTGTAAAGTGTCCATGAGGTGTACCAGCAAGTCTGATAAAAGTGTCAGTCCAATGCCAACAACCAGGGGAAGAAATGCCAGGGGATGAAATGCTGCATGTCTATCATGGTAGAGAAGGAAAGCCACCAGAACTTTGCTTTTCTGCAGAGTGGGCTGGAACCACCAAAACGTGACAAGTGAAGCAGAAGCAAGAAGGGCAAATAGCAATGGGTGAGAGAAAGACAGTGAGAAAGTTCTGTCCTTGGAGTCTGTGAATCAGGTTCTTTAGATCATGTCAGGTCACGTCATTGGTTTCAGGGGGGGGGGGGCATTGTAGTCGTGCCATCTTGTGGGTGATGTCAGAGGACAGGGGTCCAACTGGATTTCTGGGGATTCCTGAAAAGGAAACACAAACAAATCTGCTTCCCATGGTTATCAGGGCATATGGTTCAATTTTTTAATTTTTTTATTTTTTATTTAAGGAAGGATAAATTAACAAAACCATAGGGTAGAAGAGGTGCACCTCCCCATAATTCCCACCACCCAATCTCCATATCCCATCCCCTCCCCTGATAGCTTTCTCATTCTCTATCCCTCTGGGAGCATGGACACAGGGTCGTTGTGGGTTGCAGAAGGGAGAAGATCTGATTTCTGTAATTGCTTCCCCGCTGAACATGGACATTGACTGGTCCATCCATACTCCCAGGCTGCCTCTCTCTTTCCCTAGTAGGGTGGGTCTCTGGGGAAGCGAAGCTCCAGGACACATTTGTGAGGTCTTATCCAGGTAAGCCTGACTGGCATCCTGATGGCATCTGGAACCTGGTGGCTGCAAAGAGAGTTAACATACACAGTCAAACAAATTGTTGGAGAATCATGGACCCAAAGCTTGTAATAGTGGAGAGGAAGTGTTAGGGGGTACTCACTGCAAACTCTAGTGTACTTCTGCTTTCAGGTATGTATTATTCATTAGTTTATGGATACGTGTGAACATATGCTCTCTCTCACAGAAACTGGTGTATATCTAGGTTTTGGGACTTTGTCAGAAAGTGATCCACCTGGGACGGAATTAGTGAATGCAATGGAAGGAAAGGTCTCACCTGAGTAATAAAGCTGAAGGGTTGTCATTCCACACCTGAAGTCTCTGGACACAGTCTGAGCTGAAGCATGTTGAGGTGGCAAGTCTTGCATTGATTAGGTTGTGATCCGATCGGCTGATGCAATATTATTTGATATGTTTTGGGAAAGGCATGTGGGAAAATGGGTCCTATCCTAAGGTTCCAGGACTGGGAGAAATATAGGCTGTATAGTGGAGATATAGGTTCCTGCTGTCTTAGGGTTCAAAAAGACAATCGATAGTTAATGTTATCATCACATTATTTGGTAATTGGGTAAACTTTTAAACGTACTTTTGTTAGGGTTTGCTGTATAGTACCCAGTATCTTGCATGTAACTGTGCCACTGGTTGCCTCTGGTCTACTTGGTCTAGGCTTTTGAGAGAGTCTGCCTATCAAATACACAGCCTATATATTAAGAAGATTTAGTCTGTGTTTTAAAAACTTCAAGACATACAATTAATTTTCTCCCTCTCATATTAATTAACTAGTTATTTATATGACTACACTTTACTAGGAGTGTACATAAAAAAATTCCCACCACCAAAAGGCTGTGTCCCATCCCACACACCCACCCCCACCCCCCACTAGCCCAGGAAGCCACGTGTATACCCCTCACCACAGGGTTTTTACTTTGGTGCCCTACTTTCAATTTAGCCAGATCCTGCTTTTAGTTTCCCTTGAAGATCTTCTTCCTCAACTTCTGTTGATGAGTGGGATCATTCCATACTCATCTTTATCTTTCTGACTTAGCTCACTTAACATAATTCCTTCTTTTCTTTTAAATATTTATTTTATTTATTTATTCCCTTTTGTTGCACTTGCTGTTTTATTGTTGTAGTTATTATTGTTGTTGTCATTGTTGGATAGGACAGAGAGGAATGGAGAGAGGAGGGGAAGACAGAGAGGAGGAGAGAGAGATAGACACCTGCAGACCTGCTTCACTGCCTGTGAAGTGACTCCCCTGCAGGTAGGGAGCTGGGGTTCGAACCAGGATCCTTATGCCGGTCCTTGTGCTTTGCACCACCTGCGCTTAACCTGCTACGCTACAGCCTGACTCCCCAACATAATTCCTTCTAGCTCTGACCAAGATGGGTCAGATAAGGTGGGTTAATTGTTCTTAATAGCAGTATAGTATTCCATTGTGTACATATACCACAGCTTTCTCAGCCACTCATCTGCTGTTGGGCATCTGGGTTGCTTCCAGGCTTTAGCTATTATGAATTGTGCTGCTATGAACATAGGAGTACACACCTCTTTTTGGTTGGGTGTTATGGAGTCCTTGGGGTATAACCCCAGGAGAGGAATTACTGGATCATATGGAAGGTCCATGTCTAGCCTTGTGGGAGAGTTTTCCAGACTGCTCTCCACAGAGGCTGGACCAATTTACATTCCCACCAGCAAAGCAAAAGGGTTCCTCTGTTCCCACAGCCTCTCCAGCATTTGTTGCTGCTGTCCTTTTTGATGTATGCCATTCTCACAGGGGTGAGGTGGTATCCCAATGTTGTCTTAATTTGCATTTCTCTGACAATCAGTGACCTGGAGCAGTTTTTCATATATTTGTTAGCCTTTTGGATCTCCTCTGAGGTGAATGTTTTGTTCATATCCTCTGCCCATTTTTGGATGGTGTCATTTGGTTTTTTGATGCTAAGTTTGCTGAGTTCTTTATATATTTTGGTGATTAGTTTCTTTTCTAATGTACGGCATTTGAAGATCTTCTCCCATTCTGTGTGGGGTCTCTTTGTTTAATAGTTTCTTTGGATGTGCAGAAGCTTTTCAATTTGATGTAGTCCCATTGATTTGTTTCTGCTTTTCTCTTTCTTGCAATTGCGTTTATTTCATCAAAGATGTCCTTGAGGTGGGAAAGTGTTTTACCAATGTGTTCCTCTAAGTATTTGATTGTTTCTGGTCTAACATCCAGGTCTTTGATCCATTTGGAATTGATTTTTGTATCTGGCCAGATAAAGTGGTTCAGTTTCATTCTTCTGCATGTTACAACCATTTTCCCAGTACCAAATTTTTATAGATATTAAATGAGGTTTAATGTAGTTAGTGCCTTTGCCAACTGAATATTGGGGGGGGATGTATCCCCTTTTTTCTTTACTTAATTAGGCCTAGGTGTTTGGCAGGTCTTCTCAACAACTGTTTGTCTTTAGGAGTTGTAAGAAATGTCTGGAATGGGTGATGTTATAAAGGGGAAAAGTCTTTAAATTGTTGGCTAACAAAGATAGGCTTATATTGGCAAAACGAGATACACCAGTTAAGTGTAGAAAAATATGTGAATGTTTTTGTTAATTCACATAAGTTTATATGGGGGAATTTCTTATATAATTTAATATCTTACCATATGAGTAGATGCTTTTTCATGTGAAGACTTGGCAGCTGTAATTCACTTACTTGTGAAAAAAAAAAAAAAAAACTTGTAACAAGTTAGAAGTTTACTACAATTGATAACTCTGTTATTATAATTTGTTTAAGTATCTTTATAATTTCAGAAGGCCTTTCTAGTATGATTTTAAGGCTGTTTAAAAAATTTAAGCTAAATAAAATATGGAAAGTTAAAGAGAAGAACCATTGTTAGAAGCCTCAGGCATGAGAATCATTAGCATAACCATTGTGTGATCTATCATTTGCCCAGGCTGCTTCTACCTCTTTAATTGAGAAGGTATATGAGAGCTTTACATATTAATGACGTCATTTCTAAGATAGAGACACACCCTATGTGTGCGTAGGATCTTTAGACCAGATTTAGTTAAAATATATTTACTTTATCTAATTTTTACCTTAGACTTTAAATAAACTCAGGTTACTTAGAGAGTTAACACATGTTAGTGATATATTGATTTTTAACTATTTTTTACCTTAGACTTTAAACACACTCAGGTTACTTAGAGAGTTAACACATGTTAGTGACAATGTTTCTTGTTTTTTTTTTTCCTAGAACATTCACAATGTCAGATTGATGCCATATTTGTTGTGGATTAATTTCCACAAGATTAGTTTACAGGACCTTTTTGGGGACTCTTCAAAAATGTCCTGTATAGAGAATTTGTATTTTAATTTTGGAAACGATAAATTACCACATTAAATATTTGATTTATACCTTAAATACTCAGTTATCTTAGCAAATTAATTTTACCTTTATGAAAATTGTGTTGAAAACTCCTTTATTTAACTTTATATGGCAAGAATGTAGCTTCAAAGTTACACTTTTAACCTTAAAGTTAGTGTTTACCAAACTTGAAAGACACATAAACATGTAGTCTTTAACACACAAGAGGAGAAAAACTTTTGTTATGAAGACATATAATTTAAAACACAAATTTAGATCTGTACTGACTTAGTTGAACCATTTCTACTCATACAGTTTAAGACTAAGCGTTTCACATTTTTTCCAGGACTTAAAAAAAAAAAATCAAAAGAGAAAAAAAATAGGATTGTTTCTGGATGTCTCCAGAAGTCATGGTAGCATCCAGTATTTTTTTTTAAAAGTCAATTAAGTTTCAGAGTACTCTGAGCAAAATGGGTCCTACAAAAATTCAGTCATTCAACTGACTCACTCATAAAACAAAACTGAAAGCAGAGGGAGCAGAAAGAAAACTTAAGATATTCAGAGAGAATGAGGGGAAGAGAGAAGCGGTAAGGAGGTTTTATTTTTGGGCTCTGTGAACCAGATTTTTTAGATCCTGCTATGCCACATTATGAGTCCCAGAGGGTGTCCTACTCGAAAAAGGGCCTCAAAATCCCAGTTAGGCTGGTTCTTCAGGCACCCATTCCCAAAAATGGCTTCTCATAGAAGAAATAATCAAATCAGGAGGGTAGAACTAACCACATGTCTCCATTCTTGGGGACTTCCAAGGTTCTGGAAAAGGCTCTGCAAGTTAGAGTCTCCCTTTTCTGAGGGAGATATGGGAGGGAGCCCTGCACATCTCTCAAGCACTATGATCACAGTCAAGAGGAACCAAGGTGTGGCCCAGAGCAAAATGTGCCAGAGATATAAAACCTGTCTCATGACAAAAGAGTAGAGGGTTTGGGAAGCCTCTTCTTAAGGACGAAGGTCACCCATGGCAGAGGGGTCTCAGAAAAATAGTAAGAGGGAGAAAAAGAACTGCAGCACCTTCGTTAAACATGAGGCTGCAGAGGGCCAAGGCTGTATACTTATCTGGGGTGCCTTCATATGTCTGCCGCTTTTGTGGAGCTGGTGGCCCCATGTTCAGGCACCAGAATGCTGGGCTAACATTGTGGGTGTTTCTTCCCGTGCATGTGCTCTTTGGGTTGGAGAGAACTCGACCAGAGCCAACCTGGTCTTCTGCTTACTCAGTGATGTAGGAGAGAGACCAGGAACTCATGGTACAGTGGGAATGCAATGCCTTTATTGATCAGAGACAAAACATATATATATCTTTAACAGGAAGTAGCAAGTGGGAAAAGGAAATGGCTAGGAGAGAGGTTGGAGAAAAGGAAAGAGCCCAAAGTTAGAAAGCTTCCATAGCAACAGTTGCAAAGGTTTTAACCTGTGTCATTAAGTAATACCCTGCAGTCAGGGCAGGTCTCAGACAAAACAATGATTATGTAAATAGACCACAGTATCAGTGATAGAGCAGAGCAGGGGGGGCTGCCTGACAAGCATAGTGTCTCCTTCACCTCACTAATGCACCTTAAAGGAGGTATTGTTGGTTTTTGCTTTGATTTTTCTCAAAAACAGGAAAAGGACATTCTAACCCAGTATTTATTTTTACCCCTTTTTGGGGACATGAACAAAATATCATTGTAATCAGGGCCTTTGTTGAGTTATACAAATGTGAGGCTGGGAACAGTTGGAACTGATGTTTACAAAAAAGCCCTGTTATAAAGGAAGAAATGTAAGAGGAGAAGACTTTGAGACTGAAGAGGAAAAGGAGGGAAATGGATGAAGTTCAAATGCATAGACAACCTGTACTAAATGCTCTTCCCACCATGTATTCTCGTACCATAAGAGTATGGACACCACAGCACAGATTACATGCAGATATTTTCCTGACAGATCAGATGATAAGTGACAGGCATCAGATTCCAATTCCAGGTCATGTGCTATTCCAAAAGGAAGGGAGGAAGGACTAAGAGGAGGGATATAGTGTGGAAGTCTATCTTTCAAGATTGTATGTTTAGCCTATGGTTTGGAGACTGTACTTACTCCCCACTTCACCCCCATGGAAAAGGACAGATCACTCTAGCTTACTCTCCTGAGGTTAGACTCTGGTTTTAAGAAGGCATAGGGCTACCGGGTGCCTAAATAGCTCAGTTGGGAGAGCATTAGACTGAAGAAGGCATAGGGCCTCACACTGAAGTGACAAGAAGTTAAATAATGTGACTTGGGTATATCTTTACATAGAATGTTTAGGTAGCTATTTGCAGTGTTGGGGTGAGAGGGAGCTGAACAGATTAAGGGACCCAGGATCTCAGGGAAGAATCATGAAAGGTGTCTGGACTGACTAATGGGGCATCAGTCATCCTTTAACCCCTCAAACTCTGATCCATAAGTGTCTTCTGGAAACAGACATTCAAGATCCCATTGGGATGTCTCACACTCCAGTAGAGAAACAGGAACCCTCTTGCACTGTCCATGAAAGTCATACATGCACACACACATGCACACATACATGCACACACACATGCGCTCGTGCACACACACACACATACACACACACACACACAGAGTTACTATTTTATTTCTGGAAAGTTAAAATACAGAAACTATTTGATGGATCAAAATTAGTTATTACTTGTTGGATTCAATTGACTATACCAAATGTGTACATGATTTGTAACTGTGCATAGAATTTGAATAATTGCAGTGAATAGTTCATTTCCTAGTGGATATATTGGGAAATAATAATTATTTTAACAATATTTAGAATGATTCTGTTTTTCTGTTCATGTAGCTTTTGTGGTATAAATATGCTGAAATTTTAATCTTACAATGATCTTTGCAACTACTCCCATTTAAAAGACAAGGAAACTGATGTTCAAAGACATTGAATAATTTCCCTCAGCTATAATGTGAAACTAGTGGTGGTACCAAAATGGAAACAGATCATTCAATCTGTTGGACCCAAACAATGTCTTCTCAAAGGACTCTGTTAACTTTGACCTTGTCAGGTTTGTCTATGTCTCCTTCCTGGCATGCCATCCCAAGGGCTGGTTGCTATACTTCTAGAATCAAGTTCATTCAATGCCTGAGTGAATCAGCAACAAAAAAGGATTTATGTTGGGAAGTCCATTAGCCTGTGAAGACATAGGTCTTGCTGGTGCATACCCAGAACACATTCATGTCTACAAAGTATTAGCTATGAACCCTTGCTTTAAAATTAAAGTATGGTGAGTGAGGTCAACAGATCAGTAGACAAGTACCATTTAACAGATAGTCTACTGTAGTCATGGAGGCATTGCAATAGGTGTCTCAGTAGGTAGAGCATTGGACTTACACATGTGAGACACCAGATTTAATCTTCAGCAATACAAATGCCAAAGTGGAACAACATTCTAATTTGTCTCTTTCTACTTTTTATTATCTTTTCTGTTTTTATTAATTATATAAATAAATTAATATTTTAAACATGAAATATTGTTAAACTCACATTTCATATGAGAAATGGCCATACAATGCCTTGGAAAACAGGAGTGAAAGGTAAAATAGACAAGAAGACTTATTGTGTTTTTAGGAAGATGGAGGTGAAACAGTATATGTAAGTTTAAAGTTGACTGGTAATTTCAGAGGGATTTGGGCACAGGAAATTTCCTTATATACCTTTTAATTTTTTGGTATTATCTTTATTATTTGGTTAGAGACAGCTAGATATTGAGAGGGAAAGGGGTGATAGGAATATACAAAGAGATACACCTGAAGACCTGCTTCACCACTTGAAAATCTTTCTCCCTGCGGGTGGGGAATGGGGGCCAGAACCTAGTCCTTACTCCTTGTAACATGTGTGCTCAACCTGTTGATGCCTATATATCTAGTACTTGTATCTAGGAGGTAAATAAGTGAAGGGGAGTGTGAATCCAATAAATGATGTGCCAGAGAGTATGGCACTGGATTGCTTGGTGTGGATTTGAAAATTTTGCTTCCTGGCTCTTGATATATCATGTCTAGGAATTAACTAGTCCTGGTAAGGGGACCTCATAGGCTTAGCCATGCTCCAGATATCAAAGCACAAAATAGCAGAACATTCAGTTGTTGTGTAACAGAGCTGATACTACATGATCATACTCTGAAACTGGACTGCTTTCTTTGTTTCAAACCCCTGCACCCCTAGGAGACCCTCATCTAGTTTTAGTTATCATACCCTCCTCTATTTAACTGTCTATTACTCCTACCGATGGTCCAGCATTCTGGGGGAGAGCAGTGGTTACTTGTAACTGCAATGCTGTAACCCTCTAATCATTGGACTAGCTGAACTCAAGACATCTCTCTTTGGTGTGTGTTTGGGTCCTAGGATATAACCATACTGACAAGTTTATTTGTGGCTTATACTCTCCTAAAAGACAGAGAGGGGTGAGCAAGAAAAAAAAATTCTCAGAGAAACAAGTCAATTGGGTCATAAGAACAAGGATCACCTTTCTTCCACCAGGCTGATTATTCACACTCAGAATTTTTATCCCTTCATTAGCATGGCAGGCACTGTCTACTGACAGGATAATTACATAGTTCTGGGTAATTAGAAAGTAAATATATGTTAAGAGGACACTACTGTTGAGATAAAAAGTGTCTATTAGAAAGATTTCTTGCATGACAAGCTCCACCTTCATCTTTCAACCCGAGAAGAATGTTTTTATTACTGTTGCTTGAGAAAAATCTCCCCTGTCCCTCCCTCCAGCTAAGATGCATTCAGATCCAGTTGCTGATCCCCTACTTGGCCCTACTCCTTGGCAATAGCCTTTCTGGTTGAATTGGAGATCTGAGTCTATTGTGGTAAATGTCTCTAGCATTAAGCCCTATACCTGTGAGGTTTGAATCTCTAGTGAAGGTCAGTTAAGCTGGGGAGAAATTCCTGATTTTCTGGAACTGCAGGAGATGTATGGGTAGAATCTCTCTCTCTCTCTGTCTCTCTCTCTCTCTCCTTTCTGTTGCTGCATGACTGTGTAATAATGAGGATCACCACTAGATTTCCTTACTGAAATATATGAAAGCAACTGAAGTAGAGTTGCCCCATAAAGTTGAAGGGTCAAAATTAGCTGAATGGACAAAGGCCAGTACAGACCTGGTCCCTGCAAGAGTTTGTTTTCAGTAGGTTGTGACAAGATCTCAAGTCTCTTCCACAGATTGGATATTAACCCAAATAAAAGGGAAAAAAAATAGGAATGGTGGATTCATCAGGCAATACCCATGACAAAACTAATAGAAAATAAATAAACTAAAATTAAATAAATAAATAAGCTGTTTTACTGGTCCACCATGAGCTGATAATTATTCTAAGGTCATAATAGCCAGCAGAACCAGAACTTGAAGACAGGCCATCTGACTGTCCTAGGTATAGATGAGGTCTTCTACTAGGGCATCTACTGCCCTCTCCCATCTCTGAAGCAGGCAAGACATCTGGTTCCCATAGCTCTGGCCCTGTATTTTCCCATCAACAGAACATAACAGAGCATTGGAGACTCACTGTCTTCCCCAGGAGCTCACTTTATGTAGATCCTCAAATCTCAGTTCACTGGCCTGAGTGATGTCACATATCTTTCCAAATGGAAACTGACACTGTATTCAGAAGTCTGGCCACCTGGTGACATCTCCTGAAATGGCATTAGTTGAGGAAATAGCAAAATGGATCCCTGGGCCAAGGAACATCAATTTATTTATTTTTTTAATATATCTTTGTTATTGTTGTTGTCCTTGTTTTTATTGTTGTTGTAGTTATTATTGTTGTTGATGTCATCATTGTTGCATAGGACAGAGAGAAATGGAGAGAGGAGGAGAAGACAGAGAGAGGGAGAGATAGACAGACACTGGCAGACCTGCTTCACCACCTGTTAAGCGACTCCCCTGCAGGTGGGGAGCCTGAGGCTCCAACCGGGATCCTCAGGATGGTCCTTATGTTTTGCATCACGTGCACTTAACCCACTATGCCACCACCCAATTCCCAAGGAACATCAATTTCTTGTTTAGGTATCTTAACTATGCATCCACAATAGATGTAACAGGATAAGTTGGGGTGTAAGCAATGAAATAAAGAGTCCCTAGACTCCAAGAAAGTTTTGGGGAACTGGGTACAGAGGTTTCAGTTCATTAAATCATAATTTTGAAGTGGAAGTTGTTAAGGAATACAAAGGAGAAAAAAACTATGAAGAGTTGGTGGGAAGTATCTTTTTTTCTATTTTATAATGTTTTAAGGGCTCTTTTTCAGGGCTTGCCAACTCTCTGCTAAAGCTCAGTCCAGGATTTAGAGCTTATCTCCAAAGGGGAATGTACTGTCCTTTTTTCAATGAACAACATCAAAAAAAATGTTTTCTGGAACTATTGGGTGGGATGGAAATACACTCTAGTTGGGATGAAGGTAGTCATAATTTTAGTGCTCCCCAATATTCATGATCAGTAAGGCATGGTTGATTTTTTTCATAAAAAATTATCTTTAATAAAATAAAATGTTAAGAAAAAATAAAAGAATATATGATGACTGGGTAATTTTGTTAGAAATGTTCACCCAACTAAAAGTTTTTATGTAGTTGGGCAGAGCTCAACTTGCTCTTTAAAAAATCCCTCAGGAGTTGGGTGGTAGCACAGTTAGTTAATCTCACCTGGTGCAAAGCACAAGGACCCGCATAAGGATCCTGGTTTGAGCCCCTGGCTCTCCACTTGCAGGGGAGTCACTCCACAGGTGATGAAGCAGATCTGCAGGTGTCTATCTTTCTCTCTCTCTCTGACTTCCCCTCCTCTCTCCATTTCTCTCTGTCCTATCCAACAATGACGACATCAATAACAACAACAATAATAACTACAACAACAATAAAAAAAACAAGGGCAACAAAAGGTAAATAAATAAATAAATAATTAAAAAATCCCTCAGTTACCATAAAGTGCATTCCTTGTTCTGGCACCATAAATAAAGCATTTTCATAAAATAATAATATTTTTATATCACCAGGAATAGAAAAGGAAACACACCAGATGAAGGATGCTGGTAAGAATTATTCAATGTGGTTCTTTGGTTTCTTAGTATAGCAACACCCAGCCCCAGCACCAAGCTTACTGGATTAAAATGTACATCTCTCTGTGTGTATAAGTCTCACTTCCTGAATGTATGCATATATATATCCTATTTAAAATATTAAAATAAAATATGTCTTTCCACAGAATATAGACATTAATTCTGTTTCCAAGAGATTTGTCAAATCAGTGGCCTGTGTTTGCATTAGAATTTCTTTAGTTACACTGTGCAGAATATAAATTACCATGTTGTCAGCTCCAGATGAAAATCACAAAATTTTCAGCAGTGTGGCTTCCAGTGATTTAAATGAGCTTTATGTTCTGTGTCCAGGTAATGTCTGTAGGTAACTGGTTTGTTCTGGAAACAGTTAAACTTTCAGTGAAAAGGAAAATCATAGAAAGATATGTAATGCTGAGAATTTCCTCTTGCCCTACCCCCCTCTTTAAAATAATATTTTCTTCACTTTTTCCACCCACAATATTACACACATTTTTGTTTTGAATTATTTGGTAGAATTATGTACTACTTTTCAGCCAGATTTTGTTGGGCTGAGATTCCCAGGTGGGAGACAGAGATGACCAGGGACTCATGGCCGAGTGGTACAAAGTTCAGTCTTTATTCATGTGGAACTCAGCACAATCTAAGCTATCTCTAATCACAATCTTGAGATGGAAGAGTCAGGTCCAAAAAGAATGTACGTAGGATAGGGGGGCAGGGAGAAAGAAAAAGTGGGAACAAGTGAGGATTAAACCAATGTCTTGGAGGCAGGGGGGTGCTCAGGCAACAGTGGCTATTCAAATAGAATACAGTGTTAAGCAGGGGGGATCAAACCAATGAAACAGACGGGGTCTTAGAAGCAGAATCCAGAAGCATACCAACAATCCCCCCTTTCTTTTTAACTAATGGCCATAGTATCAGGAGTGTGGGGTGAACAGAAACCTATATTGTACAGGCATTTTCAAAAGAACTGGCACAAGACATGGAGGAACAAGTAAGAGCAGCAAGAACCAGTGTGATGCCAAGAGAAAGCCTGAGGGGGGTGTTTCTTGCTTCAAAGGGCAAGGCCTATCAGGCTAAAGGATGTTTCCTGCCTCTGTGAGCATCTCTTGCCTCTGGGGGTGCATTATGCCTCAAAGGGCATTTCCTGCCTCTGTGGGCAGGACCTAGCAAGGAGGGAGGGGTGTGGCCTATAGAGTCCCCAAGGCTGCTGGCTGCAAAGTCCATTGACTGCTGTGGTCAGTCTATGAAAAAACAGTGGCATGAAGGGAAGGAAGCTGCTGCAAAATTGTGTAAAGTGTCCAAAGGGTATACCAGCAAGTCCAATAGAAGTGTCAGTCCAAAGTAGGCCACTAGGGGAAGAAATGCCAGGGGATGAAATGCTGCACGTCTATCTCCATCAGGAAGGTCAGCCACTGGAATTCTGCTTTTTCTGTAGAGAGTGAGCTTTGGAGTCTGTGAATTTGTTTCTTTAGTTCATGGCAGGTCACGTCATTGGTTTCAGGAGGTGCGTTGTAGTCATGCCATCTTGTGAGTGATGTCACAGAGCAGAGGTCCAAATGGATTTTCAGAGATTCCATTTGAGCAGTTGTTTTTTCAGGTGAAGACTTTACAGCTGTAATTTACATATTGTGAAACAAAACTTGTAGCAAAAATTATAGAAGTTTACTATAATTGATAACTCTATTATAATTGGAAGTCTTTTCTAGTATGATTTTCAGGTTGTTTAAACAGTTTAAACTCAATAAAATGTGGAAAGGTAAACAGAAGAACCATGGTTAGAAGCCCCAGGCATGAGAATCATTAACATAACCATTGTGTAATCTGCCCCGCCCATACTCATAGAGTTTTCAGGATTAAACATTTCTAAGATGTAAAAAATCAAAAGAGATGGAGGCAGAGCTAAGATGGCAGCTGGAAAGTAGCAGCACCCATGGGCTCTGACAATCACTGCTAGAAAGCCTTGAAATCCTAGCCTTCACAAGGAAAAGCAAGGAGGCATCCTAAACGTGGACCAAGGAGGTGACTATAATTCAATTTGGGTTAAAAATTAGAGCAAAAAGAAAGGAAACTTCTTGATTATTTCTCTCAGCCCCTCCTCCCCATAACCAGACCCCGGGGGTAGGGAGCTACTGCTAGCAGGCTCCCCTTTGAGCTCCTTTCTTTACCAAGATGCCTGGCCCACTGGGATGACATTAAATGCTGCTTCCAAATTTCTGGGCTACTTTTGTTTTTCCTCTGAGTAAGGGACTTAGACCCATTTGGAGTGACAATTAGCTAATCAAGCAAGCCTCACCGAGCCTGGGAAAGACGGCTAGAAAGTTTTTTTTTTTTTTTTTTCATTTTTCTTGTTTATTTTGTATTGTGTTTTCTTTCCCAATCAGTTATCTAGACTCAATGTGCATAGGCTGACTGGGAGTTATCCAAGCTGCAGTCCCACTGCTTGGGCTTTTTACTCTGTTCTATTTTACAAATACTATTATATATACACGCATATCCCTTCCAACCCCCTCCCTCAGGTTACCAAAATTAACTCTTAGTATACTTTCCATTGCTGGGAGACAAGAATTATCACCCACTGTGAAAGAAACTTGTCTCACTTTTCATACCTCCTCTATACACTATCGCCCTTCTCCCACCTCCAAGCCAATTAAAAAAAAAAAAAACTCTCCTTTAACTGCTTTTTTCTGTTTCCTTCTTTTCTTTCTTTATTCTCTCTTTTTTCCCCCTGTCTTCCTTCTCCCATCCTCCTCCCTCTGCCTTCTGAATTCACTGATACTTATTTGTGAACTATTTCAGGGGAGAAGTCTGACTCAGAGCAGACTCTCTTTGTGTGTGTGTCTGCTCTACTTCCCCTTCCCCTCTTGCTAACCCTAGAATTTACAGTGGACATTAGATTTGCATAATTGTCTATACCTGCTATCCCTTTTTTCCTTTCTCTTTCTTTTTAATTTAGATTTGGTTGCTTTTTTTCTTGAACTGGAGACATTGTGGGACTAACTGGTATTGGTTAAACTGCTTCAGTCATTGCTTTAGTTACTATTGTAATTTCTGAGGGTGGTGATTCCATTTGTCATAAAGTATAGTGTGGCTTGTACATAAAGCAAAACAACTGAGGAACAACAGAACATAAAAGTAAAAAAAACATTAAAAATGGGTAGATCAAGAGGAAATAAAACTGCTAATACAATGAATGAAGACCAGATCCTAGAAGAAACTACAAGTCAGCCAGAAGTAACCATATAGATAAGAAAAGCATGCAAAAAATAATAAAATTATTAATCACAGAAATGAAAACAACTTTGGAGGAAAGGAAAAGCAGTATTAGGGAAACAACAGATGAGACCCTCAAGGAAAATACTAACTAAATTGAGGCAATTAGAGAACTAAAAGCTGAAATAGCAGTAATGAAGAAAGCAGCCAAGAGAAGAGAAAGCAGACTTGCAGAAGCAGAAAACAGAATTAGCCAGACAGAGGATGAGCTAGAGAAAACTAAAAAAGAGGTTAAAGAGCTCAAAAAGAGATTGAGAGACACTAAAAAAAACAACAGAGACATATGGGATGATCTCAAATGAAGTAACATTTGTATAATTTGCATGCCAGAGGAAGAAAGAGAGGAAGGGGAAGGAAACATTCTAGAGGAAATTATAGAAGGAAACTTCCCAGACATGAACAACAGAAAGGACATTAAGATCCAAGAGGCTCAGAGTCCCAAATAGAATTAACTCAGACATGAAGACACCAAGACACATCATAGTCACAATGAGAATAAGTAAGGATAAAGAAAGGATCCTAAAGGCTGCAAGATAGAAACAAAAAGTCACATACAGGGGAAAACCGATAAGACTATCAGCAGACTTCTCCACCAAAAATCTAAAGGCCAGAAGAGAATAGCTAGATATCTATCGAGCCATGAATGAAAAAGGGTTTCAACCAAGGATAGTATATCCTGCTAGAATTTCATTCAAACTAGATGGAGTCATCAAAAACTTTTCAGAAAAACAACAGTTAAAGGAAGCAACCATCACCAAACCAGCCCTGAAAGACCTTCTGAAAGACATCTTATAAACATGAACATCACTATAATACTTGCAATATATCAAATGAAAACTTGTTGAACAATGGCAGTACAACACATTAATTCCATAATATCAGTAAATGTCAATGGCTTAAACTCACCCATCAAAAGGCACAGAGTGGGAGGATGGATCAGAAAACATAACCCAACCATTTGCTGCTTGCACATATGTTGTCAATCTGTCACAAGATAAACACAGACGTAAAGTGAAAGGATGGAAAACTATCCTACAGGCTAATGGACTATAAAAAAGGCAGGAACAGCTATTCTCATCTATGAATAATATACTTTAAATTAAATAAAGTAATACAAGATAGGCAAGGTCATTACATAATGATTAAAGGATCAATCAGCCAAAAAGACTTAACAATTATTGACATCTATGCACCCAATGAGGGACCACCTAAATACATCAAGCACCTTCTCAAAGAACTTCAAAAATGCATCAATAGAAATACAATAATAGTGTGATACTTTAACACCCCACTGTCACCCTTACACAGATCAACAAAACACAGAATCAACAAAGAAACAAGAGAATTTAAAAAGAGATGGATAAACTAGACCTCTCGGACATTTACAGAGCTCTTCACCCCCAAAATTGGAATACACCTTCTTTTCAAATCCACATAACACATACTCAAGGATAGACCACATGATAGGCCACAAAGACAGCATCAATAAATCACCCCAAGTATCTTCTCAGACCACAGTGGAGTAAAACCAACATTTAACAACAAACAGACAATTATTAAAAGTCACAGAATTTGGAAACTAAACAACATGCTCCTTAAGAACAACTGGGTCAGAGAGACACTCAAAGAGGAAAAACAAATGTTCCTGGAAACAAATGAAAATGAAGACACAAGCTATCAAAGTATTTGGGACACAGCTAAAGCAGTGCCGAGAGGGAAACTCTTAGCCACACAATCACATATTAAACAACAAGAAAAAACCCAAATAAACCACCTTACAGCACACCTTAAGGACTTAGAGGAAGAGGAACAAAGGAACCCTAAAACAACCAGAGGAAATAAATAACTAAAATTAGAGCAGAAATGAAAATCGAAAATAAAAGAACCATACAGAAGATCAATAAAGTCAAATGTTGGTTCTTTGAAAAATTAAACAAGATTGAAAAACCCCTAGCCAGATTCACTAAACAAAAAAGGCAGAAAACTCAAATCCATAGAATTGTAAATGATAGAGGAGATATCACAACAGACAGCACAGAAATCCAGAAAATCATGTGAAACTTCTATGAAGAACTATACGCCACCAAGCTAGAAAATCTGGAAGAAATGGAAAAATTCTTAGAAGCATATGCCCTTCCAAAACTGAACCAAGAAAAACTAGAAAACCTAAATACACCAATCACAGACAAAGAAATTGAACTGTTATTAAGAATCTCCCCAACAACAAAAGTCCTGGACCAGATGGCTTCAAAAATGAATTCTACAAAACCTTCAGGAAACAGTTAATACCCATACTCCTAAAGCTTTTTAATAAGATTGAAAAAAAACAGGGACACTCCCTTTCACCTTCTATGAAGCCAACATCACTCTGATACCAAAAGCAGATAGAGATACAACAAAAAACGAAAAGTACAGACCAATATCTCTGATGAATATAGATGCCAAAATATTAAACAAGATCTTGGCCAACTGGATACAACAACATATCAAAAAGATTGTTCATAATGAACAAGTGGGATTCATCCCAGGAATGCAAGGCTGGTTCAACATATGTAAGTCTATCAATGTCATTCACCACATCTATAAAAGCAAAGCCCAAAACCACATGATTATCTCAATAGATGCAGAGAAAGCCTTTGACAAAATCCAACACCCATTCATGCTCAAAACTCTACAAAAAAAGGGGATATATGGGCAATTCCTCAAGATAGTGGAATCCACCTATAGCAAACCTACAGCCAACATCATTCTCAATGGACAGAAACTGAAAGCATTTCCCCTCAGATCAGGGACTAGACAGGGCTGTCCACTGTCACCATTACTTTTCAACAAAGTATTGGAAGTTCTTGCCATAGCAATCAGGCAAGAGAAAGAAATCAAAGGAATACAGATGGGAAGGGAAGAAGTCAAGCTATCACTATTTGCAGATGATATGATAGTATACATAGAAAAACCTAAAGAATCCAGAAGAAAACTACTGGAAGATATTAGGCAATATAGCAAGATGTCAGGCTACAAAATCAATGTACAAAAATCAGTGGCATTTCTTTATGAAAACACTAAATCTGAAGAAGACATCCAGAAATCACTCCCATTCACTGGTGCAATAAAATCAATAAAATACCTATAAGTAAAGCTGACCAAAAGAGTGAAAGACTTGTATACGGAAAACTATGAGTCACTATTCAAGGAAATAGGAACTGATACCAAGAAATGGAAAGACATCCCATGTTCATGAATTTGAAGAATAAATATCATCAAAATGAATATTCTCCTGAATACAAATTTACAAATTCTCCTGAATACAAATTTACAAATTTAATGCAATACCCATAAAAGTTCCACCAAGCTTCTTTAAGAGAATAGAAAGAAACTACAATCATTTATCTGGAACCAGAAAACACCTAGAATTGCCAAAAGAATCTTGAGGAAAAGAAACAGAAATGGAGGCATTCCCAGATTCAAACTCTATTATAAGGCCAACATCATTAAAACAGCCTGGTATTGGCAAAAAATATCACACAGACCAGTGGAACAGAATTGAAAGCCCATATCTAAACCCCCAGACCTATGGACATGTAATCTTTGATAAGGGGGCCCAAAGTATTAAATGGAAGAAGGAGGCTCTCTTCACTAAATGGTGCTGGGAAAAAGGGTTATAACATGCAGAAGAATGAAACTGAACCACCTTATCTCACCAGAAACAAAAATCAACTCCAAATGGATCAAAGACCTGGATCAAAGACCTGGATGTCAGACCAGCAACTATCAAATACCTAGAGGAAACCATTGGTGAAACACTTTCCCTCCTAATCCTCAAGGACATCTTTGATGAAACAAATCCAATTGCAAGGAAGACTAAAGCAGAAACAAATCAATGGGACTACATCAAATTGAAAAGCTTCTGCACAGTCAAAGAAACTATTAAACAAAGAGACCCCTCACAGAATGGGAGAAGATCTTCACATGCCATACATCAGACAAGAGACTAATCACCAAAATATACAAAGAACTCAGCAAACATAGCACCAACAAAGCAAATGACCCCATCCAAAAATGGGCAGAGGATATGAAAAAGACATTCACTTCAGAGGAGATCCAAAAGGCTAACAAACATATGAAAAACTGTCCCAGGTAGCTGATTGTTAGATAAATGCAAATAAAGACAACACTTAGATACCACCTCACTCCTGTGAGAATGGCATACATCAAAAAGGACAGCAGCAACAAATGCTGGAGAGGTTGTGGGGACAGAGGAACACTTTTACATTGCTGGTGGGAATGTAAATTGCTCCAGCCTCTGTGGAGAGCAGTCTGGAGAACTCTCTCAAGGCTAGACATAGACCTTCCATATGACCCCGTAATTCTTCTCCTGGGATATACCCCAAGGATTCCATAATGTCCAACCAAAAAGAGGTGTGTACTCCTATGTTCATAGCAGCACAATTCATAATAGGTAAAACCTGGATGCAACCCAGGTGCCCAACAGCAGATGAGTGGCTGAGAAAGCTGTGGTACATATACACAATGGAATACTATGCAGCTATTAAGAACAATAAGCCCACCTTATCTGACCCATCTTGGACAGAGCTAGAAGGAATTAAGTTAAGTATGCTAAGTCAGAAAGATAAAGATGAGTATGGGCTGATCCCACTCATCAACAGAAGTTGAGAAAGAAGAATAGAAGCGAAACTAAAAGCAGGATCTGATTAACTCAAGAGCAGGGCACCAATGTAAAAACACTGTGGTGAAGGGGAGGGTGTCCATTGGGCTTCTCAGCATGGCGGGGGTTAGGGGGACAGGGGTGGCTGGTCGGGATTGGACACAGTCTTTTGGTGGTGGGAGTGGTGTTTATGTACAATCCTATTAAAGTGTAAACATATAAACCACTAATTAAAATGAGAGGCAAAAAATTAATCATATGTCTAGAACGTCTTCAAACACAGAAGAGTCTTTTTAGTACATGGGCTGTCTTTGATGTCTCTCCCAAAAGCCTAGACCAGGGAGAACAGAAGCAACCAGTAGCACAGCTATATACAAGATGCTGGGTATTATACCCCAAACGCTAACAAAGGGACTTTCCAAAGTTAACCCTATCACCAATTGTCTTCTTGAACCCTAAGACAACAGGAACCTCGTATTTCCACTATAGAGCCTATATTTCCCCCAGTCCTGGAACCTTAGGGTGGGGCACACTTTTCTGCATGCTGCCCTCAATTTAAATGAAATAATATTGCATCCATGGATCGCAACCTAATCAACGCAACGAGTGCCACCCCGGCATGCTTCACTTCAGACTGTGACCAGAGACTTCAGGTGTGGAATGACAGCCCTTCAGCCTCATCACTCAGGTAAGACCTTTCCTTTCATAGTATTCTCTAATTCCATTCCTGGTGTTGCACTCCTCAATAAAGTCCCCAAAACTAGATATAGTCCAGGTACCCTGAGATAGAGCATAGGTTCTCACGTGCCCATAAACTAGGGGAGAAATATATATCTGAAAGCAGAAGTACACAAGAGCATGCAGGGAATACCCCCCAACATTTCATCTGCATGATTCCAGTCTTTAGGTCCATGATTGTTCAACAATAGGTTTGGCTTTGTATGTTAACTCTCTTTTCAGCCACCAGGTTCCAGATGCCAGCAAGATGTTAACCACACTTACCTGGACAGAGGACCCTATCAATTTGTACTGGAGCTCAGCTTCCTCAGAGCCCCACCCTACTAGGGAAAGAGAGAGGTAGACTGGGAGTATGGATCAACAAATCAACACCCATGTTCAGCGGGGAAGCAATTACAGAAGCCAGACCTCCCACCCTCTGCAACCCACAATGACCCTGGATCCATACTCCCAGAGAGATAGAGAATGGGAAGGCTATCAGGGGAGGGGATGGGATATGGAGATTGGGTTATGGGAATTGTGCAGAATTGTCCCCCTCTTATTCTATGGTTTTGTTAATGTCTCCTTTCTTAAATAAAAAAAAATTAAAAAAAGAAAAAAATCAAAATAGAAAAAAAAATAAAATTTGGACTGTTTTTGGATTTCTCTAGAAATGGCTGTGTCTAGCTATTATTTTTCTTTTAAAGTCCATGTCATACAAAAATTTAGTCATTTAAATCACTCTTTTATGAAATGCGACTGAAAGCAGAAAGCAAACTTAAGACATTCAGAGAGAACATCAAGGGGGGAATCGAGATAAAAGCCATTGGCATTTTGCTTCTTTAACCTTGAACTAGATGTCCAGATCTCACCATGTAGTATCATGAGTCCCAGGAGGGCGTCCTACTCCAAAAAGCTCCTCGCAATTCCATTTAGGGTGCTTCTGACGACTTCTGCTGGATTGCTGCAGGCATCCATTTTTAAAAACATCTTCCCATCGAAGAAATAATCTAATCAGGAGGGTAGAACTAACCACATGTCTCCATTACTGGGGACTGCCAGGGTAATGGAGAATGCTCCCCAAGCCAGAGCAGTGCCTCTCCATGGGAAACACGGGAGAGGAAGTCCAGAAAGTCCCAAGAGAAATCTCTTCACATTTCCGAAGCTCTATGATCAAGGTCATAAGGAACCAAAGTTTCCTGGCCAGGGAACCATTGTGTGGCCCAGAGTGAAACTGCGGTAGCAGCAGTGGAACCCGCATTCTCATGGACTCCATGGCCTGCAGCTGCCTTCAGGTCAGGAGGCAGCTCCAGCAGCAGCGCCAAATGCTGGGAGGGAAAAGATGCGGAGAGCGAGAAAGTGGCAGGACCGCATGCCGCACCCGCCTCAACAACTGCAGCCTATAGTGGATAGGTAGCCAAACGGCTTTATTTATCTAGTGGATGGGTGGGTTAGGTCCCACGTTGGTGCCTGTCCCTGTTCAGGTGCCACTTTGCCATATTAGCTTCATGGGTGGGAGACAGAGACTACCAGAGACTCATGGCTGATCTGAGAACACAGTTCAATATTTATTCATGAGCGGGGATGCATTTCAACAAACTAATCTAATCTAATCACAACCCAGTTCTGTCCTGCATCTCTCTCCTTCACGGAAGAATCAGGAACAAAGGAAGTAAGTATGATAGGGGGGAAGGAGAAGGAAAAAGTGTGAACCAGTGAGGACTAAACCAAATGTCCTGGAGGCAGGAGGGGGGAGGGAAGACCAAACTAATATCCCGGAGGCAGGCGGGGGGAGGGAAGACCAAACTTATATCCTGGAGGCAGGCAGCTGCCCAGCCAACAGTGGACATGCAAACAGAAAACATCACAAGCAACACAAGCAAACCCAATGTGATGATAAAAACAGAAGGTTTCACAAGCAGAATCCAGAAGCATACCAAAAAGATTTGATGGATTTTTCCTGTTTTTATTGAGAACTAATTGACATATGTCATTTTATATTGCTAATGTTTATAGAATGATTCTATTTACTTATAGTGTAAATGATTACCATATTTAGTTCAGCTTATATTCACAACCACATATGGATACAAGAAATTAAAAAAATAATAATAATTTCCCTGATAATGAGAACACTAAGGGACAAAAAATAATTATATAGATTACCTTAAAGGGGAAGTCTTAGAAGATTTACAGCAGTCTCACACACTCCAAGTTTCCAGCACGAGGGTTTTGTTCTTTCTCAAAATGTTGTACATAAAACTTAAATTATTAGAAGGTGCCAGATATCTTTCCAGGAACCTTAAATATATGATGTCAATTTTTCAAAGAGCAACTCCATGATCTGGAGTATTATGACGTCTCCTTTAGATATTGGGAAATGTAAATATAGGAAAGATAGGAAAGTTGCTTAGTGAAAATGTGAAGGAAACTACTGGTCTGAACTTGCACCTTTATGCTGTGTTGATATATTTGATGGCTCTGAAGGCAGCAAAGACTTTTTGCTCAGGGATCCAGGGTGGGAAACACCCAGTACTGATGTCTGTTTGTTTTTGAAGGATTGATTGAGGTCATTTTCAGTGAATTTGCAAACAACTCACCTATTTAGTATGTGGATTTTGAAGTGAACTAGAATGATTGAGTCATTTCCTGATTTCCTCATTCCCATTGAATTTGTTCAACACATTTTATTTTTAAAGATTAATTTGTTTATGAGAGAGAATGAGAAAGGAAAGGAGTAGAAGGGAGGGAGAGAGAAGGAGAGATAGATGATATGTAGGTGATAGATGAAAGATAGATACATAGATAGATGACAGATGATAGACAGACAGATGATAGATAGATAGATAGATAGATAGATAGAAAGATAGATAGATAGATAGATAGATAGATAGATAGATAGATAGATAAAACCAGAGCATCACTCTGGAAAATGCAATTCTGAGGGATGAATTTGGGACCTTATGCTTAGTCCAGTAAGTCACCTCCCAGGCCACTCTTCAACAAATCTTACAATATGGCCCCCTCAGTATCATCTATACAGTAAGAATTGTAGTGACCTCTCATTAGTTTGCTTGCTCATTGTATACTTAAAGACAGAGGATGTGATAGATGGTTAATGGGGCACTTCTAAAGTGAGGTGGTTCTTTTTAGTTTAAAACATTTCCCAGTTTTGTGACTTCTTATCTGAAGTCCACTAAAGGCTAGTATAGACTGACTTTGGAATGGAGCAGAAGGAGGCCAGGAAGACCATTTGACCATATCAAAGGTATGCTGTGGTATCTGGACTGTAGATAACACTTCTGGGCCAGATTAAAGGGATGAGTCAGCTCTACAAATGGTAGAGTGTGCAAACAATGAGCATTCTGATTTCCAGAATGACAGATTTATATCTGATTGTAAGATGCTTTGTTATTTTCTCATAATAATTTAAAGGTGAAAAATAAACATCTATGGTTGTTTTTACAAAACTATAATATTTATCTCTGCTCACTTTCCTTTTGGAAATGTTCAGTTCAACAAGATGGAAGTCCAATGGATCTGACGAAATTTAACTCAGATTTCAGTCATTCTCCAGATTATATTTCTCCCCACAAATTACATGCATACTGGAGCCATTTCTGTTAAATAATTTTCATGAAAATACACAAAATTTGTGTTGTGGTTGAGTAAACATAAGAAAATTTCCTGTGTTTCTTTTCAGTGTACATTATATCCTTTGTTAGATTTAGCCCAGTTGTTTTCTAAATAATAGCAGTAGCGATAGTGATCAAAATATGTTGCTTTTATTTTCTCATTTAACAGCAGGACTAGATTGAGTTGCCACCACATGAGACTAAATGGATCTGGGCAATCCTTAAACAGATAAATGTTAGTTTTTTTTTCCTGCTATTGACACACACAAAAAAGGCTTTAGAATTAGTGAACTGGCAAGGCAATGACTCCTCCTAGGTGTCTCTTCATACACATACTTTCCTGTTTATCATAATTGAGTTTGATTTTTAATTTATCCTGTTGTTTCTCAGATAAAAGGCTGCACTTCCCAGAGTCCATTCTGATTTATTACATTCTATGCAATGTGATGAAAGGAGATGTCTTGTGTGAGAAATTCAAGGAGCCTCCTTAGAAAGGAGAAAAAGTACCTTTTTTCCCTTTCTCTGTCTTGCTTCTTGGTTCAAGAAGAAGAAAGAGCTCTACCATTCTTTTAGTAGATAGAGAGATAGCTGTTCCTCAGTGACTATTGATCTGTCATAGTACCCCCCCCACACACACACACACTGCTATTTTTGGAGAATATATTTTATTTGGATTTCTTTGCTCCTGCCCAATTCAACCAATTGCAATGGAGTTATTTTTCTCTGTAATTTAAGAAAGAAGACAGCAAAGGGGGGCAGGCAGTGATGCACCTGGTTAAATGTTCACATTACAATGCAAAAGGGTCCAGGTTCAAGCCTCTAGTACCCACCTGCAGGAAGAAAGCTTCAATAATGGTGAACCAGGAGTCTCTCTGTTTCTCCTCATCTCTAACTCCCCTCCCCTCTCAATGTCTCTCTGTCTCTATCCTATAATAATTAATATATTAAAATATATAAACAAAGTTTTAAAAAAACAAAAAATAAAGACAGAGGAGATTCCAAGACAGAAGGAGAGACATCATATACCATGCATATGGGTATGGAGAGTGGATCTTATCATAGTGAAGTGTGCACTTTACCCTGTGAGCTACCTCTTGGACCCAGGATGCATTTTATTAAAGAGAGAAACAAACCTCTGTCATGAGGTGCTCTCACTTTTGTATCAGTTTGTATGAGCTAAATCCAAATTTCAAGTGTCCCTTACTAAGATATTAACTTCTGAGTTTCAATTTTCTTAATTATAAGAGTCACAGATTTTAATTCATATATATATATATTTTTCCCAGAGCACTTATGGCTTACAGCAGTGTGGGTTACTGAACCTGGGACTTGAGAGCCTCAGGCATGAAATTCTCTTTGCATAAACGTTATGCTATACCCCTACCCTCTTTCTTATAAATTTTGACTTTCATTGACAGTTGAACACTTATTTATATTTTAGAAAATATTATATTATTACTTATTAGTGAGAGAAAGACAGAGAGAGAGACAGAGAGAGAGAGAGAGAGAGAGAGAGAGAGAGAGAGAAAGAGATTCTGGCATATGTGATACCAGGGATAGAAACTGGGATGTTATGCATGAGAGGCCCAGACCTTTATACACTGTGCCACCCTGGGCCACAAGTAATTGAACACTTAGATATCTAGTAAACATATAGTGCATCATACAGTACTCACTCTGTTCTCTCCTTCAATATATTCAGTGTGCATGATCCCAAGTAGTTTGGCGTAAGCTCAGCAATGGTACATCCACGAATATAGATGTTACAATATTCAAGGATCCATTTCAGGCCCTCAAAGACTCATTGTAGGTGGATATGGAGGTTAAGTTCCTCATCTTCACCTATAGGGGAAGACTTCACAAGTAGTGAAGCAGTGCTACAGGTATCTGTCTTTATCCATCCCTCTCTACCCACCTTCCATCTCAATTTCTTTCTGTCTCTATGCAATAAATAAATAAATAAATAAATAAATAATCAAACTATTAGATAACACATACACAGAAATCAAGAAATTATTTCTAAGAATGTGACAAAAATACAATGTAGTTCAATTTTCTTTGATATAAAATAAACTTCTAGCTTCTCAGTTGAAGAGGTTTAGTTTTTATATAGGGATAAAGCTAGAAACTATAGTGATTTTTTAAATTTTTTCTCTTCTCTTCTTCCTTCTTTTGGTCCCTGCTGGGGTTTCACCATTCTGGCCTAATACACACACACACACACACACACACACACACACACACACACACACACACATGAAAAAGAAAAAAAGAAAGAGGGAGATAGAGCACCAAAAATTCCCTCAGTACCTTGGGGGCTGAGAATGAAGCCTGGATCATGGGTATGGCAAACAGGTTTGCTTCCATGGTAGTTATCTCACTGAATTGCTGTAACCCTTCTTCACAGTTGTTTTGATTACTGAAGAAATACAAAGCTTTTTGAATTTCAATTTGATTAGCTAACTTGTTTATCTGAAGGGAGGCTTAATTGTTTTCTGGTAATCCTTCTGGTACCACCATTCTTAAATTTACATTGTCTTCACTTTTAAACACTCTTCTGAATTTACTTTTTCTTTTCTGGTTGATCTACTTCCCAGTTATATGTACTGATATATACTTCCAAGCCTTTCCTTTTTAAATTCTTTCTTAATCTTTGTATTTATTTTATTATTGGATAGAGACAGAGAGAAAATGAGAGGAGAGATAAAGGGAAAGAGACAGAGATACACCTGCAGCTCTGTTTCACAATTCTTGAAGTTTTCCCCCTGAAAGTGGGGATCAAGGGCTTGAGTCTGGGTCTTTGCATACTGTACTGTACCTGTTTGACAGGTATGTCACTGCCTGCCCTCCTTCACTCCTGCCCCCCACCCCCTTTTATACTCTCCATCTTCTCACATTGCCTTTTAATTAAGCTTGTAGTTTCTCCATTTAGGATTTCTTTGATCTTAATTTCTCCTCAGCACCTTCTGTGCTGTACCACTCAGCTCATTTACATATATAATTCCTTTTAATTCAGGCATATTAGTATTATCTACACATAATCTCATCTGATAACCCTACTTGGAAGCTGAGATGCTGTTGTTATCCTCATCTTAGATTTCATACATCTGCTGAGGAACTGAGAGAAGTATAAAATTACACAAGCTATTCTTGGTGGGTTTGGGCAGAAATTTGTCTTCAGATTTCTAGACCCATTTTTAAATTGTGTACCATAGTTTCCTCCCAAGATTTGAAAGCCACTCATGTCAGCTGCCAATCAATCAGATTTCACAATTCTATTATGATTGCAGCTGCCTCCTCTAGACAAAGATTCATTCTAACCCACATATATTCTTGAGGATGAATGATTGGCCACATTTCATATTCAACCAACATTTTTGTACTTTCCAAATTCATTCTTCTACACTATCTTATTTGATATTCATGGTATTTCTGTAAGGTAGGTGAGGCAACCATTTATTTTTCTCTGTTCCCCATATGAAACAAGGAGCAATGTAAAATGTAAGTGTATGTTGGGGCACGAGTGTAATTGCCATATGACTGACATTAGCATGAAGAGCATACAAGGGAACTGATCAAACCTGCCCAGGACTGTGAGTATATTGGAAGCTATGTATCTGAGTGTCTGTGGGAATGCCTGTCTCTGTTCTGCTGCCCTTGCCTGATTGCCTTCTCCCTGGGGCCCATCATGTCACTTCCGATGGGAACTGAACACACATACCTGAGCATTGGTAACTAAAAATTAAAGACTTGTGGCTCCCCGCCATCATGACTAGTCAATATTTGATCTTTGCCCCTTTGCATTGATTTTGCTGCCATGATTGTTATGTACCTAAATAACCTGAAATGTAATATTTGTTTAAATCTCAGCCAAAGTGAGAAGTTTTTTTTCACTTTTTTAAATTAAAATCAGTGTAATTTGGGTTCCCGGAAGATGGCGGACTGAGAAGCTGCTAGTGGCTTGAGCTCTGACAACATACTCTGGAAACGGTAGGATTTTCTGCCTTTAGTAGTCCAGTCAATAAGGGTCCTAGCGATAACACCAAGGAGGTGACTATAACTTAATATGGGTTAAAAAATAGAGTAGAAAAAAAGAGAAAAAAAATTCTTTTAAATTATTATCTCCAAAGTGTACCTCCTCCACCTTCCCCCCCATAGCCAGTCCCTGGGGATCAGCTCCTAGCAGGCTCCCCTTCTGAGCTTCTTTCTTTACCAGGATTCCCATCCCACCAGGGTGTATCATTCATTCTAAGTCTAGTCCCTTCTGAAACCTCCGGCACTTTTTTATTTGTAAGTAGCCAACCCCCCCCCCCCCGGCATAACTAATTAAATATTTTTTAAACTTTTTAAAAAATATTTATTTTATTTATTTATTCCCTTTTGTTGCCCTTGTTGTTTTATTGTTGTAGTTATTATTGTTGTTGTCATTGTTGTATAGGACAGAGAGAAATGGAGAGAGGAGGGGAAGACAGAGAGGAGGAGAGAAAGATAGACACCTGCAGACCTGCTTCACCGCCTGTGAAGCGACTCGCCTGCAGGTGGGGAGCCGGGGTTCGAACTGGGATTCTTATGCCAGTCCTTGTGCTTTGTGCCACCTGCGCTTAACCCACTGCGCTACAGCCTGACTCCCTAAACTTTTTAAATAAAAAACTCTTTCCTTCCACCTCTCTTTTAGTAGTGTTCTTTTTCTTATCTTTTTTTTTTCTCTCTCTTTCTTTTTTTTCTTTTTCTCATTCTTGTCACCCTTTCTTCCTTAATCCTACAGCTTCCAAAACCACAGGCCCCATCCCCCACACCACCAAACAGTGTGCTTTCACTGATACACGTTTGGGAATTATTTAGGGGAAGAATTCTGACTCAGAGTGGACTCTCACTGCGAGTATTTCTGCTCAACTTCCCTTCCTCCTTTAGCTACCCCTAGAATAAACAGTGGATAGTAGATTTGCATAACTCTCTATTTCAGCTATCCTTGTCAAGTCCTGAGGTTTTTTGTTTGTTTGTTTGCTTGTTTTTCTTTCTTAAAAATCAGCTGCAACTGCGCAAGTGGTTTGAGGTAATCTGGGACAGGGATTTTTTTGTACCCTGCTCTATTTTATTGTTAATATTATATAAAGGCATATATCTCTCCCCCCTTTAGATTGATCAGAATTAACTCTTAGGGTATCTTTCATTGCTAGGGTAGTGGGCATCTTATATATTGTGGCAGAAACTTGTCTTATTACTCCTACCTCCTCTACAGACTCTCCCATTCTTCCTCCTCCTATATAATTAAAAAAAATACAATTAAATTAAACTAAATTAAAAATAAAGTAATAAAAAAACTTTCTTTTCACTGCTCTTTAATTAAAGCTCTTGTTCTTATCTTTTCTCTTTTATTTCTTTTTTTTATGTTGTCATACACTTCTTCCTTCTTTCTTCTTTGTCATTCTGATTTTGGAATTATTGTGGAGAAGAAATCTGACTCAGAGTAGACTCTCTATGTGTCTATCTCTGCTCTACTTCCCTGTCCCTTCTTGCTACCCATAGAATATACAGTGGATAGTAAATTTGCATAAATGTCTATTCTTGAAATCCCTTCTTTCTTTTCTCTTTCTTCTTCACTGGGATTTGGTTACTATTTTTTCATGAGCTGGAGACATTGATTGGCTAACTGGTAATGATTAAACTGCTTCAATACTTGCTTCAGTTGCTATTGTAATTCCTAAGGTTGGTGAGTGCAATTGTCATAAAGATATTTGGTACAGTGTTGCTTGTACTCAAGACACAACAATTGAGGAAAAACAGAGCATAAAAATAAGAAACACATAAATAAAAAAATACTGATTATCTTGAGTCAATTAGAGAACTGAAAGTTGAAATAGCTGTAATGAAGAAAGAAGCTGAGACAAGGGAAAGCAGACTAACAGTAGCAGAAAACAGAATTAGTCAGACAGAGGATGAGTTAGAGAAAACTAATAAAGAGGTGAAAGAGCTCAAAAAGAGATTGAGATACATTGAAAACAACAACAGAGACATATGGGATGATCTCAAAAGAAGTAACATTCGTATAATTGGCCTGCCAGAGGAAGAAAGAGAGGAAGGGGAAGCAAACATTCTAGAGGAAATAATAGAAGAAAACTTCCCAGACCTGAATAACAGAAAGGACATCAAGATTCAAGAGGCCCAGAGAGTACCAAACAGAATCAACCCAGACCTGAAGACACCAAGACACATCATAGTCACAATGAGAAGAAGTAAGGATAAAGAAAGGATCCTAAAGGCTGCAAGAGAGAAACAAAAAGTCACATACAAGGGAAAACCCATAAGATTATCTGCAGATTTCTCCACTCAAACTCTAAAAGCCAGAAGAGAATGACAAGATATCTATCGAGCCCTGAATGAAAAAGGGTTTCAACCAAGGCTAATATATCCTGCTAGGCTTCCATTCAAACTAGATGTAGGGATCAAAACCTTCTTAGACAAAAAACAGTTAAAAGAGGCAACCATCACAAACCGGCCCTGAGAGATGTTCTAAAAGACCTCTTATAAACAAGAACTTCACTATAATACTTGCAATATATCAGAGCAAACAAAATTTTTTTTGAACAATGGCACTACAATACATTAAATCCATAATATCAATAAATGTCAATGGCTTAAACTTACCCATCAAAAGGCACAGAGTGGGGGTATGGATCAGAAAACAAAACCCAACCTATGCTGCTTGCAAGAATCCCATCTGTCACAACAAGATAAACACTGACTTAAAGTGAAAGGATGGAAAACTGTCACACAGGCTTATGGACCACAAAAAGTCAGGAACAGCCATTCTCATCTCAGACACAATAGATTTTAATTAAATAAAGTAATAAAAGTTAGGTAAGGACATTACATAATGATTAGAGGATCAATTAGCCAAGAAGACTTAATAATTATTAACATCTATGCACCCAATGAGGGACCATCTAAATACATGAAGCACTTACTGAAAGAATTTCAAAAATACATCAATAGTAATACAGTAATAGTGGGAGAGTTCAATACCCCACTCTCACACTTAGAAAGATAAGCAAAGCAGAAAACCAACAAAGATACAAGACAATTGAATGAAGAGATTGACAGACTAGACCTCTTGGATATTTTCAGAGTCCTTCACCCCAAAAAACTGGAATACACCTTCCTTTCAAATCCACATAACACATACTCAAGGATAGACCAAATGTTAGGCCAGAAAGACAGCATCAATCAATTCAAGAGCATCGAAGTCATCCCAAGTTTCTTCTCAGACCACAGAACAGTAAAACTAACATTTAACAACAAACAGAAAATTATTAAAAGTCATAGAATTTGGAGACTAAACAACATACTCCTTAAGAAGCACTGGGTCAGAGATTCACTCATGCAGGAAATTCAAATGTTCCTGGAAACAAATGAAAATGAAGACACAACCTATGAAAATATTTGGGAGACACCTAAAACAGTACTGAGAGGGAAACTTATAGCCATACAATCACATATTAAACACCAAGAAAAAGCTCAAATGAACAAGATTACTGCACACCTCAAGGACTTAGAGGAAGAGGAACAAAGGAATCCTAAAGCAACCAGAAGGACAGAAATCACTAAAAAATAGAGCAGAAATAAACAACATTGAAAACAAAAGAACCATACAAAAGATCAATGAAGCCAAATATTGGTTCTTTGAATGATTAAGCAAAATTGACAAACCCCTAGCCAGACTCACCAAACAAAAAAGAGAGAAGACTCAAATTAATAGAATTGTAAACGATGGAGGAGATATCACAACTGACACCACAGAAATTCAGAGAATCTTGCGAAATTTCTATGAAGAACTATATGCCACCAAGCTAGAGAATCTGGAAGAAATGGAACATTTCCTGGAAGCATGTGCCCTTCCAAAACTGAACCAAGAAAAACTACAAAATCTAAATGCACAAATCACAGACAAAGAATTGAAATTGTTATTAAGAATGTCCCCAACAACAAAAGTCCTGGACCAGATGGCTTCACCAATGAATTCTACAAAACTTTCAGGAAACAGTTAGTACCCATACTTATTAAACTTTTCCATAAGATTGAAGAAACAGGAATACTCCCTTCCACCTTCTAAGAAGCCAATATCACCCTGATATCAAAAGCTGATAGTGACAGAACAAAAAAGGAAAACTATAGGCCAATATCTCTGATGAACATAGATGCCAAAATATTAAACAAGATCTTGGCCAACCGGATACAGCAACATATCAAAAACATTGTTCATCACGACCAAGTGGGATTCATCCCAGGAATGCAAGGCTGGTTCAACATCCGTAAGTCAATCAATGCCATTCACCACATCAATAAAAGCAAAGTAAAAAACCACATGATTGTCTCAATAGATGCAGAGAAAGCCTTTGACAAAATCCAACACCCATTCATGCTCAAAACTCTACAAAAAATAGGAATAGATGGGGAATTCCTCAAGATAGTGGAGTCTATATATATCAAACCTACAGCCAACATAATACTCAATGAACAGAAGCTGAAAGCATTCCCCCTCAGATCGGGGACTAGACAGGGCTGTCCACTGTCACTGTCACTGTTCAACATAGTATTGGAAGTTCTTGCCATAGCAATCAGAAAAGAGAAAGAAATCAAAGGAATACAGAATGGAAGGGAAGAAGTCAAGCTCTCACTATTTGCAGATGATATGAGAGTATACATAGAAAAGCCTAAAGAATCCAGCAGAAAACTACCGGAAGTTATTAGGCAATATAGCAAGGTATCAGGCTACAAAATCAATGTACAAAAATCAGTGGCATATCTTTATGCAAACACTAAATCTGAAGAAGAAGACATCCAGAAATCACTCCCATTTACTGTCTCAGAAAAATCAATCAAATACCTATGAATAAAGTTGACCAAAGAAGTGAAAGACTTGTATGCTGAAAACTATGAGTCGCTACTCAAGGAAATAGAAACTGATACCAAGAAATGGAAAGATATCCCATGCTCATGGATTGGATGAATAATATCATCAAAATGAATATTATCCCCAAATTTAATGCAACACTCATCAAAATTCCACATAGCTTCTTTAAGAGAATAGAACAAACACTACAATTATTTATCTGGAACCTGAAAACACCTAGAATTGCCCAAACCATCTTGAGAAAAAATATCAGAAATGGAGGCATCACACTCCCAGACCTTAAACTATATTATATAGCCATCATCATCAAAACAGCATGGTACTGGAAGAAAAATAGGCACACAGACCAATGGAACAGAATTGAAAGCCCAGAAATATAACCCCACACCTATCGACATCTAATCTTTGATATGGGGCCCAAAGGATTAAATGGAAGAAGGAGACTCTCTGCAATAAATGGTGCTGGGAAAACTGGGTTGTAAGGTGCAAAAGAATGAAATTGAAACACTTTATCTCACCAGAAATAAAAATCAACTCCAAATGGATCAAAGACCTGGATGTCATACCAGAAACAACCTTATACATAGAGGAAAACATTGGTAAAACAGTTTCCCACCTACCCCTCATGGACATCTTTGATGAATCAAACCCAATTGCAAGGAAGACTAAAGCAGAAACAAACCAATGGGACTACATCAAATTGAAAAGCTTCTGCACAGCCAAAGAAACTATTAAACAAACAGAGAGACCCCTCACAGAATGGGAGAAGATCTTCCCATGCCATACATCAGACAAGAAACTATCACCAAAATATATAAAGAGCTCAGCAAACTAAGCACCAAAAAAGAAAATCACCCCATCCAAAAATGGGCAGAGGATATGAACAAAACATTCACCTCAGAGGAGATCCAAAAGGCTAACAAACATATGAAAAACTTCTCTAGGTCACTGATTGTCAGAGAAATGCATATAAAGACAACACTAAGATACCACCTCACTCCTGTAAGAATGGGATACATCAAAAAGGACAGCACCAACAAATGCTGGAGAGGATGTGGGGACAGAGGAAACCTTTTACATTGCTGATGGGAATGTAAATTGTACATTTTGTGGAGAGCAGTCTGGAAAACTCTCAGAAGGCTAGACATGGACCGTCCATATGACCCAGTAATTCCTCTCCTGGGGTTATACTCCAAGGACTCCATAACACCCAACCAAAAAGAGGTGTGTACTCCTATGTTCATAACAGCACAATTCATAATAGCTAAAACCTGGAAGCAACCCAGGTGCCCAACAACAGATGAGTGGCTGAGAAAGCTGTGGTATATATACACAATGGAATACTATGCAACTATCAAGAACAATGAACCCACCTACTCTGACCCATCTTGGACAGAGCTAGAAGGAATTATGTTAAGTGAGCTAAGTCAGAAAGATAAAGATGAGTATGGGATGATCCCACTCATCAATAGAACTTGAGACAGAAGATATGAAAGGGAAACTAAAAGCAGGACCTGACCAAATTATAAGTAGAGCACGAAAGTAAAAGCCCTGTGGTGAGGGGTAGACATACAGCTTCCTGGGCCAGTGGAGGGTGGGAGTGGGTAGGAGGGATGGGTCACAGTCCTTTGGTGGTGGGAATGGTGTTTATGTACACTCCTAGTAAAATGTAATCATATAAATCACTAGTTAATTAATATGAGAGGGGGGAAATTAATTGTATGTCTTGAGGTTTTTTAAAACATAGACCTAATCCTTTTAATATATAGGCTGTGTATTTGATTGGTGGACTCTCTCAAAAGCCTACACCGAGTAGATCGGAAGCAACCAATAGCACAGCTATATACAAGATACTGGGTACTGTACAGCAAACATAACAAAGGGACTATTCAAAGTTAACCCAATTACCAAACAATGTGATGATAACATTAACTATCGATTGTCTTTTTGAACCTTAAGACAGCAGGAACCTCACATCTCCACTACAGAGCCTCAACTTCCCCCAGTCCTGGAACTCTTGGATAGGGCCCACTTTCCTGCCTTTCCCAATCCATATCAAATAATATTGCATCTGCTGATCACAACCTAATCCACGCAACGATGGCACCTCAACATGCTTGACTTCAGACTGTGTCCTTAGACTTCACCTGTGGAATGACAACCCTTCAGCTTCATTACTCGGGTGAGACCTTTCCTTTCATAGTATACTCTAATTCCATCTCAGGTGGTTCACTTTCTATCAAAGTCCCAAAACCTAGATATACACCAGTTTCTGTGAGAGAGAGCATATGTTTACACGTATCCATAAACTACTGCAAAATATATACCTGAAAGCAGATGTACACTAGAGTTTGCAGTGAGTACCCCCCTAACACTTCCTCTCCACTATTCCAAGCTTGGGTCCATGATTGCTCAACAATTTGTTTGGCTTTCTATGTTAACTCTCTTTTCAGTCACCAGGTTCCAGATGTCATCAGGATGCCGCCCCAGGCTTCCCTGGACTGAAGTCCCCACCAATGTGGCCTGGAGCTCTGCTTCTCCAGAGACCCAGCCTACTAGGGAAAGAGACAGGCAGACTGGGAGTATGGACCAACCAGTAAACGCACATGTTCAGTGGGGAAGCAATTATAGAAGCCAGACCTTCCACGTTCTACAACCCACAATGATCTTTTGTCCATGCTCACAGAGGGATAGAGAGTGAGAAAGCTATCAGGGAAGGGTATAGGATATGGAGATTGGGTGGTGGAAATTGTGTGGAGTTGTACCCCTCCTACCCTATGGTTTTGATAATTTATTTTAAATTAATTAATGTAATTTAAGATCACTGTTAAAGGGAGTGAGGCAGTAGCACAGCGGGTTAAGCACATGTGGCCCAAAGCACAATGACCTGCTTAAGGATCCCAGTTTGAGCCTCCAGCTATCCACCTGAAAGGGAAGTTGCTTCACAGACACTGAAGCAGGTCTGCAGGTGTATATCTTTCTCTCCCTTCTATTTCTTTCCCTTCTCTGTCCATTTCTCTCTACCCTATCCAGCAATTATGACGTCAATAATAACTACATCAGTAAAACAAGAACAAAAGTGAAAATAAAAAAAATCACTATGGCAAACAGGACAAAAATCACTAAAATTAAAGCAGAAATAAACAACATTGAAAAGAAGAGACCCATACAAAAGATCAATGAAGCCAAATGTTGATTCTTTGAAAGATTAAACAAAATTGATAAACCCCTAGCTAGACTCACCAACAAAAAAAGAGAGAAGACTCAGATTAATAGAATTGTAAAGGATAGAGAAGATAGCACAACCAGCACCACAGAAATCCAGAAAATCATGTGAAACTTCTATGAAGAACAATACACCACCAAGCTAGAGAATCTGGAAGAAATGGAACATTTCCTGGAAGCATGTGCCCTTCCAAAACTGAACCAAGAAAAACTACAAAATCTAAATGCACAAATCACAGACAAAGAAATTGAAACCATTATTAAGAATTTCCCCAACAACAAAAGTCCTGGACCAGATGGCTTCACAAACAAATTCTACAAAACATTCAGGAAACAGATAGTACCCATACTTCTTAAGCTTTTCCATAAGATTGAAGAAACAGGAATACTCCCTTCCACCTTCTATGAAGCCAACATAACCCTGATACCAAAAGCAGATAGCGACACAACCAAAAAGGAAAACTACAGACCAATATCTGATGAACATATATGCCAAAATATTAAACAAGATCTTGGTCAACCGGATACAGCAGAATATCAAAAAAAAATTGTTCATCACAACCAAGTGGGATTCATCCCAGGGATGCAAGGTTGGTTCAACATACATAATTCTATCAATGTCATTCACCACATCAATAAATGCAAAGCCAAAACCCACATGATTATCTCAATAGATGCAGAGAAGGCCTTTGACAAAATTCAACACCCATTCATGCTCAAAACCCTACAAAAATGGGAATAGAGGGTAAATTCCTCAAGATAGTGGAATACATATATAGCAAACCTACAGCCAACATCATACTCAATGGACTGAAGCTGAAAGTATTCCCCCTCAGATTGGGGACTAGACAGGGCTATCCACTGTCACCGTTACTCTTCAACATAGTCTTGGAAGTTCTTGACATAACAATCAGGCAAGAGAAAGAAATCAAAAGAATATAGATTGGAAGGGGAGAAGTCAAGATCTCACTATTTGCAGATGATATGATAGTATACATAGAAAAACCTAAAGAATCCAGCATAAAACTACTGGAAGATATTAGGCAATATAGCAAGCTGTCAGACTACATAATCAATGTACAAAAATCAGTGGCATATCTTTATGCAAACAGTAAATCTGAAGAAGAAGACATCCAGAAATCACTCCCATTCACTGTTGCAGCAAAATCAATAAAATACCTACGAACACAGTTTACCAAAGAAGTGAAAGACTTGTATACTGAAAACTATGAGTTGCTACTCAAGGAAATAGAACATCATACCAAGAAATGGAAAGACATCCCATGCTCATGGATTGGAAGAATAAATATCATCATATGAATATTCTCCCCAGAGCCATATACAAATTTAATGAAATACCCATCAAAGTTCCACGAAGCTTCTTTAAGGGAATAGAACAAACACTACAGTCATTAATCTGCAACATGAAAACACCTAGAATTGCCAAAACCCTCTTGAGGAAAAGAAACAGAAATGGAGGCATCACACTCCCAGACCTTAAACTATATTATAAAGCCATCATCATCAAAACAGCATGGTACTGGAACAAAAATAGGCACACAGACCTGTGGAACAGAATTGAAAGCCCATATATAAACCCCCACACCTATGGACATCTAATCTTTGATAAGGGGGCCCAAAGCATTAAATGGAAGAAAGAGTGTTTCTTCAATAAATGGTACTGGCAAAACTGGGTTGAAACATGCAAAAGAATGAAACTGAAACACTTTATCTCGCCAGAAACAAAAATCAACTCCAAATGGATCAAAGACCTGGATATTAGTCAAGAAACAACCTAATACTTAGAGGAAAACATTGGTAAAACAGTTTCCCACCTACACCTCAAGGATATCTTTGATGAAATAAACCCAATTGCAAGAAAGACTAAAGCAGGAAAAAAAACAATGGGACTACATCAAATTGAAAAGCTTCTGCACATACAAAGAAACTATTAAACAAACAAAGAGATCCCTCACAGAATGGGAGAAGATCTTCACATGCCATACATCAGATAAGAAACTAATAACTAAAATATATAAAGAACTCAGCAGTCTTAGCACCAAAAAAGCAAATGACCCCATCCAAAAATGGGCAGAGGATATGAACAAAACATTCACCTCGGAGGAGATTCAAAAGGCTAAGAAACATATGAAAAACTGCTCCAGGTCACTGATTGTCAGAGAAATGCAAATTAAGACAACATTGATATATCACCTCACCCCTGTGAGAATGGCATACATCAAAAAGGACAGCAACAACAAATGCTGGAGATTCTGTGGGGACAGAGGAACTCTTTTGCATTGCTGCTGGGAATGTAAATTGGTCTAGATTCTGTGGAGAGCAGTCTGGAGAACTCTCACAAGTCTAGACATGGACCTTCCATATGATCCAGTAATTCCTCTCCTGGGGTTATACTCCAAGGACTCAATAACACCCAACCAAAAAGAGGTGTGTACTCCTATGTTCATAGCAGCACAATTCATAATAGCTAAAACCTGGAAGCAACCCAGGTGCCCAACAACAGATTAGTGGCTGAGAAAGTAGTGGTATATATACACAATGGAACACTATACAGCTATCAAAAACAATGAACCAACCTTCTCTGACCCATCTTGGACAGAGCTAGAAGGAATTTTGTTAAGTGAGCTAAGTCAGAAAGATAAAGATGAGTATGGGATGATCCCACTCATCAACAGAAGTTGAGAAAGAAGATCTTCAAGGGAAACTAAAAGCAGGACCTGATCAAATTGAAAGTAGGGCACCAAAGTAAAAACCCTGTGTTGAGGGTGAGGGTGGACATGCGGCTTCCTGGGCTAGCTGGGTGGATGGGTTGGGACACAGTTTTTTGGTGGTGGGAATGGTGTTTATGTACACTCCTAGTAAAATGTAGTCATATAAATCACTAGTTAATTAATATGAGAGGGGAAAAATTAATTGTATGTCTTGAAGGTTTTAAAACACAGACTGAGTATTTTTAATATATAGGCTGTGTATTTGATAGGTGGACTCTCTCAAAAGCCTAGACCAATTAGATAAGAAGCAACCAGTGGCACAGCTATATACAAGATACTGGGTACTATACAGCAAACCCTAACAAAAGGACATTTAAAAGTTTACCCAATTACCAAATAATGTGATGATAACATTAACTATCTATTTTCTTTTTGAACCCTAAGACAGCAGGAACCTCATGTTTCCACTATACAGCCTATATTTCTCCCAGTCCTGGAACCTTTGGATAGGGCCCACTCTCCCACATGCCACTCCCAATACATATCAAATAATATTGCATCTGCCAATGACAACCTAATCAATGCATGGATTGCCACCTCAACATGCTTCAGCTCAGACTGTGTCCAGAGACTTCAGGTGTGGAATGACAACTCTTCAGCTTCATTACTCAGGTGAGACCTTTCCTGGGTGCCATTTGTTGTTAAAAATTCGTAGGCTCCAGCTGGCCAAGCTAGCTTCACGGGCAGGGTAACAGACATGACCAGAGACATACGGCTGGGCAGCGAAGCTGTATTTCTTTATTCAGGAACAAAGATTCATAAACTAAGACAAACTAATCACCAAACAGAACTCTGCTGCCTCTTTCCCCCCCGCAGCAGCACAAGCACACTCTAACTCTGCCACTCTCCCACTCTCCCCGTCTCCCACTCTGGAACTCTGGAACTCTGGCGGGGTTCCTAGGGGTGGGGCCAAGCGGGCCCGCGAAACTAAATGGACTGCTCCAATTTTTTTGGCGGGGGAGGGCTAGAACAAACCAATGTAAAGCATACAACACTTCAGGTGTGGAATGACAACTCTTCAGCTTCATTACTCAGGTGAGACCTTTCCTATATTAGTATTCTCTAATTCCATCCCGGGTGAATCACTTTCTAACAAAGTCCCAAAACATAGACATAGACCAGGTTCTGTGAGAGAGAGCATATGTTCACACGTATCCATAAACTAGTGCAAAATATATACCTGAAAGCAGAAGTACACTAGAGTTTGCAGTAAGTACCCCCCCCAACACTTCCTCTCCACTATTCCAAGCTTTGGGTCCATGATTGCTCAACAATTTGTTTGGCTTTGTATGTTACCTCTCTTTTACGCCACCAGGTTCCAGATGCTGGTCAGGCTTCCCTGGACTGAAGACCCCATCAATGTGTTCTGGAGCTTCGCTTCCCCATAGACCCAGCATACTAGGGAAAGAGAAAGGCAGACTCAGAGTACGGACTGACCAGTCAACGTCCATGTTCAGCGGGGAAGCAACTACAGAAGCTAGACCTTCCACCCTCTACAATCCACAACGACCCTGGGTCCATGCTCCCAGAGGGATAGAGAATGGGAAAGCTATCTGGGGAGGGGATGGGATATGGAGATTGGGTGGTGCGAATTGTGTAGAGTTGTACCCCTCCTACCCTATGGTTTTGTTAATTTATCCTTTCTTAAATAAAAATTTTAAAAAATTTTAAAAAAATCACTGTGAAAATCAGTGAGAGAACTGAGTTGTATCCTCTGGTTGAAGAAATGTGTTTTGTGGTATATTGAAATGAATTCTATAGTGAAAATAATGTCAGATCCATGCTACTACATCTGTCCACATAAGTAATCCAGTGACACACAATATAGTGAGAAAGATGGGCATTACATCTTTTCTTCCCCACTCTCCATTTCGAAATCAATAAATTAAGTCTTTCTTGAAATACCAGCACCAATCTAAGTGTTATAGAGATATAATTTAACAGGGGTGAGAGAAAGAAAAGGAGAAAGGGAGAGAGAGAGAGAGAGAGAGAGAGAGAGAGAGAGGAATTGCCAATATTAATGTGGCTCTGTCCAGTGCTGAAAAGGGATTAATATTATATTAATTATATTAATATTATAATATCTTAGGAAAGAGGAGTATCAGAGTCTCTCCATAAATTTTCAGGTACAGCTACATAAAAAGTTCACAGATTAGACTTCATAGAGTGACTTTTAGAGATGAGGAAAAAAATAGAAATACTAATTTTGGCTTGGGGAGATGGAACAGTAGTACAAAGGATAGGAAGTTACCTGATTTGATTCTTTACACCAACAGTAGTAAGAACTAAGTGGTTCCATGGACAAAAATGAATAAATAAATATCTGAATATTAATGTATGGATAAAGCCCTGGCTCACTGGTCACCAGGGAAAATAAAGGCTCACAAAGTTAGCACTGGAGTATGTGTCAACACACATGGTCTTTGGGCTACACCCCAGCTGTAACTTATTCTGTTGACCTCCATAAACCTTAGTTTTTGCATTTCTACCAGGACAATAGTGGACCAGACTCTATCTTTGAAGTACAGTATTTGTATTGATTTGTTAAGGCTTCTATAATTATCACAGATTATGTGGTTTAAACAACAGGAATATATTTTCTGACAGTCCTATCCTGGTGTTTGAAAGTCCAAGATCAAAGTCTCTGAAGAATTATTATTTTTTTAATGTAATTATCTCTTCATTTGGTCTTCTCTCTGTGTGATTCTGTATCCTAATAGTCTTTTATTGTGAGGCTATCAGTTATGCAGGGTTAAAACTTAATCTAGTGAACCTATTTCATTTTATTTTCCTCTTCACATACTCCACCCACAAGTAGAATCACATTGTGATGTACTGTGGATTAGGACTTCAGCATAAAGTGTTTGGGGGAACATAGTTCCCTATAATTGTAGCAAAATTGCTTGATGAGGATAATTACACAAAAGAGTTAAAAATTACATTTTCTGAACTCCCAATCATATTCTAAGAACCATGGACTCCAGAGACCAACTTTTTAAAGCACTCCCAGGAACTGGGCATGTTCAGTAATATGTAAAACCCTTTGCCTTAGGAGACGTGCAAAGGCTCCTCATCTTTGAGACTCTTTGTACTTAAGAACTAGTCAGCCAGGAAGAAAAGATATTCCTGCACAAAGGTTGTCTTAAAAAAGTAAGGTAAGGATACCTGTTGGGAAGGAGATGTCCAAAAGATACCCCAAGGACTTTCAGCTGCCTTTGATGTACAGAGGCCAGGGTGATAGATTCTTTTCTTTCTTCTTCTTCTTCTTCTTCTTCTTCTTCTTCTTCTTCTTCTTCTTCTTCTTCTTCTTCTTCTTCTTCTTCTTCTTTTTTTTTTTTTTTTTACCAAAACACTGCTTAGCTCTGGCTTATGATGGTGCAGGGGATTGAAGGTGATAGATTCATAGGTAGAAAAGAAAGTCTCCTGCTGCCCCCAGCCCCTACTCTCAGGACAATGGCAGGCAAAATTTGAATTTTTGTGTGTATGGAGTAGCTGATGCTTGTTTTCCTATCCTTTTCACAATGTATATCTAATAAGTGATCATAGAAAGAGAAAGAAGATGGAGAAAATAGGAATAGGAAGCATAGGAGGAGAGGAATGGATGGGGGGAGCAGAGGGGTTGAGACTATAGAAAGTGAGACAGCAAAGGAAAACAACCTACATACATAATCATTGCTGTTCAAGAGGCAGCTCATGGACTGTCAAGAGCCCACCTGGATACTGCAGGGCTATCTGCTTTGTCATGCACAGGGCCAGCATTCCATCAGTACCCCAAGTCACTGGCAGAAGCTTCAATACTATGGTACATTTCCCTCTGTCTCTATATTTGAAGAATTCATTCCAGAGTGGTGAAGCTCCCGTGATATCAAAACAAACCAACCAACAAACAAAAAGTGCTTCTAACTGAACTGCTAAGAGTTTTTAGTTGTTTTCTGGTTCTGAAGCCATAGGCTTTTTCCTCACTTGCACACTTCATTGATATTACACACAATTACCTGGAATGCCCCAATACTCTGATTTCTGCTCCAATTTTGATATAGTGCCTTTGATCAATTAATGTTAGTAGCTAACATTTGCCTTTTAAATCATTTTTAAAACAAATGAATGTTTTATTTATAGAGCTTACTTGTCAAGTTAACAACTAAATTTAATTAGCATCTATTTTATTTGTGTGTGTGTGTGTGTATAATGGGAGTTAGAGGAGCTACAAATATGTCATTTCACCAGTCCTATGGGGAAATTTTTCATTTAGAAGGTGGGGGAGTCTAGAGCACTAGAGCTCCCCAGGCCTCTTATTTCCTCTATACAGTGCTTCACCTAGAATCTGAGCTGTGCTTGTGGCAAGCCAAATACCCAAATTGGTGATATATCTGAGGCCCAAATATCTTTATATGGTATCTTTATGGAATCTATGATCCAATTTCAGAGAAAAAGAAATATTATCAAAGAATGAAATAGTAAGAATGGGACAACCTGACATGTTGGGAAAACTTCCACAGACTCAATATTGGAATTTCTGATACTCTGATACTGTGGCTTAAAAATGCCTTATAATACTAAATTTTTCCTACCACCTAGTCCTTTTCTAAGTAAATCCACTTTTCTTCAAGCACTGGCATACAAGATAAATCAGAAACACTGCTCCTTACTCCATGGTGTTATTTTCCCCCTGTTTTAGTTACTAGTATCCAATGGTACTTTTTTCCTGCTGTTTTTCTTTGCAAATATGTGTTATTTCAGTTACATTATAGTTTAAATAGTTGTTTGAATGGGAGCCAAGGAACCTAACCATCATTTTCAATATGGTTTCTATGGGAAAATATAATATCTTCTTCCAAACAACATTCTGAAACATGAACACATGGAGTATAGCATGCATATGAGTATACTGTGGTCTTTTTGACATTTATTTTATCGACATAATTTCATATTAGTGACTGTGTTTCATTGAGCTAGTACATTTGACAGATTCAGTCCCTTAACTCTTGAGCCTCTGTTCCTTACTATACCAGGGATCTTTCTAAATTAATGTTCCCTGGAGAAGATGCATAGTGTGCAGTCACCTGCATAGAAAGAAGGATACCAGCTATCCCTGGCTAATATGAATTCATCCTGGCTCCCCACCATCCATTTTCTATTATACTCACAACATTGTTACTTTGAGGGAAGCATGTCTGTAGTTAATGTCACAAAGATCCTGTCATGAGTGAAACTGTACAGTGGAGGGTGGCAGTTAATAATTTCTTTTTAAAATTAATTTTGTTGGGGGCAGAGCCAAAATGGCGATTTGGAGACAACACCTGGTGTGAGCTCCGAAAAGAAGCAGCTTATAACCTGGGATTCTCTGGAGAGGGTAGGATATCTGGGTCATCTGATATCTGGGGAAAGGGTGAATGGGGGGGGTGGTTAGGGTGACACAAAAAGAGTCCTAACCTTAACCCTAACCCTAAACCACTTTTGGGCTGGCAAATAGAGGCCAAAAGGACAATGAAAGGAAAATCTTTGACTTGACTATTTCAGAACTCACCCCTATCCACCACACCAGAACCAGTCCCCATGGACTGGCCAGCCACTCCTAGCAGGCTTCCTGTGGATCTACTTTCTTTATCAAGATTCTTGGATGATCAGGGGTGTCATTCCAAGCCTTTTCCTTTTCCTTTTCCTTTCCCTTTTCGTTTTCCTTTCCTCTTTGAAGGGGGCTGAGCTCTATTTGAGTGACAGAATACCTGACCAATCAAGGCCTCAACCCTGGGAAAGACTAGATGGATTTATTTATTTATTTATTTATTTGATACTTATAATTTTTGCTTAGTTTAGGATGGGGGCAAGGCTGTGTGCAGGTCCAAGCTGCTGACTGACTGTTAGGGTTTTTTACTCTATTTTATTTTATTATTACTATTATTATATATGCATATCCATTTTCCTTCCTCTTCAGGTCGACCAAAAATAACTTTTGTTGCTTTTTCCATTTATTAGTGACTGGGTGTGATATACATTGTGGGAGGAACTTGTTTTCTCTCCCTCTTACCTTCACCCTCCTTTTTCTCTCCTCCTAGATAATTAAAAAAAGTAAAATCTGTTTCCTTTCACTCCTTTTTCATTTCTTCCTTCTTTTGCTTTCTGAATTCACTGACACTAATTTGTGAATTATTTCATGGGAGAAATCTGACTCAGAGTACACTCTCTGTGTGTAGCTCTCTTTTCATTCTTTTTAAATTTATATATATATATATATATATATATATATATATATATGATAGAGACAGTCATAAATTGAGATGATAGGGGAGATAGAGAGGGAAAGAGAAATAGAGACACCTGCAGCTCTGCTTCATCACTTGCAAAGCATTCACTTTGCAGGTAGGGACCGAGGGGTTGAACACAGGTCCTTGGGCATTTTAACAGGTGTACTCAACCAGGTGTGCCACCACCCAGTCTTTGTGTAGCTCCCTTTTTTACTTTGCTTTCTCCTTTTGCTATCCTTAGAATTTATAGTGGACAGTAAGTTTGCATAATTGTCTATTCTTGAGTTGCCTTTTTCGTCTTCTCTTCTCTCTTCTTGGACTGGAGGTGTTGTTTGGCTAATTTTTATTGGGTAAACTTCATCAATCCTTGCTTCAGTTGCAATTGTTGGAATTTATGAATTTGTGATTGTATTTCTGAAAAGATTAAGTATAGCATGGCTTGTATTTAAAACACAACAAATGAAGAAGGACAGAATAGAAAAACACAAAACACATCAATTTAAAAAAAGCTTATATCAAGAGCACATCAAGTTGCTTTAATGATTCAGGACAGGAGCCCAGAATAATCAGGACAGGAGCCCAGAAAACTTTAAATCAGTCAGAAGTAAACATAGATAAGAAAAGTATGCAAGCAGTAATAAACCAAATAATTACAGAAACGAAGACAACAATGGAGGAAAGGGATATCAGAAACAGGAAAATAAAAGAAGATATCCTGAAAGAAAATGTTGGCTACCCTGAGGTAATTAGAGAACTGAAAGCTGAAATAGCTTAGCTAAAAGGCCAATTAACAGAACAAGCTAATACTATGCTTGAACTTAAGATGAAAACCGAAAAAGAGAAAGAAGATTAACAGAAGCAGTGAGCTAGAGAAAACTGAGAGGTAAAAGACCTAAAACAGATATTGAGAACCACTGAAAACAACAACAGAGACATATGGGATAATCTCAAAAGAAAGAAGTAGTGTTTATATAACTGGCCTAAGAGAGAGGAAGGGGAAGTAAACATCCTAGAGGAAATGGTAGAAAAAAACTCCCCGGACCTAAACAATAAAAAAGGTTTTTAATATATCCTGCTAGACTTTCATTCAAACTAGATGGAGGGATCGAAACCTTCTCAGACAGGCAACAATTAAGGGCATCAGCAGTTACCAAGCCTATCCTGAAAGAGGTTCTAAAGGACCTCCTATAAATAAGAATATCACATACTTGCCATATATCAGAGCAAATAAAAACATTGTTGAATAATGGCACTGCAATACCTTAAGTCTATAAGGTCAATAAATGTCAATGGCTTAAATTCACCCATGAAAGGGCATTGAATGGAAGAATAGAAAACACAACACAACCATATACTGCTTTCAAGAATCACACCTAACCCAACAAGACAAACACAGACTTAAAGTGAAAGGATGGAAAATTATCACATAGGCTAATGGACCACAAAAAGGGCAGAGACAGCCATTATCATCTCTGAAACAGTAGATTTTAAATTCAATAAAGTAATAAAAGATAGGTAAGGCCGGTACATAATGATTAGAGGATCAATCAACCAAGAACATTTAACAATTATTAACATCTATGCACCCTATGAGGGGCTATCTAAATAAATCAAACACCTACTGAAAGAACTACAAAAATACATCTATAGTCATACAGTAATAGTAGGAAACTTCAATACCCCACTCTCACACTTAGATCAATTAAGACGAGAATCAACAAAGAACAAAATAATTAATTGAAGAGATGGATAGACTAGACCTGCTGGACATTTTCAGAGTTATTCACCCCCCAAAACAGAAATACATATTCTTTCCAAATCCACACAGCACATCCTCAAGGATAGACCACATATCAGGCCACAAAGCCAGTACAAACACATTCATGAGCATTGAATCATACCAAGTATCTTCTCAGTCCACAGTGGAGTACAGCTAGCATTCAAAAACAAACAGAGAATTACTAAAAGTCACAATGTTTGGAAACTCAACAACATGCTTCTTAAGAACTGCTTGGTCAGACAGGCACTCCAGCAATAAATTACAGTAAACAAATGAAAATGAAGACACAGTTATCAAAATATTTGGGACATAGCTAAAGCAGTACTGAGAGGGAAACTCATACCCATACAAGCACACATTGTAGAACAAGAAAAATCCCAAGTAAAGAACCTTACTGCATGGCTTAAGGACTTAGATGAAGAGGAAAGACAAAGATGCGTATGGGATGATCCCACTCATAAACAGAAGTTGAGAAAGAAGAACAGAAAGGGAAACTCAAAGCAGAATTTTACTGAGTTTGGAGCAGGGCACAAAAGTAAAAATCTCTGAGTTGAGGGTGAGAGTGAATGTTTGGCTTCACGGGGGGGGGGGAGTTTGGGTATGGGAGGGAGGTTAATCAGGTATGGAATGGCAACTCTTCAGTATCATTACTTGGGTGAGAATTTTCATAGGGTTCTTTAACTCCATTTCAGGTGGTTCACTTCCTAACAAAGTCCCAAAACCTAGCTATAGACCAGGTCCCTTGAGATAGGGTATATGTCACATGTATCCATAAAATAGGGCAAAATATATACTTGAAAGCAAAAGTGCACAATAGTCTGCAGTAAGTCAGTATATGCAGCAAGCAAGTAGAAAGACCTAAAAAGACACCATAATGTTCCTAATGAAATAGTGTCTACTTAGACTTAGATACCCTCCTCACCTACTTCCTATTATATTTCCCTCACTCTCTCCAAAGCTAACCTTATCAAAGTAAGGACTGCAAAAGCTGTGGTCCAGGAGGTGGTACAGTGGATGAAACATTGGGCCCTGAAACATGAGGTCCAGAGTTCAATTTTCTGGCATCACATGTACCAGAGTAATGTCTGGTTCTTTCTCTCTCTCCCACTATCTTTCTCATTAATAAATTAAATTAAAAAAAAAAGACTGCAAAAGCTGAATAAGGGCAAATGACTGTCATACTTTAAGAATGACTGTTTAGTCACTATCAGGCCACCCCATCAGCTGGGGCCCTATTCAGGGAGTTCTGATATTCCTAAGCAGACATGGGGGGCATAGACATTGAATAGACCCCTTTCTAAATTGTTACTGGTCATCTCTATCAGGAACAACACAACAGACCCTGAGCTTTGTCCCCATAAGATCTCAACATGGATCAAAAACAGTAGAGAATGTTCCATCCTCAGAAGGGATGCTGCACATCACATTGTATGTTCCACCTGAGGAAGATTTGTCTTGAAATTGTGGCAGCTTGGAATGTTCCTGCTCATGACCACAGAATGTGAGCTCAGATCTCCAGGGATGCAGAGGTCACATAGGCTCCTAAGATGAATAAGGATACCAAAGCAGATCAAATAATGGTGCTCACAGTCAATATTTATATCTTTTCCCATATTTGAGAGCTACTCTCTTCCCTTATCTGGCTTTCTGGTCCTTTTTACAGCCATGACATCATCTCCTTAGACAATAACTTGGACACACCCGCATATTAGATGTCAGGCTCATGATAAAAAAACTAATATAGTAATGGGCCCTTTGGAATATAACTAAAATAGGACTACTACCTGTCTACATAATGGAGACCCCCCATTCTTCATATGCATTAATGCATTCCTTTGGTTTATGATTAGTCAACAATTTGTTTGGTTGTATATATTAACTCTTCTTTCAGCCACCAGGTTCAAGATGCTACCATGATGCCAACTGGACTTCCCTGGACCTATGACTCCACCAATGTGTCCTAGAGCCCCACTTCGCTAGAACCCCATCCCACTAAGGAAAGAGAGAGACAGGCTGGGTGCATGGATCAACCTGCCCACACCCATGTTCAGCAGCAAAGCAATTACAGAAGCCAGACCTTCCACTTTATGCACCTCATAATTAGTCTTTGGTCTATACTCCCATGATAAAGAATAAGAAAGCTATCAGGGGAGGAGATGGGATATGCTGTTCTGTTGGTGGAAATTGTGTGGAATTGTACCAACCCCCCTTATCCTCTGAATTTTATCTGTGTTTCCTTTCTATAAATATTTTTTTAAAAGGGGGAAGCATCTGAGAAGGAAGTTGTTCATTTGTTTCTCTCATCTAGAGGGAAGAAAAAGAGAAAAAAAGAGAGAAAGGAAAAAAGAAAAAATATTGTCATAAATAATAGTGGATTTGTCTTAAAGGCACCAAACTCCAGTAATAACCCTGGTGGTAATTAAAACAAAATGTGGGGACAGTAGATCTCACATTAATTAGTCTTACAAAAAGATGCCACAAAAATAGTACAGTAGTGTTTTGGTGGTGTTTAGTGTCTTGGCTTTGTGTGTATCCATATGGCAAACTCGTGATGATGTAAATATCCAAACTTTCACATATGTATTAGACACAAATAAAGCAAAGATATAGAGCATTCCTAATAAAAGGTAAAAATTAAAAATGGGGAAGTCTGCGGTAGCGCAGCGGATTACGTGTGCATGGCACTAAGCTCAAGGGCCCACGTAAGGATCCTGGTTCCTGTTTCCCACTCCCCACCTACAGGGGAGTCGCTTCACAGGTGTAGAAGCAGATCTGCATGTGTCTATCTTTCTCTCCCCCTCTCTGTCTTCCTCTCCTTTCTCCATTTCTCTCTGTCCTATCAAACAACGATGACATCAATAACAATAATGATAATAACTACAACAATAAAAAATAATGGTAACAAAAGGTAAATATATATATATAATTCTATAAGGATCCCAGTTTGAGTCCCCGGGCGCCTCCCCTGCTGGAGAGTTGCTTCACAGGAGATGAAGGAGGTCTGCATGTGTCTGTCTTTCTCTCTCCTTCTCTGTCTTCCCCTCCTCTCTCTATTTCTCTCTGTTCTATCTAACAACAATTATATCAATAACAACAACTATAATAACTACAACAAGGACAACAAAAGGGAATACGTAAATACCTAAAAAATTAAAAAATAGAAATAAAACATCTAAAAATTAAAAATAGGGAATGGGTATATTCCTTTAATTGTATAGGATAAGGGAAATTATAAACTGACTCAAGCAAAATAGAATTAATAGTCAAGAAAACAAAAGTATAAATGACCCAGGGATGAGGGATAAGGGGATGGGTAATCTGATCTTCTTCCTGTAAGGAAATCAATGTCATCTTCAAATATTACTCCATGGATTCATCAAAAGATAATTATTTCCTGAATTCTTGAATACCATTACATTATGACGAGGGCTTCAGCATATGGATTTTAAGAATGCATACTCAGTCTAAAACAACAGACTATCTTCACAATAACTGTGAGAAATATTTATTATAATCTCAGTCAGGAAGATGAGGAAAATGGGGCATAGAAAAATTAGGCAGTGTGATGGGAAATATAGAACCAATGTGTTAGTGGGACTGGGTTATTCACAAACACCAAAGCTTTGCTTGGAATCACTGCTATTCTGACCCAATAGCAGTTGCTCCATAGCCAAATAAGACCTCTCCTACTGTCTTCCTCCACCCATCCTTAACTCTTATTTGAAGGGAGAAATAAAAAGTCCTTTAATAATTCACTGACCTGATAATTCAGAGCCTACTGAGATAGAGATAGGCAGGTGCAGTGTCTGGGACTAATGGTAGGAGATTAATTTTAGAATAAATTGTTTGGGGTGTCTTTTTGTTGCTTACTTATGTTGGATTTTAGGAACATCAGAAGAGAAGTCCTTCCAGTATGCTATTATATCTTCATGTTAGCAAAACTGGAAGCACTTCAAGAGGTGGCTCTACTTGAGGTAATGGAAACTAAAGAGCAAGTTAACTCAAGGGGATTTAACAATTCCCATTACATGTCATTGCTCTGCTCAGAGAGCCTGAATATCACTTTTCCTGCTCTATCAAGCTCAAACCATTAATGTAGCTCCACTCTATTTTCCCCAAATACTTCCTGTCTCAGTCCAGAGAACTCAGTGTAGTCCACCAGCCACTTTAAACTCATCACCCACTTTAGGGCTATAAACTTCAAATGTGATAATGGATTTGAACTGCTTCTTAAGGCACATATTGCTTCACCAACATCAGTTCCCACTAATTCAGGTAAGACATGATTGTTTTTACAGAGAATGTAAAGTTACTTCTCTCAGCAATCCTCTGAAAGGTGACAAACAGGGCACAACCAGGAGGCTGAAGCTGGTGACTTTTGAGGCTCACATGGACAGCAAACTGCTTGATCTCATGACTTGGATGCCAAGTTCTCCTCTCTTTCTCTCTTGAGAAGTAGGAACAAGAACAATACTAGATAATAATCATCTCTGAGTTTGTGGTAACTGGAACCTTCTAAAGTAAGTCAACTGCTAGGATGGGGTGCACTACCAAATCTGTGGGAAAGTTTCATGAATGTCATGATACATATTCATGGTTTCGTAGATGTGTAAGTCAGAGGATATGGACTTCTACTGTTTAATGCAGTGAAGAAAACAATAGTAAATTGAGAAGGGAGGAAACTGAGAAGGTAGGATCTCTTCACTTCATAATATCAGGAGGATAAAAGCTTCTGAGATTCTTAATCACTTTTTCTAAGCAGTTGTCAAACACCTACATCATTAGATAGGGTTTTCTGAGGCCTAACAAGAACAACAGCAGCAACAACAAACATTCATTGGACTAATCACTTTACATGGATTATCCCAATTAATCCTCACAACAGCCCTATTGGGTAGGAGTTCCTATTAGGCACACTTTACCAGTGGAGAAAACTCTATTCATTTATCCTTGTCACTATCCTTTAATCACTCAGGCATTATCCTGGTGAAGATAAAGTTGGGATGGCACATTTGCTCCCAGTCAGCTTGTGACTTTATATAGGAAGGAGGTAGGTGGATCTGGGTGCCACTGCAGTCACTTCTGTCTAGTTTTAGAATGTGGCTGGCTCTTTCCTAACATTTGAACATAGCTGTGTGTAATAATACTTGGAGAATCCCTGATGGTGAATGGGAACAAGGCATAAATCTCCCTTGTGACCTTTGCATGAAGGAAGAGTAAGGCATCATCTTCTGTCATTCACATACCACCAGGAACTTTTCCTGCTAAAGACTGTTCCAGCTATCCTCAGGTCCAACTTCCTCTGGTCCCTTTTTTATTCTCATTAAGAATGTGAGCAGCTATTTATATAAGCAAGATATTTTTGTCATAGCCTTTGATTGTGAATGATCAAGATCTCAAGGACTTCATGACAATGGTCTGTGGGACTCAGGTACACTATTTCTTACCAGCTGGAAAGAATGATTTATCACATATCCAGAAATCCAGGGAGATAGTTGTAAAACAGAGTTGTTATTAAGAACAAAAGAATATCAAATAACAAATAGCTTACATCAAAGACAGTGATAACAAACATAACAAGATGGCTAAATATTTACTAGTTAGCCTATCACTGGAAGTATTACTTACTGATAATGGTGCTGAAGATGACTGATGTTTGCAAAGAAATAGCAGGGTCAAGAGGCAGACCTGGATCATACTGTCTCATAGATATTGGCTCAGTTGAGCTGCTCTTTTCTCAAATATAGTTTTGTTTTGATTATATCCAGTTCATGGATTTGGGATGGTAGTTTATGGGGTGGTGTCTGAGAGAGTTAGTTTATAACTACTGTTAAGTGAAGAAAAAACAAACAAACAAAAAGCAAAAACAAAAACACTACAATATATGCCAGGTGGTCCTACACCCAGCTGAGTACACATGTTGCCATGCACAGAGAACTGGGTTCAAATTTCCTCCCCCCCCTTCCTGCAAGGAAGGGGGCTCTTTGCTAGAATTTAGGCAGAACTGCAGGTGTCTCTCTTTCTCTCTCTCTATCTCCTCCTCCCCTTCTCTTTTTCTTTCCTCTGTACTATCAAATAAAATTAATTTTAGAAAGGAAAAAATGACCACTTGGAATAGTGGATTCATTGTGTATGTACCAAAATGCAGTAATAACTTTGGTGATAATAATCAATACAAACATATAAACAAGCAAAAAGACAAAACAATACAACAACCAAGGGCCCTCATGGAAGTGCAGGTGCCTGCTGTACTTGAACTTCTCCAAAATATACTTAAGAGTAGCTCATGTGGCTGTGTTGGAGAGAGCTCTGTGGATTGTCACTATTATTTATAAAGAACGTTTACTTATTCCTTCCAGAGCCTCTGCATCCCATGAGGTGGTCCATAACTGTCTGAGGCCACACAATCTTACTCTTAAAAAGGAAACTCACCTCTGAGATGAATGTCTTATATCCTCAATCTTGCAAAAAGAACAAGAATATTGAGGCTCATTTCCAGAGGCCATAGGCATATTATGAGAAGAGAAAAAGGTGGTACTCAGTGCCTCTTCACAGAAAGATTCCAGATCCATAAATACATCCACTGGGATGCAGGACAAAACAAAATATATAAAAGATTGAATAGAAGATATATTATGCTATTGCATAGCAATCCTGTCTGTAGGAATTTATAGCTTCGATATATTCCCCATTAAATGTGGTTCAGCTAGCTGGTAGAGAAGCTCAATTCATCTTGTATCTGTTGCATGCCATCAATATTATGGTTTGCCCATTTAAACTGGAAGTGGTAGCAAGTATTTCAGCTATTTATAATAAAAATATGAAAATATTTTTATTGGTACTCATCTCCTAACTTCTCTAGTTTAATCAGAAGTTTATTTACATTGAGTTCAGAGAGAATTTATCATCTGTGAAAGCACAAGGATCTGAGAGGCAGGAATAAAGAAGAAAATTTAGACTGCTGATCCTGAAAGGAATTTCTTTCCCTCCAGTGAAAACTTTTGAGTTCTTGTGGGGTTTAAGCTACTCCTAATGCACGCAGATTGTAATGCCTGAGAAAGTGCTACACAGGACAATTTGCCTGCCTTTGCCACTGTCTCAGACATCCCTCTATTAACCTCTACCTTACTTTTCTACTCCTAGATGCTGTTTTGACTCCCAGTATGTGCTTTATAGGCACCTCCAGGTTTCTGGGTCCCTTTCATTGTTGGCATGTGGCTTCTGTTCTCAGCTTGAGAGCATTGATTCTGAGCACCTAGCTTTCAGGGCACTTATGGCTCTGAGGAAATAGCTGACACTGAGCTGGGTAGGCTGGGACCACCATAGCCCCCATTCTGGCACAAAAGGATTGGAAATCATGACAACCTCTTCCCCAACTTATGTCATGGCTTCATTTCCCTGCATGACCACTTCACCATGCATGGTGCAGACTATCCACGCTCATGTCTGGAGTCAAATTTCTGGGTCACGTACAGGATTAAACCCTCTGTCTGCATTCATCCAGACAACCCTTTAACTATGGCTAGACAACCTATGTCTTTGGAGAGCCCTATCCTATCCTTTGGCACTCCTGCAGACTGACTTTAGAGCTGGGGTGGGCACTTGCCATCTTCTCTGAGATGCAGAGTCCCAATCTGTCTTATGCACATGTTGCTAGCTTGGGCTTCCTGGGCAGATTGTGAATACCTATAGCACTAGCTGTCTACACCTGCACCATTTGGGCAGTTAATTATCACAGTCTAAGAGTGTTGCCTCCTGAAAGTTGACAGTGTGGTAGACAGAGAAGCACTGCAGATAAAAGACAGGACAGTCAAAAAAGGCCTGGGCAGTGGGCCCAGGACAGATGGTACCAGCCCACACAAGCACCAAGTGCAGTGCTCCAGAATATACAACATGGGGTGTTTGGGAAGCTAGTGTGGTGGATAGGAAGCCAGGTTTCAGCACATGCCCTGCCAGCCTCAGGCCATAACAAGTCCCCTTTCCCTCCCCGAGTCTGAGTCTTACTCTCCTCACCTTTAACACAGAAGATTCATTCACTGGTGCTTTCATGTTTTCTTAGGAGGGGACAGGATTAGAATCCACTCTTGGTTTCTGTTTATACTAGCTGTTTCCTTAACTGGAAAGATAAAGATTTCTGCTACTCTGTGGCTAGTCTTCTTTTCTGAGATGTGTTTTCTCAGAAACATAGCTCAGTTTGACTTTTGACTGGGTTATATATATATATATATATATATATATATATATATATATATATATATATTTGTGGTATCCTGCCTGAGACCCCAACTCTGATATTTTCTCCCCTTTGTAGCTGTGTTTTGCAATGAGTCATAAAACCCAGGGCCCTCAAGAGATCAAAGTTTTTCTATGATGATATAGTTCTCTTTGTATGGTGAGGTCTGAAAATGCTGGAAGGAAGCCCTATATTTGTCTCAGGTTCAAGTCCAATGCCATTAGACATCAGAAAAAGATAATCTACTTTGGCTTTCCTCCTTACTTAGGTCACAAGTCAGACCTGGGAGATGAAAGTCACCATTTCTGGAAGATGAGGACAATTATAAGCTGAAGCCAACCATTCCATATGACCAGTGTTTGAATCAGAAGTGAAAATTGAAAGGATGTTTTAGTTTCTAGAATGTCAGGTAGCATGAAGCACAATTGTGGTGGACTGGGGTAATCAGGGCTGGTTGAGTAGATGAAAAGCTGCTCTTCTTTTTAAATTTAATTAAATTTAATTTAATTTAATTTTAGTTGTACCAGGGCTACTTCTTTGGTTTTGGACTAGGTGCCTGCTTGCCTTCACCATTTTTATCTGATACAACATTATGGTGTGTGTGTGTGTGTGTGTGTGTGTGTTTATAAAGAGTGAAAGAAATAGAAAAGGAGAGAAGCTATGAGGAGAGACACCTGCAGCCCTGGTCCACCACTCATTAAGCACCTCCAGTGGAGGCTTGTGGATTGTACTTGAGCATGATAGAATGTTTAAGAGGCATAGAGCATTCAGGGACAAAAATTTCCCCTTCAATCTTACTTCTGCTTTCTATTTTTGTTTTCTATGAGAGCACTGTTCAGATCTGCCTTATGGTGGTAAGGGGGATTGAACCTGGGGCTATGGAGCCTCAGGCATGAGAGACTCTTTGCATAACCATTATATTACCTACCCCTGCCAAACTATATATATATCACTATAAAGCCAAAAGCAATAGGAAGAAAGACAGAGACACCTGTAGCCAGCCTTGCTTCACCACTTGTGAAGCTTTTAAATTGCAGGTGGGGCCCCAGGGCTTGAATCCAGGTGCTTATGCATTGTAACATGTGCATCCAATCAGATGCACCATAAACCACCCCATCACTGATTTTCCTAGTTAGTCAGGGAGAGAAAAATGGTACTGCTGCTGCTCCATAGCTACAACTCTGACTCTGGAAGTCTGTCATCCCAGATATCTTAATCCAGGTCTCTTACACAATTAATTATGTTCCAGTAACTATACCTAGCATTTTAGAATATTAACATGGAATTTGTTCCTGTCCTATGAAGGCTCAGGCATGTACCAAGAGACTCAAGTCGATGTAGGTACAATGTGTATGTGCTAAAAGTATGCCTATGTGTAGTCAATTAAAAAAAATGTCCACAGTCCTTTATATTATAGTAGATAGCATAATGGTCATGCAGAGACTCTCATGCCTGAATCTCCATAGTCCCAGGTTCAATCTCCCATACCACCATAAGCAGGACTGGAGCACGAAGCCTATTCATCTTCTTTTTCTGTGTCTTCATCTCCATCTGAAAGGACCATTCTTGTTGACTAGACTATAGCACAAACCCCTCAAAGGGAGGTTATAGAAGAAGAAGTCAGTAAAGACTTTATTTCTGGCTGGCTGAAAGTGCTGATAACCAGTTTATGAGGAGAAAATGTGTAGCTTGTAGTTTCAGGGAACTGAGTTTCTAGTTCACTTCCATGCAGTCACATCTGCCATGTTGTCCCCTCAGGCTACTGCTAGTTCCCACAAGAGTTGGGACATTCTTGGAGTGCCTGTTCCACCATGTTCTGCCCTCAGGGCATTGTCTATTTCCCCGCGATATTTGGAGTACTTTGGTTACTCCTCCCCCCTCCCATTCTCACGAGTGTTATTATCCTATCCTGGAGTGCTATGGTTACTCCTCCCCCTTCCCATTCTCATGAAAGCTGCTCCTATAAAAGCCCTTCTTCTTCCTCTCCTCGTTCTCTTGACAGCACTTCACCTCTCTTGCCAGCGCTTCACCTCTCTTGCCAGCTCTTCACCTTTCTTGCCAGCACTTCACTCTCTTGCCAGCTCTTCACCTCTCTTGCTGGCGCTCCACTTCGGTGTTTAGATGCAGGAAAGGTTACTGAGTGAGGCAGCCATTTTTGCTACCTCCACATGGCCTAACCTGCTTCTCTTGCACCCAACTCTGAGGTGCCAGCACAAATAAAGATTTGTGTTCCCTCTTTGCCCCGGACCTCCTCTCTCTCTTCTCTGCAGCGCCGAATGACACCTGGCACCCATCGTGTCCCGCACTCACGCCCCGCTGGGTGGCCTGGCCTGAGGTCCCCAAAAGTCGCCCAGACACAGGTAAGTGGTATCTGCCTGCCTCTGTGGCCCCGCGTTTCCCCCCACGATGGGATTTTTTCCGTTTTATGAGGAGGTGTCCCAGACATTATATCCTTCTCTCCTAGGACAGGTTCTTGATCTCAGAGACGCTTTAATTTTCTCTATACCGTGGGTTCTCATGGCTATATTTGCTACTTACGAAATATGTACAAGGTGTTCTGCCACAAGGTTAAGTGAGAGTTAAAGCATATGTGCTCAAAGCTTAAACGCCCTAAGTGATCTGCAGTTAGCCCCAAAACTTCTGTCCCCACCGACATGTGTTCGGCTGCGCCTCCTTTGACCCCATCCCCAGTTGTTCCCCCAGCCGCTTCTCTGACTCCTCCTCCCACTGCCCCAGTTTCGGCTTCCCCTGAGGCTTCTACTTCTTCAACTCCTCCCCCTGCTGATACCTCATCATTAAGAGACCTTGTGACTTCTGCTTCTTCAACTCCTCCCCCTGTTGATACCTCATCATTAAGAGACCTTGTGGCTGAGATACGAGAGTTAAAAGTAATCTTTTCAGCATTTAGAGAACTTAAACCATTTGCAGTCTGCCCCAAGAGCTCTGTCCCTGTAGATACGTGTTCAGTTTCCCCTGCAGCCACTACGGCAGCTTCCACTTCTGTAGCTCTCTCCCCCGCATCATCAAACCAAGTCCACTTTCCCGGTAAATGTGGCCCCCAATAGACAAACCCCTCAGGTGTGGCATCCATACTCCTCTAAAGAGCTCAGAGAACTCAGGCAAGCCATGAAGGAGGACGGAATTCAGGCTCCATGGACCAAGTCCATTTTAAGGAGTTTTTACCAGCACCTTAACACCCCCCAGGACTGGAAAGACCTGGCTTGTGCTGCACTCCCAAACCCCCTCTACCAGCAATGGAAGACATGCTTCCATGATGAATGCTCTAGACAATCTCAGGAAAATAGTAACAAACAGATAGAATGGAATTTTGATGCTTTGTTTGGAGCAGGAGAGCTTGAATCTGGAACTCAGCAGGCAGAAGCCAAGTTTCCAACTGGTGATTTTGGACAGGTACACATCTGCGCAACACAAGAATGGGAAAGCGTAACCCCAACCACAGTAGAGTCATCAGTTCCCATTAACTCTCTTCGCCAATGCACTGATGAATCATTAGCGAACTTCATCTCAAGGGTGAGGGCAACCTTAGAGAGAAAGATTTATAATCCTGAAGTCCGCTCTCTCCTCCTGTGTTCTATTGTCTGGGATAGCATGATACCACAATTCCGTCAGGCATGCCTTAGTCTTAAACACCTACACCCAGATAATTGTATTTTAGCGACTCAGGAACTTACATCAGGCTCTTATGGGGCACCCACTATGACACAGGTTGATGCAGTTACCCCACGTAATCAAAATGGGGCCTGCTTTCAGTGAGGTCGCCAAGGGCATTGGTGTAACCAATATCCAGATAAGCTGCGACCATACCTCAAGTCAGGGCAACCCTGCCTCCAGTCAGGGCAACCCCACCTTCAGTCAGGGAGCCAGAAGACACGAACACTTTGTCCCAGATGTCGGAAGGGTTTTCATTGGAAGAGAGATTATTGTTCCTAGTTTCATAAAGATGGCATGCCCCTGAATGGTACAAATTCGGGGCCTGAGATTTTGTGGACCACTCCTGTTTTAGAACGAGGTCACCCTACTATGACAGTAAAGATTGGCAATATTCCTTTTAAATTTTTGATTGACACAAGAGCAGAAGAGACCATTTTAAGGCAAGCAGAGGTTCCCCAAAATTGGGGGCTCCTCCCGGGACCCCGGATACATGGGGTTGGAGGGGTGACCCAATCTTTTCTCACACAAGACTCGCTCTCGCTCATGTGGGAAAACCCAGAAGGTTCTACTGGACACTTCCACCCATTGGTAGCTGATATTAGCACCAACCTATTAGGCAGGGATCTTCTAGAATGTATTGATGTTAGGATATCCACAGATGCCTCTGCAGAGCATAACACCCACTCCTGCGAGACCAGATCTAATCAGCACCCCCAATACTAACTGCCACAGTTCGTAACCAAACTCCCTGTTTAGACTGGCTTTCTAATGAGTCTGTCTGGGTGGAACAGTGGCCTTTGCCTAGGGATAAGCTAGAAAATTTAAAAGAGCTCGTCTGAGAGCGGTTGTCCTTGCAGCACATTCGTCATTCCAGAAGCCCACGGAATACTCCTGTCTTTGTGATTAAAAAGTGCTCAGGAAAATCGCGCCTTCTCCAAGATCTCCGTGTGATAAATAAAACCATGCAGGTCTGGGGCTCCACCAAAAGGGGTTTACCTCTTGCTTCTGCAATTCCAACGGGAATTCCAATCATAACTATTGATATACAAGATTTTTGTTCTCTATTCCCTTGCATCCACAATATTGTAAATGTTTTACCTTCTCTATTCCTTCTATTAATAATGCCAGCCATGCCCATAAATTTGAATGGGTGGTGCTGCCCCAGGGCATGGCCAATAGTCCTACAATTTGTCAAGAGGCTGTTAAATCTGCCCTTTTTCCATATATTCATAAGTGCCTTAATGTTTTTCACTACATGGATGACGTATTAATATGGGGAAAATTAGATACAGATCTCTGTGCCCTACATGATTTTCTCATTCCTGCATTAAAGAAAAGCAGCCTTAATGTAGCTCCTGAGAAGATACAGTTAATTCCTCCAATATCTTTCTTAGGTTCAGAGATTTCTCTAATGCAAATTCGTCCCTCAAAACCTAGTGTTACTTTTCCTTCTAACCTTACTCTTGCTTCTTTACAAAGTTTTCTTGGAAAATTAAATTGGCTTAGGCAGTATCTTTATCTGCCTACAAGCTGCCTTCAACCACTGTTTGATCTGTTAAAAGGAAACAAACAGCCCTCCTCAAAACATAGGTTAACTACTGAGGCCTCCTTGGCACTGGAAAGGGTTAACCAGGCCCTCCAGGACGTGCACCTTGTTCGATTCTCCCCCTCCTCTCCGGTAAACCTTCTAATCTTTAACTCCACCCCCACAGTAGTAGGGGCATTGTGGCAGAACCATAGGGTTCTCGAGTGGCTTCACACGCCATTAGGCGGAGCTCCAAGACTCCTCACTGAGATAGATGCATTAGCATTCATGGTTCGCCAAGAAAGAAATAGGTTTGTGCAGGTCTTAGGAAAAGAACCATATTTAATTATTCTTCCCTTTTCTCTCACAGAAACAGAGTGGCTCATACGCCATCATTCCCACTTTGCCATAAGCTTTGTGGGGTTTCCAAGACAAATAGATAACCATTTTCGTTCCAATAAATTGATAGCTTCTTTACCTCTTTTGTCTCTACTAGCACCTAAAATTTTCTCTCGGGATCCCATTCCCTCTGCTCCTACAGTCTTCACTGATGGTGGAAAAAAGGGAGCTGCTGCTCTTATATATTACCCAGACAAACAATCCCTTAAACCTCTCTTTACTGAGCTTCCTGATAATTCCCCTCGGTACAAAGAACTTTATGCTGGTTTCCTTGCATTAAAGAGGGAGTTGGGCGGTGGTGCAGCAGGTTAAGCGCATGTTTCACAAATTTCCAGGACCTGCGTAAGGATACCAGTTCAAGCCCCCGGCTCCCCACCTGCAGGGGAGTCACTTCACAAATGGTGAAGCAGGTCTGCAGGTGTCTTTCTCTCCTCCTCTCTGTCTTCCCCTCCTCTCTCCATTTCTCTCTGTCCTATCCAACAACAACGACATTAATAACCACAACAATGTTAAACAACAAGGGCAACAAAAAGGAAAATAAATAAATAAATAAATAAATAAATAAATAAATAAATAAATAAATAAAGCTGTACCAGAATCCTTCAACCTTTTTTCTGACAGTGTGTATACTGTTAACTTACTTCCATGGCTTGCTCGTTCTTATGTGAAAATTGAGGACAACCCACTTTCCCCTCTCTTGATTCAAATTGCCTCTATGCTCTGTTCTCGAACCCAACCACTGTATATTCAACACCTTTATTCCCACAGCCCTCTTCCTGGTTTCCTATCTGAAGGGAATGCTGGAGCTGACCACCTTGCCTCCACAGGAACTCTCCTAGTCTCTGTCTCTGATCCTGCTGACTTTCATTCCCTAATCCATGTTAATCTTAAAGGCCTTTGAGCTCAATTTCCCAATGTTCCTTTACCACAGTTGAAACATATCCTTGCTACATGCTCTTCCTGTGCAAGTCTCATAAAAACACCTGTTATTCAGATTCTTGGGGTTCACCCCCGAGGATTAAAAGCTAATGCTCTTTGGCAAATTGATGTCACCCACATACCAAACTTTGGCAAACAAAAATATGTGTTTGTCTCAATTGATACCTTTTCTAAATTTATGTGGGCAACAGCTCAGATGGGAGAAAGCTCAAAAAAAGCTTATAAGCCATATGCTCTCCTGTTTTGTTGTGATGGGATTACCTCTTCAAGTGAAAACTGACAATTGGCATGTGTTTACCAACAAACAATTTAAATATTTTTGTTCCCTCTGGAACATTACTCATACCACAGACATTCCCTATAATCCACAGGGCAAGGCATTGTCGAGAGGGCCCATCAAACCCTTAAGGCTCAATTAAATAAAGATAAAGGAGGAATGTACCCCCCAATATCCAGTTAGCAAAAGCTTTAACTACATTAAATCACTTTAATATTTACAATAACTCGGACTTACCTCTGATTATTCTTCAATGGCAAACACCATCCACTCTTCCAGCTATTAAGGTCAAGTGGAAAGACCCAGTCGATAAAATTTGCAAAGGGCCAGACCCTCTATTGACCATGGGAAGAGGTTTTGCATGCATTTTCCCACATAATTACTCTAAACCTGTCTGGATTCCATGTCCGACAATACCCACATGATAGCACTGCTATCCCTGAATAACAAGAAATAGTCAAGAGGACTAGATGCAGGATACATCCCAGGATCCATAATATGACATGGCAGAATCTGGAAAATCTGGCTCACAGAGCCCTGTCTCCTACCCCTTCTTTGGATGTCCTATGTTATGACTGGCCACTTGTGTTTTGTGAGTTTGTTGAATGACCAAAAATTTTTGTATGACCCATCTGCTCAGAGTACTCTAAATGTTAAAATCATTGTCACTAACATGCGTTAACTCTCTAAGTAACCTGAGTCTGTTTATAGTCCAAAGTAAAAATAGTTAAAAAAAAAAACAACCAAAATATATATTTTAACTAAAATTGGTCTAAAGATCCCGCTGTAGAGACTGCTATGAGAGGTAACATTAGATGACTTTCAAACAAAATCATAAAGATATTTAAACCAATTTTAATCATCGAGGTATCAATTATAGTAAATCTCTAACTTGTTACAAGTTTTTTTTTTCACAAGTAAGTGATTACAGCTATCAAGCCTTCACATGAAGAATCATCTGTTCATATGGTAAGGTATTAAACTGTAAGAAGTTCCTCCATATTAAACCTATGTGAATTAACAACATTCACATATTCTTGTACACTTAACTGGTGTATCTTGTCTTGCCACCATAGGCCTGCCTTTGTCAGCCAACAATTTAAAGATGTTTCCCTTTATAACATCACCCATACCACAGACATCCTTTACTACCCCCAAAGACAAATGGCTGTTTCCCTGGACATCACATCCACTGACTGCTTCCCTTAAACTTGAGATATGATCCCACCTCTTCATACCAATGGATATATTCCCCCTTCCTTACCTGTCTACCTTTAGTTGTGGGACCCTTGCTTGTTTTACTTCTTCTGATCACAGTAAGTCCTATAATTCTTAACAAGCTCATGGTCTTTTTGCAGCAACAGATTGATGCCATAAAGATGCAACCTCTATAAGCTCACTATCATAGGCTGGACATGGCAGAATATGGAGTTGCTGCAGAGGATTTGCCCCCCTACATCAGAATTTCCACCATGTAGAGGGCTGGCTAGCCAATGACAGGTAAAAGGGAAACTAGCGTTATCCAGTCAACCTAAGACAGGGCACCTGGTACTACTGAGCAAAAATGACCAGGTGTTCCAATGATGGGTAAGAGGGAAGGCTGATCCCCAACCTAAGACAGGCACAGTCCACCCATCCACAAAACAAAGTCTGCCAAACATCAAAACATGATATAAGAAAGGGGGACATGTGGGGAGCCACATGTGCCCTCAAGGTTGCTATTGGCATGGCCATAGAGTCTTTGTTAAAAGATAAGTTCCTGGGAGCCAGGCAGTAGCACAGCAGGTTAAGCACACATGGTGCAAAGTGCAAGGACTGGCATAAAGATCCCGGTTCAGGCCCCTGGCTCCCCACCTAAAGAGGGTTTCTTCACAATCGGTGAAGCAGGTCTGCAGGTGTGTCTTTTTCTCTCCTCCTCTCAGTCTTCCCTTCCTCTCTCCATTTATCTCTGTCCTATCCAACAACCACAATATCAATAACAACAACAATAATAATTACAATAAAACAACAATGGCAACAAAAGGCAATAAATAAATAAATACCAAAAAAGGGATAAGATAAGTTCCCGCTTCACTACACCTTAGAGTCTTTGTTAAAAGATAAGTTCTTTTTCCCCATGAATCACCCAGGACCTTCCAGATAATGGCTGATTACCATGAAAATAATAATAATAATAATAATAATAATAATAATAATAAAAAATAGGAAAGATACATCCCCCAATACTCAGTTGGCTAAGGCACCAAACCTCTATTTCTATAAAGCATTCAAATCAGATGCCCTGCTAACCACGAGAAGCAGATTGTTTGTGTTTCTTCCACAGGAATCCCGGAAAAAAACATCTGGACCCCTGCACACCCTGACATCACCCACTAGATGGCATGACTACAGTGGCACACCCCCGAAACCTTAGATGTCACCTGACACAATCTGAAGAACCTGATTCACAGACTCCAAGGACAGAACTTTTTACTGCCTGTCTGCCTTTCCTGCTTCTGCTTTGTCTGTCACATTTTGGCGGTTCCAGCTCATTCTCTACAGAAAAGTGGAATTCCAGAGGCTGACCTTCTTCATTCAGCATTTCATCCCCTGCCATTTCTCCCCCTAGTCGCCTACTTTGGACTAAGATTTCTATCAGACTTGCTGGTATACCCTTTGGACACTTTAGACAATTTCACAGCAGCTTCCTTCCCTTCACGTTGCTGGTTTTTCATAGACTGACCCTGAGTAGTTCATAGACTTTACAGACTGTTGCCCTGGGCATTAGATAAAAGGAAAGGGGGAGATGCTGGGAAATTGTGCAGATGCAGTCACATCTGCCATGTTGTCCCCTCAGACTACTGCTAGGTCCCACAAGAGATGGGACATTCTCAGAGTGCCTGTTCTGCCATGTTGTGCCCTCAGGGCATTGTCTATTTCCCTGAGATATTTGGAGTGCTTTGGCTACTCCTCCCCCCTCCCATTATCATGAGAGTTATCCTATCCTGGAGTGCTATGGTTATTCCTCCCCCTTCCCATTCTCATGAAAGCTGCTCCTGTAAAAGCCCTTCTTCTTCTGCACTTCGCTCTCTTGCCATTGCTTCACCTCTCTTGCCGGTGCTCCATTTTGTTGGTATGCATGAGACCCTTTCTGTTTCATTTGGTTTAAATTCCCCCTGCTTAACACTATTCTATTTACATAACCACTTCATTCTATTTACATAACCGCTGTTAACAAGCACCTCCCTCCAGGGCATTGGTTCAATCCCCACTGTTTCATGATATGTTTTTGCTCCACCACCTCTCCTTGTCACACCCTGATTCTCTCTTTGTCACACTCTGATTTTCACCAGTCACTTTTCTCTCCACCCTCTCTATGTCACATCCTGTTTCCACTTTACTTGGCAAGTATTTATAAAGACAGCATTGTGAGTTTTACAGTACTCTACTTTGAGTTTAACTTAGCTCATCCTAGATTGTGCTGCATCCTGCATGAATAAAGAGATACTGCCTACAGCTCAACCATGAGTCCCTGGTCATCTGTTACCCACCGGTGAAGCTAGCCCGGCAAAAACAACATAACCCGTCGAAAACAACACCACTTGGGTGTTTAGATGCAGGAAAGGTTACTACATGAGGCAGCCATTTTTGCTACCTCCACGTGGCCCAACCTGCTTCTCTCACACCCAACTCTGAGATGCCAGCACAAATAAAGATTTGTGTTCCCTCTTCGCTCCAGACCTCCTCTCTCTCTTCCCCATGGCGCCGAACGACAAATCCCTAGCATCACCATGAGCCAAAGTTAAGCAGTACTCTGGTAAATAAATAAATAAATAAATAAATAATATATCTATATATCTATATATATCTGGGAGAAATATATATATATATGGTCTGAGAGAAAGTCCAAACTTATCATGTTAAGGAGGGACTACAAAAGCTGCATAAGGGCAAATGACTGGCTTATTTAATGACTGTTTTGGTTACTTCCAGGCCATGACCTGGGACCCTACTCAGGGGATGCTAGGATTTCCCCATCAATGCAATGAGCTTAAACCTCTAATAGATCCCTCTCTCTACCATCACTAGTTATATCCATCAGGAACATCATCATAAGTCCAGATAAAAGCAATGGTAGGGACTGCCTCACTTTCCAAAGAAAGGTTCCCATTTGAGAAAGACTGGTCTTGAAATGAGTGCACCATAGAATGTTCCCTGCTGTGACTGGGCAGTGTGTTCAGACTGACAGGAACTAAGAAACCATATAGGCTCCTGTGCTAAATATGAATATTCAAGGACTCTGGGTCAGATTGATGTGATAAGCAGTTAATTGAATTTACACATTTTCTTCAAGTTTGGGATCTACTTTCTTCCATAATCCAGCTTCCTAGTTCTGTTATCAACTCTGACACCATCTCCCACCTCCATGTGAACTGTCAAACTCAAACAAAAGTTACTAGAATGATGGGGCAAGGGGAAGATACCAAAAATATCTTCCTAGCTTCTTACCTAAAATCTTTATTTCCATCTGTTCTATTCCTACTTTATGGCTTCTGTTTATTAATTTTGTCAAATATATGTATTTATTTTCCCTTTAGTTGCCATTGTTTTCTTTTTTACAATAAAAAAGAAACTACAACAATTGTTGTAGTTATTGTTGTTATTGATGTCATCGTTGTTAGATAGGACAGAGAGAAATGGAGAGAGGAGGGGAAGATAGAGAGGGGAAGAGAAAGATAGACACCTGCAGACTTGCTTCACTGCCTGTGAAGCAACTTCCCTGCAGGTGAGGATTCGGGGGCTTGAACCGGGATCCTTACACTGGTCCTTTTGCTTTGTGCAATGTGCCCTTAACCTGCTGCACTACCGCCGGACTCTCTTATTAAATATTTTGTCCTGTCTCACACCTTACTTCCTTTCCAACACCAAGTGACAGAAGCTATTACGATTTCATCCTCATTTCCCTAGGCAGATGATCTCACCAATGTGTCCTGAAACTTCACTCTCCAGAGCCCTGCATCACTAGGGAAAAAGATAGAAACAGGCTGGGGGTATGAACCATCCTGACACTGCCCATGTCTGGCAAAGAAGCAAATATAGAAGCCAGAATTTCCACCTTTTGCACCCAAAGATGAATTTTGTTCCATACTTCTATAGTGGGATAAATGCTAGGGGAAGATGACTAGAGGGCTCTGAAACCCAATTTCATCAAGAACCATAGAGAGAAGAAGAAAAAAAAGAAAGTCATTCAGTAGTAGTAGTAATAGGTGTAGGAGTGACTTAGGAAGAGAAGGTAGGACCATAGAAAAATGAGCAAAACTATAGATAGATCATTGTAGAAATAATGGTCAACCCATGTCTGTTACCTTGGGAGAACCACTGCAATTTCCAATGGAAATAATGGGGACACAGAACTCTGTTGACTATAATGATGCAGAATTATATTCCTGTTATCTTGTAATTTTGTAAATCAATATTAAATCCCTAATAATAATAATAATAATAATAATTTGGGGGGAAGGTGGTGGCACATCAGGATAAACACCTGCTTAAGCACCGGGTTAAGGGACCTGCACAAGAATCCTGGTTTGAGCTCCTGGGTCCTCACCTGCAGAGGATTCACTTCTTAAGTGTTGGAGCACATACGTGTCTGTCTTCCCCTCCTCTCCCAGTTTTTTCTCTGTTCTATCCACAAAAATGGAAATAAAATTGCCACCAGTAGCAGTGGATTTGTAGTGCCTGCACTGAGCCTCAGCAATAACCCTGGAGGCAAAATATTAATATTGATGTTACTATTAATACTTTAGAAAAAATGAAAGTCCATTCTTCTCTTCCTTTTGTCCATTGTCTTCTCTTCCTATTGTAGAAAAATACAATCCTGGAATAGCTTAGGAGAGGAGGGTATGAGAGGTCCTTAGCAGACCCCTGGATCTGTACACTGTGGGTCACAGACTAAGATGGAAGGAACATGCTGGAGACAGGCACCATCTCAGTTTGGAGATCAAGTCTCCCACTACATTTTGTTACTTTGTACCTCTTGGAAATTTTAAATGACCCCTCTGAAGTGCAGAGATTGTAGTACCTTGCAGGTGGGGCCAAAGGATGGTTAAAAGCACACAGCCAAGACCCACCTGCTGGCCTTTAGTTAGTGATACTTCAGTTTTGTTGTCTGTATGATGTCTACACACACCAGTTACTCAATAAATACTACCTATGCATAAAATAATAAACTGTATGCCCAGAATGGAAGACACTTTAGTAAAATAAAGCTTGCTAACTATTAAAAGTCATAACTGAGGCACTGCATGGATCACCTCCCTTTTTGAAAATAGGATTTACGGTATAACCACTCCATCTGTGTGCTGAAATAGTGGCCACCACTTATGAATGGTCTTTTTTAGACACTGCCTTTAATCCTCCCAGTCCCCCACCAGGTTGGCACATAAAGAGCTCTGAGGGACACATTTTTCCTGCTGTGATTCCTTTACAGCCTTTACTGATCTCATTCTTCTATGTTATTTGATCCTTAATCTGTGCTGGGCTAATGATACTGCTTAAATGAGGTGAAATATATCAAAGCTCCTAGTACATTGTAGGCTCTCTGAAAGTCAATATTTTCTGTTTATTCTTCTGTTTATTTTCTGTTTATTAAGAAGGATAAATGAACTAGGAAATATTATAAATATTGAGTCTCTGGGTAGTTGTCTACCCAGACCCTCTCATTGAGGACATTACTTGGTACCAGCCTGTTTTCATATTGCCTTCTGACTCCATACCAGCTCCTTCCTGACCCTGCCCACAGAGAGCAGGCTTCCTGAGAGTACACACACAGAGAGTGGGCTTCCTGAGAGCAGGACCCAATTTTCCTTCATGTTCCATCAAAGGTCCCAAGTTACTTCAGTGTATAAATTAGGATGTGGTTTGTACTTCAATCCACTGGTGAGTCCTTGAAGGTACAGGTAGTGGGGTAGGGGTGGGTTAGGGACTATACTAAAAAACATTTAGCAATTGGTACATCTGGTAATTACCTAATCTGAACGGATGCTGGTTTAAGTAGAGAGAGAAAGAGGGTAAATTTTTAGTGGCTTCTGAGTGAATTCTACCCCTGGGTGAATTGAGACCATGGGAGTGCTCAAAAGCCAGGACCTGGAGGGAGTCACATTAGCTGCACCAGGGAGACAGGGAAGGCAAGTCAATGCAGGGTTGGGGATGGGAAGGTAGCACAGTCTCTGATATTGGGCAGATAGAGCATGATCTCCCTTGTGAAATGTTGAATGACTTCCATGATTTATGACACTAACATAGACCACTGACAGAATAAAGCCAGTTTATCTTCTAAGCAATAGAGTGGGGGGTATTAAAAAATGAAATAGATATGATAAATTGATATGGACACTGCTTCTGTTAAACATATCTAAGTTATCTTTCCTCAGAAATACAATTACTTTTTTTTTTCCTGGTGCACTGCTCAACTCTGGTTTATAGTGGTGCTAGGGATTGAATCTGGTACACTAGTGACTCAAGCATGAAAGTTTTTTTGCATAACCATTATGCCTACTCTCCAACCCAGCAATTATATCTTAAAGGACTTTGGTGAGAGTGAACAGATTGTAAACAATCTGCTGCTCATGGTATAGAATCAACAAACACAGGGCACTGAAGACTCAGCTCTTCTGGCACGGGGAAGTCCATAGCCAGCTCACAATTCTAGGAACCCTGCTTCACCAGGGAGGAGACCTCCCCACACTGCTGCATAGTGCTAACTTCTCTTTCACCAACTTATCAGGTGTACACAAGGAGGTTGGTTGGAAGTAACACTGCTTCTAATTCCTGAAGCTTCAGACTTTACTGGGATGCTTCCTTTGGTTTTATTCCTCTCTCCCTTCCCAGAGTTCATTTAAAAATGACAACAGAGAGACCATGGCTTTAATCTAGTAGAAAGTAACATTAAGGACCTGGCCAGGAGGGCAGCTGTCCTTGTTCCCACAGAGCTCAAGTTTTCTGAATCTTGCCCCGGTTTATCTCTGCTGACCTGAGCATTGCTTCCAGCACTGAGTCAGGTTAGATTGACTGTTACCTATATCAGGCAGAATTTTTTAGTATCCAGGGACTGTGAGAAAGGAGACTCAGAAGAAGTAAGGGACCTTGGGGAGTGGGAGGAGAATGCTTTCTCTCTGCTAGGAAAAGAGAGAGGAGCTTGGAGAGAATCAGTTATGGCAGAGTCTGCAGAAAGTAATAATAGACATTCTATTTTAGTAAAGTGTTGTCTGCCATATAGGCTGATTGATTTCTTTCCTTTCTTTCTTTTTTTTTTTTGAGAGAGAAGGAGATAGAGATAGAGATAGAGATAGAGATAGAGATAGAGATAGAGATAGATAGACAGATAGATAGGTAGGTAGATAGATGGAGAAAGAAGTATGTGAGGAAGCAGATGAGAAGCCTGCACTCTGCCCATTTGGTAAGGACCAGAGAGTCTCTATCACACACAGCCTAGTGGGGACCCTGGTGACAGGAACCAAGGGTCTCTGAGAGAGGAAGAATTAGAGCTGGATATCTCACCTAAGAAAAGAGTTTGGTGGGTGGCTGGGAAGTGGCACAGCCACTTGAGCAGACATTAGCATGCAAAAGTACATGATTCAAGCCTCTCCAGGGGGAAGCTTCCTGAAGGATGAAGCAGTGTTGGAGGTGCTTCTCTTCATTTCTTCTTCTCTGCCTCCCCTTTACTTCTCAATTTATCTGCCTCTATAAAATAAAAGGAAAAATACATTTTAAAAAATGACCTCTGAGATTGCAGGCACTAAGCCCCAATGATAGCCCTTGTGGATAAAGAGAAAGAGAGATGAGGGAGAGGAGAGAGAGAGAGAGAGAGAGAGAGAGAGAGAGAGAGAGAGAGAGAAAGGAGAGAGGTGGGGCAGATCACAGAGCACTTAGATGTGCACTTTTTGAGAGCTAGCATGGCTATATCACCACTGATAAGGCAGATGGATGTGATAATCAAAAGGTAAGAGGAATAGCCAGAGTAGGCCACCTGGACAGGGCCCTAGGTAAGGATGTATTTCACCTGCAACTTCCTTTTCTCCTTAAACTTGAGGTCAATATATAGTTGAAATTAGAAATGTCTTTAAGATAAACATATATAAAATACAACATGTTTATTCTTAAAGTATGTATTTTAATATTTTAATTTAATAGTCATTGAATATTTATCTGAAATTCAAGTTGATGTAGAACTTCAGTATTTTGTTAAATCAGTTTACAACATACCCCCTTAATATCTCCAACCACACCATCTGTACACATACACATACCACACTCACTCACACATACCTCAGATGTTATAACCACAAGAGGGAAGCTTTGCTCTGAGTTTGAGACAGAAGTTATAAAGGGGAACAGAACTGAGTCTTAAGGTTTAGCTAGGAAATGATCTAATAAATGAAAATAACTGGCAAGTAACAGAATTGAATAAAGATGCCATTAAGAAAGCTACTGCCCAGTGAGATCATCTGTTCTCTAAGAATGCTCAGTGGGTGGCATTTATATGGACAACCCAGCAGGACACAGCTGCACTCTGAAGCAACTGGAAGCTACTTTTCTCAGGGTCATAACATTCTTCTCAGGTGCCTTATCCTCTTTTGGATGAGAGAACACCCCCCACACACACATCCCTGCAGTCTGTTTCTGTGGAGCTAAGCACTCTCCCCTTAGAGAAATGGTGCTTCAAAGGTGGAGCTGACTGGCTAGAGCATTTCACAGAGAAGGACCAGCTAAGAAGTCAAGGCTATTATAGGCAGAATCTCCTCCCCAGGAACATAGGATAGTGACAGGGATTCCTACCTAATCAGGGAGAATCCAGAAGGAGTTTCTACTGTTGTGAGCACTGTTGACCACCAGAATTGGACCCCTGGTTACTTATGTCCCTTCACCCACCTGACGGGTCCACACCTTCCTCAGAGCACAGGTTGAAACTAGAAAAGATAGCCATGGTGTGCTAAAAGTGCTCATCAGAAATCTGGCCATCCTGTTCATGATCATCCAGGTTCAAGGTTCAGGTGGTGAAATTATGAAACACATAATAATTTCAATCGCCCTGTCTTGGACCACAGCGAGATCTCCCCCCTCTCACTCATCTCTTCTCCCTTTCTCACCTCTTGTTTGCCTATCAGTGCTGACCTCTGGCACCCCAGCCTGTTCTCCTCCTTGGCAGAACACTCTGCCACCACCCACTCTGTTGTGTCCTTATTATAATTCACACCTTCTGCTCATTCATAGTGCTGGCTCTGTCTTTCTAGCATTTTTCTCTGTCCACTGAGCCTCTTTCTCTACTGTACTCCCAGTGTAATCCTCAGGGTGCTCTTTCCCCATTTCTCATAGCTTCTTCTCACCCCAGGACATAGGTACATGTTTATGTCTCTGCATGATCCTTTTGCAGTCCTGCCAAGGGGGACCCACAGTGTCAGGACTGAGGTTGGCTGACAGTGCCTCCTGCACTCTCTTGTTACCCATACTTAGAGCTGACGCTGTTGACTGGCTATGGAAGAAGGGCAAACGCTAGAAGAAGAAGAAGAAGAAGAAGAGCTTTTACTTAGTCACAATCTGTGACACAACAGGTGTACCAGGGCTGGTTTAGAGAGGGCCTGATTAAGTAGCAGTAAGTACATAATTGGGCAGAGGTCATGAGTCAGTGAGAATGGCAGCCTTTGTAGGACTCTCACTGGGGAGAGGGAGACTCACAGAGGGAAGAGGCAGTGTTTGGGGGTGGGCTGAGAAGGAGTGTAGGGCAGGGAGACCAAGATAGGGGCACAGAGAAAATAAAGAAGAAAGGATCCTGGCAGATATAGAGGGAGGAGAGCATAGAAGGGCAGAGCAGTGTGGGGAGGGGGACAGGGGGAGGAGAGAGAAAACCAATTAGGAGGGGGAACTCTGGAAAGACTTGGGTGAGAAACAAGCCAGAGCTAGACAGAGGTTGTGGTGTATAGCAAGGGATGCCAACTACAACCTGACTATGTGTGCAGAGGGCAGGACAATGTGGGCATGGGAGCAGATTAGCATGCTTAAAGTGATGGTTAAAGAGATGCTTATGGGGTGTTGGGCGGTAGTGCAGTGGGTTAAGTGCATGTGGCACAAAGGACAAAGGCTGGCATAAGGATCCCAGTTCAATCTCCAGGCTCACCACCTGCACAGGAGTTGCTTTATAGGTAATGGAATCAGGTCTGCAGTTGTCTTTTTCTCTCCCTCTCTGTCTTCCCTTCCTCTCTCCATTTCTCGCTGTCCTATCTAACAACAATGGCATCAATAACAACAACAATAATAACTGAAACAATAAAAAACAAGGGCAATAAAAAGGGTAAAATAAATATAGAAAAAGATGCTTATGATTCTTCACATACTAGTTGCCTCATTCTCCTAAGGTTACTACTGCACACCCCATAGAGCTCAAGCTCTGCCTTCTCATGCCCATGGCTGTTCCTGTCCCTTCACTGACACTTCTGGAGAAGGGTGTCCACCCCTTCCATACATAGCAGTCCTGTAGATACCTCCCTATTCTTTAAAAAACTGTTATTTAATTATTCATTTATTGGATAGAGACAGAGAAAAAGGGAAGGTAGAGAGGGAAAAAGAAAGAGAAGAATATGCAGTACTGCTTCACTGCTCATGAAACTTCCCCCATGCAGGGGGGACCCAGGCCTTGAATCCACTTCCTCTGAATTGTAACATGTGCACTCTACCAGATACACCACTGTGCAGCCCCTGAGGGGCCTCATTCCAGTTCCATGTCTAGATGGCTGTCTTGGTATCATGAGGCTGTGTGGATTGTATTACACATAGTTATGTCGATGATGACAACAATCACATGAATAATGAGGAGCTCCCTGCTCTTGAGATCTGACCCTGTGCTAACTGATTCATGTGCAGGAGCTCACACATCTATGAAGCTAATCCCATTACATTCATATGTATATTTATTATGTACTATATGCACATCTATTATGTTTGTATAAGGTTCAAGGACTGTGCATTATTCCATGCTGAAGCATGTGTGTCCATGCATTAAAAAAAGACTTCATTGCCAGGGATTCCTGGGACCCCACACACACCCTGTGACTCACTGCCCTGGGCACCCAGATGATGAATTTTGCTCCACTGGGAACACTAACGTATAGGAACCCAAGTACCATACTGATGGCCCTGGATAGCAACACATCTTTCCATGCCATCTGCAGGTTAGGCCCATAATTTCACTACCCAGGAAGAAAAATGAATTCACTCCCAAACTAGAATGTGAACCCTGGCCTGACAGGATAAAAGAACAAAAAGTGAGTGGCTGGTGCAGTCTAGCCAGATGACCACCAACTAGCAGAAGAGTCACTGAAAGCCCTGGGCCTCAGGCCTCAGGGATGTGGGAGGCTCATTCCTCTTTAGCTGTCCTTGTTGATCTACATATAATTATCTTGTTTACCCTTCTAGAGAGAAGTGGGGCTGTATTCTGGCATTTACATTTCTCTATCAGTAAATGAATTCAAGGGAAACTAGGCCCACCCATGTTAGGGCTGGAGGCAGGGTTTAAGGAGCTATAGCAATGACTCTTCTATAGCTTATGAAATTTGAAGGTATGGACAGTTGTGAGTGATACTTAAAGATAAAACACCTGTTGTGTGACACAGAGGGGATACAGCCTCAGGGAAAGAATTGTCTTTTTCCAGCATCATGGATGTGGTCAAGCATTAGGAACAAACACAGAGATTGATTTCAGTAATAAGGTGTAGTCAATGAAATGCCTATTTCTTTCTTGTCCTGTGATTTTGATGTTTTTGGAAAATTTTAGGGAATGGGGCTGTCATCTGTTGTTTGCTTTTATCCAAACTTTGAGGAGTCCTCTGAAGTCCCTCAGGGACTCATTTATGAGAAAATGGTTTTGAAGTCCCAATACACCTTTTTTATTACTACAACATCACCCCTACATGTTGCTGTCCCACATGTTCCACTGCTCAAATTCCTTGAAATCCACTGAACTGGGTCCTTCTCCATCCTTTCAGGAGGCAAAATGACAGCAAAACCCATGGCTTTCTGAATGTAGGTGTGTACCTATGATTCCCAGAAAGGGTAATGACAGTAGTGTTCCACTGGGAAGGTATAGGATAAACTGACTGCCTGCCCTCCCAGATCCCAAGGAAGCTGCTCCAAAAGAATGTGTCTCTGTCTTTCCCCAGGAGTTGATTGACTGCCCTCTGATCAAGTCCTGCTCCTGCCCCAATCCCAGTGCCACACCTGAGTAAGACCCCAAGTACTGCCTGTAGCCACCCTTCCCACATGGTCCTTGGTGCTACTGTTGTCACTTCTCTAGGACTCAGTCTTACATAATACTTCAAACTCAGTGTAGGGAGTTTCTGGGCAGTGTGGAGAATGCAGGAGTTACACAGGGTTGTGTTCCTCTAGCTGAGGGTGGTTTTCCAAAGTCTCATCATCACAATGAGAGAGAAAAGGAATTGGGGGGAGGGTTGTTAAGACATCACTTCAGTTTAATAACACTGATGAGAGTTGAGGACAAAAGGGCAAGCATGCCATCAAACTCCAGAGAAGTTTCTCTCTCCCCCAGAACTGAACTGAACTTCTCTTTTCTACCCCTAATTGCCACCTCCTGTTCGCATCTGTGAAGGATATGCTTTGATACATTCTACATAGACTTATGTTATTATGAAACCTAATTGGGGTTCAATCTCCTTTGCAAGACCTACAATTCACAAGTAGAGGTCAACCAACACTTGATTAACCTAAAGAGGTTTTCCACAAGGCAGCTGAAAGTAGGGCTTTAGAAGGAAGTGCTAACTTCCTCACTGACTGCCATGAGACCTGGTGCCTCCTTCTAATTAGATCAAGACTTCCTCTAAGAAAAGGATCAAGTCATCACCCCCTCTTAAATTGGCATGATCTTGGTCTAGATAACTCCTTAGATAATTCACAGTTTATACATTTGATGACCATTAAGGCTCTGAGCACAGAAAGACTGAGTAAAAAAGTGAAGAAGGGATAATAAAAATCTCATTATTTTTAGAAGATACCAAGGTTTGGGAGGGTCTAAAGGAAGGAAGAAGCTTGGGGAAAGGAAGACACTCTCCACAGCCCTACCTTCAACTGGGCATGTCCCTCAGCAAGAAAGCCATTTGTACCTATCATTGCCAACAAATAATGGCTATTCAGTGACTTCTGTATAGCAAGACAATGCTATGGAAACAGGTCAGAAATCAATGGAGAAAAGCAAGACATGAAAGGTTGAGGGGCAAAAAATATAACTAACCTATGTCTCCACTGTCTGTGGCTTTAAGGCCACAGACAGTGGAGACATAGTTTAGTTATAAGAAGGGCAGGAGAAAGAAACCTGGTGTCTGGTCCATAGATTCCTTCTGACTCAATCTCACCAGCAAGCCTTATATTCATTGATAAGTTTGTCATCACTGACTGAGCACTTCAATTTCCCTGAGCATTCTCATCAAAGGAAAACCCTGAGAGTGGGGGTGAATCCTAGGTAGCCTACCTGCAAACATATAGTCTCAGATACCCTTGTGAATGGCTTGAAGCTGGGGCCTAGGCTAGAACCCGAGGGCCAGGAGCTGAGGACATACAAATGCTAATGGGAATCCTAAGACTGCACAGAGCCAAGAGTAGGTATCAGTGCAGAAGCCAGAAGTAGGACATTGTGAGCAGGTTTGGGTTGTGGGAGAATGCTGCCAGAGAGGAGGATGGCCTCATTTTCCAGCACAGGGACATTTCTCCCCCTCACAATGAGAGGGGAGAGATGTGATATCATGGATGGTACTGGAACTCCAGGGTGTCTTGATCTTGCAGTGATTCCCAATAAAAAGAATTACAATGCTGTAGCTGTGTTGCTGGACTGCAATTCTGTTGGTTTGCTATGAGAGATTATAAAGAACAGAGTCTGAGGGTGAAGAGAGAATGTGTAACAAGGTAGAAATTCTTGTCATAGTCTAGATAAAATTCATGGACAAAGACACTAATAAGTGGAAGATTTGACTTACTGGATTGGGAAAAGTGAAAGTATACTTTCAGAAGAGAGTATGGGCTGATATTTTTTTCCACTTAAAAAAATATCTTTATTTATTGGATAGAAACAGTCAGAAATTGAGAGGGTAGGGGGAGATAGGGAAAGAGAGATACCTGCAGCCCTGCTTCACCACTTGCAAAGCTTTCCTCTTACAGGTGGGGACCAAGGGAACAATCCTGGGTCCTTGCACACTGTAACGTGTGCTTAACCAGGTGCACCATTACCTGGCCCCGTGGGAAGATTAAGATGAATTGCAGGTCACTAATTATTATCAGATCTACCTAGGATAGGAAAGGTTTTCTTGGGAAATGTGGCCTAATCATTGTCCACTAGTGGATTGAACTAGGAGAGACTTCCTGGGACAGTTTATGTTTTCCTAGAATTCAGTACATTTCTCTTTTCTGATCACATTAGATCCCTCCCAACTACTATGGAGATTTGATTATAATGATGAAATAAGAAAACTTGGGGCTGTAGAGCAGATTCTTTGGTTGCTATATTGTTTCTGGTGGTTTCCTACAGTTTTTATCATTTGGACCTTATGGAAGTGGACAGTCTACTTGTTTTGCCTTGGCAATGACAGTGGATGATAGGTGTCTTTCCTGCAGTTTAATCTATGAATCCTCTAAGAATCTACTAATCCTCTGGAATTCCAGGAGGACCTCTTCCCACTACCTCATGAACCTCTCCCTCCCATAAGCTTCCACAAGCAAGGAAGTCAGCATAAACAGCCCTCTTTTTAGATCTAAGAATGTTTCTGACTCTTGTAAGGGGTTCCTTTCTGATTCATTGTTGACTATTCCTGGAGTTAACTACTTGTCTGCTGCTTATTCTGTGAATATTGCAAGGGAAAATGTGCCCAGTCCCATTGCCCAGAAAGCCTCTGCCCTTGATCACCGTTGCTTCAGTGTGTCACCTGGTGACATCTCTCCTGTGATCCACACCACTGCAATTTTGGCTTCTCCTGTGTGATTTGAATACACCACAACTCAAGTTCTCTGTAAGCAAGTTTGCCATCTTCTCCTGCATATCTGCTGCTTATGCTGAGTATTTTTATGCAGAAAATGTCACTATCATCCACCAGCCACCAAAATGAGAAATTTAGACTTTTCACCTCCTTTTTTTTTTTTTTTCATTTCTGTTAAATCCTTCCTTCCTCTCTCTCACTGAATTGGTTTACAGAACTTCATTCCATTTTTAAAATATGGCTCTACCTGAGATGAAATTAGAGTGTACTATAAAAGGAAAGGTCTCACCGGAGTAATGAAGCTGAAGGGTTGTCATTCCACACGTGAAGTCTCTGGACACAGTCTGAGGTGAAGCATGTTGAGGTGGCAATCGTTGCGTTGGTTAGGTTGTGATTGGTGGATGCAATATTATTTGGTTTGGATTGGGAGATGCATACGGGAAAGTGGGCCCTATCCAAGGGTTCCAGGACTGGGGGAAGTAGGGGCTCTATAGTGGAGATGTGAGGTTCCTGCTGTCTTAGGGTTCAAAAAGACAATCGATAGTTAATGTTATCATCACATTATTTGTTAATTGGGTTAATTTTGAAAAGTCCTTTTGTTATGGTTTGCTGTACAGTATCCAGTATCTTGTATATAGCTTTGCTATTGGATGCTTCTAATCTACTTGGTCTAGGCTTTTGAGAGAGTCCGCATATCAAATACACAGCCTATATATTAAAAAGATTCAGTTTGTGTTTTGAGAAACTTTGAGACATACAATTGATTTCCCCCTCTCATATTAATTAACTAGTGATTTATATGTCTACATTTTGCTAGGAGTGTACATAAACACCATTCCCACCACCAAAGGACTGTGACCCATCCCTCCCACCCACTACCACCCCCCATTGGCCCAGGAAGCTGCATGTCTACCCCTCACCACAGGGTTTTTACTTTGGTGCCCTACTTACAATTTGATCAGGTCCTGCTTTTAGTTTCCCTTTCAGATCTTCTTACTCAACTTCTGTTGATGAGTGGGATCATCCCATACTCATCTTTATCTTTCTGACTTAGTTCACTTAACATAATTCCTTCTAGCTCTGTCCAAGATGGGTCAGAGAAGGTGGGTTCATTGTTCTTGATAGCTGCATAGTATTCCATTGTGTATATATACCACAGCTTTCTCAGCCACTCATCTGTTGTTGGGCACCTGGGTTGCTTCCAGGTTTTAGCTATTATGAATAGTGCTGCTATGAACATAGGAGTACACACCTCTTTTTGGTTGGGTGTTATGGAGTCCTTGGGGTATAACCCCAGGAGAGGAATTACTGGATCATATGGAAGTTCCATGTCTAGCCTTCTGAGAGTTTTCCAGACTGCTCTCCACAGAGGCTGTACCAATATACATTCCCACCAGCAATGTAAAAGGGTTCCTCTCTCCCCACATCCTCTCCAGCATTTGTTGCTGCTGTCCTTTTTGATGTATGCCATTCTTACAGGACTGAGGTGGTATCTTAGTGTTGTCTTAATTTGCATTTCTCTGACAATCAGTGACCTAGAGCAGTTTTTCATATGTTTGTTAGCCTTTTGGGTCTCCTCTGAGGTGAATGTTTTGTACACCTGTCTCTGTGAGAGAGAGCTTATGTTCACATGTACCCATAAACTACTGCAAAATATATACCTGAAAGCAGAAGTACACTAGAGCTTGCAGTGAGTACCTCCTTAACACTTCCTCTGCACTATTCCAAGCTTGGGATCCATGATTGCTCAACAAATTGTTTGGCTTCGTATGTTAACTCTCTTTTCAATCACCAGGTTCCAGATGCCACCAGGATGCTGGCCAGGCTTACCTGGATTGAAGACCCCACCAATGTGTCCTGGAGCTCAGCTTCCCCAGAGACACACCTTACTAGGTAGACTGGGAGTATGGACCGACCAGTCAACGCCCATGTTCAGCGGGGAAGCAATTACAGAAGCCAGACCTTCTACCTTCTCCAACCCTCAATGACCCTGGGTCCATGCTCCCAGAGGGCTAAAGAATGGGAAAGCTATCATGGGAGGGCGTGGGTTATGGAGATTGGGTGGTGGGAATTGTGTGGAGTTGTACCCCTCCTACCTTATGTTCTTGTTCATTAATCCTTTCTTAAATAAAAAATTAAAAAAACATATGGCTCTAGTGTTGCCTAATCACTGCTGTGCTCGGCTCTGGTTCTGCCCACCACCCTCACTCGCAGAGATTTTTTGGATGTTATCATGTCCTCATAGGTCTTCCTCAGCCCTTTAGTTTGGACCACCCCCCAACATAGTGCCATTTTCCCCCTAATTCAGGAGTCATATTTTTTCAACACCAATGTGATAATCTGAGATCCTTGCATAGCATTCTTCATGGGCTTTCCCATTTTCTTTCTTTAATCTTCTCATGTTTCTTCTCCCCTTCTCCATACATATTCTCTCTCTCTCTCTCTCTCTCTCTCTCTCTCTCTCTCTCTCTCTCTTTCCATGGGTGCCAACACTATGAATCCCACTGCCCCTGGAGGCCATTTTTCCCATTTTTTGTTGCTCTTGTTATTGTTACTGTTACAGATGTTGTTGTTGTTGGATAGGACAGAGAGAAATTGATAAAGGAGGGAAAGACAGAGGGGGGAGAGAAAGATAGCTGCAGACCGCTTCACAATTTGTGAAGTGATCCCCTGCAGGTACGGAGCTGGTGGCACAAACTTGGATCTTTAAACTTGTCCTTGTGCTTTCTCCCTTGTGCACTTAACCAGCTGAGCTACCACTGAACCTCCAATACAAATTAGTTTTATGACTATATGCAAGTCTTATGATTGATGAAATTTATTTTGTGTTTCTAAGTCTTCTTATTGGGGGTATTTTATTCCCTAAAGGTTTCTCTACCACAATTCTAATAGTTCACTCATTACTCATATGTGAACTTACCTTACCCACCACCAGAGTTCCTTTGCTTTCCTTCCTCTGATCATCACTCTAGTTTTCACAATGTCTGAGAGATTATTTTATTACTATTTTTTGCAAGTGGTTTCTCTGTATTATAAATTATGTCTTCCTTTATTTGTTTAAGGATTCACCATGCTGTTTTCCATTGAGACTTCACCAGTTTGTATTCATTTCTGTGGAAAGTTGGCTCAGCTCTACCAGTGGAGTAGAATCCCAAGTCCTGCTCCAAACCTTTCACTATTGGAGCACTTATTGAAAAGGTTCCACTGTCCTAGTGCATCTTCTTGCTGCCTCACCACTCTGTTCCATTGACAACTGTATCCTAAACCTAGCACAGTGCATAGAGTAAAAAAAAGTTCTTAGTTAACATTAGAAGCTATACTTGCCTAGAGGAGAAAAATAGGGAGGAAGAATTGAAAGTGTTACCCTCTGGGTAGGTTATTCTCTTACTCTCAATGTCTGCTGCCCTTATAAAGGAGACCTACGGAATCATGGATGATTCCTTGGCCAGTTACCTTGCAGAACACACCTTCATCCAGGCTCTGCTTGTGAGAAATGAATGACTTTTACCATCTTTTATTGCAGCATGAGAGAGGTTACAAAGCTCCACAAAAGAAAAAAATTTGGCTTGTTGCTTCCAGACAAGAATTAATAGGGACAACCCATCTCCTGTTTTGAAGGAAATGAAGGGAGAAAAAAAGTGAGAGATTATAATGGCCAAAACCCCCCTGCCTTGTTGCCTGAATACCTCCCATTGTTGTTTGAAGTTCAATGCATAGGAAATGAGCAGAAAAAGATTCTGGAGTCAGCACTTTGGGGACATCCGCATCTAAACTGACCTGTTTGCACATGGACAGACACTAGGGAATCCCTATTTCCCCCTTTCAAACCAGCAACTCAGTGGATAAACAGAATCTGTCCTTAGCTTCTCTCTAATCACACCCCTAGGCAAGCAATCTCTTGGGGTCTCTTGCATATTCTGTACATCTTAGGAAAATAAGAGGGCAGCTTTTCTGAGCCAGAGGAAAGCATTAGAACACTGGAGGGAATCCTCTGAGGTAATGCAGGAATGTGGGTTTTGTGTAGGAGTTGAGAGGGTGGACCAGGACACATTGAGTACTCAGTCTCCATAGCTTGATAGTGACTCCTTCTTGCATGGTACACCTGTATGAGGAGGACTGACCCAGTTCCTATGTCATGGGACTTAATGAAAATAACTGCTTTACAGAGCAAGATGAAGGGTGAGCTCTTAGTACATGACAAGGACTAACCCAGTGCCTGATAATGAGTCAGTGCTTAATATATCTTCCTCATTTATTCTTCATTCAACAAATGTCTAGTATGGAATCCCAAGCATCAGACACTTTTCTCAGCATTGGGTATATCTTCATTAAAACCTCAAATCAAATGGACACCCTTATAGAGATCCTCTCAAGTAAGAAGAGACAATGAACGAACAACTAATTTCCTAAAGGAGATTTTTTTCAGTAACCTTAAGGACTGTAGGGATAGATTTAGAAAGGTAGAGAGGTTATGGTGGGGCAGGGATTCAGCAGGATCTGTCAGATAACATGACATATTGAACAGTCCTGTTTGCCCATGTGTCTATCTGAGTATAAAGCTTTTCAGACAGAAGGTAAAACACATACATAAATTTTGAGGATGGAGATTTCATGATAAATTCCAGAGGAACATCAGAGTTGTCATATCTGGAACTAGAGAGAACCAGAGAGAAAGCACAAGATTTGGATCTTGATATCCCAAGGATAATGTACTACCTAAGGAACTTTTAGGCATAGCAAGTGTCTGTATTGACTTAAGTTTGAACATGGCCAATGACTCCAGTTGAGAATGGGATGTTATTTTTCCATTGTCATTTGAGTCTTATTTGTAGAGAATATAAACAATCTCATCAACTTGGTTCTAGGATGAGAGGACCCAAACTGATTTGTGTGCTCCACTCTGAAACAGCATCAACTTAGGAACAACTATTCTATGAAATGACAGAAGGTGGAAGGGATATGTTTTGGATGTTTAATTTCTGGAAGAATTCTGAGAATACTCAGGGACCATCTCTGGTAGATTTGGCATGATTGGGTGAATTTATCTTGTAAGTCTGGAAACTAGGCTTTCTTTTTTCTAGACTCTGGGAAATTCTTGAGAAGTCTGACAGGTTGTCTAATAGAACCACTTCATAAAGTCTGGGGTCATTATGTGGGTTTCAAATGAAAGACTAGCTCATTGTTCACTTACTGAGGTTTACTCCACCATCACTGTGTATATTGGGCCCAAAGGTATGTCTCACACTAAAGTTCATTTTGAATCACTATTCACCACATAACTGACTGTCAATATCATGATTGCTTTGACATAAGGGAGTTTGTTTAGCATATCAGTGATGACACTGTGAGGAAAGGAGAGAAGATGTCCCAGAGCAAAATAATAGGGAGATACTTGTTCTATATCAGAAGTTTATGGCATGCAGGAAACTGGGACAGCTAAGTCTGGTGCTGGGGGACTTTAGAGATAGACAGGACCAGCCACAGGCTCAAGATAATAAACAATCAACAGCTGGTTTGATTCTTCTACAAACTTCCTGTGTGAGTGGATATGTTTATGAGTAGATGTGAAGTGTGTATGTGTGTGTGTGTGTGTGTGTGTGTGTGTAGGGTGTGCGAATATGAGTAAGCATATGTGTGGGCATGTGACTGTGAAAGTGCCCTGCAAGGGTGTATTGAGGAGAGAGTTGACAGGAAGACACCTGCCAGCCCTTTAGCAAAGGGCTCAGATGATTCCCTTTGGGGATGGGTGGGAGAGTTCCCTGACATTTGACCTGATCATTTGAAAGACTTAAACCTCATCTTCTTCCTCAACCATTCCACTCTAAACCGACCCAGAAAATTGTTCACTCCCTAACAATGAAATAAAGAAACCACAAAAGGCAAAAGCCTGTGGGAGAAATCAAAGGCTGGCTGCCCTTCTCACTCAGAACCCCGTTCTTCCAGGCTTGTAACCTGCCAGCCCCTCCCTCCTGGCTGCTTCTCTTTATTCTGAGCACTAGCATTTTCTTCAAAGGCTTCCTTTCTGAAAGAAAAATTGCACACACTTTGTCTCAAACATGCTGAATTTTTTGTTAACAGAGACACTGCACCAAAAGAGATCAAAAGAGGGACAGCAAAAGAAAAGGAAAAGGAATTCATCCCCAAAATGAATAATTAAATATTTGACCTGGGAAAAGAGGCATTGTGAAAAGAATAGGACATAGAGCTTCTCTGAACCCTGGTTCTTTGTGCATCTTGGCCTATGAGCCAATGAATGAAACAATAGAGCACCCACATTGAACCATTCTCTGATTGCCTCTGTTGTCTATTCTGTTTGTTTGTTTGTTTGTTTTTTAATCAGAGCACTGCACTATTCAGCTCTGCCTTAATGGTGGTGTTGGGGATTGAACCTGGCACTTTAAGCTTTAAGCATGCAAGCATTTTGCATAACCATCATAGTATTATCCTAGCTTCTGGAGTTCTTTTTGTCGCCTTGTTGACATATGGGGACTAGTGATTAAAGAAAAAAGATCCTCTCCAACCAGACTGCTAGTCCTTTGTCCTCAGCCTCTAAGTCCTGCTATTTGCATACTTTGATCCAGTTGGAATTGCATTTTGTTTCTTGAACTAACATACAACTTGATTATTTTGATAGCTTTTTTTTTTTCTGTAATTACAATGAATCCACTTTATACAGGAGGCACATATAATAAATTGAACACAGTGACTTTCCAGGTCTTACTGGAAACCACCTTTTGATTACAGAGTTCCTGGGATTTCTGCCTGAGGAGCACAGGTGAGAAGAGCCTGGGAAGGAGTTTGGATTTGGTACCTGGGTTCTACCAGCCAGATCTCAGGCCAAGTGTGTGAAAGTGTCTTTCCTTCCTTTCTCAGCAGAGTCTGAATTCACAGTGGATCCCTGGATCATGACTAAGATGATCAGTGAGGCAATAGAATAATATTGTCGTGGTGGGCATTGGCACACCCAGTAGAGTATGCATGTCACCATGTGTAAGAAGTAGGGTTCAAACCTCTTTTGCATGCCTTAAAGAAATTGTATATGAATGCAAGAAATTAAGAACACACATTCTTTATTCTTTTGTAGATAACTGTGAACCTTATTAAATATCTTGCTCTGTCCATTACTTTTAAATAGTTTTCCTCGAGACTGTTCAATATATAAGATATATAAAGCTGCGTTATAGGGCCAGGTGATAGTAGAGCCATTAGAATTCACACAACACATATAAACATCATAGAGTATGTCACACAAATTTAGATATTATAACCTACTATACACCTAGCTTATATGGGCCTGCTATTGTTCAACAGCCTGTCATTAACCGAAATGCCACTAAGTGATGCATGACTATATATCATAATTTACTTAACTAGTTCACATCTTATAGATGTTTAGATTTCCCCCAGCCTTTTGCTATTATATAAGATGTTGTAATGAATGACATTATGTACATATTGATTTTTATATGAACAAGTTCATCTGTAGAAAGTTTGCAGTATTGAAACAACTTATTCAAAAGATACATACACCTTCGTTTAGATAGATACTATAAATTTGCTCTTTTGAATGTTATCCCAGGTTACACAATGTCTTGCAATGAATGAAAGTAGCTGGTTTCTTATGATCTTGGCAAATAGTTTTATTAAATCTTTTATTTATTGGTAATGTACAACAGAATATATTGTTGAAAATCCATTGTACTGCTCCTTTTGGAATGGACTGAAATATTTTAAGGGTTTAGAAACCATTTGTAATTTCTTCTGTGTATTGATTGCTCATGACCTTTGCTCACTTTTATATTGAGTTTTCAGCCTTTTATAGGAAATTTTTAAGAGTTATTTGTATATTTGTTGGGATAGATATTGTAAATGTTTTAGTTATCATTTTACTTTGGTCCATTTCATGGCAACTTTGTCACAGATAAAGGAAAATTTGTGTAGCAAAATTTATCTTGATAATTTTAATTGTTTTCAAAATTTTAATGGCTTCTAAAAATTAAAAGTAACCCAAAGGAACTTTAATATTTTCTTCTGATACATTACTACTTCCATAGTTTATGCTTAATGTTTTGATTAATATGTAAATATAAATATCACAACTTGAAATTTCTGTTGGACAGTTACCCTGTCAGAACAATTGATATTCTTCTTTTTATCACTAAAACACACTTATCACATACTAAATATTTAAGTGGTAAAATTTCATAGATTAATGTTTTTATTAGATTCTCTCTGGTTCATTGAAATTCTTCCTTTTGGTTTAGTTCCATACTAATTTCTGTAGCTTAGTTTAATTATAGAAATTTTATGGACAGTGGAAGATAACATAATCATTATGCAAAGAGACAGTCATATTTGATGCTCTGAAGTCCCAGGTTCAATCTCACATACTACCAAAAACCAGAGTCCTATGGTCATCTTCCCTTATCATTTCTCCCCCTCTGGGTGTATGGATCAAAATTCAAAAGAATAATTTTTATACATTGCAGTTTTCAGTTACTGAGGATTTAATTCCTTGTTATTTTCCTTATATCTCCTTGAATATTTTTATCTTTTGCAACATTTATCCAGATGATGTTCTAAAACTTTCAGTTATGCATCAAAACATATAGCATAAAGGTAATGAAAGATTATCTTTTCCTTTACATTAATATTGTAATTTTAATGTTGAACTAATGCATAAAACAATATAAAGTGAAGGTAGCACTGTTAAAATAATTACACACTTTAATAAGAATGATTCTAGTAAGTTTTTCTATTAAGATTCAAGATTTTAATTTGAGGTATTAAATTTTATCATAATGAAATAGTATATCTTATAAAACATTGTTTTTAATTGGGATATTAATTGTTTACAATAAAGTTGTTGGTATATGAGTATAATTTTTCATGTCACCATGATAGGTATCTGCAAAACACTCTTATCCTCAACTTAGACTCTTTTCCATCATCATTACCAGGACCTCAAAGGCCCCATCTCTCCTTTTCATTCTTCCCCAGAGTCTTTTGATTGGGTCTAATACAGCAATCAATTCCAAGTTTTACTTTGTTTTTTTCCTATTTCTGTTCTTGTTTCTCTTGTTTTTTGCAAAACACTATCACCAAAAACTTAAATATTTTCCCCCACCATATGCCAGAGAAGACCCCAAAGCCAGCCACCAAAACTTGTTCCCTCCCATTCCCATCAGAGTCTCTGCTTTGATGCAATACACCAAGCCCAGTCAAAGTTTTACTTTATTTCCCCTTCTTTTTTGTTTCTCAGGTTCAACATATGTGCTTGGGCAGCTTGAGGCAATCTGGGACATGGTTTTTTACCCTGATTTATTTTATTATTAATATTATATAAAGGTGTATCTCTTTATGCCCCTCCTTTAGGTTGACCAGAATTAACTTTTAGTGTATTTTCCATTGCTAGGAGACTAGGCATCTTATCCATTGCGAGAGGAACTTGTTTCACTATTGCTACCTCCTCTACCCACTCCCCCCTACTCCTCACTCCTAGCTAATTAAAAAAATAAAATAAAATAATCAATTAATTAAAAAACTTTCATTTCACTGCTCCTTTATTACAGTTCTTTTTCTTATATTTTTTTCTTTTCTCTCTCTTGTTTTTCTTCCTTCTTCTTTTTTTTGGTCTTCCTTTCTTCCTTCTTCCTTCTTCAGCTTTCTGAATTCACTGATACTTGTTTGTGAATTATTTGCGGGGAAGAAATCTAACTCAGAGTGGACTCTATGTGTGTATCTCTGCTCTACTTCCCTTTCTCCTCTGCTACTCCTATAATATACAGTGGATAGTAGATTTGCATAATTTTCTATTCTTGCTATCCCTTTTTTTTATTTCTCTTTCTTCTCCACTTGAACTTGGTTGCTATTTTTTCAGGGAGTGAAGACATTATTTGGCTAACTGGTAGTGATTAAACTGATTCAATCCTTGCTTCAGTTGCTATTGTAATTCCTGAGGTTGGTGATTGCATTTTTCATAAAGGTATTTAGTACAGTATTCCTTTTACTCAAAACACAACAACTGAGGAACAACAGAACATAAAAATAAGAAACACATTATTAAAAAACTGGGTAGATCAAGAGCAAATAAAACTGCTACTACAATGAATTAAGACAAGAGACCAGAAGAAACTACAAATCATCCAGAAATAACCATAGATAAGAAAAGTATGTAAGCAATAATAAACTTATTATCACAGACATGAAAACAACATTGGAAGAAAAGAATGGCAGTATTAGGGAAACAACAGTTGAGACCCCCAAGAAAAATACTGATTATCTTGAGGCAATTAGAGAACTAAAAGCTGAAATAGCTGAACTGAGGAAAGAAGCTGAGGGAAGGGAAAGCACACTAACAGAAGTAGAAAACAGAATTAGTCAGTCAGAGGATGAGTTAGAGAAAACTAAGAAAGAGGTGAAAGAGATCAAAAAAAGAGATTGAGAGACACTGAAATCAACAACAGAGACATGTGGGATGATCTCAAAAGAAGTAACATTCATATAATTGGACTACCAGAAGAAGAAAGAGAGGAAGGGAAAGGAAGCATTCTAGAGGAAATAATAGAAGAAAACTTCCCAGACCTGAACAACAGAAAAGACATTAAGATTCAAGAGGCCTAGAGAGTTCAAAACAGAATCAATCCAGACCTGAAGACACCAAGACACATCATAGTCACAATGAGAAGAAGTAAGGATAAAGAAAGGATCCTAAAGGCTGCAAGAGAAAAACAAAAAGTCACATACAGGGGGAAAACCCATAAGACTAACAGCAGACTTCTCCACTCAAACTCTAAAATCCAGAAGAGAATGACAAGATATCTATCGAGCCCTGAATAAAAAAGGGTTTCAACCAAGGATAATATATCCTGCTAGACTTTCATTCAAACTAGATGGAGGGATCAAAACCTTCTTAGACAAACAACAGTTAAAGGAAGCATCCATCACCAAACTGGCCCTGAAAGAGGTTCTAAAAGACCTCTTATAAACAAGAACTTCACTATAATACTTGTCATATAACAGAGCAAATAAAAATCCGTTGACCAATGGCACTACAATACATTAAATCCATAATATAATAAATGTCAGTGGCTTAAAATCACCCATCAAAAGGCACAGAGTAGGAGGATTGATCATAAAACATAACCCAACCATATGCTGCTTGCAAGAATACCATCTGACACAACAAGATAAAAACAGACTTAATGTGAAAGTATGGAAAATATCATACAGGGTAATGGACCACACACACACACACACACACACACACACACACACACACACACACAAGCTGGAATAGCCATTCTCATCTCTGACAAAATATATTTTAAATTAAATAAAGTAATAAAAGATAGGCAAGGGCATTACATAATGATTAGAGGATCTATCAGCCAAGAAGACTTAACAATTATTAACATCTATGAACCCAATAAGGGACCATCTAAATACATCAAGCACCTACTGAAAGAACTTCAAAAATACATCAATAGTAATACAATAATAGTTGGAGATTTTAACAACCCACTCTCACACTTAGATCAATAAATAAGAGAATCAACAAGAAACAAGAGAATTAAATGAAGAGATGGTCAGACTGCACCTCTTGGACATCTTCAGAGCTCTTCACCCCAAAAAACTGGAATACACATTCTTCTCAAATCCACACAACACATACTCAAGGATAGACCACATGTTAGGCCACAAAGACAGCATCAATAAATTCAAGAAAATTGAAATCATCCCAAGTGTCTTCTCAGACCACAGTTGAGTAAAACTAACATTTAAGAACAAACAGAAAGTTATAAAAAGACACAGAATTTAGAAACTAAACAACATACCCCTTAACAACAACTGGGTCAGAGAGTCAGTGAAGCAAGAAATTCAAATGTCATAGAAACAAATGAAAATGAAGACACAACCTATCAAAATGATTGGGACACAGCACAAACCCCTAGCCTACTCACTAAACAATAAAGGGAGAAGACTCAAATTCATAGAATTATAAACAATAGAGGAGATATCACAACTGACACCACAGAAATCCAGAAAATCATGCAAAACTTCTATGAAGAACTATACGCTACCAAGATAGAAAATCTGGAAGAAATGGAAGAATTTTTAGAAGCATATGCCCTTCCAAAACTGAACCAAGAAGAACTACAAAACCTAAATGCACCAATCACAGACAAAGAAATCAAAACCGTTATTAAGAATCTCCCCAACAACAAAAGTCCTGGACCAGATGACTTCACAAACGAATTCTACAAAAAATTCAGGAAACAGGTAATACCCAGACTTCTAAAACTTTCCCATAAAATTGAAGAAACAGGAACACTGCCTTCCACCTTCTGTGAAGCCAACATCACCCTGATACCAAAAGCAGAGAGGGACACAACAAAAAAGTAAAACTACAGACCAATATCTCTGATGAACATAGATGCCAAAATATTAAACAAGATTTTGGCCAACCTATATCTGGCATATCAAAATTATGACCAAGTGGAATTTATCCCAGGAATGCAAGGTTGGTTCAGCATCCATACATCAATCAATGTCATTTACCACGTCAATAAAAGCAAAGCCAAAAACCACATGATTATCTCAATAGATGGAGAGAAAGACTTTGACAAAATCCAACACCCATTCATGCTCACAACCCTACAAAAATCGGAATAGAGAGGAAAATCCTCAAGATAGTGGAATCCATATATAGCAAACCTACAACTAACATCATACTCAATGGACAGAAGCTGAAAGCATTCCCTCTCAAACTGTGGACTAGACAGGGCTTTCCACTGTCACCATTACTCTTCAACATAGTCTTGGAAGTTCTTGACATAGCAATCAGGCAAGAGAAAGAAATCAAAGGAATAGATTGAAAGCTAAGAAGTCAAGCTCTCACTATTTGCAGATGATATGATAGTATACATAGAAAATCCTAAAGAATCCAGCAGAAAACTACTGCCAGTTATTAGGCAATATAGCAAGGTGTCAGGCTACAAAATCAATATACAAAAACCATTGGCATTTCTTTATGCAAACACTAAATCTGAAGAAGACATCCAGAAATCACTCCCATTCACTGTTGCAGCAAAATCAGTAAAATACCTAGGAGTAAAGCTGACCAAAGAAGTGAAAGACTTGTATACCGAAAACTGTCAGTCACTCTTCAAGGAAATAGAAACTGATACCAAGAAATAGAAAGACATCCCATGCTCATCGATCGGAAGAATAAATATCATCAAAATGAATATTCTCCCCAGAGCCATATACAAATTTAATGCAATACCCATCAAAGTTCCACCAAACTTATTTAAGAGAATAGAAAAAAAAACTATAATCATTTGTCTGGAACCAGAAAACACCTAGAATTGCCCAAACCATCTTGAGGAAAAGAAACAGAAATGGAGGCATCACACTTCCAGATGTCAAACTTTATTATAAAGCCATCATCATAAAAACAGCATAGTATTGGAACAAAAATAGGCACACAGACCAGTGGAACAGAATTGAAAACCCAGAACTAAACCCCCACACCTATGGACATCTAATCTTTGATAAGTGGACCCAAAGTATTAAATGGAAGGAGGCTCTCTTCAATAGATGGAGCTGGGAAAACTGGGTTGTAACATGCAGGAGAATGAAACTGAACCACTTTATCTCACCAGAAACAAAAATCAACTCCAAATGGATTAAAGACCTGGATGTTAGATCAGAAACAATAAAATAATTAGAGGAAAACATTGGTGGAACACTTTCCCATCTAGAGCTCAAGGACCTCTTTGATGACACAAAACCAATTACAAGGAAGACTGAAGCAGAAACAAACAAATGGGACTATATCAAATTGAAAATCTTCTGCACAGCCAAAGAAACTATTACACAACAAAGAGACCCTTCACAGAATGGGTGAAGATGTTTACATGCCATATATCTGACAAGAGACTAATCAACAAAATATACAAAGAAGTCAGCAAACTTATCACCAAAAAACCAAATGACCCTATTCATAAATGGGCAGAGGATATGAATAGAACATTCACTCCAGAGGAGATCCAAAAGGCAAACAAACACATGAAAAACTGTTCCAGGTCGCTGATTGTCAGAGAAATGCAAATAAGACAACATTGAGATAACACCTCACCCCTGTGAGAATAGCATACATCTAAAAGGACAGCAGCAACAAATGCTGGAGAGGCTGTGGGGACAGAGGAACATTTTTGCACTGCTGGTGGGAATGTAAGTTGTTCCAACCTCTGTGGAGAGCAGTCTGGAGAACTCTCACAAGGCTAGACATGCACCTTCCATATGACCCAGTAATTCCTCTCCTGGGGTTATACCCCAAGGACTCCATAACACCCAACCAAAATCTTTTGGTGATGGGAATGGTGTTTATGTACACACCTATTAAATAGTAGTCATATAAATCGCTATTTAATTAATATGAGAGGGGGAAATTGATTGTATGTCTAACAAAGGGACTTTTCAAATTTAACCCACTTACCAAATACTGTGATGATAACAGTAACTACCCATTGTCTTCTTGAACCCTAAGACAGCAGGAACCTCATATTTCCACTATAGAGCCTAAACTTCCCCCAGTCCTGGGACCCTAGGGTAGGGCCCACTTTCCCATATGCTTCTCTCAATTCTTATCAAATAATATTGCATCCACTGACTGCAACCTAATCAGTGCCATGAGTGCCACCCCAGTATGCTTCACCTCAGACTGTGTCCAGAGACTTCAGTTGTGGAACGACAACCCTTCAGGTTCATCACTAGGCTGAGGCCTTTCTGTTCATAGTATTCTCTAATTCCATCCCGGTGGTTCACTTCCTAACAAGTCCCAAAACCTAGATATAGACCAGGTTCCAGGAGATAGAGCATATGTTCACAGGTATCCATAAACTGGGGCAAATATATTACCTGAGAGTAGTAGTACGCTAGAGTTTGCAGTGAGCATCCCCCAACACTTCATCCCCACTATTCCAATCTTTGGGTCCATGATTCTTCAACAATTTGTTTGGATTTGTATGTTAACTCTCTTTTCAGCCACCAGGTGCCAGATGCCATCAGGATGCCAGCCAGGCTTCCCTGGACTGAAGACCCCACTAATGTGCCCTGGAGCTCTGCTTCCCCAGAGATTCACCCTACAAGGAAAAGAGAGAGACAGACTGGGAGTATGGACCGACCAGTCAATGCCCATATTCAGCGGGGAAGCAATTACAGAAGCGAGACCTCCTACCTTCTGCAACCCACAATGACCCTGGGTCCATGCTCCCTGAGGGATAGGGAATGGGAAAGCTATTGGGGAGGGGATGGGATATGGAGGTTGGTTGGTGGGAATTGTGTGGTGTTGTACCCCCCCATCCTATGATTTTGTTAATGTCTCCTTTCTTAAAGAAAGAAAGAAAGAAAGAAAGAAAGAAAGAAAGGAAGGAAGGAAGGAAGGAAGGAAGGAAGAAAGAAAGAAAGAAAGAAAGAAAGAAAGAAAGAAAGAAAGAAAGAAAGAAAGAAAGAAAGGGGAGACATTGGGGAATATTCTGGTACAAACATTTGTTTATTTGAATAAGAGTACAGGTCTTCATACTGAGTTACACAAAAAGCATTTTTCACATATGTCAGAAATTACAGGTTTCTCAACGGTCAGCTTGCCCCTATGGTAGGGTGCTGGTATGACAAGAATTGATGAGAAACATAAAGGTCAAAACGATTAGTCTCCATGATGCAGGTGAGTTAACTATCCAAAGGTATTTGAGAGAATCATAGGGGTTAAACCAGTAAGGTGAGGTAGAGAAGAAGAAAAGCAAAGCTTGATGTGAATCACAGATATCAAAGGACCCAAGGAAACAAAATATGGGGTCTCACTGCCTGGTATATGTGGGGGTGTATGATAGAGTGTGTTCTCCTTTATGATCAAAAGGTGAAGTGGATGTGTGAACTTTGAGTGAACCCTCAAGCAGTCAACCATTTGGCCTGACAGCAGGGGGAACTAAGTGTGAGAGGCTTGTAGGCTTTCTGTGAGCATGAGAGACTAATAAGGAGAAATCCATTCTCTTTCTTTCTCCATTGTTGCCCAATGCATCCAAAATAACTAAATGTATCTGTATCAAAGAATTTTTATTCTCCCTCTTCCTGGGGAAGGGAAATGTGAAATGTCAGAGAATTCTTTTGTTCTTAGAATATGCAGGGACCTTCTGGAAATCACAGCTGGATTTTGCTTTTAATTTGGTGAGTGGGGAGGCATTTCTTTTGATGGCAGATTCATCTTCTCACTCCATCAGGGAAAATGCACAGGATGTTATCTGAATTCAAGTATCATTTTTCTTGTGAGCTCTCACACAGAAAAAGTGCCAGGCTTTCTATCTCTGCATCTTCATATGGTGCATTGAATTTAACTGTACATGGTACAATGACTGGATATCCTTACATGTAAGTGTTATAATCCCCTATATGTGTGGGAAGACAGAAGGTAGTATTTTCTAGGGAAATACATCCATCTCTTACTCAGTTGTAAACAAGTATGTATAATAATAAATAACATTAATAAATAGAAATTGAGTAGATATTACAAGTCAGATAGCTAGATGTGATACTAGGTGCCAGTTGTCTTTGACCAAAAATGAGCCTTAACATAACATTTATTTAGGGAGAAATAACAATTAGAAATTAGCAATTTTTAGGAACTTGGGTTACTTCCCATACTGTAAGACAAAGGGTGAAGGGTGTGGAATGCTGTAAAGGCATCACCCCCAAGTCTAAGTTTTGCATTCATTCAGTGCCCTCATACTGTCCCATCTTCACAAGGCAGAACAGTGTTTACAAAGTTCTCAGTGGGGTTAGGTAGAGTCTAAACTGATGATAGGTGTGAGTATGCTCAGCACTAGTGACTAGAAGAAACAAAGATGAGATGGCATCATGCCCAACACTGAAAATGTTGAGGGAGTGTAATATGTTGATTATCTGAAGCCAAGTTTTCTTCTCATGTTTCAAAATGATACAGTCTCTCCTCCCACACTGCTCCATAGGAAAGCCTTCTTTGACAACTCATCCTTTTATCTATCTTAGATTATGATGATCATACCCTCCCTGTATATCTATAGGAATTGAGAAATACCCTTTACTACAGTACCTACAAAATATGCTCTACCTTTCTACATGATATTCTGTCATAGATGGCAGATACCCAATGTACCTAGTAATTTGGTAGAGAATGTATACTAACTTGAGGTTTGATGAAGAAATTAACTGAAAAGCAGGGCTACATAGCATAATGGTTATGCAAAGAGGCTCTCATGCCTGAGGCTCCATAGTCCCACTTTCAATCCCCTGCACCACCATAAGTCAAAGATGAGCAGTGATCAGGTTGTGTGGAGTTGTATACCTCTTATCCTATGGTTTTGTCAGTTTTTTTATATAAAAAATATATAAAATATATAAAAAGTATATATAAAAATATATAAAAAGTAGCTTTTTATTAAATAAAGCTACTTTTAAAAGAAATTAAACAACTTTATAAATTGATCTTCTTTTATATTTTTAATTTTATTATATTTATTTATTTGATAGAGAAAGCCAGAAATCAAGAGGGAAAGGGGATATAGAGAGGGGGAGAGGCAGAGAGATATGCAGCACTGTTTCACCACTCACAAAGTTTTCTCCCTGTAGGTGGAGCTGGGTGCTTGAACCCAGGTCCTTGTGCATTGTAACATATGCACTTAACCAGGAGACCCACCACCTGGTCCATGTAATTTATCCTTATTTTTTATTTTTTTATTTATAAAAAGGAAACACTGACAAAAAACATAGGATAAGAGGGGTACAACTTCACACAATCCCAACCACCAGAACTCTGAATCCCATCTCCTCCCTTGAAATCTTTTCTAATCATTATTCCTCTGGGAAAATGGAACAAGGGACATTATGAGGTGCAATAGGTGGAGGGTCTGGCTTCTGTAACTGCTTCCCCACTGAACATGGGCAGTGACAGGTTGTTCCATATTCCCAGACTGTCTCTCTCTTTCCCTAGTAAGACAGGGGTCTGGGAAAGCAAGGTTCCAGGACACACTGGTGGGATCATCTGCCCATGGAAGTCTGGTTGGCATCATGGTAGCATCTGGAATCTGGTGGCTAAAAGAAGAGTTAACATATAAAGTCAAACAAATTGTTAACTAATCCAGAACCTAAAGGCTAGACTATTGCAGATGAAGATTTGGGGGTCTCAGTTTTGTAGATGGTTAGTAGTCCTATTTTGTTATATTCCAGAGGGCCCATGACTGTACTAGTTTGGTTTGTTTGTTTGTTTTATTTATTTTCCTGAGTCTGGCATCTGATATATGCAGGTGTATCCAAGTTATTGTCTGAGGATATGATGTCATGGCTGGAAAAAGGACCAGAAATCTGAATCAGGGAAGAGAGTAACTCCCAAATTTTGGAAAGGTGTATAAATATTGTTGACTGTAAACACATTTGGGATTCATTGGATCGACCTTCTCGTGGTGCATCCCATGAGTACCCATTTATTGGGGAAACTGATGATCCTTCCTAGCCGACTGAATCCACATGGATCCCAGTCACTATCAAAGCCAGCAACAAGCAGACATCAGGCTCAAGCTGATGCTGTTGACTGGCTACGGAAGAAGGGCAAACGCTAGAAGAAGAACTGTAAACACCATCAATTTGATGTGACCTGGTGCCCTTATTAAGCTTAGGAGCCTATGCAGATCTCAGCTCACATTCTGTAGTTATGAGTAGAAATAAATGTTCCAAGTGGCATGATTTCATGACCCATCTTCCTTAGTTGGAAGATAGCATATGTTGTCCATCCTCCCTTCAGAGGATGATGGGACATTCTTTACTGTTATTCATCCATGTTGAGTGCAAGGTTCTATGGGGGCCCTTAAAGGGGTCTGTTTTGTTGTTCCTGATAGAGATGACCAATAAGAATGGAGAAAGGGATTTATTGAGGCCTAGGCTCTTATCTGTTTGGGAATCTCAGGACTCCCTGACTAGGGACCAAGCTGATGCGGTGGCCTGATAGTAACTAAGGAGTCATCATTAAATCATACCAGTCTCTTGCCCTTATTCAGCTTTTGTAGTCCTTACTTTGATAAAATTAGCTTTGGAGTGACTGAAGGAAGTATAATTGGAAATGACTGAGGAGGTTATCTAATCTAAGTAGATACTATTTCTTTAAGAAATTTATGGTGTCTTTTTAGGTCTTTCTACTTGCTTACTGCATATATTGACTCGCTGCAGAGTATTGTGCACTTTTGCTTTCAGGTATATACATTTGCCCTAATTTATGAATAGATGTGAACATATACCCTATCTCATAGGACCTTGTCTGAATCTAGGATTTAGAACTTTGTTCAGAAGTGGGTCACCCAAAATGGAATTCTATGAAAGGAAAGGTCTCACATGAGTAATGATGCTGAAGGGTTGACATTCCACACGTGAGGTCTCTTGATACATTCCGAAGTGAAGCATGCCGAGGTGTTTGTTACTCATTGCATTGATTAGGTTGAGATCAGCAGGTGCAGTATCATTTGGTATGAATTCAGAAAGGCATGCAGAAAAGTGAGCCCCACCTAGGAACTTTCAGGGCTGGGGGGATTATAGGATCTATAGAGGAAGTGGGATGTTCTTGCTGTCTTAAGGTTTAAGAAGGCAATAGTAGTTATTGCTATAATCACATTATTTGGCAGTTGGGTTAAATCTGAAAATCCCTTGTTAGGATTTTCTGTACCATACACGACCCCACTATAATTTTTGTCCTTTGACATTATATATATATATATATATATATATATATATATATATATATATATATATGTGTGTGTGTGTGTGTGTGTGTGTGTGTGTGTGTGTGTGTGTGTGTGTGTGTATGTGTGTGTGTGTGTGTGTGTGTGTGTGTGTGTGTGTTATAGAATAACACGACTGGTTGCTTCTGATCTCCCTGGTCTAAGCTTTCAGGAGAGTCAACATTTCAAAGACTCAGTCTATGATCTCTGCATTACAAAGTTTGAGGGATTCAATCAATTTTCCTCTCTCATATTAATTAAACAGTGATTTATATGACTAAGTTAATAGGAGTATACATAATCACTATTCCCATCACCAAAAGACTGTGTCACAACCCACCACCCCAGTGAGGCAGAACATCAACCTTCACCCTCCACCCATAGGTGCCCTACTCCAAACTCAGTCAAATACTGGTTTAAGTTTCCCTTTCTGTTCTTTCTTGACTTCTGATTATGAGTGGGATCATCCCATACTCCTGTTTGTCTTTCTTACTTAGCTCACATAACATAACTATTTCTAGCTCTATCCAAGATAGGTCAGAAATGGTGGATTCATTTGTCTTAATAGCTGCATAGTATTCCATTATGTATATATACCACAGCTTTCTCAGCCACTCATCTGTTGTTGGGCACCTGTTTTGCTTCCAGGTTTTAGCTATTACAAATTGTGCTGCTATGAACATCGGTGTATACATATCTTTTTGGTTGGGTGTTATGGAGTCCTGGGGTATATCCCTAAGAGAGAAATTACTGGGTTATATGGAAGGTCATGTCTTGCCTTGAGAGAGTTCCCCAGAGTGTTCTCCACAGAGGTTGGAGCAATTTACATACCCACCAGCAGTGCAGAAGAGTGCATTTGTCCCCACAGCCTCTTCAGTATTTGTTGCTGTTGCCTTTTTGATGTGTGCCATTCTCACAGGAGTGAGGTGGTTTCTCAATGTTGTCCTTATTTGCATTTCTTTGATAATCAGGGACTGGAACAATTTTTCAAGTGTTTGTTAGCCTTTTAGATCTCTTTATTATTATGAATATTATTATTATGAACATTTTGTTCATATCCTATGCCCATTTTTGGAAGGGCTTGTTTGATTTTTTGTTAGTAAGTTTGCTGAGCTCTTAGTATATTTTAGTTATTTGTCTTATGTCTGATGTATGGAATGTGAAGATCTTCACCCATTCTGTGAGGGGTCTCTTTGTTTGTGATGGTTTCTTTGGCTGTGCAGAAGCTTTTCAATTTGATGTAGTCCCTTTAATTTTTTTACTTGTTTGTTTGCTTTAGTCTTCCTTGCAATTGCATTTTTATCATCAAGGATGTCCTTGATGTTTAGGTGGGAAAGTGTTCCACCAATGTTTTCCTCTAAGTATTTGATAGTTTCTCATTTAACATCCAGGTACTGGATGTATTTGGAGTTGACTTTTGTGTCTGGTGAGATAAAGTGTTTCAATTCAGTTTCATTCTTCAGCATGTTTCAGCCCTGTTTTTCCAGCAAGATTTATTGAGCAAATCCTCCTTCTCCCATTTAATTCTTTGGGCCCCCTTATCAAATATTAGATGTCCGTGGGTGTGAGGGTTTAGTTCTGGGGTCTCAATTCTGTTCCACTGGTCTGTGTGACTATTTTTGTTCCAGTACCAGGGTGTTTTGATGATGATGGCCTTTACTATAGTTTGATATCTGAGAGTTCCTCCATATCTTTTCTTTTCCTCAAGATTGTTTTGGCAATTCTAGATGTTTTCTGGTTCCTGATAAATGATTGTAATTTTTGTTCTATTTTCTTAAAGAAGCTTAGTGGAACTTTGATGGCTATCATATTAAATTTTATATGTCCCTGGGGAGAATATTCATTTTGATGATGTTAATTCTTCCAGTCCATGAACATTGGTTGTCTTTCCATTTCCTGGTATCATTTTATATTTCCTTGAATAGTGACTTACAGAAGTCTTTCACCTTTTTGGTCAGCTTTATTCCTAGGTATTTTACTGATATTGCAGCAGCAGTTAATGGGAGTGTTTTCTGGATATCCCCTTCTTCGGATTTAGTGTTTTCATAAAGAAATGCCACTGATTTTTGTTCATTGATTTTGTAGCCTGACACCTTGCTATATTGCCTAATAACTTCCAGTAGCTTCCTGCTGTATTCTTTAGGTTTTTCTATGTATACTATAATAACATCTGAAAATAGTGAGAGCTTGACTTCTTCCCTTCCAATCTGAACTCCTTTGATATTCTCTCTTGCCTGATTGCTATGGCGAACTTCCAATACTATGTTGAAAAGTAATAGTGATAGTGGACAACCCTGTCTAGCTCTTGATCTAAGGGGAGGGGTGCTTTCAGCTACTGTTCATTGAGTATGATGTTGGCTGTAGGGTTGCAATATATGGACTCCAATATCTTGAGTAATTTCCCTTTTTTTTGGAGTGTTTTGAGCATGAATGGGTGTTGGATTGTGTCTAAATTTTCTATGCATCTATCTAAATAATAATGTGTTTTTGGTTTTGATTTTATTGATGTGGTGAATGATATTGATTGCATTATGTATATACAACCAGCCTTGCATTCCTGGGATAAATTCCACTTGGTTGTGATCCTGTGGGCTAGAATCTTGGAACTGCTTTAGAATATAGATATTAGCTCTTTCCTGAAGATTTTGTAAACTTTTTATACTTATTTATTTTTTATTTATTTATTCCATTTTGTTGTCCTTGTTGTTTTATTGTTGTAGTTATTCTTGATGTTGTTGGATAGGACAGAGAGAAATGGAGAGAGGAGGAAAAGAAAGAGAGGGGGAGAGAAAGATAGACATCTGCAGGCCAGTTTCATCACCTGTGAAGTGACTCCCCTGCAGGTGGGGAGGGGGGGCTCTAGACCTGTTCCTTACCTCAGGCCTTGAGCTTTGCCACCAGCGCTTAACCCGCTGTGCTACCACCTGTCTCCCTATTTTGTAGACTTTGTTTGTAAAGCCATCTGGTCCAGGAATTTTGTTACTGGGGAGATTCTTAATAATGTTTTGATTTCTTAACCTGTGATTGGTCAATTTATTTTTTGAACTTTAGCTTGGTTAAATTTTTGATGGTATATGTTTCTAGGAATTATTCCATTTCTTCCAGATTCTCTAGCTTTGTGGTATATAGTTCTTTGTAAATATTTTGCATGATTCTCTGTGGTGTCCATTGTGATATATACTTATCACTTACAATTTTATTTATTTGAGTCTTCTCCCTTTGTGTTTTAGTGAGTATGGCTAGGGGTTTGTCAATTTTGTTTAATATTTCAATGAACCAGTATTTTCCTTCATTGAGCTTTTGTATGGTTTTCTTATTTTTGATGTTCATTTGTGCTCTAAATTTAATGATTTTCATCTTTCTGGTTGCTTTAGGGTTCCTCTGTTCCTCTTCCTCTAAGTCCTTAAGGTGTGCAGTAGCGTAGTTTATTTGAACTTTTTCTTCTTCTCTAATGTGTAATTGTTTGGCTATGTGGTTTCCTCTCAGTACTGCTTTACCTGTGTTCTAAGTATTTAGATAGCTTGTGTCTTCATTTTCATTAGTTTCCAGGAACATTTGAATTTCTTGCTTGAGTGCCTCTCTGACCCAGTGGTTCTTAAGCAACATGTTGTTGAGTTTCCAAATTTGTGACTTTTAGCAATTTTCTGTTTGTTGCTGAATGTTAGCTTACTCCATTGTGTTCTGAGAAGATGCCTGGTATGATTTCAATGCTCTTAAATTTATTGATACTGTCTCTGTGGTATATCTTTGAGGATGTTTTGTGTGGATTTGAAAAGAATGTGTATTCCAGTTTTGGGGGTGATGAACTCTGAAAATGTCCAAGAGGTCTAGTCTGCCCATTTCTTCAATTAATTATTTTGTTTCTTTGTTGATTCTCTGTTTAGTTGATCTAAGTGTGAGAGTGGGGTGTTGAAGTCTCCACTATAATTGTATTACTATTGATGTATTTTTGTAGTTCTTTCAGTAGGTGTTTGACATATTTAGATGGTTCCTCATTGGGTTAATAATTGTTGAATCTTATTGCTTTATCGATCCTCTAATTATTATGTAATAGATTTGCCTATCTTTTATTACTTTATTTAATGTTTATTGTGTCAGAGATGAGAATGGCTGTTTAGGAATTTGTTTTGTGGTTCATTAGCCTGTATGATAGTTTTCTATCCTTTCACTTTAAGTCTGTTTTTGTCTTGTTGTGTCAGGTGGGATTCTTTTTTTTAAATTTATTTTTTTTAAGAAAGGATAAATTAACAAAACCATAGGGTAGGAGGGGTACAACTCCACACAATTCCCACCACCCAATCTCCATATCCCATCCCCTCCCCTGATAGCTTTCCCATTCTCTGTCCCTCTGGGAGCATGGACCCAGGGTCATTGTGGGTTGCAAAAGGTGGAAGGTCTGCCTTCTGTAATTGCTTCCCCGCTGAACATGGACATTGACTGGTCGGTGCATACTCCCAGTCTGCCTCTCTCTTTCCCTAGTACGGTGGGTCTCTGGAGAAGCGAGTTCCAGGGCATATCGGTGGGGTCTTCAGTCCAGGGAAGCCTGGCTGGCATCCTGATGGCATCTGGCACCTGGTGGCTGAAAAGAGAGTTAACATAAAAATCCAAACAAATTGCTTAGCAATCATGGAACCAAAAGTTGGAATAGTGGAGAGGAAGTGTTAGGGGGGTACTCACTGCAAACTCTAATGTACTTCTGCTTTCAGGTATTTATTTTGTACTAGTTTATGGATAAGTGTGAACATATGCTCTCTCTCACATAATCTGGTCTATATCTAGGTTTTGGGACTTTCTTAGAAAGTGATCCACCTGGGATGGAAATAGAGAATACTATGAAAGAAAAGGTCTCACCTGAGTAATGAAGCTGAAGGGTTGTCATTCCACACGTGAAGTCTCTGGACACAGTCTGAGGTGAAGCATGTTGATGTGGCAATTGTTGCGTTGGTTAGGTTGTGGTCAGCGGATGCAATAATATTTGATATGGATTGGGAGGGGAATATGGGAAAGTGGTCCCTATCCAAGGGTTCCAGGACTGGGGGAAGTAGGGGCTCTATAGTGGACATGTGAGGTTCCTGCTGTCTTAGGGTTCAAAAAGACAATCAATAGTTAATGTTATCATCACATTATTTGGTAATTGGGTTAACTTTGAAAAGTCCTTTTGTTATGGTTTGCTGTACAGTACCCAGTATCTTGTATATAGCTGTGCTATTGGATGCTACTAATCTACTTGGTCTCGGCTTTTGAGAGAGTCCACATATCAAATACACAGCGTATATATTAAAAAGATTCAGTTTGTGTTTTGAAAAACTTTGAGACATACAATTAATTTTCCCCCTCTCATATTAATTAACTACTGATTTATATGTCTACATTTTGCTAGGAGTGTACATAAACACCATTCCCACCACCAAAGGACTGTGACCCATCCCTCCCACCCACTCCCACCCCCCACTGGCCCAGGAAGCTGCATGTCTACCACTCACCACAGGGCTTTTACTTTGGTGCCCTACTTACAATTTGGTCAGGTCCTGCTTTTAGTTTCCCTTTCAGATCTTCTGTCTCAAGTTCTGTTGATGAGTGGGATCATCCCATACTCATCTTTATCTTTCTGACTTAACTCACTTAACATAATTCCTTCTAGCTTTGTCCAAGATGGGTCAGAGAAGGTGGGTTCATTGTTCTTGATAGCTGTATAGTATTCCATTGTGTATATATACCACAGCTTTCTCAGTCACTCATCTTTTGTTGGGCACCTGGGTTGCTTCCAGGTTTTAGCTATTATGAATTGTGCTTCTATGAACATAGGAGTACACACCTCTTTTTGGTTGGGTGTTATGGAGTCCTTGGGAACCCTAAAGCAACCAGAAGGACAGAAATCACTAAAATTAGACCAGAAATAAACAATATCAAAAATAAAAGAACCATACAAAAGATCAATGAAGCCAATTGTTGGTTCTTTGAAAGATTAAACAAAATTGAGAAACCCCTAGCCAGACTCACCAAACAAAAAAGAGAGAAGACTCAAATTCATAGAATTGTAAACGATGCAGGAGATATCACAACTGACACCACAGAAATCCAGAGAATCCTGCAAAACTTCGATGAAGAACTATACGCCACCAAGCTAGAGAATCTGGAAGAAATGGAACAATTCCTAGAAGCATATGCCCTTCCAAAACTGAACCAAGAAGAACTACAAAATCTAAATGCACCAATCACAGACAAAGAAATTGAAACCGTTATTAAGAATCTCCCCAACAACAAAAGTCCTGGACCAGATGGCTTCACAAACGAATTCTACAAAACTTTCAGGAAACAGTTAATACCCATACTTCTTAAGCTTTTCCATAAGATTGAAGAAACAGGAATACTCCCTTCCACCTTCTATGAAGCCAACATCACCCTGATACCAAAAGCTGATAGGGTTAGAACAAAAAAGGAAAACTACAGAACAATATCTCTGATGAACATAGATGCCAAAATATTAAACAAGATCTTGTTCAACTGAATACAGCAACATATCAAAAAGATTGTTCATCATGACCAAGTGGGATTCATCCCAGGAATGCAAGGTTGGTTCAACATCCATAAATCAATCAGTGTCATTCACCACATCAATAAAAGCAAAGCCAAAAACCACATGATTATCTCAATAGATGCAGAGAAAGCCTTTGACAAAATCCAACACCCATTCATGCTCAAAACTCTACAGAAAATGGGAATAGATGGGAAATTCCTCAAGATAGTGGAATCTATATATAACAAACCTACAGCCAACATCATACTCAATGGAAAGAAGCTGAAAGCATTCCCCCTCAGATTGGGGACTAGACAGGGCTGTCCACTGTCACTGTTACTCTTCAACATAGTACTGGAAGTTCTTGCCATAGCAATCAGGCAAGAGAAAGAAATCAAAGGAATACAGATTGGAAGGGAAGAAGTCAAGCTCTCACTATTTGCAGATGATATGATAATATACATAGAAAGACCTAAATAATCCAGCAGAAAATTACTGGAAGTTATTAGGCAATATAGCAAGGTATCAGGCTACAAAATCAATGTACATAAATCAGTGGCATTTCTTTAAAAGTCTGTGTTTTAAAACCTTCAAGACATACAATTAATTTTCCCTCTCATATTAATTAATTAGTGATTTATATGACTACACTTTACTAGGAGTGTACATAAACACAATTCCCACCACCAAAAGACTGTGTCCCATCACACCCACCCACTCCCAACCCCCACAGGCCCAGGAAGCTGCATGTCTACCCCTCAACATAGGGTTTTTACTTTGGTGCCCTACTCCATATTTAGTTAAATCCTGCTTTTAGTTTCCCTTTCAGATATTATTTCTCAACTTCTGTTGATGAGTGGTATCATCCCATACTCATCTTTATCTTTCTGACTTAGCTCACTTAACATAATTCCTTCTAGCTCTGTCCAAGATGAGTCAGAAAAGGTGGGTTCATTGTTCTTGATAGCTGCATAGTATTCCATTGTGTATATATACCACAGCTTTCTCAGCCACTCATCTGTTGTTGGACACCTGGGTTGCTTCCAGGTTTTAGCTATTATGAATTGTGCTGCTATGGACATAGGAATACACACCTCTTTTTGGTTAGGTGTTATGGAGTCCTTAGGGTATAACCCCAGGAGAGGAATTACTGGATCATATGGAAGGTCCATGTCTATCCTTGTGGGAGAGAGTTTTCCAGACTGCTCTCTACAGAGGGTGGACCAACTTACATTCCCACCAGCAATGCAAAATGGTTCCTCTGTCCCCATAGCCTCTCCAGCATTTGTTGTTGCTGTCCTTTTTGATGTATGCCATTCTTACCGGAGTGAGGTGGTATCTCAATGTTGTCTTACTTTGCATTTCTCTGACATTCAGTGACCTAGAGCAGTTTTTTCATATTCTTGCAAGCTGCATATGATTGGCTTGGCTTTTCTGATGCATCCTCCTACTCTGTGTCTTTTAATGGGTGATTTTAAACCATTGATATTTATTTAATATTATGGATTTAAATTTTTGCAGTGCTATTAATCGATACATGCACACACACACATATGTTTCTCTGATATTTGGCAAGTATTATGGTGATGCTCTTGTGTATAACAGGTCTTTAAGGACCTCTTTCAGGGAAGACTTGTTGATGGTTGCCGCCTTTAACTGTTGCCTATTTAAGAAGGTTTTAATGACTCCATCTAGTTTGATCCTTTGAGCACCATTCTCATATGGAAAAAAATACTTGCGCAAATGTAACAGATCACAATAGGTTCTCCTTTCTGAAGACAGATCAGTCACAAGGTCTGAAGAAACAGTTCAAAATAAGAAGTCCTAGGTCACCAATATAGCTCATCAGAGTAGTGTGCCTGCTTTGCCATAAGTACTACTCAGATTTCAGTCAGACCTCACTGCATTGGAGGAACTTTCTGTGCTGTTCCCTCTCTCTCTCTCTCTCTCTCTCTCTCTCTCTCTCTCTCTCTCTCTCCCTCTCTCTCTCTATGTCTTTGTATCTGAAAAATTCAGCCCTGAGAACAAGGTGAGGTTTCTTTCCACTGTTGAGTGATAGGCTTTTGGTTTATATTAACTATGAATTTGGTCTTTCTGCCTTTTTCTGGAACAGAACTCCTAGAACTTTTGGAATGCTGTAAATACTGTAGTTTCACAAAGGTGTCTTTCCTTATGTTAATGAAGTTAGTTTTTGGAAGCACTTAAGGATGGGTACTGGTTGCCAAGGGAACCAATCTTGTAATTAGAAGGTTGAAAACTTTCTGTTCCACCGTCCTGACCACCTGGGAGGAGAGATCCAGTCAATCACCAATGGCTGATAATTTAATCAATTATGTGGGTAGTGAAGTTGGTGTAAAAACTCAAAAGGAGAGTGGCATGAAAGGTTGGGGGTGATGCACAAAAGGAGATAGATTTCAGGTAAAAGGTACACCTAGAGAGACCATACAAGCTATTCCTTATATTTTGTCCTGTATATATTTTCATCTTGATTAGTCTTGAGCTAAATCTTGCTGTGGTGATGGTGATATCTTTTGTCACCGAGGCTTCATTGCTCCAGGCCAACTTTCAGAGAGAAAGACCTCAGCAACAAAGCTTCTTTCAGTGTGGTGGAGCTGGGCTTGAACCTAGGTTGTGCTCATGATAAGGCAAGTACACTATTCTGTGAGTTACTTTACAACCCTCTACATACGTTTGTAATAAATAGTAATTTGAAGAGTAAGTATGATTTCCCAAGTTCTATGAAACACTCAGCACATCAGTCAAACCTAAGAAGTGGTGGTATCATGGGAACCTTTGAGCCATTTGTTTAAAAGCATAGCTTAGAAGCACATCTGAAGTGCTTATGATCAGTCTTTTTATTTTATTTTACTTTATTTTTCCCTTTTGTAGCCCTTGTTTATCATCATTGTTTTTGTTGTTATTGTTGTTGGATAGGACAGAGAGAAATTGAGAGATGAGGGGAAGACAGAGAGGGGGAGAGAAAGAATGACACCTGCAGACCTGCTTTACTGCCTGTGAAGCAAACCTCCTGTAGGTAGGGAGCCAGGAGATGATCAGTTTTTTTAAGACTAACTCTGGGAGTTGGGTGGTAGTACAGAGGGTTAATCGCAGGTGGTGTAAAGTGGGACCAGCTTAAGGATCCCGGTTCTAGGCCCTGACTCCCCACTTGTATGGGAGTCACTTCACAAGCAGTGATGCAGGTCTGCAGTTGTCTATCTTTCTCTCCCTCTCTGTCTTCCTCTTCTCTCTCCATTTCTCTCTGTCTTATCCAACAACAACAACATCAATAACAATGACAATAATAACTACAACAATAAAACAAGGGCAACGAAAGGGAATAAATTAATATTAACAAAATCTTTAAAAAAAAAGACTAGCTCATCTGTACCCTATGGATTTTTTAATTTATCCTTTCTTAAATAAAATAAATAAATAAAAATAAATAAATAAATAAAAGATAATCTAACATTCTTTCCAGGTAGATATTGAATAAAGTATCACACCCTGCTTATATCCAGGGAATTGTTTGGGGATGTGGAAATTCCTCTTCCTTACTTTGAAATAGAAAACAGAATCTCTTTAAGTAACAGTATATCTGACTTAACTGGATGATACCTAGTTCTATGACTACTGACCTTGTATTCTGTCGACTCTGTAATCTTATGAGTACCCCCATATTATGAATCATATGGTCTCCCCACCTGCAATAGAGAGAAAGTAAAGGAGGATGAGTACTAGAGGAGCCAGTTACACCTGGAAAATAACTTGGTCTACAGGTCTGTCAGAGATAGTCAGTACCACTCTAGGCTAACAATATCCTATGCAAACAATATCCTTACAGAGATGAGGTTGATTTTGTCACAACCCATTTGACAGCCAGAGATTCTCCAGTCCCATTGTTCTGAGTCTAAACCAACTAACTGTTTCAGTTCCAAAGGATGCTGACTAGATATGATTCCATTCCATGACAGAGGGCACATAGGCTATCTGTGGTTACCAATAGTATTCACCAGAGGACCCCACAACCTAGCCATGATGGACCAAATCAAGTGTCCTCATCTAATACATTACAGCATGGCCCAATGCTGAGGTAGACCTGTATTCTTTGGAAGACACAGATACTGGGTAGACAAGGCTAGCACTAAGATGGACTGGTTTGGATTCTTCCCTCAGTGACCATTTGTTATTATAGAAAGTCCATTGCTTCCTGCAAATAATGTCAATAAAATAGAAAAGTATAAGCCTACATTCCTTCCTTTTTCTCTACCTTTCTCCTTTCTTTCCTCCCTCCCTTCCTTCCTTCCTTCCTTCCTTTCTTTCAGTATAGGGATGAAGCTATGGCTTCATGCATGAGATACCATCATTAATGATTTTTTTCACTCCTTATTTGAAAGATAGAGGAAGAGAAGTTGGCCTGGAGCAATGAAGCCTCAGTGACAAAAGATATCACCATCACCACAGCAAGATTTAGCTCAAGACTAATCAAGATGAAAATATATACAGGACAAAATATAAGGAATAGCTTGTATGGTCTCTCTAGGTGTACCTTTTACCTGAAATCTATCTCCTTTTGTGCATCACCCCCAACCTTTCATGCCACTCTCCTTTTGAGTTTTTACACCAACTTCACTACCCACATAATTGATTAAATTATCAGCCATTGGTGATTGACTGGATCTCTCCTCCCAGGTGGTCAGGACGGTGGAACAGAAAGTTTTCAACCTTCTAATTACAAGATTGGTTCCCTTGGCAACCAGTACCCATCCTTAAGTGCTTCCAAAAACTAACTTCATTAACATAAGGAAAGACACCTTTGTGAAACTACAGTATTTACAGCATTCCAAAAGTTCTAGGAGTTCTGTTCCAGAAAAAGGCAGAAAGACCAAATTCATAGTTAATATAAACCAAAAGCCTATCACTCAACAGTGGAAAGAAACCTCACCTTGTTCTCAGGGCTGAATTTTTCAGATACAAAGACATAGAGAGAGAGAGGGAGAGAGAGAGAGAGAGAGAGAGAGAGAGAGAGAGAGAGAGAGAGAGAGAACAGCACAGAAAGTTCCTCCAATGCAGTGAGGTCTGACTGAAATCTGAGTAGTACTTATGGCAAAGCAGGCACACTACTCTGATGAGCTATATTGGTGACCTAGGACTTCTTATTTTGAACTGTTTCTTCAGACCTTGTGACTGATCTGTCTTCAGAAAGGAGAACCTATTGTGATCTGTTACATTTGCGCAAGTATTTTTTTCCATATGAGAATGGTGCTCAAAGGATCAAACTAGATGGAGTCATTAAAACCTTCTTAAATAGGCAACAGTTAAAGGCGGCAACCATCAACAAGTCTTCCCTGAAAGAGGTTCTTAAAGACCTGTTATAAACAAGAGCATCACCATAATACTTGCCAAATATCAGAGAAACATATGTGTGTGTGTGCATGTATCAATTAAAAGCACTGCAAAAACTTAAATCCATAATATTAAATAAATATCAATGGTTTAAAATCACCCATTAAAAGACACAGAGTAGGAGGATGCATCAGAAAAGCCAAGCCAATCATATGTTTGCACAACTTCATTGCATATGTTTGCACAACTTCATTGCTCCATGGCCCATTGGTGGGGTTGTCTAGGGAAATCTGATTGGCATCATGCTAGCATCTGGAACCTGGTAGATGAAAAGAGAGTTAACATATGAAGCCAAACAGTTTGTTGACTAATCATGAATCTAAAGGCTGGAATAGTGTAGATGAAGAGTTGGGGGGGTCTCCATTTTGTAGATAGCTCATAGGCCTTTTTAGTTATATTCCAAAGGACCTGTGACTATATAGTTTTTTTTTTTTCTCTGAGCCTTAAATCTGATATGCAGGTGAATCCTATATATTGTCTGTGGAGATGATGTCCTGGCTCAAAAAAAGGACCAGAAAGCTGGATCAGGGAAGAGAGTAGCTCCCAAATATGGGGAAGTTATATAAATGTTGTTGACTGCAAACCCCTGTCGGACTAGTGACACAAAAGAGAACCCAGGAACCAAGCTGATGGTGGCAAGATGGTTCAAATCTTTGTTCATCTGAGTGCCCTAGAGTTAGGCAGTAGCACAGCAGGTTAAGGGCATATGGTGCAAAGCACAAGGGCTGGCATTAGGATCCCATTCTGAGTGCCTCTACTCTTTGAGGCTGGAAAACAGAAGTGGCAAGTTGAAAATGGAAATTGCTTGACAATACCATACATGGTTAGGAAAGGTGCAGACAAAGGTAAAAGGGACCTGGGAAAGGTAGGAACTTCCTTAGGAACTGTTGCGAGGGGGTTAACTGGTAGGATTAATAATACCCTGCAGGCAGGGAGGGTCTTGAGGGTAGGAAAAGAATATATAAAATGAGCAGAATGGGTGGGATAATAGGGAGTAGACTTTAAGTCATTTGTTAGACAAAGCAGAACATTGATATGTAGATAATAAGAGAGTGGACCATTGTATCAAGGAATGAAGGGTGAAGCAGGGGAGCTGGCTTAATGTTTTAAGGAATGCTGAGCCCCTGGAGGCAGAAAGCTGGTTTCTGGAGACAAAGAGTAACTGACAGGGAAGCAAAAACTGAGGTCTGTACCTCTCCCTAGCTAAACCTTAGCAAGAGAGAGTCTGATGGGGAGATTTGTTTCCTTAGTTCCCCATTTTTCAATGGGAAAAGCTTCAACACACTCAACCTGGTTCTTACAATATTCCCAGAAAACCAGTCAATTTGATCTGATCTGGAGCCCATATTCTGCTTAGGATCTTATGTTACCTCTGGATTCTTGTATATCTGAGCTCACATTCTGTGGTCATGAGTAGGAATGTTTCAAGCTGCCATAATTTCAAGACTGATCTTTCTCAGTGGGAGATAGAGTATATTGTCCAACCTCCCTTTGGAGGATGGAACATTCTCTACTGTTGCTGATCACAGTTAAGGGTAAAGTCCTATTGGGGCACACAAAGGGGTCTTTTGTGTTTTTCCTGATAGAGATGACTGGTAACAATGGAGAGAGGGAGTTCTTGAGATCTAGGCCGATAATGTCTGTTTGGGAATCTCAGAACTTCCCAACTAGGGACCCAGCTGATGGGGTGCCCTGATTGTGACTAAAGAGTCATCATTAAAGTATGTCAGTTTCTTGCCCTTATTCAGCTTTTGCAGCCCTTGCTTTAATAAGGTTAGATTTGGAGTAAGTGAGGGAAGTGTAATAGGAAGTAGGTGAGGAGTGTATCTAAGTGTAAGTACAGAATATTTGTTATGAACTTTATACTGACTCACTACAGAGTATTGTGTACTTTTACTCTCAGGTATATATTTTGCAGATAACTTAAGATAGACGAGAACATATGTTCTATATCATGGGGCTTGACTATAACTAAGTTTTGGGACCTTGTTAAGAAAGGAACCTCCTTGAATAGAATTAGAGAATCCTATGAAAGGAAAGATCTCACCTGAGTAATGAGGCTGAAGGGTTGACATTCCATTCCTGATGTCTCTGGACACAATCTGAAGTGAAGCATGCTGAGGTGGTACTTCTTGCATTAATTAGGTTGTGATAGGTGGATACAGTATCATTTGGTATGAATTGAGAGAAGTATGCAGGAAAGTGAGCCCCACCCTAGAGGTTCCAGGACTGGGGAAAATATAGGCTCTATAGAGGAAGCTGGAGGTTCCTGCTGTGTTAGGAATAAGGAGAAAATAGATAGTTATTGCTATAATCACATTATTTGGCAATTGGCTTAACTTAGACAAATCCCTTTGTTAGAATTTGTTGTATCATACACATCACCATAATTTATGTCCTCTGACATTGTTTTTATATACCTGTGCCCCCAGTTGCTATTGATCTCCCTGATCTAACCTTTTTTTTATTATTTAAGAAAAGATTAATTAACAAAACATAGGGTAGGAGGGGTACAACTCCACACAATTCCCACCACCCAATGTCCATATCCCACCCCCTCCCCTGATAGCCTTCCCATTTTCCATCCCTCTGGGAGCATGGACCCAGGGTCATTGTGGGTTGCAGAAAGTAGAAGGTCTGGCTTCTGTAATTGCTTCCCTGTTGAACATGGGCGTTGACTGGTCTGTCCATGCTCCCAGTATGCCTCTCTCTTTCCCTAGTAGGGTGTGTCTCTGGGGAAGCTGAGTTCCAGGACACATTGGTGGGGTCTTAGATCCAGGGAAGCCTGGCTAGCATCCTGATGGCATCTGGAACCTGGTGACTGAAAAGAGAGTTAACATACAAAGCCAAACAAATTGTTGAGCAATCATTTTAAGAGAATCAACATATCAAAGACTCAGCCTATGATCTTTGCATTAAAAAGTTTGAGACATTCAATTAATTTTTCTCCTCTCATAGTAATTAAATATTGATTTATATGTCTACAAATTAATGATTGTATATAAACACCATTCTCACCATGAAAAGACTGTGTCCCATCCCCCCCACACACACACAGTAAAGCTGAACTTCTGCTCTCACCCTCCACCCAAAGACTTTTACTTTGGTGCCGTACTTGAAATTCAGTCAAATCCTGCTTTGAGTTTCCCATTCTGTTCTTGTTTCTCAACTTCTCATTATGAATGGGATCATCCCAAACTTATATTTGACATTCTGACTTATCTCACTTAACGTAGTACCTTCTACTCTATCCAAGATGGATCAGAGAAGGTGAGTTCATTGTTCTTCATAGCTTCGTAGTATTCCATAGTGTATATATGCCATAGCTTTCTCAGTCATTCATCTGTTGTTGGGCATCTGGGTTGCTTCCAGGTTTTAGCTATTACAAATTGTGTTGCTATGGCATAGATTTACACATATCTGTTTGGTTGAGTGTTATGGAGTCCTTGGAGTATATCCCTAGGAGAGGAATTCTTGGGTCATTTGGAAGGTACATGTCTAGCTTTATTAGAGTTCTCCAGACTGCTCTCCACAGATGTTGGACCAATTAACATTCCCACCAGCAGTGCAGAAATGTTCATTTGTCACCACAGCCTCTCCAGCAATTGTGCTGCTATACTTTTTGATGTATGTTCTTCTCATAGGGGTGTGATGGCATGTCAATGTTGTGTTTATTTGCATTTCTCTGTCAGTCAGTGACCTGGAGCAATTTTTCATGTGTTTGTTAGCCTTCTGTATCTCTCCTGAGGTCAATGTTCTGTTCATTTCCTCTGCCCATTTTTAGATGGGTTCATTTGCTTTTTTGTTGTTAAGATTGTTATGTTCTTTATATATTATGGTTATTAGTCTCTTGTCTGATGTATGGCATGTGAAGATCTTCTCCTATTCTGTCATGGGTTTCTTTGTGTAATGGTTTCTTTAATTTTGCAGAAGCTTTTCAATTTGATATACTCCCACTGGTTTGTTTTTGTTATAGTCTTCTTTGCAAATGTATTTGTATCATGAAAGTTTTCCTTGAGCTTTAGGTGTTAAAGTGTTCACCAATATTTTCCTCTAAGTATTTGATAGTTTATAGTCTAACATCCAGGTCCTTGATCCATTTGGAGTGGATTTTTGTGTCTTGTGAGATAAAGTGTTTCACTTTCATTCTTTTGCATGTTTCATCTCTGCTATCCCAGGACCATTTATTGAAAAGAGCCTCCTTACTCCATTTAACACTTTGGGCCACCTTGTTCTGGGCTTTCAATTCTGTTCCACTGCTCTGTGTGACTATTTTTGTTCCAGTACCAGGCTCTTTTGATGATGATGATGGCCTTATAATATAGTTTGAGATCTGAGAGTGTGACGCCTTCATTTCTGTTTCTTTTCCTCAAGATAGTTTTGGTGATTCTAGATGTTTCCTGGTTTCTGATAAATAATAGTAATTTTTTGTTATATTTTCTTCAAGAAACTTGTTGTAACTTTGATGGGTATCACATTAAATTTGTATATGTCTCTGGGGAGAATATTCATTTTAATGATATGAATGTTTCCAATCTATGAGCATGGGATGTCTTTCCATTTCTTGGTATCAGTTTCTATTTCTTTGAATAGTGACTCATAGTTTTAAGTATATAAGTCTTTCGCTTCTTTAGTCAGGTTTATTTCTAGGTTATTGATTTGTTGCAACAGTTAATGTGAGTGACTTCTGGATATACTCTTCTTAGGATTCAATGTTTGAATAAAGAAATGCCACTGATTTTTGTATATTGATTTTGTAGCCTGACACCTTGTTATATTGCCTAGTAACTTACAGTAGTTTTATGCCAAATTCTTTAGGTTTTTCTATGTATACTATGTATACTATGGCTGTTCCTGATTTTGTTTTGTGTTCAATTAGCCTGTATGATACTTTTCATCCTTTCACTTTAAGTCTGTGTTTGTCTTATTGTGTTAGGTAGGATTCTTGCAAGCAGCATATGGATGGGTTGTGTTTTGTGATCTATTCTCCCACTCTGTGCCTTCACATGAGTGAATTTAAGCCATTGACATTTGTTGACATTATGGGTTTAAGGTATTACAGTGCCATTATTCAATAATTTGTTATTTTCTCTAATATATGGTAAGTTTTATGATGATTTTCTTGTTTATAGGAGGTCTTTTAGAACCTCTTTCATGGCCGGCTTGGTGAATGTTGATTCCTTTAACTGTTGCCTGTATGAGAAGGTTTTGACCCCTCCATCTACTTTAAATGAAAGTCTATGAGGATATATTATCCTTGGTTGAAACCCTTTATTTATTGAGGGCTGGATAGATATCTTTCCACTGTCTTCTGGCTTTTAGAGTGTGAGTGGTGAAGTCCGCTGATAGACTCTGAGTTTTCCTCTGTATGTGACTTTTTTTTTTTTCTCTTGTGCCTTTACGATACTCTCTTTTTTTAAAAAATAAAGAAATATTTATTTATTTATTATTATGTAGAGACAGAGATAAATTGTGAGGAGGAGAAGAGAGAGAGAGAGAGAGAGACCTACAGCCATGCTGCACCACTACTGAAGCTTTCCCCCTGCAGGTAGGGATCAGTGGCTTGAACCTGGATAATTGTACAGTGTAATGTACACGCTTAACCAAGTGTGCCACTGCCTGGCTCCTTAGGGTCCTTTCTTTATCCTTACTAATTTTCATTGTAACTATGATATGCTTTTTTTTTAATTTCTTTATTTTGGGGAATTAATGTTTTACATTCAACACTAAATACAATCATTTGTACATGGATAGCATTTCTCAGTTTTCCATATAACAATAGAACCCCCACTAGAACATCTGAAGGACCTCTATTCTCCCTACTACCCACCCCAGAGTCTTTTACATTGGTGCAATATGCCAATTCAAGTTCAGATTCTACTTGTGTTTTCTCTCCTGATCTTGTTTTTCAACTTCTGCCTGAGAGTGAGATCATCCCATATTCATCCTTCTGTTTCTGACTTATTTCACTTAAAGTGGATTTTTCAAGATCCATCCAAGATCAGCTGAAAACAGTGAAGTCACCATTTTTTGTAGCTGAGTATTCCATTGTGTATATATACCACAACTTGCTCAGCCACTCATCTGTTGTTGGACACCAGGGTTACTTCGAGGTTTTGGCTATTACAAATTGTGCTCTAAGAACATATGTGTACACAGATCTTATTGGATGGGTGTTTTGGGTTCCTTAGGTTATATCCCCAGGAGAGGAATTGCAGGATGATAGAGTAGGTCCATTTATAGCCTTCTGAGAGTTATCCAGACTGTTCTTCACAGATATTGGACCAATTTACATTCCCATCAGCAGTGCAGGAGGGTTCCTTTGACCCCAAAACCTCTCCAGCATTTTCTGCTGCTGCCTTTTTTGATGTATGACATTCTCACAGGAGTGAAGTGGTATCTCATTGTTGTCTTTATTTGCATTTCTCTGATAATCAGAGGCTTGGAGCATTTTTTCATGTGTTTCTTGGCCTTTTGGATCTCTTCTGTGGTGAATATTCTGTCCAAGTCCTCCACCCATTTTTGGATGGGGTTATTTGTTTTCTTCTTGTTGAGATTTGCAAGTTCTTTATATATTCTGTTTATTAGTATCTTATCTGATGTATGGCATGTAAAAATTGTCTCTCATTCTGTAAGGGGTCTCTTGTTTTGGGTAGTAGTTTCTTTTGCTGTGCAGAAGTTTTTAATTTGATGTAGTCCCATAGGTTTATGCTTCTTTGTAATTGGATTGGTTACATTGAAGATGTCTTTAAAATTTTTGCGGAAAAGAGTTCTACCAATATTTTCCTCTAAGTCTGATAGTTTCTGGTCTAACATTCAAGTCCTTGATCCACTTGGAATTTACTTTTGTATGTGGTGAAATATTGTGATTCAGTTTCATTTTTCTGCATGTTTCAACACATTCTTGCCAACACCATTTGTTGAAGAGACTCTGCTTTCCCCATTTAATAGTCTGGGCACCTTTGTCAAATATTAGATGTCCATAGGTGTGTGTGCTTACTTCTGAGCTCTCAATTCTATTCCACTGGTCAGTATGTGTATTCATGTTCCAGTACCAAGCAGTTTTGATGACAATGGCCCTATAATGCAATTTGAGATCTGGGAGTGTGATGCCTCCAGTTTTGTTTTGGCAATTCGAGGTCTTTTCTGGTTCCAGATAAACATTTGTAGCATTTTTTATATTCTACTAAAAATGTTGGAATCTTGATGGGGATAAAGCTCAATTTGTATATGGCTCTAGGTAGTATATTCATTCTGATAATGTTAATTCTTCCAGCCCATGAACATGGAATTTCTTTCCACTTCTTTGTGTCTTTTTCAATATCCTTGAGTAGTGGCTCATAATTTTCAGTGTCCAATTCTTTCACTTCTTTGGTTAGGTTTATTCCTAGATATTTTATTGTTTTGTTGCTATAGTAAAATGATTTCTGGATTTCAACTTCTTCTAACTTAGTGTTTGCATAGAGGAATGCCACTGATTTTTGAATGTTAATTTTGTAGTCTGACACCTTACTGTATTTCCTGATGATATCCAAGAGATAATTGCTGGATTCCTTAGGTTTTTCTATGTATACTATCATGTCATCTGCAAATAGGGAGAGTTTGACTTCTCTTCCAATCTGTATTCCTTTAATTCCTTGCTCCTGCCTGATTGCTATGGCAAGAATTCCCAACTCTATGTTGAATAGTAATGGTGATAGTGGGCAGCCCTGTTTAGTACCTGATCTGAGGGGATATGCTTCCAGTTTTTCACCATTGAGTATGATGTTGGCTGTAGGTGTGCCATATATAGACTCCACTATCTTAAGGGATTTTCCTCTATTCCCATTTTTTGTAGTGTTTCTCTGCATCTATTGATATGATCATGTGGTTTTTGGTCTTGCTTTTATTGACATGGAGGGTTACATTGATTCATTTACATATTTTAAACAAACTTTGCATGCCTGGGATAAACCCTACTTGGTCATGATGAACAATCTTTTTAATATAGTGCTATATCTGGTTGTTCAGAATTTTCTTCAATATTTTAGTATCTATGGTTATCAGATATATTGGTCTGTAATTTTCTTTTTTGGTTGTGTCCCTGTCTGATTTTGGCATCAAAGTGATGTTGGCTTCATAGAAGCTGGCAGGGAGTATTCCACTGTCTTCAGTATTCTAGAACATTTTTAAAAGTAGTGGTATTAGTTCTTCTTTGAAAGTTTTGTAGAATTCATTTGTAAAACCATCTGGTCCAGGGCTTTTATTCTTGGGAATATTTTTTATAACTGTTTCAATTTTATTAGCTGAGATGGGCCTGTTCATATTATATAGTTCCTCTTTACTTTGTTTTGAAAGTTCGTAGGTATCTAGGAAATTATCCATTTCTTCCAGGTTCTCTTGCTTGGTGGCATATAGTTGTTCATGGAAGTCTCGCATGATATGTTGAATTTCTTCAGTGTCTGTTGTGATATCTCATTTATCATTTATGATCTTATTTATTTGTATCTTCTCCCATTTTTGTTTTGTGAGTCTGGCTGAAGGTTTGTCAATTTTGTTCATTTTTTTCAAAGAACCAACATTTACTTTCGTTGATCTTTTATATGGTCTTCTTATCTTCAATGTTATTTATTTCTGCCCTAACTTTAGTGATTTCTGTCCTTCTGGTTGCTTTAGGTTTCCTTTGTTCTTCTTTTTCTAGGTCTTTAAGATGTGCAATCAGGCTGTTTATTTGTGCTTTTTCTTGTTTCCTAATGTGTGCTTGTATGGCTAAGAACTTTCCTTTCAGTACTTCCTTAGTTGTGCCCCAAATATTTTGATAGTTTGTGTTTCATCTTCATTGAACTCTCAAAAAATCTTTATTTTCTCTTTGACCCAGTATTTGTTAAGTAATATAGTGTTGATCTTCCACATTTTGGAAATATTACTAATCTTTTATTGATTGTTTAGTGTTAATTTAAATCCACTGTGGTCTGAGGAGATTCTTGGGATGATTTCAGTGCTCTTGAATTTGGTGATGCTGTCTTTATAGCCTAACTTATGGTCTATCCTTGAGAATGACCCATGTGGACTTGAGTAGAAGGTGTATTACAGTTTCTTGGGGTGAATGACTCCAAAAATGTCCAATAGTTCTAGTTTATCTATCTCCTCATTTAGCTCCTTCATGTCTTTATTGATTTTCTGCCTGGATGATCTGTCAAGTTGAGAGAATGGTGGGGGGGTTGAAGTTCTCTACTATCACTGTGTTGTTGTTAATATATTGCTGTAGCTCTTTCATTAGATGTTTGATGTATTTAGATGGCTTATCATTGGGTGTATAGATGTTAATAATTGTTAAATTCTTGATTGACTGAGCATTAAGTAGTGTCTTTTTTAATTTTATTTATTTAAAGTCTACCATGTTAGATACAAAAATATCTGTTACTGCCCTTTTTTGTGGGCCATTGACCTGCATGATTGTTTTCCATGCTTTCACTTTGAGTATGTGTTTCTTTTGTTGAGTTAGGTGGGTTTCCTGTAGACAGCATATTGTTGGGTTGTGTTTTATGATACACTTTCCTACTCTGTATCTTTTAATAGGTGAATTCAGGCCACTGACATTTATTGATATCAAGGACTGAAGATATTTTAATGCCATTCTTGTAGATTTTTAGAGTGTTCTGATAGATGGCATATTTATGGTGGTCTTACTGTTTATAAGAGAACTTCAGAACTTCTTTCAGAGCAGGCTTGGTGATAGTTTATTCCTTCAACTGTTGCTTGTCTGAGAATGTTTTCATGCCTCCATATAGTCTGAATGACAGTCTAGCAGGATACAGTAGTCTTGATTGAAAGCCTTTCTCATTGAGCACTCAATAGATGTCTTGCCATTCTCTTCTGGCATGTAGTGTTTGTGTGGAAAAGTCTGCTCCTACTCTTATGGGTTTTCCTCTGTAAGTGACTCTTTGTTTTTCTCTTGCAGCCTTCAGGATACTTTCTTTATCCTTATTCATTTACATTCTAAATATGATGTGTCTTGGTTTCTTTAAGTCTTGGTTAATTCTGTTTGGGACTCTCTGGGCTTCTTGAACCTTTATGTCTTTATATTTTGTAGACTAGAGAAGTTTTCAGCTATTATGGCCTGAAGAATGATTTCTTCCTCTCCCTCTATTTCATCCTCTGTTATGCAAATAATGTGTGTCTTGTTGATGTCTCTTGTGGTCTTCACATCTGGGTTAATTCTGTTTGGTACTCTCTAGGCCTCTTGAATCTTAGTGTTCTGTTTTTTAGATCTGGAGAGTTTTCTTTTATTATTTTCTCTAGAATTTTTACTTCTCCTTCCTCTCTTTCTACCCTGATAGGCCAATTATAAGAATGCTACTTTTTTGATATTATCCTATATGTCTCTGTTGTTCTTTTCAGTGTCTCTCAATCTCTTTTTACATCTTTCTTTGTTTTCTCTAGCTCATTCTCTATCTAGCTAAATCTGTTTTCTGCTTCTGTTAATCTTATTTCCTATCTCTCAGCTTATTTCTTCAGTTCAGTTATAGTATTAGCTTGTTCTGCTAATTGACCTTTCAGGTCAGCCATTGCAGCTTTCAGTTCTCTAATTACCTCGAGGTATCTAGTATTTTTCTTGAGGGTCTCATCTATTGGTTTCTTAATTCTGATAGCCCTTTCCTCCAAAGTTGTCTTCATTTCTGTGATTATTAAGTTTATTATTGCTTGCTTATTTTTCTTATCTATGGTTACTTCTGACTGATTCAAAGCTTTTTTCTGGGCTCCTTTTCTGATTCATTTTGGTAGCAGTTTTATTTGCTCTTGATTTAACCTTTTTTTATTAATGTGTTTTTTTTCCTGTTCTGTCTTTCTTCAGTTGTTGTGTTTTGAGTACAAGCCATGCTATACTAAAGACCTTTCACAAATGCAGTCCCCAACCTCAGAAATTGTAACAATAGCAACTGAAGCAAGGATTAATGCAGTTCAAGTAATAACAATTAGCCAACAACACCTCCAGCCCAATAAAAAATCCCAACCAAAATCAAAAGAAAAAGAAAGAGAAAGGAAAACAGAGATAACAAGAATAGACAGTTATGCAAATCTACTGTCTACTATAAATACTAGAGATAGCTTGAGTAAAAAGGAAAGTAGAAACAACACACACACTCACACAGAGAGAGAGAGAGAGAGAAAGTCTGCTCCGAGTCAGATTTTTCCCCCTAATAATTCACAAACCAGTCTCAGTGAATTCAGAAAGCAATAAAAAGAGGAAATAAAAAAAAGAGAGGTAGCAGTGAAAGGAAAGAGTTTTTTTTTATTATCATTAGCTAGGAGGAGAGAAAAAGGACTGTGGAAGGAAGAGGGAGAGAGAAGCAAGTGTTCCTCTCACAATACATAGGACACCCCATCACCTATCTATGTAAAAGCAACAACAGTTACTTTAGATCAACCTGAAGAGATGGGGAAAGGGAAACTTGTATATAATAATAGTAAGAATAAAAATAAAATGGAGTTAAAAAAAAATCCTAACAGTCAGTCTGTATCTTGAGTGCTCCAGATTGGTAGCAAGCAGCATGAGCAAAGAAAACCAATTAGAAAAATATAAAACAAACAAACAAAAAACAACGGCTGGGCAGGGAAGCTGTATTTCTTTATTCAGGAACAGCGATTCACAAACTAAGACAAACTAATCACCAAACAGAACTCGGCTGTCTCTTTGCGGCGGCACAAGCACTCTCTTACTCTCGAACTCAGGAACTCTCCAACTCTGGAACTCTCGAACTCAGGAACCCTCTCTCGGGGTTCCTTGGGGTGGGGCCAAGCAGGCCCGCGAAATTAATAGGACTGATCCAATTCTCTTGGCGGGGGAGGGCTAGAACAAACCAATGTAAAGCATATGACAATTCCCCCTTTTCTTTTTAACTAAATGACTATAGTATCAAGGGTGTGGGGTGAACAGAAACATATATAACAAAAACCAGCATGATGCCAAGGGCAGACCTGAGGGGGCCATATCTGAAAAAAAAATTTCTTGCCTCTGGGAGGCTACTTGCCTCGAGGGGAAATTGCATGGGGGCGGGGAACGGCCTAGGGTCCCAAAGGCAGCTGGCTGCAACTTACTTACTATGAAACAAAACTTGTCATTAGCATATCTACTGCACGATCTAACATTTCTAATAGAGAAGGAATTTGAGACTTTTACATATCAACAATGTCTTTTAACCTTTTGTTACACCCATTCAAGATGGAGACACACCCTAGGTGTGGGCCGGAGAGGAAACCTCAGGCATGAGAATAATTAGCATAGCCATTGTGCGATCTACCATTTCTAATAGAGAAGGTAGTGTTTTACATATCAACAAGTCTATTTAACCTTTTGTTTAGACTAACTTAGTTAAAATATATTGATTGTTAACTAATTTTTACCTTAGACTTTAAATGTAAGTTAATTTTATCTTTATGAGAATTGCATTGAAAACCTTTTAAATTTAACTTTGACTAGTAAGAATTTAGCCTTAAAGCTACTGTTTACCAAACTTTAAACATACACATAAACATGGTCATTATTACACAAGGAGAGAAACCTTTGTTACGAAGACATGTCATTTTAAACACGAATTTAAATGTACTGTCTTATGTTGGGGGGGTTCACCATCCGGAGGTGGCTTCCTGCGCAGCTTCACTTTTAGGATTTTCAGGTTGCGATCTCTGCACAAATCTCTGCGTACTCCAGCTTGTCTGCCTTCAGACCGGACCGGCGGCTGGAGATCTCGTGTGCCCAGTTTCGGCAGGGAGCCCGGGGGTCCGGGAGGCCCGGGATGGTTCCAGAATTCATAGAAAGAGGGCAGGCAGGCCATCTTTGTAGAAGGCATGAGCCTAGGTGCCCAGGGGTGGCGGCCATGATAGGCCGCCGTGGCCCTGCCCCATGGCCCTGCCATGTCTGCTGCTCTGCTCGCAGTGGCTGAGCAGCGTGGAGGGATCATGGGTCCAGTGCCCTGCACCACACAGTGGAGAGCCGGCTCCTGTGGGCTGGCCTGCGTGCTGGCATTGGGCTCCTGCGTGGTGGCATCGGGCTACTGCATGTTGACATCGGGCTCCTGTGTGTTGGTGTCGGGCTCCTGTGTGTTGGCGTCGGGCTCCAGCATGGTGGTATTGCGGGAATGAGTTTTACGCTCTGCAGAGGCGTCTGTGGATATCCTAACATTAAGACATTCCAGAAGATCCCTGCCCAGTAAGTTGGTGCTAATATTAGCTACCAAAGGGCGGAAGTGTCCGGTAGAACCTTCTGGGTCTTCCCACATAAGCGAATCTCGTGTGCAAAATGCTCTCGTCATCCCTCCTATTCCATGTAAACTGGGTCCAGGGATGAGTTCCCAATCTTGGGGAACCTCTTCTTGCTTTAAAATCGTCTTTGCTGCCCCCGTGTCAATCAAAAATTTAAAAGGAATATTGCCAATCTTTACTGTCATAGAAGGGTGACCTTGTTCTAAAACAGGAGTGGTCCACAAAATCTCAGGCCCCGAATTTGTACCATTCAGGGGCGAACCATCTTTATGAAATTGGGACCAACAATCTCTCTTCCAATGAAACCCCTTACGACATTTTGGACAAACAGTACGTGGTCTCTGGCTCCCTGACTGAAAGCGGGGTTGCTCTGTCTGGAGGCGTGGTTTCCCTGACTGGAGGCGTGGTCGCAACTTATCAGGACATTGGTTACGCCAATGTCCTTGGTGACCGCACTGAAAGCAGGCCCCGTTTTGCTTACGTGGGGCAACTGCATAGACCTGCGTCGTAGCGGGTGCCCCATAATTGCCTGATGTAAGTTCCTGTGTCGCTAGAATCCAATTATCTGGGTGTAGGTGTTTAAGATTAAGGCATACCTGACAGAATTGTGGTGTCATGCCTTCCCAGACAATAGAGCGCAGGAGTAGTGTGTGGACGTCAGGATTATAAACCTTTCTCTCTAAGCTTCTCTTCACCCTTGAGATGAAGCTCGCCAATGACTCATCAGAGCCTTGGTGAAAAGAGTTAATGGGAGCTGATGGATCTACATCAGGTGTGGTCACCCTTTCCCATGCTTGTGTTGCACAGATGCATACCTGTTCAAAATAACCGGTTGGAAACCTGGCTTCTGCCTGCTGAGCTCCAGATTCATAAGCTCCTGCTCCAAACAAAGCATCAGAATTCCATTCTACCTGTTTGTTACTATTTTCCTGCGATTGCCTAGAGCACTCATCGCGGAAACATGCCTGCCACTGAAGATAGAGTGGGTCTGGGAGTGCAGCACGAGCCAGTTCTTTCCAGTCTTGTGGTGTATTTAAATGCTGGTTGGGCGCCATTTGTTGTTAAAATTTCGGGAGGCTCTGGCCGGGCTGGCTTGCTTCACGGCAGGTAACAGAGACGCGGAGACAATGGCTGGGCAGGGAAGCTGTATTTCTTTATTCAGGAACAACGATTCATAAACTAAGACAAACTAATCACCAAACAGAACTCGGCTGTCTCTTTGCGGTGGCACAAGCACTCTCTTACTCTCGAACTCAGGAACTCTCCAACTCTGGAACTCTCGAACTCAGGAACCCTCTCTCGGGGTTCCTTGGGGCGGGGCCAAGCAGGCCCGCAAAGTTAATAGGACTGATCCAATTCTCTTGGCGGGGGAGGGCTAGAACAAACCAATGTAAAGCATACGACACGGTCACCTGTCTTACAACCCCAAGGTGGGTTCTGGCTTCCCAGGACTTTTCAGTGCTGACACTCAAGTTCAATCCTGTAGACCAGACTGGGTCTCAGAATTGTTTATGTCTAGCTGCATGAACTTGAAACTCAGGAGTTTCAACTCAGGACAAGGATGAAGCCCCTGCATCTATTTTAATCCATTTGTCCACCCTCTTTTTATTTTTATTTATAAAATGGAAACACTGACAAGACCACAGGATAACAGGGGTACAATTCCATACAATTACCACCACCATAACTCCATATCCCATTCCCTCCCCTGAAAGCTTTCCTATTCTTTGACCCTCTGGGAGTATGGACCTAGGGTCATTATGGGGTGTAGAAGGTGGAAGGTCTGGATTCTGTAATTGCTTCCATGGTGAACATGAGCATTGATAGGTCAATCCATACTCTTTTGCCCACCCTCTTTTTTTTTTAACCATGTTTCAATCTATGGGCTAGGTAGTAGCTAAGCTTGTAAGGCACAAATGTTACTATGTGGAAGGACCTGGGTTCTAACCGTCTGTCTCCACCTGCAAGGGTAAACTCCAGGAGCTGTGCTGCAGGTGTCCTCTTTTCTCTCTTCGTTTCTCTCTGTCTCTCATTGACTATCACAAAGAAGACCAAACGGTCACCAGGGACAGTGTAGTCATTATGCAAACTATAAGTCTAGGAAATTATCCTGGTGGGGTAAACAAAAGCTTCTATCACCTGTGTTCTTCCTGATTAAAGTTTCTGTTTTTTGTTTTTGCCACCAGGTTATTGCTGGGGCTCAGTGCCTGTACTACAAACTCACTGCTCCTGGAGGCTATTTTTTAAAATATTTATTTATTTTCCCTTTTTTTGCCCTTGTTTTATTATTATAGTTATTATTGTTGACATCATTGTTGAATAGGTCAGAGAGAAATGGAGAGAGGAGGGGAAGACAGAAAGAGGGGAGAGAAGGACACCTGCAAACCAGCTTCATAGCCTATGATGCGATTCCCCTGCAGGTGGGGAGCCAGGGCTCGAACGAGGAATCTTACTCATGTCCTTGGGCTTCATGCCACATGTGCTTAACCTGCTGTGCTACTGCCCAACTCCCCTGAAGGCTATTTTTTCTTTTTTGCCTCCAGGTTTATCGCTGGTGTTTGGTTCCGCTGCTCCTGGAGGCCCTTTTCCCCATTTTGTTGTCCTTGTTGTAGTTGTTATTGTTGTTGGATAAGACAGAGAGAAATTGAGAGAGGAGGGTAAGACAGGAGAGAAAGAGGCCTGCAGGCCTGCTTCACCACTTGCTAAGCGACCACCCTCCATGCCCCCTGCATGTGGGGAGTCTGGGGCTCCAGCTGGGATCCTACCCCAGCCCTTTTGCTTTGTTCCATGTGTGCTTAACCCACTGCGCTACAGCCCAGCCCCCTGAAGGCTTTTTTTTTTTTTTACTGGCAGACTTGCTTCACAATTTGTGAAGCTACCCCCATTGCAGGTGGGAAGCCGGGGGCTTGAACAGGGATCCTTAGCTTGTTGCCATGTGCCCTTAACCTGCTGTGCTACCACCTGACACCTACCACCCTCCCCCCCCCCCCGCTTTTTTTTTTTTTGCCTGTGGTGCACATGTAATTAAACTGCTCCTTGGGCTAGGGGAGCATTTTCTCTTTTACTATGAGAGAGAGAAGGAGAGAGAGAGAGAGAGAAGAGACACCCATCACTGTAGCACTGATCCCTTCATGGAACTTCCCTTCAGTGTGGTGTATGGTGTCCTAAGTGGGTCTTGGTGCTTAAACCTCAGTCTCTGTGCATGCCAATGTGAGTCTCCCCCAAATGAATGACAGTTACCTTTTCTTGAGAGCTGAGCAGACACTTCAGAAGGAGGGTGTCCAATACTCTTGAGCCCAGCTTCTCCATTTTATGTCCAGATTGACACTATTCTTCTCCCTGTGCCTCCAGTGCTGTCTACTCACCTAGAAAACAGCACACTTCTCACTGCAGCCTGATTAGAAGGCATGATGCATCCCTGTACCACTGAGCCACTCTTAAATCAGATGTTCTTTTAGCACAATAACCTCATTATGGAGAGTTTAGCGCTATTGTAATTTTACATACATGTTTACAATTGATTTGGGGCAGAGAAGAATTTAACTGTTGTGAGATTCTGCATGTTGAGCTTGCATGCATATTACATTTTTAGAAAATCAGTTGCTGGCTATGGAGGCATTTGTTAGAATGGAGCTCTAATAAGAAAGCATAGCTAATTCAGCAAGTTTGGAGATTACAGGGAAAGGAAGAGGCAGTAAGTTGGACAGAGGCCCATTTCTATCTCCTGGGTCTAGCGTAAGTTTCTTATGCTTGGAAGATGATTTTTAGAGGTCCATGATTGCCTCTGTTTTACAGCTGACTCCAGGGAAATGCAAGTAGAAATGCTTTACCAGGGAGTTGGGCTGTAGTGCAGTGGGTTAAGCACAGGTAGCACAAAGCACAAGGACCTGCATAAGGATCCCTGTTCCAGCCCTGGCTCTCCACCTGCAGGGGAGTCTCTTCACAAGTGAAACAAGTCTGCAGGTATCTATCTTTCTCTCCCCCTCTCTGTCTTCCCCCTCCTCTCTCCATTTCTCTCTGACCTATCCAACAATGGTGACAACAATAATAACTACAACAATAAAACAACAAAGGCAACAAAAGGAAATAAATAGTAAAATAAAAAGAAATGCTTCACCAGACTTTTGCATTCTTCAGTCTCTTCTTTCTTAAACCTGATTTTCTTTAGTTCTTGAAGTTTCCTTGGCAAGAACCTACCTGCTCACAGGGTCATGCTGGTAAGCACTGATCAAAATGTTTATAAGAAGGAGCCTATTTAGCTTACCAGGGTATTCCCTGTCTATCTCCACTCTATTGAGAGGAACAAAGTTGGGTCTGAGTTGATAATCACTCTTCTTTCCTCTCAGGTATCACCATAGTGGGGGTGACTGTCACACATCCTCATTTTCTCTGTATCTTTAGTTTCTGGGGTGTGTTTTCCATTGTTATTACCTAAGGCTGTTTTCTTTCTTCGTAGGATTCATACTTCCCTTGACTTCCTGGGGCTTTCCCCAATCTCAGCCCTTTTCCCTCATCTTCAATGTTTGCATGTTGACCATTTCAGGGTAGTCAGGAACTTTCCATATGATACTTTTACATGCATGGTACCTGGGTGGAGCAATGCTGCAGGTATCTTCTCTATTTTTTATTTATTTTTAACTTTATTGATTTAATAATAATAAAAAATATTGTGGGGTGCATTGGATAGACCTTCTCGTGGTGCATCCCGTGAGTACCCATTCATTGGGGAAACTGACAATCCTTCCTAGCCGACTGAATCCACATGGATACCAGTCACTTTCAAAGCCATTTAACTGGCTACGGAAGAAGGGCAAATGCAAGAAGAAGAAGAAGAAGGAGAAGGAGAAGAAGAAGAAGAAGAAGAAGAAGAAGAAGAAGAAGAAGAAGAAGAAGAAGAAGAAGAAGAAGAAGAAGAAAAAGATTGTAGGATGAGAGGGGTACAATTCCACACAATTCCCATCACAGGAGTTCCATATCCCATTCTCTCCATTGGAAGCTTTCCTATTCTTTATCCCTCAGGATGCATGGATCATTATGTGTGCAGAAGGTGGAAAGTCTGACTTCTGTAATTGTTTCTCTGCTGGACATGGATATTAGAAAGTTGATCCATATCCCCAGCCTGTTTGTGTCTTTCCCTAGTAGGGCAGGACTCTATAGAAGTGGGGTTCCAAGGTACACTGCTAAGGTTATCTGTCCAGGGAAGGCAGGAGGCATCATGACAGCATCTGTAACTTGGTGGCTGAAAAAACATTAAGGTATAAAGCATAACAAATTGTTTAGTAATCAGGAATCTAAAGGTAAGACCATAGAAGATGTGATTTGGGGGTCTCCATTTTAGAAAAGGCTAGTAGGTTTAGTTTAGGTTTATATCAAGTGGTCTAAGACTTTACTAATTTTTGCCTGAGCCTGACAGCTAACATGCAGGTGAGCTGATGGTATTGTCTGGGGAGATGATATCAGAGTCTTCTCTTTATATCACTTTATCTCCCTCTGTCTTTAACCCTATATCAAAAAGAAGAAGAAAGAAAAAAGGCAACCAGTGGTGGAGTCATTGTGTAGGCATTAAGCCCTGGAAACTACCCAGGTTCACAAACATCTATCACTTATTCTCTTTCTTCTCTATAAATTTCCTCCCACTTTTCTTCTACTTTAAATGGATGGTGGTCAAGGAACTGGTAACTGTAAACTTTCTTTCTTTTCTTTTCCTTTTTTTATCTTCTCCTCCTTCTTCTTTTCTTTCTTCCTTCCTTTATTTCTTTCTCCTCTTCATTTCTTTCTTTTAGACAGAGACAGAAAGGAAAAAAGATTGAGTGAGAGACCACAGCATCAAAGCTTCTTTCAGTGCAGTGAGAATTAAGTTAAACCTATGTTGTATACAGGGCAAAACAGCATACTCTCCAAGTGAGCTATTTCACCAATAACCAACAAACTTTATTATAGAATCTTATAATCCAATCAAGCTAAGCTAAACCTCTTGTAGATCCTGCCTCTATGGTCATCATCTTACAAATGAAGATGTGGTATCTGCATGGGGGTGGTGGTGGTCTATGTATCCTGTGTTGTAGAAAACATCTCTGATGGCTTTGGTAAAGTAGAAGAAAAATTTAGTAGTATGATTTGTTGCATGGGGTAAATGGGGTTCTGAAACTATAGAAGTAAGATCTCTATTGGCATTATATTTTCAGGGGTTAGCAAGGAACAAGCTACAGAACTGAAGATCAAGGGATACTAGGTAAAATTAAGAGCACCCTAAAGTGAATTATATGATAGATTACTTTTATGGTAGGTTGATTTCTCCCTTTCTCAAAATATTGAAGTACTAATTTAAATTATCTCAGATAATGATATTGTTTTGTTTCATTGTAAAAGATAGAGATATAATTAGTTATCATGAGGTCATACTAAAGTGGATGCTCAATCCAGCATGACTGATAACCATATAAGAATCAGAGGGAGACAAAGGGATCTCTGTGTGAATACAGATGCTGCCATAAATTTAAGAACACCCAGAGAAAAGTCTGGTTCTCTCAGAGCCCTCAAAAAGAACCAAACCTACTTATACCACATTGTCAGGCTCCCACTTATAGAATTGTGAGAAAAAAATGAAAAAGTGTCTGTTAAATCTCTCAGTGTATGACAATAAGTTACAGTGCACATAGGAAACCGATAGAGCTATCAACAGGAAATATAACCTTGTAAATCAGCATAGGACTTTTCCTACATTAAAATAATCCAGAAATATGAAGTGATGAATGAGAGACAGAAGACTATAGCTGAGCAAGGAAACCAAATGCCTGCTGGTTATTTCCCTTCTTCTTCTTCTTCTTCTTCTTCTTCTTCTTCTTCTTCTTCTTCTTCTTCTTCTTCTTCTTCTTCTTCTTCTTCTTACCTTAAAATTCATTATTGGAGGATTAATGGCTTTCAGTCAACAGTAAAATACAATAGTTTGTACATGTGTAATATTTCTCAGTTTTCTGCATACCAATTCAACCCCCAATAGGTCCTCCCAAATAATGGCCACTGGGATCAGCAGAATCATCATTAGGCATTACATTCCAGCAATAACTCTGGTAGCAATAAAACACATTTAAAAATAATAAAATCTGGTGTATTGCACCAAAGTATAAGACTCTTGGGTGGAGAGGAGGGTTCATGGAAACTGCTGGTTCTTTTAACCCCAGTCTATAACAACAGCTTCACTGTCCCCACTGAACTTCAAATAGTAGTAACAATAACTAATTATTGCTGTTGTGATTATTTTATATAAAGACAGGGGACATAGAAATGAAAGTATCAAAATAATTTGAATATTTGGGCTGAGATTTCTCTTATAATATTAAATATAGGTATATAATTGATACAACTTATCAAGAAAATAAATGCAAGCAAGTATAATTTATGACAAAATTGTATTTATAAATTCCCTGCTTTGTTATTTAAAATACAGCATTGTTATTTTAGAATGTTATTTTTAATATCACCAGTAGTGCTTTCCTAGAAAGGAGTACATTTCACTCTGAAATGGTCTGTCATAATTTACTTTTAGTTTTTTTTATATTTAAAAAAAAATTGAAACACATGGTCTGGGAATGGCTATGTAAACCCTTAGCTTGACATCTGAAAGCATACAATGTATTCAAAATCTTCACTAGTCTCCCAGAGTAGTGGTACTTAACCTGAGCAGCTGTGCCCTTCCAGGGATGTTTGCCAATGATGGAAACACTCAGAAAGATACATACTGCTGTCATCTAGTGGGGAGAGGAAAAGGGTGCTGCTGAGCACCCTTAAATGAAGCAGATATAAAATTCTAAATGACAATAGTATTAAGCATAAGAGCCCCAGCTCTGATCTGATCATTTACCTTCCTAATGACATTTCTGGAATATTCTCTGTGCCTCAACTCCATTAAGAGTCTCCTACTGTACCAAATGAGCTAGCCTTCATGTTTACATTAGCTCTGGACATGGTCTTAGCCTGCATCTGGCTTTGCATTGTTTTCTAATTACTTCTATATTTGAACAGATGAGCTTTCATCTCATTCAATTCACTTGTCCTGTCATCCTGTTGTATGATTTTTGTTAAGCCAATCAACTATTATATGATTCACCATTCATTTTTTTTGTAAAAATGGAACAATAATCTTTAACATGGGAGTAAAATTAATAATTAAAGTGGAGCAAAAAGATAATACACTGATGTATTTAGTGCTTGCCATGGGTTAAAGCCTCACTAAATACTTTGAGTATATTTTATCTCATCACAGTGATGAGATCCTCTTCAGTTTGGACACATTTACTAAACCACCATCATTTTTTTTTAATTGCTCTTCTTTGTGATTGAGGAGCCATGTGTTGGTGGCACTGAGGCTGGGAAAAATCCTGTCCCCCATCTCCTGAGCATGAGCACCCATCTTGGCACTATGACTCTATGTAGTTGGACTGTTTCAGATCAGTTTTTCCTCCTCAAATCAGCAGCCTTATGCAGGCATATCCTTTTCATGGAGCAAGAAAACTAGATTTAATGGACAAGTCTTTTTATAGCCTTTGCTTGCCTCAGGTTTATTAACACCCCATTGAGTAAATCAAGGAAGATACCCACTGCAAAGTGCAGTGAAAAAAAAAAAAAGGTGTGAGTGGGAGAAGGAAAACACTGAGACAAGGAACACAATCTACTAAAGGTTTTCAGTGGTGACCTATTCATTCAGTAAATCCAATCAGAAACCTGGACCTCTTGCACTGCCAAAAAGAAAGGGGAAAAAAAGCTTCAACACTTAAGCACTTAATAAATCCCCCTTTGCTTTTTGGACTGTGCCAAATATACTCCAAGGTGTTGGTCCTGGCAGGGCCTAGTGCTCTCTTGCTAGTGATTTCCTGGCATTAGGAGGCCTGCCCATGGCAGAGTCCCCCTTAACCTCAGCTAATAAAGCATTTGTATATGTAGCAAGAGATATTAACGCAGAAGGAGGGGGTGGGAAGGGCCACTTTGAAAAGCCTTTAGAAAACCGTCTCTCCCATCTGTTCACTTCGTGGGAAGGTTCTGTTTCCCATACTTAAAGGATTTGTAAATTCATTACCAACAAGTAAAATGTACAAAGCACACACAGAGACATCGAGGTCTGATTCACCATCTGCTGGGGAGTTGCATCCATGCAAACAGAGTGGTGCTATTCCCTGTCAGTGAGTGGGGTGATGCCTGCCTGCACACTGGGCTTAGGGATGCCTCAGACTGGACTCTCTCATAGCATTTTACTGTACGCTGGAAAGGGCTTCTGCCTGCCTTCGCCCCCCCCCCCCCCCCTAACACACACTCATTCATCCCTTGGGAACTGGAAACTATCCATGATTTGTCATACAGTGTAGAAGAAGATTGCCCAAGTTACTGTAGACTCTTATTGGAGGTGATACAATGCTCAGGTGAATATCCTGCATGTCCAGGTTCATGATCTCAGTGAAACCAAGTTGGCTGGCTGCTAGTGGGAAGAGCCACTGGCAGGGTTTCCCTTTCTGCTAAAGCCCTATATTCACCTTTGTTTTTACTGGTCCCAGAAAAGTCTATTCAGGAATGGTCTCTTTACCTAAATATGGGTGAATAAAGTTTGTCCTTGCCCTTGGTTCATGGTCGACTGGCCTCCTGGCTCCCCACTCCGGCACAATCACTGCCTTCCAGAAGTTTCAGAGGTGACCACCTGGCTGTGTTCTGGTGCAGTAGTGCCTATGGCAGCTCCACCCCAGTGTACCTTTTCTCCTTAAATTCTGTCTCATGCTCCAGCTCAAACACTCCCAATATTTGATATGACCATAATTGTACTAAATGTCTCACCAACAGACAGAAGTTTCTGAATAAGCTATTCTGGTGGAGGGCTCAGCTCCTTCATGATTAGGCCTGCCTCACTCTCACCAGCACTTCCAGGGTGAGGCTTCTGAAAAAATGAGATCAGCGACCTAAAAATGAGATCAGCAACTAGTGCCGCTTGCTATATTTGGTATTGTTTCAGTTCTTTTAATAAGACTGTCCTAGTAGCAGGACTGGAAAAATAGTTCACTTGGATAATATACTACTTTGCAATGTGTGCAACTCAGGTTCACGTCTGGCTCTAGCACATTTGGAGGAAGTAAAATTTCAGGGCTATAGTCTCTGTTGTGCTCTTTGTCTATAAAAAAGAAAAGAAAAAAAGTTCCTGTTGGGGAGTCGGGATGTAGCGCAGCGGATTAAGCACAGGTGGCGCAAGGCACAAGGACCGGCATAAGGATCCCGGTTTGAACCCCGGCTCCCCAGCTGCAGGGGAGTCGCTCACAGGTGGTGAAGCAGGTCTGCAGGTGTCTATCTTTCTCCACCCCTCTCTGTCTTCCCCTCCTCTCTCCATTTCTCTCTGTCCTATCCAACAATGATGACAACAACAATAATAACTACAACAATAAGACAACAAGGGCAACAAAAGGGAATAAATAAATAAAATAAATATTAAAAAAAAAAGTTCCTGTTGGTCTGGAGGACCTTTATCCCTGGACTCTACAGTACATCCTTTCCTGTCCCACTATTTGGCCTGCTTAATGGTAGAGGGAGGAACTGTCTGTGGATAGTCACCATTCTACCCTGTGTGTTTGGGCCTCTTCAGGGTGACCACTGACTGCCCACACTTGGTTTCTGTGACATGCTCTCATTTACCACCACTCCCCCCCACACACACACAGTGTCATGCTTTTGTCTCAACATAGTCTCTGAGTGTCTCAGTCCAGCCACTCATCAGCTGAGTGATAGCTAGCACTCTTACTCCACAAATATTTGTTAAGCATGGTGCTAGGTGTGTGTGTGTGTGTGTGTGTGTGTGAGAGAGAGAGAGAGAGAGAGAGAGAGAGAGAGAGAGAGAGAAAGATTCCAGGTCCTAGAACATGTGCAATACTATTGAACCAACCCCATGACCCAAGAAAGAGGGTAATGAGAAGAATAGAATGAAAGAGGCAATTATACTATATACACAAATCTGCCATGAATAGAATTCTACTGATTTTAGTTCTTGTCTCTGTCCATAGTACTCCCATGTGGAACGAAGTATCAAACCCAGGTAGGGCATCACACACTGAAAGTATGCACTCTACTTGCTCAGACATCTCTCAGGTCCCAAGTATATTTTTAAGTGCTGATAAAGCTATATAGCACTCCTGCTATTAAAGAGGTTATATTGCAATTAAAGAGATACGACAACACAATACAAACAAAAATCTAGCTACAATTAAGTAAGTGGGGGCAGGGTCAAGGGAATAAGCTGAAGTAGAGAAGTAGGGTGAGGTGTTTGAATGTGTACTTCTCAGAGGAGAACCACTTCCTGAGAAGGAGTCAGTAGCTTGGTGAACTAAAGAGTGAATTCCAGACAGAGGGATCAACGTATGTTAAAGACCTGGGGCAGGAATGATCCGGACAGAGACATAAAGGTAGGTATGGCCCTGTGATTAACATGGGAAGTAGTAAGTGGTAAGTGTAGAGCTAGAAGGAGTCCCACCACTGGAAGTTTAGGCAGAATGAACACTTTGAACTTTGTACCAACATAATGTGGTAAGCGTGTAGGATTTCATGCAGGAAAGAAATGTAATCTGTTTTGCATTTTAAAAGGAGTATTCTGGCTGTTGTTGCTGCTGCTTTAAGGAAATCAGAGAGAGATGCTGGAGCCTTGGACTCCAATGTTAGTAGTACAGATGGCAGAAGGCAGTTTGCTTGGGGATGTGTTTGGGAGAAGAGACATCAGGATTTGGTAATATATTAGATGTGAGTGAAAGAAAAGAAGTATCAGAGTATCAGTAACCAGAGAAAGTCCCTTACCTATTATTAGATTCAGTGTCCTTTCTATTTATATTATAATGGGTTTTAACAATATAAGAACTGTATAGCTCATCAGTGAAATAGTTCAACTGGGAAAGCACTAGACTTATGTTTCTTAGGACTCTGGTTCGAAGCCTAATGCTGCATATAGTGATTTTCTGCCATGTCTCTCCCTCATTTTTGTTTTTTCTCCATGTAAGATGCTCTCTCGATATGTTTTTTAAGAGCTATATAATTGAATGTGAGCTGGACCCTGATGATTTATATCTTATTTTGCCAACAAGAAAAACAAACAAAGATGTATCTCTAATGCCCTGGCCTGCCCAGAGATTTTAAACTTAATTTATTGTTGGTTCTTAGACTTCTCATGATCTTGTTCTCCTCCAGACCTCTATGTCTGTAGTTTTGGAACATTCCTCTCTCTCTCATTCATCTTCACTCGACATGGTGCTTATTCACCCATCAAGTCTCACTAGGTTTAAATATTCATAAACCTCTAAGATAGAATTAAGTTCCTCTCCTTTGATGTGCCTACTGAAAGTGAGACTGGTTGTTTATTTCCTTCTGTAGTTCATAACACTTAAGAACCAGATCTAAATCCCTATTGCCTGTGAGGGTTACTAGCTCATGGTTCATTTGACACTAGTGTCCATTGACTGGGTTGGGGAATCTGTTTTCCCCATCCCCTACCATTCTAGCTGCCTTGCTTATGACCTTTGGATCTGAACTGCTTTAGTGTTATCCATTCCTGATCTGACCTACCTGATGTCTTTCAGACCCAGTCAATAAGCTGTTGCTCCAGAAGGCTCCTCAGCTCTCTCCCTGGAACTGATCACCCCTCCTTACTACTCTGTATATAAAAGACTTAACAGAGCAACCCTGCTGCTGCTGTCCTTAGATAAACCAAATTGCCAGGTTAACTGACCCCTGACAAATGTTTAGAAACATGATGGGTAAACAGGTCCCTGAACTCGTTTAATGTTTTCCTAATGGTATTAAGGGTGGTTAAAAACTCCTAGACATGATTTATGCTGAATAAATTTTTTGTTGTTGTTATTGTCTAGGAGACTGATGTTTGGGTGATGTGCAAAGCAACTCATTGACTAGAACCAATGAAAATATTGTGTGTTGAGTCACAAGCAATTTTCATGGGCATAAACAATGTTTATTTGTGTTTCTTGTGGAATCATATGCTCTGTGTTCTCAATCTTGTGAAGAGAGAGCCTGAATAACTCTGTGTGTAGAGTCTTCCAACACCAGAAGTGTATCCCTGCTACTATATTATAATGTGTAGTAGCTATGATTACAATTATATACTATTTCCTTTTAGCAACTGTCTAATGGTAGTCTCAAAAATCTCTAGTACATGCTCATTGGGAATCTCATCAATTGCACCAAGTTGTATATTGTACACATATTTCATATTGAAACATTAGTATTGTTTCATAGTTTATTCCTGTATGTGGGTTATATAGACCCTTACAAGAGTTCCCCCAAAGACAAAAATATGCCTTATGTGCACTTACAACCCAAGTATTACATTGCATATAACAATCAGCAATAGTTGAATATATTCCTGTTGGGAGAATGCCTGATTAAGTGAAAGAAACATCCAGGCCACTGGTGACTGGGCTCATGGAAGACTATGAGAGGTATTTGAGATGCTATAGTACTATTGGTGGTATACCAGTTTCTTGGATCAAGGGATGCTAAATTGATCAGGTTTTAGAAATGTTTCCAAATAATTTATGGCATCATAAGGATGTACTGATGAGAAACTTAGGAGATGAATACTATTATGTACAAATATAGAGAAAAACAGCTATCACAGACACAAAGATGCTTGCATGCCATAAATCTGAAAACTAAAGATTCCCAGTGTCATAATTTTACACTGAATTAGAAATATACAATATAGCTGCTTGCTTGGATATTTGAGCCAGTGAAAGTAGAAGAAAGGAATCAGGAGATAGCTAAAACCACCAGAGCACCAACTAGATGTTATAGGCCCCAGAGGTGGCAGATTCAGTTCTCAATTCCCAGAACCACATATACCAGAACTGACTAGTTCTTTGACCACCTCTTTCTTTGCTCTATCATCTCTCTCTCTCTCTCTCTCTCTCTCTCTCTCTCTCTCTCTCCTTCTCTCTCATATAAGACTTAAGAACCAGATCTAAATTCTCACTGCCTGCAAAGGTTACTAGCTCATGGTTCATACCCAACTAGTGTCCATTGACTGGGTTGGGGAATCTGTTTATATATATATATTATATATATATTATATATTATTATATATTATATATAATTTAATAAAGTGTAGGAAGATGGTCTTACATTAATGTACACTAGGCACTTATCTATATTTACTTGCAAAATTACACAAGTGGGCCTATGTACTTATCTGTGCATGAATAGGGATACTTCACATATCCTCATTTGTGTGTGAGCTCATATATCTTTGTATAAACTTGCAAGCACAATGCATGGGTTTGTGCATTTGGAGTATGCAGACATGTATTTGCATGCACCCATGCACTCCAGAGTAAGCTTGTGTACATATCTGCTAATGTATACTGATTGACCTTATCTGCTCTGCACTGAACACAGAGAGTTGTTTTAATAACAGCAGCAGCTGAGTGAGTGCACTAACTGCTATGGCCCCATTGTGCTATCAGGATTGCTTCAGCTCTTTCAGGATTACCAGTTCTCTGTGAAATTTATATAAATTTTCAGTCCTAATCCCTAAACAAAGATGCAATGATTTCTGCTAAATATGTTGTGTTACTTATTAAGATAAAGTCAAGGATATGAAAAGCCATTCCTGGCAGAATACTGATTGCCATTCAAGAAGGAAGATAACAAAACCAGGTGCACCTCCATCCCTGGGTCTGAGGAGGAAGTTAAAGGAATGAAAATGTCAGTGAGTGATTAACACAGCTAGACCCAGAAACAGAGAAACTACAGTCCTGGATGGTATAAATTCATGCAGATGATGATAACAGGAAGAAGGAGAAAGGCCAGATATTCCTGCCATTATTCTAGTACTAGGATAGGTCTTGGATCATTCAATAAGGATCTTGTGCCATGATCCAAGCCTTGTGTAAACATCTCTGTGACAAAAGAAATTAAATTTAAACTACTCTCAATTTCAAGAAACTCTCAGTTGAGTGATATGCCAGATTAAAAGACTTCCTGTTATCCAAGGTTAACATAAGTAAGATCACACATTTCATTTATTAATTATTTCATTTGTTCAACAAATATATATTGAATCACACACACACACACACACACACACACACACACACACCACTTTGTCTCTCTCTGTATTTTGGAGCTTTTCAGACGCATGAAGGCATCAGAATATAGAAATTCCCTCTAGAAAGGAAGAAATAAAGAGTAGCAATAATGGGAAAGCAATTCTGGGTAAATGAAAAGGAAATATACTGGAATTATAAGGAAAAGCAGAGAGAAAAGTTGATTGAATATTCAGAGAATGGAAAGAATAACAAAGGAAAAGGTAGAGTCTCATCATTAAGAAAGAACAATCAGCAGAAATTAAAAAGGGGTAAGGAAGTCACTTGAACAGTTTAGGCTGTGTTAGAAAGCCTACACAGTAATTTTGTCTTTATGAAGATCATAGAAAAGGCCTTCAGTGTGGTTGGAGTGAACTTTATGCAGGGTTAGTGCAGAATTATGAGATGACAGAGGTCAGATCATGGAGTTTTCACAGGTCAACTGTGTCAGCTTTTCTCAGTAAAGAGAAAAAAAAATCAAGCCGTGAATATGAATTTGAGGTCTGGGCTTGACTTCATTAATAGGGTATGGCATATGGTATTGTCTTATTTCTAAGGATACTTTGCCACTTCTGAAAGTGGCACCCTGACACCTAACAAAATTCAGGCCATGTAAACAAGTTATGTTACGTCCCCAAGAGTCTATGTGAATTAAATCCAAGTTCTTTTAGTCAGTATCCCAGAAAGTTTCCAGATGAGTAAGATACATAGCCAACAAGCAAGTGGCTTTCCTGATGAACCCATCCCTGGTTATACAGTTCTGCATTGAGGCATTGTAGTGGTGTTATGTAAGTAAGTATATGAGGGGTTTAGACTCTGACATAGCAATAAATAAAAATCTCAGAATCATATTTGACTGTAGAGTTTTTGCAGAGTTAAATGAAGACGTGTTTTAGTTAGGGCTAGGGCAGATTGACATTTTTGGACAGAGTTTGAGTTATCTTGGCTGCCCTGACATCAGGTATTGGACTATCCAACTACATACAAGGGCCTGTGCAAAGATCCTTGCAATCAACTCAGGGTAGAGAATATGGTCACCTGGACCATGGCAGATAGGGAACACATGAGCATACTATTTATATCTTGAGAATAGATAAGATTACTATAAGATTGGGTATTTAAAATATTAGGTGTTGGGAGAGATGAATGAGTCAAGGTTGACACAACAATTAAACTGTTGCAAGTGAATGATAGCTATGTTTTACAGAAGACATATTAGGTGAAATTTATGAAAAAGAAGGTTGAATTGTATATATTTCTCTCTCTCACACACATATATATGTATATATATATACATATATACATATGTATGTATGTATGTATATTCATGGGCAAATATATAGTATAAAGTGAGTAGAAAGGAAAGGAACTTGGGTTGATAGTTGAGTCTCCACAGCTCTAACATTTGTCACTCTTTAATTGTTCTTATTAGCAAGTATCCCAGGATTAATAAATTTTGGGATTCCTGAAAATAAATTTACATAGTTTCCATTCATGGACAACAGAATTTGAGTTAAGGCTTCTAGGAACTGAAAGCCAAGTAAGATGGCTGCTTGGTATCATAGAGAGTAGAAGGCTAGATTGGCCCTCTGTTCTTTCAAAATTAAGCACTTTCTCTTACCTGTTTTACATCCCCATCCCCAATCACTGACTTCTTGCTCTCCTGCTCTCATCTAACTATACCCCAGACCTTGAGTTTAAGCCTCTCTTTAAATCTCTCCCAAAGAAATTTCCTTTTCTCTTGGCATCTGGTGATTGAATTTCTGGGCAAAGTGAGCAGTGCTGATATGTATGAAAGGAGAAATAAATTGTGCAGGATGAATGCATGCTTGGAGAAGAAATGCTGGCTCTGGCAAAAGGATTAGGAGTTCTGGGGCCTGCACCACCATCTGTGAGTGATAGACCTGTTCAGTCTGAACTACTGCCACAAGCTAGATTATCATTTTGAACAGTTCAATATGGCTGGAGGAAAATATAGTAACCACTTAATAATCAACAATGTTTAATTTTGATATAAAGTACTTGCTGGCATAGTGTTACCAGGATTTTTTTTTTACCTGTATGCTAGAAATATATGAACACTTGTAAAATTAACCATGCTTTGAGCTCAGAGACCAGGGCATTAGGTCATCAGGTCCTCAGGAGTTTCCTTTTAGTTCCAAGGTTGAGCTGTTAGTGGACAAAGGTAGTTGAATGTTATTATAGCTTCATAGAATGTCTGCTATATTTATTTCCTTCTTTAAAAGCACATTGAGAGGCAGAAAGACACACTAGTTGGTTCACCCAATTAAGGGTCAGAAGAATGTCTTGAAATCCTATATTTGCCCTTATCTATCTGTGACACTGAGTGAGTCATCAAAACTCATTAAGTCTACTACTTCCCATCTGTGAAATAAAGACAAAGTATATTTGCTCTCTTTAACTCATAGTGATGTTGTGGGGATCAAAAGAGAAGTAGGGACTGGGTAATGGTTGTTTAATAGGTAGTATATTGTCTCCCTCTTCTGATCACAGAAAATTTATATCCAAACTTGGAGACATAGAAACTACTCTGAAAACCAGGCAAACTGAGTTTATACAAGTGTCAAAAGGTCAGTTTTCAGAGAAACAGTGTAGATACAAACTTGTTTTTTGCCAAGAAAAAACACTCTACAGCAGTTATATGAGATTTTTAAGATGAGAAACTTTGTGAGGAAGGGTGATTATGGTTGTGTTAAACCACTGACACACTGGACTGGTTACCATGTACTTAATAATACTAGAATGGAAATCAAGAAAGTATGAGCTGTAAATGGGGATATAATCATTAGTAGGTACTTTCTTGATTTTTTTTTTTTTTTGCAAAATCTCTAACAGTAACATTAGTGAACTCCATAGTGTATGCTACTTCTCAAAAATACCCTGAGGGAAATTTTCTCATTATATAACTAGGTGTGTGTGTGTGTGTGTGTGTGTGTGTGTGTGTGTGTGTGTGTGTGTGTGTGTGTGTGTGTGTACGCGCGCACATACATGCGTGATGGGAGATAATGTGATAAATATTTTTCACACCCGTTTACTTCTAGATAATAAACAGACCTGGCCCACACTTGACTGCTGGCAAGCCAATCAGCTCCTATAGTCAATTCCAAAGGCCTCCCACATCATACCCAAATACTAAGGAGACCCTATTGTCTTCTGTGTTCCTTTGGTAGTCCATAGCCTGCAGGACTCTGTTCTTTGCCTGTCTAGGAGTTTGTACTCCCTAACCAAATGTAACTAAAACCTTGGCTCATGGGTTACCCAAGCCCCAGCCAGTCTACACATATGCTCCCAAGGCATTTACTACCACTAACCCTTAATCAAACTTAGGCTTGCTCAGAATTGATACAAAGTCCTGGTATTTATGAATTACAAACATCTAAAGTGCCCATATCTGCTTGGATTCATCTCAAGATAATTGTTATCTTGAATCCATGGTTACTTTCCAGGCCTCACACTGAGTGCTTCAATCTTTGCTAGGGACCTGCTGCCACATGAATCCTTGGTCTCATTCAGGTCTACCTCTTGGCTCCATCCAGGCTTTAACTAACCAGATACACATTGGGTACTTGGAACCATTAATTCTTCTTTTTCTCTGAGAAATTATTTTACATGAGCCCACAGTTCACTCCTTTATCAGACATAATGAGGAGATACAAGAACTCTGATGGATTAAGATGAAAGAAAGTCTGGGAAATGTCCCAAATACAATAGAGTTATGTGATATTATTTGTGACCAGCAATAGTGTTTGAACACATGGAAGGAACACAAATAATCAATTCATTGACAGAATTACAGAAATAATTAAAATTTAGAGTTGAACAATGCAGAGAGTGAACAAATCAGTAAAGGAGAACATCAACTGAGTGGTAGAAACAATATCTATTTATAGCAGTAATTTGAAGGAATACATAATTTTGAGATTACTCAAGAAAACTTCCTCTTGCCCTGCCTGATACATAGAAACAGGGTTCTTCTTTTTTTGCATTAATTTATTTATAAATTGGAAATACGGACAAGACCATAGGATAAGAGGGGTACAATTCCCACCACCAGAGCTCAGTATCCCATAACTTTCCCTGATGGCTTTCATATCCTTTAACCCCATGGAAATATGAACCCAGGGTCATTATGAGGTGCAGAAGGTGGAAGGTCTGGCTTCCGTAATTGTTTCCCCACTGAACAAGGGTGTTGACAGATTGATCCAGCATGTCTCCCTCTTTTACTAGTGGGGCAAGGCTCTGATGAAGCAGAGCTTCAGGACACATTGATTGGGACATCGACTCAAGGAAGTCTAGTTGGTATCGTGTTAGCATCTGGAACCTGGTGGCTAAAAAAGAGTTAACATATAAAGCCATACAAATTGTTGATTAATCATGAAATCTAAAGGCTGGAATAGTGCAGGTATAGAGTTTGGGTATCTGTTTTGGAAATAGCTAATAGGTCTATTTTAGGTATATTCCAAAGGGCCCATGACTTTGTTAGTTTTTGCCTGAGCCTGACATCTGATATGCAGGTGGACCCAAGTTATTGTCTAGAGAGATGATGCCATGGCTGGAAAAGGGGTTAGGAAGATGGATGAGGGAAGAGAATATCTCCAAAATATAGGAAAAGTATCTAAATATTGTTGACTGTAAAACCCCATAGATTTGATGTGGGGTCCATATTCAGCTGAGGATCCTATGTAACCTCTACATCCCTGCAGGTCTGAACTTGTATTATGTGGTCATCAGTAGTAACATTCCAAGTTGCACCAGTTTCAGGATCCATATTTTTCAGGTGGTAGATAGAGTATGTGATCCAACTCAACTTTGGAGAATAGAATATTCTTTACTATTGTTGATCCACAATGAGAGTAAGGTCGCATGGGGGCACTAAAGAGGTCCATTAAGTTTTTACTGATGGAGATGACCCATAATAATACAGAAAGAGATTTGTGGGAATCCCAGGACTCCTTGACTAGGGCCCCAGCTCATGGGGTGGCATGAAACTGAGTAAAAGTCATCATTAAAGTATGCCAGTCTTTTGCCCTCATTCAACTTTTGTAGTCCTTACTTTGATAAGGTAGCTATGGAGTGACTAAGGGAAGTGTAATAAAAAGTAAGTGAGGAGGGTATATAAGTCTAAGTAGAAACTATTTTATTAGGTACATCAAGGTGTCTTTTTAGGTCTTTCTACTTGCTTGTTTCATTTATTGATTCACTGAAAACTATTGTGCACTTTCACTTTAAGGTATAATTTTGCCCTAATTTATGAATACATGTGTACATCTACCCTATCTCATGGGACCTGATCTACACCTAGATTTTAGAACTTTCTTAGAAAGTGGACCACCTGAAATGGAATTAAGGAGTCCTATGAGGAAAGAAAGGTCTTACCTGAGTAATGAAAATGGTGAGTTCACATTCCATGCCTGATCTCTCTGGACACAGTCTGAAGTGAAGCATGCTGAGATGGTACTCATTGCATTTATTAGGTTAGTATCTGTAGATGCAGCATTAGTTGGTATGAACTGAGAGAAGCATGAGGCAAAGTGAGCCCCATCATAGAGGTTCCAGGACTGGGGGGGGGAATTTGGGCTTTATAGAGAAAGCAGGAAGTTTCTGCTATCTTAGGGTTTAAGAAGGCAATAAATAGTTATTGCTATAATCAAATTATTTGGCAATTGGGTTGACTTTGAAAATCTCATTGTTAGGATTTACTGTATCATACATGACCTCAAAATAATTTGTTCTTTGAGTATGTATATATATATATATATATATATATATATATATATATATATATGTATATATATATATATATCAAAGTAATGATATATATATCAAAGTAATGCCACCAGTTGCTTCTGCTTTCTAAGCTTTTAGGAGTCTCAACATTTCAAAGACTCAGCCTATGGTCTGTGAAATAAAAAGTTTGAGACATTCAATTAATTTCCCCTCTCATATTAACTAAATAGTGATTTATATGACTACAAGTGTTGGGCTAACATCACGAGAAGGAGAGATGACCCAAGAACCAAGCTCGTGGTGGCAAAGCAATACAAATCTTTATTCATTCAAACGCCCCAGGATAGGGTGCTAGCACACCTGGTTAAGCCACATGGTGCCAACTGCAATGGCTGGCATCAGCCTCTCAGTCTGCATTCCACCCTCCTCCATGTCTGGATATGGAAGAGACAAGACACAAGTGGCTTGACAATACCATACATGGTTAGTGAAGTGGTGGAGAAAGGCAAAAGGGGCAGGGAATAGTAGGGACCTCCCCAGCAACTGTTGCTAGGGGTTCAACTGGCAGGATTAGCAATACCCTGCACATAAAAATAAACCATCACACAAACAAAGAGACCCCTCACAGAATAGGAGGTCTTCATATGCTCTACATCAGACAAGAAACTAATTACCAAAATATACAAAGAGGTCAGCAAACTTACAAACAAAAAAGCAAATGACTCCATCCAAAAATGGGCATAGGATATAAACAGTATATCCACTATAAAGTATATCTAAAAGGCTAACAAACACATGAAAAAATGCTTCAGGTCACTGATTGTCAGAGAAATGCAAATAAAGACAACATTGAGATACCACCTCACACCTGTGAGAATGGCATAAATCAGAAAGGACAGCAGCAACAAATGCTTGAGAGGCTATGGGAACAAAGGTACCCTTCTGCATGGCTGGTGGGAATGTAAATTGGTCTAACCTCCATGCAGAGCAGTCTGGAGAACTCTCACCAAGCTAGACATGGACCTTCCTTCCGTATGATGCAGTACTTCCTCTCCTAGGGATATTCCCTAAGGACTCCATAACACTTAACCAAAAGGACACAGGTTCTATCACACACTTCAGCAGTGGTTATCTATAGGCCGGGGTGGAAAAGAAGAAAACTCTTAACTGCAACTTTCATTTTTCTGGGGAAGTTTAAATAATGTAACTGCCTACTGATAATGAAGTGACTTTGATCATGTAACTGTATTACTAAATTCTTTTGCTCAGATTTACTTACTTAGGCTTCTAGTCTGATAAAATGTAAGGTTCATGAATTTATACACAGCATCATGTGGGATATCTGAAAAGAACTTCAGGAGAACCCAACAGTGACTAACATATTTAAAAAATAAAATATCATCAACATATATAAAGTAACCACTAGTATTGCTAAAGGGAAATGTCAATAAAAACAGAAAATCTAGGTCTTGGCGGTGGCAAAGTGAGTTAAGTGCACATGGAGCTGAAGCACAAGGACCTGTGTAAGAATCCCTGTTCAAGCTAGTGGCTCCCCACCTGCGGGCAGGGTAACTTCACATGTTGTGAAGCAGGTCTGCAGGTGTCTATCTTTCTCTCCCCCTCTCTATCTTCCCTTCCCTCTCTCAATTTCTCTCTCTCCTCCTATCCAACAATAATAACAACAACAACAACAATGCTAAGCAACATGTGCAACAAAAGTGAACAAATAGTCTCCAGGTGCAGTGGATTTGTAGTGCAGGTACTGAGTCCTGGAGGCAAAAAAAACAAACAAAAAACTCTTAGTAGGGGTTATTGGTACCCAACTCTCACCAACAGGCACACTGACTAGAAAGAAAACCAAGACCAACAGCAAAATCTTGGATGAGGGAGCTTTATGAGCTTGAAGTAATGCAACAATTGTCTTGCTTTCTCTCTCCCCCTTTCTTCTCCATTTCTACCTTTATCAAAGCAAAAATAAATTAAATAAATATTCCCAGGAGAGCAATACTACTTCATTTTTGTAAGGGAATGGGAAAATTATAATGAAGTTTGGAGTTTCAAAAGACCTAAATTATATATATATTAATATATATTATTAGTTAATTTATTATTATAATATATAATAGCAATATATTATATATAAAAGCAACAATTGTCTTGCTTTCTCTCTCCCTCTTCTCAATTTCTACCTTTATCAAAACAAAAATAAATTAAATAAATATTCCCAGGAGAGCAATACTTCATTTTTGTGAGGGAATGGAAAAATTATATTGAAGTCTGGAGTTTCAAGAGACCTAAATTAATAATATATGTTATTAATTATATAATTATATATATAATTTGGGTCTCTTGAAACTCCAAACTTCAATATAATTTATATATATTATAGAATTATATATTGTATATTATATAATAATATAATATAATATATCATATATAATTATATAATATATAATATAATATAATATATAATTATGTATTATATTATAATTAATAATACAATATATTGTTGTATATTATAATTTATACATTTTTTCAGTATATATACACTGAAAAATGAATAAATCACATTCCCTTACTTCAAACTGTACTATAAAGCTATATTAATTAACTAATCATGGTACTGAAGCTACATTAGTCAAATAAGTGAATGGATTAGAATATGGAGAATGAAAATAAAACTTCAGAGTTAAATAATTAAATATGAAAAAGGAATCCAGAACAGAAAGAGGGACAGAAAATATACTATGGGGAGACAGCATATTGTGTATGCAAAAGATTTTCAGACCTGAGGTTCCAGGCTTACTCTCCACCACTACCATAAGCTAGAGATGACCAGAGATCTGTTTCTTTTTCTCCATTGTTAAAGTAAATAAAACATTTAAAAATTATATTTGTTGTGAAAATTATATGGACACATGTAAATGAATAAAACTGGAGCATTATTTTAGGTTATGCATAAGCATTAATTGAAAAATTGAAGGTTTGAATGTTAGACATGAAACATAATAAAGAAAGCAGAATTATTCTGTAATTTAGTTTTAGCAACTTTTGGTGGTACTAAGCCCTCATGGAAAGGAATATAAAAGTTATAGTAAACAAATGTAATTATAGAAAACTATAAAATTTCTATATAGTAAAATATTATTTTTAATGGTAAAAAACACAGTGAGACAAAATATCCCTATAACATATTAATGGCAAAGGAATAATAAAGAATATATGAAAAATTCACAAAGATAAATAGCAATAAAATAAATCCCATAAAATTTGGGAAAAGAGATGAAACAGAAACATTGCTAAAGAAAATGGAACTGACATGAACATGAAAATTGACAACGGGTGGGTTAAAAATGATAGTTTCTGTTATCAGGGAAGTGGAAATCAAAACAACAAGGTATCACCCAACACCAATGAAAATGATCTACAGCAAAGAAAAAAAAAATGTCAGAAATAAAGTTTGAGGCTGTAAAGAAAAAAGAGAACTGTGGACACTGCTGGTGGGGAATAAAATGATACAGCCACTATTGAAAACTTTATGAGTGTTCCTCAAGTAATTATAAAGGAACTGTCACAGAAATCAAGAAATTCCATTCTTAAATGTCTATCTGTAGAATAAAAAAGATATAGGCACACCTATTTTTACTGAAGAATTATTTAAATTCGAATATAGAAACAACTCAAGGATCTTCAAGTAAGTAAGTGGATGAAGATAGCATCACTCAGCTATAAGAAAAGATAAAATTTTGCCATTTCTACCACAAATGGAAATGGGTATTGGTATTATTAACGTTAACAATTCAGAATGTGGGGGTTTCCAGAAGATGGCGGACTGAGAAGCTGCTAGTGGCTTGAGCTCTGACCACATCTTCTGGAAATGGTAGGATTTTCTGCCTATAGTAGGCTAGTCAATAAGGGGTCCTAGCAGTGACACCAAGGAGGTGACTATAACTTAATTTGGGTTAAAAAGTAGAGTAGAAAACAAGGGAAATTTTTTTCTTTTAAATTATTAATCCCAAAGTGCACCTCCTGCCCCTTCTACCCACCCCATAACCAGTCCCTGGGGACCAGCTTCTAGCAGGCTCCCCTGCTGAGCTTCTATCTTTACCAAGATTCCTTTCCCACCAGTGAGTATCATTCATTCTAAGTCTATTCCCTTCTGAAACCTCTTGCCCTTTTTCTTACTAAGTAGCCAACCCCCACAACCCGCATAGTTAATTAAATAATTAAAAATATATAAATAAAAAACTCTTTCCTTTCACTGCTCTTTTATTACTGTTCTTTTTCTTATCTTTTTCTTTTTCTCTTTCTCTTTCTATTTTTTCTTTTTCTCATTCTTGTCATCCTTTCTTCCTTAATCCTACAGCTTCCAAAGCCACAGGCCCCAGCCCCCACACCACCAAACAGTGTGCTTTCACTGCACTGATACACCTTTGGGAATTATTTTGGGGAAGAATTCTGACTCAGAGTGGACTCTCACTGTGAGTATCTCTGCTCAACTTCCCTTCCTCCTTCAGCTACCCCTAGAATATACAATGGAGAATAGATTTGCATAACTGTCTATTTCAGCTATCCTTGTCTAGTCCTGAGGATTTAAAAAAATTTTTTTTCTTATCTCTTTCTTAACAATCAGCTGCCTCTGATCACGAGGTTTGAGGTAATCTGGGACAGTTTTTTTTTTTTTTACCCTGCTCTATTTTATTATAAATATTATATAGAAGCATATATCTTCCCCCCTTTAGGTTGATCAGAATTAACTCTTAGGGTATCTTTCATTGCTAGGGTAGTGGGAATCTTATCTATTGCGGGAGGAACTTGTCTCATTACTCCTACCTCTGCTACAAACTCTCCCCTTCCTCCTCCTCCTAGATAATTAAAAAAATTAAATTAAATTAAAAATAAAGGAATTAAAAAAACCCTTTCCTTTCACTGCTCTTTATTACAGCTCTTTTTCTTATCTTTTCTCTTTTCTCTCTCCAGTTTCTTTATATTTTTCTTCTTTTTTTATCTTGTCATACGCTTCTTCATTCTTCTTTGCCTTTCTGAATTTGTGAATTATTTTGGGGAAGAAATCTGACTCAGAGTGGACTCTCTATGTGTGTATCTCTGGTCTACTTCCCTTTCCCCTATTGTTACCCCTAAAATATACAGTGGATAGTAGATTTACATAACTGTCTATTCTTGCTATCCCTTCTTTCTTTTCTCTTTCTTCTTCACTGGGATTTGGTTACTATTTTATCACGGACTGGAGATATTGTTTGGCTAACTGGTAAGGATTAAACTGCTTCAATACTAGTTTCAGTTGCTATTGTAATTCCAGAGGTTGGTGAGTGCAATTGTCATAAAGGTATTTAGTACAGTGTTCCTTGTACTCAAGACACAAAACTGAGAAACAACAGAGCATAAAAAAAGAAACACATAAATTAAAAAAATGGGTAGATCAAAAACAAATAAAACTGCTACTCCAATGAATGAAGACAAGAGCCCAGAAGAAACTACAAATAAGTCAGAAGTAACCATAGATAAGAAAAGTATGCAAGCAATAATAAACTCATTAATCACAGACATGAAAACAACATTGGAGGAAAGGGATGGCAGTATTAGGGAAACAACAGTTGAGACACCCAAGAAAAATACTGATTGTCTTGAGGCAATTAGAGAACTAAAAGCTGAAATAGCTGAACTGAGGAAAGAAACTGAGGGAAAGGAAAGTACACTAACAGAAGTAGAAAACAGAATTAGTCAGTCAGAGGATGAGTTAGAGAAAACTAAGAAAAAGGTGAAAGAGCTCAAAAAGAGATTGAGAGACACTGAAACAACAACAGAGACATTTGGGATTATCTCAAAACAAGTAACATTCATATAATTGGACTACCAGAAGAAGAAAGAGAGGAAGGGGAAGGAAGCATTCTAGAGGAAATAATAGAAGAAAACTTCCCAGACCTGAACAACAGAAAAGACATTAAGATTCAAGAGGCCTAGAGAGTTCAAAACAGAATCAATCCAGACCTGAAGACACCAAGACACATCATAGTCACAATGAGAAGAAGTAAGGATAAAAAAGGATCCTAAAGGTTGCAAGAAAAAAAACAAAAAGTCACATAAAGGGGGAAAACCCATAAGACTAACAGGAGACTTCTCCACTCAAACTCTAAAATCCAGAAGAGAATGACAAGATATCTATCAAGTCCTGAATGAAAAAGGGTTTCAACCAAGGATAATATATCCTGCTAGACTTTCATTCAAACTAGATGGAGGGATCAAAACCTTCTTAGACAAACAACAGTTAAAGGAGGCAACCATAACCAAACCGGCCCTGAAAGAGGTTCTAAAAGACCTCTTATAAACAAGAACATCACTATAATACTTGCAATATATCAGAGCAAACAAAAAAAAATTGAACAATGGCACTACAATACATTAAATCCATAATATCAATAAATGTCAATGTCTTAAACTCACCCATCAAAAGGCACAGAGTGGGGGGATGGATCAGAAAACATAACCGAACCGTATGCTGCTTTCAAGAATCCCATCTGTCACAACAAGATAAACACAGATTTAAAGTGAAAGTATGGAAAACTATCATACAGGCTAATGAACCATAGAAAAGGGCAGGAACAGCCATTCTCATCTCAGACACAATAGATGTTAAATTAAATAAAGTAATAAAAGATAGTCAAGGACATTACATAATGATTAGAGCGTCAATCAGCCAAAAAGAGTTAACAATCATTAACATCTATGCACCCAATGAGGGACCATCTAAATACGTCAAGCACATACTGATAGAATTTCAAGAATACATCAATAGTAATACAATAATAGTGGGAGTCTTCAATACCCCACTCTCACACTTAGACAGATCAACAATACAGAGAACCAACAAAGATATAAGAGAATTGAATGAAGAGAATGACAGGCTGGACCTCTTGGACATTTTCAGAGTCCTTCACCCCAAGAAACTGGAATAAACCTTCTTTTCAAATCCACAAAACCCATACTCAAAGATAGACCACATGTTAGGCCACAAAGACAGCATCAATAAATTCAAGAATATCGAAATCATCCCAAATATCTTCTCAGACCACAGTGGAATAAAACTTACATTTAAAAACAAACAGAAAATTATTAAAAGTCACAGAATTTGGAAACTAAACAACATACTCCTAAGAACCACTGGGTCAGAGAGTCACTCAAGCAGGAAATTCAAATGTTCCTGGAAACAAAGGAAAATGAAGACACAACCTATCAAAATATTTGGGACACAGCTAAAGCAGTATTGAGAGGGAAACTTATAGCCATACAATCACATATTAAACACCAAGAAAAAGCTCAAATGAATGACCTTACTGCACACCTCAAGGACTTAGAGGAAGAGGAACAAAGGAACCCTAAAACAACCAGAAAGACAGAAATCACTAAAATTAGAGCAGAAATAAACAACATTGAAAATAAAAGAACCATACAAAAGATCAATGAAGCCAAATATTGGTTCTTTGAAAGATTAAACAAAATTGACAAACCCCTAGCCAGACTCACCAAACAAAAAAGAGAGAAGACTCAAATTAATAGAATTGTAAACGATGGAGGAGATATTACAACCACAGAAATCCAGAGAATCCTGTGAAACTTCTATAAAGAACTATATGCCACTAAGCTAGAGAATCTGGAAGAAATGGAACAATTCCTAGAAGCATATGCCCTTCCAAAACTGAACCAAGATGAACTACTAAATCTAAATGCACCAATCACAGACAAAGAAATTGAAACCGTTATTAAGAATCTCCCCAACAACAAAAGTCCTGGACCAGATGGCTTCACAAATGAATTCTACAAAACTGTGAAGGAACAGTTAGTACCCGTACTTCTTAAGCTTTGCAGAGAAAGCCTTTGACAAAATCCAACACCCATTCATGCTCAAAACTCTACAAAAAATGGGAATAGATGGGAAAATCCTCAAGATAGTGGAGTTTATATATAGCAAACCTACAGCCAACATCATATTCAATGGACAGAAGCTGAAAGCATTCCCCCTCAGATCGGGGACTAGACAGGGCTGTCCACTCTCACTGTTACTCTTCAACATAGTTGTGGAAGTTCTTGCCATAGCATTCAGGCAAGAGAAAAAAATCAAAGGAATACAGATTGGAAGGGAAGAAGTCAAGCTCTCACTATTTGCAGATGATATGATAGTATACATAGAAAAACCTAAAGAATATAGCAGAAAACTATTGGAAGTTATTAGGCCATATAGCAAGGTATCAGGCTACAAAATCAATGTACAAAAATCAGTGGAAATTCTTTATGCAAACACTGAAACTTAAGAAGACATTCAGAATTCACTCCCTTTCACTGTTGCAACAAAATCAGTAAAATACCTAGGATTAAAGCTGACCAAAGAAGTGAAATACCTGTATACTGAAAACTATGAGTCACTTTTCAAGGAAATATAAACTGATACCAAGAAATGAAAAGACACCCCATGCTCATGTATCAGAAGAATAAATATCATCAAAATGAATATTCTCCCCAGAGCCATATACAAATTTAATGGAATACCCATCAAAGTCCCACCAAGCTTCTTTCAGAGAATAGAACAAACACTACAGTCATTTATCTGGAACCTGAAAACACCTAGAATTTCCAAAACCATCTTGAGGAAAAGAAACACTAATGGAGTCATCACACTTCCAGATCTCAAACTATATTATAAAGCCATCATTATCAAAAAAGCATGGTACTGGAACAAAAATAGGCATACAGACCAGAGGCACAGAATTGAAAGCCCAGAAATAAATCCCCACATCTATGGGCATTTAATCTTTGATAAGGGGCCACAAAGGATTAAATGGAAGAAGGAGGCTCTCTTCAATAAATGGTGCTGGGAAAACTGGGTTGTAACATGCAGAAGAATGAAATTGAACCACTTTATCTCACCAGAAACAAAAATCAACTCCAAATGGATCAAAGACCTGGATGTCAGACCAGAAACAATCAACTACTTAGAGGAAAACATTGGTAAAACAGTTTCCCACCTGTACCTCATGGCTCAGCAAACTTAGCACCAAAAAAGCAAATGACACCATCCAAAAATGGGCAGAGGATATGAACAAAACATTCACTACAGAGGAGATCCAAAAGGCTAACAAACATATGAAAAACTGCTCTAGGTCACTGATTGTCAGAGAAATGCAAATTAAGACAACACTAAGATACCACCTCACTCCTGTTAGAATGGCATACATCAAAAAGGACAGCAGCAACAAATGCTGGAGAGGTTGTGGGGACAGAGGAATCCATTTGCATTGCTGGCGGGAGTGTAAATTGGTACAGCCTCTGTGGAGAGTAGTCTGGAAAACTCTCTGAAGGCTAGACATGGACCTTCCATATGATCCAGTAATTCCTCTCCTGGGGTTATACCCCAAGGACTCCATAACACCCAACCGAACAGAGGTGTGTACTCCTATGTTCATAGCAGCACAATTCATAATAGCTAAAACCTGGAAGCAACCCAGGTGCCCAACAACAGATAAGTGGCTGAGAAAGCTGTGGTATATATACACAATAATACTATGCAGCTATCAAGAACAATTAACCCACCTTCTCTGACCCATCTTGGACAGAGATAGAAGGAATTACGTTAAGTGAGATAAGTCACAAAGATAAAGATGAGTATGGGATGATCCCACTCATCAACAGAAGTTGAGTAAGAAGATCTGAAAGGGAAACTAAAAGCAGGACCTGACCAAATTGTAAGTAGGGCACCAAAGTAAAAACCCTGTGGTGAGGGGTAGACATGCAGCTTCCCGGGCCAGTGGGGGGTGGGAGTGGGTGGGAGGGATAGGTCACAGTCCTTTGGTGGTGGGAATGGTGTTTATGTACACTCCTAGTAAAATGTAGTCATATAAATCACTAGTTAATTAACATGAGAGGGGAAAAATTAATTGTATGTCTCGAAGTTTTTTATAACAGACTGAATCTTTTTAATATATAGCCTGTGTAATTGATATGCAGGCTCTCTGAAAAGCCTAGTAGATCAGAAGCAACCAATAGCACAGCTATATACAAGATACTGGGTACTGTATAGCAAACCCTAACAAAATGACTTTTCAAAGTTTACCCAATTACCAATTAATTTGATGATAAGATTAACTATAGATTCTCTTTTTGAAGCCTAAGACAGCAGGAACCTCACATCTCCACTGCAGAGCCTCTATTTCCCCCAGTCCTGGAACCCTTGGATAGGGCCCACTTTCCTGTATGCTTCTCCCAATCCATATCAAATAATATTGCATCTTCCGATCACAACCGAATCAACGCAACGATTGCCACCTCAACATGGTTCACTTCAGACTGTGTCCAGAGACTTCATGTGTGGAATGACAACCCTTCAGCTTCATTACTTGGGTGAGACCTTTCCTTTCATAGTATACTCTAATTCCATCTCAGGTGGTTCACTTTCCAACAAAGTCCCACAACAAGTAATGGAATAGAGGTGAAATTCCTCAAGATAGTGGAGTCCATATACAGCAAACCTACAACTAACATCATACTCAATGGACAGAAGCTGAAAGCATCCCCCCTCAGATTAGGGACTAGACAGAGCTGTCCACTGTCACCATTACTCTTCAACATAGTCTTGGAAGTTCTTGCCATAGCAATCAGGCAAGAGAATGAAATCAAAGGTATACAAAATGGTAGGGAAGAAGTCAAGCTCTCACTATTTGCAGATGATATGATAGTATGCATAGAAAAACCTAAAGAATCCAGAAGAAAACTACTGGAAGTTATTAGGCAAAATAGCAAAGTGTCAGGATACAAAATCAATGTGCAAAAATCAGTGGACTTTCTTTATTCAAACACTAAATCTGAAGAAGATGGCATCCAGAAATTTCTCCCATTCACTGTTGCAGAAAAATCAGTAAAATACTTAGGAATAAAGCTGACCAAAGAAGTGAACACCTGTATACCAAAACCTATGAGCCACTATTAAGGGAAGTAGAAAATGATAACAAGAAATGGAAAGAAATCCCATGCTCATGTATCAGAAGAATAAATATCAAAATGAATATTCTCCCCAGAGCCATATACAAATTTAATGCAATACCCATCAAAGTTCCACCAAGCATCTTTAAGAGAATATAACAAAAATACAGTCATTTATCTGGAACCTGAAAACACCTAGAATTACCAAAACAATCTTGAGCAATAGAAATAGAAATGGAGGCATCACACTCTCAGATCTCAAACTCCATTATAAGACCATAATCATCAAAATAGCCCAGTACTGGAACAAAAATAGGCACACAGACCAGTTGGATAGAATTGTAAGCCCAGAGCTAATCCTCCCCTTCTATGGACATCTAATCTTTGATAAAACGGTCCAAAGTATTAAATGGAGGGAGGAGGCTCTCTTGAATAAATGATGCTGGGACAACTGCGTTGTAACATGCAGAAGAATGAAACTGAAGCAGCTTATCTTACCAGAAACAAAAATCAACTCCAAGTGGATAAAGGACCTAGATGTTAGATCGGAAACTATCAAATACTTAGATGGAAACATTAGTGGAAAACTTTCCCACCTAAACCTCAAGGACATCTTTGATGAAACAAACCCAACTGCCAGGGTGATTAAAGCAGTAACAAACCAGTGGGACTACATCAAATTGAAAATCTTCTGCACAGCCAAAGGAAATGTCACACAAACAAAGAGACCCCTCACAGAATGGGAGAATATCTTCACATGACATACACAAGACAAGAGACTAACCAACAAAATATACAAGGAGCTCAGCAAACTTAGCAACAAAAAAGCAAATGACCCTATTCCAAAATGGGCTAAGGATATGAACAAAACACTCCTGAGGAGATCCAAAAGGCTAACAAACATATGAAAAATTGCTCCATGTCACTGATTGTCAAGAAATGAAAATAAAGACAACATTGATATAGCACCTCACTCCTGTAAGAATGGCATACATAAAAAATGGCAGCAGCAACAAATGCTGGAGATTCTGTGGGGACAGAGGAACTGTTCTGCACTGCTGGTGGGAATGTAAATTGGTCCAGACTCTGTGGAGAGCAGTCTGGAGAACTCTCACAAGGCTATACATGGACCTTCCATATAACCCAGTAATTCCTCTCCTGTGGATATACCCCAAGGACTCCATAACACCCAACCAAAAAGATGTGTGTACTCCTATGTTCATAGCAGCACAATTCGTAATAGCTAAAACCTGGAAGCAACCCAGGTGCCCAACAACAGATGAGTGGCTGAGAAAGCTGTTGTATATATACACAAAGGAATACTATGCAGCTACTGAGAACAATGAACTCAACTTCTCTGACCCATCTTGTTTAGAGCTTGAAGGAATTGTGTAAAGTGAACTAAGTCAGAAAGATAAAGATGAGTATAGGATGATCCCACTCATCAACAGAAGTTGAGAAAGAAGATCAGAAAGTGAAACTAAAAGCAGGATCTGAGTAAATGGAAAGTAGGGCACCCAAGTAAAAACTCTGTGGTGAGGGGGAGGGTGGACATGCGGCTTCCTAGGCCGGTGAGAAGGGGGGGTGGGTGGTTGGGATGGGACACAACCTTTTGGTGATGGGAATGGTGTTTTTGTACACACCTATTAAATTGTAGTCATATAAATCATTATTTAATTAATATGAGAGGGGGAAAATTGTATGTCTAACAAAGGGACTTTTCAAAGTTAACCCAATTACCAAATAATGAGATAATAGTAACTATCCATTGTCTTCTTGAACCCTAAGACAGCAGGAACCTCATATTTCCACTATAGAGCCTAAACTTCCCCCAGTCCTGGGACCCTAGGGTAGGGCTCACTTTCCTGTATGCTTCTCCCAAATCTTATCAAATAATATTGCATCTGCTGATTGTAACCTAATCAACTCAATGAGTGCCACCCCAGCATGCTTCATCTCTGACTGTGTACAGAGACTTCAGGTGTGGAATAACAACCCTTCAGCTTCATCACTCAGGTGAGATCTTTCTGTTCATAGTATTCTCTAATTCCATCCCAGATGGTTTACTACCTAACAAAGTCCCAAAACCTAGATATAGACCAGGTTCCAGGAGATAGAGCATATGTTCACAGGTATCCATAAACTAGGGCAAATATATACCTGAAAGCAGTAGTACTCTAGAGTTTGCAGTGAGTATCCCCCAACACTTCCTCTCCACTATTCCAAGACTTGGGTCCATGATTATTCAACAATTTGTTTGGCTTTGTATGTTAACTCTCTTTTCAGCCACCAGATTCCAGATGCCATCAGGATGCCGGCCAGGCTTCCCTGGACTGAAAACCCCACCAATGCATCCTGGAGCTCTGCTTCCTCAGAGACTCACCCTACTAGGGAAAGAGAGAGGCAGCCTTGGAGTATGGATCGACCAGTCAATGCCCATGTTGAGCGGGGAAACAATTACAGAAGCCAGATCTTCCACCTTCTGCAACCCACAATGACCCTGGGTCCATGCTCCCTGAGGGAAAGGGAATGAGAAAGCTATTGGGGATGGGATGAGATATTGAGATTGTGTGGTGGGAATTGTGTGGAGTTGTACCCCCCATCCTATTATTTTGTTAATGTCTCCTTTCTTAAATAAAAATAACTAATAAATAATAATTACAAAGAAATTATGTTAAGTGAGCTAAGTCATAAAGATAAAGAGGAGTATGGGAAAATCAAACTCATAAACAGAAGTTGAGCAAGTAGAACAGAAAGGGAAATTCAAACAGGTGTTGACTGAATTTGGAGTAGGGCACCAAAGAAAAAACCCTGGGTGGCGGTGAGAGTGAATGTTCAGCTTCATGGGGCAGAGGGGATGGGATGCAGGGATGGGATATAGTCTTTTGGTGGTGGGAATGATGTTTATTTTCACTCCTATCAATTTGAAGTCATATAAATCATTATTTAATTAATATAAGAAGTGAGATTTGATTGAATATCTGAAATTTTTAAAGCACAGACTGAGTCATTTTAAAACATAGGCTGAGTCTTTGATATATTGACTCTTTTAAAAGCTTAGTCCAAGGAGAACAAAAGCAACTGGTGGCATAGCTATATTCAAATAATGTCAAAAGACATGAAATATGGTGAGGGTGTGTATGATACAGCAAATCCTAACAAAGGGATTCTTCAAAGTTAAGACAGTTGCCAAACAATGTGATTATTGCATTAACTGTCTATTGTCTTCTTAAACCCTAAGACAACAGAAATCTCCCACTTCTTCTATAGAGCCTATGTTTCTCCCAATCCTGAAACCTCTTGGGTGGGGCTCACTTCTCTGCACGCTTCTCTCAAGTCAGGACAAATGGTATTGAATCCACTGATTCCAGCCTAATCAATGCAACAAGTACCATCTCAACATTGTTCACCTCAGACTGTTTACAGAGACATCAGGCATGGATTGCTAACCCTTCACCCTCATCACTCAGGTGAGTACTTTCCTTTCATGGTAGTTTCTATTTCCATTCCAGGAGGTTCACTTCCTAACAAAGTCCCAAAACCAAGATATAGGTCAGGTCCCATAAGATAGAGCCTATGTTCACATGTATCCAGAAATTAGGGCAAAACATATACCTGAAAGCAAAAATGCACAATAGTCTTTAGTGAGTCAGTATCAAGTTCATAATGAAATAGTGTCCACTTAGACTTAGATACCCTTCTCACCTACTTCCTATTACAGTTCTCTCACTCACTCCAAAGCTAACCTTATCAAAGCAAGGACTGCAAAAGCTGAATAAGGGCAAGAGACTGGCATAATTTAATGATGACTCTTTAGTCACTATCACGCCATTCCACCATCTGGACTCCACTAATCAGGGAATCCTGAGATTCCCAAACAGACGTGATGGGCCTAAATATCAAATAAATCCCTCTTTCCTTTGTTACGGATCATTTCTGTCTGGAACAACAAAATAGACCCCTTTGTGGGCTCACATAGGACCTTGCCCTCAACCTGGATCAACAATAGTAGAGAATGTTCCATCCTCTAAAGGGAGGAAGGACAACATACTCTATGCTACACCTGAGGTAGATGGGTCAATACTGGGGCAGCATGGAATGTTCCTACTCATGACCACAGAATGTGAGCTCACATCTAGAGGGATGTAGAGGTCACACAGGTTCCTAAGCTAATTATGGGTCCCAGATTACATCAAATCGATGGGGTTTACAGTAATATTTATACCTCTTTTCCATATTAGAGAGCTACTCTCTTCCCTAATCCAGCTTTCTGGTCCTTTTTATAGCCATGGCATCATCTCCCCAGACTATAATTTGGATTCACCTGCATATAAGATTTCAGACTCAGACAAAAAAAAAACAAATGAAATAACGCTAGTAGGCCCTTTGAAATATAGCTAAAATATGCCTATTATCTATCTACAAAATGGAGAACCCCCAACACTTCACCTTAATTATTCAAGCCTTTAGGTCCATAATTGTCCAAAAGTTTGTTTGGCTTTGTATATTAACTTTCTTTTCACCCACCAGGTTCTAGATGCTAGCAGGATGAGAACAGACTTCCCTGGACAATCAAACCAATGTACCTTGGAGCTCTGCTTCCCCAGAGCCCTTCCCCTCTAGGGGAAGTGAGAGACAGGATGGGAGTATGGATCAATCTGTCCACGCCCATGTTCATCAGGGAAGCAACTACAGAAGCCAGACCTTCAACCTTCTTCATCCCACAATGATCTTGGGTCCATACTCCCAGAGGGCTAAAGAGTAGGAAAGCTGTCATGGGACATGTTGGTATACGGAGGTCTGTTGATGAGAACTGTGTGAAGCTGTATCCCTCTTATCCTAAGGTTTTGTCAATGTTTCCTTTTTATAAATAAAAAAATTAAAAAAGAGAGAATCCATATGCTGGGGGGGAAAAGAAATGAAAGACTTGCATAATGAAAACTATGAATCATTATTCAAGGAAATATAAAATGATACCAGGAAATGGAAAGACATTCCATGGGGAGCAGTGTGGTGGCATAGTGGGCTAAGCATATGTGGCATGAAGCATAAGGATCCCAGTTTGAACCCCAGCTCCCCACCTGCAGTCGGTTCACTCACAGGCAGTGAAGCAGATCTGCAGGTGTATCTTTCTCTCTGAATCTCTGTCTTCCCCTCCTCTCTCAATTTATCTCTGTCCTATCCAACATCAACAACAAAAACAAATAAAATAAAATAAAATGTAAAAGGCATCCCATGCTCATAGAATGGAAGAATTAATATCATCAAAATGAATATTCCCTCCAAAGATATATACAAATTTAATGCAATACCCATCAAAGCTCCACCAAGCTTCTACAAGAGAATAGAAGAAAAAAATACAATCATTCATCTGGAAACAGAAAACTCCTAGAATTGCTAAAATTGTCTTGAGAAAAGAAACAGAAATGAAGGCATCACACTCCCAGATCTCAAACAATATTATAAGGACATCATCATCAAAACAGACTGGTACTGGAAAAAAATAGGCACACAGTCCAGTAAATCAGAATTTAAAGCCAAGGACTAAACCCTCACACCTCTGAACATCTAATCTTTGATAAGGGGGCTCAAAATATTAAATGAAGGAAGGAAACTCTTTTCAATAAATGGTTCTGGGGAAACTGAGTTGGAACATGCAGAAGAATGAAAGTGAACCACTTTATCTCAGCAGATACAAAAATCCCCTCCAAATGGATCAAGGACCTGGATATCAGAACATAAACTATCAAATGGTTAGAGGAAAACATTGCTGGAACATTTTCCCACCTAAACCTCAAGGGCATCTTTGATGATACAAAACCAATTGCAAGGAAGACTAAAGAGGAAACAAATTAATAGGACTACATTGAATTGAAAAGCTTCTGCACAACCAAGAAACCATCACACAAATAAAGAGACCCCACACAGAATGGAAAAAGATATTCACATGCCATACATCAAACAAGACACTAATTACCAAAATATACAAATATCTCAGCAAACTTAGCAACAAAAAAGCAAATGACCGCATCCAAAAATAGACAGAGGATATGAACAGAACATTCACTACAGAAGAGATGCAAAAGGCTAACAAACACATGAAAAAATTCTCCAGGTCACTTATTGTCAGAGAAATGCCAATAAAAACAATAATGAGATACCACCTTACCCCTGTGAGAATGGAATACATCAAAAGGGACAGTAGCAACAAATGCTGGAAAGGTTATGAGGACATAGGAACCCTTCTACATTGCTGGTAGGAATGGAAATGGGTCCAGCCTCTGTGTAAAGCAGCCTGGACAAGTCTCATCAGGCTAGACATGGACCTTTCATATGACCCAGCAATTATTCTTCTAGCTATATACCACAAGGGCTCCCTAAAACCCAACCAAATAGTTATGTACACACCTATGTTCATAGCATATTAATAATAGCTAAAACCTGGAAGCAACCCAGTTTCCCAACAACAGATGAGTGGCTGAAAAAGTTGTGGTATATATATATATATATATATGAATACTATGCAGCTATTAAAACAATGAACCCACTTTATCTAACCCAACTTGGATGGAGATAGAACATATTATGTTATATGAGCTAAGTCAGAAAGATAAAGACAAGTGTGGGATGATCCATTCGTAAACAGAAGTTGAGAAAGTAGTACAAAAAAGGGAAACTCAAAGCATGATTTGACTGTATTAGGAGTAGGGCACCAAAGTAAAAACCCAGTGTTGAGGGTAAGGGTGGATGTTCATTTTCATGGGGGAAAGGGGGGGAGGAGTATGGGATGGGACACAGTATTTTGGTGGTAGGAAAGGTGTTCATGTGTATTCCTATTAATTTGTAGTAATATACATCACTATTTAATTAATATGAGAGGAGAAAAATTGATTTAATGTCTCAAACTTTTTATTGGAAAGACCAGATGCTGAGTCTCTGATATGTTAACTCTCTTAAAAGCTTAGAACAGGGAGAACAATAGCAACTATATACAAAGCACACCTATATACAAATAATGTCAAAGGACATAAATTGTGGTGATGTGTATGATACAGCAAATCCTAATAAAGGGATATTTCAAAGTTAACCCAATTGCCAAATATTGTGATTATAGCAATAACTATTCATTGCCTTCTTAATTCCTAAGACAGCAGGAATCCCCCACTTCATGTATAGAGCCTATATTTCCCGCAGTCCAGGATCTTCTAGGGTGGGGCTCACTTTCCTGCATTCTTCTGTCAATTCATACCAAATACTGCATTTGCTGATCCCAACCTAATTAAAGCAAGAAGTACCACCTCAGCATGCTTCACTTCAGACTATATCCAGAGAAGTCAGGCTTGGAATGTGAACCCTTCAGCCTCATTACTCAGGTGAGACCTTTCCCTTCATAGGTTTCTCTAATTCCATTCCAGGTAGTTCACTTCCTAATAAAGTCCCAAAACCTAGATATAGACCAGATCCCCTGAGATAGAGCATATGTCCACATTTATCTATAAATTATGGCAAAATATATACCTGAAAGCAAAAGTACACAATAGTCTGCAGTGAATCAGTATAAAGTTCATAATGAAATAGTGTCTACTTAGACTTAGATACCCTCCTCACCTATTTCCTATTATATTTCCCTCCCTCACTTCAAAGTTAACCTTATAAAAGCAAGGACTGCAAAAGCTTAATAAGGGCAAGAGACTGGCACACATTAATGATGACTCTTTAGTCACCATCAGGCCACCCCATAAGCTGGGTTCCTATTCAGGGAGTGCTGAGTTTCCCCAACAGACATGGTGACACTAGACCTCTAATAAATCCCTCTCTCCATTGTTAACAGTCATCTCTTTCAGGAATAACAACAAAAAATAGACCCCTTTGTGGGCCCTACATAGGACCTTGCCCTCAACTTGGATCAACAATGGTAGAAATGTTCTATCCTCAGAAGTGAGACTGGACAACATATCCTATGCTACACCTGAGGATGATGGGTCATGACACTGTGGCAGCTTGAAACATTCCTGCTCATAACCACAGAATGTGATCTCAGATCTACAGGGATGCAGAGGTCACATAGGCTCCTGGGCTTAATGTGAGCTCCAGATCAAAACAAAACGATGGGGCTTATAGTCAACAATATTTATACAGCTTTCACATATTTTGGAGCTACTCTTTCCCCTCATCCAGCTTTCTGGTCTTTTTTGATATTATCTCCCCAGACAGTAACTTGGATTCACCTGCATATCAGATTTAATGCTCAGAGGAATAAACAAAGAACAACAACAAACTATTATATCTCCAGGTCATTTGGAATATAATTAAAATAGGCCTACTAGCTATCTACAAAATAGAGACTCCCCCTGACCCCAATTCTACATCTGCACTATTCCAGCCATTAGGTTTATGATTAGTCAAAAATTTGTTTGGCTTTATATGTTAACTCTCTTTTCATCCACGATGTTCCAGATCCTAGCATGATGCCAACCAGAATTCCCTGGATAGACAACCCCACCAATGTGTCCTGGAGCTCCAATTCCCTAGAACCATGTCCCACTAGGGAAAGAGAGAGACAAGCTGGGAGTATGAATTGACCCATCAAAGCCCAGGTTCAGGAGGGGAAGCAATTACAGAAGCTAGACCTTCCACTTTCTGCATCCCACAATGACCTTGGTTATTGGGGTGCGATGCAGGGGAGAGAGAGAGAGAGGAGATCCAGAGCAGAGAGGGAACACAATTCTTTATTTGTGCTGGCACCTCAGAGTCGGGTGAGAGTGCAGCAGTTCGGGCCACGTGGAGCTAGCCAAAATGGCTGCCTCGCACAGCACACTTTTCTTTCTTTTTTTTTTTTTTATTGTTGTAGTTATTATTGTTGTTATCGTTGTTGGATAGGACAGAGAGAAATGGAGAGAGGAGGGGAAGACAGACAGGAGAGAAAGACAGACACCGGCAGACCTGCTTCACCGCCTGTGAAGCGACTCCCCTGCAGGTGGGGAGCCGGGGTTCGAACCAGGCTTCTTATGCCGGTCCTTGTGCTTTGCGCCACCTGCGCTTAACCCGCTGCGCTACAGCCCGACTCCCCCAGCACACTTTTCTGCGTCTAATCACCGAGGTGAAAAGCGGGCAAGAGAGCAAGGGGCATAAGAAGAAGGGCTTTATAGGGCAAAAACAGGAAATGACTAGCAGGGACAGGATTGGTTGGGAAAGGGACTATGAGAATGTCCCAACTCTCCCAGGAACTGGCAATAGCCTGAGGGGACAACCTGACAGATGTGACTGCATCTGCACAATTTCTCAGCACTTGAGTACATACTCCCAGAGGGTCAAAGAATAGGAAATCTATCAAGGGAGGGAATGGGATACAGAGTTCTGATGGTGGGAATTGTGTGGAGTTGTACCCCTCTTATCCTACGGTTTTGTCAGTGTTTCCTTTTTATTAATACAAAAATTTAAAAAAGGATGAGAATACATTTGAGATGATTTTATATGCTATAAAGTCACTTTACACATTAGAAAAGACACTTTTTTCCCTAACCTGGGTGTCAGGTGTACAAAGATTAATACAACTGACTGTCCTAATAATGTTTAAAAGTATGTCAATTTAGAAGCCAGATATATTCCCCTCAATTTTTGGTAATTTCTAATTAAATTTTAATTTATTAAGGATATGATATTTTGCAAGATTACTATTGTCACAAAGGTTCTGCCAGATATATACCCTAAGTAGGTGCCAGTGCATCCCATCAACACTAAATTTCCATAAGATTATACATCATTCTTTGTGTTCCTTTAACCTTCACTTCCTAGGGTTTTCCTGTAATCTATTAGGTTATTCCAAGTTGTAGTCATTCCTGCCTTCAGTTCAAATCTTCTATGCTCAAATTCAAATGTTTGTATTCCGTGCATTTCCACTAGAGGCTGTAGGATCTTTCATTATCCAAGGCAAAGATTATTTTGGGGTAAAACTGTAATTACATAATTGTCATCAATGGCATAAATGTTACTTACATATACAATATTATAAGAGGATAAATAATTTTAGGAATTTTAGGTAGAGTGCCTAGGATCATTCTTTTTAAAACCACCAAATTCACAAGTCAACTCAGATGGTAGGGAACAGAAAGGTTTATATCTACAAAGCACACTCATGATAGAGTCCATCACTCAGCAACTAATGATTGTAGAGAGCCAAGGGAGCTAGCTACCTCTTGCATTAAGCATTTTGGTTCACGAATATAATCTTGTAGCACCCTTCTAAATATTGCATTCAGGTTCAGTATGCCTTTGAACTTTCTAGTGGTTCCTCAAACCTGCAATGTCAAACTGAAGGCTCAGAACACAGAACTGAAGCCTAACCTGCAGATGCTCTTACATGCCCTGAGTGGAAGTGCCTGCAACAAAAACTAGTCAAATCCTAGATTTATCTGGTGCTTCATTCATACTTTAGTAGGTGCTTCAGATCTATTGGAACAGACAAGCTCTGGGGAAGTTCGGCCTAGTCAAGAAGAAATGGCTTGAATATAAGAGAATACCTCAACAATAGATAAGAATTTAATCTTTTATTAATCTTTTTATTCATTGATTGATTGAATCTTTCATTCCTCACCCAAACTTTGTTGTAGGCATATTTCAAATGGGGTACAGAGTATGGTTTAAAGAAGGATGCAACATTTTAACTGAACCTATAAAGAAGTAAATATCTTGATAAAAAGGACTCTGGAAGAGTGAGTGTTCACTATGCCAAAGAATACCATTAGTAAAACTTAGAGTAAACTTTTAAAACAAAGACCTGACAGAATACTGATTGTGGAATTAGAAAAGCATATGCATTTGCAGCATCATTGAAGTAGTAAAGACAATAGTAAAGAAAAATATATAATCTTCCATTCACTTCCTAACAAAGTCCCAAAACCTAGATATAGACCCGGTCCCATGAAATAGGGCATATGTTCACATGTATCCATAAATTAGGGAAATATATATACTTAAAAGCAAAAGTACACATTAGTCTACAGTGAATCAGTATGAGGTTCATAATGAAATAGTGTCTACTTAGACTTAGATGCCCTCCTCACCTATTTCCTAGTATACTTCCCTTACTCCCAAGCTATCCTCATGAAAGCAAGAACTGCAAAAGCTGAATAAGGGCAAGATATTGGCATATTTTAATGATTACTCTTTAGTCACTATCAGGCCATTCCATTAGCTGGGGCCCTATTCAGGGAGTCCTGAGATTCCCAAACAGACATCATGGGCCTAGACCTCAAATAAATCACTCTCTCCATTGTTACTGGTCATCTATATCAGGAATAACAAAACAGACCCCTTTGTGGTATCCCATAGGATCTTGTCCTCAACTTGGATCAACAATGGTAGAAAATATTCCATCCTCTGAATGGAGGATGGACAACATACTCTATGCTACACCTGAGGAAGATGGGTCCTGATATTGTGGCAGCTTGGAACATTCCTACTCATGGCCACAGAATGTGAGCTCAGATCTACAGGGATGCAGAGGCCACATAGGCTCCTAAGCTGAATATGGGCCCCAGATCACATCAAATCTATGGAGTTTACAGTCAACAATATTTATACAGCTTTCCCATATTTGGGAGTTACTCTCTTCTCTGATTCAGCTTTCTGGTCCTTTTTCCAGTCATGACATCATCTTTCCAGATAATAAGTTGGATCTAGCTGCATATCAGATTTCAGGCTAAGGAAAAAAAACAAAAAACAAACAAGCAACCAAACCAAAAAAAAAAACTAGTATAGCCACAGGCTCTTTAAATTATAACTAAAATAGGCCTATTAGCTGTCTACAAAATTACAAAATGGACCCCCCCATTTCTTCATCTGCACTATTCCAGCCATTAGGTTTATTATTAGTCAACAATTTATTTGGCTTTGTATGTTACTCTCTTTTCATCCACTAGGTTCCAGGTCCTAGCATGATGCCAACCAGACTTCTCTGGACAGACAACCCCACCAATGTGTCCTGGAGCTCTGATTCCCCAGAATCCTGCCCCACTATGGAAAGAGAGAGACAGGCTGGGAGTATGGATTGACCTGTCAAAGCCCATGTTCAGCGGGATAGCAATTACAGAAGCCAGGCCTCGCACTTTCTGCATCCCACAATGACCTTGGTTCCATACTCCCAGAGGGTCAAATAATAGGAAAGCTATCAAGGGAAGGATTGGGATACAGAGTGGGAATTGTGTGGAGTTGTACCTCTCTTATCCTATGGTTTTGCCCATGTTTCTTTTTTATAAATAAAATAATAAAAAAGAAAGTACTTAGAAAATATGTTTTTCCTCCAGTAAGCCATTTAAATATGTAAATAAATGCATTTTATAAATGTGATTCTGAGACTTACAAAAAAAAAAAAGAATGCTTAGCGAGGTGGTGTGCAGTGGATAAGACACTGGTCTCTCAAGCATGATGTCCTGAGTTCAATCCCAGGGCAGCATATGCACCAGTGTGATGTCTGGTTCTTTCTCTCTCTTATCCCTCTCATTAATTAATAAATAAAATATTAAAAAAATAAAAGAAAATAAAGACAGATAAAACTACTAAAAGATACTTTTAGAGGTTATTAATTAAGGGCTAAAATGAACAATGATGGTGGGAGTTAAAAGGTTGAAAAGAAATTAAAATACAATTGGGAGATGGAATTACCACCATCTAATTTAGAATACATATGGATTTGGGGATGAAGAGGAGAAAAAGGGTTGATTTAGAAAACTAAAATAATGGTGAAAAGACAGAAAAGGATAAGAAAAAGGTGATAAGAAAGATGAACTTCATTTTGAGCATGGCTTTTACTCTTATGAATTATAGTCATACCTGGATCCCAGGAAGGCACCCACCCATGCTTCAGATGGATCATCACATATTCACAGATTTATCTGATAATGTCCTGTCAACAACTGAAAGCTCTGAGCTTTAGGGAACAATACACTGAGAACGAAAAAGAACTGAATTGACCTCTCCCATCTTCTGTCTTTATATGTCTTTTGTTTTTCTTCTATCCACTGTTTCCTTCTTCTGCTTGGTTGTGGCAATGGTGCCCTCTGCTCCAACCATCTCCCTATATTGCTATTAAAACTGGGAGACAGGAGTCTGATAGAGCACCTAATGAATGATAGAGACTGAAGGCAGATGGAGAATTCATACACAAAACTGTTTGTGTTGAGATGGTATATGGACAACATTATCTATCTTTCTGAATACTTGTTAATCTTATGATGAAATGAGATTATGTATATGAGTTCTCAATTTTTTTTTCTTACCCCAATATAACACACATTTTCTGTCCGTCCCATCTACCTATCATTTGGGCCCCAATCCTAGGGCAGAGTTGCATATTCTGCCCATCTCTGCATTTTGCTAATGTCATCAGGAATGTCTTTTTAAAAACTATTTATTGTCCTTGATAGCTGTATAGTATTCCATTGTGTATATATACCACAGCTTTCTCAGCCACTCATCTGTTGTTGGGCACCTGGGTTGCTTCCAGGATTTAGCTATTATGAATTGTGCTGCTATGAACATAGGAGTACATACCTCTTTTTGGTTGGGTGTTATGGAGTCCTTGGGGTATAACCCCAGGAGAGGAATTACTGGATCATATGGAAGGTCCATGTCTAACCTTGTGGGAGAAAGTTTTCCAGACTGCTCTCCACAGAGGCTGGACCAATTTACATTCCCACCAGAAATGTAAAAGAGTTCCTCTGTCCCCATAGCCTCTCCAGCATTTGTTGCTGCTGTCCTTTTTGATGTATGCCATTCTTACAGGAGTGAGGTGATATCTCAATGTTGTCTGACCCATCTTGGACAGAGCTAGAAGGAATTATGTTAAATGAGCTAAGTCAGAAAGATAAAGATGAGTATGGGATGATCCCACTCATCAACAGAACTTGAGACAGAAGATCTGAAAGGGAAACTAAAAGCAGGATCTGTCTAAATTGAAAGTAGGGCATCAAAGTAAAAACCCTGTGGTGAGGGGTAGACATGCAGCTTCCTGGGCTGGTGGGGGTGGGGGTGGGGGTGGGCGTGGGTGGGTGGGATGGGACACAGTCTTTTGGTGGTGGGAATGGTGTTTATGTACACTCCTAGTAAAGTGTAGTCATATAAATCACTAGTTAATTAATATGAGTGGGGGAAAATTAATTGTGTCTCCAGGTTTTTAAAACACAGACTAAGTCTTTTTAATATATAGACTGTGTATTTGATATGCGGACTCTCTCAAAAGCCTAGACCAAATAGATCAGAAGCAACCGGTGGCACAGCTACATACAAGATACTGGGTACTATACAGCAAACCCTAACAAAAAGACTTTTCAAAGTTAACCCAATTACCAAATAATGTGATAATAACATTAACTATCCATTGTCTTTTTGAACCCTAAGACAGCAGCAGCCTCACAGCTCCACTATAGAGCTTATATTTTCCCCAGTTCTGGAACCTTAGGATAGGGCCCACTTTCCCACATGCCTTTCCCAATCCATATCAAATAATATTGTATCTGCCGATCGCAACCTAATCAATGCAACGATTTCCACCTCAACATGCTTCACTTCAGACTGTGTCTAGAGACTTCAGGTGTGGAATGACAACCCTTCAGCTTCATTACTCGGGTGAGACCTTTCCTTTCATAGTATTCTCTAATTCCATCCCACGTGGTTCACTTTCTAACAAAGTCTCAAAACCTAAATATAGACCAGATTCTGTGAGAGAGAGCATATATTCATACGTATCCATAAACTAATGCAAAATATATATCTGAAAGCAGAAGTACACTAGAGTTTGCAGTGAGTACCCCCCTAACACTTCCACTCCACTATTACAACTTTTGTGTCCATGATTGCTCAACAATTTGTTTGGCTTTGTATGTTAACTCTCTTTTCAGCCACCAGGTTCCTGATGCCATCAGGATGCCGGTCAGGCTTCCCTGGTCTGAAGACCCCACCAATGTGTACTGGAGCTATGCTTCCCCAGAGACCCACCATACTAGGGAAAGAGAGAGGCAGACTGGGAGTATGGACCAACCAGTCAAGGTCCATGTTCAGCGGGGGAAGCAATTACAGAAGCCAGACCTTCCACCTTCTGCAACCCACAATGACCCTGGGTCCATGCTCCCAGAGGAATAGAGAATGGGAATGCTATCAGGGGAGGCAATGGGATATGGAGATTGGGTGGTGGGAATTGTGCGGAGTTATACCCCTCCTACCCTATAGTTTTCTTAATTTATCTTTTATTAAATAAAAATAATTAAATAAAACTATTTATTGCTAATATTATGTTACAAGGTAATTCCATACCATATCCACCACCAAAATTCTGAGTCCCCACCCTTCTGCCTCCCAAAGATAACTAACTACCGTAATTCTCACAAGACTTAGAAACAGTTTACTTGCTCCTGTTTTTTGTTAGTATTTTTCCAAGTTTATGTGAATTATATCTTTAGATTCCACATATAAGTGAAACTATCTGGTAGTTGTATTTCATTTCTTTACTTATTTCACTAAGTGTAATCACCTCCAGCTCAATCCATTTTTCCCCCCAAATGATACAATCTTATCTTTTTAATCGTAGAATAATATTGCATGGAATGTCTATCCTATAATTCTGTAGCCAATCATCTGTTGATGGGCATTTAGGCTGCTTCCACTCTGGCTATTGTGAATAATGTAGTTCTAAACACAAGGGTGCATATGTCCCTTTGAACTAGTGTTGACTGTCTATTGTATAAATGCCTAAGAATGGTATTTCTGGATCACAAGGTAATTCCATTTTTATTTTTATTTTAATTAATTAATTAATTAATTTAGTCTACAGTGTTATTGCTGTGCCTCAGTGCCTGCACTAAGAATTGACTTCTCCTGGTGACCATTTTTTTTTCCCATTGTATTGGATAGGCCAGGGAGAAGTTGAGAGGGGAGAGGAAGATAGAAAGGGGGAGAGAAAAATAGACACCCATAGACCTGCTTCACCACTTATAAAGTGATACCCTTGCAGGTGGGGAGTCAGGAGCTAAAATTGGGATCCTTACAGAGTCTGCACTTCATACTATGTGTGTTTAACCTAGTGTGCCATTGCCCGCCCCACACCCCATTTTTGATTATTTAAGGATTGTTCATGCAGTCTTCCAAGGGAGCTTCACCAGTTTGCATTCCTACCAGAAATGTAGCAAATCATTTCCTGGCTTGTTGATGAAAGCCAGTATCTCAGGTGTGAGATGGTATCTCAGAGTAGTTTTTTTATTTTAATTTAATTTTTTAATATTTATTTATTTATTCCCTTTTGTTGTCCTTGTTGTTCTATTGTTGTAGTTATTATTGCTGTCATTGTTGTTGGATAAAACAGAGAGAAATGGAGAGAGGAAGACAGAGAGGGGGAGAGAAAGTGAAGTGACCCCCCTGTAGGTGGGAGCTGGTTGCTAGAATTGGGATCCTTATGCCAGTCCTTGAGCTTTGCACCACCTGCTCTTAACCCACTGTGCTAGTGCCTGACTCCCCTCAGAGTAGTTTTAATTTGTAGTTCTTTAATGCTAAGTGAAGCATTTTTTCATGTGTCTGTAACTTTTTTGTTTGTTTTTACCACCAGTGTTATCATTGGGGCTCAGTGCCTGCACTATGAATCTACCATTGCTGGTGTTTTTTTTTTTCCCAATTTGCTATTAGATGAAACAGAGACACCCCACCCCCATTTTTGTTTCCATTTTTTTTTTCTTGTCCTTGGTTTTGGACAGTTTTACTATGATTTGTCTTGGTGTATGTCATTTTTTATTCAAGAATTTAGGTGTGTGTTGACCCTCTTGGATTTCTATATTTTGATTATTGTTTAAATATGAAAAAAAATTTTTCTGTTATAATTTATTTTTATGTTCTCTACACTTCACTCTCTCTTCTTCAGGAATCCCAATAGCTCTGGTATTTGTCTTTCTGATGGATTCTGCTGTTTTATACAGAAGAGTTTAATTTTCATCTCGAAGAGCTTTAAGTTTACAGAATGTGAAGATTGTGTCTTCTAGCATATGATATTCTCTTCTTCACTTAATTTTCTACTTCTGAGGATTCTTCTGTCTAAGCTGCATTCAACATAGCCTTTAGGCTATGCAGTACTGTATGGATTTTCTTTTTCTTTCTGTATTTTGTAATTCTTTGGTAAAATGATCATTGATATGTTTCTCTTTTGTCTCCAGGGTTATTGCTGGGGTTCAGTGTCTGCTCTACTAATCCACTGCTCCTGGTGACCATTGTTTCTATTTGTTGTTGTGTCATTATTGTTGACTTTATTGTTGTTGTTGTTGCTGCTATTTTTGTTTGATAGGATGGAGAGAAATCTAGTGGGGAAAGGAAGACAGAGAGGTGGAGAGAAAGACAGACACCTGCAGACAGGCTTCACTGCCTGTGAAGTGACTCCCCTACAGGTTGGGAGCCTGAGACTTGAACTGGGATCCCTACACGGGTCCTTGCACTTTGTTCCACCTGCGCTTAACCTCTTGCACTACTGCCTGACTCCCCAGTTTCCACATTTAATGTATGGCCTTTGTTGTGCCAGCAACAGGTGCTATGATTAATATATCTTGGTTGGTAGGGGGAGATTTTACATAATGTTACCAGGCCAGTTTAGCAACTTTTATGCCATTATAGGATCTCCCTGGTTGCTCTAGCCTCTGTGGGAATAACAGCCTTAAAGAATTCCTTTTTACTTAGCATACAAAGAAAAAGCAAGATTTATGGCCCTTCATTTTTTTCTGCTTTCCTTCCTCTGAACATGTGCTCTGTTTCTGTAATTGCCAAAATGGTGCCTGCTGCTTTTTAAGTCTGAGACCTTTTTCCTCCCTCCTGATCAGGTTTTCTTGTACCTACTCTGGCTAATTGAGTTAATAAGTCATAGTTGTAAATTCGCTAGTTTTAAGTTGATTTTTTTTAAACAGTTGTTGCTTTAAATCCCTGGCAGTTCATGCCTCAGATGGTAATCCTCACAGAAAGTATGCTGGGGTTTATTTCCCTAGCTGACTGTGAGACTCTGAGGGGTCACAGGACCATATATATATATATTAAACAATAGTGGTTCTTGTAGGCAGTTCAATACATTGTACATTGTTGCCCCTTCGTTCATCCAGACCTAATTTTCCTTTCACTACCATGACATGTCCTATACTGGGTAACTCCCAATTTCATGGCAGTCATCACTGAGTATGATTTTTTTTTTTTTTTTGAGTTCTAAGAATCACTCCCTCATCCCTTTTCTGTCCACAAGCCACAAGTGTTTGTACTAACCTGTGACTTGTTGAGTTTCTGAAAAAATCCTGGTTGTATTTCGTTGAGTTTTTAGATGATTTTCATTGTTCTTATAGATGATTAGTAAAAACAAAGTGTGGCAGCTTTAATCCATAGCCATGCTTTCAGCAGTCTCTGGGAATGTCTTCCCTCCATTTTTCTCTCATTTACTGGGACCCAGTACAGACACTATCATTTCCAGGTTATCTTACCAGGTTGTTTCAGTTTCCTCAACTTATGGTCCCTTTTCACTGTATGTATAACATAGACATTTGAGGACTAATTATATATCACCTGTGTTGTTTCTTACTAATTTCAATAAATTGCCTTCTCTTATAGGTTAACACAGTTTTAAGTATCAATAAAATGTAGAGCTAGAAGGTTACAAGTGTTCTTGGAGAACTTTGATTCTTGGTTCTGAGTATAGGTATTTATCTCCTTTTTTTAAAAATTACCAAATATGACCACCTATTGTGTTGTCTAAACAACCAGAAGAAAGAACAAGACCAGTTGAAATATTTTATCAGAGAAAAATATATATATATTCAAGAGAGCAAAGATATTTTTTCTAAGAAACAGTGATAAGCCAGCCTTGTTTATATTTAATCACAGGCTTTGAAAATTTGGGAAAGATAGTTGGGGTGGGTAGGTAGTACTGTTCCATAGTTGAGAAGAACGGGAGTAAAAAATGGGTGGGAAACCTGGATACATAAGTTTGTAAGAAATTAACAAATTAACAAAATGAAGAAAAGAAGCCAGACCTTCAACTTTCTGCATCCCACAATGACCTTGGGTCCATACTCCCAGAGGGAATATGGAAAGCTGTCAGGGGAGGTGATGGGATACAGAGTTCTGGTGGTGGGAATTGTATGAAGTTATACCCCTCTTATCCTATGGTTTAGTCAATGTTTCCTTCTTACAAATAAAAAATAAAAAATGAATGAATATTTCTGGGAGATGTAATTCAAGGCTTATTATTTATTGTTATCTCTGTTGTTTCCTATATTTATTTAAAAAATCTTATAGTTTTTTAATGTAGTTTTTACTGGAAGGAGTGGAGGAGGGGGCAGAAGAGGTGAGGACTGCACCAAATTGTTAAAATGTTATTTTCAGGTGTTTGCATGTAACCCTCTCCTTCTTCTTTGTAACTTCATATATTTTAAATGCCCTTAGCATAACCAATAATATTTTACTGATGTATTCTGAAATTCCCACAATACCTAGTATAAGTAGTACAGACAATCCTCATTTACTGATTAAATATATTAGTGATACATATTTCCAGAATTTCCCTAGAAATGTTCATTATTCTCTTAGACAAATTTACTGTAACATTTTCGTGTTATTGACTAACAGTAGAAAAAGAACTTTTGTATGCCAAAAAATAAGCAAATAGAAGGACCAGAAAGCTGGATCAGGGAAGATATGGGAAATATGGGAAAGGGGCATAAATATTGTTGATTGTAAACCCCATCTATTCGGTAATAGTTCTATATATCTTTTTTCTATAGATATATAGCTAGAAAAGGGCAAGGTGTTTGATTTAAGAAAATAATGCCACTTAATATATCATATTTAAAAAATAAGTTTAAGTAGTTTTATTTTACTTGTATGTAACAGAACAAAAATAACCACATGTTAAATTATATAATTTCTGAACCTCAAATATTTTATTGTCATTATAGAGAAGAGGTTTTTCTAAAATAACTTCTTAAATTCAAAAAGAGAGATTAAAATTTACTGTAAACCAATGCTACTTCAAAAAAAATTAAAATGATATTGTGTTCTCTGAGATAAAAATTAATGGAATTGAAGGTGATTATATTTAGTGAAATAAGTGAAGAGATGAAAGACTGTTCTTTCCACCAGTTCTTAGAGTGAGGGAGATAGATAGATAGATAGATAGATAGATAGATAGATAGATAGATAGATAGATAGATAGAAGATCATAGCACCAAATCTTTTATAAATGTCATGGGGGCAGGGCTTGAACCTGAGTAATTAACATGGTAAAACAGTATGCCATTCAAATTGAGGTATTTATCTTACCTTGCTGAAAACTTATCCTTTTAAGTAGTTTATCATATTGGATTGAGGCAGAAATCAAGAGGGGGATGGGGGACATGGAAAGCACTATTTCATTGCCTATGGATGCACTCCTTGAAGATAGGGACCAGGGACTTTAACTTGAGTAACTTTAGCACATGATAATGTCTGTACTCAATTGGGTGTACCACTACCTGGCCACCTGGTGACTTCTTTTTTTTTTTCCCCTGGTGACTTATGGTAATTCTATAACATATGTAGATAAAATATCCATATAATTGGCTAGCTAACAAAAGTTTGGGCACTTTTAAAATTTCATGATTGGGAGATTAATGGTTTACAGTTAACTGTAAAATACAATAGTTTGTACATATGTAACATTTCTCAGTTTTCCACATAACAATTCATCCTCCACTAGTTAATCCTATACCATCATGTTCCAGGACATGAACCCTTCCCCCACCCACCCCAGAGTCTTTTACTTTGATGCCATACACCAACTCCAGTCCAAGTTCTGCTTACTGTTTTCCCTTATGATCATGTTCAACTTTTGTCTATGACTGAGATAATGCCATATTCATCCTTTTGTTTCAGACTTTTATCACTCAACATGATTCTTCAAGCTCCATCCAAGATGGGGTAAAGAAGGTGAATTCTTCAATTTTAGTAGCTGAGTAGTATTCCATTGTGTATGTAGACCACAACTTACTCAATTACTCATGTGTTGTTGAACACCTGGGTTGCTTCCAGGTTTTGGCTGCTATAAACATTTGGTAAACAATTGTGCTGCTATAAATATAGTTATACACAAATATCTTTGGATAGGTATGATTGGTTGCTGGGAAATTGTGCATATGCAGTCACATCTGCCATGTTGTCCCCTCAGGCTATTGCTAGTTCCCTCGAGATTTGGGATATTCTCAGAGCTCCTGTTCTGCCATGTTGTGCCCTCAGGGCATTGTCAATTCCCCACGATAGTTGGAGTTCTTTGGTTACTCCTCCCCCTTCCCATTCCCGCTAAAGTTATTATCCTACCCTGGAGTGCTATGGTTACTCCTCCCCCTTCTCATTCTCACGAGAGCTATTCCCATAAAAGCCCTTCTTCTTCCGCCCCTCGTTCTCTTGCCCGCTTTTCACCTCGGTGACTGAAGGATGTGGTGTGTAGCAGGAGGCAGCCATTTTGGCTAGCTCCATGTGGCCCCAACTGCTGTGTTCCCACCCCAACCTTGAGGTCCCCTCGAGAATAAAGGATTGTGTTCCCTTTCTGCTCCAAACCTCCTTTTTCTGCGTCCTGTCGCCTCCAGCAAGTGACATTTGGAGCTTTAGGATATATTCCCAGGAGAGGAACTGTAGAGCCATAGGGTAGGTCCACTTTTAGCCTTCTGAGCATTCTCCAAACCACTCTCTCTCCACAGCAGTACACCCATCAGCAGTACAGGATGATTGATTTTCCCCAAAACCTCTCCAACATCTGTTGCTGCTTCCTTTTCTGATGTTTTCACAGCAGTGAAGTGGTATCTCATTTTTATTTGCATTTCTATGATAATCAATTACTTTGAACATTTTTTCATATGTTAGTTGGCCTTTTGGATCTCTTCTTTGTTGAACATTCTGTTCAAAAGAATTTGAGGTTTTATGAGGTTTAGTTGTAACTAATAAACTTTCACTGTAGCAAAAACATAATCACAGAGACTATATAAGTGTGTGTGGCTATATTAAAATAAAATATTATTCACATAAAGGGGGTGGTGATGTGCCAGTTGTGTATCTTCCTTAAGTTTAATGTCTGCTAGTGATATTCTGTGTGGGATGGCGATTGGCAGGACATATATTTTTCTTGTAAAACTTATCTTTCTGAGCTGTAAAGCCAGAAATTCTTAGATGCAATTCCAGTGGTATTTTTAACACATTAAATGCTGAAGTATTATTTTAATCTTTTTAGGGTTCTCAGTTTTATGGCTGTATTAAATATAACACCATGCTGGACTAATAACGAGACATATTAATGTGGGTTTCATGGAGATAGGGCATAGGTCTTGAGAAGTTTAAAGACATATGAAACATCAGTCATAAGAGATGAAATTGAGCACAGATCTTCTTTATTTTAAAGCATTTTAATTGCGATGAAGTTCACAAAATATAAAATTAAGTATTTTAAAGTGATAAATCATCTTGTATTTATTATATTTAAAATGTTATATGCAATCATTATCCTTTTTATTTTTGTATTATCTTTATTTATTGGAGAGACAGTCAGAAATCGAGAGGGAAGGAAAATGGAGAGGGAGAGAGACAGAGTGAAACCTGCAGCCCTGCTTTACCACTTGCAAAGATTTCCCCCTGCAGGTGGGGACCGGGGGCTTGAAACGGGGTCCAAGTGCATTATAACATGTGTGCTCAAACATGTTATAATGCACCTGGCCCCCAATCATTATACTTTCTACTTCCAAAATGATTTTTTATCTTCCCTAAAGGAAACTATTTTACATACTGAGGAGTTAATTTTTATTCTTTCCTCACCCTAGTTTCTGGAAACCAGCAATCTGCATTCTGTTTTAGTGAATAAATATATTCTGGATATCCAATCTAAATGGAATTATACAATACATAACCTTCTTTGTCTGGTTTCTTTCACTTTGTATAATGATTTTGACATTCACCCAAATTGTGTCAATACTTCCTTCCTTCTATGAATGAAAAATATTTCATTGTGTGTATAACACAGTTTATCCATTTTTCTGTTGATGACATTTAGGTTTTTTTATCCTTTAGGTATTGTAAACAGTACTACTGTGAACACACATATGGATATATTTATCAGAGTTTTGATTTTCATTTCTTTTAGGCATATAATATCAGTGGAATTCTTGCATTATATATTAGCATATATATATGCTTAACTTCTTAAAATATCACCAAGATTTAGCCCAGGATTTTGCCATGTTAGATTCATACTAATAATTTACAAAGATTTCCACTTTTCCAAAGCCTTGAGAACAGCAGTTATATTCCAACCATTGGTGTCTGCAGGTAAGTTTTTGCTTTTCAGTGTTTTTATCTCAGCAGATTAAATTATTTGTCTTACATTTTTTCATATTTCTATTTTGTAGTTTTAGTACTCAGCATAATTAATAGTTACTCTATCGATGTATTTTCTCTTTGTAAGTCTGAGTTTCCAGGTAGTATTCACTAATCTAAATGACAAAAAAAAATTCAAAATACAGTTTAAGCAAAGTGACTTAAAATTATTTTAAAGTTTGTGAATTTCAGTAGAGACAACTACTGTGTTTCTTAATAACCCTCGTGCTAGAAGGATATGAAGGCCTGAGTGCCCATCTGCAAGGGCTGCCTTTGAGGTGTTTACTTCCTTCTGTAGGATATTGGACAGGAATAGTTGTTAATATCTTTTCCAACTAAATTTTTAAAATTTTTATTATCTTTATTTATTGGATAGAAACATCCAGAAATCAAGAGGGAAGGAGGAGATAGACAGAGAGACACCGCAGCTCTACTTCAACACTTGCAAAGCTTTCCCCCTGCAGGTGGGGACCAGGGACTTGAACCTGGGTCCTTTTGCACTGTAACATGTCGCTCAACCAGGTGCACCACCACCAGGCCCCCAAACAACATTTTTAAAATTAGAATTTGAATATTTATAGAGGCTTTTCTCATAATTTACAAAACCCTGAGAATATTATAATGCATAATTTAAACACTTGGCTAACTTATCATATTAAAAGAGAATGAAAGTTGGTATTCAAAAATCCAACCAAGATGGAGTGTTATAAGTCTAAATGTCAGGAGAGCTAAAGGAAGGGATAGGCCAAGTGACTCTTCCAGCTTGACTTCTCAGAACTGTAGCAATGTTCACTCCAGGCATCTGTGGGCTCTGGCTGGAGTTAGCTGGCCCAGATATTTGGAATCTGAGACCTAATAGAATCTGCCAGTAGAACTGTCTGGAAACATTTTGCTTTAGCCTGTCATTCCCCCCAGCAAGGAGAGGCATAAATCCTTTACATTTGAGCCTCCAGTCCTGCAGCTCTTTAGATTCATCTTGAAAGTCACTCTAAATCCTTTGGAAAGACGTGTACTTTCTCTATATTATTCTCCATCCTAGAAAGACAGATTTACCCTGTGTACATGCTGAGGACATATCAGAAGGAAACCTTCTTCTCTAAGACAAATAAGGGATTTCCTTGGAAAGGGTGATCACACAAAAGTCCATTTGTAAAATTTGGTTGGCACTTACCTTTACTGATGAACATGGCTGCAAATCACATATAACTTTTGATATATATATATAGTTTATGAGTGGGAATAAAACTATAAAGAAGTGTTATTATGTCCAGGAATAATTTATATCATAATAAAATTCAGATTTTTGTTCAGCAAGAGAAATGACAGTCCATGACAGGTGTCCATGAATAGATTCCTATTCTAAAGTGTCTTTGCTAGCCACTAGCCAAATTCTTCATCTGGCTCAAGGAACTTTCCATTCCATTCCTTCTCCTCCCTTCCCTCCCTACATGATCTTTGCAGCTCCAGGCCATAAAGGAGACAGCACTGAGAGAACCTTGGGTTTTCCTCACTCTATGTGTTCCAGTCCCTGTTCAGGAGCCATTTGCTAAGCTGGGCTAGCTTCATGAGCGGTAGAGAGATGACCAGGGACTCATGGCTGAGCTGGGAAGCAGTATCTCGTTTACTAATCAGATACATCACCTTTTATGCATCTCTTCACCGGAAGTGGCAAGTGAAAGGAAATGACTAGGAGAGGGGCGGAGCAAAAAAAAAGAGCATAAAAAGAACATAGAAAGCTTCCATCTAACCAGTGGGGATTAAACCAATACCCTGAAGGCAGGGCAGGGCCCAGGTAAAACAGTGATTATGTAAATAGACCACATTGTAAGTAATAAAAAGCAAACCTAATGTGATGATCAAAACAGAAGGTCTTATAAGCAGAATTTAGAAGCATGCCAACATATATGGATTCTCATGGTCTGGAAACCAGTGTTTCTCTTTAGGATGAAGGAGACTCAGATATCTGGCAAAACCAGTGTGGTTGTCAGCACAAGTATCAATAAACCTCAGGGCTAAAGATGATGGAATCCTGCCTTTTAACACTGTGAGCAGGAGACATTTAATGAAACCCTCCCACCAGTGACCAGTGCCAAGAAGCTCAATATACTCAACTGTCTGGAGACTTTCACTTGAGGATGCAACAGTAGCTGACTGTCCTCTGTGGATACAAGAGAGGGGTTCCTGTGAACTCCAGACTTCATTGTGAGAATGCTGTGCTATTTCACGGTGTAAATTCTTGCTCAAAAGTTCTTGAGGAAGACAACCTTAGCACTGATCTGTTTAGCCCAGCAGAAGCCTATTTCTTGTTCAAATCATAGTCCTACACAAATGGAATACTTCTAGGTAGCTCACTTCCAGCAGTGACTTAGAGATAATACTCTAATTTGGTGCAACTGAGAATGAGAAATCATCTGAGAAATTTTAGGACTCACATAGTGACCCTTATACCATAAAAAGACCTTAACCTATTTCTACAACATTTCTTCTGCAGACAGCCCTCATTTGCCTCCACCTCCATCTCATGCAAAGAAGGCTAAGGAAGACCATTTTCGCTTGCAACCAAGTAATAGAAGACTGTAGAAAGTCTGAGAAAAGTTCTTGTTCAGTGGTGTCAAAAAGGTCAGAGAGGCTGTAGTGCAGTGATGGAGAGGCTACTAGAAGTTAGAGTTGGACTCTAAGGAACTGAAACCTATTGGAAGATTGTGAGCAGAAGAATGACATAATCAGAATAGATTATGAAAGGACCAAAGACATTTTGTTCCCTTCCTAGCCTTTTCTATTTCTGTCTTATTATTTGAAGGGAGCAACTCCTCACACCACTGCCTCTGCCTGCACAGTCTTTGGGGACTGACATGTTCACCAGGTACTAAGTGGTGCCCTGTGGAGAAGTTCAATCCCAAAAAGTCTGTGGTGCTAAATATGTTTTGTTTCATTGTGTTTGCATTTCCCTTGTCAGAATTCACTCATCCTCTTTAAATATGCAGTGTCCTCGAGCAGTTTTGTATGGTTTCCTTCAGAAAGGGAAGATTTTAATAAATGTATCTCTAGTCTATGGCCAGAGACAACTAGTGGGTGGGAAGTAGGATGGAGAATTGAGATCTGTAACAGAGGATGTCTGGTAAAGGCAAAGAGGAATAGCAAAAATTCTGCATGTTGATATGTAGTTCATCATCAGTAGGGAAGCAGTACTGCATATGCCTCTTTTTATCTCCCTATCTCCTCTGTCCTTCTCAATTTCTGTTCTTACTATCCATTTTCTTTTAAAGAACTCCTGCTGGTTACCGAGCCCCCACTCTCCGCACACCTTCTTCTGATCACATTATGAAGATGTTAAGAGTTCTGTCCAGCTCTTTGGACTTTGAGTAGGAGGACTGAAACACACCTTCCCGCCAAACCCAGGAGAAGAATTCAGCTGTTGCACCCCACACTGACTTTTCATTCGCATCACTCAATAAACCCGGTGGCCTGGCAATCTTTCTCCCCTTCAGCACAGGCAGGGACAACATTTTTTAGAGGTGAAAGTACAGTTTAATTTCTAGGCTCACCCAGGCGTGGAGTGGGCTGCATAAGACGCCGATAATGAAATATTGGTGGTGCATATTTGATAATGTGCTGAGCATGCCTGACACACAGCTCAGGCGAATTAGTGCATTCCTGAGCTGGTCTGTTTCATTGTCTGCATGGAGTAGGGGTCTCAGAAAAGCCAGAATTTTGCTTTCTCCTGTGACTTATGTCCAGCTGGAGGCCCTTCACTAAGAGAGATTTGTGCTCTGCCCAGACCCTTCCCTAGACCACAACACAGAAGGAGAAAATAGAGGAGGGAAAAGAGCACATTTCTCCCCCTTCTCGCTCTGCTTTAAAATGAGATCCCATAGTGAATGGTATTTCTCTGACTGAGGTTTCCCAGTGACAATGGGGTCAAAGAAAGCATTTTTCAAAAAGAGCTTTTTTTCTCAATTTATGGCAGGACATCCAGTACAAAGCAGTAAAATAAAATAGTTCTCTTATCTCTCTCCCCAAAAAGAGACAGCTCATACAAGAGAAGGAGATATTTCCTGTCTGGCTTTTATATGTCTCATAAAATGCATTGTGGAATCAAGTAAAATATATGAAACTGGGAAGACGCATGAGATGGGGAAAGTGTAACCGACTTTTCATGCTTTTGGGGCTGGAGAACAGCAGCACAGAGAGCCCCTTCCTTCTTTCCTTTCTTCCTTCCTTCCTTCCTTCCTTCCTTCCTTCCTTCCTTCCTTCCTTCCTTCCTTTCTTCTTTCCTTCCTTCCTTCCTTCCTTCCTCTTTCCCTCTCCTTCTTTCTTTTGCTCATCTTTCTTTCATCTTTTTCTGAGAATATTGACAATGACAGAGAATACCTCCCTCCAATGTTATCCTTTGTAATAACTTTTCAAGGCATGTGAGAATATGGAGCTTCTTACTGTTATCAAACAATAATGTTATACTGAATTTTTCACAGCCATGACTTTGCTTTAGATTTGATGGAGATATTAATTCCTGGGAGATATACCTTCTCCTTCAGAAATTATCTGACAATGTTTGATGAGTCTAGCCATGTGTTTTACCTACAATATTTAGCTCATACAAAATATTCTAACCTGTATTTAGACACTCACAGATATAACTTACCCATGCCACCTCTCCAGGAAATCAGTGTGTCTTGTTGGAGGGGGAATCCCATGAGCATTTATGAGAGGCTCACAGTTTGTTGCAAAAGGGGAGGTGACAAAAAATTATGAACTGCAGATGCCAGGTTCCCACATTAGAACTCTATTATTTAGAATGTCTCCTACTATAACTATTCCCAAGCAATGGCCAAAGGAGATCAAAGAAACTTAAATGTTGATAAAAATTAAAATATTTCTTAGGAGTAGCTATGAAGAGTATGGACTGGAGTGAGAAGAGTTCTGGGAGGACAAAACAAATTGGAGTTGGGCCTAGAATAAAAGTCCATTATAGAACTAAATCCCAGAATGAAGATGTGTGCTTCCCTAGTGAATGGAGTACTGGGGAATAAATAAAGGGAATATACTTCTGCTTCTTCTCTTTTTGTTCTATCTCTTCCACAAAATAGCTATGAGAATTCCATACACACAAATAACTATACTAAATTTTAAGAAAATATTACTGCAACTTCTAAAAACTACTGTTCATGAATTCTCTTGACCAGTGATTCCTTGAAGTGTCAAGCTATTTAACCATACAGAATTACTCATCCTTCTTGAAGTTGATAGATTCAGAGCACAGAAATCAGTGCTTTAGCCAAATTCTAGTTTCCCAGTAGAGAATCAGTTCCACATTAATGTGCACAAAATGGCATAGGATTTGGAATTGGGTAGAGTCTGACTCTAGTGTTACATTTTTCTGATTATGGGCCTTTTCTAAATATATATATATTCTGGTGGAACCTGATATGGACATTTTGCAAACATGCACCACTCCTCCTATACAGCCTATTCAGAATTCATCTCCTTTTCCTCAGACTCTGAAGAGGAACATCTTTCCTGTTCTACTTTGTTGTACTCCTATTGTACTCTTTTCCTTTCCTTGACTGTCTCCATCAGCTCCTTAACCTGTTTATATCACTTCATCCTTAAAATTCCTTTTAAATTTTTTTGAAGTGTTTTTCTCTTATCTTACTACTTACTTTACTTCTTTCATATTTTGAACACTTTGAAGGAATAGAATATCCTTTCTGGCAACATTTTTTTTTTTTTATTCTTCCACTGTCTCCTCTTCTTAATGGTTATAGCTTAGTGTCTGCATGCTATTTTATGAAACTACTACCCATTAGGTAACCAGTGACCACCAATCCTATCCAATAAACATCTCTTTTTTGACTTCTGAGGCTGGAGACATTGTCATTCTGTGCATCTTCCACTAAGATCCATGCTTTCAAATGACAGCTCACTGCAGAGGCCTTATATGGAGCTCTATACTTTTTAAATATGTACTTATTTATTTTCCATTTTGTTGCCCTTGTGATTTTTTATTTTTGTTGTAGTTATTATTGTTGTTGTGATTGATGTTGTCATTGTTAGGACAGAGAGAAATGGAGAGAGGAGTGGTATGGGAGGTGGCACAGTAGATAAGTCATTGGACTCTCAAGCATGAGGTCCTAAATTCAATCCCCGGCAGCACATGTACCAGAGTAATGTCTGGTTCTCTATCTCCCCTATCATTTCTCATGAATCAGTAAGTAAAATGTTTAAAAAAAAATGAATGAAATGGAGAGAGGAGGGGAAGACAGAGAGGGGGAGAGAAAGATAGACACCTGCAGACCTACTTTACCACCTGTGAAGTGACTCCCTTGTAAGTGGGGACCCGGGGGCTCAAACCAGGATCTTAATGCCAGTCCTTGCACTTTGGACCACGTGCACTTAGCCCATTGTACTACTGCCCAACTCCCTGCTGGAGCTCTATTCTATAGTGACAACTTCCCATTGTCTATATTTATCTAGTAGCTATGAAGAACTTCAAACTCAATGCATTTTGCTGAGCCTTTCACACATATGTCTGCTTTGTCTATCTGTTCAGATAGTTTTGACTACAGATAATGGAATATAAAACTAAAAACAGCTTAAATAGCTAATGAGGTTGTGAAATTTTATTATGTTACTCTCCTATATGTGTGCATAAAATAGTTTGTTCAATTGAATATCATTAAGGGACAAGGCTATTCCCATTTTTTCATCTTAATAATACAGATTTTATTTTTACTGTGTCCTAAATGAGTCCCAACATAACCACAACAGTCATAGATGGCATGTAAATGTGCCCCTTTGAAATAACATATTCAAATTTTTTTCCCATTTGAGGTACTTGGGTTTATAACTCAGAATTTATGTCTAGCTTCTCTAGGACCCTATGTTTAAAGGTGGAAGATTATGTCTTCAAATGCCCTTTCCACATACAAGGTGCTTCTGTACTCTCTCTGTCTCCCATCCCATAGACATTCAGTCAGCTGGCCCAGTACAGGAATTTCAGAAACTGATCTGATCTTTTTCTTCATATCTCATCATGAATTTAACCCCCTTTATTATACCTCACAGGAATGCCTGCTGGTTAACTCAGCTGCTGCCACTTGTAGAATGAAAGACATAGTTCCCTGTTAAGGTTTTAAGACTAGTGAGTAGATGTGTTACACAGGTGCACACACATGCACATATTTGTTTAATAGCCTTCATAAAATCCACATGAGGTAGGAGAGATATGATCATCTTTATTTTATAGGAGAAAAATTCAGTCATACCTGCGATCTTGAGCTAGTGTGACCCTGATGAGAAGAGAGTCCCATACCACTGGGTGGTAAGTGTCCACAAGGAACCATGCTGAAGGTCTGTGCCAGATCTGGTATCTCAGCAGATAATGTGATAATATCCCACACCAGATCCAATTGTACCAGGACAACTATGCTGCCACAAAAAGGATACTAGTAATACTGCTAAGTGCCTTCATCATTCAAGTATAAGGGACCCCCCATCCTCATCCACAGACTTGCTAACCTTTTACCAACTTTCTAGGACAGAGATATTTTCCAGGATCCTCCTTATTCTTTTCTCTTCTTCTTCTTTTTTCTTTTCTTTTTCTTTCTTTCTTTTTTTTAACATCAGAAATTGATATTCTAATTGCTTCCTGGTTAAAAGACCTTAGTTCTTTGTTCTGTTTGGGCAGCCTCTCCAGGCTCCAGGCAAAGGCTACAAACAGCGTATCTCTCTCTCATCACTGGCCCTGTGTAATTGGTGTGTGCAAATTGCTGGAGATGAACTGGGAAAAAGCCCTTCTGGAGGCAGAGATGACCGAAGAATTATTGTACTCTGTGAAACAGATAAGCAGAAGAGCTGTTTATTCCCTTGGTGGCTTGAGGCCCAGCTTTGAGGCAGATAAATCTTTTCTGGCAATACAGTACTTAAACCAGAACTGACACCTTTTTATATCAACTACAGAGAATTGCTTTTGTGAGGCTCTGATACAAACACTGCTGCTGTTCTTTCTTGCATATCAATTCTCTGGCAGCCTATTGCTTATCTCATCCTTGCCCTGTAGGCTGCTGCCCCTGGTTTCAATGTGGTATCAAGGTCTGAGAAGGGCATGGAAGGAGGGATGATCTAGAAACCTAAGGGGTAGCTAGTGGGAGCAGGCAGGCATGAATGAAGTAGGGGTATTTGGCAAGTGTAAAGATCTTTTCTGTCTTTCCCACCCTGATTCCAAGGCTCAGTTTGCTGCAACCAACCAATTGCAGAACAGATGGGCCTAAGTGCAAATGACAGCAGAAGGCCTTCAGACAAATAGGCTCAAATCATTTTAAAGTTATTACACACACACACAATTTATTGGATAGAGACAGAGATAAATTGAGAGGGATAAGGGGAGATAGAGAGATAGAGAAAGAGAAATCCTTAAGGAATTATCCACTGCTTTTGAATATTTCCCCCTACAGGTTAGGACTAGGGGTTTGAACCCAGACTCCTGCATATTGTAACATACGTGCTTTACTAAGTACACTATAATTTTACCCATAAATGTTATTCTTTAATGTATAGTTAAAATATATTTATATATATTATATACACACATACATATGTATCTTGGGAAAAAAATCACCAGAAAATATGGAGTTAATGTGCTCCCTACAATTTGTGTGTTGAAGCCCTAGTTTTTGTTTGTTTGTTTTGTTTTATTTTGTTTTTTTGTTGCTTGCTTGTTTGGAGCAGCTATTGACTTTATTGTATTTTCTCAAATAAAATAAACAAATACTCCAGTCAAAAATAATTTTACTTCTGCTTTATATATTATCAATGCCAAGTCTGTTAACCTACCAACCCTCATAAACATAGGGTTTATTTAGGTGTGTTGTCAATTTTTTTATTAGTAATTTAGTAATGATTGAGTATGAATCAGACATCTTTATGGGGACCAGAAGGTGTAAGGTTTTGATTATTTAATTATTTCTCCACTGGACATGGGCATTGCCAAGTGGATCCATACCCCTATTCTGTTTCTATCTTTTCTTAGTCACATAGATATCTGGGGAGAGGGGTTCCAGGACACATTGTTGAGGTTATCTGCCTAGAGAAGTCAGGTTGGCATCATCTGTAACTTGGCGGCTAAAAAACATTGATATATAAATCAGAGCAAATTGTTTAATAATGGGGAACATAAAGGCAAGAGTATAGCAGATGAGATTTGGGGTCTTCATGTTGGAAAAAGCTAGGAAGTCTATTTTAGATAGATTCAAAGGAGACAGGGAGTTTTTTGGAGCATTGGAAAAACTGAGAAAAAAGTAACATCATTCTAAAACAATAACCCAAGAGGTGTTTCCCAAGAAGCCCTGGAAAACAGAATCTTGAAAATTGTCTATCTAGCTGAGCTGACAGCTGTGTCCCTGAGAGCAACACAATCACTTCATTGGCCATCAGTGTTGGTAACCACTTCTGGCTAGGATCTTTAAGGCCCCATTTTCCATAGTATTCTTCCACATCCCATATAAAACACGGGATTTATCCTAGACCAGTTTGTCACTTATAGAACAGAACCTGTAGCAATGGGTGCTTGGCTGAGCTGAAAACCCACATCCCCTGCCAATCCACAGCTTCCTTCTCAAGCAGCTGCCACCACACAAAGGAATTAACATAAAACACAACTCGGCAGAAGCACATTTAATTTACAGTGATTATACTGTCTATTATACAACACAGTTTTAAGTGCTACAAGCTCCCCAGAGAATGGGAAAAAATCATGAAAAAAGAATCAAACCCTCTCCAAAATCACATAATGACAATGATCTTAGTAACAAAATACAATTCATGGCATAATAAATAGAGTATTTTATGGTATTTAACATTTCTCAATTCCGATTTCATTCCCATCAGGAACTCAGTTTATTTCTAGTGTGTGTGTGTGTGTGGGGGGGGGTGTCAACAATTTAAAATCCTGGGAGATGACTGAAACTGAATATAGGTTTTTACAGTAAAATGTTCCAAGTGGGTGGAACAACTGTTTATGCTGGTAAATTTCTGCCAAAGCAACTATACCACCATACCACTATCCTGTTCTCAGTCCCAGACAGAGCACACATGTCCCAGGATCTGTCTTATGATTCCCAAGCTTCTCCTCTCTCCTCTCCTCTCCTCTCCTCTCCTCTCCTCTCCTCTCCTCTCCTCTCCTCTCCTCTCCTCTCCTCTCCTCTCCTCTCCTCTCTCCTCCTCTCTTCTCCTCTCTTCTCCTCTCCTTCCTTCTCCCCTTCCACTAGGGACCAGGAAGCTAGAGCTGTTGTGGTCCTGCTCTCAGGTCACTCCCATGCAAGGGGGACCACAAGGTTGAACAAGAAACTGCAGCTCTGATGCTCTAGTGTTTTGATTCCACTTCTTGCTAGCCCTGGGCCACTCTGGTGCTCAATAACTATTGTTGATAAAGGAATACAGCAGTTCCCTAAGATTTGCTTTATTAGTTTTGTTGGGGGGGGCTCACATGGAAACAATATCTTAACTGCTCATGAACTTCCTCTGAAAAAAAAATTCTCAGATACAACTTAGGTCTATTTCATCATCATGCAACAAAACCCCATAATTCTCCTTATTCCAACCCCCCCATCCCCTTATCCAGAGTCCTTTGATTTGGTGTAATACACCCCACCCAGTTCAAGTTTCACTAGGTGATTTATTTCTTTATCCCTATTTCTTAAGTTGCACCTATAAGTGAGATTATTCTGTATTTTGCATTCTCTTAATGTAACACATACCTTCAAGTTCTATCTAATTTTTAGTAGTTGCATGATGATGGCTGTAGTTTGCTTATATATGAGGTTAAATTTTGACTGGGAATGTTGTATTGCACCAAGCAGAAGACTCTGGGGAAGGAAGGAAGCAGGTGGGATGAAAAGGCATAGGGGACATGGTATATAATGGGGTGAGGGTGCCTGGATTCTTATAAGATTTGACAATATTTCAGTTAGCCAGTGACCAGCTCAATAGTTCTTTCACTGTTTTGTTTTTGTCTTCCTGTTACCATTCTGTCTTGAAATCCTGTCCTGTGTAGAATAAATGGAGATAGAATGTTCATGACCTCAAAGAAGGAGTCATGAACAAAGACTATTGAGTAACTCTAGGAAGATAATAGAGACAAATTGGAACTCTGAAGCTACTTTCAAAAAGTCTCTGCTTTGAGAGTGTACCTCTATCTGGAGGTGTGAGCAGATGTGAGCAGATATATTTTTGTCTGTGAGATGAACAAGTCCCATTCCTATCTCTGAAATCACTCCAGTCCTGTGGCTGCACAGAACTTCAACTTATGCTTTATGGAGAGGAGCTTTCACAGCCATACCTGAATTTTCTGCACCTGGCCTCCATGGACACTGGCCAATCATGCCAGTTTTCAGTGACAAGAAACATTGTTTCAATATCTCTTTGCAACTGCTCATCAAATGTTATTGCCAAGAGAACTTTGCTGTGACTCAATGCAAGACTTACAAACTATTTTTATGGTGCCACTAAAACAGACATAGTCCATCCAAAGGAGCATAGGACTCTATCTGCCTTTGTAGAGAGTACATGTCAGTACATGAGAGGCTAAACTACTAGAGTGAGGTCTACATTTTCAAACAGCTAAAGCAAAAGGAAATGAAGCTTTTCAAAAGATAAGAAACCACATCTCACTTAGTGTGCAGAAAAGAAATGCCAACTACTTGACACCGGGCTTGCTGGGATTGTTAGAGGTTGTGTTCATGGAGCTTTGGTCTTCATACTGCATGGTATGCTTTATGATTTTTTTTTTGGGGGGGACACCCTTCTAGAGGAATGTGATATGATCTTCATAAAACTAGAAACTATTACATAATCCATAGTCATTCTCTTCTTTCACAGGTGAAAAAAAGAAGATATCAGTCAGTCCATACTTATTTACCACACACTAAATCTGTGCTCAGCACCGAAGTGCACCTGGAGTGCTGAGCTCTGTGGGGGGGTTAAAATAATAACCAATGTGAATACACTTTGACAACTTATAGAATATTGTAAGTTGGAGTATCATATCTCATTTTTATACTCAGGCAAAATATATAGTATATTGTATTTGGCATTTTAATTAATATTAACCATTATAACTGTTGCTTTTCAAAGAGAAACTTGAGACATAGAAATATTAAGTATCTTGGTCAAGGTTTCAGATAATAGGTGTTAGTATGTTGAAACCTGATTGTAAAATTCTAAAACCCTTATATACTCACAGTTTCACTCTTCTTATAAATATATGAAAATTATTGCTGAAATATCTAGAACTGTATGCTGTATGAATTAAAAAGATATGCCTGACCCTTGGGTTGCATATATAAATTAAAGAATAAATAAATAATCCTTTCTACTAGAAAAACTCCACATTCCAAATATTTACTCATCTTAATGAAGTGCCAACCTATAATCATAGATTAACCTATGTGTTGACCAAACTTCAATCTCCCTTTTCTATGTTTGCTCTGTTTCTCTATTGTTTTATAGAGTTAGGATCACTTAAATAAAGGCAAAAATTGGGGGCGGAAGGTCATAATTCACTCAGTAGAGTGCACTGGTTACCATGCTTGGGGACATAGGTTTATGTCTTTAGTTTCCACCTGCAGAGGGGAAGGCTTCATGAGTGGCAGAGTAGTGCCGTAGTTGTTTTCCACTTCTTTTTTTCTCACCCTCTATCTAAATAAAAGGCATGATAAAGAAATAGCCACTGGAAATAACTGTAGTTTTATAGGAACCAACCTACAATGTTACCTTGATGGCAAGGGGAAACCATGGAAAACTTTTCTATATTATCAGTTGACTGCTTATTCCACCAATTACTTATCCACCAATTACCACACTTATGTCAATGAGGTGTAGGCTCAATATTAAGCTCAGATCAAAACCCACATTGTCTCCACTGTTGCTATTATTTGTGGTAAAACGTATCTTTGAATGGGTTTTTTACTATATCATTTATTTTGCATAGAGGTAAAGAAATTGAGAGGACAGGAGATTATAGAGAGATTAGAAATGTAGACAAAGAGAAAGGACGAGCTGGGCTTGATGCACTGTTTCACCACTTATGAAACTTTTCTCCTACAGATAGGAACTAGGGGTTTGAACACAGGTTTTTGATTATTGTAACGTGCTTACTATCAGTCGTACCACTACCCATTCCTAGAACACAATACAACTATTTTTATTTCATATGAAGTAGAGGTGTGTGTGTGTGTGTGTGTGTGTGTGTGTGTGTAAGAGAGAAAGGAGAGACAATGCTGGAGTACTCTATCCAGTATATATAGCACTGGAAATTAAGTCTGCAGTCTTAGAAATGCAAAGTTGTTGCTGCACTATCTGTGCAAGTTTCTTGGACACTAGTTTGTCTTTTAAATCATGCTCTTTGCATTCCATACTTGGAAATATGATGTTTTGTATTTTTCTTCACAATGAGTAAAAGAATCAATAGTATCTAATACATTTTATTGGGCACAAATAGCTCTCCTTTTATTAGAGTATAGAACTTTATCTTCGGGTCCTGGTATACAATTATTGTCCCAATTTGAGGATGAGAATGTAGACACTTACCTTGGTAAGATGAGTTCTACTAATGTGCCAAGAATTGAAGTGTAAACATTAAACTCTCAGTAAAAGAAAAAAATATATATTAAAGAAGGGGAAATAATAGGCCGATGAAATAAACTGAAAACCAATAGTAGGTTAATAGGTGGTGAAAGAGAATAAGGGTAGAAAGAAAGAGAAGAAGAGAGGGAGGGAGACCAATTTCAATATCGTGAATGTGAATGATAAAAACAGATAATAAAGAACAGGCAAAAACATAAATGAAAAAGGACACAGAGAAAATAGTTTCCATTCTAGAAGTGTTGTTGGTATGGGGTGTTGACATTGTTGAAGATAAGGTGGGGTTCAAGTCTTTGTGCAACTATGATGATATAATTAAGTCTAATGACAGTATTTCTCCGGGAGAAGTCATCCCACTGCAGATAGAATTTGATCTGATGAGACTGACATTTCTTGTGTTCGTGCTCTCTGATAGGGGCCAGGGTGGTGGGAGAACCCACTTAGGTGAAACAAAAGTCTATGTGGAGGGATTTGACTTGTATCCCTTCAGTTTTCTTGAATAGAGTCAACTCCAGACTCAGTCACATTTTAATTTCTCCATTTTTAGTTATCTTGGCCATAGCCTTGTCTCTTCATTAATTATGATTAGTTTAAACTATTGTTAATGATAATTTGACTTTGAGAAACATGTTTGTGGTTTCTATTAGTGTTCAGAATGAGGTAGTGGTGCGGGGAGGCTATAGGATGTGTCAGGGCTTATTTGGTCCAGATCTAAACCTTGGCAGGCTCTGAGAAGAGAGATTCAGGGAATCCTTTTTCACAAACTTCACCTTTACTTGCTGTTGAATCCTTGTTTTTCCCACAGACAAGGCGTACAAGTTGAGTTTGTACATTTTACCATCTGTTCCCAGCACCACCTGAAAATCTCTCATCCTTTTTATTCCAGTGTATTTCCACATATTATCTTTTTATTATTATTTCATTTATTTATAAAAATGGAAACACTGAAAAGACCATAGGATAAGAGCAGCTTCATTTAAAACATAAGATTTTTTTTTTTTTTTAGAAGAGCACTGGCCAGCTCTGGCTGATGATAGTGCAGGGGATTGAATCTTAAACTTTAGAGCCTCAGGAATAAATCATACACACTACCCCAAAACATAGGAATTTTAGTTGGAGGAAAATAGAATGTGATTAATTTACACTCTATCTATCTATCTATCTATCTATCTATCATCTATCTATCATCATCTGTCAGGCTCGCCACAGAGGAGAGAGAAGAGATTGGAGCAGACAGGGAACACAAATTTTATTCACGCGGCACTTCAGAGTTAGTTGAGCATACAGCAGCTCAGACCACATGGAGCTAGCAAAATGACCGCCAAGGTTGCCGAGGTGAAAAGGGACAAAAAGAGACCAGACCCGCAGCAGCGGGCTTTATAGGGTAAAAAACTGGAAGTGGAAAGTCGGGATGGGATTGGTCGGGGAATGTGGTGGAGAGAGGCATGCTGGGAAGGTGGAAGCGTCCTAGCAACAGTTAGCAATACCCTGAGGGGATAACGTGGTGTCGGAGGAGTAAATTTAAAACAAGGCAGAAGATTGATATGTAAATAATAATACTCGCATGGAAATATAGTAGTTTGTGGGTCCTGCCTAACTCAACCACATATGTACAATATCCCAACAATCATTTATATCTATCATCTATCTAATCTCTTATCTATTTATCTATATTCTACCTTTCATCTATCTTTCATGTATCTAATCTATCTCTCATCAATAATTTATCTATCGTCTGTATATCTCTAGTCTTTCCCCCATTCCTATCCCCATGTCTATCTACAACACATATACCTGGAGAGTTGAAATGGGGTAGGGGTAGATAGTAAAAAGTATACATTGCTTTCATTGTTCTTTATTCATCCTGAAGTTGTATTTCCTCCATTAGGATTATTGTCAGCATCAAAATAAAACAGAAGTCAGAAAAAGTGTGCCAGGATTTCAAAATTAGAGCTGTTCTCTGATATCCTGAAGTCATTGGATTGTTTCTCTTTGTCATTGAATTCTGAGTTTATTGTGGAGAAAAGTCAAAGAGATTATAAGGAAAGAGTATCCTTATAGGCAGTGTTGTGGGAGGAATGTAGTGACCAAAATGGTCTAAATTCATTCAAAGAGGTATGTATAAGACTATAACAGGCTTTGAAGGGGAAGCATAAGAAAGACAGGATGACTTGGCATCTGTCTTAGATTTCTGCTGGTTTATTATTTTCTTTATTGGTCTAGGACATTATTTTTCACATGTAATTCCACTGCTCATGAAGGTGGACTCTATGTTTTATTGTTTGTTTTTCCCTTAATGTCATAGTAAGGGAAAAGAAGAGACAAGAAGTCTCATAGCAACTCTCTCCTGAGATCATAGACTCACAATGTGGAGAGAGCATGGGGTCCTCTCACAGGGGCTTGCACATGCAGAAACAGGTGCTCTGGTGGCCAAGTCACTGCCCGTGGGGCCATCAGAGGGTGATTCCAATTCTTCAGAGTAGCCTTAGTAATACTAGTACCCCCATGTAGTCATCTGGTCTACAGAGATTTTTGCGTCTGAATTTGAATCTTAACTGCTGACTAAACTTCTGATTTAAGTCTCAGAATTTGCTGGCAGAATTTGATTCATGCGATTCCCCAACTCTGATTAATGTTTCTATTGAATTATAAAATATCAAGGGAGAGAGGTAACAAAGTCTTGCTTTGTGTGGACATAACACTAGTGAAATTGCATTGAGTGCACTGAGGCAACTTAGAGTAGGAGAGAAGCATGACAACCAAATCAAAGTTGTTGTGTGTAAAATACAATAACTAGGGCTTGAAAGAGAAAAATATTGCCCTTTAATGGATGGGCAAAGGAGATATTATAATGAGGAATCTATTCAACTTATGTTATTGTTGTTGTTGTTAATGTTGGTGATACTGACCAAGTCAAGATTGTCTGTCTAAATAACACTGGAGATCTACAGCTTCAGAGAAGCCCCAACCCTTTTGATTCTCAAGACTTCTTTGAATATGTCAACTTCTTTCCACTTTGATCTTTGATTAGGCCAAACAAAGGTGTGAAATTGTAGAGCAGTGCCAGTGACCACACTCCCAAGAAGGGTGAATAGTACACAAGGCCTGTAGGAGAGAACAGAATAAAAAGCAGAGTCTTACCTGTATAAAATGAGCACCACTGCTGAGTAAATCCAATATACCAGTTTGTCTTCATACAATATATTTCTATCTTTTTTCCTTTCTTCCTTTCTTTCTTTCTTTCTTTCCTTCTTTCTTTCTGTCGTTCTTTCTTTCTTTCCTTCTTTCAGAAAGGAGACATTAACAAAACCGTAGGATAGGAGAGGTACAACTCCACACAATTCCCACCACCCGGTCTCCATATCCCATCCCCTCCCCTGATACCTTTCCCATTCTCTATCCCTCTGGGAGTATGGACCCAGGGTCGTTGCAGAAGGTGGAAGGTCTGGTTTCTGTAATTCCTTCCCAGCTGAACATAGGCATTGACTGGTTGATCTATACTCCCAGTCTGCCTCTCTCTTTCCCTAGTAGGGTGGGTCTCTGGGGAAGCGGGGCTCCAAGACACACTGGTGGAGTTATCAGTCCAGGAAGACAGGTCGTCTTCATGCTGGCATCCAGAACCTGGTGGCTGAGAAGACAGTTAACATACAAAGCCAAACAAATTGTTCAACAATCATGGACCTAAAGGCTGGAATGGTAGAGATGAAATGTTGGGGGGGGGGGGTGTCTCCCTGCAGACTCTTGTGTACTTCTGCTTTCAGGTATATATTTTTCCCTGTTTTATGGGCACATGTGAACATATGCTCTATCTCAGGGAACCTGGACTATATATATGTTTGGGGACTTTATTGGTGAGTGGACCACCTGGAATGCAATTAGAGAATACTATGAAAGGAAAGGTCTCACCCGAGTGATGAAGCTGAAGGGTTGTCATTCCACACCTGAAGTCTCAAGACATAGTCTGAAGTGAAGAATGCTGTGGTGCCACTCATTGTGTTGATTAGGTTGCGATCCACAGGTGCAATATTATTTTATCTGAATTGAGAGGAGCATGCAGGAAAGTGCACACCACCCTAAGGTTCTAGGACTGGGGGAAATATAGGCACTATTGTGAAAATTTGAGGTTTCCGTTGTCTTAGGGTTCAAGAAGACAATGGATAGTTATTGTTATCATCACATTATTTGGTAATTGGGTTAACTTTGAAAAGTGACTTTGTTAGGGTTTGCTGTATAATACTCAGAATCTTGTATATAGCTGTGCCACCTGTTGCTTCTGTTCTACCTTGTCTAGACTTTTGTGAGAGTCAGCATATCAAAGACTCAGCCTATGTATTAAAAAGACTCAGTGTGTTTAAAAAAGTTCTAGACATACAATCAATTTTCCCCTCTCATATTAATTAGTGATTTATATGACTTCACTTTAATAGTAGTCTACATAAACACCATTCTCATCACCAAAAGACTGTGTCCCACCCCACCAACACACCCCCAGGCCCGCCATTGCCCCAGGAAACCAAATATCTACCCTCCCACTCACCACAGTGTTTTTACTTTGGTTCCCTACTCTCAATTTAATCATATCTTGCTTTTAGTTTCCCTCTGTGTTCTTCTTTCTCAACTTCTGTTGATGAGTGGGATCATCTCATACACATCTTTATCTTTCTGACTTATCTCAATTAACATAGTTCCTTCTAGCTGCATCCAAGATGGGTCAGAGAAGGTGGGTTCATTGTTCTTAATATCTGCGTAGTACTCCATTCTGTATATATACCACAGCTTTCTCAGCCACTCATCTGCTGTTGGGCAGCTGGGTTGCTTCCAGGTTTTAGCTATTATGAATTGTGCTGCTATGAACATAGGAGTACACACATCTTTTTGGTTGGGCATTATGGAGTCCTTGGGGTATATCCCCAGGAGAGGAATTACTGGGTCATATGGAAGGTCCATGTTTAGCCTCATGAGAGTTATTCAGACTGCTCTCCAGAGAGGCTGGACCAATTTACATTCCCGTCAGCAGTGCAGAAGGGTTCATCTGTCCCCACAGCCTCTCCAGCATTTGTTGCTGCTGTCCTTTTTTATGTATGCCATTCTCACAGGAGTGAGGTGATATCTCAGTGTTGTCTTTATTTGCATTTCTCTGACAATCAGCTACCTGGAGCAGTTTTTCATATGTTTGTTAGCCTTTTGGATCTCCTATGAAGTGAATTTCTTTTTCATATCCTCTGCCCATTTTAGGATGGGGTCATTTGCTTTTTTGTTGTTACCAAACTTAGTTTGCTGAGTTCTTTGTATATTTTGGTTTTTAGTCTCTTTTCTGATATGTGGCATGTGAAGATCTTCTCTCATCCTGTGAGGGGTCTCTTTGTGTGATAGTTTCTTTGGCTGTGCAAAAGCTTTTCAATTTGATATAGCCCCATTAGTTTGTTACTGGTTTAGCCTTCAATGCAGTTGGGTTTGTTTAATCAAAGATGCCCTTGAGGCTTAGGTGTGAAAGTGTTCCACCAATGTTTTCCTCTAAGTATTTCATAGTTTCTGGTCTAACATCTTGGTCCTTGATCCATTTGGAGTTGATGTTTGTTTCTAGTTAGACGAAGTTGTTCAATTGGATTCTTCTGCATGTTTCAATGACCAGCACCATTTATTGAAGAGATCCTCCTACTTCCATTTAATAATTTGGAATCCCTTATCAAAGATTAGATTTCCATAGGTATGGGGGTTTAGTTCTGGGCTTTCAATCTGTTCCACTGGCCTGTGTGCCTATATTTGTTCCAGTACCAGGCTGTTTTGATGAGGATGACCTTATAATAGAGTTTGAGATCTGGGAGTGTGATGCCTCCATTTCTGTTTCTTTTATTCAAGATGGTTTTGGCAATGCTAGTGTTTTCTGCTTCCAGATAAATGACTGTATTTTTTGTTCTATTTTCTTAAAGAAGCTTGGTGGAACTTTGATGGGTATTGCATTAAATTTGTATATGGATCTGGGGAGAACATTCATTTTGATGGTATTTATTCTTCCAATCCATGAGCATGTGGTGTCTTTTCATTTCTTGGTATCAGTTTATATTTCCTTGAAAAGTGACTCATAGTTTTCAGTATACCGGTATTTCACTTCTTTGGTCAGCTTTAATCCTAGGTATTTTACTGATTTTGTTGCAACAGTGAATGGGAATGAATTCTGAATGTCTTCTTCAGTTTTAGTGTTTGCATAAAGAAATGCCACTGATTTTTGTACATTGATTTTGTAGCCTGACACCTTGCTATATTGCCTAATAACTTCCAGTAGTTTTCTGCTGGATTCTTTATATTTTTCTATGTATACTATCATATCATCTGAAAATAGTGAGAGCTTGACTTCTTCCCTTCCAATCTGTATTCCTTTGATTCCTTTCTGTTGCCTGATTGCTATCGCAAGAACTCTCAATACTATGTTGAAGAGTAATGGTTATAGTGGACAGCCCTGTCTATTCCCCAATCTAAAGGGGAATGTTTTCCAATTCTGTCCATTGAGTATGATGTTGGCTGTAGGTTTGCTATATATGGATTCCACTATCTTGAGGAATTTCCCATCTATTCCCATTTTTTGTAGAGTTTTGAACATGAATGGATGTTGGATTTTTGTTAAAGGCTTTCTCTGCATCTATTGAGATATTCATGTGGTTTTTGGCTTTGCTTTTATTGATGTGATGAATGACATTCATTGACTTACATATGTTGAACCAGCCTTGCATTCCTGGGATAAATCCCACTTGTTCGTGATGAACAATCTTTTTTATATACTGTTGTATCCAGTTGGCCAAGATCATGTTTAATATTTTGGCATCTATGTTCATCAGAGATATTGGTCTGTAGTTTTCCTTTTTTGTTGTATCTCTATCTGCTTTTGGTATCAGGGTGATGATGGCTTTATAGAAGGGGGAATGGAGTGTTCCTATTTCTTTGATCTTATGTAAAAGCTTTAGATGTGGGTACTAACTGTTTCCTGAAGGTTTGGTAGAATTCATTTGTGAAGCCATTTGGTCCAGGACTTTTGTTGTTGGGAATATTCTTTTTTTAATATTTTATTTATTTATTTATTTATTTATTTTTGTTGCCCTTATTGTTTTATTGTTGTAGTTTTTATTGTTGTTGTCATCATTGTTGGATAGGACAGAGAGAAATGGAGAGAGGAGGGGAAGACAGAGAGGAGGAGAGAAAGATAGACATTTGCAGACCTGCTTCACCGCCTGTGAAGCGACTCCCCTGCAGGTGGGGTTTGGGGAGATTCTTAATAACAGTTTTGATTTCTTTGTCTGTGATTGGTGTATTTAGATTTTGTAGTTCTTTTTGGTTAAGTTTTGGAATGGCATATGTTTCTAGGAATTCTGCCATTTCCTCCAGATTTTCTAGTTTGGTGGAGTATAGTTCTTCATAGAAGCTTCGCATGATTTTCTGGATTTCTGTGTTGTCAGTTGTAATATCTCCTCTATCATTTACAATTCTATTAATTTGAATCTTGTCCCCTTTTTTGTGAGTCTGGCTAGTGGTGTGCCAATCTTCTTTAATTTTTCAAGTAACCAACATTTGGCTTCATTGATCTTTTGTACTGTTCTCTGATTTTCAATACTGTTTATTTTTGCTCTCATTTAATGATTTCTGTACTTCTAGTTGCTTTAGGGTCCCTTTATTCCTCTTCCTATAAGTTCTTAAGGTGTGCAGTAAGGTCTTTTATTTGAGCTTTTCCTTGTTGTTTAATATGTGATTGTATGGCTATGTGTTTCGCTCTCAAAACTGCTTTAGCTGTGTCCCAAGTATTTTGGTAGCTTGTGTCTTCATATTCATTGTTTCCAGGAACATTTGCATTTCTTGCTTGAGTGTCTTTCTGACCCAGTGGTGCTTAAGCAGTATGTTGTTTAGTTTCCATATTCTGTGTCTTTTAATAATTTTCTGTTGTTAAGTGTTAGCTTTCCTCCACTGTGGTCTGAGAAAATATTTGGGATGATTTCAATCTCGTGAATTTGTTGATGCTGTCTTTGTGGCCTAACATGTTTTCTATCCTTGAGTATGTGTTGTATGGATTTGAGAAGAATGTGTATTCCAGTTTTGGGGGTGAAGAACTCTGAAAATGTCCAGGAGGTCGTCCGTCCATCTCTTCATTTAATTCTCTTGTTTCTTTGTTGATTCTCTGCTTTGTTGATCTGTCTAAGTGTGAGAGTAGGGTGTTAATGTCTCCCACTATTATTGCACAGTCTGTAGGGTAGCAGAAGATCTGTCATAGTCAAAGGCCTTACAGCGATAAGTCATGCTTCTTTGGTTTAATATACTTTCATACTTCCCTATTTATTGATGTAACTGTGCCTGTAGGGGTATAGCTTTAATATTTTCTATAGTATATAAGATGTTCTATAAAATTAAATATGACACAAAATGGGAAAATTAAATAGTAAAATATCAAAGTACTGATTAAAAATGGACATTATCAAGTACCTAAGATATTTTATCTGGAAACAAATTTAGCTTTACATTTAATTTAATCTAATATACACAGACAGAAATCTAGAGGTATATTCTACTGAAAGTTATTTCTGTATATTATGGTCCTAATCTCAGTTACTTATTTGCCTTTATTCCATATGTCTCACTGGGGTCTCATCCACATAGTATAGGTATGGACATTGCTTCGTTCTGAGAGAGGAAAAGGAGTTTTCAGAATACTCACCACATAGAGAAAAAAAAAAAAGATACAGCGAATTGAAGGAGGACACTCAGCTCAGCTATCTGAAATTTTCCAGGTATGTGCCACAGGTAGGGGCACATATTTAAAGTATTAACAATTTTCTATGTATAGCCTCTTTTCACGTCTTTTTGCAACATCTAAGTCTTAGCAGAGATGTGTGCTAGCCTTCATTTTGATTCTGGAAGAGTGAGGAGTGAGAGCCTATGGAGTCTTTTTTTTTTTTTCCCTTTTCTAATCTAAAGTCTATAAAATGTATTTATCCTCCAAAATATTTCTCTCTTTGCTTAGTATGTCCCTTTCAGAGATCCATATCTATATAACTCACTTCCTGTTCCAACTGTTTTTTTTTTATCATTGTTTTCTTTTATCTGCTAGATTATTCTGTCTCTTTTCTTAAGTCCCACTCCTTCACTTCTAGTTTTTGTCATACCTAAATTTTTTGAAAAAAGATTCATCACCAGTTTCTTTAATGACTTTAAGTAAATCTGTCCTCTTGGATGTTGATATGAATACTGTAGATGATCTTTAAAGTCCTTACCAAGACTAAGAAATAGGTTTCTGTCTTCACTATTTCCCTGAAATTGTTTATTAAAAGGTTAAAATTACTTTCTAATTGCAATCTAATAACTTTTCTCAATGATCAGCCTACTTGACCTTTGGGGAGACATTTAATTATTGACTTATTTTTCCTTTTTGAAATTTGCCATTTCCTTTCCTTTTGGAGGAATTGGCTCTTTTATTTATTTGAATAATTCATGTGTGATACTCTCAAACCTTTTGATTTATCTTCCACATTACCAAGTATCAAAAATCATAGAATGTCAACAGAATACTAAATCCAAGAACAAAATAAAACATAAGAAAAAGGTGATGTGATGATTCAGTATAACCAAGATTCTATGTGATGCTCTTATATGAAAGTAAGAAAAAAAATATCCCTTATATATGTTTCAGACATTTTTCCACTAATTATTTTCTAATAAATTAATTTTGTCCTGAAGGTCTATATCTAGGTTTTGAGGTTTTGTTAAGAAGTGCACCACCCAAAATGGAATTAAGTAGTTATATGAGCTAGGAAAGGTCTCACTAGAGTAATGGAGGTGAAGGATTGACATTCCATGCCTGATGTCTCTGGACACAATCTGAAGTGCAGTATACCAAAGTGGTACTGGTTGTATTGCTTAGGTTTGGATCAGCTGATGCAGTATCAGTTGGAATGAATTGAGAGAAACATGCAGGAAAGTGAGCCTCACCCTAGAGGCTCCATGCCTGGGAGAAATACGGGCTTTACAGAGAAAGGGGAAGTTTTCTGCTGTCTTAGGGTTTAAGAAGGCAATAGATAGTTATTGCTAGAGTGATTTTTATCTCTGATGCCCATGGTTGGGTACCCCATGAAGTAGAGGAGAGAAGAAACACATAGATGATGAGTAAGTATGGAATGGCATAAATAACAATGGCTTTCAGGGGTTGGGATGTAGCACAACTGGTTAAGTGCACATAGCACAAAACTCCAGGACCAGCTTAAGGATCCTGGTTAGGATCCCCAGTTCCCCACCTTCAGGGGAGTCACTTCATAAGCGATGAAGCAAGTCTGCTGATGTCTATCTTTCTCTCCTCCTCTCTTTCTTCCCCTCCTCTCTACATTTCTCTCTGTCCTGCCCAACAATGACATCATCAATAACATCAACAAGAAAACAACAAGGGCAACAAAAGGGAATAAATAAATTAATTAAATATTAAAAAAGAAATATATTTACTTGACAAAGAGTAATCTGATTATATATATATGTGTGTATATATATATATATATATATTGCAGTAATATCAAGTAAGATGATTATGAGAAAAAAATTTATAAAGGGTAGAGCTTTTTCTCTTATATATTGATGTAAATTCTCAATCCTTTCTTGAGAATAAAGCTAAAAGTCTCTACAAGAAAATCTCTAACATAAGACTACAGAGAAATTCTATACAGAATATATATCATTTATTGTAGTTTTATTACATAAGTGGGGTAATGAGCACATAGTTTTTATTATAGAATACAGATATAACTATTTTCCAATTAACCTTTTATTGCCTATTAAAGACCCAGGGCATAAAACAAAGCCCTCCAGATATAGTTATTGATCATGGTCTTAACCAAGTTTGTCCCCTCTGAGAACTGCAGTATAGACTCATTTCAGAATGGGACTTAAATCAAGGTTAATTTGTTTGACAGTACCAAAAGTCAAATATAGTTTTAAATGCATTCTCTTCTATAACAGAGACAATGCTATTCCTCTTTGTTTATTAAAGAAAAGACAGAAAGATAGCATGTTTTAACATTCCAGAAAACTGAATTGTATGAATATCTCTAAGGCTAAAAAAAAAGAACAGTGTGAGTGAGTTTTTTTCTTTTTTCATTTTATTTATTTATTTATTATTTATAAAAAAGGAAACATTTATTAAATCATAGGGCTAGAGGGGTACAACTCCACACAATTCCCACCATCAGAATTTCAGATCCCATCCCCTCCCCTGATAGCTTTCCTACTCTTTATCCCCCTGGTAATATGGACGCAGGGTCATTATGGGGTGCAGAAGTTAGAAGGTCTGGCTTCCGCAATTGCTTCCCTGCTGAACATATTCTTTGACAGGTGGATCCATACTCCAGGCCTGTCTCTCTCTTTCCTTAGTGGGGTGGAACTCTGGGAAAACGGGGCTCCAGGACACACTGGTGGAGTTCTCTGTCCAGGGAAATCTAGTTGGCATCATGGTAGCTTCTGGAACCTGGTGGCTGAAAAGAGAGTTAACATATAAAGGCAAACAGTTCTTTGACTAATCATGAACCTAAAGGCTGAAATAGTGCAGATGGAGAGTTGGGGGTGAGGTGAGGTCTCTGTTTCGTAGATAGTTAGTAGGGCTATTTTAGTTGTATTTCAAAGGGCCCATGACTATATTATTTTTTCCCTGAGCCTGAAATCTGATATACAGGTGGATCCAATTATTGTCTGGGGAAATGATGTCACGGCTGGAAAAATGATTTTTTAATTTTTTATTATCTTTATTTATTTATTGTGCAGAGACAACCAAAAATTGAGAAGAAAGGAGGATATGGAGAGGGAGACAGAGACACCTGTACTTCACCACTTACTAAGTGCTCCCTCCTGCATTGTAACATATTCACTCAACCAGCTCTACCACCATCTGTCCCCAAGTTTTTTAAGCAATTATTTTTAAAATATTTATATTTTTAAAATATATTTTAAATATATTTATATATTTTATATTTATATATAACTGGATATATATATATATATATATATATAGAGAGAGAGAGAGAGAGAGAGAGAAATGGAGGGAATGAAAACATAGAAAAGAAGAGAGACACCTGCAGGGCAGCATCAACTCTTGTGAAGCTTCCTCCTGCAGTGTGGGTTTGAACCTAGGTCCTTGAACATGGTAACATGTGCACTCAACCAGGTGAACCACTGCCCAATGCTCCCCCAGTGTTAATTTTCCATCCACTCGCTTATTCTTTTTTTCTTCCATGCAACAGATTTGCCAAATCAAGATGACAGAACTATGGAATGGAAATTATGAAGAGTCATTATTTGAAAGGAGATATCCTGGAGAGATGGAAACATCTACTTTGCATAAACTACACACACACACACACACACACACACACACACACACACACACACACACGTCTGTGGTCTGTGTGCCTTTGCATTAATCCTTTACTTTAAGTCTAAGTTCTGACTAAGAAATTTTCTTCTAGACTGGGTATCATAACAGTATTATTCTTCATTAAAAACAAATTGTCCTACATTTTAAACAGCTCATTGTTGTTACTGAGACTGCAAGAATTTTATTGTTTCATATTTGCCTTTGCGTATATACTGTGTCTCTGCTACACTTTTATCTTTAACAATAATTCCAATAAATCACAATTATTTGGGGATTCAAACCTGTTTAATCATATGCACACATTTCCTGCTTTATCCCTAGTGTTTTTTTACTTCCTAAAATGTCCTTTCCCAGGATATATGCTAAAAAAACCTCCTTGTCCTCTAACTCTTTTCTTTTCATCTCAGGTTCATAACGAGGTTACCCTGACTATCATACTATGCTATTAATTACTGTCAACCACATGTGCGCACATGTGCACATGAGCACGTGCGCGCGCGCACACACACACACACAAGCACACACACACACCAAAGACAATTTGTCCTACTGTATAATTGCTTAATTACTATTCAATAGCAAGTTTTTCTTATGATATACTGTACTATTTATAAAATATGTTGCCCTCCTCATATTAATATCTGCTCTGACTACAAATTCCACTAAAGCCAAATAATTTCATGTTTCTTAAAAAAAAGTCATGCTTTTTTTTAAGTGGTAAAGCCCTGGAGATGACCTCCCAAAACATCAAGCATGTTGTATTTATCAAGACCCTAAGTAACTGCCCAAATTTCTCTACATGGAAATAGAGCATGATTTTGTCTTCAATTAGAGGAATGGATGGTACTCGATACTCTGTGAAATACAAAGATTCTATTTTACTTTTAGCAGTGATGAACTTAAAACATAGCAAGAGAAATATAAGCATTATATTTATATTATAAATATTATGTTATAAATTATAAATATTATAAATATAAACACCAGTAAAATATAAACATTACCACAATCTTAAGCATAAGATGAAGCTTGTGTAGGAAATTGATAAAATGATTTCCAGCTTGACTAAGGTGTGTGTATTCTAATACTTATACTTTATGATATAATATATATAATAAGATCATATCCCTTATTAAATTTTATTTACCTGTTTTTAAATTGCTAAATTTATATATTCAGGCCACTGGTAAATGCACATGTCTTGTGGCACTTAAGTTTAATAAATGGAAACACCACCATACAGTTAAAAATATGCAGCTCTATGAAACTCATGGTTGAGGTTATTCTATGAAGCTCCTTGAGGACATTGTTCATTATATTATAGCATATCTATTCTATGAGGACTCTGGGGAGAAATACATGAAAGGTTTAAATATCTTGGATAGTTTTATATTTGCAGAACAATTGGGCTGTTTTGTCATTAAGACTGTGTGAATTATATAATTAATCATGATTTCCTCTTAAGTAGTCCATATGAAACCTTAGAGTCAAATTTGTGGTACATTTATTGCAAAAACATGCTCTTTATGGTTTGTATTTTAGCAATGAGCATTTCCCTCATTCCTGCAATCCACTTTATCTCTCTCCACTTGTTTTGTTTTTTCTTTGTCACCTTATTTTAAACTTGCTCATATATTTATTTTATATCTCATAAGCCACCTTAAATCCTTTTTGAAAGAAGTTAGTGGAAATATAAATAAAGCACTTTCTATATATCTATTTAAAGTATACTACCTTGCCAAATCTATGGAATGAGAGATAAAGGATTGGGGTAGAAAAATAGACAGGCAAGGGAGAAATAAGTGGAAAGAAATAAAGGATAATCTAGTTCCTTCCTTCAAGGAACTTGAAGAGTGATGACCCAAAGCTCTGTGCACAAATTCATTGATTTCCCCCCCCTCTATGAACTCTAACAACACTTAGACTCAATAACACCCAATTTAGCATTTGTTGATATACTGCCTGGTATTGTCTACTTATTGTTTTATGTGGCTAAGTGTTGCCTTTTGGGCAAGGATCTTGTATTAACTTCTCTTGTCTTCTCATAGTAAGTAATTCAATTGCTCCCTAGATTGATTGATAGGAAGTCATCCTTACCAGAAGGATGGCTCAGACCCCTTCTAATATATAGGCTGGTGCAGTTGACACTCTTAAACTTGCTAGTCACACAGCAGCATTGATTACCCAATTTATCCTTACTATGTTCAAAGATCTCTGTGAAAATGAATACTTGCGTATTGTTCTGTATATTACAATTGCACTTAAATTGAAATTGCTTAATAAGAGTTCATTCAGAAAAGAATTTATGAGTGCTGATTTAGTGCTAGGAACCACATTATGTTTTTTATCATGTCAGTAAGCAAGATATAGGCTTCTATCTTCATAGTTTTACATGAAAGCTGGATGGGAAGAGAGAAGATGAAGACAAATAAATAGTGCTATATATAAAATAGGTAAATCATATAATATGTAAGAGTAATTTAGTGCTGTAGGAAGATAATAAAATTTATTTGAGTAAGAAAGGTGGGAAGTGCTACATTTGAATAGAGTTTTGTAATAATAAATTAGGCAGTTTGGGGAGGGGCTCATCTTGAGAAGGGACAGTCTAACAATAACCAAAAGAACTGAATATGTTTGATATATTCACATTTATTCTAGATAGAGACAGTTAGTGAAAATAACTTGAAGGAGAAATCTATTTAGAAAACTCAGAAGCAGTTAGTGATGATATGATCAATGTAGAGTAAAGAAGGTAGAGTACTGGAGCTAGAAATGGATGTATCCCATGAGGAGACAATTCCTCTCCTGGGGACATATCCTAAGGAACCAAACACAACCATCCGAAACCATCTGTGTATACCTATGCTCATGGCAGCACAGTTTCTAATAACTAAAACGTGGAGGAAATCTAGGTGTCCAACAAAAAATGAGTGGTTAAGAAAGTTGGGGTATATATATATATATATATATATATATATATATATATATATATATATATATATATATATATATATATATATCCCTCCCCAAACTGCCTTATATATATATAGTGGTATACTACTCAGCTATTAATAAAAGTGGATTCACATTCTTCACCTTATCTTGAGTGAATCTTGAAGTTACATAAGCCAGAAAGAGAAGGATGGCTATGGAATGATCTCACTTATGTACATAAGTTGAGAAATAAGAACAAATGGGAAAATACAAAGTAGAAATTGGAGGGGCTCAGTGGTGGTGCACCTGGTTGAGTTCACATTTTGCAATGTGCAAGGACTTGGGTTTGAGGCCCAGTCACAAAGCTTTGCAGGTGGTGAAGCAGTGTTACTGTTGCCTCTGTATCTCTCCTCTTCTGGCTCCCTTGATTATCAATTTCTGGATGTCTCTATCAAATAAATAAACATAATTAAAAGCAAAGTAGAAATTGGACTGGGTTTAGTGTATTGAACAAAAGAAAATGATTTGGGCTGAGGGATTTGAGGTCCTGGTGTATGATGGTGAATATGAGATCAAGACTGGTAATGACAATGTTTTGTAGAAAACTGAGAAACTATACACATGTACTAACAATTATATTTACTATAAGCAATATTGATTCCTACAATACAAAAATGCATATATATGTATTTGCCTCTAGGTTTATCTCTGGGGCTCAGTGCCAGCACTATGAATCCACTGCTCCTGATGACCTTTTTTTTTTTTTTTATTGGATAGGACAGAAAGAAATTGAGAGAGGAGGGGAGTTTAGAGGGAGATAAACAGACACCTGTAGACTTGCTTCACCACTTGTGAAGTATTCCACTTACACATGGGGAGCAGGGGGCTCGAACCAAAATCTTTGTGCAGGTCCTTACACTTAGTACTATGTGCACTATGCCATGTGTGCCACTGCCATCCCCAACCCCTGTAGTTCTAAAAAAAAACAAAAAACCTAGACCAACTAACCAACTAATACTAGTCTGGAAAAGAGCAATTTTGGCACTCACTGGGGGGTAGTGGCTATAAAATGCTTAATCTATACGGAGCCAAGCAGTGGTGCACTAGGCTTGAGCCCCTCCTCACCTTCAGGGGGTCCACTTCAGTAGCTGTCAAGCAGGCCTGCATGTGTCTATTTTTCTCTCTCCCTCCCCTTCCACTCTCATTTTCATAGTTTGCCCCCACAACATTGAAGAGAGTATCAGAGCTTTTGTTTTGTTTTGTTTTGGTTTTGTCCTTATTTTTAAAAATATTTATTATTCTATTTTGTTGCCTTGTTGTTTTATTGTTGTTGTTATGATTGATGTCATTGTTATTGGACAGGACAAAGAGAAATGGAGAGAGGAGGGGAAGACAGAGAGGGGGAGAGAAAGATAGACAACTGCAGACCTGCTTCACCAATTGTGAAGTGACTCCCCTGCAGGTGGGGAGTTCAAACTGGGATCCTTATAAAAGTCCTTGAGCTTTGTGCCACCTGCACTTAACCCGCTGCACTACAGCCCAACTCCCCCCTTTTTTTAAACTGTCTTTATCTAAAAAATAACCAATAATAGCAGCAGCAGTAGTAGTTAAATGAATTCACAGATACCAAAAAAGCCATATAAGAAATATTAAAGAAACTTACTTAAAAGAAAAATACTGGGTGTTTTGCTCTTATGTGAAAGGAAGTAAAGGAACAAAGCAAGGGAACAAGTAAAATTAACTAAAGACTTGTTTTTGGTCTTGGACAGAATAACTAAGGATATCAAGGGTGGCCTGTGGGGAACATATGCTGCAAAGGTGGACTTTGGTGGGGGGCGGTCATTAGAGTAGTGGTGGGACTGTCATGTGACAGCATATCATGAAGAGTCTAGAAATTGTATTCTTCAAGTATCTGTAATCCTGGGAATGGTTGGTGGTGCACCTGGTTGAGCATGCATGTTACAGTGCTCAACGATCTGGGTTTGAGCATCTGGTACCTACCTGCTAGGGGAAAGCTTTGCAAGTGGTAAAGCAGGGCTTCAGGTGTCTCTATCTCTTTCCCTTCCTACCACTCCTTCCTTCTCAATTTATGGCTGTCTCTATCCATAAAATATTTTTTAATTAAACCTTTAAAAATATTTGTATGTCTGTAAGCAAAGGTTACCACAAAGACAAATAATAACTGTAAGTTTGAAAAGTATAAAAATGGATGCTAATGGAATGACAGTGCTGGCACAGAGCCCCAGCAATAACTTTGGAGGCAAAAAATAAAATAAAATAAAATATCAAATTCTGATTCTAAAAATATTTTCATAATTGGAACATTTCCTTACTGTTTGAATAAAGACAGTTGAGAGTGGAGTCAAAGGTTTTAATCAAAGTGATCTAAAGGATGCACTTGTCTTTTTTTTTTTTTTTTTCCTACCAGGATTATCTCTAGAGACCATGTTCTGTACAACTCCACTGTTCCTGGTAGGCATTTTTTTTCTTCTTTCTTCCTTCATTCCTTCACCTCTCTCTCTTTCTCGCTCTCTCTTTCTGTGTGTGTGTGTGTGTGTGTGTGACAGAGACCAGACGAAATAGAGAGGGGAAAGAGTTGGAAAGAGAGAGAACAACAATAGTGTTCCACCATTTGTGAAGATTCCTATTTGCAGATTTTATTTTTTAATTTTTTGGATAAAATAATTTATTTTTTGTTTATTTATCTGCTTATTTATTATTATTATTATTTTTTAATTTATAAAAAGGAAACATTCACTAAACCATTGGATAAGAGGGATACAACTCCAAACAATTCCCACCACCAGAACTCTGTATCCCATCCCCTCCCCTGATAGCTTTTTTCTTCTTTAACCTGCTGGGAGTATGGACCCAAGGTTATTGTGAGATGCAGAAGGACACAGTTCTGGCTTCTGTAATTGCTCCCCCGCTGAACATTGGTGTTGACAGGTCGATCCGTACTCCCAGCCTGTCTCTCTTTTTCTCTTGCAGGGGGAAGGGCTCTGGGGAAGCAGAGATCCAGGACACATTCATGGGGTTGTATATCCAGATAAGTCTGGTTGGCATCCTGCTAGTGTCTGGAACCTGGTGGTTGAAAAAAGAGTTAACATACAAAGCCAAACAAACTGTTGACCAATCATGTACCTAAAGGCTGGAATAGTCTTTGCAGGTTTTAATCAGGGCCTTTCCTCATAAAACATGTGTGCTCTACCAGGTGTACCACCTCTTGACCTTGGAGTTGTCTTTTACTGATACGGATGAGATTCTGGAATGTACAGATTTAGGAGGGAAGATAGTATCTTAGTTTTGAAAATGGCAGCATTTGCATTTATAGTAGATATCCAAATGAAACTAGTTAGTGGAATACTGCTTTGAGAGGTATCCGGAATCACATGTATACTTGGGTATCACTGGAATAATGATGCTACCTAAAGTAGGATTGCTGAAGTCCACAAGGCATGCGAGTAGAGGTGAGGTGGTCAAGAAGTAAGATCTATGACCTTCTATTGTTAGTGGTAAAGTAAGGGGAAAGGAGGAGAACAGGACTCGAGTTGTGACCAGGGAAACAGGCAAAATCAAAGAGTGTCCTCTCCTCAATACCAGAAAGGACTTTTTTTTTCAGCTGTATAGGACCTACCAAAGGATCATTATAGATGAGGACAAGCCTAGCAATGCAATAATTTTTGGAATTTTTAGTAAAAAAAAATTTCAATAGATTGATATGCTGTAGGACTGACTAGATGGATGCAGGAGAGGCTAGTGAAAGAGAAATTGAAGACAGTGAGAAGAGATAACACTGTCAAATATTTTGTTTCAAAGTAATTGGTTAGTTGGGAGGGAAATGAGAGTTGCAAGAAGGTATTTCTATTTTTTAAGATGAAAAAAATAACATAGCAATGTTTTGATAATGTGGATGGAACTGTTTTTTATAGGAAAAAAATAATTGCTGATTCAAGAGAGGGTGAAGAAAGAATTGCTAAAATAATGTCCTTGAACATGCAAGAGGGGAGTGGAATAAAGAACTGTCATATGTTCAAATAGCATGTATGAAAACAGCATGTGCAGATGGGTGGTTTTGGATGGGGAATCTGTACTGTGGAAACAATAAGCACTTTCCATTTCACACTTAGGATATATGAGGCACACAGGAAGTTCACAGAAATTCTGATGAGATCAGTATCAATATTTATATTTTCCAGATGAGGAAACTAGGACTTAAAAACTAGAATAACTTTCCCAAAGCTATCCTGGATTGCAGTTCTGACTCTCAGACCTATGGTAGTGAAGTCAAGATTCTGCTGTTTCTCTACAGAATGCTTCTTTGGTTCCTTATGCATGGATCTCAGATTTCAGCAGAAATCTCAAGGAACATGGATGTCAGAAGCTAAAGTCAGCACAATTTGTTACCTCTGATCTCTTTCTAGAGACTGGATATCAAGCAGATGAACTATGTAGGTCCAAGGGAAAGGACATCTATAAAAATTCCATTAGCATTTAATGTTTCTCCTCTCAAATCCTAAAGATGACATAAGAATGTGTCTAGTATCCACTAACCACATCAAGAAAAGACATAGAAGTGGAGTTAGGGCTAGTTTAGAGCCTCAGCACTAATCACTATGGCACCAGGAGGCTGATGGGAGTACAACACAGAACTAGGTAAATGTATTCTCTTCTTGGTACCACTCTCTCTGTGTAGTTTGTCCTTTTCCTGAAAAATTAGTATTAGAAGATGATTGAGATTGGAGACCACCATTTCTAAGCTTCCACCTAGTGGAGTATGCTCACATAAGGAGAAGTCGTACCTTCTTCTTGAACAACTATCATTATCATTAGTATTTCCAGACATTAGGGTTTTAATATAAATGTTGCTAAAATTTGCTTTCTTTGAACTTTCTTTACTGCTTTCTGGCTGATGAGATATGGAAGCCAAGCTGTTGAGCATGCTTTCCTAAAAGACATTCATGGGAATAAATAAAATAATACTTGTTAGTGATATGTGGAAGATTTATACCTATGTGATGTCACCATTTCTGAGCTGACTTTTTAATTGTTTTTTAATAGTGAGCAGCCAGACAGACGGAAAGAGACACTATAATAATAGAGTTCTCCTGGTACATTGGTACATAAATTTGGTGAGAGCTAAGACCTACAAGGATGCAGAGATTACAAAGGATCCTATGCTGACTATGAATAGACATGGGCCCCAGGTCAGATTTATGGGTATACAGTTAATGGCACTTATATACTTTTCCCATATTTAGGAGCTACTCTGTCCTTATCCAGCTTTATAGTCTTAATCCCAATTGTGACACCATATCCCCAGACAATACTTTCAGCCGCATGTTAGCTGTCTGACCCAGAAAAAAAATTAATAGTCATGGGCCCCTTGGAATATATCTAAAACAGACTCTCCTAACTTTTTTCAAAGTAAAGACCCCATAAAACATCTGCTATATTCTTACCTTTAGGCTCTTCATTATTAAACAATTTATTCTGATTTATATCTTAATGTTTTTCAGCCACCAAGTTGCAGATGCTACTATGATACCCATGTGAATTCCCTGGGCAGACAACTTCACCAATGTGTCCTGAAGCACCACCTTCCCAGAGCCCTGTCCCATTAGGGAAAGGCAGAAACAGTCTGTGTGTATGGATTGACCTGCCAAAGCCCATTTCCAGTGGAAAAGCAATTGCAGAATCCAGGCATTCCACCTTATGTACCCCATAATTATCCTGGGTTCATACTCTCAGAGGAATAAAGAATAAGAAACCTTCCAGTGGAAGGGATTGGATATGGAACTCTGGTGGTGAAAATTGTATGTAGTTGTAACCATTTTATCCTACAATCTTGTCAATCATTATTAAATCAATTAAAAAAGAAAAAAAAAGTCTAATTTTGTATGGTAGCTGCAAGAGAGGCCTATTCTGGATATTAACAGACAGTGATGCTGTATGTCCATCTAATGATATAGAAGTGATTCAAGGTCTGACCTCTATGCTCTGTAACATGGGGCTTCAGCTTCCACTGCCACAGAAGTCTACTGTGATTCTCCCAGAAATGTTTGTCTGGTAGATAGGGAATCAATTTGTCCCTCTCTGTGTCATATTGTTCTGATTTATCTTAAGTAGTCTTCACTTGTAGTGAACCATCCTTGAGGGAGACCTAACTGTATCACCTATCAAACCAAACATATGACTGGAGAGAGCTGTCACATCTTAAATGCTGTCACAGAGAGAATATCTGTGATCTGCTAGCAGCAACTAGTCCAGATTTGATTTGCATTGTTCCTGCCTTGTCACACCGGAGAAGGAAAAGTCATTTTTATAAGGTCTTCAGAAATAGGCCATAGCAATGAGCTCCAGGGTTTCATGGGGAGATATTCAGAGATATTGAGATTAAACAGTAGCAGTAACACATTTTCTCTCCCTCCTACATTCCAGATATCATGCAACACATACTGACACATTTCATCCTCTACCCTGTTAGAAGCAAGATTATTTCTGAGTTTTACAGATTACAAAACTGAGACTCAGAAATGCTGTCTAAATTAGTAGAGGTTAATTTAGCATGTAGGGAAAATGATAGATCAATCTGTGACTAGAGAGATATTTTATTGCCTCAACCAAAGAATCAAGTCATGAGCTTTACCTAAGACAAAAGTAAGAACTAACAAGAATGACTGAATGGAGTCCAATTTAATATGAATTGTGAGGAGACCCAGTTACTGAATATGCATGTAGAACCTGACTAGGTGAGGAACCAAGAATAGCTTCATGGTTTATGTTTTGGTTGACTCAAGGTATTTCCACACTTTATAAGAGGCTGCATTTGAAGTTTTCTCCTATTTAGGAAGAGTTAGTCACTCCCTACCACCCTCCCCCTCACATACACACAAAGATACTGTCATAGATTCACTTACCTGGTTTTAATTGTTCTTTGCACAGATCTCCTAAAGCTCTTTAATGTTTTCTTTCTTTCTTTCTTTCTTTCTTTCTTTCTTTCTTTCTTTCTTTCTTTCTTCCTTCCTTCCTTCCTTCCTTCCTTTCTTTCTTTCTTTCCTTTATTTTTGGATTAATGTTTTACAGTTGACAGTAAATACAATAGTTTTACATGTATAATATTTCTCAGTTTTCCACCCAATAATAAAACCCTCACTATGTCCTCTGTTATCCTTTTCTAGGATCTGTACCCCCTACCCCAGAGTTTTTTACTTTGGTGCAATACATCAACTCCAGTGCAGGTTCTGCTTAGTGTTTCTGTTCTGACCTTGTTTTTAAACTTCTGCCATGAATGAAATCATTCCATATCCATCCTTCTGTTTCTGATTTATTTCACTTAACATGATTTCTTCATGCTCCATCCAAGATAGACTGAAAATTGTGAAATCACCATTTTTATCACTGAACCCCACAGATGTCCTTGGTTAATGTTAATTAGATGACTTTGGAACAGCACCTGAGAGTGGGGAGTGGTTACTATTAGAATCAACTTCCTGGTGTAGAACTCAGAAGAGGGGACAGGGGATGGGTGGTGAACTTAATAACCAATGTCCATAATGTTAATTAAATATACCAACATCATTATCCTCCATTAAAAAAATACAGTTTCAGAATGCTTTTCATTGAATATGTGAAGTTGCTTCAGAGTGGTATGGCAGGCCTGGAGTTTTAGCACTCTTTCCCTGTACTTCAACTTAGGCATCTCTTACATCTAGTTGTCAGTTTGTATTATATGTAATAAATAAGTAATTTAGTGAGTAAATAGGATTCATTATTTCTGAGAGATGCTCTAGCAAATGAATCAAAACCAGAGAAGAGGTCATGGGGACATCTGATTTATTATCAGCCAGAAGCACATGTTAACAGCCTGAACTTTGGATAGGCATCTGAAGAAAAGGAAAAACACTGGAGATAAGTTTTTTACCTCTGGAATCAGATTATATATATATATAAACAGTGTTAGAAGTGAGTCACAAGGCATTCATTTGGTGTCCACAAGTTTTGTGTTGTGTATAGCCCCTTGTTAAAATTGGGTGTGAGGGAGTCGGGTTAAGTGCAGGTGGCGCAAAGTGCAAGGACCAGTTTCTGGTTCGAGACCCCGGCTCACCACCTGCAGGGGAGTCTCTTCACAAGCAGTGAAGCAGGTCTGCAGGTGTTTTTCTCTCCCCCTATCTGTCTCCCCCTCCTTTCTCCATTTCTCTCAGTCCTATCCAACAAGAACAATAAAAAAAATGGGTGGAAAACTACTTTGCCGCATAACACCATCTGTGTCAGTGAGTTTTTGTGCTTCCTTTAACCCTTAGACTTGAAGACTAGATAATATGTTTTGAGAACCTGTCTTTGACCTTTATGCAGAACTCTCTTGAAGGGATGATGGTAAGTGTACACTGTTTCTTTCATACTTCCTGATCAAGGACTAACATGGATTTCTCTAAAGTCTCTCTGAGACTCTAGTGACCCTACTTCTATTTGCAAAGCTACTGCATACCACCCTACATTTCCATGGGCTAGCCAATTTTTTTTTTTTAATTTCTTTACTGGGGTATTAGTGTTTTACATTGGACAGTAAATACAACAGTTTGTATATGCATAACATTTCCCAGTTTTCCATATAACACCCCCACTAGGTAGGTCCTCTGTCATCCTTTTCTGGACCTTTATTCTCTTCCCCTACCACCCCAGAGTCTTTTACTTTGGAGCACTGCTACAATTCCAGTTTAGGTTCTACTTGTGTTTTTTCTTTTGATCTTGTTTTTCAACTTCTACCTAAGAGTGAGGTCATCCCATATTCATCTTTCTATTTCTGACTTGTTATACATAAAGTGATTTTTTCAAGCTCCATCCAAGATCTACTGAAAATGGTGAAGTCACTGTTTTAAAAAAGATGAGTAGTATTCCACTGTGTTGTTGGACACCTGGGTTGCTTTCACTTTTGGGCTATTACAAATTGTGCTGCTAAGAACATACGTGTACACAGATCTTTTTGGATGGGAGTGTTGGGTTCCTTAGGATATATCCCCAGAAGTGGAATTGCAGGATCATAGGGTAGGTCCATTTCTAGTCTTCTGAGAGATCTCCAGGGGGTTCTCCACAGAGGTTGAACCAATTTACATTCCCATCAGCAGTCCAGGAGGGTTCCTTTGACTCCCCAACCTCTCCAACATTTGCTGCTGCTACCTTTTCTTGATATATGACATTCTCTCAGGTGTAAAGTGTTATCTCATTGTCTTTATTTGCATTTCTATAACAACCAAAGACTTGGAGCATTTTTTTTTAATGTTTTTCTCAGCCTTTTGAATCTCTTCTGTGGTGAATATTCTGTCCATGTCCTCTCCCTATTTTTGGATGGGGTTATTTGTTTTCTTGTTGTTGAGTTTGGTAAGCTCTTTATATATTTTGGTTATTAGCCTCTTCTCTGATGTATGGAATGTAAAGATCTTCTCCCATTCTGTGAAGGGTCTCTTAGTTTGGGTAGTGGTTACTTTTGCTATGCAGAAGCTTTTTAATTTGATGCAGTCCTATAGGTTTATACTTGCCTTAGTCTTCTTTGTAGTTGGATTCATTTCATTGAAAATGTCTTTAAAATTTATGCAGAAAAGGGTTCTGCCAATATTTTCCTCTAAGTATCTGATAGTTTGTAGTCTAACATTCAAGTCCATGATCCACTTGGAATTTACTTTTGTATTTGGTGAAATACAGTGGTTCAGTTTCATTCATCTGCATGTTTCAACCCATTGTTTCCAACACCATTTGTTGAAGAGACTCTGCTTTCCCCATTTAATGGTCTGGGCACCTTTGTCAAAGATTAGATGTCCATAGGTGTGAGGGATTACTTCTGGGCTTTCAGTTCTATTCCACTGGTCAGTGTGTCTATTCATGTTCCAGTACCAAGCAGTTTTGATTACAGTAACCCTATAATACAATCTGAGCTCTGGGAGTGTGATGCCTCCATTTCTGTTCTTTCTTCTCAAGATTGTTTTGGCAATTCGAGGTCTTTTCTGGTTCGAGATAAACATTTGTAGCATTTTTTATATTCTACTAAAAATGTGCTTGGGATCTTGGTGTGAACCGCATTACATCTGTATATGGCTCTGAATGGTATTTTCATTTTGTTGATGTTAATTCTTCCAACCCATAAACATGGAATATATTTCCAATTCTTTGTGACTTTTTCAATTTCCTTCAGTAGTATCTAATAATTTTCAGTATACAAGTCTTTCACTTCTTTGGTTAGATTTATTCCTAGGTATTTTACTGTTTTTCTTTCTATAGTAAAATGAATTGATTTCTGGATTTCATCTTCTTCTAACTTAGTGTTTGCATACAGGAATGGCATCTACTTTTGAATGTTAATTTTGTAGTCTCACACGTTGCTGTATTGCCTGATGATTTCCAAAAGCTTCTTGCTGGATTTCTTAGGTTTTTCTATGTATACAATCATGTCATCTGCAATTAGCAAGAGTTTGGCTTCTTCTCTTCCAGTCTGTATCCTTTTGATTTCTTTTTCCTGCCTGATTGCAATGGCAAGAACTTCCAACACTATGTTGAATAGTAATGGTGATAGCGGGCAGCCCTGTCTAGTACCTGATCTGAGGGGAAATGCTTCTAGTTTTTCACCATTGAGTATGATGTTGGCTGTAGGTTTGCTATATATAGACTCCACTATCTTCTGGAATTTTCCATATATTCCCATTTTTGTAGTCTTTTGATCATAAAAGGATGTTATATTTTGTCAAAGGCTTTCTCTGTATCTATTGATATGGCCATGTGGTTTTTGGTCTTGCTTTTATTGATGTGATGGATTGTATTGATTGATTTACATATATTAAAACAACCTGGCATCCATGGGCTATAACCCAATTGATCATAATCAATAATCTTTTTAATATACTGCTCTATCCAGTTGGCTAGAATTTTGTTCAATATTTTAGCACCTATGTTCAGCACAGATATTGGTCTGTAGTTTTCTTTTTGGTTGTGTCCCTGTCTGCTTTCGGTACCAGAGTGGTGTTGGCTTCATAGAAGCTGGAAGAGAGTATTCCAGTGTCTTCAATCTTCTGGAAGACTTTTAAAAGTAGAGGAATTAACTCTTCCTTGAAGGTTTTATAGAATTCATTTGTAAAACCATCTGGTCCAGAACTTTTATTCTTGGGAAGGTGTTTAATAACTGGCTCAATTTCATTAGGTGTGATAGGCCTGTTCATATTATCTAGTTCCTCTTTACTTTGTTTTGGAAGTTCATAGGTATCTAGGAAATCGTCCATTTCTTCCAGGTTCTCTAGCTTGGTGGTATATAGTTGTTCAGAGGAGTCTTGCATGATATGTTGAATTTTTTCGGTGTCTGTTGTGATATCTCCTATTTCATATCTGATCCTATTTATTTGAGTCTTCTCCCCTTTTTTTTTTTTGTGAGTCTGGGTAAAGGTTTGTCGATTTTGTTCACTCTTTTAAAGAACCAACATTTACTTTCGTTGATCTTATGTATGGTTTTCTTATTTTCAATGTTACTGATTCTGCCCTTACTTTAGTGATTTCTGTCCTTCTGGTTGCTTTAGGGTTCCTTTACTCTTTTTATTTTAGTTCTTTAAGATGGCAACCAGGCTATTTATTTGTGTTTTTTTCTTTTTTCCTAATGTGTGCTTGTATGATTATGAACTTCCCTTTCAGTACTGCCTTAGCTTTGTCTCAATTATTTTGATAGCTTGTGTCTTCATTTTCATTGAACTCTCAAAATATTCTTTCTTTATTTGATTTTTATTTTGATTTTGTATGATTTCTTCCTTTATTTCCTCTTTGACCAGTAGTTGTTAAGTAGTTACTATTGATCTTCCACATTTTGGGACTATTTGGGACTATTACTAATCTTCTGTTTATTGTTAAGTGTTAGTTTAATTACATTGCAGTCTGAGAAGATGCTTGGGATGAATTCAGTGCTATTGAATTTGTTGATGCTGTCTTTGCGGCATAACATATACTCTATCCTTGAGAATGACCAATGTGGACTTGAGTAAAATGTGTATTCCAGTTTCTTGGGATAAATGACTCTGAAAATGTCCAATACTTCTAATTTATCTATCACCTCATTGAGCTCCCTCATTTCTTTATTGATTTTCTGCCTGGATGATTTGTCAAGTTGAGAGAGTGGGATGTTGAAGTCCCCTACTATTAGTGTGCAGTTGTTAATATATTGCTATAGCTCTTTCAGTAGATGTTTGATATATTTAGATGGCTACTCATTGGATGCATAAATGTTAAGAATTGTTAAGTCCTCTTGATTGACTGATCCTCTGAGTATTAAGTAATGTCCATCCCTATATTATTAAATTTGCTTTATTTTAAAGTCTATTGTGTCAGCTATGAAAATAGCTGTACCTGCTCCTTTTTCTTTCTTCCTTCCTTCCTTCCTTCCTTCCTTCCTTCCTTCCCCCCTCCCTCCCTTCCTCCCTCCCTTTCTTTCTTTCTTTCTTTCTTTCTTTCTTTCTTTCTTTCTTTCTTTCTTTTCATTACTTACTCTTTCCTCCTTTCTTTCTTTCTTTAAAAAAGGAGACATTAACAAAACTGTAGAATGGGAGGGGTACAACTCCACAAAATTTTCACCACAAGGTCTCTATATCCCATCTCCTCCCCTGATAGCTTTCCCATTCTTTACTTTCTGGGAGTATGGACCGAAGGTCATTGTGGGTTGTACAAGGTGGAAGGTCTGGCTTCTGTAATTGCTTCCCCACTAAAGATGGGCATTTACTGGTCAATCCATACTCCCAGTCTGCCTCTCTCTTTCCCTAGTAGGGTGGGTGTCTGGGGAAGCAGATCTCCAGGTCACATTGACATGGACGTCTGTCCAAGGAACCTGGTGACTGAATAGAGAGTTAACATATACAAAGACAAACAGATTGTTCAGCAATTATGAACTTAAAGACTGGAATAATGCAGATGAAGTGTTGGGGGGTACTCACTACAGACTATTATGTACTTCTGCTTTCAGGTATATATTTTGCCCTAGATTATGGATACCTGTGAACATATGCTCTCTTTCAGGGGACCTGGTCTATATCTAGGAGTTGGGACTTTGTTAGGAAATGAACCACCTGGAATGGAATTAGAGAATACTATGAAAGTAAAGGTCTCACCTGACTAATGAAGCTGAAGGCTTGTCATCCCACACCTGAAGTCTCGGGACACAATCTGAAGCAAAGTATGCTGAGGTGGCAATCATTGTGTTGATTATGTTGTGATAGGCAGATGCAATATTATTTGGTATGAGTTGAGAGAAACATGTAGGAAAGTGCACCCCACCCTATGGTTCCAGGACTGGGGGAAATATAGGCTCTATAGTGGAAATGTGAGGTTCCTGCTGTCTTAGGGTTCAAGAAGACTATGGATAGTTATTGTTATCATCATATTATTTGGTAATTGGGTTAACTTTGAAAAGTCTGTTTGGTAGGATTTACTATATTATACCCAAATCTTGTATATAGCTGTGCCACCAGTTGCTTCTGTTCTCCCTGGAATAGGCTTTTGAGAGAGTCAACATATCAAAGATTCAGCCTATGTATTAAAAAGACTCAGTCTGTGACTTAAAAAGTTTGAGACAAAAAAATAAAAAAAGAGTTTGAGACATACAATCAATATTTCCCCTGTCATATTAATTTAATTAAAATTAAATTACATGACAACTATTTAATAAGAGTGTTCATAAACACCATTCCCACCTCCAAAAGACTGTGTCCCATTCCACCCTCCCTCCCCCCGCACCGCCCTAGGAAGCCAAATATCCACCCTCGCACTCACCACAGGGTTTTTACTTTGGTGCCCTGCTGTAGATTTAGCCAAATCCTTATTTTAGTTTCCATTTTTGTTCTTCTTTGTCAGCTTCTGTTGATGGGTGGGATCATCCCATACTCGTCTTTATCTTTCTGACTTAGCTTAGTTAACATAGTTCCTTCTAGCTCAATACAAGATGGGTCAGAGAAGGTGGGTTCATTGTTCTTAACAGCTGCATAGTATTCTATTGTGTATATATACCACAGCTTTTTCAGACATTCATCTGTTGTTGGGCACCTGGGTTGCTCCCAGATTTTAGCTATTATGAATTGTGCTGCTATGAACATAGGTGTATACATATCTTTTTGGTTGGGTTTTATGGAGTCCTTGGGGTATATCCCCCAGAGGGGAATTACTGGGTCATATGGAAGGTCCATGTTTAGCCTGGTCAGAGTTCTCCAGACTGATGTCCACAGAGGCTGGACCAACTTACATTCCCACCAGCAGTGCAGAACAGTTCCTCTGTCCCACAGCCTCTCCAGCATTTCTTTCTGCTGTCTTTTTTGATGTATGACATTCTCACAGGAGTGAGGTGGTATCTCAATGTTATATTTATTTGCATTTCTCTATCAGCGACCTGGAGCAATTTTATAAATGTTTGTTAGCCTTTTGATCTCCTCTGAAGGGAATGTTTTTTGATAACCTCTGCCCATTTTGGGATGGGGCATTAGCTTTTTTGGTGCTAAGTTTGTTGAGCTCTTTGTATATTTTGGTTATTAGTCTTTTGTCTGATGTATGGCATATGAAGATCCTCTCCCATTCTGTGAGAGGTCTCTTTGTTTGTGTGATAGTGTCTGTGGCTGAGCAGAAGCTTTTCAATTTGATGTAGTCTCGTTGGTTTGCTTCTGCTTTATTCTTCCTTACAGTTGGGTTTGTTTCATAAAACAAGTCTTTGAGGTTTAGGTGGGAAAGTGTTACATCAATGTTTTCCACTATGTATTTGATAGTTTCTGGTCTAACATCCAGGTCCTTGATCTATTTGGAGTTTATTTTTGTTTCTGGAGAGATAAGATGGTTCAGTTTGATTCTTCTAAATGTTTCAACCCAGTTTTCCAAGCACCATATATTGAAGAGAGCCTCCTTCCTCCACTTAGTACTTTGGACACCCTTATCAAAGATTACATATCCATAGGTGTGGAGGTTTATTCCTGGACTTTCAATTCTATTCCACTGGCCTGTACACCAATTTTTGTTCCAGTAACAGGCAGTTTTGATGATGATGGCATTATAATAGAGTTTGAGATCTGGGAGTGTGATGCCTCCATTTCTGTTTCTTTTCCTCAAGATGGTTTTGGCAATTCTAGGTGTTTTCAGGTTCCAGATAAATGATTGTAGATTTTGTTCTATTTTCTTAAAGAAGCTTGGTGGAAATTTGATGGGTATCACATTAAATTTGTATATGGATCTGGGGAGAATATTCATTTTGATGATATTTAGTCTTCCAATTAATGAGCATAGGATGTCTTTCCATTTCTTGGTATCAGTTTCCATTTCCTTGAATAGTGACTCATAGTTTTCAGTATACAAGTCTTTTACTTCTTTGGTCAGCTTTACTCCTAGGTATTTTATTGATTTTGCTGCAGCAGTGAATGGGAGTGAATTCTGGGTGTCTTCTTCTTCAGATTTAGTGGTTGCATAAAGAAATGGCACTGGTATTTGCACATTGATTTTGTAGCCTGACACCTTACTATATTGCCTAATAACTTCCATTAGTTTTCTGCTGTATTCTTTAGGTTTTTCTATGTATAATATCATATCATCTGCAAATAGTGAGAGCTTGACTTTTTCCCTTCAATCTGTATTTCTTTGATTCCTTTATCTTGCCTGATTGCTATGGCAAGAACTTCTAAGACTATGTTGAAGATTAATGGTGAGAGTGGACAGCCCTGTCTAGTCCCCAATCTGAGGGGGAATGCTTTCAGCTTCTGTCCATTGAGTATGATGTTGGCTGTAGATTTGTTATATATGGAATCCACTATCTTGAGGAATTTTCCCCTCTTTTCCCATTTTTTGTAGGGTTCTGAGCATGAATGGGTGTTGGATTTTTTTCAAAGGCTTTCTCTGCATCTATTGAGATAATCATGTGGTTTTTGGCTTTGCTTTTATTGATGTTGTGAATGACATTGATTGACTCACATATGTTGAACCAGCCTTGCATTCCTGGGATGAATCCCACTTGATCGTGATGAACAATTTTTTGATATGCTGCTGTATCCAGTTGGTCAAGATCTTGTTTAATATTTTGGCACCTATGTTCATCAGTGATATTGGTCTGTAGTTTTCCTTTTTTGTTGTGTCCCTATCAGCTTTTGGTATTAGGGTGATGTTGGCTTCATAGAAGGTGGCTGAGAATGTTCCTGTTTCTTAGATATTATGGCAAACTTTAGAAGTATGGGTACTGTTTCCTGAAGTTTTTGTAGAATTCGATTGTGAAGCCATCTGGTCCAGAAATTTTGTTGTTGGGGAGATTCTTAATAATGGATCATGCAAAACTTCTATGAAGAACTATAGGCCACCAAGCTGGAAAATCTGGAAGAACTCCTAGAAGCATATGCCCTCCCAAAACTGAACCAAATATAACTACAAAACCTTAATGCACCAATCACAGATAATGAAATTGAAACTGTTATTAAGAATTCATATTCCTATGTTCATAGCAGAACAATTCATAATAGCTAAAACCTGGAAGCAAGCCAGGTGCCCAACAACATATGAGTGGCTGAGAAATCTGTGGTATATATATATATACACAATGGAATATTATGCAGCTACTAAGAACAGTGAGCTCAACTTCTCTGAACCATCTTGGTCAGAGCTAGAAGTGATGTTAAGTGAGCTAAGTCAGAAAGATAAAGATGAGTATGGGCTGTTCCCATTCATCAACAGAAGTTGAGAAAGAAGATCAGAAGTGGATACTAAAAGCAGGGACTGACTAAATTGAAAATAGGGCACCAAAGTAAAAACCCTGTGGTGAGGGTGAGGATGGATATGAGGCTTCCTGGGTCGGCGGGGGGTGAGGTGGGGATGGGTGGGTGGGATGGGACACAATATTTTGGTGTTGGGAATGGTGTTTATATACACACCTATTAAATTGTAGTCATTTAAGTCACTATTTAATTAATATGAGAGGGGGAAATTGTATCTCTAACAAAGGGACTTTTCAAAGTTAACCCAATTACCAAATAATGTGATGATAGCAATAACTATCCATTGTCTTCTTGAACCCTAAGACAACAGGAACCTCACATTTCCACTATAGAGCCTAAACTTCCCCCAGTCCTGGGACCCTAGGGTAGGGCCCACTTTCCCGTATACTTCTCCCAATTCTTATCAAATAATATTGCATCTGCTGATCACAACCTAATCAACACAATGAGTGCCACTCCAGCATGCTTCACTTCAGACTGTGCCCAGAGACTTCACGTGTGGAATAACAACTCTTCAACCTCATCACTCCGGTGAGACCTTTCCTTTCATAGTATTCTCTAATTCCATCCCAGGTGGTTCACTCCCTAACAAACTCCCAAAACCTAGATATAGACCATGTTCCAGGAGACAGAGCATATGTTCACACGCATACTTAAACCAGGTCGAATATATACCTGAAAGCAGTAATACACTAGAGTTTACAGTGAGTACCCCCCAACACTTCATCTACACTATTCCAACCTTTGGGTCCATGAATCTTCAACAATTTGTTTGGCTTTGTATGTTAACTCTCTTTTCAGTCCCCAGGTTCCAGATGCCACAAGGATGCTGGCCAGGCTTCCCTGGACTGAAAACCCCACCAATGAGTCTTGGAGCTCTGCTTCCCCAGAGACTCACCCTACTAGGGAAAGAGAGAGGCAGACTGGGAGCATGGATTGGCCAGTCAACGTCCATGTTCAGCGGGGAAGTAATTACAGAAGCCAGACCTTCCACCTTCTGCAACTCACAATGACCCTGGGTCCATGCTCCCAGAGGGATAGATAATGGGAAAGCTATTAGAGATGGGATGGGATATGGAGATTGGGTAGCAGGAATTGTGTGGAATTGTACCCTCCCCATCCTATGATTTTGTTAGTGTCTCCTTTCTTAAATAATAATAATAATAATAATAATAATAATAATAATAATAATAAAGAAAAAAGCTCAGCAGGAAGTGTGCTAGTAGCAACTCTCTAGCCCCCTGGGTCTGTTTATAGGGTGGGGGAGAGGGGTGTGCTTCAGAAATAATAAAGACTTTCCTTTATTTTTTATCTGTTTTCTAACTCAAATTGAGCTATATTCACCTTTTGGTGTCATACTCAGGACCGCTTATTCACCGTCCTGCTGATGGCCAGGTATCCTTCCCTTTCCAGCATTTGTTATCTGATCTCATGCCAGCAGCTGCCTCCAAGTCATAATCTTGGCTCTGCCCCTCCTGCACTTTTTTGTGGTCCATTGGCTCCTATGATAGTTTTCCATCTTTTCACTTTTAGTCTGTGTTGTCTTGTTAAGTCGGTTTCCTGTAGACAGCAAATTGTTGGTGTGTTTTCTGATCCATCTTCCTACTCTGTACCTTTTAATAGGTGAATTCAGGCTATTGACATTTACTGATGTCAAATATTGGAGATATTTTAACACCATTTTGTAGAATTTTTAGAGTGTTCTGAAATATGGAATATTTATGGTAGTCTGACTGTTTATAGCAGACCTTTCAGAACTGCTTTCAGGGCAGGCTTAGAGATATTTGATTCTTTCAACTGTTGCTTTTCTGAGAAGGTTTTTATGCCTCCATTTAGTCTGAATGACAGGATACAATAATCTTGATTGAATGTCTTTCTCGTTGAACACTCAATAGAGATCTTGCCATTCTCTTCTGGACTGTAGTGTTTGCATAGAGAATTCTGCTGCCAATCTTATGTTTTTTCCTCTGTAGGTGACTCTTTGTTTTTATCTTTCAGCCTTCAGGATTCTTTCTTTATTCTTATTCTTTTTTCATTCTAAATATGATGTATCTTAGTGTCTTTATGTCAGTTAATTCTGTTTGGGACCCTCCTGACTTCTTGAACTTTTATGTCTTTTATATTGTCTATACTTGAGAAGTTCTCAGCTTCCCTCTCTCAGCTAGCCACATGTATTTTCACTCACTGGTGATTTGGTGGGTTTTTGAAGTTTTTTCTAGTCCTGCCGTTTTGCAGTTCAAGATGATCTCCTTTGGTATTCCTACTTGACCTGGGAGAGGAGAGAAGAGGAGAGGAGAGGAGAGGAGAGGAGAGGAGAGGAGAGGAGAGGAGAGGAGAGGAGAGGAGAGGAGAGGAGAGGAGAGAAACACAGCTGCTGCTGCTTCATAGCCCTACCTCCACTCAGATTATTTGTTATTATAAACCTTGAAGTCAACTTAGATTCAGTGGGTAGACTATGCAAGGAGAGCCAATATCATTGGCTGTATGATTGGGTCACAGTGCCAGTCTATGAAAATGTTAAATAGCAGCCTTGTCATTATAAGACAATGCAACTGTCCACTGCATTAACAGCCCATCAGTTATCAGAACCAAATACGGAGTCCCTCTCTGCCTGGTGTTTGCTTTGTGACATAGGATGTGGAGGATACAGTAGGCTGAGGGGAGTGATTATGAGTAGACACAGAATTTTATTAGTAGTATCCATTTCAGGATACTACTAATAAAAGGAACAGGCCATATTTAAGAATACTGAGGCCTTGTACTTCAACCTTTGACAAAATGTGACACTGCTCTATCATAAGCATACATGAAGCACAACACTGATTGTAGATTGAATCTAATATTTCAGTTCAATGAGGCCTCTTTGGTCATTGTGTAGGGTAGGGTGGCTATAAGAAAGCAGCAGGCAGGTGAGTCTCAAATGCATATGGAGATTATTTTTAATATCTCCTTTGATAAGATTTCAAAATGAAAATTAATATCTGACCTAATGAAACATACATTCTTTTTTCTTCATTTTCTTATTTTGTCTTTTTCATTCCTTCTTTTTTATTAGTGATTTAATATTTATTTATAAAATTATATGTCAACAGGAGTATAATTCCACACCATTCCCATCACCAGATTTCTCAACTACCGTTCCCTCCAGTGCCAACCACTGCAATTCACCCACAATTGCAGACATGGGCTAACTGTCATCTCTACAACTATCTGTCTACATTTGTACATAATTTTCCACTTACTTATGCTTCCAGGTCCATCATATCTTCCTCTCCAAGTAATGCAGAACCTCTAGTACTTCATCCAAATGGTTTTCCTTTTTTACACCTTTCTCTCTAGGACCTGATAGAATTGGAGTTCAGAGTCCTCTTATCATCTCCCTCCTATCACTTCTTCTTCACTGGGATCATTGATCAAAATTGTTTTGGGATACAGAAGGTAAGAGTCCTAGCTTCTATAATTACTTCTCTAGTGGATTTGGGCATTGCCAGGTATATATATACCCCCAGCCTGTTCTTATCTTTCTCCAATGGGGTAGAGCTCTGGAAAGGCAAGATTCCAGGATAATTCAGAGTGGAATCATGGTAGCATCTGCAGCTTGGTGTCTGGAAGGTTGCATCATAAAGTGAAACAAAATGGTTAATGAATAGGAACCAATACAGTAAGAACAGATCAGATGATATTAGGAATCTTAAGGTGGATAAAAGGTAGAAAGTCCATTTTGGACATGTTTTTAAAGGTCCAAGACTATGGCATTTTTTGTATGTGTTTGATAGGTAGGATGAAGTTGGATAAAAATATTGTACATACATTATATCCTAAAGTCAAGTTTAAAATGTCCACCATTGAATGTCCATTACTCTGAGAATTTTTCTTCGGCTGTTCTGTGGCACATGTTCATTTATGTCAAATAGGTAGGCAAATGTAAAGAAGAAAAATTCCTATAGCTCAATAGGGTGACAAACATGTTTCTGCCTTAGCAACTTATGTGAAGACAAACTCTTTCTCCTCTTTAATATTTGGGTCAGTTAGCCTGCTCAGATTGTGACCCCTTTCTTTGCCTGCTGAATCCATAGTATAACGAATCTAAAATAGCTAGAAAATAGAACTAAAATAAGTTTTAATTCTATTCTGTTCCTATCCGCTATGGAAATAAGGGGACACAAAAACTCACTGGTACAGATGGTTATTGGGTAAGATCCATTCCTTAAAATTAATAATTTTCTAGATCTATTTCTATATGAATACATATATGTATATATATGGATAATGACCATTGTTTTAAGTAATAGAGATGACTAGAAGATCCTAGAAAGTAGCCCCTATACTTTCAGTGTATCATCTCTAAGCTGACACTTCACCAATAATATTGCTTTATCATGTTGGCAACTTATGGAGAAGAGTAATAGATGAGTCATCTTAATGGTCATGTGCTCCTGACTTCACCCATTGCTGTAAAGTGAACCACTTGGACTAGTAAGATATTTACAAGATCCCATATTAAGCCAGTGGATAAAACACTCAGTGAACTAATAAATAATGTTTTAACTGAAGGCTTTTCAGAAAAGGCAGTCTTCTAATATATGTTAACACTATCAAGATAAATTTGTGTGCCTCCCTGTATGGAAGAATTTAAATGTAATATGTTTGCTACCAAGTATCTAGTTAATCTCCTCTGAAGATTATACCATGTAAGAGACTCAATATCTGTCTTTTACTGGGGGACTTGAAACTTCAAAAGGTAGTTCAGAGGGTCAGGCTATAGTGCAATAGGTTAAGCACACATGGCATGAAGCTCAAGAACTGGCTCAAGGATACTGGTTGGATCCCCTGGCTCCCCATCTTCAGTAGGGGTCACTTCACAGGTCTGCATGTGTCTATCTTTCTCTCCCCCTCTCTGTCTTCCCCTCTATCCATTTCTCTTTGTCATATCAACTACAGTGACAGAAATATGAACAATAATAAGAAAAACAACAACAACAATAAACAACAAGGATAACAAAAAGGGAAAAAATAGATTCCAGAAGCAATGGATTCCTATTGTAGGCACCAAGCCCCCGTGATAACCCTGGAAGCAAAAAGAAAAAAAAAAAAAGTTCATGCAAATCTATTCCTGTTGCTGTGTTCACTTTCTTTGTCAACCCATTATGTTGAGATGCCATTGATAGTTTGTTAGAATTGAAAGAAAACCTAAACTTGTCAGGTAAAAAAAAAAGGGGGGGGGGAGCCTATGAAAACTAGAAAAAAGCATGAGATTGGCTCACTTGATGATGGCCTTCTTGGTCATTGCAGGGCTTCCGCATCACCTAGGACCCTAGCCAGGGAATTCTTAGATTCCTCCATAGATTCAATTATCATAGAACTCTAATATCTCCCTCTCTCCACCAACACAGGTCACTTCCATCAGGGACATCATCATAAGTCCCCTGTGGTCTTCTTCAGGACCATATGCTCACTATGAACTATCAATAGTAAGTACTGCTCCATACTCTGAAGGAAAGCTGGGTCATCTTACTCTGCCACTGGAAGAAAATTGGTTCTGAAATAAGTGCAGCCTAAAAAGTTCCCAGCTGTGACCATAGACTACAAACACAGACTGGGAGTCGGGCTGTGGTGTAGCGGGTTAAGCACATGTGGCACAAAGTGCAAGGTCCCACTTAAGGATGCCAATTCGAGCCCCGGGTCCCCACCTGCAAGGGAGTCGCTTCACAAGCAGTGAAGCAGGTCTGCAGGTGTCTTTCTCTCCCCCTCTCTGTCTTCCCCTCCTCTCTCCATTTCTTTCTGTCCTATCCAACAACGATGACATCAATAACAACAACAATAATAAACACAACAATGTTAAATAACAAGGGCATCAAAAGGGAAAATAAATAAATAAATTTGTACCTAAACCCATTAGTATACTAGCAGGTATATTTTGCTATTGCAAATATTAGTTTATCCTATAGATACTATTGTCTTTCTACAACACCCAATGGGTCTATATATTGATTCTCCTATGAGGACTTGCTAGAGACTACAAATGACTTTTTCTTTCCACAGGAACTTCCAGTAATATAGGGACTGCCAGTTCTCTGGCACACATCTGAAGTCTGCTTGTAACCAGTGTGCACTACTGCTGAGCCCTTTTGTGCTTTGAGTCCCATTGAGAGCTAAAAGCCTTTCATTTCAACCATGAAATGGATTGGCACAGTATTCTCCAATGTGGCATATGCTTTCTTCAGTACCAGAAAGGGCCTATTAAACATTATGCTTCCTTCTTAATACTGAGATCTGGGTGAATAATAACTTATTCCTTATTTGGAGTGAATGTCTGAAATACAGCACCACTGATGTGACAAGTTCTTAAATTCAAAATCACACATGCCAAGATGCATCATTCTTTTTTCTTATCCGATGCAGCAGCAAGGACCTCAAGAACTACGTTAAATAACCATAGAGATAGTGGACAACCTTATCTGCTTCCTATTTTATGGGGAAAGATTTAAGATTTTCCCTAAATAGAATGATGTTAACTGTGGGTCAGTCACAAATGGTTTTTATTATGTTGAAATAATGGTCTTTCGATTGGCAGTTTCTGGGAGGTCTTTATCATAAGTGAGTGTTGTATCTTGTCAAATGTCTTCAGGGCATCAATTGATCTGACTATATGATTTTTTCTTTCTTTTTTGTTGATAGGATGAATTACATTGATTTACTTGTAGATGTTGACTCATCCTTGTTTCCCAGGGAAGAATCCCACTTGGTCATGGTGAATTATTCTCTTAATATGTTGTTGGCATCAATTTGCCAAGATCTTCTTCAGGATCTTTACAGAAATTTCCATCAGGGATATAGGTTTATAGTTTTCTTTTCTGGTAGAATCCTTTCCTTCTTTGTGGATAAAACTGATGTTCAACACATATAACATGTTTGGTACTATTCATTCTTCTTCAATTTTATGGAATAGTTTGAAGAGAATCTTTTTTTTTTTTCTTAGAAAGTCATAAGATTCAACAGTAAAGCGACCTGGGTCATAGCTTTTATTCTTGGGCAGATTTTTGGTTCAATTTCTTTACAATTGGTTGGTTTCATTAAGCCATCTACTTCTTCTTGTGTTAGGCTTGGCAAGTGGTATGATTCTAGAAATGCACTTATCTCTTCCAGGTTCAGGTTGTCCAGTTTATTTCTGTATAAATATTCACAACATTCACATATAGTTCTTTGTATTTTCTCATCTTGTATTGTAATTTCATCTTTTATTCCTGATTGTTTTATCACAGCTTTCTATTTTTTTTTCTTTTTTTACTTTTTGTGAGTCTAACCAGTTATTTTATTTTATTTATCTTTTCTTTTTTGTTTTCCCTTTTTTCTTTTTTTAATATTTATTTATTTATTTTCCCTTTTGTTGCCCTTGTTGTTTTTCATTGTTGTTGTTGTAGTTATTGATGTCATTTATTGATGTCATTGTTGTTAGATAGGACAGAGAGAAATGGAGAGAGGAGGGGAAGAAAGATAGGGAGAGAGAAAGACAGACACCTGCAGACCTGCTTTGCTGCCTATGAAGTGACTCCCCTACAGGTGGGGAGCTGGGGGCTTAAACCGGGATCCTTAAATGGCCCTCGTGCTTTGTGCCACATGCACTTAACCAGCTGTGCTACCGCCAGACTCCCTTTATTTATCTTTTCAAAGAAATTGCTCTTGGTTTCATTAATCTTTCAGATCATCATTCTGGATTTTATTCATTAATTTCTGTTCTCATTTTGAATACTTCCTTTCTCTAACTGAATTTTGGGTCTCTTTGTTGCTCCATTTCTAGTTGATTCAGTTATAGCTTATTTGAGATTTTGCTGTTTGTTAATATGGACTTTATTGCTATAAACGTCCCTCTTAGGACAGCTTTTGCTGGATCTCACAGTGTTTGGTATTTGATCTCTTCATTTTCATTGTTCTTCTAGTCGTTTTTAATTTCTCTTTTAATTTTTTTATTTTGGTAACTCAGGTATTATTCAGGAGTAGTATCTATAGTTTGGATGTATTTCTTTGTTTCTTTTTGTGATTGATTTTTTAAATATTTATTTATTTATTCACTTCTGTTGCCCATGTGATTGATTTTTAACCTCACCACCTCATGGTCTGAAAATATACTTTTTATAATTTTAATAATTATGTATTTACTAAGGCTATCTTTGTATCCTTACATATAGTCTATCCTTGAGAATTTTCCATGCTAACTTGAAAAGAATGCATATTATTTTATGGTGGGGGTAAAGGTTCTGAATATATCTGTTAAGTTAATCTCATCTATGACTTTAGTTAAGATCTTTATTCCTTGTTGATATTTTGTTCTGATTATCTTTGTTTTGTTGTGAATGGTGTGTTGAGGTCTCCAATTACTACTGTGCTGTTGTCAGTATTTCTCTTTAGTTCACTACGTATGTCTTTATATTTCGGCTTAGGCATATTGGGAGAATGTAAATTGGCATTGGCTATGTTTTTCTGTTGGAGTAATCCTCTGATCAATATGTAGTGCTCATATCTGTCTCTTTTACCTTATTTCTTGAAAGTATAATTTGTCTCATATTAGGATAGCTGTTCCTGGTATTTATTCATTTATTTATTTATTTATTTATTTATTTATTTATTTATTTGGAATAGTTTGGTCCAGCTGGTCTCCCAAAGCTTCTTTTTGATTTATGTTTCCTGAAGACACAGAATAGATGGGCCTTCTTTATACTTCATTCAGTAAATCTGAATCTTTTCTGTGGTGAATTTATGCCATTTACACTTAGGGTTATTATTGATATATATGGTTTGCTGATAGCCATTCTGATTTTTGTTTAGAAATTGTTTTATGAACTTGTTGATTCTTTTCTCATTTGTTTCTGTTAGTTATTTTGTGTGTATAGTTTTTCTACAATGGTCTTGTCTACTGTATGTATGTATGTGCGTATTCCTATTTGTCTTTGTAATATATTTTGTTCTGTGATTGTAATGAATATACTGTGTATCTTACAATATCTACAAAATTATTTTTTATGATGCCTTGATTCATCAACATTTGATTGTGTTCCTTTGAATATTTTGCCCTGTCATTTCCTGTGTTTTATTTTCTCTATTGGTGTTGTGTCCCTAGTTCTATTCTAACACTAATAATTTCATTAAAAGTTGAAATTCCTTTGATTCTTATTTTCATTATGGGACTTTTCTCAGTAATTATTGCAAAGTGGGATTGGTAGTGGTAAATTCTCGAAAGTTTGAAATATCTTTATTTTTCACTCATATATGAAGGAAAATTTAGCAGGATACAGTAGCTGTGCCTGGTAATTATTATCTCTTAATACTTTTAGTGATGTGAAATATGATGGAAATCTGGTGATTTTGCCTCTGTATGTGACTTTCTTCTTTTACCTAAAACCCAGATTTTCTCCCCTTTGTTCTGCTTTTGGACAGTTTTACAATGATGTATCTTAGCATGTGTGATCTTGATTTCAAGAAATTGGAAAATAAGAACAGAATAGAAAATAAAAAGTGCAACAAGGGCAACAAAAGGGAAAATAAATAAATAAATAAATAAATAAGAAAGAAAGAAAGAAAGAAAGAAAGACAGACAGACAGACAGACAGACAGACAGACAGAAAGAAAGAAAGAAAGAAAGAAAGAAAGAAAGAAAGAGAGAGATAAAACATAAAGCAAAACTTGGACTGAGTTTGGTGTTTTGCGCCAAAGTAAAGGACTCTAGGGGTAGGGGTGAAGTGTTCAGGTCCTAGAATATGATAGTGGAGTGGGGTTTAGAATATTACATGGAAAAATGAAATGTTATTCCTATACCAACTACTGTATTTCACTGTAGACTGTTATCCATTAATCCTCTTATTAAAGGGGGAATATAATTGAGGTATGCATTTACCTTTTTGTATATATATATATATATATATATATATATATATATATATAATTTATTTAATAGTGATAAACAATATTGTAAAATAGGAGGGGTAAAATTTCATACAATCCCCACCACTAGAGTTCCATATCCCATCCTCTCCATTGGAAGGTTCCCTATTCTTTATCCCTCTGAGAGTATGTAACCAAGATCATTACGGGCTGCAGAAAGTGGAAGGTCTGGCTTCTATAATTGCTTCTCACTGGACATGGGTTTTAGCAGGTCAATTCATACTCCTAGCCTGTTTCTGTCTTTCCCTAGTGCAGTAGGACTTTGGAGAAGTGGCATTCCAGGACACATTGGTGAGGTTGTCTGCCCAGTCAATTCATGTTGGTGTCATGGTAACATCTACCACTTGGTGGCTGAAAAACTTTAATAATTAAAGCAGAACAACTTGTTTGATAATCAGGAACCTAAAGGTTAGAATAGAATAGATGAGATCTGGGGTTCTCTTTTGGAAGAAGCTAGGAAGTCTATTTTAGGCATAGTGCTAGGGTCCCATGATGTTACTAATTTTTGCCCTTGCCTGAAAACTAACATGCAGGTGAGCTAAAACTATTGCCTGGGGAGATGCTGTCAGAATTTTAAACAATACTAGAAAACTTAATCAGGGCAGAGTAGCTCCCAAATATGGAAAAATATATAAATACCATTAACCATAGATCCCATCCATCTGAACTGGGACCCATGTCTATTCATATTCAACACAAGAGCCTGTAGAACCTCTGTATTCCCTTAGGTCTAAGCTCACACTCCATGGTCATAGTTAGGAAGATTCTAGGCTGCACTCTTTTTAGGAAATTTCTTCCTCAAGTAGCAGAGTATGTTGACCCAGCCTCCCTTCATAGAGTAGAGCAGTTTCTAATATTCTTGCTCTATATTAAGGGAAAGGTCCTATAGAAGCCCTCAAGAGAGTTTATGTTTATGTTCCTGAACATTGCTTAGGTATGGATCTTTTTCTGCTATAATTTCTTTAAATATGTTCTCTACTTCTCTCTTCCTCTTTTCTTTCTCGGGGATTCCAAAAACTCCAATATTTGTCTTTCTGATGGAGTATGCTACTTCATAGAGAAGTGGTTAATTTTTCCTAGAGCTTACCTTTCCAAGAGCTTTAAATTTACAGTGTGGTTGTTGTATCTTCTCACACTGATATTCTCCCTTTCACCTATTTTTTTTTCTTTATTAGGAGGATTGATTGTTTACAGTTGACAGTAAATATAGCATGTGGTACATGTGTAACATTTCTCAGCTTTCCACATAACACTCTAACTTTTCACCTATGTCCTCCTCTACTATCATGTTCCAGTACCTGAACACACCCCAGAATCCTTTAGTTTCATGCAATATACAAAATCCTGTTCAAGTTCTGCTTTGCATTTTTCCCTCCTGTTCTTATCCCTCAATTATATTCTCTGAGTTAAATCATCCTATATTCCTCTTTCTGTCTTATCACACTGAACATGATTCCTTCAAGCTTCATGTAAGATGAGGTGGTGAAGGTGAATTAACTATTTTTAATAGCTGAGTAGTATTTCATTGTGTATATATACTTCAATTTACTCAGCCACTCGTCTGGTTTTGGAAACCTAGGTTGCTTCTAAGTTTTGACTATTATAAATAGTGCTGCTATGAATATATATACCTTTGGATGAGTGTGTTTGATGCTTTATGATATATCCCCAGAAGAGGAATTTTAGGGTCATAAGATAGGTCCATTTCTAGACTTATGATTCTTCAGACTGCTCTCCATAGGTTTTGGACCAATTTATACACTCTTCATTAGTGCAGGGGGGACACTTTCCTCACTACAACCTCTCCAGCACTTCTTGTTACTATTGTTTCTGATATATGACATTCCCATAGGAGTGAAGTGGTATCTCATTGTTATCTTTATTTTTATTTCTCTGACAATCAATAATTTGGAGCATTTTTTCATATGTCTGTTGGTTTTTTGGATATATTCTTTGATCAATATTATGTTCTTATCCTCTCACCATTTATGGATGGGGTCTTTTGTTGCTTAGTTTGATGATGTCCTTATATACTTTGACTATTAGCTTCTTGTCTGACATATGTATAATGATCTTCTCCTATTATGTAAGGGGTCTCTGTCTGGATGGCGGTTTCTTTTGCTGTGAAGAAGCTTTTTAATTTGATGTAGTCCCATTGGTTTATTTTTCTCTTAGTCTTCCTTAAAATTTTATTTGTGTTATTAAAGATGCCTATAAAATTTAGATGGAGAAGATCCTATCAATATTATCCTCTAAGTATCTCAAAGTTTCTGGCATAACATCCAGGTCCTTGATCCATTTATAATTATTTGTGTGTGGTGAAATGAAATGGCTCAGGCTCATTCTTCTGCATGTTTTAAACTGGCTTTTTCAACACCATTTGTTGTTTCCCATTTAATAGTCTAGGCATCACTGTCAAAGATTAGATGTTCACAGTTATGGGGCTTATTATTGGACTTTTGTTCTACTCCACTGGTAAGTGTATCTATTTTTGTTCCTGTACCAGTTGGTTTTGTCTACAATGTTCCTATAATATAATTTGAGATCTGGACATGTGATACCTCCAATTCCATTCCTTTTTCTCAAGATTGGTTTTGACAGTTCTAGATATTTTCTACTTCTATAAATGTTTTTAACTTTTGTTCTTTTCTCAAAAAGCAAATAAATAAATAAAAACTGGGTGGAACCTTCATGGGATTGCATTAAATTTTTATATGGCTTTGGGTAGAATATTCATTTTGATGACTTATATATGTTGAACCAGCCTTGCATTCCTGGGACAAATTCCACTTGGTCACGATGAACAATCTTTTTGATATGCTGCTGTATTTGGTTGGCCAGGATCTTGTTTAATATTTTGGTATCTATGTTCATGAGACATGTTGGTCTATAGTTTTCCTTTTTTGTTGTGTTCCTATCTGCTTTTGGTATCAGGGTGATGTTGGCTTCATAGAAGGTGGAAAGACTGTTCCTGTTTCTTTGATCTTGTGGAAAGGCTTTAGAAGTATGGGTATTAACTGTTTCCTGGAGGTTTTGTAGAATTCGTTTGTGAAGCCATCAGGACTTTTGTTGTTGGAGAGATTCTTAATAATGGTTTCGACTTCTTTGTCTGTGATTGGTGCATTTAGGTTTTGTAGTTCTTCTTGGTTGAGTTTTGGAAGGGCATGTGTTTCTAGGAATTCTTCCATTTCTTCCAGATTCTCTAGCTTGGTGGAGTATAGTTCTTCATAGAAGTTTCTCATGATTTTCTGGATTTCTGTAGTGTCAGTTGTGATATCTCTCTATCATTTACAATTTTATTAAATTGAGTGTTCTTTTTTTTTTTTTTTAAGTGAGTCTGGCTTGGGAGTTTTCATTCTTGTTTCAGTGAACCAACATTTGGCTTCATTGATCTTTTGTATGATCCTCTTATTTTTCAATGTTGTTTATTTCTGCTCTAATTTTAGTGATTTCTGTACTTCTGATTGCTTTAGGGTTCCATTGCTCCTCTTCCTCTAAGTCCTTAAGGTGTGCAGTAAGGTCATTTATTTGAGTCGTTTCTTGTTCTTTAATATGTGGTTATAATATGTGAGTTGTAATATGTGTTAATATGTGAGTTTCCCTCTCAATACTGCTTTAGCTGTGTCCCAAATATTTTGATAGCTTGTGTCTTCATTTTCATTTGATGGTATTAATTTTCCATCCCATGAACATGCATTATCTTTCAACTTCTTTGTGTTGTTTTTCTATTTCCTTGAATTGTAACTCATAATTTTCAGCACACAAGTCTTTCAGTTTTGTTAGGTTTGTTCCTAATTATGTTACTGTTTTTTATCTATTGAGATAAACATATGTTTTTTTATTGAAGTGGTGGATCACATTAATTTACATATATTTAGCCATCTTTGAATCCCTGGGATAATCCCACTTGGTCATCATGTACAGTCTTTTAAATATTCTTCTGTATATGCTTACCTATAATTTAAAAAATATTTTAGTATCTATGTTCATAGGAGCTTACTACTAGATTCTTTAGGTTATCCTATGTATATTATCATACCATCTTCACATAGAAAGAGTTTGACTTCTCTTCCAATCTGCATTCCATTCATTTCTTGTTCTTGCTTTATTGCTATAGGAAGACAATGTTGAATAGTCACAGTGAGAGTGTGCAGTCCTGTTCAGTATCTGATCTGAGGGGGAACTATTTAGTTTCTCACCATTGAGTATGATGTCAGCTGCAGGTTTGTTGTATATGGACTACAGCAGGTTAAGAAATTTTTCATTTATTCCCATTTTTACAATGTTTTGAAGTGTTATTGGCTTTTGTCAAATGATTTCTCTGAATCTATTGAGATAAACATATGTTTTTTTTTTATTGAAGTGGTGGATCACACTAATTTACATATATTTAGCCATCTTTGAATCCCTGGGATAATCCCACTTGGTCATCATGTACAGTCTTTTAAATATTCTTCTGTATATGCTTACCTATAATTTAAAAAATATTTTAGTATCTATGTTCATTAGAGATATTGGTCTGTACATTTTTCTTTTCTGTCTGCTTTTGACATCAGGGTGATTTTGGCTTCATAATATGTGGAAGAGAGTATTCCTGTTTCTTAAATATTTTTAAAGAGCTTTATCATTTGTGTTTATTTATTCAATTGTAAAGCTATCTGGTCCAGGACTTTTATTATTAAGTTGTTTCTTCCTCTTTGACCCAGTAGTTATTATGTGGTATACTGTTGAGTTTCCATATTTTGTATACTTTACTAATTGTTTGTTATTAAGTGTTCGTTTAATTTTGCTGAAGTCTAAGAAGATGTTTGTGTTAATTTCAATAGTGTTGAATTTGTTGACACTGTCTTTGTGGCCTAACATATGGTCTATGTTGGAGAATTTTTCATGCATTCTTGAATAGAATGTGTATTTCAGTTTCTTGGGGTAAATAATTTTGAAAATATCCAATAGTTCCAATTTATCTATCTATTAACCCAACTCTCTTGTTTCTTTATTATCTGCCTTTATGATCTGTCAAGTTCAAAGAGTGTGCTGTTGAAGTCTCCAAGTATGATTGTGTTACTATTGATAACATGCTGTAGCTCTTTCAGTAGACATTTGAGGTATTTATATGGCCCCTTATTGACTGTATAGATCTTAATTATTAAGTCCCCTTGATTGACTGATCTTCTGAGCATTAAGTAATGCCCATCTCTATTTATTTATTTATTTTAATGTCTATTATATTATATATGAGAATAGCTGTCTTGATCTATCTTCTTACTTTGTGCCTTTTAATGGTTGAATTCAGGCTATTGACTTTTATACATACTGTAGTTTTAAGATATCTTATTGCCATTATTCTAAACTTTTAGAGTATTCTGATATACTGCATGTTTTTGGTGATGTTATTGTTTGTAGGAGACCTTTTATAACTTCTTACAGGGCAGGCTTGGTGATACTTGATTCCTTCAACTATTGCTTTCCTGAGAAGTTTTTTTAATCCCTCCATCTAATTTTATTGATAAATAAATATTCTTGGGTTTTTTGTTTGTTTGTTTGTTTTTAGTGAGGGCTTCCCATATATCTTACCATTTTATTCTGGTGTTTAGACTTTGTCTGGAGAAATCTGCTGATAATCTTATGGGTTTTTCTCTGTAGGTGACCATTTGTTTTATCATGCAGCCTTCAGAATCCTTTCTTTATCCATGTTAATGTTCATTCTAACTATGCTATATCTTGATGTATTTAGGTCTGGATCAGTTATGTTTGGGATTCTCTGTGCTTCTTGAATCCTTATTTCCATTAAGTTTTTGGTTTTTTTTTTTTTGGAGTTGAGAAGTTTTATACTATTATCTCCTGTATCATGCTTTCTTCCATTTTATTTTTTTCTTCCTCTGGCACTCCAACAATGCTTTATTATTTATTTTGAGGTCATTTCATATGTCTTAGTTGTTGTTTTTAGTGCCTCTTAATCTCTTTTTGTAGTTCTCTTATTTTCAGCTTTCTCTAATTAATCTTCAATCTTGCTAATTTGTTTTTTCTGCCTCAGTTATTCTGACCTTGCTCTCCTCAGCTGTTTTGTGTAGTTCAGATATTTTCTTACCCTGTTCAGAGACTGCAAAATGTGTTTAGTTAGTTGTGCTCTTTACTCAGCTACTTTACTTTCAACTCTAATTACCTCAAAGTAGTTATTGTTTTATTTCAGAATTTTATTTGTTGTTTCTTGATTTCTGATGATATTACTTTCAAAAGTTTTTCTCAGTCCTTAAATTAGTGCATTGATTAGTGTTTGGATATTGCTTCTAGTTTTTTGTCATTGTTGTTGTTATTTGTTTGTTATGTTTTGCTTTTTTGAATTTTTCTGGTATTCTCTCCTGGATCATTTCTCTAATGCTTCTTTTCAGTTCTACAATTATATTTTGTGTCTTTTGAAATATGTGTCCTGGCTGTTGCTGTTTACATACAGTGTAAAGTGGTTTCTGTTCAGTTATTTTCTTTATCCCTGGATCTGGGTTGCCTTTGGTGTTTTTCAGGAATGGCTGAAGCTATTATTGTAATGTTGACACAGCTGCTTTTGGAAGATAGTATGTAGGGTCTCTTGTGTTCAAATTGAAAACATATATGAATGACTGAAACAGCAAAACAGTGACTTCTTATGCTGAGTAAGGTTTTTACAATCTTGAAGGGTCTCTCCACTTATGACACTTGCCTGGGTTGATTTATGTCTAAGTAAGTTATTTAAGAGGTCACAATTATACATTTTAACAGTTGTTTTTGTTTTACCTCAATCCCTAAGGTGAAGCATTGTGGGTGTTAATCCCTTGTTATGCTGCTGGAGATTTAGGTTTGATTTATATTCCCCGAAGGCTGCTATAGTGCTGTAGCCTTACCCAATTAGAAGGCTTTTTAACTATAAGCACACACACACACACACACACACACACACACACACACACACACACACACACTCACACACACACGTTAACTGAGCCACTGAGCATGGCTTCTTAAGTTTTGAATCCTCTTCCCTCTCCTGTACCCACTTGTGACTAAGTGAATTATTTAAGAATTACTCACAGTTGTAGGGAATGGATGATTTTATCCTGAGTCACCAGAGTAGTCTATTGTCTTTCATGGCAACTTAGGTTCTCCCTACCATTTATCCGGCCTCTGTATGGTTATAGCATTAGAAACTGAAGAAGTCATAGTTGTAAATTGGTGAGTTCTTAGGTGATTTTTGTCTTTAACATTTGTTGTTTCTTTAACTTGGACCCAGAATTAGTATGGTCCTTAACTGCTAATTTCCCTATTTTGTGCCAGCCATTCCTGAATATGACTGATTAGTTCTGGAAATCTCTTCTTCTGCATAAAATTTCTGTCTACAAACTACTCATATCTGTACTCACCTGTGGCTTCATGAGTTTCTGAAAAAAATTCTAGTAGTATTTTGTTGACTTTTCAGTTTTGTCTAGTTGATGCTGAGAGCAAAGCGAGTCTGCTGTTATTCTGTAGCCATGCTTCTGGAAGTTTCTCTCGTCGTCATCATCTTTGAGAAATCCTGGAGAACAGAGAATTGTCAAGTTGCCAAAGGAATACTATCAATCCAGTTTTAAATAGATACTAAGAAACAATACAATTGCAAAATGAATTGCAAAAAGTGAGTTTTCAGGACTGTGTGGGTGGTGGCTTATCTAGTAGAGCTCACAGTTTAACATGTTGGAGAATTTGGTTTCAAACCTAGTATTCAATGATAACTATGTAACTTCACAAATGGTGGAACAGTACTACAAGTGTCTCTAATCTCTTTTCCATTTTATCTTTTTGTCTTTATTTCTCATTTTCTGTATAAGTACCACATATTAATTGATTGTGCCACTGGAGCTCTATCTCTCATTTTCTTTCACCCTCTATACAAATTGACTGCTTATAATGGTGGATCCTGAGGGTACCAAGTCTTTGAAGTAGAACTGGTGGAAAAAAAAAGTTGAATATTAAGACCCAAGGTCAGTTCTTTATTATATTAAGAAAGTAGTAAGTAGATCACAACATTGTGCTTCAATAATTAATACAATGTCCTGAGAAAATTATTGCATCATATTATATCACATTATATTATATCATAGCATACCATATCATAGCTTTTAAGATATACTTTGAAAAGAGATCATAGACAAATAGTAACTTGGAGAAGGGTTCATAGATTTGAATGCATGATAAACTGAAGATTTCTCTAATAACTTTTCTTAAGGATCTAACTTCAGTTTTCCAGGCAAAAATGCTAGTCAATGACATCTATGAAGACAAAAACTGTAATCGTCAAATTTTGCAATGCTGTGCATTTGATGGAATGATGAAAAACATTCTGGATGACAAAATTAGGTCCCCTAAAATGTTTAAGACAAGGAATACATATGAAATAATTCCCCAAATTATAAAATGTATCCAAAATTATTGTATTATCTTTTGTTGGTTTTAGTAAAATAACTCCATAACCACAGGGTAGGATAATTAGAATGTAGTAGTTATGAAGAAGAATAAAAATCCTACGAGTTATGAAAAAAATCATGTGGTCACCTAAAAGCAAAACTACTCTTGTCTATGTAAATAAGGCTACAGTATCCAAAGTTATCAAGGGTATTTTGTTGCATCCAAAATAAGTGACATCATATGTGGAGGAATGTGTTCTAGATACTGTATTTACTAGACCAAGTTCAGGGTAGTAGAAACAGAACAGTAAGGCAACTTGCTTGGACAGCAGTGCTGTCTAACCTGAAAGGAATAGGTACTTCCTGACTCCAAATAACTGAAAGACAATCATAGAGGAGAAAGTTTAATCTTTTCTTTCTTTTCCAACTATTAGGAAGGTAGTTTTAGCTGAAAGCAACAGATATATTTAATTTTAATATAGGAAAAAAATTATATTCAGGGTGAGTTGTTGAGTATTCTGTCATGACACAAGTTGTTAAGCAGACTTAATGGTGACATAGCATATATGTTTTAGGAACAGTAAATTTTATTTATTTCATTATTGTATTATTTTGTCTGGACTTAGTGATTTGCAGTGCAGTGTTGACATACAGACACAATTGCTTATCTTCCTGTGGCAGGTACCTACAAAACCCTCTCAATCCCAACTTGGTTCCTTTTTCACATACATGAACCAGGAATCCAAAACTCTCTTCTCATTCATCCACAGGGATATTTGCTTTAGTGCACTATGCCATACACTGAGTATTTTAGGAAAGACTCAACATCCATCCTATAGGACATTGACCTGGACAAGAACTAAGCTTCCTTTCAATATCCAGCTTCTGTTACTTGAAACAAAGGCCAGGATTCCTGTTCACTTTAAGTTGGTCATCACTGGAGTGTGATTTCCTGCCAAGGATGGAGTAAATTTACCCTACTAAAAAGTAATAAATTTTTAAATTTTTTATTTTATTTATTCCCTTTTTTTGCCCTTGTTGTTTTATTGTTGTAGTTATTATTGTTGTTGTCATTGTTGGATAGGACAGAGAGAAATGGAGAGAAGGAGGGGAAGACAGAGAGGAGGAGAGAAAGACAGACACCTGCAGACCTGCTTCACCACCTGTGAAGCGACTCCCCTGCAGGTGGGGAGCCGGGGTTAGAACCGGGATCTTTATGCCGGTCCTTGTGCTTTGCGCCACCTGCGCTTAGCCCGCTGCACTACAGCCCGACTCCCAAAAGTAATATATTTTTTTAAATTTTATTTTATTTATTTATTCCCTTTTGTTGCCCTTGTTATTTTATTGTTGTAGTTATTATTATTGTTGTTGTTGTTGGATAGGACAGAGAGAAATGGAGAGAGGAGGGGAAGACAGAGAGGAGGAGAGAAAGACAGACACCTGCAGACCTGCTTCACTGCCTGTGAAGCGACTCCCCTGCAGGTAGGGAGTGGGGGTTCGAACTGGGATCCCTGTGCTGGTCCTTGTGCTTTGCGCCACCTGCGCTTAACCCGCTGCGCTACAGCTCGACTCCTTAAAAAGTAATATTTTATGGAAAGCTTCCCATGAAATTTTCTCTTACTTTGGCCATTGTTGGGAATTCACAGTTTGGGAATAATTTTTTTTTGAGCTAGAAAACACAAAGTGGGTGGATAGAGAAATATACAATACCAAAGCTTTCTCTGATACCCACTTGCAAAGTTGTTTTGAAGATGAAATTAATAAATATAGTCAAGAATCTAATAAATATAGTGCTTGGCATATAGTGAAGTATTTAGCAAATAGAAGTCATTATTAATTTCTAAAAAATCCTCATTCCTTGAGAGATAATACTGAACTATTTTTAGAATTGTTTATTCAGTTTGAAGAAAAAATGTAGGAGGAAATGTGATAGCACAGTGTCTATGGGGGGTTTATACTGAAGTGAAGGGATTCACTGTTCACCCTCTGTATTGGGATTAACTTTATTTATTTATTTTTTGTAACTGTCTCTGTTTCTCTATTTCCATTTGGAAAAGTCAGCCCAGAGTCAGTAAGCCCTCAAATCAACAATAACAACCAAATAAATAAACACAAACAGTAACCAGTATGCATTGCTGCCTCTCTGAGACAAAGATCAAGATTTGAGTTATACGTAATCTCTCCTACAATTATCTGTCAAACCTAAAAGGCCAGCTGAGTAGACCCAAGTGCAGACCAAGCCAGAACAGAGAAGATCGACCCTCTAGGACAATTAAAGGTGTCGTTCTCTGCCACGGAGAGGAGAGAGAGGAGGTCCAGAGCGAAGAGGGAACACAAATCTTTATTTGCGCTGGCACCGCAGAGTTGGGTGCGAGAGAAGCAGGTTGAGCCATGTATAGGTAGTGAAAATGGCTGCCTCATGCGGTAACCTTTCCTGTGTCTAAACACCAAAGTGAAGCACCAGCAAGAGAGAGAGGTGCGCAGGAAGAAGGACTTTTATAGGAGTAGCTTTTGCAAGAATGGGAAGGGGGAGGAGTAACCATAACACTACAGGATAGGATAATAACTCTCGTAAGAATGGGAGGGGGGAGGAGTAACCAAAGCACTTCAAATATCGCGGGGAAATAGACAATGCCCTGAGGGCACAACATGGTGGAACAGGCACTCCAAGAATGTCCCAACTCTCTCTCACCGGGAACTAGCAGTAGCCTGAGGGGACAACATGGCAGATGTGACTGCATCTGCACAATTTCCCAGCATCTCCCCCTTTCCTTTTATCTAATGGCCAGGGCAACAGTCTGTAAAGTCTATGAACTACTCAGGGTCAGTCTATGACAAACCAGCAACGTGAAGGGAAGGAAGCTGCTGTAAAATTGTCTAAAGTGTCCAAAGGCTGTATCAGCAAGTCTGATAGAAGTCTCAGTCCAAAGTAGGCGTCTAGGGGGAGAAATGGCAGGGGATGAAATACTGAATGAGGAAGGTCAGCCTCTGGAATTCTGCTTTTCTGTAGAGAGTGAGCTGGAACCATCAAAACGTGACAGGCAAAGCAGAAGCAGGAAAGGCAGACAGGCAGTAAAAAAGTTCTGTCCTTGGAGTCTGTGAATCAGGTTCTTCAGATCGCGTCAGGTGACATCTAGGGTTTCAGGGGTTGTGCCACTGTAGTCTTGCCATCTAGTGGGTGATGTCAGGGTGCGCAGGGGTCCAGATGGTTTTTTCCAGGATTCCTGTGGAAGAAACACAAACAATCTGCTTCTCGTGGTTAGCAGAGCATCTGATTTGAATTTTTATAGAAAAAGAGGTTTGGTGCCTTAGCCAACTGAATATTGGGGGATGTATCTTTCCTATTTTTTATTATTATTATTATTATTATTATTATTATTTGTCGTGGTAATCAGCCATTATCTGGAAGGTCCTGGGTGATTCCTGGGGAAAAAGAACTTATCTTTTAACAAAGACTCTAAGGTGTAGGGAAGCGGGAACTTATCTTTTTTTTTTTTAGTATTTATTTATTTATTGCCTTTTGTTGCCCTTGTTGTTTTATTGTTGTAATTATTATTGTTGTTGTTATTGGTATTGTGGTTGTTGGATAGGACAGAAAGAAATGGAGAGAGGAGGGGAAGACAGAGTGGAGGAGAGAGAGACACCTGCAGACCTGCTTCACTGATTGTGAAGAAACTCCCTGCAGGTGGGGAGCCAGGGGCCTGAACCGGTGTCTTTATGCCAGTCCTTGCACTTTGCACCATTTGTGCTTAACCTGCTGTGCTACCACCCGGCTCCCAGGAACTTATCTTTTAACAAAGACTCTATGGCCATGCCAATAGCAACCTTGAGGGCACATGTGGCTCCCCACATGTCCCCCTTATATCATGTTTTGATGTTTGGCAGACTTTGTTTTGTGGCAGGGTGGACTGTGCCTGTCTTAGGTTGGGGATCAGCCTTCCCTCTTACCCTTCATTGGAACATCTGGTCATTTTTGCCCAGTAGTACCAGGTGCCCTGTCTTAGCTTGACTGGATTGCGCTAGTTTCCCTTTTACCCATCATTGGCTAGCCAGCCCATTACATGGTGGGCGTTCTGTTGGAGGGGGGCAAATCCTCCGCAGCAACTCCATATTCTGCCATGTCCAGCCTATGGTAGTGAGCTTGTATAGGTTGCATCTTTATGGCATCAATCTGTTGCTGCAAAAAGGCCATGAGCTTGTTAGGAATTATAGGACCTACTGTGAGCAGAAGTAAAACAAGCAAGGGTCCTACAACTAAGAGTAGACAGGTAAGGAAGGGGGAATGTATCCATTGGTATGAAGAGGTGGGATCATATCTCAAGTCTAAGGGAAGCAGTCAGTGGATGTGATGTCCAGGGGAACAGCCATTTGTCTTTGGGGGTAGTAAAGGAGGTCTGTGGCATGGGTGATGTTATAAAGGGAAACATCTTTAAATTGTTGGCTGACAAAGGCAGACTATGGTGGCAAGACAAGATACGCCAGTTAAGTGTACAAGAATATGTGAATGTTGTTAATTCACACAAGTTGAATATGGAGGAACTTCTTACAGTTTAATACCTTACCATATGAACAGATGATTCTTCAAATGAAGGCTTGATAGCTGTGATCACTTACTTGTGAAAAAAAAAAAACTTGTAACAAGTTAGAGGCTTACTGTAATTGATACCTCAATGATTATAATTGGTTTGAATATCTTTATGATTTTGTTTGAAGGTCATCTAATGTTACCTCTCATAGCAGTCTCTACAGCAGGATCTTCAGACCAATTTTGGTTAAAAATAAATATTTTGGTTTTTTAACTATTTTTACTTTGGACTATAAACAGACTCAGGTTACTTAGAGAGTTAATGCATGTTAGTGACAATGGTTTTAACATTTAGAGTACTCTGAGCAGATGGGTTATACAAAATTGTTTGGTCATTCAACACACTCACTTACAAAACACAACTGGCCAGTCATAACATAAGACATCCAGAGAAGGGGTAGGAGACAGGGCTCTGTGAGCCATATTTTCTAGGTTCTGCCATGTCATATTATGGATCCTGAGATGTATCCTGCATCTAGTCCTCTTGTAGTATTTCTTGCTCTTCAGGGATAGCAGTGCCATCATGAGGGTATTGTCAGACATGGCAGGAAGGAACCCAGACAGGTTTAGAGTAATTATGTGGGGAAATGGATGCAAAACCTCTTCCCATGTGTCCCTTGTCCCTGTGGATTATAGGGAATGTCTGTGGTATGAGTAATGTTCCAGAGGGAACAAAAATATTTAAATTGTTTGCTGGTAAACGCTGGTCCACGGTCAGTTTTCAGTTGAAGAGGTAAGCCCATCACAGCAAAACAGGAGAGCATATGGCTTATAAGCTTTTTAGAGCTTTCTCCTGTCTGAGCTGTTGCCCAAATAAATTTAGAAAAGGTATCAATTTGAGACACACACATATTTTTGTTTGCCAAAGTTTGGTATGTGGGTGACATCAATTTTCCAAAGAGCATTAGCTTTTAAGCCTCAGGGGTTAACCCCAAGATTCTGAATAGCAGGTGTTATTATGAGACTTGCACAGGAAGAGCATGTAGCAAGGATATGTTTCAACTGTGGTAAAGGAATATTGGGAAATCAAGCTCGAAGGCCTTTAAGATTAACATGGGTTGTGGAATGAAAGTCAGCAGGATCAGAGACAGAGACTAGGAGAGTTCCTGTGGAGGCAAGGCGGTCAGCTGCAGCATTCCCTTCAGACAGGGAACCAGGAAGAGGGCTGTGGGAACGAAGGTGTTGAATATACAGTGGTTGGGTGCAAGAACAGAGCATAGAGGCAATTTGAATCAAGAGAGGGGAAAGTGGGTTGTCATCAATTCTCACATAAGAACGAGCAAGCCATGGAAGTAAGTTAACAGTATACACACTGTCAGAAAAAAAAAAAGGTTGAAGGATTCTGGTACAGCTTTTAATGCAAGGAAAATAGCATAAAGTTCTTTGTACCGAGGGGAATTATCAGGAAGCTCAGTAAAGAGAGGTTTAGGGGATTGTTTGTCTGGGTAATATATAAGGGCAACAGGTCCCTTTTTTTCCACCATCAGTGAAGACTGTAGGAGCAGAGGGAATGGAATCCTGAGAGAAAAGTTTAGGTACTAGTAGAGGCAGAAGAGGTAAAGAAACTATCAATTTATTAGAAGGAAAATGGTTATTTATTTGTCCTGGAAACCCACGAAGCTTATGACAAAGCGGGAATGATGGCGTATGAGCCACTCTGTATCTGTGAGAGAAAAGGGAAGAATAATTAAATCCAGTTATTTCCCTTCTTCTTCTAGCATTTGCCCTTCTTCCATAGCCAGTCAACAGTGTCAGGTTGAGCCTGATGTAAAGTTTTGAGACCTCCTTTGAATCTGGAGAGGTGGCAGTCATTGACTATGTGGGTCATAGTCTGTCTGGAGCCGCAGGGGCAGTTTGGGTCGTCTTTGGCTCCCCAGTGATGGAACATAGCGGCGCACCGGCCATGGCCTGTTCGATAGCGATTGAGGAGAGCCCAATCATAACATGCTAGGTAAAAGCCAGGTTGACGCTTGCAGGGGTCTGCGATGAGGTGTTTGTTCTTTACCTCAGCTGACTGCCAACTCTGTTTCCAAGAGTCTGGAACAGAGAAGTTCAGTTTAGGCATAGGGGACCAGATTGGATGAAAAGACGTCAGGCGTTGGACAGGGTGGGTGAAGATATCTGTGTATATTGGCAGGTCCAGTTGAGCGTAGACATGGGAAATGAACTTAGATGATGCCACATCCCAACGAATATCTGGCAGGGCGATGTTGCTAAGAACTGGCAGCCATGGAACCAGGGTGGAACGGATGGTTCTAAAAATTATCCTCATGGAGGAATATAATTTGGAATCGACCAAGTGGACATGGGGGCTACGGAACCATACTGGGGCACAGTATTCTGCAGTGGAATAGCATAATGCCAGAGATGATGATTGTAGTGTGGAAGCGCTCATGCCCCATGAGGAGCTGGCCAGTTTTGCAATGATGTTATTCCTCGCACCCACCTTTGCTGCAGTTTTTATGAGATGTTCATGAAATGACAGGGTACAATCGAGAGTAACACCAAGATAGACTGGCTGGGCTTCATGCTGGATTCTCGTATTGCCAAGCTGCACATTAAGCTCATGCGAGGCCGAGGCATCGTGTAGATGGAAAACAGATGATACTGTTTTCGCAGTGCTAGGGATTAGTCGCCATTTTTTACAGTAATCAGATATCAGAGACATGTCTTTCGTGAGTGTTTCCTCGAGGATGTCAAACTTGGATGCCTGAGTTGCACAGCAGATGTCATCGGCATAGATGAACTTCCTTGAAGAAGTTTCTGGAAGGTCATTGATGTAAATATTAAATAGCGTAGGAGCCAGAACAGAGCCCTGGGGCAGGCCACTTGAGACAAGTCTCCATCTGCTAGACTTGTCACCCAGATGCACCCAGAATCTTCTGTTTTGGAGAAGAAACGATATAGTGTTGACCACCCATGGAGGCAGGCATCTTGAGATCTTGACTAGGAGACCACGGTGCCAGACCATGTCATAGGCTGCTGTGAGATCAACAAAGATAGCACCCATCTTTAAATTATTCTGGAATCCATTTTCAATGTAAGTTGAGAGGGCCAGGGCTTGTTCGTAGGTAGATCTTCCTGGGCAGAAACCAGCTTGGGCGGGTGATAGGAATTTCTCTGTAAGAGGAGAAATACGTGACAGAAGCAGCCTCTCAAGGAGTTTGTAACACACGGAGAGGAGAGAAATTGGTCTATATCTGGCGGCCAGTGTTGGGTCTTTCTTTGGTTTCAAAACTACTATTATCTTCACACGACGCCAAATTTTGGGCATAGATTCGGATTCCAAGATGTGGGACAGGAATGAAGTGAGCCACTTCTTTGCTGCAGGGCCCAAGAATGAGTTCTGGGGTGATGTTATCATAGCCAGCAGCCATTCCCGGTTTAACCCTCTTCAAAGCATCTTCCAGTTCAGACAGTGTAAAGGGAGAGAGTTTTTGAGATGGACAAGATAAACAGAAGTGAGATGACCACTCATGGGAAATTTCTCTTTTCCAGACTGGGTCGATCTTAGCATGCCCAACTTGAGTTAGGTGACTGGCCACTGAGTTTGGAGATATGGGAGGATGGGAGACGGGAGAGGGTTGGCTACCGGCACCCAGACTATGAAGAAGCTTCCAGGCCTTCCTACTTGAGTGGGTGAAGTTCAGACTTTCCGTGAGTTGTTGCCAGCAGGCTTGGCGTGCTGTATCCAGGGAGGCAATGAGATGGTCAGCCACATGTGGGTCGCCCGACTCATCATACTGCTTTAGTAGTTGCTCGCATTCAGCATCAAGACAAGGCATATAGTTAGCACATCTCCCATGAGGAATGGCCTAGGAAGCTGCTTTGAAGATGGTTTGGCAGAAGCGCCTGTAGGAATCTTCAGAGGGGATAGAGTTAATTGGAATTGCAGGAATAGATTTGTTGGTAAGATCACTGAACAGACGCCAGTTTGCTTTCTGAAAGTTCCATCTTAGTTTCTCCAAGCACAGAATCAGTGGGAGCTGGAGACCAATGTGGATGATAGCTGGGGGATGATGACTGTGCGGGAAGATCTTGAGAACGTGTCTCGTAGCGGGAAAGGCTTGGCCATTGACTGTGCTAATCCAGCACAGGTCGGGTGATGAGTCTTTATTCCATCTAGCACTGTGAAAAGAGCCTGGCTGTTTGGAATCGTATAATAGGGAGAGGTCATTTGCTGAAGCCCAGTCGGCTAAGATAGAGCCATCAGCACGAGTGGAGGAATATCCCCAGTCTTGGTGATGACTATTAAAGTCTCCAACGTAAACGGCTGGGTGATTTGGGCTAGGCAGGACCTCATTATCCCATGAGGCACTGGGAGGCTTATATACATTGACAAGCTGAATAGTTCCAATAGTAATGGAGTGGTAGAAGGTCGAAGAGGCCGTATGGTAAATGTCCGCAAGATACGATTTGGCGTAGATGGCTCGGCCGTGTTTAGGATGTAGATTACAGCATATTAAATCAAATCCACTGATGGTGAATTGAGCAGCTTCATCTACTGCTTTATGTGTTTCTTGTAGGCAAATAACATCTGACTGATGCTGTATCGCCAATTGACCAATAAGAACGCGTTTGGCAAAGGACAGCCCCTCAACATTAAGTTGGAGGACTCGAAGAGCAGGACCAACAGCTTGAAAGCTGTCAAGAGCTGCTTGTTGCTAGTTTTGAAAGTGACTGGGATCCATGTGGATTCAGTCGGCTAGGAAGGATCGTCAGTTTCCCCAATGAAAGGGTACTCACGGGATGCACCACGCGAAGGTCGATCCAATGCATCCCTAATACCTGCACAGACCTATTTCTTCCTTGGCGAACCATGAATGCTAATGCGTCTATCTCAGTGAGGAGTCTTGGAGCTCCGCCTACTGGCATATGAAGCCACTCGAGAATCCCATGGTTCTGCCACAATGCCCCTACTACTGTGGGGGTGGAGTTAAAGATTAGAAGGTTTACCAGAGAGGCGGGGGAGAATCTGTTTTGTTTGTTGGGTTGGACTATGAACAACTACAGTCTGCTCAGATAAATTGATTTTTATGTCAAATGACTCATTTGCAGAGAATAACAAGTACATATTCCAATATGGATAAAAACAGAAAGGCCATAAACAAAAGGGGAGGGGATGTTATTTTACTGGTATCTAAAGGAAGCAAAACCCCACACATTTATTATGCTTTTTATGGTTACAAAGTCCACACATATCTACTATAACACAAATGAGAAAATATAGAAAAACACAAAGAAGGAAAACATATTATCTGTAATCATCTCCCAGCCCAGATGCCCAGATGCCCATTCTGTACATAGACTCTCAGCTGCCTATATAAATTTACACATATTTTGTACAAAACTGCAAGCACTCTGTACACACTGTTTTGTTGTTTCCTTTTTTCACTTACTATATTATTGTGGACATTTTCCACCTCATTAATTTTTCTTCTAGCCCATGATTTGAAATGGCTACATAACACTCTTCTATATGGGTGAGCCATAATTGGAACACAATTCCTTACAAATAAATAAATAAATAAATCAGGGATACTCTACTGCTTTATTGCTTTATTGTCAAGCAAATAAGCTTTAAGATATGATTGTGTTCGCAGAGCCCTACCCCACCACAGAATGATAGAAACAGTCTGGGGGTATGGATCGACCTACAAATGCCCATGTCCAGCAAAGAAGCAATTACAGAAGCCACCTTCTGCACCTCAAAAAGAATATCAATACATATATCAGGAGGAATAAATGATAGGGGAAGTAAACCAGAAAGCTCTATACCCCTATTCCACCAGGAACCTTTGTCACTATAAATCTTTTTTTACTACCACTGATGAAAGGTAAACTAATCTGGAAAACATGAGAAGAAGGCAGGCATGATTTCACTTATCTGAGAGAGAAGAGAGGAAAAAATTAAAGGGACTTGAAGTATTAGTAGGTGTAGGAGTAAACAATAAAGTGAGTTAAAGCGGGATCATTGATAAAATGGAGAAATGTCAATCCCTAGATCTGGATCTAAATATAGATATAGAATTAGCTCATAACAATGATTTTGGGAGAACTACTGCAATTTCTGATGGAGGGAATGGGAGCACAGAACTCTGGTTGTAGGAAATATATGAAATTACACCCCTATTATGATTTTTTGAATCAATATTCAAACATACATAGAAACACACATACATACACACACACACACAAAGATATAGAGCGGTTTGAATTCTGAGGCCAGGAGGGGAGGTACAATGATACACAAGGAGGAGTGGCACAGATTGATTGGGTTTTTATTTATGGAATCTGTCCAGCATTTTTAAATTTTTATTTGTTTAAAAAATGAGACATTAACAAAACCATAGGATAAGAGGGGTACAACTCCACACAATTCCCACCACTAGATCTCCATATCCCATCCCCTCCCCTGATAGCTTTCCCATTCTTTATCCTTCTGGGAGTATGGACCTAAGGTCATTGTGGGGTGCAGAAAGTTGAAGGTCTGGCTTCTGCAATTGCTTCCCTGCTGAACATAGGCCAATGCCCATGTTGATCCATACTCTCAGCCTGCCTCTCTCTTTCCCTAGTAGGATGGGGGCTCTGGGGAAGCAGAGCTCCAGGACACATTGGTGGGGTCATCTGTCCAGGGAAGTCTTGTCAGCATCATGCTACATCTGGAACCTGGTGGCTGAAAAGAGAACTAACATACAAAGCCAAACAAATTGTTGAACAGTCATGGACCTAAAGGATGAAATAGTGCAGATGAAGTGTTGGGGTGGGGGGTCCTCCATTTTGTACATAGCTCGTAGGCATATTTTAGTTATATTTCAAAGGGTCTTTAGCTATACTAGTTTTTTTTCTTTATTTCTCTGAGTCTGAAATATGATATGCAGGTGGATCCAAATTATTGTCTGGGGAGGTGATATCATGGCTAGAAAAGGGTCAGAAATCTGGATCAAGGAAGATAGTAAGTCCCCAATATGGGGAAGGGGTATAAATATTGTTGACTGTAAACCCCATCAATTTGATTTGGTCTGGGGCCCACATTCACCTTTGGAGCCTATATGATCTCTGCATCCCTGTAGATCTGAGCTTGCATTCTGTGGTCATGAATAGGAACATTCCAAGCTACCCCAATATTGATCCATCTTCCTCAGGTGTAGCATAGAATATGTTGTCCATCCTCCCTTCGGAGGATGGAACATTCTCTACCATTGTTGATCCAAGTTGAGGACAAGATCCTATTGGGGGGCCCATAAAGGGGTCTATTTTTTTGTTCCTGATAGAGATGACTGGTAACAATGGAGAGAGGGATTTATTTGAGTTCTAGGTTCACCATATCTGTTTGGGAATCTCAGGACTCCCAGAATAGGGTCCCAGCTGATGGGGTGACCTAACAGTGACTAAAGAGTCATCATTAAAGTATGCCAGTCTTTTGCCCTTATTCAGCTTTTTCAGTCCTTTCTTTGCACAGATTAGCTTTGGAGTAAGTGAGAGAACTGTAATAGGAAGTAGGTGAGGAGGGTAGCTAAGTCTAATTAGGTACTATTTCATTAGGAAGCTATTGTGTATCTCTCCAGCATTTTAAAAGATGAGCATAGCAAGAGATATGGGGCACTGGTGACAGATATTAAAGAGGGATATATGATTCCAGAGGAAGTAAAAGGAAGAGAAGAGATACATAGGAAGAAGTTACTGAGAAAGAAAAGAGAACAACTCTGGGCATTATTATGGGGAGAGAAAAAATATTTCATTTTATTAATGATTTAACAACAATTAATAATATTATGAGAAAAGAGGTGTACAGTTCCATACACTCCCCACCACCAGAGTTCTTTATCCCATCACCTCCATTGGAAGGTTCCCTATTCTTTATCCCTATGGGAGTTATAGACCAAAGATCTTTATGTGTAAGTAGGAGTTCTGGCTTCTGTAATTGCTTCTCTACTGAACATGGTGTTGATAAGTTGATCCATACCCCCAGTCAGTTTCTATATTTCCCTAGTGGTTCATGGATCTGGGGATGTGGGCTTCTAGGGCTCATCGGTGTGGTCATCTGTTTAGGGAAGTCAGGTTGGCATTGTGGTAGCATCTGAAACTTAGTGGCTGAAAAAGCACTAAGATATGAAGTAGAACAAATTATTTAATAATCAGGAACCTAAATATAATAGTATATAAGATGATATGTGGGGTATTTGTGTTGGAAGAAGTTAAGGAATCTATTTTAGATATATTCCAAGAGACCCATGACTTAGAAAATTTTGTCTGGTCTCGACAGCTAATATGCAGTTGGGCCAAAAGTATTGTCTGGGAAGATGGTGTATTGGGAATAGGATCATAAAATTGGATCAGGGTAGAGAGTAGTTCCCACATATGGGGAAAGTAAATACCACTAATGTAAACCCAGGACCAGTCTTTCTTAAGTAGCAGAGTATGTTAACCCAGCCTCCCTTAGGAGAATGGGGCAATTTCTACCATTGTTGTTCTACAGTTGGAGCAATGTCCTGTAGAGGCCCACAAGAGAATTAATGATGTTGTTCCTGATGGAGATGACCAGTAATGGTGAAGAGAGGGATCTGTTAGAGGTCTAGGCCCATCATCTGTGTATGTAAATCCAAGGATTCCTTGACTAAGGCTCTGGATGATAGGGTTTCTGGTAGTGAACCAAAAGGCCATCATTAAAGAGTGCTGGTCTCTTGTCCTTATCCACCTTTGTAGTCCTTATTTTATCAGATAGGATTAGACTTAAAGTGATTGAGGGAAGTAAAATAGGAATTAATAAAGGAGGTTATCTATGTCTAAGTAGAAAATATTTGATCATATACTTTATGGTGTCTCTGTGTTACTTTATGCACTTTGGTTTTAGACCTGAAGATGGGAAAATGGTCATCCCTCTTAACATTGTATCCCAGACAAGAGAAATCCAACTGCCAAGATTTTTGGCAGGGAACCCAAAGGTCCAGAAAGAAGACCAAAGTCCATAGCAGGCACCTTTGACTTATAAATATATTCTAAGGGAGGCAGTTTTCCCCCTCCTGTCAAACCTTTGCATAGAATTATAGTGAGTGTTTTTCTAGACTTTTAAAAAGATTTTTGTGGACCATCAGGAGTAATTTGGGGTGATTTTCATAATATATCATGGGTGGAATGAAGTCAAAATGGGGCATGAAATCTTCAGCTTGCCTGAGTCTAGTTTCTTATGATGGATACAACAAGTGATACTAAAACCTATGCTATGTATGTAGCATTAAATGACTGATAAAATTGATGAAAGAAGAATATGGTTCACAAACTACTTTTTCCTGGGTGAATGGTCTGTGAAAGTTGAGATTTTTCCCAGAAAATTTCCCCTTTGTGGACCCTGGACCAGAGCTTTGCATGCTTAACAGCAAGTTCTGTCAGCTGGATTTGTAGCTACTAATTCACAATAAGAAAAGTTTCAAAAATAATATATAGTGGTGGGTCTATGAGATGGAATGAAGATGTAAATTGTTGGATGAAGTATAAGTTGCTCCAGCTCTGTAACCAATTCTTCTTTAGTAAGCATATTTTGTGACTGTATATGGTGGGGGGTGAGGGTGGGGAGGCACTTGTTGGAACTCATGGAATCAGAACTTCAGAAAACAATTCTGACTCCGATATTTATTGGTTGGGCCATCCTGATGCATCTAATCTCCATAGCAAGGATTTGCCTGCCAGGTGGATGGCTATTTGTACTATCCTTTGAAGAGATACTTTTTTCCAGGAAAGTACAATACAAATGATTATGTTTCTGCTTACCAAATTATGATCCCACTCCAGTCTCGTCTTCCTGAGGTTGTTCCCAGGTCATCTTGACTGGAGTTGTAGGTCTTCCTATACACTTTTGCCATACAATTACAGATAATCTCTTTGTTTACTTTCACAGCTGCCTAATCACTTCCATTGTGTGTGAGTTTTAGTAGGTTTAACTATCACTGGACAGCTGTATTCACTCATCTGCAAGTTCTTGGGCTCAGCTTTTCACTTTCACCCCTACCCACTCTTGTAGATGGCAAATGTAACTTGCAATCCTGCCAGAATCAAGGGTGCTTTAAAAAGTGAGTACACATGTCAACTTCATGTCTTGTTGAGAACTGTTTCCAGCCTGCAGATTTGCTCAACTTCAGACAGCAGTGTGCCATCTCCAGGATGCAGACGGCACATTATTCAGAGAATATTTACTTGACTATCAGACTCTGATACTCTGTCTAGATTTTGTTGAGGTTCATATAGAGATGTTAAGTAAATGTTCTCTTGGTATCTTACGATAGCTGCTTCTAATATTATTGCAGTGAGTTTGTTTCATTTTTCTTGGTGCAAAATATCAGTCAGAGATTTGACTCACATTTATTTAATTTTTTTTTAACTATTGCACTGCTCAGATCCATCTTATGGTGGTGTGGGGAACAAAATATGGCACTTCAGAGCCTCATGGATGAGAGTCTCTTTGTATAAGCATTATGCTATCTACCCTTATCCAATATGAGATTTATTTGATGACTACTAATTAACTTGGTAAATAAAGAGAGCCAGAGACTTAAGGTTATATATAAATATTTTTTTTAAATAAAGCCTCAAGTCAGAAAAAAAGTGTCAGTAGAAATTAGTAGTGATTGGGGACTGGGTGGTAGTGCATCTGGTAGAGCACACACATCATAATAAACATGGACCTCTGTACAAGTCCTTGAGTTCCACCTGTGTATGTGTGGGGGAGGGGGAATGCTTTAAGAGTAATGAAGCAGTACTACAGGTGCCCTCTCTTTTTTCCTTTCCATGCCCCCCCTTACCTCTAGATTTCTTTATGTCTTTATAAAATAAATAAAGAAAATTTAAAAATATTTTTTAAAATATCAGAAAAAAAAGAAAGAAATGAGTAATGGAAGGGAATAGATTATTTGGGGTGGCAGTGGTGATATTAGTATCAACACTCCCAGGACACAGTCTGTCTGAAGAATATCTCTCTATCCAGGGTGAAGCCCTCTTTTGCCCCCTCTGCTTAACACTGGAGATATAATCTGAAGCTTAACAAAATGTGTTATTGTTTTCCACTGAGGAGTGTCCAGCACCAACCACAAGGAGGGAGAGTCCTGTAATGTTTGTTTCCCTCTCACACATTAAAATCAATGCTGTTTGCTCATCTGGTAGAATGACAACTCTTTCCTCTGGACAATTGGCTTCACAATTGTGTATTCAAGGGGAAATATAAGAAACAATAGACTGGTCTTTGGGAGAATTAAACTGTTGTATTCTAATTTAAATTTCAGGCCCACTGAGAGTCTGGTTTGTCATCTCCTTTAGCATTTCTCCCTCTCTCTCTCTCTCTCTCTCTCTCTCTCTTTCTGTCTCTCTCTCTCTCTTTCTCATTATTGATTTTGGATTCAATCTTTTCATATGGTTGCTGCAAAAGTAAAAGGATCCTAGCAGTAAGATTCTCACAGACTGTTTGAGAGACCATGACTTTGCTAATGTCAAGTTTAGATGTCAGTAAAAGGAGGAGTTGTCATACATTTCTAAGATTTGTGTGAGTGTGAGGAAAATGGGAAGGAGAGGAGGAGCCCTCACTCACCTTGTTGCATTGTTGCCATTGACCTGGGGGTTAGTTGAGCAAAGCCTAGCTTCTATTGATTCAGGAAGGCACCTATTCTGAGAAAAAACAGCCAGGGTACATGGCCTGGAATGACCATGTGGAATGATAAAAATATTATACTTGTTTGAAGTACAGCAGAATTAATCACAGAATTACATATCATTGTGCAGGGAAGAATGGTAGAGAACCCTCCTTGATGCTTTTTGTAAATGAGAAATTTGAAGGCAAGAGCCAAACAATGAGGTTTGTTAAAGACACATTCTGACATTCTATCATAACCTGGTGGTGGTGGTGGGAAACTCAGACATGTCTGTTTGGAGCCTTTTCTGTACTTTGTGTACTACTTCTTCTGCTTAGCTCTGAACACAAAGGCAGGACAGGCTGTTGTAGCTTTGGCCACCATGGAGCCAAGAGTTTAGCAGAATGAGATACAGTTGCATCCTAATTCAGTGGTGGTGATGGACAATATGTAACCCCTTCATGAAAATACTTAATTACAACTGGGAATGACCAGGTAAGTTTCACAGAGAAAGTTATATTGAATAGGACAAGAACCTGTGGCATATGAGCCATTCAGCTCAGGACTTGAATAAGAGCAAAATGAACTGGCTTTTCAGGGGCATACAAGTACCTATACACTGCTATTATACCTTTTAATATAGTGACCATGAAGCCAAGATCAATATGCCTTTCTGTGTTACATTGTTGCTATAATTATCACAACTGTGGTAAAGGACTTATCATGTAGAAAGGACCAAGGACAGAGAAACCTCAGTGTCAGATTTATAATACAGGAGTTTAATGGGAGCAGGGTTAAAATAAGAAGCTGTTTATTCAGCTATTAAAAATGGTAAATTCATATTCTTCACCTCATCTTGGACAGAACTTGAAGGAATCCTGTTAAGTGAGATAAGTCAAAAAGAGAAGAATGAATGAGGGATGATCCCACTCATAGACAGAAGTTGAAAAAAAAAAGAGAATGAAAAACACAAAGTAGAACTTGGACTGGAGTAGGTTTATTGCACCAAAATAAAACTCTGGGGTGTGTGGGGGGGTTGAGGGGGAGGAGTGTTAAGGTCCTGGAACATGATGGCAGAGGAGGACCTGAAGGGGGGGAGTTGTTATGTGTAAAACTGAGAAATGTTATACATGTACCAACTACTGTATTTTACCTGGTCAACTGTAAACCAATAATCCCTCAATAAAGACAACAATAATAAAAAAGAGGCTATTGTCTATTTGGAAAACCCTGGGCAGATTACACAGAGGCACAGAGGAGTTATGAAATATAAGTGAGGACAAAAACTTCAGGTGACAAACCAAATTCTGGGTTTTGTCTTAAGCATCAAGTATCACTTGATCCTCTGCTCATCATTAAACTCACAAAAATAGCACTGGGAATTGACAGCAATTAGAATTTTAGAGCTGAGAAGAACAAACTTTATGATTTATAGGGCATCTCAAGCATTTTCAATGTAGACTTCAGTCTGGTTTTGAACACATGCAGAAGTTACATTTACCCTAAGAGGCATTGTGAATCCTTTAAAATAATAGAACATTTGAATAGGATCAATTTAAATCAATCTTCCTTTAAAAATTCATGAGAAGTACTTCTATGAAATGGGAAGGGTGCAGGAATGATCCATCTACAGCTTCCCAGGAGCCCATGAATCATGGATGCTCACAATGCAGTGAGGGTTCAGGTGGAGCTTTACATTGGAAGGTATGGGGAGCATCTGATGATTTGTTCATGACACTCTCACCCTTGGGAACACAGGCCAAAAGCATAGTCCCTCTGTGATTCCTGTATGTTATTCTTGCCTTGTCATGTGTGAAGAGACCTGATAGGATAACAGAGATGAATGGACAAAACTCCAGATTTTTTTTTCAGTTACGAGATTCTCTGTTTTTTTATGCCATCTTATTTTTAAGATAATATTTAAAATGTGTAGGGATATATTATATTCTATGACTTGACATCATGATGTAGTGGAAAGAGCTGAGATTTGCATCCTGACTCTAGACTGATTTATTATTTGGAGAGCTGCTTACTTAACCACTCTATGTTTCTGCTAAGTGATTACTTAAGTAAAGAAAATGCCTACTTTACAGTACTACTATGTAATGTGAGTTAGTGAAGGGATACAAACTAAAATAGTTTGTGGTGCAAATTAATTGCCTAGAACATAGCAAGGATAATTTTTACTTACCTGTGCTCTAATCTTGTAACAGTGACATGGGAAGCAGCATGACTTTCAATCCATAGATTAAAAAATTAAAATTAAATAGGAGTACACACCTCTTTTTGGTTGGGTGTTATGGACTTCTTGGGGTATAACCCCAGGAGAGGAATTACTGGATCATAGGGAAGGTCCATGTCTAGCCTTCTGAGAGTTTTCCAGACTGCTTTCCACAGAGGCTGTACTAATTTACATTCCCACCAGCAATGTAAAAGGGTTCCTCTGTCCCCACAACCTCTCCAGCATTTGTTGCTCCTGTCCTTTTTGATGTATGCCATTCTTACAGGAGTGAGGTGGTATCTTAGTGTTGTCTTAATTTGCATTTCTCTGACAATCAATGACCTAGAGCAGTTTTTCATATGTTTGTTAGCCTTTTGGATCTTCTCTGTAGTGAATGTTTTGTTCATATCCTCTGCCCATTTTTGGCTGGGTCATTTGCTTTTTTGGTGCTAAGTTTGCTGAGCTCTTTATATATTTTGGTGATTAGTTTCTTGTCTGATGTATGGCATGTGAAGATCTTCTCCCATTCTGTGAGGGGTCTCTTTGTTTGTTTAATAGTTTCACTGGATGTGCAGAAGCTTTTCAATTTGATGTAGTCCCATTGGTTTGTTTCTGCTTTAGTCTTCCTTGCAATGAGGTGTGTACTCCTATGTTCATATCAGCACAATTCATAATAGCTAAAACCTGGAAGCAACCCAGGTGCCCAACAACAGATGAGTGGCTGAGAAAGCTGTGGTATATATACACAATGAAATACTATGCAGCTATCAAGAACAATGAACCCACCTTCTCTGACCCATCTTAGACAGAGCTAGAAGGAATTATGTTAAGTGAGCTAAGTCAGAAAGAGAAAGATGAGTATGGGCTGATCCCACTCATCAACAGCAGTTGACTAAGAAGATCTGAAAGGGAAACTAAAAGCAGGATCTGACCAAATTGTAAGTAGAGCACCAAAGTAAAAACCCTGTGGTAAGGGGTAGACATGTAACTTCCTGGGCCAGTGGGGAGAGGGAGTGGGTAGGAGGGATGGGTCACAGTCTTTTGGTGGTGGGAATGGTGTTTATGTACACTCCTAGCAAAATGTAGACATATAAATCACTAGTTAATTAATTTGAGAGGGGTAAAATTAATTGTATGTCTCAAAGTTTTTCAAAACACAAACTGAATCTTTTTAATATATAGGCTGTGTATTTGATATGCGGACTCTATCAAAAGCCTAGACCAAGTAGATTAGAAGCATCCAATAGCACAGCTATATACAAGATACTGGGTACTGTACAGCAAACCATAACAAAAGGACTTTTCAAAGTTAACCCAATTACCAAATAATATGATGATAAAATTAACTATCGATTATCTTTTGGAACCCTAAGACAGCAGGAACCTCACATCTCCACTATAGAGCCCCTACTTCCCCCAGTCCTGGAACCCTTGGATAGGGCCCACTTTCCCGTATGCCTCTCCCAATCAATATCAAATAATATTGCATCTGCCGATCACAACCTAACCAATGCAATGATGGCCAACTAAACATGCTTGACTTCAGACCGTGTCCAGAGACTTCACATGTGGAATGACAACCCTTCAGCTTCATCACTGGGGTGAGACCTTTCCTTTCATAGTATACTCTAATTCCATCTCAGGTGGTTTGCTTTCTAACAAAGTCCCAAAACCTAGATATACACCAGTTTCTGTGAGAGAGAGCATATCTTCACACGTATCTATAAACTACTGCAAAATCTATACCTGAAAGCAGAAGTACTCTAGAGTTTGCAGTGAGTACCTCCCTAACACTTCCTCTCCACTATTCCAAGCTTTGGGTCCATGATTGCTCAACAATTTGTTTGGCTTCATATGTTAACTCTCTTTTCAGTCACCAGGATGCCATCAGGATGCTGGCCTGGCTTCCCTGGACTGAAGACCCCACCAATGTGTCCTGGAGCTCAGCTTCCCCAGAGACACACCCTACTAGGGAAAGAGAGAGGCAGACTGGGAGTATGGACCGACCAGTCAACGCCCATGTTCAGCGGGGAAGCAATTACAGAAGCCAGACCTTTACCTTCTGCAACCCACAATGACCCTGGGTCCATGCTCCCAGAGGGATGGAAAATGGGAAGGCTATCAGGGGAGGAGTGGGATATGGAGCTTGGGTGGTGGGAATTGTGTGGAGTTGTACCCCTCCTACCCTATGGTTTTATTAATTAATCTTTTCTTAAATAAAAAAAATTAAAATTAAAAATAAATATGGCTCAAAGAGATGAGTAAGGCACCTCATACATAATTATATAGCTAATAGTCAATGTAGCTGGAATGCAGTCAGAGTCTTCTGACACTCAGGCCAGTGGCCTTTAAACCCCACATGTTCACAATAATCAACAGCACCAGCTTTTCTAGAAACTCATTTCCTTTAGAAGAATCCATCAGGCATTTACTGGTCATCAGCTTTATTCTACTTTTTGGTTCCAAAATTGTTTTTTTAAGATAGCATCAAGAACTATTTCTGGATGCCAGGGAGAGAGGTTATTTTCAGATAATCTCTCCAAGCAAATGTAACATGACTCTTGTGGGAAGTTTGCAGTCTGTGTGCAGGTCATGAATTGAACAAGAGTCTGGCATCAAATCACAGCCCAGGCCTTGGGATCTTCTCTGTTTACTTCTTATAGCTGGGTGTTTAGGTCTGGAAATAGAAGATAAACATAGGTAATGATAAACATAGGTAATGTGGATAAACATGTGGATAAACATAGGTAATGTGGATAAAGAAAAGAGGATAAACATAGGTAATGTGAACTACTTTCACATTAATTGGAGCAAGAAAAACAAGCTTCCTCAGAAGATGTCAGAAATGGGTCATCAAGGGGAGCAGTAGAGATAGCCAGAACTCACCTCACCTCCTGGGAACAAGAAGGTGTGGACTTTGAATTAGGATTTTGGTCAAGAAATACAGGGTGCTAGGGCCAGGTGGTGGTCCACTCAGTTGAGTGCACACATTACCATGTGCAAAGATGTGGGTTCAAACCCTTAGTACCCATCTACAGGGGGAATCTTCACAAGCATTAAAGAATTGCTGCAGGTGTCTTTTCCCTCCCCCTTTCTAGCTCCTTCTTCTCGTTCAATCTATTTCTGTCTCTATTCAAAATTAAAATAAATAAATAAAGTAATAAAAAAGTAAACTGGAATTCTGTCATCTACTAACTGAGACAAACAGCTCAACGTACATTCAGGTGTAAGTAAAACATGACTGAAAATAATGCCTTTTCTATCAGCATCACAAGGTCACTGCAGGAATGAACTAACAGAGAAAACTGCAAGTAGTACACAAAGCCCTATAGGCTATGATGGAGGAGATGAGGGCAGGTTGCCTCTGAAAGAAAGATACAATGGAATATCACAAAATTGAACGCATGGGATATTTAGGGCTTAAAAATTACTTAGAAGTTAAGTTACACCAAAAGTTATCTTTATTTACTTTTCCTAGCACATAGTTTTCCTAGGCATTCTAGATCTAGGAATAGAATGCTCATGGTCCATTTTCAAAGGCACTGATGGACAGATCTGTAAAAAGATCCCCTATAGCACAATGGAGTGGAAGCTATTGTATTTGTTAACCAGGTCTGACTAATAAAGTGCCCTCAAACCCAGTAACTGAAAACACCAGTGAGCTTTTATTATCTCTCTCCATCCCTGTGGTAACAACAGCTTAGACGCCAAATCTGACTCAGAGTCTCTTGTGAAGTTGCCTTCCAGAAGTGCAGATAACTGGAGTCTAGTCATCTGAAGATTTGACTGGAGCACACAGACTCATGTCTACTCATGTCTCAGGAACCCTCCAGGCCTCCCCTTCTGTGGCCTATCCACACACTGCTTGTGGGTATTACATGCAAAGGCTGGTTTCTCCACTTTTTTGAGGTGATCAATGAAAAGAAGGTAAGTGGTGGTTGTGGTGTTTTTTATAACCTAGTCTGGGAGGACGCATTTTGACCTCATGTGTCAGAACTCTTCAGTGAAGATGCAGTTATATGAGAGCATGGACACAGGACATGGGACTGACAGTGGCACAACTTCAGGGTAACTATCACTACCATTGTGCAGGTATGAGCAACATACTTCTGAGTGGAAGAGAAAATTAATTTGGTATGCCTAACTTAGAACAAGATTTAGAGCACAGTAGAATTTATCAATTGATGAAAACAGTGGCTTCAGGTTGAGAGGAAAGGCACAGAGTTTTTAACAGACTTCTCTGAGCACTGTGAATTTATCATGGCAAAAACGATCCATGGTAGCAGAAAGCTGCAAGAAAGTATGCTGGGTTAGGGCACCAAAGTAAAAGCCCTGTGGTGAGGGGTAGACATGCAGCTTCCTGGGACAGTGGGGGGTGGGAGTGGGTGGGAGGGATGGGTCACAGTCTTTTGGTGGTGGGAATGGTGTTTATGTACACTCCTAGTAAAATGTAGTCATATAAATCACTAGGGGGAAAATTAATTGTATGTCTTGAAGTTTTTTAAAATACAGACTGAATCTTTTCAATATATAGGCTGTGTATTTGATAGGCGGACTCTCTCAAAAGCCTAGACCAAGTAGATCAGAAGCATCCCATATACAAGATACTGGGTACTACAAAGCAAACCATAACAAAAGGACTTTTCAAAGTTAACCCAATTACCAAATAATGTGATGATAACATTAACTATTGATTGTCTTTTTGAACCCTAAGACAGCAAGAACCTCACATCTCCACTATGGAGCCTCTACTTTCCCCAGTCCTGGAACCACTGGATAGGGCCCACTTTCCTGTATGCCTCTCCCAATCCATATCAAATAATATTGCATCCGCCGATCACAACCTAACCAACACAACAATTGCCACCTCAACATGCTTCACTTCAGACTGTGTCCAGAGACTTCACATGTGGAATGACAACCCTTCAGCTTCATCACTGGGGTGAGACCTTTCCTTTCATAGTATACTCTAATTTCATCTCAGGTGGTTCACATTCTAACAAAGTCCCAAAACCTAGATATACACCAGTTTCTGTGAGAGAGAGCATATGTTCACATGTATCCATAAACTACTGCAAAAATATATACCTGAAAACAGAAGTACACTAGAGTTTGCAGTGAGTACCTCCCTAACACTTCCTCTCCACTATTCCAAGCTTTGGGTCCATGATTGCTCAACAATTTGTTTGGCTTTGTATGTTAACTCTCTTTTCAGTCACCAGGTTCCAGATGCCATCAGGATGCCGGCCAAGCTTCCCTGGACTGAAGACCCCACCAATGTGTCCTGGAGCTCAGCTTCCCCAGAGACACACCCTACTAGGGAAAGAGAGAGGCAGACTGGGAGTATGGACCGACCAGTCAACGCCCATGTTCAGCGGGGAAGCAATTACAGAAGCCAGACCTTCTACCTTCTACAACCCACAATGACCCTGGGTCCATGCTCCCAGAGGGATAGAGAGTGGGAAAGCTATCAGGGGAGGGGGTGGGATATGGAGATTGGGTCGTGCGAATTGTGTGGAGTTGTACCCCTCCTACCCTATGGTTTTGTTAATTTATCCTTTCTAAAATATATATATATATATATATATATATATATATATATATATATATATATAAATTTAAAAAAAAAGAAAGTATGCTGGGGTAGGTTATAACAGACCCTATGTGTTTCTGAAGTTACATATATAGATTTTACCCTAAGACAATGAGAGCCAAAGGGAACTTTAAGGAAGATAACAGATGCATGGAGGTGGCTCTGGCCATTGAGAAGCAAAGACAAATGACAAGGGTCATTATAAAAAGCTTCAGGGAGATGGGAAGGAGAGGCTTGTTTGAGAACAATCTGCCGTAAAGCCAACTAAAACTAAGGGGCCCTAGGAATCAGTAAATTCAATTCTCTTCTTTCAATAGATGAATCAGAGAGGCATAGATTATGAAAGGTAAATGTAGCTTTTTACCATAGTTTCAAATTGCCAATCTCAGGATATTGGGGCATATTCATGGTGTATCAAGACTGAGAAAGAGAAATGAACTTTGGGGAGACAGTGAGTTTCCCTTAACTTGAAATAATCAACCCAGAAAAAACTGCAAGAAGCATTTGAGGATTCCTTAGCTTAGTTAGGGACCTTTTCAAGTACTTTTAAGAATTTTTTTCTTTAACTCTTTTCTTTGCCACCAGAACTTCACTGGGATTTCATGTTTGCATGACTCCACCATTCTCAGATAAAGGATGAAAGGCAAAGAGGGAGACAGAGGGTGTGTAAGAGAAACAGAGATATGGAGGAGAGACATCACAAAATTTATTTCTTCCGAAGCTTCTCTCTTCTCTTCTCTTCTCTTCTCTTCTCTTCTCTTCTCTTCTCTTCTCTTCTCTTCTCTTCTCTTCTCTTCTCTCTCTCTCTCTCTCTCTCTCTCTCTCTCTCTCTCTCTCTCTCTCTCTTTTCCACCAGGGTTATAGCTGGGGCTCAGTGCCTGCACTACGAATCCATGCTCCTGAAGTCCATTTCCCCCATATTGTTTCCCATGTTATTGTTATTCTTTCCATTGCGTTGTTGAATAGGACTGAGAGAAATCAATCAAAAGAGGAGAGGAAGACAGAGGGGTGAGAGAAAGATAGACACCTGCAGACCCACTTCACCATCTGTGAAATGCTCCCATCCCCCAATGCAGGTGGGGAGCCAGGGGCTCAAACTGGGATCTTTATGCTTGTCCTTGCACTTTGTGCCATGTGTGCATAATCTGTTGTACTATTGTCTGCCCCCTTGAAGCTTTTCCTTTCTTTGTTGTTCACATGTAGGAGTCAGAGACTTTTTCTTCTCATGTAGCATCCCTAGACTTGAACCCAGGACTTTGCATATGGTAAAGTGCACTTTATTCAGTGAGTTACTTCTCAGACTCCCAGACTTGTTTTAAACTTGTCAGTGTGTCTATATTTCCTGCATTAGATGTGAGCTCATTCTGATCTAGGCCACTTCCATGTCACCCCAGCTCACCACCTGGCACATAGGATGGGGCTCAGAAAACATCTGAGATGTGGTTGAAAGAAGACTTAAGCTGTGACTCAGTAGTTGGACTAGATTATTCTTAAGGCTTATTTGAAAATTGATAATTCTGAATTCCCACAAGGAGGATGGCTAGGCTGAGATGTAGTAGGAAGTCTAAGCTGAGTCTAGCAGAAGACGAAGGCTTGGTAGAGGATGGGACACTCAGAATAGAGCCTCCAAATCTGTTTTTAGAACTTTTAATTGTATTCTTACCCTGACTTCTCATTAAAGGAGAAATTATAATTCTAGAATATTAGTCAATAAAATGTTGCCATAAGGAAGAAAGGGCAACTTGAGAGAATGAGGAGAAGCTCCACAGAGAATCGGAGGCCCAGTGTCCAGACCTGGGCCCATCTCAAAGGAGGCTGAAGCTGGTGAGGTGTGGGCATCTGTTTCTCAGCAATACACTGCACCTCTCACCACAATATTCTTCTAATGAGAGTGAAGCAGAAGAAATGGATGTGCCCAGGGGTATTAGAATTCAGACTGGGTTTGAAAGAGGCAGTGACAGCTATGGGACAGGAGAGGAAGTAGCCAATATATATGTTAAACATATGGAAATGAGAGCAAATAGTGGAGTCAGGGAGACAAATATTGAGCAGGGTCTGTCTGGGTCTGAGACTAAACCAACATGGGTAAATTAGAGGCTACTGAAAACAAATTAGTAGCCAGGGGTGGGGGTGGGTGGGGGGTGGGGGGTGGGGAGTGTTTGAGAGGCCATTGCAAGACTTCCAGGAGCACCTGGTGATTCTGCACTAGCTGGCAAGCATCATGGAGAGACATACAAATCACAGTGCCCCAGGAAAACTTCACGTGAACAAGTAGGCATCTTTTCTGAAGGTTTAATTTCCTTATACATTTTACCCCTTATCCTCAATTGCAGACAATGTACTTCTGCTTTTTGTTTCAAAGGCCTCTTCCAAGCAGAAACCTCTCTCAAACTGGAAATCTCCATGGACTTAACCCCCTTGGACATAGCCTTAGAGGCTCCCATTGGATTAAATATTGTATAAAACATCCACCTGCTCCAAGATCACATCGTCCTCAAACATCAGATTTAATATGCCAGCCCCTTATGAACTTGTCATTATAACAAAAACATAAAGTCTACATTTGTGTAGTCCAAGTTCCAGTGCTTGGACAAGCTCAGACATAGTAATACAAAAGAAACTAACATGTACCCATAATACATTTAGAGAAGAAAATATACATAAGAAACTTAGCACACTACCTAGAACATAGTAAGTGCTCAGTGTAGTGTTATTATTGTTAGTGAATCTTCATTAAAATGCTATAGAGTTGCTTTTATTGCTCCCATTACATGAATTTATATGCTCAAATTCAGAGAGTTTATGTAATTATTCCAAAGTTTTTTCTTGGATCTGCTAGAGATCCTAAATTGCCACTGTAGTCTGATTCTCACATCTTCTCCTACCGTGCCTATTGTCATAGCCACTAATCTGACAGGTAAAGGCAAAGCTCATTATTCAAAGCCAATGTAATAATTACTGTGGAGCCAGTGATAGAAAGGGTGGGAAGTACTATTCTGCTACTCATTACTGACTTCTATAACCAGAACCTAGCAGTCATTGTATATCTTCTTTGGGAAGTCATTTTTATGCTGACTCAGCAGCCCACTTGGTTGGAACCTCCGTGATCCTAAGCATAAGAAACCTGGCCCTCTGTAGTCTGGGTCCACCTGGTTTGGTCTCCTCAGTCTTACCAGGGGATTTGGCATCTGCAGTCTCTGGGCTGTTATATTTATTTTCCCACTCTATGTCTCAACATGACAGAACTCAGAATCTTTCTCAATTTTTTTCTTGAAATTTCTGAAACTAGATTTAGGTGAACCAGAATGGACCACAAGAGAGTCACACTGAATATTCTATCCATGTGGCAAGATGGCTATTTCCTTTTGTTATATTGCATTGTATTTTATTTTCTTTCTAATTTTCTTTATTGCTGCCAGTTACTTGGCTCTTAGCAGACATTTCCACTTTTTCTTTTAAACTAGATAGGACTGAGAGAAATTTAAAAGGTAGGGGGAGATAGAGATGGAGAGAGAAATATAGACACCTGCCAACCTGCTTCACTATTCACGAAGCATCCTCCCTACAGGTAGGAAGCAAGGGGCATGAACCCAGGTCCTCGTGAACCATGTGCCACTACCTGGCTCCTTTATTTTTACTTTACTTTCTTCGCAATAAAATACTCTTGTCCAAATTGTCTCTCTCCTGGAGTTGGTGCTACAGGTACATCAAGAAACTGAGTCCAACCTAGTATTTAACACCTTCTACAGAATATATTGTGTCCCTCACAAATTCATATGTTAAATTCCTAATCCCAGTGTGATGCCATTTGGGGGTGGGGTATCTGGAGATAATTGGGGTTACATAGTGGCTTGAAGGTGAAACCCTCATAATGAGATAAAGAAGAAAAGGAAGTGACTGTCCACTATGTGAGGACACAATAAGATGGTGGCCATTTTCATGGCAGAAGGTAGGAGCTTGGCAGGAACTAAATTTACCAGTATTTTGATCTTGGACTTCCTAGCTTCCAGAACTATGAAATGTAAATATCTGTTTAAATAACTTAGTCTATAGTATTTGCATATATAAGCCAGAGAAGATTACAAAAAAATTCACTCTAGGTTTGGGAGAATCCTGTCCGTACAATGAAGAGAATTAAGGTTACTAAAACACAACTAAGAGAAATTATTAAGGTCATTTTGACCTTCTACCCTGCTTCAGAAATATTTTCCAAAACTAAGCCAGGTGTCTCGGATGCCTTTACCTAGACTACTTGTTCTGGTAGAACAGTATTGCAGTATCTCATTTTCTCTCTGTCTCTCTCTTCCTCTCTATCTTTTACCCTGTATAAAATAAAAAGTGCCCTAGATAGAGTCATACAGGCATCAGGCTACCAGGAACACACACACACACACACACACACACATGCAAGCACACACACACAAACACACACACACACATATATATACACAAGCACACTGCCTGATAGGTAGCTGGAATGGCATTCTTTTTTTTATTTTATTTATTTATTTATTTATTTATTTTATTTATTCCCTTTTGTTGCCCTTGTTGTTTTATTGTTGTAGTTATTATTGTTGTTGTCATTGTTGGATAAGACAGAGAGAAATGGAGAGAGGAGAGGAAGACAGAGGAGGAGAGAAAGATAGACACCTGCAGACCTGCTTCACCGCCTGTGAAGCGACTCCCCTGCAGGTGGGGAGCCGGGGTTCGAACCGGGATCCTTATGCCGGTCCTTGTGCTTTGCACCACCTGCACTTAACCTGCTGTGCTACAGCCCGACTCCCTGGAATGGCATTCTAACATGCCCAGAGGGTTGCTGTCTTTAGGACTAAGTCAGGAGTCAGGATTGCCTCCCTTCACTATAGTTCCATATGAGAAGTCCTGTTCCCTGTTATTTTATTGTTATTAACCTTTGAAAATTCTTATTTAGAAAATCTGTCATGAGGTAAGAAATGAGAACTCAGAGATGCCAGTGATTTCCTGAGTCTGCATTTGTGCTCACAGCTGGTCCACTTATCCACCTAAGTGTCATGGTTTTGGATGCCTAGTCCTCAGAGAGCTTCACTTTGTTCTTGAACATTTTTCATCACAAAGTAACATACCTCTCTCAGAATGTCAACTGGAAGCAATTTGAAGATCATCTAGTAGACTCATTCTCAAGGTTTATCTATTCATAATCCCCTTTGAGAAATCTATGTGAATGTCATTTTCCCAGACACATGTAAGTAGTACTCAAACTTATGAATTCTTTCATGAAATTTGTAGAGAACCAGAGGGTTCCTCGAACATACTCATGGACCTCAGGTTTAGGATTCTTGGTCTGGTATTATGTCTTAGATAAAACAACAGAGCAGAGATAACACATGGCTTGTCCCAAGTCTTTTATTTGCTATTGATTCAGTATTTATCCCATGTTTAGTTAAACCTTGTCACTTAAACCTTTCACAAGCTTTCTGGAAGTGAGTCTACACAGTAGGGAGTATATTTTAGGTTGCATGTGCCAAGCCAGCAGGGGTACACAGGCAGCCAGGGATACAAGGTGGCCCATCTTTCAGGGAGGATTCCTTGAAATCTGACTTCTCCCCTCTTCCCCTCCATGAAGAGACAGCATATGTCAGTCAATTCTAGATCAAGTCCTTCCTCTACTATGTGTCTCTGAGAGGCTATTTCACCTTTTGAAAATTTCCTCTTCTTCAAAATTAATCTACTAGTATAGTCTGTTAATGGGCAAGGAGGACAACCATGAGAATGGCAGATGTTAAAGAAACATCACCACTCTTTTTTTTTTTTTTAATATAGATACAAAGAAAGAGAAAGAGAGATAAAGTGATCATATCATCAAAGCTTTCTTTAGTGGGGTGGGCGCTGTGCTTAAAACTGGGTCATCCACATAGCAAAGCTATCCAAATGAGCTATTTCACTGGCCCTGTATCACCATGCTTTTTTTTTTTTTAACCTTACCTTCTTTCTGAGGGAGGCTTATAGCTCTGGGTTTCATACCAGTAAGCTGACACAGTGTCCCAGAGCCACATTATGCTAATTTTGTACTTTCTTGTAATGTTTCTCAACCAGCTAACTCAGTCTTCTTCCTGGATAGCTTTGAAACTTAGAGCTCCTCCTCAAGAAATTGAAGGCAGCAGTAGAGACGTTTGGGCCTTAAATAACTGCCTCCACATACAAGGTTAGCTGTTGCCAGTCCCCTGCCCCTCCCTGCTGCCTGTCACTGGCTCCAGTTTCCAGCTGCCAGCTGTGAGGCCAGCTTGCCCCCTGCTGGCAGCCCAGCCCAAGAAATCTGGCAGCTTCCTGACTGAAGACTCAAGTCAGCATGCAGCCAGCACTCAAGTAGGGAACTCCAGGAGCCAGACAGGATTGAAACTCAGTTTGGTGATAAACTGCAAGTCCCTGGACCACTGGCCCAACACGTAGAGTCTCTGGTAGGTTAGGAATCCCAAGGATATATTGGTGCTCTCAAAATGAGACAAGAAAGAACATGGTTGGAAGGAGTGGGGATGAAGGTTCAGAAAGCAAGAGCTCATCAGGGCTCAGGTCCATAAGTTTTCTCTGTTGGGCAGACTGAAAGAGACAGATCAAGAGAGAAAGACAGAGATGAGGAAACCAAGGACAAGGGGTATATATGCAATTTTTAGTATTGTTCTACCCTCTCTGATTGGGGCAATGAGGCTATCGAAATCACTGGTCATGTACCCACTGTAAGACTGAAAACTGCAGCTCCAGTAGAAAGCAAAGCAGAAGCACTATGACTGGCTAGGGCTGTACCTTCCCTTGGAGGTGGGGTGGTGCACCAGATAAAGAAGACATGGGGCAAGAGCATGCTTATCTTTCAGAAACAGATTTCCCTAAATTGAGCACAAACAGAATACATTTCTGCAAGGCTGGGCAACATTTATAGCTGCTGCTCGCCTTTCCATTTGGTCTTAAGATGTGATAGATCCAAATTGTAAAGGTTTGGTCAGCTTTTGAGTGAAAAACAAATTTTCTAGCAGGGGACAAGGAAGGTAAGGAGATTGAGGGATGCAGAGGGGAAAAGCTGAAATAGAAAAATTGCTAAAAGGCCTCCTGCAGTCTGTTAGGAGTATTAATTTAGGATGATGTAGGAGAAAGGACTAAGTGGTTTTGTGTCAGCTACACTGAATCAAACTTGTTAAAATATATGCATGTAAGTGTGTGTGGCAGCAAGCTGAGCCCACCTCAGGAATGGAAATCAGCCTCTCCTTTTTAAAGGGTTTTTATGTTTTGTAAATATAAGAAATCCTGTGCAGAAATGAGATTAGGAAAAGGCAGGCTACTGCCTTTTGCAGGGGTGGAGGGATGTAAGGGTGGAGGGTGAGAATAGAGCAGAACTCTGCATCCCATACCGTCCCCTGATTGCTTTCTTATTCTTTATCCTTGTGGGAGTATGGACACAGAGTCACTATGGGGACCAGAAGGTGGAAGGTCTGGCTTCTGTAATTGTTTCCCCGCTGAACATGGGCGTTGACAGGTCGATCCATACTCCCAGCCTGTCTCTCTTTTTCTCTAGTGGGACAGGGCTCTGGTGAAGCAAAGCTCCAGTACACATTGGTGGAGTTCTCTGTCCAGGGCTGTCTGTTTGGCATCATACTACCATCTGGAACCTGGTGACTGAAAAGATATTTAACATACAAAGCCAAACAAATTGTTGACCAATCATGAACCTAAAGGCTGGAATAGTGAAGATGAAGAGTTGGGGGGGGGGGGTGGATCTCAGTTTTGTAGATAGATAGTAGGCATATTTTAGTTATATTCCAAATGGCCTGTGACTATACTACATTTTTGTTTGTTTGTTTGTTTGTTTTCCCTGAGCCTGAAATCTGATATGCAAGTGGATCCAAGATACTGTATGGGGAGATAAAGTCATGGCTGGGAAAATGACCAGAAAGATGGATCAGGGAAGAGAGTAGCTCCCAAATATGAGAAAGTTATATAAATATTGTTGGCTGTAAACCCCACTGATTTGATCTGATCTAAGGCCCATATTCAGTTTAGCAGCTTATATGACCTCTGCATCCCTGTAGATCTGACCTCACATTCTGTGGTCATGAGTAGGAACTTTCCAAGCTGACACAATTTCAGGACCCATCTTCCTTGGGTGGAAGATACAGTATCTTGTCCATCCTCTCTTCACAGGATAGAGCATTCTCTACCTTTGTTGATCCAAGTTGAGGGCAAGGTCCTATGGGAGACCCCCCAGATTCTTAGGTTTCTGGGATACTGAATAAGATGGTGGTAGTTTGGGGACACTGGAAGAGTTGTTTCCTGTGGGGACTGAAGTGGGACAAAGAGCTCCAGGTCTAAAAAGAAACAGGAGAGATAGATAAAGAGATGATAGATAGATAGATAGATAGATAGATAGATAGATAGATAGATAGATAGATTATAGATAGGTAGATAGATAGATGATAGATATATGGATGATAGATGATAGATAGATAGATAGATAGACAGACAGACAGACAGACAGATAGATAGATAGATGATAGATAGAGCTGTTGTGTCTTCCTTTAGCATACTCCTGCTGCCCACAGACCTCAGATGTGTGCCTTTACTGAGTTCCTGCTGCCAGTCGTGTGTTTCTAAACTTAAGTGTTTTAAAAATTGAACAAATATAGAACATATATATTATAGACTGGGTATTGTTTTTGGTGCTTTTTGGCATATTAAATCACTGAACTATAGCACTTGTCCTTTATGTGTCATTTCACAAAGAAGAAAATAAGTTCAGTAGGACTGACTTGCCCTCCATATACCCTAAGGTGAGAGGTCAGTCACTTCCTTATGTACCTCCCTCCTGAAATGAAGAGGTATTAAGAGATAAATGAACATATTAACCCCAATAATGGAATTGGGAAACTTGAATAAATGTGATAAGTGAGACATTCATTTTATCCTGTAAAACCCAGTGCTGGCGCAACTTTAATCATTCACATTTAAAATATGTGTCTGGGGGCCAAGGAAGGAGAAGTGACATACCCTGTAGAGCCATACACATGTCCCCACCTGCATAGGGGTAGCTTTACAAAGGCTAAAGCTGTGGTGCAGGTATCTCTTTCTCTATTTCTCCCACTTTCTTCTAAGTTTCTCTCTGCCTGTATTTAAAAGAAAAAGTCCACCAGGAGTAGTAGATTTATTGTTCAGGCACTGAGCTGGTGGCAAAAAGGCATAACATAACATAACGTAACGTAACGTAACGTAACGTAACGTAACGTAACATAACATAACATGGCATGGCATGGCATAGCATAACATACATAACATAACATGACAACATGTCAGTGTGTATGTATGTGTGTGTGTCTTGTGAATGTCTCAAAGTCAATGGTTTATCTCCCCATGATCATGTTGCCTGATGGAAGACTCTGATAGGAGTTGGGAGTAGGGTTGACATGCTTTCCTGCCTGATCTTAATCTATATGGAAGGGCCACATGGCAGGATGTTGGGCATTTATCCTTTGGCTAATTCTGCTTCTAAAAACCCCTTCTGTTTCTATCCATGTTGGTCATCACGTCAGGTTCCCTTGCATTGCTTGACGCTGTGATCTATTTACATAATCACTGTCTTGCCTGAGACCCACCCTACCTGCAGGGTATTGGTTTAATCCCCACTGGTTAGATGGAAGCTTTCTACGTTCTGTTTGTGATTTTTTTTTTGCTCCACCCCCTCTCCTAGTCATTTCCTTTCCCCTTACCACTTCCAATGAAGAGATAGATAAAAGGTGATGTATCTGATTAATAAAGGAGGGCATATTGTGTTCCCTCTAAGCCACAAGTTCCTGGTCTCCTTTCTCTCTTCAGTGATGCTAACCCAACAGCAGGGAACTAAAGAACCCTTCCTGATTGATGTCTTCAGTTCTACAGTGTTGGTATGCATGAGACCCTTTCTGTTTCATTTGGTTTAAATCCCCCCTGCTTAACACTATTCTATTTACATAACCACTTCATTCTATTTACATAACCGCTGTTAACAAGCATCTCCCTCCAGGGCATTGGTTCAATTCCCACTGTTTCATGATATGTTTTTGCTCCACCCCCCCTCCTTGTCACACCCTGATCCCTTCTTTATCACACCCTGATTTTCACAGGTCACTTTTCTCTCCACCCTCTCTATGTCACATCCTGTTTCCACCTTACCTGTCAAGTATATATAAAGACAGCATTGTGAGTTTTACTGTACTGTACTTTGAGTTTAGATTAGCTCATCTTAGATTGTGCTGCGTCCTGCATGAATAAAGAGATACTGCGTACAACCCAACCATGAGTCCCTGGTCGTCTGTTACCCGCCTGTGAAGCCAGCCAGGCGAAAACAACCTAACCCATCGAAAACAACATATGGCGCAACAACGTGGGACCAGACCTGTGCAACTCCCAGATAAGTGAAGACTTTGCCTACCTATGCACTATGGTCTTCTCTTCTACTTACGAAGAGGTTTGCCAAAGCCTCTACTGTTTCATTATGAGACAGTTTCTCTGTCTCTGGAACATTTTACTCTGGGTCACACTTCGGTTCCCTCACCGGGAACTTTGGTTTCTTATGACCGGGATCATAGAGCTTGGGAGATTCACGGAGATTTCTCCTTGAACTTTCTGGATTCCCTATCCCATGTTTCCTGAGAAAAAGGACTACATTTTGCTCCGGGCCACAGTTTGGTTCTTTATGACTGTGATCGTAGACCTTGGGATATGCATGGGGATTTCCCCTGGAACTTTCTGGACTTCTCGAATGTTTCCCATGGAGAAGGACTACTCTAGTTTGAGGAGCATTCTCGAGTACCCTGGCAGTTCCCAAGTATGGAGACACTTGGTTAGTTCTACTCTCCTGATTGGATTCTTTCTTCGATGGGAAGACACTTTAAAAATGGGTACCTGAAGCAATCCAGCAGGAACAGTCAGAAACACCCTAAATGGAACTTCGAGGAGCTTTTTGGACTAGGTCGCCCTCCGGGGATTCTTAATCCTACATGGTAAGATCTTGATAATCTGGTTCAAGTTGCGTTTCATAAGAAAATGATTTGAATGACTGAATTTTTGTTTGACATTGACTTAAAAAAAAAATGCTGGACGCAGCCATGATTTCTAGAGACATCCAGAAACAATCCAAAAAGTTGTTTTTTCCCTCCTTTGCTTTCTCTTTTACGTCTTGACATGAATCTGAAACGTTTAATCCTGAAAGCTGTATGAGTTGTGGGTGGGGCAGATAGTGCAATGATTATGTTAATTATTCTCATGCCTGAGGCTTCTACTGTGGTTCTTCTGTTTACCTTTCCACATTTTATTGAGTTTAAACTGTTTAAACAACCTTAAAATCATACTAGAAAGGACTTCCAATTATAATGGAGTTATCAATTATACTAAACTTTTAATCTGCTACAAGTTTTGTTTGATAAGTAAGTGAATTTCAGCTGTCAAAGTCTTCACATGAAAAAGCATCTACTCAAGTGGAATTCCTGGAAATCCATTTGGATCCTGTTCTCTGACATCGCCCCCGGAAACCAATGATGAGACCTGACACGACCTGAAGAAACAGATTCACAGACTCCAAAGCTCACTCTCTACAAAAAAGCAGAATTCTGATGGCCGACATTCCCCATCGAGACAGACATGCAGCATTTCATCCTCTGACATTTTCTTCTGTGGTCAGCTACTTTGGACTGACACCTCCATTGGACTTACTGGTACATGCTGCTGTGTTTCTCAAAGACTAACTTCAGCCAATTGCCTTGAGACTATAGACCATGTTCCCTCGCCTGCAGGCTCTGTCCCAGAGGCAGAAAACTCCCCCTCCTTATTAGGTTATGCCCACAGAGGCATGAAGCACCCCAAGAGGCAAGAGATGCCCACAGAGGCAGGAAACGCCCTTTGAGGCAAGAGATGCCTTCAGAGGCATGAAGCGCTCCCAGAGGCAAGAAATGCCCTTTCGCCTGCTAGGCCTTGCCCTTTGAGGCAAGAAAAGCTCCCCTTGACATCACACTGGTTATTGCTGCTCGCCTATTTTGTTTTCCATGTCATATGCCAGTTCTTTTGAAAACGCCTGTACGATATACGTTTCTGTTCACCCCACAATGGCCATTAGTTAAAAAGAAAGGGGGAATTGTTGGTATGCATGAGACACCTTCTGTTTTATTTGGTTTAAATCCCCCCTGCTTAACACTATTCTATTTACATAACCACTTCATTCTATTTACATAACCGCTGTTAACAAGCACCTCCCTCCAGGGCATTGGTTCAATCCCCACTGTTTCATGATATGTTTTTGCTCCACCCCCCCTCCTTGTCACACCCTGATCCCTTCTTTATCACACCCTGATTTTCACCAGTCACTTTTCTCTCCACCCTCTCTATGTCACATCCTGTTTCCACCTTACTTGGCAAGTATATATAAAGACAGCATTGTGAGTTTTACTGTACTGTACTTTGAGTTTAGCTTAGCTCGTCTTAGATTGTGCTGCGCCCTGCATGAATAAAGAGATACTGCGTACAACCCAACCATGAGTCCCTGGTCGTCTGTTACCCGCCTGTGAAGCCAGCCCGGCGAAAACAACATAACCCGTCGAAAACAACACTACAGCAACAAGGAATGGAATTCTATCCACACCAGAGAGTCTGGGAGTTGGACTAGTACTATCCAGTTACACAGAAACTCCTGCTGACATTCATGATGGCTTGGTAGACAATGTGCAGGGGACTTGGCTAGTGATGCAGAACATCTGACCGATGAGACTTTGAGCCAGTAAGCATGTATTGTTTTCAATCATGAAATGAGTGATAATCTGTTATGTGAAAGCCGAGACTACAAGTATGAACCAAAAAATACTGGGTTATGAGCTACTGCTACCACAACACTTTTCCTCAAGATCCTCAGGGTCCTTCAGAGAGACATCTTCTTGTACTTGCATCAGTGACACTGGAAATGGAGATTCAGTGGAGTTGGGGGACAAAGCTTCCCCAGATACTAAGGGCCTGAGTAGAATTTCTTACCTCTGCAAGGGGTAAGAAAGCCTTCACTCAACATTAATTCACTGAGTTTTTGGCTGTTGACATTTCTCATTAGACTAAAAGCCAAAGGTGGGTAGGGGGAAGCTCATCTGTAAAGTCCAGTCCAGTTCACATATACTTTTTCCCAACATAACTTTTATTTTTTAATATTTACTTATTTATTTTATAGAAAGATAAATTGAAAGTAAAGTGGGAGGAAAAGAGGTAGATAGAAATAGGTACCAAGGTAGGGTGATGATGCACTGGGCTAAAGCCACATAATATTAAGGACATGCAAAAGGATCCTGGTTCTAGGCCCCAGCTCCCCACCTTGCAGGAGTTCACTTCACAAGCAGTGAAATAGGTCTGCAGGTGTATATCTTTCTCTTTCTCTCTCTATCTTCCCTCTCAATTTCTTTCTGTCCTATCCAAAAAAATCAATAAAATGGCCCCAGGAACAGTGGATTTGTAGTGTAGGTACTGAGCCCCAGCAATAACCCTGGAGGAGAGAGAGAGAGGGTGAGGTTGAGGGGGAGGAAGAGGGGGAGGGATATGGGGAGGGAGAGAGAAGAAATAGAGGTACCTGCAACACTGCTTCGTCACTAGTGACTTCCCCGTGCAGATGGGTGTGCATAGACTTGAACTTAGGTTCTTCCACAAGGCAGTATTGAATTTCCCAGGTGCACTGCCACCTGACCCCTCCAACATATCTTTACTCCTTTTTTCTTTCTCTACATGGTTCCCTCTCCTCCCCTTTGTATCCTGAAGCTCACACCCTTTTTCCTGTGTGGCTACTCATCTTGTTCATTTTGCCCTTCATTGCTTTCTCATAGCTGCCAGGTACTGCAGTAGGCATTTCCTTATTTGCTCACTCCTTCTCTAACTCCTTTTCCTCATGGGAGATAATAGGACCCACTGCCCCCCTTCTGTTGCAGCTCCTCTCCATGTCTGCCACCCCATGTCCATATGTGGCATCACCTCAGCTCCCTTCTACATGCTAATCATTTAGGACTGGCAGCCTGGAGGAGAGCCAAGGGAATGGCTCCCCCTCCACTGGCCTCCTCCATCTGGACTCTTTTTTCAGTAGAAATTGGGAAGATGGTCAGTGAAGAAACCATTCCTGGCACCTCCACCAGAAGGTGAATAAACCTTGCCAGGATTTCTTGTTCCCTGACCAGAGGATGGGTGGCTTGGTGCCCAGTAGCTTTTAAGGGTCCAGGATACCATAGAAAACAATAAAGCCACTCTCAGTTCTGGATTTTTTGCAATTTACATTTTCCATTTCTAATGTGAACTGCCAAGACAGCATTTCAGCCAGGCCTTGAATCCTCTGCTTATACACATCCATACACATGCATGCACATACATATGTGCATATACATATGTTCACATATGTACTTGTAAGTGCCAAGCCCCACAGTCAATGTTTTCTACCCTTGCTGACAATTCTGTGTGGCTTGCAGTGACAGCTCCAAACTGGGAACTGTCCTTGTACCAGAAACTTAAAATTTATTAGTTTTCTATATTTTTTCATGCTCTTAGCAATGTGCATAGGATAAAAACACCAACCTTAACACAAGGTTATATAAGGATCAGTTGATATAATATATATGAATGTGTTTTCTAGGGTGTAAAGGACTGAACAATTAATTAAAGTCAAGTGTCCTAACTAGCTCACCTGCACTTTGTGCAAATAGTTATATGAGTATCCCAGCATATTACATGTGCTGTGAATGTGATTTTTATTAGAGTTTTTAATGAAACAATGCATTTTTTTTCTTTGAAAGATAGCATAAGATGTGTTTGCTTTTATCTCTTCTTCTGAGGATAACTGGGGGATCAGGGTGGAGCTATGGTGAGAACTGAGGAAACAGATGGCATCCCCCCTACCTATGACCAGTGACTGTTTCGAAGAAAGGAAGAGGGAGCAGGTAGGTCCAAATTCTGCAGGATATGGAATGTTTCACATCCTGATAATTCTGTTTCTGAAAGTTACTGGATTCAGATGTGAAGACACCATTTATGCCCACCCACCTGCCCACATGTAGCTTTAGCACCTTCTAGACACTGACAAAGTTGGTGTCCTGCTAGCAGACCAGGGCCATAGGAGTCTCCTCTAGGATTGGAAACAAGTTCAGATACGATAGTAAGTATTTTCAAGGGGCACTGAGGCAGTGTGGGGCTTTACATATAGGGTTTCATCAGTATTCTCATTTGGGGATTGTTGACAGAGCCTGTATTGTATTGTATACAGAGCCTGTATACTGTTTATACCTGTAGATGTGAGGTCTCAGACTTCCGGTTCAATATTAATCCTTAGTAATTATCCACAAAATAATACCAGTGTGAAGATTCAAGGTCTGAAGATCTTGAAAGTATGGTCTAACAGTGTCTTCATGATTCTCATGACATCAACAGAGGGTTTCTTGAACTCCCCCAAAATAGTGGCATGATGCCATCACAGCAACTCAAATGCATCAATAACTGGGTCACCTCCATTGTGAATATTTGCTATCTGTTAGGCATCATGCCAGGTGCTTTGTAAGTAGAATTTTGTTAACTCACAATGATGACATTCTTGAAAGGCACATGTTATTTTCCTATTTTTATATTATATTTACTGTATTATATGGACCTTTATTAATACTATATATGTGTTGACATACAAATATTAATGTTTTTATATTGTTGAATCCTTAAAGTATCATTAGCTATATGAATAGATGGATTATGTTTCTCCTATTTTGTTGATGAGGAAAGATGTTTTTCAGGATTAAATTACTTGTCTAAGATTAAATACTTTTCCCTCAAAATCTTATTGCTTTCAAATAAAAACTAGAATACAAACTCAGACAGGTGGGCCTCCAAAGCGCAACTTCTTCTCTGACACAGAACAGCATGGTATCATATTTTCCCATGAAGGAACCCTAACAGAAGAGCCCTGAATATATGACCCCAGGGATCTGGAAATATCACTTAACACAGCTAGCTATCTGTGAAAATTCTTTGAAGCTTTGTGTTTTATCTCAGAAAAATTGTCAATGAATTTTGCATCCCACTCCATAATGCAACACAAAAAAGTAATATTTTCATTTCTAGGATTGTCCTCAAAACTTTGAGGGGGAAAATGATGCTCTAGGAATTTATATTCTACTTACCCTTAGTTTTCTCACCCCATGGGCCACAGCTAACTGTTTCTGGTTTTGCATATTTCCCAATTCAAGAACAGTTGAAATGGGAAAATGGTGTGTTTCAGAATCAACTTGTTCTAAACTCAGATTCTGGTTTGTTTTTCCAGCTTGTGCTGTGACCTTTAATTGTTCTGAGTGTAGAATTTCTTCATATGTAAATCAAAGATAATGATATATGCCTGTCAGAGTGTAGTCCTTAGTGTGAAATTAGAAAGTAACATCACTCCTTTATCCTCCAACAACTATTCAGGTGTTGAGGAGGGTATTTCATGTCTCTACACACTGGTTTGGTTTTTGATAGTGGTAGAGGTACTGCTTTCTCCAGGGGAAAATATCTGCACACATTTTATATTCCTCATATGCCAACTGCATACCTAGGACAGAGTCAGGTATGGAAATTTAACACTTTCTTTTTGTCAGTTTCTTGGGGTGGAGGGTGTCGGTTTACAAGAGTGTTATTGCTAGAAACATAGGCTCTATAGAGGAAGCTGGATATTCCTCTTGTTTTAGGGTTTAAGAAGGTAATAGAGGGAGTCAGGCGGTAGCGCAGCGGGTTAAGCGCACATGGCGCAAAACGCAAGGACCGCGTAAGGATCTGGGTTCGACCCCCTGGCTCCCCACCTGCAGAGGAGTCCCTTCACAGGCGGTGAAGCAGGTCTGCAGGTGTCTATCTTTCTCTCCTCCTCTCTGTCTTCCCCTCCTCTCTCCATTTCTCTCTGTCCTAGCCAACAACAATGATGACATCAATAACCACAACAATGTTAAACAACAAGGGCAACAAAAGGGAAAATAAATAAATATAAAATTTTTTTAAAGAATGTAATAGATAGTTATTGAAATAATCATGTTGTTTGGCAACTGGGTTAACTCTGAAAAATCACTTTGTTAGGATTTTCTGTATCATACACAGCATCACCATATTTTATGTCCTTTGACATTATCTGCATATAGCTATGCTACTGGTTGCTTTTGTTCTCCCTGGACTAAGCCTTTAAGAGAGTCAACATATCAAAGACTCAGCCTATTTATTAAAAATACTCAGTCTATGCTTTAAAAAATTTGAGAGATTCGATCAACTTTTCCCTTTTCATATTACTTAGTGATTTATATGACTATAAAATAATAGGAGTGTCCATAAACACCATTCTCATCACCAAAAGACCGTGTCCTATCCCATAAACCCCTCCCCCCCACACACACACCCCATGAAGCTGAACATCCACCCTCACCCTCCACCCAGAATTTTTACTTTGGTGCCCTACAACAAATTTAGTCAGATCCTGCTTTGTGTTTCTCTTTCTGTTCTTCTTTCTCAACTTCTTTTCTTCTGTTTATGAGTGGGATCATCCCATACTCCTCTTTATCTTTGTGATTTAGTTAATTCAACATAATCCCTTCTAGATCCATCCAAGATGGGTCAGAGAAGGATTAAGAAAACAAACAAAAAAGAGTGTTATTGCAGGTGCAGAGTTTTATATCTCTCTAGGATAGGTATTAGAAGATTATCAGCTATTGTCTGGGAAGAGAAGTTGTTTCCTAATATCTGATGACTCTACAGGAAAAAAAAATTAAGACACCTTGAAATGTATGGATAGGCTATGTATCATGGTCATAGTATATTCAAGCATCTTCTTTAAATAATTTTTAAATCTCTAAATACTGTTTAAGTGCTCCAATTCTCTAATCAAGGTTGAAGCAGAAAGAATAGACAGGTCAGGTGCAGCATAGTCCAAAAAGCTGTTGTTATTCTTGTAGCAACTTTGCAGGAAAGTCAGTTAGCCTAAGTCTTTTCATCTGTAAATAGTCAGAGTTCAAGTGCTTTATCTCAACAATTACAACAGCTATTATAATATAAAATAAAAACAGAAAAAAACATGTTGGTGAGGATGTATAGAAATAAGAACCTTTGTGAACTTTTTTGCTTATTGTATAATAGGTCAGTCATTGTGGTAAACAGTCGGCAGTTCCTCAAACAGTTAAACATAGAATTTCCACCGGATCCAGAAATTCTACTTGTATATCTATGCTCAAGAGAATTGAAAGCATGAACTTGAACATATATTTATATACCAATGTTCATAGCAGCATTGTCCACAATATTCAAAGGTAGCAGCAACACTACATTAACAGATAAATGGACAGACCAAATGTGATATATGCTGCAGTGAAATATTAGTCATCCTTAAAAATAAATGAATAAGCCCTACAGGATAAATGAACCTTAAAGACCCTAGACTAAGTGAAATAAACCAGATATTAGTGAACAAATATTGTATGAATCCGCTTATCTGAGACATCTATAATAGTTGAATTCACAAAGACAGAAAGAATACTTACCAAGGGAAAGACATTGGGGAGTCATTATCTAATGGGTAAGGAGTTTAGCTGAAAAAAAAAAAAAAAGAATGGTGGTGATGGTTATCCAAAAATATGAATGTACCCAATGCCACTGAACTAGACATGAAACAATATTTAAAATAACAACATTCATGTTATATTTTTACCAAAGTGATACTTAGTTTTAATTCATGATGGTGCTGGGTTTGAGCATAGAACTTTAGAGCCTCAGTTATGAAAGTATTTTTGCTAAAAAGAAGACCACAAGAGAATGCAACAAAATAAGATTAAGATTACTTTGGGAACCCACAAAGCCAAAGTTGAGTGCAAACACATGTGGCTCATGGAAAGAGAGGAGCTGAAGGAGAGATTCCTAGGGCTAAAATACCATACTCAGGAGCATCTGGTACTAGTCCTGCAGTTTGCCCATTGATGCACCACCTACAGTATTAGTTTTAAGAACAACAAGAACAAAAAACTGTTGAAGGAAAGAAAAAAATCACCTAAAGCACACCAATTTACAACTGTGAGTCTCCATTGCTGTTGCCTCTCAGATGCTAAAACATCATCAGGAAAAGCCTATACTGACATGGGAGGCAGAGAATTGTCCAGATGACTCAGGAGAAATCTACACTACCTGTGGCCTGGAGGTGTGGCTATATAGTAGGAGCCTTTCCACATTGTTCTCCTGATAAATTAAGAAAAAGGGTGGTTAATTGCCTCAGAACCCATTAAATACAAATAAGATTTATTCAGAAACTCATAGGGTCAATAGAGAGCTGCTCATCTTGACTCTGGCTGGTGTTGGAGTTGGGGCTTTGGGCCCAGGACTTTTCATCCTTGGGGTGTGGGAGTCTCTTTGCATAGCCATTGTGTTATCTATCCTCCACCTCTTTTATTTGATTAGGATAAAATTCTACTTATATTTAAAGGGCCTTGAGGCTCCCATAACCTTCAGGGAAGATAAATAACAGGGATCCTCAGGGATTGAAATAACATAAAAAAAAAAACTATTAGGATTCACAGCTACAAACTTTTAAGTGCCTTATTTAGACACAAGTAAATCCAGGTAAGTGTAATCAGTGGATTGAAAAATAGTGAGTGGAGGACCTCAACACACCAAACATAGTGATTAAGCCAAGAATAAACACTGAATAAATGAACCAGGACAAAAGTCCAGATAAAATGCCAAAAAAAAAAAAAAAGTAGAAACATATAAGAATAAGGACAACATTCAAACACTAGTCACTTACAGGAGTAAGGAAAGCTTTTGAAAGTAATATCATCAGAAATGGGGAAACAACAAATGAGACTCTGAAAGAAAACACTATCTCAAGGTAATTAGAGAGCTGAAAGATGAAATACCTGAGTTAAAAGCAGAACTAGATGAACAAGCTAATACAGTATCTGGACAGGGTTACAAACTAGTTGAGCTATAGAAAATATCAGAGGTTAGGGAAACAGAATAAGTGAGGCAGAAAACAAAATTGGCCAGATTGAGGATAAGCAACAGTTGAAGAAGCAACTATAACCAAGGCTGCCCTGCAAGAAGCTCTGAACGGTCTCCTACAGACAATCACAATACCATAAACATGTCATATATCAGGGCACTCTAAAAGAATAGAATAATGGGGGGGCAGAGCCAAGATGGCGACTCAGAACCAGCTGCTGGCTTGAGCTCTGAGGACAACTGCTACAAAGCATTAGATCCTGGCATTCAGCATGTCTATGAACACAAGACAGTATAAGCGTGACACCAAGGAGGTGACTATAGCTCAATTTGGGTTAGAAATTAGAGCAAAACGAAAGGAATTTTTTTATTATTCCTCTAGCCCCCTCCCCCCATAGCCAGGCCCCAGGAGTAGGGAGCTGCTGCTAGCAGGTTTCCCCCTGACCTTTTTTGTTTACCAAGATTCCTGGCTCACCAGGGGTGCCATTCCAACCCTGTTCCTTTCTGAATACCTTGGCTATCCTTTCTTTCTCTGAGTAAGGAAATTAGGCCCAATTACAGTGACAAATATCTAACAAAAAACTGGGAAAGACTGCCTGGAAGTTTTTTCTTTCCTTTTTTTTTTTCTTTTTCAGTCAGTTATCTAGACTCAATGTGCCTGAGCTACAGGGAGCTGTCCAAGCAACAGACCCACTGCTAGGGCTTTTTACTCTGTTCTATTTTATTATTACAAATATATATATATGTGTGTGTGTGTGTGTGTGTGTGTGTGTGTGTGTGTGTGTGTGTGTGTATTCCTTTGCCCCCCACTCATGTTGACCAAAATTAATTCTTAGTATACTTTCCATTGCTAGGTTACTAGATGTCTTATCCATTGTGAGAGGAATTTGTCTCACTCTTCATACCTCCTCTATCCACTCTCCCCCTACTCCCTTCTTCTAGCAAAAAAAAAACTTTCCTTTCACTGCTCTTACTGCTTTTTTCTTTTCTCTTTTTCCCCATTTATTCCTTTCTTCCTTCCTCCTTCCTCTGATTCCTGAATTTACAGAAACTCGTTTGTGAATTATTTCAGGGAAGAATTCTGACTCAGAGTGGATGCTCTTTGTGTGTGTCTCTGCTCTACTTACCTTTCTCCTTTGGCTACCCCTAGAATTTACAGTGGACAGTAGATTTGCATAATTGTCTATTCCTGCTATCCCATTTTTCCTTTCTCTTTCATTTTCATTTGGATCTGGTTGTTATATTTTCTTGGACAGGAGACATTGTTGGGCTAACTGGTATTGGTTAAACTGATTCAATCATTGCTTCAGCTACTATTGTTGTAATTTCTGAGGTGGGTAACTGCATTTGTAATAAAAGTATTTAGTATAGCTTGTACTAAAAAAAAACAACTGAGGAACAACAGAACATAAAAATAAGAAACACATTAATAAAAAAATGGGTAGATCAAGAGCAAATAAAACTGGTACTACAATGAATGAAGACAAAAGACCAGAAGAAACTACTAATCAGTCAGAAGTAACCATAGATAAGAAAAGTATGCGAGCAATAATAAACTTATTAATAACAGAAATGAAAACAACTTTGGAGGAAAGGAATATCAGTATTAGGGAAACAACAGATGAGACCCTCAAGGAAAATATGAACTACCTTGCGGCAATTAGGTAACTGAACTGAAAGAGCTGAACTGAAGAAAGAATCTGAGGGAAGGGAAAGTGGACTAACAGAAACAGAAAACAGAATTAGCCAGAGAGAGGATGAGCTAGAGGTAAAGGATCTCAAAAAGAGATTGAGAGACACTGAAAACAACAACAGAGACATCTCAAAAGAAGTAACATTTGTATATTTGACCTGCCAGAGGAAAAAACAGAGGAAGGGGAAGTAAACATTATGGAGGAAATTATAAAAGAAAACTTCCAAGACCTTAAAAACAGAAAGGACATTAAGATTCAAGAGAGGAAGAAAGTTCCAAAAGAATCATTCCAGACCTGAAGACACCAAGACACATCGTAGTTACAATGAAAAGAAGTAAGGATAAAAAAAAAAAAAAGGATCCTAAAGGCTGCAAGAGAGAAACAAAAAGTTACATACAGGGGAAAAACCATAAGACTACCAGCAGATTTCTCCAGTCAAACTCTAAAAGCCAGAAGAGAATGGCAAGATATCTATCGAGCCCTGGATGAAAAAGGGTTTCAACCAAGAACAATATATCCTGCTAGACTTTCATTCAAACTAGATGGAGGGATCAAAACCTTCTTAGACAGACAACAGTTAAAGGAGGCAAGCATCACCAAGCATGCCCTGAAAGAGGTTCTAAAAGACCTCTTATAAACAAGAACATCACTATAATACTTGCAATATATCAGAGAAAATAAAAAAAATGTTGAATAATGGCACTACAATACATTAAATCCATAATATCAGTAAATGTCAGTGGCATAAACTCACCCAAAAAAAGGCAGAGTGGGAGGATGGATCCGAAAACATAACCCAAACATATGCTGCTTGCAAGAATCTCACTTTACCCAACAAGAAAAACACAGACTTAAAGTGAAAGGATGGAAAATTATCATACAAACTAATGGACAACAAAGAAGGCAGGAACAGCCATTCCCATCTCTGAAACCATAGACTTTAAATTAAATGAAGTAATAAAAGATAGGCAAGGCCATTACATAATTATTAGAGGATCAATGTCAAGAAGATTTAACAATTATTAAAATCTATGCACCCAATGAGGGACCATATAAATACATCAAACACCTACTGAAAGAACTTCAAAAATACATCAATAGTAATACAATAATAGTGGGAGACTTTAATACCCCACTCTCACATGTAGATAGATCAACAAAGCAGATAATCAACAAAGAAACAAGGGAGTTAAATGAAGAGATGGACAGACTAGACCTCCTGGATTTTCAGAGTTCTACACCCCAAAAAACTGGAATACACATTATTTTCAAATCAACACAACACAACCACAAGGATAGACCCCATGTTAGGCCACAAAGACAGCATCAACAAATTCAAGAGCAATGAAATGATCCCAAGTATATTCTCACACCACAGTGGAGTCAAGCTAACATTTAACAACAAACAAGAAATAATTAAAAGACACATAATTTGGAAACTAGACAACATGCTCCTTAAGAACCACTGGGTCAGAGAGACACTCAAGCACGAAATTCAAAAGTTTCTGGAAGCAAATGAAAATAAAGACACACGCTGCCAAACTATTTGGGACACAGATAAAACAGTATTGAGAGGGAAACTCATAGCCATACAATCACATATTAAAGAACAAGAAAAAGCTCAAATAAATGACCTTAGTGCATACCTTAAAGACGTAGAGGAAGAGGAACAAAGGAACCCTAAAGCAACCAGAAGGATAGAAATAACTAAGTTAGAGCAGAAATAAACAACATTGAAAATAAGAGAACAATACAAAAGAACACTGAAGCCAAATGTTGGTTCACCGAAAAATTAAACAAGAATGAAAATCCACCAGCCAGACTCATTAAACAAAAAAAAGGAGAATACTCAAATTGATAGAATAGTAAATATCACAAATGACACCAAAGAAATCCAGAAAATCATGTGAAATTTCTATGAAGAACTATATGCCACAAAGCTAGAAAATCTGGAAGAAATGGGAGAATTATTAGAAATACATGCCCTTCCAAACCAGAACAAGAAGAACTACAAAACCTAAATGCACCAATCACAGACAAAGAAATAGAAACCATTATTAAAAATCTCCACGGAGATTCTGGAAGATGGCAGAATGAGAAGCTGATAGTAGCTTGAGCTCTGACAACATCTACAGGAAACGGTATTTAATACAGTGTTGCTTGTACTCAAAACAACATCCGAGGAAAAACAGAACATAAAAATAAGAAACACATAAATCAAAAAAATGGGTAGATCAAGAACAAATAAAATTGCTACTAAAATGAAGACAAGAGCCCAGAATAAACTATAAATCAAACAGAAGAAACCATAGATAAGAAAACTATGCAAGCAATAATGAACTTATTAATCCAGAAATGAAAACAACATTGGAGGAAAGGAATGGCAGTATTAGGGAAACAAGAGTTGAGAACCCCAAGGAAAATACTGATTGTCTTAAGGCAATTAGAGAACTGAAAGATGAAATAGCTGAACTGAGGAAAGAAGCTGAAGGAAAGGAAAGCAGACTAACAGAAGCAGAAAACAGAATTAGTCAGAGGATGAGTTAGAGAAAACTAAGAAAGAGGAGAAAGAGCTCAAAAAGAGATTGAGAGACACTGAAAACAACAACAGAGACATATGGGATGATCTCAAAAGAAGTAACATTCACATAATTGGCCTGCCAGAGGAAGAAAGAGAGGAAGGGGAGGCAAACATTCTAGAGGAAATAATAGAAGAAAACTTCCCAGACCTGAATAACAGAAAAGACATTAAGACTCAAGATGCCCAGAGAGTCCCAAACAGAATCAACCCAGACCTGAAGAGACCAAGACACATCATAGTCACAATGAGAAGAAGTAAGGATAAAGAAAGGATCCTAAAGGCTGCAAGAGAGAAACAAAAAGTCATATACAGGGGAAAACCCATAAGACTATCAGCAAATTTCTCCACTCAAACTCTAAAAGCCAGAAGAGAATGGCAAGATATCTATCGAGCCCTGAATGAAAAAGGGTTTCAACCAAGGATAATATATCCTGCTAGACTTTCATTCAAACTAGAAGGAGGGATCAAACACTTCTTAGACAAATAACAGTTAAAGGAGGCAACCATCACCAAACCGGCCCTGAAAGAGGTTCTAAAAGACCTCTTATAAACAAGAACATCACTATAATACTTGCAATATATCAGAGCAAATAAACAATTGTTGAACAATGGCACTGCAATACATTAAATCCATAATATCAGTAAATGTCAATGGCTTAAACTCACCCATCAAAAGGCACAGAGTGGGGAGATGGATCAGAATACATAACCCAACCATATACTGCTTGCAAGAATCCCATCTGTCACAACAAGATAAACACAGACTTAAAGTGAAAGGATGGAAAACTATCATACAGGCTAACAGACCATAAAAACGACCAGTCATTCTCATATCAGAAACAATAAATTTTAAATTAAATAAAGTAATAAAAGACAGGCAAGGACTAATGTTTAATTATTAGATTATAATAATAATAATTATTATTATTATTATTATAATTATTAGAAAATAAATCAGCCAAAAAGACTTAACAAATATTAACATCTATGCAACCAATGAGGGGCCATCTAAATACATCAAACACCTACGGAAAGGATTTCAAAAATACATCAATAGTAATACAATAATAGTGGGAGACTTTAATACCCCACTCTCACACTTAGATCAACAAAGCAGAGAATTAACAAAGATACAAGAGAATTAAATGAAGAGATTGACAGACTAGACCTTTTGGACATTTTCAGAGTCCTTCACCCCCCAAAATTGGACATTCTTTTCAAATCCACACAACACATACTCAAGGATAGACCTCATGTTAGGCCACAAAGACAGCATCAATAAATTCAAGAACATTGAAATCATCCCAAGTATCTTCTCAGACCACAATGCAGTAAAACTAACATTTAACAACAAACAGAAAATTATTAAAAGTCACAGAATTTGGAAACTAAACAACATACTCCTTAAGAAACACTGGGTCAGAGTCACTCAAGCAGGAAATTCAAATGTTCCTCGAAACAAATGAAAATGAAGACACAACCTATCAAACTATTTGGGATACAGCTAAAGCAGTATCGAGAAGGGAACTTATAGCCATACAATCAAATATTAAACAATAAGAAAAAGCTCAAATGAACGACCTTACTGCACACCTCAATGACCTAGAGGAAGAAGAACAAAGGAGCCCTAAAACAACCAGAAGGACAGAAATCACTAAAATTAGAGCAGACGCTAGAAGAAGAGGAGCAGAAATAAACAACATTGAAAATAAGAGAACCATACCAAAGATCAATGAAGCCAAATGTTGGTTCTTTGAAAGATTAAACAAAATTGACAAACCCATAGCTAGACTCAACAAACAAAAAAAAGAGAGAAGACACAAATTAATAGAATTGTAAATGATGGAGGAGTTATCACAACTGACACCACAGAAATCCAGAAAATGATGCAAAACTTCTATGAAGAACTATATGCCAGCAAACTAGAAAATCTGGAAGAAATGGAAGAATTCTTAGAAACATGCCCTTCCAAACATGAACCAAGAAGAACTACAAAACCTAAATGCACCAATCACAGACAAAGAAATTGAAACCGTTATTAAGTATCTCCCCAACCACAAAAGTCCTGGACCAGATGGCTTCAAAAACAAATTCTACAAAACTTTCAGGAAACAGATAGTAACCATACTTCTTATGCTTTTCCATAAGATTGAAGAAACAGGAATACTCCCTTCCACCTTCTATGAAGCCACCATAACCCTGATACAAAAAGGAGATAGAGAAACAACAAAAAAAGGAAAACTACAGACCAATATTAAACAAGATCTTGGCCAAGAGAATGCAACAGTATTTCAAAAAGATTGTTCATCACAACTAAGTGGGATTCATCCGAAGAATGCAAGGCTGGTTCAACATCCATAAGTCAATCAGTGTCAATCACCACATCAATAAAAGCAAAGCCAAAAAATCATATAGATGACAGATGCCGAGAAAGCCTTTGACAAAATCCAACACCCATTCATGCTCAAAACTCTATAAAAAAAAGTGTGAATAGATGGGAAATTCCTCAAGATAATGGAATCTATATACAGGAAACCTACATCCAACACCATACTCAATTGACAGAAAGTGAAAGCATTCCCCCTCAGACCTGCAACTAGACATAGCTGTCCGCTAACACCATTACTTTTCAACATAGTCTTGGAAGTTCTTGCCATAGCAATCAGGCAAGAGAAAGAAATCAAAGGAATACAGATTGGAAGGTATGAAGTCAAGCTCTCACTATTTGCAGAGATATGATAGTATACATAGAAAAACCTAAAGAATACAGGAGAAAACTACTGGAAGTTATTAGGCAATATAGCAAGGCGTCAGGCTATAAAATAAATATACAAAAATCAGTGGCATTTCTCTAAAGAATAAGACATCCAGAAATGACTCCCATTCACCATTTCAACAAAATCAATAAAATACCTAGGAATAAAGTTGACAAAAAAAGTGAAAGACTTGTATACTGAAAACTATGAGTCGCTACTCAAGGAAATATAAACTGATACCAAGATGGAAAGACATCCCATGCTCATGGATTGGAAAAATAAATATCATCAAAATGAATATTCCCCCCAGATCCATATACAAATTTAATGTGATACCTATCAAAGTTCCACTAAGTTTCTTTAAGACAATAAAACAAAAAATACAGTCATTTATCTGGAAGCAGAAAACACTAGCATTGCGAAAACCATCTTGAGGAAAAGAAACAGAAATGGAAGCATCACACTCCCAGATCTCAACTATATTATAAGGCCATCATCTTCAAAACAGCCTGGTACTGGAACAAAAATAGGCACACAGACCAGTGGAACAGAATTGAAATTCCAGACATAAAGCCCCACACCTATTGAAATCTAATCTTTGATAAGGTGGCCCAAAGTATTAAATGGAAGGAGACTCTTTTCAATAAATGGTGCTGGGAAAACTGGGTTGTAAAATGCCGAAGGATGAAATTGAAACCACCCTATCTCACCAGAAACAAAAATCAACTCTAAATGTATCAAGGACCTGGATGTTAGACCAGAAACTATCAAATACTTAGAGAAAAACATTGGTGGAACACTTTCCAACCTAAACCTCAAGGAAACAAACCCAATTGTAAGGAAGACTAAAGCAGAAACAAACCAGTGTGACTACATCAAATTGAAAAGCTTCTGCACAGCCAAAGAAACTATCACACAAACAAAGAGACCACTCACAGAATGGGAGAAGATCTTCACATGCCATACATCACACAAGAGACTAATCACCAAAATATACAAAGAGCTCAGCGAACTTAGCACCAAAAAAGCAAATGACCCCATCCAAAAATGGGCAGAGGATATGAAAAAAACATTTACTTCAGAGGAGATCCAAAAAGCTAACAAACATATGAAAAACTGCTCCAGGTAGCTGATTGTCAGAGAAATGCAAATAAAGACAACATTGAGATACCACCTCACTCCTGTAAGAATGGCATACATCAAAAAGGACAGCAGCAACAAATGCTGGAGAGCCTGTGGAGACAGAGGAACACTTCTGCACTGCTGGTGGGAATGTAAATTGGTATAGCCTCTGTGGAGAGCAGTCTGTATAACTCTCACAAGGCTAGACAGACCTTCCATATGACCCAGTAATTCCTCTCCTGGAGATATACCCCAAGGATTCCATAATTCCCAATCAAAAATATATGTGTACACCTATGTTCATAGCAGCACAATTCATAATAGCTAAAACCTGGAAGCAACCCAGGTGCCCAACAACTAATGAATGTCTGAGAAAGCTATGGTACATACACACAGTGGAACACTATGCAACTATTAAGAATAGTGAACCCACCTTATCTGACCCATCTTTGATGGAACTAGAAGGAATTATGTTAAGTGAACTAAGCCAGAAACTCAAAGATGATTACGATATGATCCCACTCATCAACAGAAGTTGAGAAAGAAGAACATAAAGGGAAACTAAAACAGGATCTGACTAAATCGAGAGTAGGACAACAAAGTAAAAACCCTGTGGTGAGGGGGAGGGTGGACATTCATCTTCCCTGGTGGTTGGGGGGTGGGAGTGGGTGGGAGGGATGGGTCACAGTCTTTTGGTGGTGTCAATGGTATTTATGCACACTCCTATTAAAGTGTAGTCATTTAAACCACTATTCTCATATTAATAAGAGTGGCAAAATTGATAATATGTCTAAAACTTTTTAATACGTAGACTGAGTTGTTTCAATACATAGACTGAGTCTTTGATATGTTGATTCTCTCAGAAGCCTAGACCAGGGAGAACAGAAGCAACCAGTGGTACCGCTATATACAAGATGCTAGGTATTATACAGCGAACCCTAACAAAGAGACTTTTCAAAGTTAACCCAATTACCAATTAATGTGATGATAGCAATAACTATACATTGTTTTCTTATTATTGCCTTTTTCCTAAGACAGCAGGAACCTCACATTCCCACAACAAAGCCTATATTTCCCCCAGTCCTGGAATCATGGGGGGGTCACTTTCCTGCATGCTCCTCTCAATTCATATAAAATAATATTGCATCTGCTGATCACAACCTAATCAACACAACGAGTGCCATCCCAGCTTTACTTCAGACTGTGTCGAGAGACTTCAGGTGTGGAATGACAACTATTCAGCTTCATCACTGGGGTGAGACCTTTCCTTTCATAGTATTCTCTAATTCCATTCCAGGTGGTTCACTCCCCAATAAAGTCCCCAAATCTAGATATAGATCAGGTCCCCTGAGATAGAGCATATGTTCACATGTGTCCATAAACCAGGGAAAAATATATACCTGAAAGCAGAAGTACACAAAAGTCTGCAGAGAACCCCCCGCCCCCCAACACTTCATCCGCACTATTCCAGCATTCCAGCCTTTTGGTCCATGATTGTTCAACAATTTGTTTGGCTTTGTATGTTAACTCTCTTTTCAGCCACCAGGTTCTGGATGTCAGAATCATGCCAACCAGACTTCCCCAGACTGATGACCCCACCCTATTAGAGAAAAAGACAGGCAGACTGGGAGTATGGATTTACTAGTCGATGTCCATGTTTAGTGGGGAAGCAATTACAGAAGCCAGACCTTCCACCTTCTGCAATCCACAATGACCCTGGGTCCATACTCCCAGAGGGATAGAGAATGGGAAAGCTATCAGGGGAGGGGAGGGGATATGGAGACCGGGTGGTGGGAATTGTGTGGGGTTGTACCCATCCTATCCTATGGTTTTGTTAATGTCTCCTTTCTGAAAGGAAGAAATAATAGAATAATGGCATTAAAATATCGTGTCTATGCTATCAATCAATGTCAGTGGTCTGAATTCACCTGTAAAAAGGTACAGAGTAGGAAGATGTCTAACAAAACACCACCCAAACATATGTTGTCTCAGGAATCTCACCTAACTCAACAAGACAAGCAGACTCAAAGTGAAAGTATGTAAAATTATCATATAAGCTAATGGACCACAAATAAATATCAGGGACAGCTATTCTCATATCTGACAATGTAGACCTTAAAATAAATAAAAGAAAATAAAAAGGTAGGGATGCTCAGAGGATCAATCAATTAAGAGGGCCTAACAATTATTAGCATCTGTGAACCCAATGAGAGGTCATCTAAATACATCAACCATCTACTGAAAGAGCTACAGCAAAAAAAATTAATGGAAACACAGTAATAGTAGGGGATTTTAACACCCTACTCACTTGGCAGATCATCTAGACAGAGAATCAAAAAAGAAATGAGGGAAGTAAATGAAAAGATGGATAAAGTAGAACTATTGGATATTTTGAGAGTCATTCACTCCAAGAAAATGGATTATATATTTTGTTAAGTACACATGGTTAATTCTTTTTAAAGAAGTTTTTTAAATATATATTTTTAATTTTTTATATTTATTTTCCCTTTTGTTGCCCTTGTTGTTTTTTATTACTGTAGTTATTATTGCTGCTGCTGTTATCATCATTGTTGGAGAGGAAAGAGAGAAATGGAGAGAGGAGGGGCAAACAGAGAAGGGGAGAGAAAGATAGACACCTGAAGACCTGCTTCACAGCTTATGAAGCGACTTCCCTGCAGGAAGGGAGCTGGGGGTTTGTACCGGGATCCATATGCTGGTCCTTGTGCTGCATGCCATGTGCACTTAACCCTCTGTGCTACCATCCAACTCACACACATGGTTAATTCTTAAGGATAGACCATATGTTAGTTCACAAAACCATGCCAAAAAATCCAAGAGCACTGAAATTAAACCAAGCAACTTCTCAGACTACAGTGGAATTGGATGACCATTTAACAACAAACAAAAAATTATTAAAGTTCCAAAATTTGGAAACTCAATAGTGTACTACTTAACAACTACTAGATCATAGAGAAAATTAGTGAAGAAAAAAAATGTTTAAAAAAATTCAATGAAAAAGAAGACACAAGCTATCAAAATATTTGGGACACAACTAAGGCAGTACTGAGAGGGATATTCATATCCATAAAAGCACACATTAGGAAACAACCTGAATACATACCTTAAAGACTTAGAAGAAAAGGGACAAAGCTACCTTAAAGGAAACAGAAGGAATGAAATAAATAAAATTAAGGCAGAAATAAATAACACTGAATATAATAGAACCATACTAAAGATCAAGGAAGCTAAATGCTGATCTCTCAAAAGAATAAACAAAGTCAACAAAACCTTAGCCAGACTCACGAGAGAGAGGGGGGGTACTCAAATAAATAGTACTGAAGATGTCATATCACAAAAGACACCAAAGAAACTCGAAGTATCATGTGAGGTTTCTTTGAACAACTAGGTGCCTTCAAGCTAGAGAACCTGGAAGAAATGGTCAAATTCTACATACCTATACATTTCCAAAATTAAAGCAAGAGAAACTAGAAAATATGAACAGGCCAATCACAGTTAAGGAAACTGAAACAGTTATCAAGAGCCTTCCCAATAATAAAAGTCCTGGACCAGATGGTTTTACAAATTAATTCTACAAAACCTTCAAGGAAGAGTTAATACATCTACTTTTAAAAACTCTTCCAAAAGACTAAAGACACAGGAAAGCTCCCTTATAGATTCCATGAAGCCAACATCACTCTGATACCAAAAGTAGATAGGGATACAACAAAATAAGAAAAACACAAACCAGTATTTGTTGAACATAGATGTTAAAATGTTCAACAAAATTCTAGCTGACATTCCAGCAGTATATTAAAATGATTGTTCATAATGACCAAGTGGGATTTATCCCATGGATGAAAGGTTGGTTTAATATACATAAGTCCATCATTATTATCCATCACATCAATAAAAACAGAAGCAAAATCAAAATGATTATATAAATAGATTCAGAGAAAGCCTTTGACAAGATCCAAAATGACTTTATGTTCAAACACTGCATATATATATATATATATATATATATATATATATATATATATATATGTATGTATTTCCTCAAGATAAGACCGTATATAGCAAACTTACAGACAATGTTATACTCAATGATGAAAAACTGGAACCTCTCCCCCTCAGGTACAAGACAGAGCTGCCCACTATCACCATCACTATTCAACATAGTGCTGGAAGTTCTTGCCATAGCAATAATGCAGAAGCAAGGAATTAAAGGAATACAGATTGGAAGAGAAGTCAAACTCTCCCTATTTGCATGTGATATCATAATATATATAGAAAACCCTAAAGAAATTATCAGGCTTTATAGTAAGGCATCAGGCTACAAAATTAATGTACAAAAGTCAGTGGCATTCCTCTATGCAAGCACTAAGTTAGCAGAAGAATATCCAGAAGTCAGTCCCTTTAACTATAACAACAAAATAATAAAATATAAAGGAATAAACCTGACAAAAGAAAGAAAGAATTGTATAGTGAAAATTATGAGTCAAGTAAAAAGAAAGAGACACACAAAAAAGTGGAAATATATCCCATGTTCATGGGTTGGAAGAATTGACATCATCAAAATGAATAATCTACTGAGAGACCATATACAAATTTAATGCAATATACCACCCATTAATTTATTAATTTTAATTTATAAAATAAAAATGGAAAATATTGATAATATCATAGGATAAGAGGGATAATATTCCACAAAGTTACCACCACTAAAGTTCCATATTCCATCCCTTCCACTGTAAATTTTCCTATTCTTTATCTCTCTGATTATTGACCCAGGATCATTATAGGGTGCAGAAGGTGGAAGGTCTGGCTTCTATAATTGCTTCCTGATGAACATGGGTGTTGACAGGTCAATCCATACTCACAACCTGTTTCTCTCTTTCTCTAGTAATGCAGGTTTCTGGAGAGATGGGATTCCAGGGACGACCCGAACTGCCCCTGCGGCTACAGACAGACTATGACCCACATAGTCAACAACTGCCACTTCTCCAGATTCAAAGGAGGTCTCAAAACTTTACATCAGGCTCAACCTGACGCTGTTGACTGGCTACAGAAGAAGGGCAAACGCTAGAAGAAGAAGAAGGGTACATTGGTGAGGTTGTCTGCCTGTGGGAGTCAGAATGGCCTCATAATAGTATCTGCAACTTGGTGTCTGAAAAAAACATGAAAATATATAGAACAAATTGTTTTACAATATGAAACCTACAGGCAAGAATATAGCAGATTAGATTTGGGGTTTCTATTTTGGCAAAAGCTAGTAGGTCTGTTTTAGGTATAATCCAAAGTGCCAGTGACTTTACTAATTTTTGCCTAATCCTGACAGCTACCATGCAGGTAGGTCAAAGTTATTACCTGGGGAGATGGTGTCATAGTTTCTAGTTCTTTTCTTTAAGAAAAGAACTAGAAAGCTGGATCAGGGAAGAAAGTAGTTCCCAAATATAGGAAAACTATATAAATATTGTTAAATGTATTCAGTGCAGGAATCAGTGTAACCTCTACATCTTTATAAGTCTGAGCTCCAATTCTGTGGTCATGGCTAGAAATTTTCTAGGCCACATTCATTGCCAGACCCATCTTCTTTGAGTAGTAGAGGATTTTGGTCCAACATCTCTTCCAAGAATACGGAAGTCACTACCATTGTACACATTAAGGGAAAGGTCCTAAAGAGGTCCTAAAGAGGTCCTAAATGGACATAAGGGTCTGTTATATTGTTCCTGATGGAGATGACCAGTGACAATGGCCAGAGGGATCTATTAGAGGTCTAGAGCCATAATGTCTGTGTGGGAATTCCATGATTCCCTGACTAGGACCTCAGCAGATGAGGTGGCCTGGGAGTAAGCCAAAGAGCCAACATTAAAGTCTGCCTGTCTCTTCACCTTATCTAAGTTGTGTCATCCTTACTCTGTCTGACACGGTTAGCCTTGGATTGATTGAGGAAATTGATAAGAAAAGTATGCAAGCAGTAGTAAACTTAGTAATCACAGAAATGAAGACACCTATGCTATGGAGAAAAGAGCTTTCAGAATTAGGGAAATAACAGATGCGACTCTCAAAGAAAATGCTAGCTAACTCGAGGTAATTAGAGAACAGAAAGCTAAACTAGCTGAACTAAAAGGCCAATTAGCAGAACAAGCTAATACTATAACTGAACTGAAGAAAGAAGCTGAGGGAAGGGAAAGCAGTCTAACAGAAGCAGAAAACAGAATCAGCCAGACAGAGGATGAGCTAGAGAAAACTAACAAAGAGGTAAAAGAGCACAAAAAGAGATGTAGAGACACTGAAAAGAAAAACAGAGACATGCAGGATTATCTCAAAAGAAGTAACATTCATATCAATGGCCTACCAGAAGAAGAAAGAGAGGAAGGGGAAGTAAACATTCTAGAGGAGATAATAAAAGAAAACTTCCCAGACCTAAACAACACAAAGGACATTAAGATTCAAGAGATTCAGAGAGTCCCAAACAGAATCAACCCAGACCTGAAGACACCAAGACAGATCATATTTACAATGAAAAGAAGTAAGGATAAAGAAAGTATCCTAAAGGCTGCTAGAGAAAAACAAAAGTTACTTACAGGAGAAAACCCATAAGACTATCAGCAGACTTCTCAGACATTAAAAGTCAGAAGAGAATTTCAAGGTATCTATAGAGCGCTCAATGAAAAAAAAGGTTACAACCAAGGATAATATATCCTGCTACACTTTCATTAAAACTAGATGGAGGGATCAAAACCTTCTCAGACAGACAACAGTTAAAGGAGGCAAACATCACCAAGCCTGCCCTGAAAGAGGTTCTAAAAGACCTCTTATAAACAAGACCATCATCATAATACTTTCCTTATATCAGAGAAAATAAAAATTGTTGAAAAATGGCACTTCAATATATTAAACACATAATATTAATAAATGTCACTGGCTTAAACTCACCCATCAAAAGGCACAGAGTTGGAGGGTGGATCAGAAAACATAACCCAACCATATTCTGCTTGCAAGAATCCCATCCGATGGAACAAGACAAACATAGAATTAAAGTGAAAGGATGGAAAACTATCATACAGACTAATGGGAAACAAAAAAGGCAGGAACAGCCATTCTCATCTTTAACACCATAGAGTTTAAATTAAAAAAGTAATAAAAGATAGGCAAGACCATTACATAATTATTAGAGGATCAATCAGCCAAGAAGATGTAACAATTATTAACATCTATGCACCCAACAAGGGACCACCTAAATACTTCAAACACCTACTTAAATAGCTATAAAAATACATATTATTAATCACAGAAATGAAAACAACATTGGAGGAAAGGAATGGCAGTATTAGGGAAACAACAGTTGAGACCCGCAAGGAAAATACTGGTTATCTTGAGGCAATTAGAGAACTGAAAGCTGAAATAGCTGTAATGAAGAAAGAAGCTGAGGCAATAGAAAGCAGACTAGCAGAAGCAGAAAACAGAATTAGTCAGACAGAGGATGAGTTAGAGTAAACTAAGAAAGAGGTGAAAGATATCAAAAAGAGATTGAGAGACCCTGAAAACAACAACAGAGACATATGGGATGATCTCAAAAGAAGTAACATTCGCATAATTGGCCTGCCAGAGGAAGAAAGAGAGGAAGGGGAACCAAACATTCTAGAGGAAATAATAGAAGAAAACTTCCCAGACCTGAATAACAGAAAGGAAATCAAGATTCAAGAGGCCCAGAGAGTCCCAAACAGAATCAACCCAGACCTGAAGACACCAAGACACATCATAGTCACAATAAGAAGAAGTAAGGATAAAGAAAGAATCCTAAAGGCTGCAAGAGAGAAACAAAAAGTCACATACAATGGAAAACCCATAAGATTATCTGCAGATTTCTCCACTCAAACTCTAAAAGCCAGAAGAGAATGGAAAGATATCTATCGAGCCCTGAATGAAAAAGGGTTTCAACCAAGGATAATATATCCTGCTAGACTTTCATTCAAACTAGATGGAGGGATCAAAACCTTCTTAGACAAATAACAGTTAAAGGAGGCAACCATCACCAAACCGGCCCTGAAAGAGATTCTAAAAGACCTCTTATAAACAAGAACATCACTATAACACTTGCAATATATCAGAGCAAACAAAAAAAAATTTTTGAACAACGGCACTACAATACATTAAATCCGTAATATCAATAAATGTTAATGGCTTAAACTCACCCATCAAAAGGCACAGAGTGGGGGGAAGGATCAGAAAACATAAACCAACCATATGCTGCTTTAAAAATCCCATCTGTCACAAGATAAACACAGACTTAAAGTGAAAGGATGGAAAACTATCATACAGGCTAACGGACCACAAAAAAGGGCAGGAACAGCCATTCTCATCTCAGACACGATAGATTTCAAATTAAATAAAGTAATAAAAGATAGGCAAGGACATTACATAATGATTAAAGGATCAATCATCCAAGAAGACTTAACAATTATTAACATCAATGCACCCAATGAAGGACCATCTAAATATGTCAAGCACTTACTGAAAGAATTTCAAAAATACATCAATAGTAATACAATAATAGTGGGAGACTCTAACACCCTACACTCACACTTAGATCAACAAATCAGATAATCAACAAAGAAACAAGGGAATTAAATGAAGAGATGGACAGATTAGACCTCTTGGACATTTTCAGAGTTCTTCACGCCCAAAAAACTGGAAAACACATTATTCTCAAATCCACACAACACATCCTCAAGGATAGACCATATGTTAGGCCACAAGGACAGCATAATCAAATTCAAGAACACTGAAATCATCCCAAGTATCTTCTCAACCACAGTGGAGTAAGGTAAAATTTAACAACAAACAGAAAATTACTAAATGACACAGAATTTGGAAACTAAACAACATACTGCTTAAGAGCCACTGGGTAAGAGAGACACTCAAGGAAGAAATTAAAATGTTCCTAGAAACAAATGAATATGAAGGCATAAGCTATCAAAATATTTGGGACATAGCTAAAGCATTACTGAAAGTGAAACTCATACCCATACAATCACATATTAAAAAACAAGAAAAGGTGCAAATAAACAACCATACTACACACCTGAAGGACTTAGAGGAAGAGGAACAAAGGAACCCCAAAACAACCAGAAGAACTGAAATCACCAAAATTAGAGCAGAAATAAACAAAATCAAAAATAAGAGAACCATACAAAAAAGCAATAAAGCCAAATGTTGGTTCTTTGAAAAAATAAACAAGGTTGACAACCCCCTAGTCAGACTCACTACACAAAAAAAGTAGAAGAAACAAATTAATAGAACTGTAAATGATAGAGAAGATATCACAACTGACACCACTGAAATCTGAAAGTCATGCAAACTTTTATGAAGAACTATATACCACCAGCTAAAGAATCTGGAAGAAATGGAAAAATTCCTAGAAGCATATGCCCTTCCAAACCTGAACCATGAAGAACTACAAAACCTCAATGCACGAATCACAAACAAAGAAATTGATACAGTTATTAAAATCACCCCAACAACAAAAGTCCTGGACCAAATGGATTCAAAAATGAATTTTCAGGAAACACATAGTACCCACACTTCTAAAGCTTTTCCAGAAGATCAAAAATACTGTGCTGGCACTCCCGTGAAGGGGATCCAGCCAGTAAGTAAGCCACTGAACCTCCCTCACCGGCTCTCAGGGCCCAGTGATTCAGACAGGCTTCAGGAAGCATTTTGGTACAAACACTCACTTATTTGGGGATGGGTACAGGTTTATATAGGGAGTTAAACAAAGAACATTTTTAAAATATGTCACAAATTACAGGATTCTTATAGGTCAGCTTGCCCCTATGGTTCGGGGCTGATATGACAAGAATTGATGCAATACCTAAAGGTCAAGACAATTAGTCTCAATAATGCAGGCACTTTAATTATCCAAAGGCATTTGAGAGAAACATAAGGGTTAAACCAGTAAGGTGAGGTAGAGAAAAGAAAAACAAAACGTGATGTAAATCATAGATACCAAGGGTTACAAGGAAATAAGATTTGGGGGCTTTTCACTGTCTGGTGTCAGGGGTATATGATAGAGTGTGTTCTCTTTTGTGATCAAAAGGTGAAGTGTATGTGTGAACTTTGAGTGATCCCTAAAGCAGGCAACCATTTGGTCTGCTGCTAGCAGGGAGAAATTAAGTGTGAGAGGCCTGTAGGCTTTCTGTGAGCTTGGGATAATAACAAGGAGAAACTGAGTCTGGGAGACTTTGTCCTCTAGGCTCATCTCTAAGGAGAGAGGCTAACAAGTGGGGTTTCTTCCAGACCTCCATCCAAGGATGCAAAGCTTCCCTAAGCTCTACCAAGCTTTCACATAGTCCTACAAAACAGGAACACTCCCTTTAACCTTATGAATCCAACATAACTCTGATACCAAAAGCAGATAGAGATACAACAAAAAAGGAAAGCTACAGACCAATATCTCTGATGAATATAGATGCCAAAATATTAAACAAGATCTGGGCCAATTGGATACAGCAGTATATCAAAAAGATTGTTCATCACGACCAAGTGGGATTCATCTCAGGAATGCAAGGCTGGTTCAACATATGTAAGTCTATTAATTTCATTCACCACATCATAAAAGCAAAGCCAAAACTCACATGATTATCTCAATAGATGCAGAGAAAGCCTATGACAAAATTCATGCTCAAAACGCTTAAAAAATGGGAATAGATGGGAAATTCCTCAAGATAGTGGAATCCATATGTAGCAGTCCTATAGCCAACATCATTCTCAATGGACAGAAGCTGAAAGCATTCCCCCTCAGATCAGGGACTAGACAGGGCTGTCCACTATCACCATTACTCTTCAACATAATATTGGATGTTCTTGTCATAGCAATCAGGCAAGAGAATGAAATCAAATGAATACAACAGATTGGAAGGGAAGAATTCAAGCTCTCATTATTTGCAGATTTTATGGTAGTATACATAGAAAAACCTAAAGAATCCAGCAGAAAACTATTAGAAAGTTATTAGACAATATAGCAAGGAGTTTGATTCTAGGAATATTTAAATTTGTGTTCCTTTTTGACCAGTGATTGTTATGTAGTATATTGTTGAATTTCCAAATGTTATGACTTTTACTAGCTTTCTGTTTGTTGTTAAGTGTTAGCTTTATTCCACTATGGTCTGAGAAGATAATTGGAATGCTTTCAATGTTCTTGTACTTGTTTATACTATCTTTGTGGCTTAACATATATTCTATCCTTAATGATGTACTGTGTGGATTTGAAAAGAATGTGTATTCCAGTTTTGGGGGTTGAAGAATTCTGAATATATCCAGGAAGTCTAGTTTATCCAGACACCATGCATTTCTGCTTCACTGCTTATGAAGCAATTCCTCCTGCAAGTGTGTTGCCAGGGGCTCTAACCAGGATCCTTATGCTCTTCTTGCACTTTGTGCCATGTGTGCTTAACCTGCTGCACTACCACCTAGCCCCCCTAAGAGTGTTTTTATCCTAGGCCTACATATGAACTTTAATTCTATCCCAAATATTCTTGACATCCTATAGTTCTCTTTTCTCTACATTAATAAAATAACAAGGCTAGAAGATTCAGCCATCATATTCTATGAGTTCAAAGCTGTTTGTTGATTGAACAATGAATTAATTCTCTGTGAAGTAGCAGACTGCAGTATGAAAATGAATGTGAGAGTTATTGATATCCCTGAGCACAGAGGGAGAGAAGTGCAAAGAACACATTCAAACAAATCATAGTAAAATTTTTTCTAGACCTGTGCAACATTCAAAACACAGGCATCTAGAAAGATAACAAGTACTCAAGTTCATGAATCCAAAATGGCCCTCACCAAGATACATCATATTAAAACTTTCCAAAAGCAAGGACAAGGAAAAAAATGTTCTGGATAAGATGTAAGACAAAAATAGAGGGATGACTACTGAATGATCTCACTCAAAGGCTGGACTTAAAGAGACAGAGACATATGTGAAAATACAATGTAAAACTTGAACTAGGTGTGGTACATTGTACCAAAGCAAAAGACTGTGGGGAAAGAGGAAAAGAGTAGTGTGTGTGGAGGGAGGTTTTTGGGTTTTTGAATTGGAGGTGAGTGTATTTTACCAACACCTATGATGGGGATATGGGAATTTGTACCCATATCTCAATAACTGTACTGTAAACCACTAACACCCCCAATGAAAAGAAAAAAAAGCCATTTTAAATGTTGTATTTTATCATTAGAAAATGATAAGTGCTGACATTCATGTGGGTGGCCTCGCAACAGAGTAAGCCAACTGGTTTCCTTTGCTAGTGTGAGTAACTACAGAAACTAGGGGATAATTCAGCTATGAACAAATCTGTTTTATTGTATAGGAGGCAGGGTTTACATAGCAGAATGAAACAAAGAACATTTTTCACATATGTCAGTGATGACAGGTTTCCAAAAGGTCAGTAACCTCATGGTGGAGGATCTAAGGAATGAAGAGAATTGATAGGGGTAGAGCAGAGTTCAGGGTGCTTAGCTACTATGGGGCAAGAGTGTTAATTAGCTAAAGGTATTTAGAAAAACTGGTAATTATACCAGCAGGGGGAGGTAAACAAAGAAAGGCAGAATATTGATACAAGGAGTAGTGATCAAAGAACAAGGAAATAGAGTGTAGGCCTTTGTATTATGTTTCTGACAAGGAAGGGTGATGGAGTATAGTTGTATGTGATTAAAGATGGTGAACTTATAGTGAACTTTAAGCAGACAACCATTTGGTTTGTAACAAGGGAATGAATTAAGTGTTAGGGGGTGTAGGCCTTTGTGAAGCCTGGGAGACTGACAACAGGAAACTGAGTCAGTAAAGATTTTCGGGGGGGGGGGGGTTCCCAGAAGATGGCGGACTGAGAAGCTGCTAGTGGCTTGAGCTCTGACCACATCTTCTGGAAATGGTAGGATTTTCTGCCTTTAGTAGGCCAGTCAATAAGGGGTCCTAGTGGTGACACCAAGGAGGTGACTATAACTTAATTTGGGTTAAAAATTAGAGTAGGAAAAATTTTTTTTCCATTTAATTATAAAGCACACCTCCTCCCTCCCCCACCCCCATAACCAGTCCCTGGGGAAAAGCTGCTAGCAGGATCCCCTTCTGAGCTTCTGTCTTTACCAAATTCCTGTCCCACCAGGGAGTATCATTCATTCTAAGTTTATACCCTTCTGAAACCTCTGGCCTTTTTTCTTTCGAACTAGCCAACCCCCACCTCACCCCGCATAGCTAATTAAATAATTAAAAATAAATAAATAAATAAACTCCTTTCACCGTTCTTTTATGACTGTTCTTTTTCTTTTTTTCTCTCTCTCTCTTTTTTTCCTTTTCTCATTCTTTTCATCCTTTCTTCCTTAATCCTACAACTTCCAAAGACACAGGCCCCAGCCCCCACACCACCAAACAGTGTGCTATTTTGAACTCACTCATACACATTTGGGAATTATTTTGAGGAAAAATTCTGACTCAGTGTGGACTCTCACTGCGAGTGTCTCTGCTCAACTTCCCTACCTCCTTGAGCCACCCCTAGAATATACAGTGGATAGTAGATTTGAATAACTGTCTATTTCAGCTATCCTTGTCTAGTACTAAGGGTTTTTTTTTCTCATTCTTAACAATTAGCTGCCTCTGATCATGAGGTTGGAGGTAATCTGGGACAGGGCTTTTTTTTTTACCCTGCTCTATTTTATTATTAATATTATATAAAGACATATAACTCCCCCCCCTTTAGGTTGCTCAGAATTAACTCTTAGGGTATCTTTCATTGCTAGGGTAGTGGACATCATTGCTAGGGTAGTGGGCATCGTATCTACAGGCTCTCCCCTCCCTCCTCCTCCTCTTAACTAATTAAAAAGTTAAATTAAATTAAATTAAAAATAAAGTAATAAAAAAGCCTTTCCTTTCACTGCTCTTAAATTACAGCTCTTTTTTCTTATCTTTTCCCTTTTATCTCACTTGTCTCTTTTTTCTTTTTTTCTTTTCTTTTTTTTTTTATCTTGTCATACACTTCTTCCTTCTTCTTTGCATTTCTGAATTTGTGAATTATTTTGGGGAAGAAATCTGACTCAGAGTGGACTCTCTATGTGTGCATCTCTGCTCTAGATCCCTTTCCCCTCTTGCTACCCCTAGAATATACAGTGAATAGTAGATTTGCATAACTGTCTATTCTTGCTATCCCTTCTTTCTTCTCTATTTCTTCTTCACTGGGATTTGGTTACTATTTTTTTTACGGATGGATAAATTGTTTGGCTAACTGGTAGTGATTAAACTGCTTCAATACTTGCTTCAGTTGTTACTGTAATTCCTGAGGTTGGTGAGTGCAATTGTCATAAAGGTATTTAGTACAGTGTTGCTTGTACTTGAGACACAACAGCTGAGGAACAACAGAGCATTAAAAAAAAGAAACATAAATTTAAAAAATGGGTAGATCAAAAACAAATAAAACTGCTACTCCAATGAATGAAGACAAGAGCCCAGAAGAAACTACAAATAAGCCAGAAGTAACCATAGATAAGGAAAGTATGCAAGCAATAATAAATTTATTAATCACAGAAATGAAAACAACATTGGAGGAAAGGAATGGCAGTATGAGGGAAGCAACAGTTGAGACCCCCAAGGAAAATATTGATTATCTTGAGGCAATTAGAGAACTGAAAGCTGAAATAGCTGTAATGAAGAAAGAAGCTGAGGCAAGGGAAAGCAGACTAGCAGAAGCAGAAAACAGAATTAGTCAGACAGAGGATGAGTTAGAAAAAACTAAGAAAGGGAGTCGGGCTGTAGCACAGTGGGTTAAGCGCAGGTGGCGCAAAGCATAAGGACTGGCATAAAGATCCCGGTTCGAGCCCCGGCTCCCCACCTGCAGGGGAGTCACTTCACAGGCGGTGAAGCAGGTCTGCAGGTGTCTATCTTTCTCTCCTCCTCTCTGTCTTACCCTCATGTCTCCATTTCTCTCTGTCCTATCCAACAACGACGACAACAACAATAATAACTACAACAATAAAACAACAAGGGCAACAAAAGGGAATAAATAACATAAAAAATAAAAAAAAATTAAAAAATGTGTTAAAAAAAGAGAAAACTAAGAAAGAGGTGAAAGAGCTCAAAAAGAGATTGAGAGACACTGAAAACAACAACAGAGACATATGGGATGATCTCAGAAGAAGTAACATTCGCATAATTGGCCTGCCAGAGGAAGAAAGAGAGGAAGGGGAAGCAAACATTCTAGAGGAAATAATAGAAGAAAACTTCCAAGACCTGAATAACAGAAAGAACATTGAGATTCAAGAGGCCCGGAGAGTTCCAAACAGAATCAACCCAGACCTGAAGACACCAAGACACATCATAGTCACAATGAGAAGAAGTAAGGATAAAGAAAGGATCCTAAAGGCTGCAAGAGAGAAACAAAAAGTCACATACAAGGGAAAACCCATAAGATTATCTGCAGACTTCCCCACCCAAACTCTAAAAGCAAGAAGGGAGTGGCAAGATATCTATCGAGCCCTGAATGAAAAAGGGTTTCAACCAAGGATAATATATCCTGCTCGACTTTCATTCAAACTAGATGGAGGGATCAAAACCTTCTTAGATAAACAACAGTTAAAGGAGGCAACCATCACCAAGCCGGCCCTGAAAGAGGTACTAAAAGACCTCTTATAAACAAGAACATCACTATAATACTTGCAATATATCAGAGCAAACAATTTTTTTAGAACAATTTCACTACAATACATTAAATCCATAATATCAATAAATGTCAATGGCTTAAACTCACCCATCAAAAGGCACAGGGTGGGGGGATGGATCAGAAAACATAACCCAACCATATGCTGCTTGCAAGAATCCCATCTGACACAACAAGATAAACATAGACTTAAAGTGAAAGGATGGAAAACTATCATACAGGCTAACGGACCTCAAAAAAGGGCAGGAAGAGCCATTCTCATCTCAGACACGATAGATTTTAAATTAAATAAAGTAATAAAAGATAGGCAAGTACATTACATAATGATTAGAGGATCAATCAGCCAAGAAGACTTAACAATTATTAACATCTATGCACCCAATGAGGGACCATCTAAATACATTAAGCATCTACTGAAATAATTTCAAAAATACATCAATAGTAATACAATAATAGTGGGAGACTTCAATACCCCACTCTCACACTTAGACAGATCAACAAAGCAGAGAACCAATAAACATACAAGAGAATTGAATGAAGAGATCGACAGACTAGACCTCTTGGACATTTTCAGACTCCTCGACCCCAAAAAACTGGAATACACCTTCTTTTCAAATCCACATAACACATACTCAAGGATAGTCCACATGTTAGGCCACAAAGACAGCATCAATAAATTCAAAAGCATTGAAATAATCCCAAGTATCTTCTCAGACCACAGTGGAGTAAAACTAACATTTAACAACAAACGGAAAATTATTAAAAGACACAGAATTTGGAAACTAAACAACATGCTCCTTAAGAACCACTGGGTCAGAGACTCACTCAAACAGGAAATTCAAATGTTCCTGAAAACTAATGAAAATGAAGACACAACCTATCAAAATATTTGGGACACAGCTAAAGCAGTACTGAGAGGGAAACTTATAGCCATACAATCACATATTAAACACCAAGAAGAAGCTCAAATGAACAACCTTACTGCACAACTCAAGGACTTAGAGGAAGAGGAACAAAGGAATCCTAAAGCAACCAGAAGGTCAGAAATCACTAAAGTTAGAGCAGAAATAAACAACATCGAAAATAAAAGAACATACAAAAGATCAATGAAGCCAAATGTTGGTTCTTTGAAAGATTAAACAAAATTGACAAACCCCTAGCCAGACTCACCAAACAAAAAAGAGAGAAGACTCAAATTCATAGAATTGTAAACGATGCAGGAGATATCACAATTGACACCACAGAAATCCAGAGAATGCTGCAAAACTTCTATAAAGAACTATATGCCACCAAGCTAGAGAATCTGGAATAAATGGAACAATTCCTAGAAACCTATGCACTTCCAAAACTGAACCAAGAAGAACTACAAAATCTAAATGCACCAATCACAGACAAAGACATTGAAACCGTTATTAAGAATCTCTCCAACAACAAAAGTCCTGGAACAGATGGCTTCACAAACGAATTCTACAAAACTTTCAGGAAACAGTTAATACCCATACCTCTTAAGCTATTCTATAAGATTGATGAAACAGGAATACTCCTTTCCACCTTTCATGAAGCCAACATCACCCTGATACCAAAAGCTGATAAGGACAGAACAAAAAAGGAAAACTACAGACCAATATCTCTGATGAACATAGATGCCAAAATATTAAACAAAATCATGGCCAACCGGATACAGCAACACATAAAAAAGATTGTTCATCATGACCAAGTGGGATTCATCCAGGAATGCAAGGCTGGTTCAACATCCATAAGTCAACCAATGTCATTCACCACATCAATAAAAGCAAAGCCAAAAACACATGATTATCTCAATAGATGCAGAGGAAGCCTTTTACAAAATCCAACACCCATTCATGCTCAAAACTCTACAAAAAATGGGAATAGATGGGAAATTTCTCAGGATAGTGGAGTCTACGTATAGAAAACCTACAGCCAACATCATACTCAATGGACAGAAGTTGAAAGCACTCCCCCTCAGATCGGGGACTAGACAGGGCTGTCTACTGTCACTGTTACTCTTCAACAAAGTATTGGAAGTTCTTGCCATAGCAATCAGGCAAGAGAAAGAAATCAAAGGAATACAGATTGTAAGGGAAGAAGTCAAGCCCTCACTATTTGCAGATGCTATGATAGTATACATAGAAAAACCTAAAGAATCCAGCAGAAAACTACTGGAAGTTATTAGGCAATATAGCAAGGTATCAGGCTACAAAATCAATGTACAAAAATCAGTGGCATTTCTTTATGCAAACACTAAATCTGAAGAAGAAGACATCCAGAAATCACTCCCCTTTACTATATCAGCAAAATCAATCAAATACTTAGGAATAAAGTTAACCAAAGAAGTGAAAGACTTATATACTGAAAACTATGAGTCGCTACTCAAGGAAATAGAAACTGATACAAGGAAATGGAAAGATATCCCATGCTCATGGATTGGAAGAATAAATATCATCAAAATGAATATTCTCCCCAGAGCCATATACAAATTTAAGGCAATAACCATCAAAGTTCCACCAAGCTTCTTTAAGAGAATAGAACAAACACTACAATCATTTATCTGGAACCTGAAAACACCTAGAATTGCCAAAACCATCTTGAGGAAAAGAAACAGAAATGGAGGCATCACACTCCCAGATCTCAAACTATATTATAAAGCCATCATCATCAAAACAGCCTAGTACTGTAACAAAAATAGGCACACAGACCAGTGGAACATAATTGAAATCCCAGAAATAAGTCCCCACACCTGTGGACATCTAATCTTTGATAAGGGGGCCCAAAGGATTAAATGGAAAAAGGAGGCTGTCTTCAATAAACGGTGCAGGGAAAAGTGGGTTGTAACATGCAGAAGAATGATATTGAACCACCTTATCTCACCAGAAGCAAAAATCAACTCCAAAATGATCAAAGACCTAGATGTTAGACCAGAAACAATCAAATACTTAGAGGAAAAACTGGTAAAACACTTTCCCACCTACACCTCAAGGACATCTTTGATGAATCAAACCCAATTGCAAGGAAGACTAAAGCAGAAACAAACCAATGAGACTACATCAAATTGAAAAGCTTCTGCCCATCCACAGAAACTATTACACAAACAAAGAGCCCCGTTACAGAATGGGAGAAGATCTTCACATGCCAGACATCAGACAAGAAACTAATCACCAAAATATATAAAGAGCTCAGCAAACTTAGCACCAAAAAAGCAAATGACACCATCCAAAAATGGGAAGAGGATATGAACAAAACATTCACTACAGAGGAGATCCAAAAGGCTAACAAACATATGAAAAACTGCTCTAGGTCACTGATTGCCAGAGAAATGCAAATTAAGACAACACTAAGATACCACCTCTCTCTTGTAAGAATGTCATACATCAAAAAGGACAGGAGCAACAAATGCTGGAGAGGTTGTGGGGACAGAGGAACACTTTTACACTGATGGTGGGAATGTAAATTGGTACAGCCTCTGTGGACATCAGTCTGGAGAACTCTCAGAAGGCTAGACATGGACCTTCCATATGACCCAGTAATTCCTCTCCTGGGGTTATACCCCAAGGACTCCATAACACCCAACCAAAAAGAGGTGTGTACTTCTATGTTCACAGCAGCACAATTCATAATATTTAAAACCTGGAAGCAACCCAGGTGTCCAACAAAAGATGAGTGGCTGATAATGGTGTGGTATATATACACAATGGAATACTATACAACTATCAAGAACAATGAACCCACCTTCTCTGACCCATCTTGGACAGAGCTAGAAGGAATTATGTTAAGTGAGCAAAGTCAGAAAGAGAAAGATGAGTATGGGATGATCCCACTCATCAACAGAAGTTGAGTAAGAAGATCTGAAAGGGAAACTAAAAGCAGGACCTGACCAAACTGTAAGTAGGGCACCAAAGTAAAAACCCTGTGGTGAGGGGTATACATGCAGCTTCCTGGGACAGTGGTGGTTGGAAGTGGGTGGGAGGGATGTATCTTAGTCTTTTCGTGGTGGGAATGGTGTTTATATACACTCCTAGTAAAATGTAGTAATATAAATCACTAGTTAATTAATATGAGAGGGGAATATTAATTGTATGTCTCAAAGTTTTCAAAACACAAACTGAATCTTTTCAATATATAGGCTGTGTAATTGATATGCAGACTCTCTCAAAAGCCTCGATCAATTAGATCAGAAGCAACCAATAGCACAGCTATAAACAAGATACTGGATACTGTACAGCAAACCCTAACAAAAGGACTTTTCAAAGTTAACCCAATTACCAAATAATGTGATGATAACATTAACTATCGATTGTCTTTTTGAACCCTAAGACAGCAGGAACCTCACATCTCCACTATAGAGCCTCTACTTCCCCCAGTCCTGGAACCATTGGATAGGGCCCACTTTCCTGTATGCCTTTCCCAATCCATATCAAATAATATTGCATCCGCCGATCACAACCTAACCAACACAACGATTGCCACCTCAACATGCTTCACTTCAGACTGTGTCCAGAGACTTCACGTGTGGAATGACAACCCTTCAGCTTGATTACTCAGGTTAGACCTTTCCTTTCATAGTATACTCTAATTCCATCTCAGGTGGCTTACTTTCCAACAAAGTCCCAAAACCTAGATATACACCAGTTTCTGTGAGACAGAGCATATTTTCACACGTATCCGTAAACTACTGCAAAATCTATACCTGAAAGCAGAAGTACACTAGAGTTTGCAGTGAGTACCCCCCTAACACTTCCTCTCCACTATTCCAAGCTTTGGGTCCATGATTATTCAATAATTTGTTTGGCTTTGTATGTTAACTCTCTTTTCAGTCACCAGGTTCCAGATGTTATCAGGATGCCAGCTAGGCTTCCCTGGACTGAAGACCCCACCAATGTGTCCTGGAGGTCCGCTTCCTTAGATACCCATCCTACTAGGGAAAGAGAGAGACAGACTGGGAGTATGGACCGACCAGTCAATGCCTATGTTCAGCAGGGAAGCAATTACAGAAGCCAGACCTTCTACCTTCTCAACCCACAATGACCCTGGGTCCATGCTCCCAGAGGAGTAGAGAATGGGGAGGCTATCACGGGAGCGGGTGGGATATTTAGATTGGGTGGTGGGAATTATGTGGAGTTGTACCCCTCCTACCCTATGGTTTTGTTAATTAATCCTTTCTTAAATAAAAAAAAAAAAAAAGATTTTCTGTCCATTCTCCATCCCTGAAAAGTGGAGGCTGTCAGGTGAGGTGTCTTTTCAGACCTCCGTATTTAGGATGGGAGATCCCCTAGGCTCTACCATGCTTTTCCAATTATCCTACAGATAATAACCAAGTCTAAAATATATGCTATCACTTGGATCTTTGTAATTATACTTCTTCAAGTAGTTCTAAATGCTCAATGTTTCCATTTTTGCTACAGATTTTATACACGAAAAAATAAAATAACCTAACAAAATCAGTAATACATTACTATTCTTTGAGAAGCTATAAAAAATAAAAACCAACTCTTAATATGTATTATTCTATTTATTTTCTTACAGACTGCAGGTGTCTTGATATATTCTGGCATATGTTCTGATTTTTTGGGGAGAGTGATTGTCACATGTTTTCAATTAGTTGTGTGTATTTATCTTTCTAATTTGTAAGATGTTTTATATTTTCAAATTTATTTACATATGAAAGAGATGATTATGATCACAAAGCTTATCTCCAGCAGGTAGTGATACCAGTGATTAAGTGAGAACTCTTAACACCTGAGGTATGCTAGTCTGGGGCATTAACTGATGTGTTATATCCCAGATCACATTTATATTCCTTTAATGCTTACGTTATTAAACCCACTTGAATTAAAAAAAATAATAATGTTTTATCTCTCTGTCTTGTCTGAAAGACAGTCTATCTGGATACACTGTCCTTGACTGGAGACTTTTTTTTTATAATTGAGAGCTCTACAAATGTCTTGCCATTCTTTTCTGGCTATTAGGTTTTGTATGGAGAAGTGTGCTGATAGTCTTATGGGTTTACCTCTCTATGTGAATTTTTGTTTTTCTCTTGCAGCCTTCAAGATTTTTTCTCTATCTTTACTTTTTTCCATTGTAACTATGATGTGTCTTGGTGTCTTCAGTTCTGGGTTGATTCTGTTTGGAACTCTCTGGGCCTCTTGAATCTTGAAGTTCTTTCTGTTGTTTAGGATGGGTTTTTTTCTTCTATTGCTTTCTCTAGAATGCCTTCTTTTTCCTACCTCTCTTTCTTCCTTTGGTAGCACAATCATGCCTATGTTACTTCTCTTGAGGTCATCCCATATATCTCTGTTCTTGTTTTCAGTGTCTCTCAATGTATTTTTTAAGTCTTTTACTTCTTTCTTAGTTTTCTCTAATTTGTCCTTAGTCTAGCTAATTCTTTTTTCTGCTTCTTTTAATCTTATCTCTTTTCCCTCAGCTTCCTTCTTCAGTCCAGTTATTATTATTTTTTTAATCTTGTTCAGTTACAGTTAGCATATTATGCTAGTTGGCCTTTTCGCTCATCTATTTCAGTTTTCAGTTCTCTAATTACCTTGATATAGTGTGTGTTTTCTTTCAGGGTCTCATTGGCTATTTTCTTGTTTCTGGCAGTAGTTCCTCAAAAGCTCTCCTCACTGCTGAGATTAGTACATCAATTAATATTTGAATAGTTTCCTCATTTTTATTGCTTCTGGCTTACTTTGAATTTCTTCTGTGTTCCTCTGCTGACTCACTGTTGTAATTGGTTAGTAACTGTCTGATATAACCATATTGTGTTTTGGTGTGTTTTAAAATTAGTGTCCTGTATATTTCTGTGCCATTATTGTGTAGTGCAAGGGAAAGCCATGTTAAACCAAAGTCCTCTCACAAATGGCATTACAAATCTCAGCAAATGCAAGAAAAACAAAGATGAGTTAAACCATAGAATATGCAATAAGTAAATAAATAAATATATAAATTATTGAGTGAGATAAAAAGGAAGAAAAAAATTAACAAAATCAAGCAAAATTTCCCAGTTAAATGCATTCAACACTCTAACACTGAGAAGAACACCATCCAACACCAGCCAATGTA